>NC_091633.1:16995000-18245000 GCF_027580195.1 Bos mutus
CAACCAATGCTGAGGCTGAAAAACCCTGACCTCACACAACATAAAGAGCCTATTTTTCCAAGAGCCTGAACCTGAAAGAAGTTACATCAAATAGGCCTCAAATCTATAGAAGAGGGAGGTGAAACCCTGGAATGCAAAGAGTTAACACAAACTTGAGCCTTTTCCAAATATAATAATACCCACCTGCCCTTTATAAGGACTAAACTCTCAGAGCCAGGGGGTATTTTGAAGAGCAGGCCCCCCTTCATTTCTGCATTTTAACTAGAATCAGTATATTCTGTAGAAAGAATAAAAGCCCAAGTTCCTAAGGATTTGTACAGGTCACCAAGTAATTCAGTTGGGAAATGAGTCTTAAAATCTAAGTCGATTTTCTCTTAGACTTACCATTTTTTGCATAGTTGACTTGAAAATTTACATTTTAGCATGTGCCAACTTGATGAGGTTTTTAAAATCTAATTTTCTTTTACTTTGTCATCTTTTTCCTAAAGTATTCTCATTCTTGACCATCAATAGCTACCCTCTTGCCTTCCTATTAGCACATAGGATACAGCTTAATAATAATTAACATGTGGAATACAGCTTAATTTTTACCAAAGGTCCAGGACTTAGAATTGACATTTTGAGCACTTGGTTCTTAATGCTTGGTTCAAATGCTCTAGTGATTAATTTTCATTGCACTGCATATGAAGTAGAGGATTTGAGATAAATAAGGTTAAATTTCATCAAAATATTTAAAATGAAAAAGAGAATGTAACAGAAGACAATTAATAAGCAAGGAAAATGAAGGGAAAAACAAAGTATTTCCCCCTTTTTTTTAACCAAACTACAAGAATGTTCCTTAAAATGTTTTGTAGAGTATTAACAGGTATTTTACGTAAAAGGGTCTCAGGTCAAGTAAGTCTAGAAAATAGCTCTGTGACCCATCCCCACCCACCCCGCAGAGAAATCATTTCACAGCTGGCAGATGAAGGCTTCAGAGTGTCACTCAACTTTATCCCATATTTTCCAAACTTATGAGGACCTCATAACACTTTGTAGTATAAGTTCTATTAAGTTAACTTATTCTATTTTGTTACCATCTTATTTGAGTTCATTTTAGCAGCTGATCCAAAATCCACCAGCTTGATGTGTCCCGTTCGGTCAATGAGGATGTTCTCGGGCTTGATGTCTCTGTATGGAAATCAAGGCCATAAATTAGTGTTGTCTTCTCCATGCCAATCATCAAGCAACTGCAGACCCAGGATCGTGATTCGGCCAAGAATCTTAGTGTCTATGGTTTTGCCATACAGACCTCCCTACTGATGGACATATGTAATAAGCATTTTAAAAAACAAATTAAAGTAAAAGAAAGAGAAAGAATAGAGGGAGGAAGGGAGGGAGGGGGAGGGAAGCAGAAAAGGAAAGGGAACAAATACCTGTTATTAGATGGATTAGTTCTCCTCAAGACACACATTTCATATTACGAAAACTAAGGCCACAAGACGCTAAGGGGTTTGCTCATGGTCATATGGCTAGTCAATGGGAAAAAAAACCAAACTCTATTCAGGATTTTGTGGTTCCTGGACTAACGAGCATTCCATTCCCACAACATTCTCAGATGCTCATAAAATTTACATTTTAGTGAAGATGTAAAGAAACACTTTCCAATTGAGGATTTGGGAGAACACATTTGTCGATTACTAACAAGCGAGGTAAGAAGACTACATTGTCTTCTGTTTCTGTGTGGTAGGCCACTTCCTTGTGCAAATTAAATTTGGTTTTCCTACCATAGCTTCCAAAGAACTTAAGAGCTCCTCTTATTAGGCACATTAACAGATCTGACTAGCAAATGTAAGAACACTCAATTTTAGATCTATTTCATTGTTGAATGGGGAAGCAGAAACATCTGCCATTTTGCACAATTTGCCTTAAGCCAATTATTGGTGAAGACTGGCTAAAAACTGGATGAAGAATTATTTTGATGCTGAAATCACTCACTCCATTTTAGGAAGTCTTAGGTGATACAGGTAAATTCTCAGTAGACTACCAGAGTCTCACTTACCGATGTACATAGCCCATCTGATGAACGCTGTGGACAGCCAAAATCAGTTCAGCTAGGTAAAACTGAATCATATTTTCATCTAATTGGTCCTCATATCTATTCAAAAGTGACAGCAAATCCCCTCCAGGCTGATATTCCATGACCTGTACAGAATGCCAAAGTTATTCATTCTTCATACACCCCCCCCAAAAAAAGGAAATGTTCTCAATTAGATCCTCGAATACTGCCTGACATGTTATAATTACAATGTCTTCACAAAGCTATGAAGATGTGTGAGACACACTGTAAGTCTCATGTAGGATGAGGTCCCTGCCCTAAGGAAATTACAGCCGTTACCCAAGAGAATCAATACAATAAAGACACCTCCTAAACACCATGCACAGTGTTTGCAAGGCAAGTTTGAAAAGCTGAATTAAATCCACCCACTCACCCACCCACCCAGGTCAACACCCCAGACAGTCCCTAGGATTGATTAGATGCACAGCATAGATGGAGACTCCTGGAGGGCAACAAACCCTCTTTCTGCAAACCTTTCTGCATTCCTCTCAGCACCAGACAGAATATAGAAGGTAGACAATAAACATGATACAATCTTTTCCTTAAACAGTTTGGAAGGTAATCTGACCACTTCTGTTAAAAATTTAACTCTCAAACAAGGGCTCTGTGACAAGCTAGAAGGGTGGGATGGGGAGGGAGGCTGGGGAGGGAGGGGACATGGGCATACATATGGCTGAATCTTGTTGTATGACAGAAAACCACAAAATTCTGTAAAGCAATTATCCAATTTAAAATTTTTTTAACTTTTAAATGTAAATATATACCCTTTGAACCAGTAATTCTATTTCTGACCGTTTACTTCATAGGAATTTGCAACAGTTTGTCAATAAAGAGATTCATTGCAGAATTGTTTGTAATATGGGAAAAAGAAACCCTGGAAATCAAATAGACATCACTAAGAGACTGCTAAAATATGATACATCTAAACAATAGGTTAAGATGCAGATATTAAAAATGAATGGATGGGACTTCCTTAGAGGTCCAGTGGTTAAGAATTCGCCTTCCAGTGCAGGAGGCGCAAGTTTGATCCCTGGTTGGGAAGCTTAGATCCCACAGGACTTGGAGCCAAAAAACCAAAACAATATTGTAGCAAATTCAATAAAGACTTTAAAAATGGTACACATACCCCAAAAAAAGAAATCTTTAAAAAAAAAATGGATTTGATCTAGTCATTCTGCCATGGAAAGCTACCCATGATAAGTGATGCCCTAAACAGGATACACTAAAACTTTCTGTGATTGAAAAAGTATTTGTTACATTTGTTATTATATATATAGGGGGAAAAAACTGGAAGAATATAAAGTACAGCCTTAGAGAAAATGTTTCATTAGCAAAAAATGTCTTCCACCTGAAGAAACCGAAATTCTTCCACCTCCTGATAACAGATTGACATTCCAGAGGCTTTAAGGCTCGTCCCCAGCAGGTTTCAAGTCTCAGCCCAGTGACTCTCTGCCTTTCAGTTTTGTCCTCTGTAAAATAGGGATAAGACTGTGCCTAGCGCCCACAAGATCCTCCACTACCATTCAAGTCCTTTCCTTGCCCTGAATTCATGGCACTATCCTTTCCACTCCGGCTAGGAGAAGCTGGGATCCATTTTGACCATCTTTGCAATCATGCCAACACTTCCTAAGCTCTCCTTCTGTCCTTTGCTCTGATTTCCCATTTTATCTATATATCTATATATATGTGTGGGTGTGTGTGTGTCTTTCAAGTTGTCTCAAACCCTTTCTGGAAAGAGGCAAGTTCTTAAAAGCTTTTAAAAAACACTAAATTTCTCAAAGGCTTCCCAGGTGGCACTGGTGGTAAAGAACCTGCCTGCCAATTCAGGAGATCTAAGAGATGTGCGTTCGATCCCTGCATCAGGAAGATCTCTTAAAGAACGGCATGGCAACCTACTCCAGTATTCTTGCCTGGAGAATCCCATGGACAGAGGAGCCTGGAAGGTTATAGTCCATATGGTCGCAAAGAATCGGACATGACTGAAGCAACTTAGCACACACGCACACAAATCTCTCAAACCACTGCATTATAGAAGCCAACTACAGGATGTGAATTATCTCCATCCTCCTCCAAATTTCTGTTTGCTTTCAGTCCAGAATTAGAAGAAGGCTCTAGCCAAGTCAGACATGGAGCAGCTGCATATGTCCCCAGAGGCCTCAGGCTGGTCAGTACAGTCTCTGCCCAACACCAGGTCAACAGACACCAGGGACCTCAGGAGGAACCAGGAACTTGCATGTCCTCCCCAAGGGCCCCTCGTCACCTGGCATCTTACACGTAGCAGATACTCAACCAGATACTGGACAATTTGAAAATGAAGTTTCCATTATGAACTAACAAGGACAGCAACACTGAGAATGAGCATCAGCTAAAATGCAGACTTTATTTCCCCCAAATTCTAGGCAGATGTAAGCTGCTTGTCCCAATCCTCGAAGAGCCCGCGGAAGGCACCTGGCTGCCTACTGCTCACCCACACATCCCAACCTGCTTCTCCACACGCTCTGGGCATGTGGGTGAATGTTAATTTTTTTACGTCTGTTTTAAAAATATATACTGCCATTAAAAAGGTCTTAAATATCCACATGCAAAAAAATATTGCAGATAATAACAGAAGTACTCATGCTTTTAGAACCAAAACGTCTTAAAATAGGAACAATGCGTATTTATGACGACATGGTGCACTTACAAATTTTCTGATCCGGCTCTATTAAAGACGTGAAGAAAACAGAATGGATTGCAAGTTTAAGACTGAGAAAGTCAAACACAGAGCAGCTGCTGGCCACTAAGATTCTATCTGTGGAACTTCCCTGGTTGTCCAGTGGCTAAGACTCCACACTCCATTGAAAGGGGCCCAGGTATGTATGATCCCTGGTCAGGGAACTAGATCCCACATGCACTAATTAAGAGCTCAAGTGCTGCAACTAAAGATCCTGCATGCTGCAACTAAGATCTGACACAGCCAAATAAATATTTAAACAAAAGAAAATTCTATCTGTAATGACAATGAAAAGTAGTTCAGACAATCAGAACCATCTCTTAGAAAGGCAAAAACATATGTAAGCTTTGCTTCTATTCAGAAAATCCAAATTCCTGAGCTGAAAATCCCTTCCCAAATTAGATTAGTCTTTTCTACTGGTCAAACAACTTTCCATTTCTTGAAAACGGCTCATTAAGAAAATAAGCAACAAAAATGACAACAGCTACTAGGCAGGAGGCTCTACAGCATGAGGTCAAGAAAGTCACACTAAATAACAAAACTCCTTATCAAAGAACCTAATCAAATTTGACCTTCCAACAAGATTCTGGACTGCCAGAAAATTACTGAACATCCCAACTGCACACCATCAGAACTTAGTTTAGGCACTTACTGACTAAATTTGGCTACCCACGATGTGACCCCCATCCCCAAACTATCCTACTGAGGTATAGTCACTCATCCTGGGATGAATGGAGCCCAGGGGAAGACAACTTGTGTGTGGTGATACCAAACTTCATCAGTTTTGCTCTTGAGTCTAAAGAAATAATAAAGAACCAGGACTTGGACACTTTCAGAAAACACTTTTAGACTTTCAAGTCAGTTCAGTCACTCAGTCGTGTCTGACTCTTTGTGATCCCATGGACTGCAGCACGCCAGGCTTCTCTGTCCATCACCAACTCCCAGAGCTTGGTCAAACTCATGTCCGTCAAGTCAGTGATGCCATCCAACCATTTCATCCTCTGTTGTCCCCTTCCTGTCCTGCCTTCAATCTTTCCCAGCATCAAGGTCTTTTCCAATCAGTCAGTTCTTCACATCAGGTGGGCAAAGTATCGGAGCTTCACCATCAGTCCTTCCAATATTCATTCAGGACTGATTTCCTTTAGGATGGACTGGTTGGATCTCCTTGCAGTCCAAGGGACTCTCAAGAGTCTTCTCCAACACCACAGTTCAAAAGTATCAATTCTTCGGCGCTCAGCTTTCTTTATGGTCCAACTCTGACATCCATACATGACTACTGGAAAAACCAGAGCTTTGACTAGATGGACCTTTGTCAGTAAAGTAGTGTCTCACTTTTTAATATGCTGTCTAGGTTTGTCATAGCTTTTCTTGCAAGGAGCAAGCGTCTCTTAATTTCATGGCTGCAATCACCATCTGGCAGATTCTTTACCAGCTGAGGCACCAGGGAAGCCCAAGAACAGTGGAGTGAGTAGCCTATCCCTTCTCCAGCAGACCTTCCCAGCCCAAGAATCAAACAGGAGTCTCCTGCATTGCAGGCAGATTCTTCACCAGCTGAGCTACCAGGGAAGCCAAACACCAATACAGTATATTAACGCATATATATGGAATTTAGAAAGATGGTAACAATGATCCTATATGAGACAGCAAAAGAGACACAGATGTAAAGAACAGACTTTTGGACTCTGTGGGAGAAGGCAAGGGTTGGATGATTTGAGAGAATAGCATCGAAACATGTATATTACCATATGTGAAATAGATGGCCAGTACAGGTTCGATGCATGAGACAGGGCGCTCAGGGCCAGTGCACTGGGATGACCCTGAGGGATGGGATGGGGAGGGAGGTGGGAGAGGGGGTTTAGGATGGGGGACACATGTATACCCATGGCCAATTCATGTGAATGTATGGCAAAAACCACTACAATACTGTAATTAGTCTTCAATTAAAATTAATTAATTTACAAAAAAAAAAAATGATACCAAATCAAGAGTTTCCAGAAAGGGGAACCCTTCTACACTGTCGGTGGGAACATAAGTTAGTGCAGCTACTGTGGAAAACAGTATGGAGGTTCCTCAGAAAACTAAAAATAGAGTTGCCATATGATCCCGCAATCCCACTCCTTGGCATATATCCAGACAAAACTCTAATTCAAAAAGATACATGCACCCCTATGCCCACAGCAGCACTATTCACAACAATCAAGACGTGGAAACAACCTAAATTCCTGTTGACAGATAAATGGACAAAGAAGATATAGTGTGTGTGTGTGTGTGTGTATACACACACAATGGAGTACTGCTGCTGCTAAGTCAGTTTGGTCGTGTCCGACTCTGTGCGATCCCATAGACGGCAGCCCACCAGGCTCCCCCGTCCCTGGGATTCTCCAGGCAAGAACACTGGAGTGGGTTGCCATTTCCTTCTCCAATGCATGAAAGTGAAAGTGAAAGTGAAGTCGCTCAGTCGTGTCTGACCCTTAGCATGGACTGCAGCCTACCAGGCTCCTCCGTCCATGGGATTTTCCAGGCAAGAGGACTGGAGTGGGGTGCCACTGCCTTCTCCAACAATGGAGTACTACCCAGCTATAAAAAAGAATGAAATAATGCCATTTGCAGTAACATACTAGAGATTATCATACTAAGTGAAGAAGTCAGTCAGACAAAGATGAGGACCATATGATATCACTTATATGTTGAATCTAAACTATGACACAACTAAACCTGTCTATGAAACAAATACAGAATCATATTACATAAAGAACAGAATGGTGGTTGACGTGCGGTGGGGGAAGAGATGGAATGGGAGGTTGGGGTTAGCAGATGTAGGCTGTTATATATAGAATGGATAAATAACAAGATCCTATTATATAACACAGAGAACTATAGTCAATCCTATGATAAACCATAATGGAAAAGAATATTATAAAAATGTACTCTGTACATAAGTATAACTGAATCACTTTGCTGTACAGCAGAACTTAATACAACATTGTAAATCAACTACACTTCAGTTAAAAAAAAAAAAAGGAGCTCTGAAAGCATCATCAAGTCTCACACCAAGAGTTTTCAAGTCTTCATACCAAATGACATACTATAAACCAAAGACCAAGGTCAGCAGAACAGAACACAATGAACACGTTAGACCAAAGTCACCACCCAGCTTGTACCAAACAGATCATTCACAGCATCCGAACTTGTCCCCTAAAAGGACTCCATCCCTGACTTTTACTATTCAGAGATGCCCAGAGAGACATGGATCCTCCCTGGAAAAGTGACTTCTAACCCAAGAAAAAAACTGGCAAGTCCTCTAGGGCAGGGCTTCTCAAGCCTGTCTATACACCAGAATCACCTGGAGAAACACTTTTTTTTAAAAAAGGATAAAACACATTCATCCACATAAATATCTGAGTGCCTATTATGTGCCAGGCACTATTCTAGATATTATTAATAGAAAAATAGCAGTGATAAAAACTGACAAAAATCCCTGCCTTCATGGAGCTGGAATTCAGGTAGAATGAAAAAGAACTGGAAAAAAAAATTCAGTAATACTAACGGGTTTATTATAAAGTATGTCTCTTTCTCATCCCAACCATTGAGGAAGCTTGCCAAAAAAGGTGGATTCCATGGATCAACTTCTTCATGGATCAAGCTCCACAGGTGGGGGCCAAGCATCTGCATTTCAAGGAGCTTCTGGGGTGACTGCAATGCAGCACTGTATTAAGACCCGACGCTGACGAGGCTGCAGGGGCAACATGGGTCACTACTCCAACCGAGTGAGAAGATTCTACAGAAGAGACGCCCTGGTATGAAAGCTGGCTTGAATACAGCCCTCACTTCTGCTGCTTATAATTTTCCAGCGGTTACCTGGAGCCATTCCGCATATTAGGACAAGATCACTGAGAGCAAAGGGCTGAAACATGACCAGTCCACCCGCACTGAAGCAACCATCCTACATCCCTGCAAAAATAGGAGATCTCCCTGCAGGTCACCTCAACAGTGATCACTAAGGCATGGTAATAGAGGCCAGGGAGCCAGGAGGATGCAAAAAAGCCCTACAGTAAAACCACCCTGAACACTGTGACAGCCCTGTGGATGGCAGAGAAAGCACAGCAGCTGACAGACCAGCCTGGCTTGGAGCTATAATGGACTTGCTCTTTTAAAGCAAAGACGTCCCGGCCGACAGAGACAGACCTTTCTGATGGCAGCAGCTGCAGATGCTAATTAAAGGGCAGATCTTACATGTGTTTAGTTTGGAAGGAGCGGCAGCTTCTCTCTTGGTGTGTGCATCTCTACCCAAGTGCTGGGATGGCAATTCCCATCAGTTGCGTTGTATTTGAAACAAAGGAAAAATGTGTATGTGTGCATACACACACATACGCTTGCATGTATGTGTGTACATATGGGGGTAGATTTATAATAGTTCTTTGCATTCTATCCCAATTTGCATACTGGTGTCGTTAAAGGCATACTGTGCTGGCCGCCTCTTAGAATCATGTCCTTGAAATGCCTGCACTACAATCAGCATGACTGCAAGTGCCATGAAAATGTTAAGGTTGCTGCTGGCATCGTCACCCGCCCTGCGCAGTGTTCCTGATCTTTGGCTCAGGGGAGGACAGGGTGGATACTCTAAGGAGAGAAGCCCCTGGCACAAACCCTAACTTCTTCTTCTTGAAGGGCAAGGTGACCAAGAGAAAAAGAGAGAAGGCCCTTTACGTCAGAAAGTATGAATCCCAGCCTGAGTCATCCTTCTATTCAAAAAATCCTCACTGAGCATCCAATCATCCAGAGTCTTGGCAGGAAGCTGACCCCATACTCAAACTAGGTGATTTGAGGTCATGAACTGAGGAAAGGGCTATGTGTAGAGGTGTGGGAAAGGTTAAAGGAAATGAACACCAGATGCTGAACACCCCGGGGCGAGCAACAGCAGGGGAGTAGGCACCATTCGTTGGCCTGAGAGGGTAAGGAAAGGGGTCTCGGATGTGTACACTATGACTAAAGAATCACAAGGAAGAAGTGGTAACCAGAAACTAGCTATGGCTGTAGGTCATTGGTTCTCAAAGTGGGGTCTGGGACCCGATGAGAAATATGAACTCGGGCCCCACCCCGCAAGACCTACTGGATCAGCAATGCTGAAGACTGGGGCCAGGCAAATCAGGACAACGTAACTACAGTCTCCAGAATGGTGAAACTCTAAATGCACGTCTCTGAAATATGCCTCAAAAGACCAACACGCAGAACCACTACTTCAAAGGCACTGAGAACTCAAAGAACCCCCTGAGGCAATAACACACTCAGCAATCGAATTGGAGTCAATAAGACGTATTAATATCTCATTTCGCCAATGAGAAAATTGAAGCTGAAAAGGCCAATGACTCCGGAGAGACCAAGCAAGGAACAGAATAAAAGGAACCTATATTCTAAATAACAGCTTCCTTCTGATGGGCAGCTGGCTTGTGAAGCGGCAGCACTGGTGAGTTTTGAGACATGCCTAAAACTGGATCATCTTACCCAAGAGATCAAAACAGCACATGTCTCGCTGTCAAAATGATCCTAAGCTGCCGTATTTCACTCAAATAAAATAAACAAAGAAGCAGTATTCGTTAACCCTCTCCCACCCCCAATGATGGCAGAGGCTGGTGATCAGACAGTCCCTGGGGCCACTGCCCAGAAGAGCCCCCCTTCAAATGACTCCTACGTAGGAAGGGAAGTATCCACAAAATGGTATCCCCATGGGTTAAAAGCAAGACAAGAAATGTAAAGAACTAAACCCAAGCAGGACATCCGAACACGGTTGTGTTAGAAACAGTTTTGGATGTGACAGTATAAATGTAATAAGGAAGATCACGGGAGGTGGAGCTTGGGGGCCTCGTGTCTAACCCCATCTGTTAATCTACAAAAGGAGCTGTTTTAACCTCTGGGCCAGACTCTAACTGATCCCCCAAATCCATTCTTTCCTTCTCCCACAGCAGTAAGAGGCCACGCGGTGAGACAGTACAGACGTGTACAGTCATGACAAAGTTCTGGTCAACAAGACGTGAGAGGAAGTGATGTGTCCCACTTCTGCATCATCCTGTGTAGAAGGAGTCTGCTTGCTCTGCCTTTCTGCTCTTTTCTCCTCCCAGCCACGTGGAACATATAGACATGAGATGGTCCAACTTTAAGCGTGTCAAAGAAGACAACATCCTAAGGCGCAGGAAGACACAGAAAGGAATCATCATGTACAACAGGCTGCCCACCAGTCTGGACTGTATTTGAGGGTTTCTTTGGTATATGACCTTAGCCTATACCTTAACTAATAAATCCCTGTGTGCAACTAGGGGGAAGAAAACTTTGGGAATGAACAGAAGGAAGCTCATGTAAGGTCACAAAAGGGAAAATAGATTCGTGAGTCAGTAATAGGCTCAGAGCATTGGCAGCCTGAAAAGACCTACAGTATGAAAAATATCAGCACAAGTTAGCAAGCTTTACGATTCGCACAAAGAATTTAGATACAACACTACAAGCAATGAGTTGCAGAACAATGTTTTCTTTGTGGAGACCGGCAGCTCCTTCATGGAAGGACATTGGGGAAGGCATCTGTTAAACAGAATGGAACAGATTTCATCATGAACCAGATCAACAAAGTACAGCTTCTGTGGGCCACCTGCCAGGATACGCGACTTGCCTTGTTACATGGAACCAGACGTTAAGACGGACTTTGCTAGGATTTTCTATAGTAAAACCTGGTAAGCCACGCTCACTGGTGTGTAACTATGAATGGGAAATTTTTAACCATCAAAACTCAAAAAGATCCAAGTTCAATTTCCTTGCGCTGCAAATCAAATTTTAAAAAATTTCAGTGGACCTGTCTTCAACAGCATACTTCGGAGGAAAAAAACTCATACTATTAACTTAACAGGTTTCCCAAGTGACTTAGGAGTAAAGAATCCACCTGCCAGTATAGGAGACACAGGTGTGATCCCTGGGTCAGCAAGATTCCCCTGGAGAAAGAAATGGCAACCCACTCTAGTATTCTTGCCCAGGAAATCACATAGATGGAGGAGCCTGGCAGGCTACAGTCCATGGGGTTGAAAAAGAGTCAGACATGATTCAGGGACTGTGCTGTGCTTAGTTGCTCAGTTGTGTCCAACTCTCTGTGATCTCATGGATTGTAAGCTATCAGGCTCCTCCATCCATGTAATTTTCCAGGCAAGAATACTGGTAATCAGGTAGCCACTTTCTACTCCAGAGGATCTTCCTGCCCAGGGACTGAACCCAAGTCTCCTGCATCTCCTGCACTGGCAGGTGGATTCTTTACTCCTAGTGCCACCTGGGAAGCGACTAAACAACATTAACATAATACAACTTCCATAGTGCTGTAAGTACACGGTCTATAAATCAAATTTCTATGAAATTAATCATGCAGCCAACCAATAAATATTTCTTAAGCAACAACCTGTGGAAGCTCTACTAGAAGCCAGGGAGATATCACCACTCTGATGGAGGCTGAAGCCTGGTGGAGGCAACCGCCACCCACTCACCAAGAGCAAGTTCAGGCTGCTCTGAGCACACAGCAGAGGGGTGTCCCTCCCACAGGTCCAGGAAGGGGTTCTGGAGGAAGTAACATCTGACTGGAGCCCAGAAGGAGAAACAAGAGTTAACAAGGTAAACAGGGAAAGAGGCGAGAGCGTGGAGAAAGTATACATATTTTTTCAGATCCTTTTTCATCATAGGTTATTATAAGATATTGAATATAATTCCTTATGCTATACAGTAGGTCCTTGCTGACTATATATTTTATCCATAGTAGTGTGTATCTGTTAATCCCAAATTCTCAGTTTATCCCTCCTCTTCCCCCTTCTCTTTTGATAACCATCTTTGTTTTCTGTGTCTATGAATCTATTTCTGTTTTTTAAATATGTTCATTTGTACCATGATTTTAGATTCTACTTAGAAGCAGTAACATACAATATTTTTCTTTCTCTGACTTATGTCACTTAGTATGATAATCTCCAGGTCCATCCATATTGCTGCAAATGACATGATTTCATTCTTTTTCACGGCTGGATAGTATTCCAGTGTATACACACCACGTCTTTGTCCATTAACCTGTTGGTGTACATTTACGTTACTCCCAGGTCTTAGCTATTACAAATAGTGCTGCTATGGCACTGATTTTAAATGTATCTTCAGTTAAACTCCAAAAAAATGCATTATACATTAATATTTAACTGCCAGGGGAGTTTACTGTGATTTGTAGGTCTCCCCAAATTTCAAAAGTTTAATCATCTATAGGCACAGGGGAATTTCAGTGCTTTACAAAGCAAATACAGATCCCTCGGGTAGGACCTGGGATAGCACCCTGTAATCACACAGATTCATAATTTGCAGCAAAATGGATGAATAGTTGCACTAAAGGGAATAAATAGGAGTTCGGGTCAAGTTTTGCTACAGAGTTCAAGTCAGGTCTTCTGACAAATAAGCAATAAAATAACCTGAGGTTATTCAGAGCACTGGGTATTTCAGAATTGCAGATAAGAGATGGTGGATCTATCATATCTTAAGTCCTATGCTAAGCTTGGATTTCTCATATGAAAACTGTACCCTTAGCAAGCATTTTATTTCAAAGTATCAAAGTGCTGGAAAAGAAAATGTAGGCAAGGAAATAATTACCAGATTACCAAATACCCAGCGATAATTATACCTAACGGAGCTACTTAAGAATGGCATAAAAACGTTCTTGTAGCCAGGTATTGAGGTGCTGAGGCAACCAGAACTTCAGAAAACAGTCACTTTGAGATCAGTCCCATCTTGCAAGATGGTGGGCAGAAAAACTGAGAAGACCATCTTCAGCTAAGAATGTCAATGCTGGTGTCATGATCCAGAGGGAAGCCCCACAACCTGAAGACCCCCACCGACGGAAGGCTGTCCTAGCAGAGGAATGGTAGATATTCCCAATGCACAAGGTATTCCAGACAAGCTATATCCAAACAGAATCCACAGCAATTAAATCCATAATTAAGGAAAAAATGGGAAGGTTCTCACTACTGTAACAGAGCCAATTAGTAAGGATAAAAAGAGTGAAACCAAAGAGTTTAAAATTCTCAAAATGCCCAAATGTTACCCCCTTAAAGATGTGCTGTAAAAACTGTTGAGTGGTGGGGAAAGAAAAAAAACAACTACAATCAACGTGAAGAAAACTACAAATGTTACTCCCAGGTCCCCGCTGATCGTCCTCACCGGCCATTCCAGAGACAAGCAGAAGATGGCTTCCCTCCAGAAACAAGCAGGGACTTGCCATTTGGGGCTGAACCACTAGTCCTCACTAATGTGAGTTCCTTCACCTAGAACACTCAGAATCTGTCATCACCTCCACCAAAACTTACCATAATAGTGTGAAAGTTCCAAAGTACTTCAACAGTGATTACTTTTTTTTTTTAACAGTGATTGGACATGGAACAACAGACTGGTTCCAAATAGGCAAAGGAGTACATCAAGGCTGTATATTATCACCCTACTTATTTAACTTATATGCAGAGAACATCATGAGAAATGCTGGGCTGGAAGAAGCACAAGCTGGAATCAAGATGGCCAGGAGAAATATTAATAACCTCAGATACGCAGATGACACCACCCTTATAGCAGAAAGTGAAGAAGAACTAAAGAGCCTCTTGATGAAAGTGAAAGAGGAGAGTGAAAAAGTTGGCTTAAAGCTCAACATTCAGAAAACAAAGATTATGGCATCCAGTCCCATCACTTCATGGGAAATAGATGGGGAAACAGTGGAGACAGTGGCTGACTTTATTTTTCTGGGCTCCAAAATCACTGCAGATGGTGACTGCAGCCAGGAAATTAAAAGACACTTTACTCCTTGGAAGGTAAGTTATGACCAACCTAGATAGCATATTAAAAAGCAGAGACATTACTTTGCCAACAAAGGTCCGTCTAGTCAAGGCTATGGTTTTTCCAGTGGTCATGTATGGATGTGAGAGTTGGACTATAAAGAAAGCTGAGCACCGAAGAATTGATGCTTTTGAACTATGGTGTTGGAGAAGACTCTTGAGAGTCCCTTGGACAGCAAGGAGATTCAACCAGTCCATCCTAAAGGAGATCAATCCTGGGTGTTCATTGGAAGGACTGATGTTGAAGTTGAAGCTCCAATACTTTGGCCACCTGATGCGAAGAGCTGACTCATTTGAAAAGACCCTGATGCTGGGAAAGATTGAGGGCAGGAGGAGAAGGGGACAACAGAGGATGAGATGGCTGGATGGCATCACCAACTCGATGGACGTGAGTTTGAGTGAACTCCGGGAGTTGGTGATGGACAGGGAGGCCTGGTGTGCTGCAGTTCATGGGGTTGCAAAGAGTGGGACACGACTGAGCAACTGAACTGAACTATTAAGAAGCTGCATGAGACTGGAGATCAAAAAGGCTGAGTTCCAAGAGAAGCCACCGCCATGAGAAGCATGCACACTGCAGCCAGAAAGTAGCCCCCACTCACCACAAATGGAGAAAAGCCTGCACAGCAATGAAGACCCACCACAGTCAAAAAATATAATAAATAAGATTTAAAAAAATAAAATAAAATAAAAAACAAAAAGGTTGAGCACTTCAACTCAGAGGAAGAGAATGGTAAAGTTTTTGGAGCAGTGCAAGGCAGACCAGAAAATTGTGGATTCTCAACTTTCACCAAAAATTAGAGCCCTTCCCAGCTCTGGGACAGCCTGTGTGGCCTCAGAAACAAAACTTATGCTCCCGAGCTGATGTTCTGTATCATTTGCAGAGCTCTAGTTAAAAACATCCAAAACAACAATAATCAACAAAGAACCTACTGTGTCAAAGGAATTGCTTTTCTAAAAGATAATGAGTAAATCTGTTAATATGTCCAAATACGAGGGGCTCCACAAGACATACATAGCACAGGACAAATATTACCATATCCAACAAATGTCCTAGGACACCAGTGAGCCTAGAAACACACCAAGGTCATTTGTAAAGGTCAGGGCTTCAAGCTCCAGGTTTCAAGGAAGGAAAGCTTCCAAGACAATATTCAAGAAAAAGAAGTTTCAGGACATAGAGCCACAGGCATGGTGATGGCTCTGAAGGATTGCATGGTGAGCACAAGGCCAGTTTCCCAGCATATCCATGTGAGAATACCCTTGTCAGAAGGCAGGGTGGGACCAGAAAGAGCCTCCCCACTGGTACTGGTTCCCAACTAAGATGAAACCAAGGCAAATAACTGTTTATTCCAGATCAGAAATAAAGGTGGTGAGTTTTCCTAGTGTTAGTTGCTCAGTCGTGTCTGACTCTCGAAACCCCATGGACTGTAGCCTGCCAAGCTCCTCTGTCTATAGGATTCTCCAGGCAAGAATACTGGAGTGGGTTGCCAATCCCTTCTCCAGGAGATCTTCCTGACTCAGGGATCAAACCCAGGTCCCCTGCACTGCAGGCAGATTCTTTACCATCTGAGCCACCAGTGAAGTCCCCCTAAAATGCCCAGTGAAGATTCAAAACAAATAGGCATCCGTCTCTTACCCTCTTCTCTGATGTGAGCTCTATAAAAGTTTATCTCCATTCAATGTAATAGGATAGTCTTGTTCTAAGGGCTGAATCAGGAACAAAACTTGCTTCTGCTGCTGCTGCTGCTAAGTCGCTTCAGTCGTGTCCGACTCTGTGTGACCCCAGAGACGGCAGCCCACGAGGCTCCCCCGTCCCTGGGATTCTCCAGGCAAGAACACTGGAGTGGGTTGCCATTTCCTTCTCCAATGCATGAAAGTGAAAAGTGAAAGTGAAGTCGCTCAGTCATGTCCAACTCTTCGCGACCCCATGGACTGCAGCCTAACAGGTTCCTCCGTCCATGGGATTTTCTAGGCAAAAGTACTGGAGTGGGGTGCCATTGCCTTCTCCGAAACTTGCTTCTAAGATACCTTTAACTTTAGGAATCTAAATCCCTAAGAACCTAAACAACGCCCCAAAATGAATTTTAACATTCTGTAAGTTATGCTACATGCACGTCAGTGAAAACCATGGTGCTGCTCAAAAGAACAATGCAGATTTGTATGCACTGACATGAAAAGATGTCAGGGAGAAATTACTGAAAGGCAAAAAGCAAGTTGAAGAGCAGAGTAGACAGTAACACACCATTTTTGTGAAACAAACTATATACATGTGTGATAGGCACAGGCACAGAAATATTCTTTCCACAACTCATGGTTAAGAGCCAGAAAGAACATACATAACCATTAACATGTGTTTCCCAGGGGACAGCGATTAGAGAGAAAGGTCAAGCATGTTCTCTTTTATTTCATACATTTCCTCAGTGTTTGCATTTTCTTATAATAACCATGGTCTATCTCAATTTTTAAAATTTAAAGTAAGATTTTGTTAAAGGTACTATCAGACTATTGCCAATAAATGACTTCTCTTTATTGCCCTTTGAGCCATAGCTGCAATATCCAGCAATAAATGGGGCTGTTTCTAAATGGATCAGGTCTTCATCTTTAGGACAAGAACAAGAAGACACCTGAAAGGCAGGAGAGCATGAGAATGAATGAAAAGTGTCATGGGCCATGTGGCCAAGAACCACATTCAATTACACAGCCGTGCTATCTGATTATTGCAACACTAGGCTAATTCTACAGAGATGGATGGAAAGACTCACCAGATAAAGGTTATTTTTGTCCTGAAAGGCATACTGCAACTGGGGGATCCAAGGACTTGTACTCCGAGATAATATGTTCTGTTCTTCCTCAAAATATGAGACCTAGGAGGAATAGAAACTATTAAGACAATTATAAAGAACTAAGTGTGATGGGGGAAATGCTCTTTGTTCTCCCTTTAAGCTTAAACTGATACCTAGTTTTGTTTCTTTTTTAAAAAGCCATCACATAGTCCAACATTCCACAAATCTCATTCTTATGCCTACTTTGCTCAATTTTTGCCAGATCCATACAATAGTGTCCAGTTATTTACTTAATGTCTTTCTTCGAAGTCAACCAACATCTTTGAAATTTAAATCTTTCTCTTCATCTTCCCTTACTGAGCAATTCAGTCCTAAAACCATGAGATGGACAATAACCAGATAAACATCCATGACAAGTGACAAGGAAAGCCATGGTAGTCCAGAACAGGGTGACAGGTCCAAGCAGGGTGAGGAGGGAAGCAACCACATGTGGAGCAGACCAATGTGGGGTATCAAAGGCTCACGTATGGTGAGGAAGTCAATCTAGGTCTAGATGACCTAGAGCATCTGAGCCAGTCAAGGTAGAGTTGACGGATGGACACAGGTGCATTAAATAAGTAAAAAACATCGAGGGTGATATCAGAGTTACAAACATGGAAAGGGTGAAAATGATAACAAACCTTATGAAGCTGGAGAGGACTTGGAGATGCTGATGTGAATACATGGTTTTCAACATACACAAGTAGATACAGAAATAAATACAGATGTTAATGTTCGTGTGTATGAGGTAGGTATGCTGCATACACGTACATGTATTTCCTGGCCTTGTCCACTGAATGGAGTCTGGCAGTAATGACATCCTGATAGCAAAGAGAACACCTCGTGCCCAGACCTTGGCCTCTAAATACTGTTTTCCACTTAAAAAAATAAATAAATAACAAAATGCAGGGCTCCCAGAGAAATGACTGACTGTGGGGCTGAGGCAGGTAAAGTGAGTTTAAGAGCCCAAACATCTTGTATCAGAAAGTAACACAGAATTCAAAGATGGGGAATATGTCAAAAAGATATACAAAAGCCAACCTGAAGAGATTCTCATTGGCCAACTTGGGAACAATTTGAGTATAAAAACATATACTGACAGGAATGGATTGTAACTCATTGACAGGCAAATGCAAGTGCATACAGATATAAATAAATGGATGGGTTGAAAGTTTTATCAGAAACAGGTACTTCCCCAGTTTGAAAGTATCTCCTTCCAAAATACCTATGCAATTACAAAGAGGAAAGGAGTAACTTGCAGTGAAAGGTGGCAGATACCAACGTGACATCCTCAGGAACGTGACAAGCCGCAACTGAGACTCCCCTGTCGGGATGAAATGAGAGGAACAGAGCATCCTGTCTGTGACAGTCCTGCGTGGCTCAGGTAACTAACGGGTGGGTGGCTTTAATTAGCTCCTGGATATGTGAGATTTTTAAATCCCCCAGCATATACCTCACACGGGGTGACTCAAGTCATTCACCCGGAGGAGCACACCTGGGCAAGGGTCCCTATCCCTCACCTGCAGTATGGGATGTGCTGAGTGAGGGTCTCTATCCCTCACCTGCAGTATGGAACGTGCTGGATTCATTTCCTTTTCTATGCACCATTGCCCATATGAAATATAAAGAGCATAAGGCTACATCTAAGGCCTCTTCCAAGGACCTAGGATACACCAGACCCAACAGGTGCTTGGTAGGTGTGGCCTGATGGCAGGTGCTTCTTAGGTGCTGGGAGGCTCAGTGAGCATCTTCCACACCTCTCTTCCAAATGATCTGCAACATCCTGTCATGTAATCATTCTATGAAGTTGCCCACATTTCATTCCTGAACAAAAGACACAGCATTCTCAGATTCTGACAAGCAGCTTCCTGCCCTCTGCTGTGTCTTTGACCAGAGGTCACACAGTCACTGAAGTGCTGAAACCCCGATCCCAACCTTCTGCTTCCAAAAGCCTATGTGAACCCCAAGCGTCTCACAAATTAAATTCCAACTCCAAAAACCAGTTCTTGGGGGAGATGATGAGTTACCGTTTAATGGGTACAGAGTTTCAGTTTAGGATGATGAAAAAGTTCTAAAGGTGGACAGTGGTGATGGTGACGCAACACTGCCAATGTACTTAATGCCACAGAACTGTACACTCAAAAATAGTTCAAGTGGTAAATTTTATGTGATGCATATTTTATCACAGTAGCCAGAAGGGAGTTCTTGAGGTTTCCCACCAATCACCTCCTCCCAACTCCCATGTCCTTACTTCTCCTCATTTTCCAGTCTATTTGTTCTAAACTTCTAAACACACACAAACACAGACATCTGCATAGCATTCTAGCACTTACACCTCCAGAACAGCACACTTCTACCTGGTACATTCTCGTCACTTCTCCCTGCCCAGAACCCATGTTCCCTCTCAGCAGTGTGAACCTGCCCTGTCTCTGGCTCACCCACACCTTTCCTCATTCTGTCGTTTGTGAATTTGCTAACTGCTCCCTCTTTTGTGATGCTTTAGCTCCTAAGGGCCTGCTTTATGGATCTGCCATTTTTCCTCAACTTTCCAAGGCTGTGCTGAAACCCTGAAACTAACAGCCACGGAGCTTTGATTCCTTTTGCAGACTTCCCACAGAGCTGGGTCCATTATCGGACACATGATGTGCTCTCGAACATGGGTAACTAATAAATTACTCTCTGAACACCAAGGCTGATGGCCGTCTCTCTAGAAACACTGCAAATGAATCAATAACGTCTGGGAGCAGCAGCCTTGTTTAAAGAGAGAGAAAAACACCACAACCAGAAAGATAACTTCTCACCTCCTCTCAGACTGGCAACTCCCTAGCCACAGAACAATTTAATTTCTTCAGAGGCCTGTTTTAAAACCAAATACCAAAAAAAAAAAAAAAAATCAAGTACAGAGGCCCCCAACACAAATATATAAGATGTGTACAAAAGCAAAGGCTATCTAACTCACCGCATGATATGCACATCTCTGAATTCCCAGTGGATGGTCACAAAAGATCATCTCAAATTCATTAGTGAAAAGGCCAAGTTGGTTCTGAATAATATGCAACTATAAAAACATGATCAAGCAACCCAAGGGAGCTTGTCAATCTTCAAAATTAGTCAATATCAGTTCAAGAAAGCATGCTCAGACCTTCCTGGCTACGCCACAGTAATTAAAACTAGGGATGCAGAGGAAAACCGGCTCCATCCCAGGTGTCAATTCAGCAGATTCTCATCTCTGCAATGAACCTGCTGGTTCAGACAGGGGAGGCTGGATGTTAAATACTCCTACCTGCTCCTGGGCCAACAAGGCCTTCTTCTTCATGACTTTCATGGCATAGACATCCCCAGTCGCTTTCTCTCTGACCACCTGTACTTCAGCAAAGTGACCGCAGCCTACGACACTTCTCACTTCAAAGTCCTTCACTGAAGGCTGGAGCTCTTGCAACTCAGCTATGATATCGGAATCTGCAAAAGACGGAAGAGTGACTCCTGGATCCATAACGTACTTCAAATACTCGTATCTTTATGAAAGCAAGAAGAAAGGAAGAAAGAAGAAAGCGTTGCTGTATCTTCCCTCACTGTCAGGAGACATTTAGTCACTTTCTCCTTGTCGTGAATAATTATAAAATCAGCACAAAAGTGTTTTTTCTATGCTAAGTTAAAATTAAGGGCTCCAGAAATTCCAACGCACAGTTTCCATGGCAGCTATGATCTGAATCCTGTAGATGCAGAAAACAGGGGAAGGAGAACAGAAATCATGCTTTTCCTCCCCCTCTCCGGGGGCTGCAGGGCAGTGAGTGTGGTCAAACATGTCATCAGCATCTGGACTGGTTTATAATGGGATATGAGCAATGTGATCCCCATCCTTAGTTGACTTTAGGGTTGACTTCCAGAACATTCCATCCTGATTCCATATGTTCTACTCAGTTTTACTCCATTAGCCCAGGTCTTATCTCCCTTGCATCGTGTCAGTAAATACCATCCTTGCCATACATAGTATGTAGCAGCACTACCACGGGAGAAAAAGCCTGAGCTTGAGGAACCAAGCAGAGGCCTGACCTTGGCCCTGCAGAGCTGACGTGTCACACAGCTTGATGGGTTTGCAACTGTCTCTTTTCTAGGCATAGTTTTACTCCTTTTCTGAATGCAATCTCTCAGCCGGTGTCTTCCTCTATCCTAAAAGCTTTAACAAAAGCATCAGACACACAGATAAAGCACTTTAAACAACAGACATTAATTTCTCAAAGTTCTAGAGCCTGTTGAGAACCCACTTCCTGGCTGACAGGCAGCCCCTGTATTTCTCATATGGTAGGAGGAAAAGGAGCCCTCATCTCTCTTCCTCTTCTTCTAGGGACATGAATTCTATAATGGAGCCTACCTTGATGAATTCATCTACATCTAATTATCTCCCAAAGGCTTCACTTTTGGGGGGTCAAAGCCTCAACATATAAATTCGGGGAACTGGAGAAGGAAGCAGAAGGTTGGTAAAAACATTCAGTTCCTAACAGTCAGAGATTCTCCGTGTTTAAAGTATGGACTAAACAGGTAGCAAATTTGGAATCTAACATACATTTATTAACAACATTAAATTGGGGCATCACAGGGTAGATATATAGTGATTCTAATGATCTAAAGAATAGAATGGAATGTAAATATTAGAGAAATGCAAATCAAAATTATGAGGTACCATCTCACACTGGTCAGAATGGCCATCATTAAAAAGTTGACAAATAACAAACGCTGGAGAGGGTGTGCAGAAAAGAAAACCCTCTTACACTGTTGGTGGGAATGTAAACTGGTATAGCCACTATGAAAAACAGTATATAGGTTCCTCAAAAAAACAAAAAATGGAGCTAACATACAATACGGCAATTCCACTGCTGGGCATATACCCAGACAAAATTGTAATTTGAAAAGATGCATGCACTCCCATGCTCACAGCAGCACTACTTACAATAGCGAAGACGTGAAGCAACCTAAATGTCCTCTGACAGATGAATAGACAAAGAAGATGAGGTATATACATACAGTGGAATACTACTCAGTCACAAAAAGAGGATGAATACCATTTGCAGCAACATGGACAGACCTCGAGATTATCATACTAAGCAAAATAAGTCTGGCTTCCCTGGTGGCTCCGACAGTAAATGATCCACCTGCAAAGCACGAGACCTGGGTTCATTCCCGGGGTTGGGAAGATCCCCTGGAGGAAGGCATGGCAACCCACTCCAGTATTCTTGCCTGGAGAATCCCATGGGCAGAGGAGCCTGGTGGGCTACAGTCCATGGGGTCGCACAGAGTCACGTAGAGTCAGACACAACTGAGCGACTAAACAACAGCAACATACACACACAAGCAAAGTAAGTCAGAAATAGAAAAACAAAATATCATATAATATCACTTACACATGGAATCTAAAATACAAATGAACGTATCTATGAAACAGAATCACAGACAGAACACACTTCTGGTTGCCAAGGGGGTTGGGTGGGAGGAAGGACTGGGAGCTTGGGATTAGCAGATATTAACTGTTATTTATAGGATGAAGAAACAACAACGTCCTACTGTGTAGCACAGGGAACTATATTCAATATCCTGTGATAAACCATAATGGGAAAGAATATGAAAAAGAATATATATATATACATGTATTATATAACTGTATTGGTGTACAGCAGAAACTAACATAACATTAGTAAATCAACTATACTTCAATAAAATATTTTTTAGAAAAAGGAATAGAGCAGAACAGCTGTGACTGACCAAATCCTTCAGTCCTGTCCATTACAGGGAAACTGCACCATATACAGGGTTATACTCCAAAGGAAGACAACAGTAATGTGTCATCAGAATTATCCTGGAGAATCCCTCAGAAAGATGTCATGGTGAAGACCAAGGGACTCTTGAAATCCCACAGGTGCACTGAAGCCACTTCTGCGGGAGGGCACCAGGCAGAGCTGGGAGCTACAATCATTTGGCAAGTTGTTCACACAACTAAAGGAACAGAGCCCAACAAAGGGCAGAGCCATTTCATAACCACAGTCATTTGGCAGCACATTAATGAATTAGCCAATGCAATTTTAATTGTTGCTACCCACTCCCTTTCTTGGTTGCATGGGTGGAGTTGAATTCATTTGGATCAAAGGCACATGTGATGAGCACCACTGCACTAACAACATCTCTTATTTGTTATCCTAAAAACATCTTCTTTGTTTGAGGAATCAGGCAAGAGGGGTGAGTAGATTCACTTCATTTCACCGTGGCCATTGTAAAACAAAAAAATAAATCTAGAGCGCCTTCAGGGAGGATTCCATGCAGAAGCAGAACTGAAATGTGGCATATTTTCCTTTTGCCTTGACATCACTGTGTCAAGCCCAGTCTTTCTTCCCTGTCTTCTTCCAAGTTTCTCTCAGACCTAGTACTTGAGTTTTTGAATTATTAATTTCCCAAATATGCTGACTTGCAATTTTCTGACTTGAACCTGATTTCATTACTGCTTGCACACAAGGCCTCTCCTGATTCTTCTGTAAGGCCTTGGGCCCCCGCGTTGCTTACAGCACTGTCCAACTTAATAACTCTGGGTCTGTCTCCAGCAACCAGCAGGCATCTCAATCACCCCAGCAGACAAAACTGCTTGCAGGCAAAACCACCATGACACTCTCAGAATTCTGAGAAACCACTCCAAGTCGCAATGTTGTTATTCAAAGACTTTGGGATTATCAAGGTGAACAGGTGAGATGCCAGACTCGTACCTATGACTGTGAAAAATAACCCTGCACAACTTCTCTTCCCACCAGCAACTTCTGTGACTACAAAACCACATCAACCTTCATCCCCACCCACTATGAACACGGTGGTAACTGACATTGAGGTAGAGACCCAAAGCATGAAATGAAAATGCAGTCAGAGAATGATCTTCCCAGATACATATATAGATCCAGGGAGCAAAAGCCACCACAGCTGAATGCTGCTTCCTTTGTTAAAACTCAGTATTACAACACTTCACTGTCTAGGAATGCATCCTTCACAGAAATGTTCAAAAGACACACATATCAAGATACATATCATAAGATGGGCACTGCTTGTTACAGAAAAATCAGAAACAATGTAGAGGTCTACAATTAACAGGAAAGTGGAAACAGCGTAAGCGTTCACCCACAGAAAAGAATACTAGACACATATTTAAAAGAATTAAGTAGCTCAACCTCCACTGGAGTCTCTTTAAGGACAAGGATTTGCTTCTGTTTTGATCACTACTGTAAACCCAGTGCTCAAAACAGCAGCAGGCACATAGCGAGCACTCCACAAATATTTGTTAAGTAAATATATTGCTAGGTGAGCAACGCTAGTGGCAAAACATTATCAACATACAACCCATTTTGCATAAAATTAAACCAGAATAATGTTAGAGCCTCTTGATGAAGGTGAAAGAAGAGAGTGATAAAGCCGGCTTAAAACTCAACATTCAAAAAACTAAAGATCATGGCATCCAGTTCCATCACTTCATGGCAAATAAATAGGGAAAAAAATGGAAACAGTGACAGATTTTATCTTCTTGGGCTCCAAAACCACTGCAGATGATGACTGCAGCCACAAAATTAAAAGATGCTTGGGAAGAAAAGTTATGACAAACATAGACAGTGTATTAAAAAGCAGAGACATCACTTTGCCAACAAAGATCCATATAGTCAAAGCTATGGATTTTTCAGTAGTCATGTACTGAAGTGAGTGTTGGATCATAAAGAAGACTAAGCACCAAAGAACTGATACTTTCAAACTGTGGTGCTGGAGAAGACTCTTGAGAGTCCCTTGGACAACAAGAGAGATCAAACCAGTCAATCCAAAAGGAAATCAACCCTAAATATTCATTGGAAGGACTGATGCTGAAGCTCCAATACTTTGGCCACCTGGTACAAAGAACCGATTCAGTAAAAAAGACCCTGATGCCAGGAAAGACTGCATGCAGGAGAAGGGGGTAACAGAGGATAAGATGGTTGGATGGCATCACCAACTCAAAGGACATGAGGTCTGAGCAAACTCCAGGAGATAGTGAAGGACACAGGAGCCTGGTGTGCTGCAGTCCATGGGGTCACAAAGAGTTGGACACGACTTGAGCAATTGAACAAAAAAATGTTAGAATACACATGGTAAAGGGTTCATTGTTCAAGCTACTTGATTGGTATGTGGGGGTTTATGACACTTGTCTCTTTACTGTTAAGCTATGTTTGAACAATTCCACAATAAATATCTTATAAGGACAAAAGAAAAGTTGCAATACTATGCACTGAACCATTAACAGTGGTTATCTTAGGTAAGATTTTGAGGGATTTTCCTTCCATTCTGATCTTTTATATTTAACTTTGTATTTTTTTTAATTTTTATTGAAATATAGTTGATTTATAATGTGTTTTCAGGTGTACAGCAAAGTGATTCAGCTACATATATATATTTTTAAGATTCTTTTCCATTATAGGTTATTACAAGATAATGAATATAGTTCCCTCTGCTATAGGTCCTTATTGGTTACCTATTTTATGTATGAGTGAGTGAAGTGAGTGAAGTCACTCAGTCGTATCTGACTTTTTGCGACCCCATGGATTGTAGCCTACCAGGCTCCTCTGTCCATGGGATTTTCCAGGCAATAGTACTGGAGTGGATTGCCATTTCCTTCTCCAGGGGATCTTCCCGACCCAGGGATCGAACCTGGGTCTCCTGTATTGTAGACAGACACTTTACCATCTGAGCCAGCAGGGAAGTCACCTATTTTATGTATAGTAGCGTGTATACTGGAGAAGGCAATGATACCCCACTCCAGTACTCTTGCCTGGAAAATCCCATGGATGGAGGAGCCTGGAAGGCTGCAGTCCATGAGGTCGTGAGGGTTGGACACGACAGAGCGACTTCACTTTCACTTTTCACTTTCATGCATTGGAGAAGGAAACGGCGACCCACTCCAGTGTTCTTGCCTGGAGAATCCCAGGGACGGGGGAGCCTGGTGGGCTGCCGTCTATGGGGTCGCACAGAGTCAGACACGACTGAAGCGACTTAGCAGCAGTAACAGCAGCAGTGTGTATATGTTAATCCCAACTCCTAATTTATTCCTTCCCCACCTTACACTTTGGTAACTATAGGTTTGTTTTCTATGTCTGTAAGTCTCATTTGTTTTGTAAATAAGTCCACTTGTATCAGTTGTTAGGATTCCACATATAAGTGATATCATATGACATTCGTCTTTCTCTTAGTATGATAGTCTCTAGGTCCATCCATGTTGCTACAAGGAACTTTGTACTATGCTTACAATGGTGGGCGGCGGAGGGCGGCTCGGAGGAACTTAAAAGTAGTGTTTTGCCCAAAGTACTAAGATTGTGAACATACAGAAGAGTTTGCCTGCAGAGAATGTAGCTGAAAGAGGGTAAAATTTCAGCCACTGTCAAATCACCGAGAAAAGTCCAACTTTAACAATTATCAACACTTTTTTTTGTCTGTATGTTTTAACATCACATTTGTTTATTTTTTACATAAAATATGTGATACACTGCTTAACATTTTGCTATTTATTCTGTTTATCAGCAATAATCAGTCAACCAATATTTATTAAATACCTTCTGTGTGTGTCCATGCAAACTTGGTCATGTCTGACACTTTGCGACTTCACGGACTGTAGCCTGCCAGGGTCCTCCGTCCATGGAATCTTCCAGGCAAGAATATTGGTGTGGGTTGCCACTTCTTTCTCCAGGGGGGTCTTCCTGACTCAGGGATCAAACCCATGTCTCTTGCATCTCCTGCATTGGCAGGAGGATTCTTCACCACTGTACAACCCGGGAAGCCCCACCTTCTGTGTACCAGACCCAGTTTTAGGCAAAAAGCCTAGCTTAGCAATTAAGAAATGAAGAATTCCTCCCTGATTCCCAAATGCCAGCTCCCTGCCCTCCCTTGGCCCAAACTAGGGGCACTGCTTCAGGGCTGTATTATTCTGTCTCAATTCCTCCAACAGTCCCAGAAGAAATTTTCTATCTCTATGGCAAGCCTCAAGAAACTTATGTGGTAACAGCTGTTGGACCCTTCTTCCCACAGAAAAATGAAGCTTACATTCTAAAACAGAAACTCAAAGA
Organism: Bos mutus; assembly: GCF_027580195.1. Lineage (NCBI taxonomy): Eukaryota > Metazoa > Chordata > Mammalia > Artiodactyla > Bovidae > Bos > Bos mutus. Next base: position 17,022,612 of record NC_091633.1, read on the forward strand.
GGGGGGAAAAAAACATACTAATGCAATCACCCTTTTCCAATCATAATCTCTCAACCATCCTCTCCAGGAAGCCTCTTTAAAAATCTGAAACAGTTTCCTGAAAGAGAAATCTATTAGAAAAATCTACATTTCACAAGTCTAGTCTCCTGATTACTGAATGAGTCTAGAAGATCCACTGCTTTAAAGGATGATCCTAACTGGAGGGCAATCTCAAGAAGGTGCATGTTGAAAGCTCAGTAAATTAGTCTTGTCACAAGCTTCTCCTTCCCCTCCTACTCCCTATTTGAGAGTTTAAATACTCAACAAAATAAGGTGGGAGCTTATTCAAACAAATATAGAATCATGAACAAATATGCCAAGTGCATTTTAAAGTTAAAGGTACACAATATGTTAAACATTGAGGTTTACGGTTATCATTATTGGGCAACATTTACTGAGTGTCTCTACGTGCCAGGCAACATAAGCCTGGACTGTGCACTATCTCATTCAATCCCTGTATCAGATATGCCTTTTCCCCCATCGTTCAGATGAGGACACTGAGAACAAACAAGTTACATGTAAATACCGATGTCACTTACTAGACATACATTGGTTTCATCCATTCAAAACTCCCAGGTCCTTTAGGTAACAGCACATCCCCCATTCCATGAGGTCCCAGTGATCATGGTGCCCCGGACCCCTGGGCACCTACATGAGGCCAATCACAATACTTCACACCCTGGCCCAGTGACTGGTCAAGGGATGGGCAAGTGACCCAAACCAGAGCCAATGAGAATCTTCCCTGAGATTGCATGAATAGAGACAGAACACGATACACGTTGGGTACAGTGGGGCAGCCAGCAGCCAAAGACAGTGCCCAATGCGTGTGCTTTGTTGTTCCCCGGCACAAGAAATCTGGGTGGCCCCACTGCCTCACTGCAACCCATGGAATGCAGCCAAAGAGATTCTATGTCCCTTCCAGACCTAAGCCCTGAGAAGGCCTGGCAGCTTCCACTTTTGTATTTGGAAACCTTGAGTTGCCATGGAGGACATCTAGACATCTCTGCTAGAGTGACAGCGTAGACCATGGGTCAGTAGCTTTGTCTCAAAGGGTCAGACAGTAAACATTTTGGGCGTTGTAGGCCATATGGTCACACCTACTCAAACGCCTTGTGATGTGACAGCAGCCATAGGGAACAGGTGAAGCTGCGTTCCAGGAGAACTCTGTTTATAAAGCAGGCATCCCAGGCTGTAGTTGGCTGACCCGTCATGGAGAGACCACACAGAACAGCCATATGGAGAGCAAGAAGCTCTGAGACTTCACAGAGAGAGAGACAGGCCTACTAGTCTCAGAGTCCTGGGGGAGCCCAGCCTTCTAGGTAACGTGCCAGACAATGGGTGGGTCATCCATTCCAGCCCAGATGCCCACAATCCTGACCCATGTCACATGGAATGGAAGAATTCTCATCGAAGCCTAGTCGACCCACAGAATCATGATTCTTGTTTTAAGTCACTAAATTTTAGGGTGGTTGGTTACACTGGAAAGTCGTGTGAGACGTGGTTTTCACAAGCCTTTCAGACTTGGCACTGTACGCCTTTGAGGCCACATAATTCTGTGTGGTGGGGGCCATCCTGTGCATTGCAGGATGTTTATCAGCATCTTTGGGCTCCACTCGTTAGCTACCAAGAGCACCCTCCCTGCCAGCTGAGACAACCAAAATTGTCTCCAGATACTGCCACATGTCCCTGGGGTAGGAGAAATCGCCACTGGTCAAGAAACACTGGAGGCAGGTGAAAAAATACAAAACTAGGAACCAGCAAGCAGCCAACTTCCCCACCACGTGCAAGTCAGGTAGAGTCAAGAACAGGGTGAGGGCAGGGCCAGTTTATGACTTTCATAGTCCCTAGGCACTTGCCTTCATCAGCCCCTTGCTCCATTAAAAAAAAAAAAATTTATACAAATATATATATTTTTGTGACCACATTGGTATAAAGATGAATATAATCCAGAATCATTACAGATTATTATACCCATATTTTTTATGATTTTAAAATAAAATTAAACTAATTACAATAATTGTGAATACTGTAGATGCTAAGCACTGTGTTCACAATGCCTAATGAATAATCAGCCTTGAGTGAATACAATGAAGGAGCCAGAGACATTTAAGTCCTTGGAACCAGCCATGCCTAAAATTTGACCCATCCCTGGACTCTCAGTTTCATGAGCCAAAAAAATTTACTTTTGGGGATAAACAACATGGTTCTACTGTATAGCACGGGGAACTATATTGAATATCCCATGGTAAATCATAATGGAAAGGAATATGAAAAAGAGTGTGTGTGTATATATATATATATAACTGAATCACATCATTGTACAGTAAAAGTAACACAACATTGTATATCAACTATACTCAATAATTTTTTTTTTTAATTCACTTTTTGGCCTAAGCTAGTTTGAGATGAGTTTCTATCACTCACAATCAAGAGGCCTGATTCATCCGGTCTCCTAGCAATGGCAGGTAGAAGCTGACCTTGAAGTTGGGTCCATCTAAAGCAGAAATTCCTACCCACTCCCTCCAACCACAAACGCATCCCACCTCCAGTATCCTTCTAATTCTCACTAAGCAGGACAATTTTCAAGAAAAAGTTCTCCCCACACTTACACTTTTGGACAAAGTTGCTCACGTGCTTAATCTTCATCAGAGCCGGCTGACTGCATTCTTTAAAGAGAACAAAGAGGGCATCTAATATCGCTTCTCGGGAAAGAAGAGACATCTGCTGTTGAGTCATGGAGGGTGGTTTCCCCTAAAAACAGCAAACAGCAGATGGAGACACTGTCAATAATGAAAAGCTTTGATCAATAACATCCACGCAGAGTAAATTGCAAGCCACCAACTCAACTAACTGCTCACGACACACGCTAGCAGCGGAATTTGGTGGCCTCATCCTTTAAAGTGACGTCCATTGACAGTCATTAAGTTATCACTTGTATGTGGGCTTCTTCCTCCTGCACCTGGGGAGAAAAACTTCACCAGCACGCCATGAATAAGAAACAGTTCCTCTGTCTTAGTAGTCTGAGGCTCATGGGGACATTTACTCTGGACCCTGCTGGTCCCGTCACATCTCCGTGCCTCTTCAGGAGGACACAATGAATGCCTCTTCCTCCCTGTGTTCCTACAGGTTTGTTTAACATAACTTCAGTTTCTTTAATTCACTCAAACCATAAAGGGTCGTGTGAATGGAGTGACTGCACTGAAGCTGAATTTTTCATGATCTCAGGCAACAGTTGCAAACTGGCAGACTGCATCTAGCCCACAGACATGTTTTGTTTGGCCTGTTATATTTAAAATAATTTATCTGCCAATATTGAAAAATCACGAGATTTCACACCAAAAGAAAAGGGGCCGGGGGAGGGGATTTTTGGCTTCTCATGATACACAGGCAGATCTGGCAACACCGTACCACATTCCTGCCTGGGGAGGCTGAGCTGCAGCTGAGGAGCACTGCGCCTCTAGAAAGTGGATGTGTTCGGCACTTCACTGCAGACTCGACTCACAGCTCTTCCATCTGGCCCATCTGACTCCTTTACACTCACTGTCTGGCCACCCAAGACATGAGTTCACACCCCTGGTCTAGAGGAATGAATCCCATGTGCCACGGACTATATGCAGTTCTCTCTGCAAAGCTGGCCACCAACAATTCTAACTCTAAAAGCACTTGCCACTGCATCCATCAAGCGTCAGAGTCTATTTCCTCTTCCCATGAATCTGCTGTCGCCATGACTCATGTGAAACAACAGAACATAACACAAGTGACCCAGTGCCAGTTCAAGATGCAGCCCTTAAGAAGTCTGGCAGCTTCTACTTTTGTTTTTTGGGGGAAGCCAGCTGCCAAGTTAAGAAGCTTGGGCTAGACCACGTGACAATCAAATCTCACCCACTGTCTGTTTTTATAAATAAAGCTTTATTGGAACACAGCCATGCCTATTAATTTACACATCATCTATGGCTGTGTGTGTGTGTGTGTTAGTTGTTCAGTCTCATGCAGCTCTTTTCGACCCTATGGACTGTAGCCTGCCAGGCTCCTCTGTCTGTCCATGGAATTCTCCAGGCAAGAATACTGGAATGGGTTGCCATTTGCTTCTCCAGGGGATCTTCCAAACCCAGGGATTGAACTCAGGTCTCCTGCATTGCAGGCAGATTCTTTACTGTCTGAGTTTCTGTGCTATAAATAGAATAGCAGAGTTCAGTAGTTGCAGCGGAGACCTTAGGGCCAATGTACTATTCACAGAAAAATTACAAGCCCCAGGTTAGACTGAGTGAGTAACAAAAGACTTTGGAGAAGAGGTCACTGGACGAACTGAGGCACCCCAGTCCGCAGTCGGCACCCAGATGTTTCAGTCCCAGCCAAGCTCTCAACTCAACACAACCCATGAGTGACCCCAGCAGAAGAATCCCCTAGTTGCATGCAGGCAACCAACAGAATTGTAAGAAAAAGTAAATCATGGCTGCTTTAAACTTTGTGAGCGCTTTGTTACACAGCCCTGGATGACAGAAACAAACTGACTGTAACAGCCCAATAGCAGCCTCCTCAGCCAGAACCAGAAGCGTGATGGGCCCTTTCCTGCCCGCTCCCTGGCACTGGCCAGCACACACCATTAAAGCAGGGGTCACTCCACTACATCTCTGCACGCGGCTGAACCTAGCCCACCAGGTCGGTCCACGCCCACCACTAACCCAGTCCCCAAGTGGCAGACGGGAGCTCCGCTCCCAGGATGCCTGCTCCTGAGCCACCTCATCAGTCACAAACTGACCGGTGAAGCCAGCTAAGGCCACAGAGTCTGCCGCCTCAGATAACCAGGCTCTACTGAGAGCCGGAGGACGATACTAGAGCAGCCCAGACTTCCTCAGACCCTGCCGCTTTCTTGTGTTGTGTGGCACCTTCCTACTCTGGGTGCAATAGCTGAGAGGCAGGCACAAGCTATAGGGGCCCTACTCAGCACCACAGTGGACCTGCCCCCAAGCAAGCGACCAGCTGTGGTCCTGCTGACCATTGGTCAGTGCCACAGTGGGCCCCTCCCCCAAGCAAACAACCGTTACTGAGCAACTGTCAATCAGCCACTTTCGGTGGTCCTGCTCAGCCACTGGTCAGTGTCACAGTGGGCCCCTCCCCCAAGCAAGCAACCATTAGTGAGCAACTGTCAACTAGCCACTTTCGCTGGTCCTGCTCAGCCATTGGTCGGTGCTACAGTGGGCCCTTCCCCAAGCAGGCAACCGTTAGTGAGCAACTGTTAACCAGCCACTTTCGGTGGTCCTGCTCAGCCATTGGTCAATGCCACAGTGGGCCCCTCCCCCAAGCAAGCAACCGTTAGTGAGCAACTGTCAATCAGCCACTTTCGTTGGTCCTGCTCAGCCATTGGTCAGTGCCACAGTGGGCCCCTCCCCCTCTTGTAATATAAACGGGGCCAGAACTCCGACTGAGGGAAGATGGTTTTCTGAGATGCCAGTCTGCCATTTTCTCCATCTGCTAGCTTTCCAATTAAAATAGTTATTCCTTGTTCCAACAACTCATATCCTGATTTATTGGCCTGCCCTGTGGCAAGCAGAACAAGCTTGGGCTCAGTAACACGACTACTTTTGAGTCACCCGGAGAACTTAACTAAAAACCAAAAACCAGATTCTCAGGTACCATCCCCAACCTACTGAATTAGAATTTACCAGTCTGTAGCTAAGAATATATTTCAGTAACACCTCCTCCCAAAACAGTCAGACCTCAGCCAGGTTTGTGAAGCACTGAGTCAGACCACACTATCTGTCACTGTAGAGTTCTGCCACTTCCTGGGAAAATAAGATTCCTAGTTTTTCTCTCCTCTGATGAGTTTAGACTAAGCAGCAGTTCCCAAATACAGTACTGAGTCTTAACAAAGTTTTCACATCTGTCATAAAGTAAGAAAAAGTGAACACTGCATGATGACTCTTTTATAAAGCTAAGTGTATTCAAATTGTAAAATGGTCCTTTATTCTGAAACAACATCCTTCCCCTCTTGGTGTTTTTTTAAAATATCCTCTCTTTATGAAATAAAAGGACCAGAAGATAATAGCGTTTTCTTTTTTGTGTTTTTTTACATCCCTTACTTAGCAAAATACAAAGTTGGCAAACCTCAGTCAGCCTAGCAAATTTGTAAAATTTTGCTGGCTCAAAAATCTAAAAGACTGCCAACCACTGACCTGGAACTCTTGGGGAGGTACTTACTGTCAAGTAGAAACTGAGACCCTATCTACATGGAAAACAAAACCACTACTCTCTAACCAAACCTCATTAAAAGGACACTGGGATAGGGATAAAGTGGGATAATCAGTTAGTTTAGAAATCCCACAAGGGGATTAAAGACAAGAGGGAATTTTAAGGGCATTTGGGAGACTGTTATAAGCTAATGATCACTCTAGAAAAGAACCCAGTAACCTAGCAATAATCTCCCCTGATGGCTCAGATGGTAAAGAATCTGCCTGCAATGCGGGAGACCGGGTTCAGTCCCTGGGTTGAGAAGCTCCCCCTGGAGAAGGGAATGGCTACTCACTCCAGTATTCTTGCCAGGGGAATTCTATGGACAGAGGAACCTGGCAGGCTTCATACAGTCCATGAGTCACAAAGAGTTGGACCCAAAGGAGCGACTGACACTTTGACCTCAGTAACAATCTACACTACCCTGAAGGAAGACCAGATGCATCCATTTGCCAGCCACACTCAAGCCACAGGTGCCAATAGTTTAAACACAAGACAATAGATATCAGGTCTGAATCTTGTTACATGAAGTCAGGGAGTTAATGATCCTTGAAGAACAGCATTTCTGCAGGTAGTCAAGACAGGAAGAGAGGGGAAAAGGGAAAGAAACTAGGTGAAAGGGGTCATAATATCAAAACCTGAGATGAATTACCATATTTTAGTATATATTAAATGACCTTTCTTCTGTTAACATACATATGATTTAAATAGCGCCCTGACAGTCCTCTTTAGCCACACAGGGTCAAAGGAGAACTAAAGACCTAAGCCTTGAACTCTACCCCAAAATAAGGAAGGTGGTCTACTCCACTCCCCACTTTTTCTTTGACTATAAAAATATAGCCCTCTTTGTTCTCAGTGCTGTGCTCCCCTGCCAGACTATGTGTATCTCTCACAAGCATCCTCTGCTAATAAACTCACTCTTTGCAATTTTCATGCTGAAAAGAACCTGAGCTTCAGAAAGTTCTGACACAAGGTGAGCAGTTTCAATTAAAAGACAATGACTTTGACCCCCACACTGCAATAGAAGACCCAGTGCAGCTGAATTAAATCTAAAACAACAACAGTGCGTTCAAGTCCCCTCCTAACTCAGGAATGATGGATTCAAGTCCCAATCTGAGTTTTGGCTAGGTCCAAGTCCCACCCAAGAAGGAGTGGGGTTTCAGCTGGATGGGGGGCAAAAACAGTATCCTTATTCTGCTTATATTAAAGCAAGTGCTAGGGTTATGCTATGCTTGCAAATAACAGCTTTTCAGGGCTCAGGGTGGAACTTGTTTAAAAAAAAGGATGAATTGGGGATTTACACACAATCTTTGCTGGTATAATGACATTTAAATACAAGATACACTTACTAAACTCTGATATACACTGGCAATGTTGCCCAGCAGTAACACACCCACACCAAAAATGGGGTATGGCTTTGTCATTTAAAAGCTGCGTGATTCTGAGCAAGTCTATGTCCCTCTCCATATCTGCACATTATAAGAATTTTGTCATAAGTTGGAAGTTTGGGAGTAAAACAATTAATGGGTTAAAAAGTGGTAGCTCTCCAGTCAGGTGAGGTTAAAAATAGACCATAAGAGAAAAATACCTCATGACTTAAATGGTGACCCACAGAACAACCTAAGCTTTCACTCTGTCCACATTCTGATCTGTTTGAACATTCCCCAATACCAATATCTTTGGGAAAATGTCCTCAAGAACATATTAGTAGTGAAACTAATATAACATTGTAAATCAACTTAGGTTTATCATTATACAGATAATCCTACCAAAATGCCTTATTTAGTAGTTACTGCTAAGTGAACATAAATTTATTATCACTGTAGCTAATACTATTTCTACACTCATCATTAATAATCGCTATCATTTATAAAGGGCTTACCAAGAGATGGGCAAGAACTAAGTACATGAATTATCTCATTTAATCCTCATAACTTTGTAAATTAGGTGCTATAACTTCTATTATAATACAAAGAATGGAAAATGGATCTAGAGAAGGCAACTGATTCACCCAAGGTAACACAGCTAACACATTCTGAGGCCAGGATTCAAACCTAAACCTTCACCACTATCTGTATTTTCTCTTTGACTTATTAAACAAGGATTTCTACAACAAACAAAAGAATTAGAAATCCGTTTGGGAAAAAAATCTCACAACATTAAGTTTTAATCCTTTTGGGGGTGATGGAAATGGTCTATATCTTGAGAGGAATGTGGGTTGTACAGGTTTGGTATTTACCAAAACTTTTTTAAAACATAAACATCCCTTGAATGAAAAAGATTTCTGTATTTCTATAGGATTACACCTATAGAAATTCCAGTCAAAAGAGCGTCTTTGTTCATTTACTTTTCCTTCTTTAATAAAAGGGCAAACTTTAGTGCAAAAGTGTAACATGTGTGAAATCCTCAAAAAGGTCCCCCTTCCAGGGCAAGTTCAGCTACCCATTCCTGGCACAATGGCTCCTTTTTCCACAACTTTCAGCATATATAAAAGACCAAAGGAGATTTCTCCTAGATTCGCCTCAGTCCTCTAACAAATTCCTGTAACTTCTGAGTCACAAAGAGGTTCCAAGGAACCACATACAGGTGAACGAAGTTGACAAGCCAGTCTGTTACCTGGAAGAAAAGATTCAGCCTGGAGGCCCGGCTGGCAATGGATTCAACAGTACCAGCGTCCAGTAGATTCCGTGCTCCATACTTGAACTTCAACATCTCCCCCCTGGTGATGAAAGTAGACAGGAGGAGGTTAGTGTGTTCTGCTGATTCGAGCGGGAAGGGTTTGAGAGATCCTGAGCTTTCCCTCAAGATATCAGGGGTAGGGAGGTGAAAAATCAGCCACCACTGGATCTTGGGAAGCTCAGACTGGTGACACAGATTAAAAATCAGACTTTTATTCAGTGTAACAGGAGTAACACTGCAACACTGACCTGACATACTCACTTACTTAAAATTTGTTTTATAACTGCAGACAGTGACTGCAGCCATGAAATTAAAAGATGTTTGCTCCTAGGATCATGGCATCTGGTCCCATCACTTCATGGGAAATAGATGGGGAAACAGTGGAGACAGTGGCTGACTTTTTCTGGGCTCCAAAATTACTGCAGATGGTGATTACAGCCATGAAATTAAAAGACACTTACTCCTTGGAAGGTAAGTTATGACCAACCTAGATAGCATATTCAAAAGCAGAGACATTACTTTGCCAACAAAGGTCCATCTAGTCAAGGCTATGGTTTTTCCTGTGGTCATGTATGGACGTGAGAGTTGGACTGTGAAGAAGGCTGAGCACTGAAGAATTGATGCTTTTGAACTGTGGTGTTGGAGAAGACTCGAGAGTCCCTTGGACTGCAAGGAGATCCAACCAGTCCATTCTGAAGGAGATCAGTCCTGGGATTTCTTTGGAAGGAATGATGCTAAAGCTGAAACTCTAATACTTTGGCCAATTGATGCGAAGAACTGACTCACTGGAAAAGACCCTGATTCTGGGAAAGATTGAAGGCGGGAGAAGAAGAGGACGACAGAGGATGAGATGGTTGGATGGCATCACCGACTCGATGGACATGAGTTTGAGTAAACTCTGGGAGGTGGTGATGGACAGGGAGGCCTGGCGTGCTGCAATTCATGGATGGGGTCACAAAGAATCAGACATGACTGAGAGACTGAACTGAACTGCTCCTAGGAAGAAAAGCTATATGACAGATCTAGACAGCATATTAAAAAGGAGAGAGATCACTTTGCCAACAAAGAACCGTATAGTCAAAGCTATGGTTTTTCCAATGACTTCCCTGGTGGATCAGACGGTAAAGCATCTGCCTACAATGCGGGAGACCCAGGTTCCATCCCTGGGTCAGGAAGATCCCCTGGAGAAGGAAATAGCAACCCACTCCAGTACTCTTGCCTGGAAAATCCCATGGACAGAGGAGTCTGGTCGGCTACAGTCCATGGGGTCACAAAGAGTCGGACACGACTTATCGACTTCACTTCACTTCACGGTTTTTCCAATAGTCATGTACGGATGTGAGAGCTGGACCATAAAGAAGGCTGAGCACCCAAGAATTGATGCATTTGAATTGTGGTGATGGAGAAGACTCTTAGTGCTTTGGACAGCAAGGAAATCAAACCAGTCAATCCTAAAAAAAATAAACCCTAAATATTCATTTGAAGGACTGATGCTGAAGTGCCATTACTTTGGCCACCTGATGCAAAGAGCTGACTCACTGGAAAAGACCCTGATGCTGGGAAAAACTGAGGGCAGGAGCAGAAGGGGCAACAGAGGATGAGATGGTTGGATGGCATCACTGACTCAATGGACATGAGTTTTAGCAAACTATGGGAGAAAATGAAGGACAGGGAAGCTTGGCAAGCTGCAGTCCATGCGGTCACAAAGAGTCAGACATGACTTAATCACTGAACAACAACAACCCCCCTTAGAATATAAGCTCCACCAGGGCAGGGACTTTTATTCTAATATAATGGGAACATATATAGCCTGGCACATAAATGCTAATAAACAGTTATTGAACAAATGATTGAAAATAAGTAAATTACATAATACAGGTATGTTGGAAGCTATGGGGTTCAAAAAAAATAATAAAAAACAAATGGAGGAAAAAAAAAATGGAGGAATTGGGGCATGGTGGTGTGTGTATACAGAGAAGGCAATGGCACCCTACTCCAGTACTCTTGCCAGGAAAATCCAATGGGCAGAGGAGCCTGGTAGGCTGCAGTCCATGGGGTCGCTAAGAGTCGGACACAACTGAGCGACGTCACTTTCACTTTTCTCTTTCATGCAGTGGATAAGGAAATGGCAACCCACTCCAGTATTCTTGCCTGGAGAATCCCAGGGACGGGGGAACCTGGTGGGCTGCCATCTATGGGGTCGCTAAGAGTGGGACACGACTGAAGCGACTAAGCAGCAGCAGCAGCTGTGTGTGTATAACAGTGTAGTCAGAGTAACTTCACTGTTCAGTTTAGTCGTGTCCGACTCTGTGCGACCCCATGGACTGCAGCCCACCAGGCTTCCCTGTCCATCACCAACTCAGGGAGCTTGTTCAAATTCACGTCCATCGAGTTGGTGATGCCATCTAACCATATCATCCTCTGTCGTCCCCTTCTCCTCCTGCCTTCAATCTTTCCCGGCATCAAGATCTTTTCTAAGGAGTCAGTTCTTCGCATGAGGTGGCCAAAGTATTGGAGCTTCAGCTTCAGTCCTTCCAATGAATGTTCAGGATTGATTTGAGGATTGAGTAGTTTCATCTCCTTGCAGTCCAAGGGACTCTCAAGAGTCTTCTCCAACACCACTTCACTGAACAGGTAACATTTGAGCCAAAATCTGAAGGGAGTAGCAGCAAGCCTTGTTGATATTTGGGTAAAGAAAAGTATCCTGGGGTCAGAGGGAACAGCCAGAGCTAAAGTTCTGAGGCAAGACCTGGGCTTCTCTAACAGTAGCTGGGAAACCACGTAGGGCTGGAACAGAGTGAAAGAGGCAGAAAGTAGGCGGTGGCGGGCTGGGGCGAAGAGTATGAAGACACCAAAGTAAGTTAAGGTCACACAGATTCTAAGGCGCTGCCGGCCCCGACTAGCAATGCCGACAGGAGGCAGGGCAGAAGAAACACAGGACCCCACCCAGCTGGAGAAAGGAAATTCCTCTAGCCGCAGCACTCCCCAGCCAACACTTCGGCTCAGACGGGGGATATGTCCTTGCACCGCCAGCCTGGGAAGACCTTCCCGACCCCCCGCAACCCTCAGGGCGGGACCGCCGCCCTCCCTGCTGCGAGAGGCAAAGCCGGGGTTGGTGTGGTGGAGGAGGCCCTTCCCTTGGTCTGCAAACTGGGGAGAGGGAGAACTGGGCTTGGGGAGACCAGACTCACCGCTCAGCGTACCTCGCTGTCTGCGCACCGCCCTGCCCAGTACCTCCCGCCTCAGCGTTTGAACACTGGGAACGGCGTGGGTGAGGCCAGCCACGTCTGGGCCAATCAATGTTCCCGCCCGTATGATGGACAGTTCTATCTCAACCAGGTCCTGCCCAAGTCCTTAAAGGGACCAGGGAAGTGAAAGAGAGGGCCAATGAAATTGTTTCTTCCGCCGGCAGGGCAGGTCTTGGAAGTTTGAAATTGGCGGTTAAGCAGAAAGATACAAGGTTTGAGGACGCGTCTGTTTATGTCTGGGATATCTGAGGAGAATGCTGGGGCAGTGGCCCTTGCTCTCATGACCACCTGCAAGGAGGAAGGCAGCCCAGCCCCTCTGATTGGTGATCTTGTTCATCAATCCTGGCTAAGGTAAAAGTACTTGTTACTTTGTTAAATAAACCAGCTGGTTCTCTGCTAACAGGCTACAACTGAGGCTTTGAGTTTGAGATTCCACCCGCCTCAATGACTGGTTGTCGACTGCAACAAAAAGGCGATGATATTGAAACTGTCTCATAGAACATTTTAAAGCAAAGACAAGAGACCTAAACAGTCGAAATCCAAAAGGCCAACAAATACATGAAAAGGTCTCAACATCACCAGGAGACATGTACAAGAATGTACAGATAGTAACATACAGCATCATGAAAAAAAAAAAAATGGAAGCAACCCAAATATCCATCAGCAACAGAAAGGATAATTTTTTATATTGCAGTGTTTTCATACAGCAATAAAAAAGAACAACTACAGCTGAACACAACGACATAATGCGTTTCAAAACAATCCTGAGGGAAGAAAGCATAACAATAGAATAAAGTATGTTTTCTTTTTCTTATTGAAGTATATAGTTCATTTACAATGTTGTGTTTCAGGTATACTGCAAAGTTATTCAGCTATACTATATTCTTTTTCAGTTTCTTTTCCCTTATAGGTTATTAAAGTATGTTTTCATTAATATAAATTTCAAAAGCAAAACAAAATAAAATATTTAGTGAAGGATGTACCTACAGGTGATAAAATCAGAAAGTAAAGCAGATCTCAGGTTAGTAGTTATCAAGGGGATGGTGTCCTTTCAGGGAGTCAGGATGCTGCCTGCTAAGTTGCTTCAGTCGTGTCTGACTCTGTGTGACCCTATAGGCTGCAACCCGCTAGGCTCCTCTGCCCATAGGATTTTCCAGGCAAGATTACTGGAGTGGGTTGCCATGCCCTCCTCCAGGGGATCGTCCCCACCCACGAATTGAACCTGCGTCTCTTACGTCTCCTGCATTGGCAGGCAGGTTCTTTAGTGCCACCTGGGAAGCCCCAGTTAGGATGCTACTATGATCTAATTCTTAGCCTGACTATAGTAATAAAATAGATTATTGTTTTATAATTAGTAAGTTGTGTGTATATTATATGTTCTATTTTGGAGAAGAGAATGGCAACCCACTCCAGAATTCTTGCCTGTAGAATCCCATGGACAGAAGAGCCCGGTAGGTTACAGTTCATGGGTCGAAAAGCGTTAGACACAACTGAGTGACTAAACACACACACGTGTTCTATTTACATATATTTTTAAAATTTGAAAGGGAGGCAGTCCTTTCGGTACTTTTATAATCCCTACACTACTAGAACTAGAAATGTATTATCATATGCAGGCCCACACACTCATGCGCACATCAGTACAAAACAAAGTACAAACTTGCTTAATACACTTTTTTTCCCCAGAAACATAATTTGCTATTCATCCCTGGGACAATAATGACAGCTACAATTTATCAAGCCCCTTCTTTCTTTTTGTCTTTATCAAGTACATCTCATTTAATCTTTGCTAAGTCACTTCAGGCGTTTCCGACTCTGTGCGACCCCATAGACGGCAGCCCACCAGGCTCCCCCATCCCTGGGATTCTCCAGGCAAGAACACTGGAGTGGGCTGCCATTTCCTTCTCCAATGCATGAAAGTGAAAAGTGAAAGTGAAGTCGCTCAGTCGTGTCCAACTCTTAGCGACCCCATGGATTGCAGCCTAACAGGCTCCTCCGTCCATGGGATTTTCCAAGCAAGAGGTACTGGAGTGGGGTGCCATTGCCTTCTCCGATTTAATCTTTACTATAACCTAATACTGAGAGGAAGGAATTATAATCCACATGTTATAGATGGGGAAACTGAGTCTGAAAGATACTCCATGAATAATCTGGAGTTGATTTTCTCTAGGTGATGAAGCTAGGTTTGGAAGTCCTGGACTATCTGACTCCTAATCCATTTCTTTATATGAAACCTGCCTCTCAGAAGATGTTAGAAATTTTCCCATCCTCTGCTTTTGTCATGTTGCAAGGGCTGACCCAGTCCAGAAAAATGTATGAAAATAAGAATTACTTCTAGGGACTTCCCAGTAGTCCAGTGGTTATGACTCCACTCTTTCACTGCCAAGGGCCTGGGTTCAATCTGTGCTGGGGGAACTAAGATCCTGAGAGTTGAGTGGCTTGGCCACATTTAAAAAGGAAAGCAGGAGGGGAGGAGGGAGGGAGAGAAAGAAAAAGAAAGACTTCTAATGATATAAGAACGTTAGCAAAAGTTCGGGGATGGTAAGTTGAGGAAAAATGCAAAGTGGGTCTTAGCCACTTTTGACTTGATAGAATCTCAGAAAGATGTGAATGTGGATCTAGTCAATGCTTCTGGTTTTTCTAATGTTGCTGGTTTTTCTAATCCAGGCAAATCTATTAGTTTTCAAGTGTCAGAAATAGGCTTTACCCGAATCGTGGGACTTGTTTATGCTAAATTAGAATACAGTGTTAACAGCATGATTTTATATTGCCCTGAATCCTGCCTACTAATATCCTATTAGAACAATTGCTGGTCTTAGGAAAACCTGTGTGAAACCGAAAAAAGAATACATGATAAATAAGAAGAATAAAGAAACATAAAGCAAAAACCACAGGAACTCCACCAATTTTCTTTCAAAAGTAGTAACTAACTGCACAGGAAACATATGAGGAAAGAGAATTAGGAAGGACCAAGAATGGTGGCCAGTACTAAAAGGTAAGACTGCCAAACAGAATTAACCATCAGTAAAACTAGACTGACGGGAAAGCTGGCGCCTTCTCTTTGTTCTTGCATAAAATGAAACAACTACTAGTTCTGTGCAGAATGTGAATCCATGAGGAATACTGTGATGGAGATTCTGGAAGAACATCATTATAACAGAGTCATAATGAAGGACATTATGATGTTCTTACATTCAATCTTTCGTTTGTTTTATCTTTTAAAAAGCATTTATTGTGCCAAGCACCAGGGATACCAAAAGGAAACAGATACCCTCCTTGTCAGTTTTTGAAAAGTCAGTTACAGTGGGGAGATAGAGCTATGGGCAAACGATTGTGAAACTCTGTGATAAGTTCCTGTAACAGTGGAGATGCCAGAAGACTGTGGCAATAAGAGAGGGGAGGGCAGGTGGTATATCACAGCAAATACCCAAAACATGGAGACAAAGAAACGTGGTTGCCCTCAGAGCATTCAACTGGACGATAAGCAGAGATACTCCAAGGCACCTTAAAGAGATAAGAGGAATGACCGTAAGACTCAAACTAGACCTAGTGGAACATTAAGAATTGTATCCTATTTGTAAAGCAGAAATAGAGACACAGGAATACAAAACAAAAGTATGGATACCAAGGGGGCTGGTGGGGTGGGTGGGAAAAATTGGGAGATTGGCATCGACATATATATATACTATTGATACTATGTATAAAATAGATAACTAATGAGAACCTACTCTAAATAGCAAATGGAACTCTACTCAAAGCTCTATGGTGACCTAAATGGGAAGGAAATCCAAAAAAGAGGGGATACATGTATATGTATAACTGATTTCACTTTGCTGTACAGCAAAAACTTATACAACATTGTAAAGCAACTGTCAGTTCAGTTCAGTTCAGTCGCTCAGTCGTGTCCGACTCTTTGCGACCCCATGAATCGCAGCACGCCAGGCCTCCCTGTCCATCACCAACTCCCGGAGTTCACTCAAACTCACGTCCATCGAGTCAGTGATGCCATCCAGCCATCTCATCCTCTTGTCGTCCCCTTCTCCTCCTGCCCCCAATCCCTCCCAGCATCAGAGTCTTTTCCAGTGAGTCAACTCTTCGCATGAGGTGGCCAAAGTACTGGAATTTCAGCTTTAGCATCATTCCCTCCAAAGAAATCCCAGGGCTGAACTCCTTCAGAATGGACTGGTTGGATCTCCTTGCAGTCCAAGGGACTCTCAAGAGTCTTTGTACACACCATCCCCTTGAGGGACAGAAAAAGTATCTGAGAAGCTAACCCCATTCTAGGTATGAAGAGACAAAGTTATTCTGGTCCCTTTGGCAAGAGTTCCTCAAGCTATTTTGGCAGTGGTAACTACTAAGTCATGTTTCTAGAAAGCAGCATTAGCTGAGTGCTTTCTCAGAGCAAGCCATATCCCAGGTATGACCTGTTTTCCCCACCACTGATATGAAAGACGCTTCCAGGTCATATACGAATGTCACTTATTTTTTAAATTATACATGTTACTGAATGTTAGGAAAAAGAATAGCTAGTCCACCAAACCAGGTATTTAGACTACTTAACAGTATCCTGGCTTTTACCCTGTCTACTAGCATACACTCCCAGAGGTTACAATCAAAAATGTCTCCAGACTTTGCCAAATGTCCTCTGGAGGGCAAAATTGCCCTGAATTGAGATGTTTGACAAGAAAATTTCCAATGAATACATCTTTGAAATTATTTTACTTATTTATTTTGGGGCTTTCTCCAGTTGCACCAAGTGCAGCTGCCCTTCTTTGTGGTGCGTGGGCCTCTCACTGTGGTGGCTGCTCGTTGCAGAGCACAGGCCTTAAGGCATGCAGGCTTCATAGGTGGGGCACACAGTCTCAGCAGTTGTGGTGCATTGGCTTAGTTGCTCCAAGGCATGTGGGATTTTCCCAGACCAGGGATCAAACCCGCGCAGTGCAGGAGCAGGATTGAACTCGCATTTTCCCCTGCACTGTGCCACCAGGGAAGTCCAACTTTTTATTTTTATTTTTTTTTTTTTACCTTATGGCATGTGGGATCTTAGTTCTTCTACCAGAGATCAACCCACACCCCTTGCATTGGAAGTCAGTCTTAATCACTGGACTCCAACAGAGCTCCCAAACAAATCAAAATACATTTTAAATGTTTTGACATTTTTAACTGATTGTTAGAACTTCATTCTGACACCTTCATTTTCCAAATGTTTTCTGCAAGTTTGTATGAGTTCCCGTCTATGTTTTTGTGGGTGTTTTTTTTTTTTTTTTTTTGCCTTCTTTGACCTTAGACACAGTGTCTAACAAGGAAGAATGAATTTTCAAAATTCAATTAAACAACAATTAGCCTTTCTGCCATTTAATCCTAGACATTTTTTCTATAACACTGGGGCTTATCAGTTAATTGTGTTGCTTCAAAAATGTCATAAACTGTAAAACATACCTCTAATCCTTCAGCCCACTGATTTCAGGAGTGTTTATAACTTCCAATCCATTTATAATACAAGAAATTTAGGCACCTGACTCACAACAACTCCTTTCCAAGGACAACTAGAAAAAAAAAATGACATCAAATCCCTACACTGTTTAAGAGAATTAAAATAGAAACCACAGACTGGGAGAAAAAAGATATATCCAATAAAAGACTGCTATTCAAAATATACAAAGAACTCTTAAAACTTAACAATAGGAAAATAAGAAATTTGATTTTAAAATGGGCCAAAGATCTTAATAAACACCTCCTCAAAGAAGACACACAAATGGCAAATAAATACAGGAAAAGATGCTCCCCGTTATATGTCATTAGGGAAATGTGAATTAAAACGAGATATCACTACAGTCCATGGGGTAGCAAGGAGTCGGACACAACTGAGCGACTAACACACACACATCACTACATACCTATTCAAATGGTCAAAATCCAGAAGACAAAAGCAAATGCTGGCGAGAATGTAGAGCAAGAGGAACTCTGCTTTGTTGCTGGTGGCAATGCAAAATGGGACAGCCACTTTGGAAAGACAGTTGGGCAGTTTCTTACAAAAATAAACATTCTCTTACCATATAATCCAGCAGTCACACTCCTCCGTATTGACCCAAAGATGCTGAACACTATTGTGCATACAAAAACCTGCACACAAATGTTTATAGCTGCTTCATTCATAACAGCCGAAACTTGGAAGTAACCAAAATGTCCTTCAGTAGACAGATGGATATAAACTATGGTACATTCCAGGCAATGGAATATTATTTGGCACTAAAAATAAATGAGCTATCAAGGCATGGAGGAAACTTCAACGCATATGGCTAAGTGAAAGAAGTCAATCTGAAAAGGCCGAATGATACTGTTCTCTTTATTTCTCAACTTCTATTAAAACACCTGGGGATACGGCACTATAAATCCTTTCAGTTCTTCATGTGGGGAAGATACTATCCAGCCTTGTATAGCTCTTTTATTTTTCACTTATTTTTACTTGTGGTTAAGTATACATAACATAAAAGTTACCATCTTAACCATTTTAAAATTTACAATTTGGCAGCATTAAGCACATTTATATTGTTATGCAAACATTACCACTGTCCATCTCCAGAGCTCTTTTCTTCTTGCAGAACTGAGACTCTGTACCCATTACATAGTAGCTCCCCACTCCCTCCTCCTCTGAGCTTCCTTATAACTTCTATTCTTTCTGTCATTATGAGTTTGCCTGCTCTAGATACCTCAAATAAGTGAAATCATGCATTATATATCCTTTTGTGTCTGATTTATTTCACTTAGCATATTGTCTTCAAGGCTCACACATGTCATAGTATGTGTCAGTACTTCATTGGTTTTTATGGCTGAATAATATTCCATTGTATGGATATACCACATTTTGTTCATCCATTCATCTGTTGATGGACACTTGAATTATTTCCCAGTTTTTGGCTATTATGAATAACACTGCTATGAACACTGGTGTACACACATCTCTTTGAGTCTCTGCTTTCAGTTCTTCTGAGTATATACCTAGGAGTGGAATTGCTGGATCATACAGTAATTCTATACTATTTGAAAAAGTGACAAACTGTTTTCCACAGGAGTTTCACCATTTTACATTTCCACTTACAAGGCATCAGGGCTCCAGTTTCTGCATGTCTTCATCAACGCTTGTTACTCTCTGCGCTTTTTTTTGTAAATAAAAACCACTCCTAGGGAATTCCCAGGTAGTACAGTGGTTAGGACTTTGTGCTCCCGCTGACAAGAGCCCAGGTTTAATCCCTGATTGGGGAACAAAAATCCCGTAAGTCTCGTGGTGCAGCCAAAATAAAAGGAGATGGGGAATATAAACCTGCCTTAGGAATGAGCAATACCATCTGATATGTGTTTACTAAGGAGAAATAAAAGCATGTCCACAAAAATATTTTAAAATAATAATAACAACCACTCCAAGTGGGCATGAAGTGATTTTTTTTTTTTTTTACTTTCTTTGTTTAGCAATAGAAGATTTTCATATGAAATGCAGGCATCTCTCCAGATCACATTCATTCCACACTGTCTAATGAATCCTATATTTCATTTCTAATAACCTTTAGGCTCTTGCCTTGGAGACTACTGGGCTTCTCTTGTAGCTCAACTGGTAAAGTATCCGCCTACAATGTGGGAGACCTGCGTTCAATCCCTAGGTTGGGAAGATTCCCAGGAGAAGGGAAAGGCTACCTACTCCAGTATTCCGGCCTAGAGAATTCCATGGACAATATGGTCGGACACGACTGAACAACTTTCACTTTCACTTTGAAGACTACTACCTACTTCCACCCGTGGCTTCATCTCCAAAGTAGCTAAGGCACCATTGCTTACTCTCTATTTGCCGCACCAGAGCAGTAGCGCCATCTAGTGGTCAAGACAGGTAGTTGCAGGAGCAACTCCCAATATTTCACTAAGACTGTACTATTATATACCTGGTGATGCCCATCTGGTATTAGCATGAAAAGCGAAATCCGATTCGAAAAATGGTGACTTTTACAAAAATTATATAGATGGGCTTCTCCCCAAATGACAAAGCCTTCTCAGTGTCCTTTTAATTACACCCCTTCCTAAAATAGGAACAATAGGAATGCAGCTGACATTTTAAATGCAACTGGCTTGTTGAAAAATCTGTCCAAAAAAGAAATAATTTTATTTTTTTTCAATCTCTTCTATCAATCATCTTCTATCGAATCCCCCTTTTCAACCTTTTAAAGACATCTCTTCAGTTCAGTTCAGTCGCTCAGTCGTGTCGGACTCTTTGCGACCCCATGAATCGCAGCACGCCAGGCCTCCCTGTCCATCACCAACTCCCGGAGTTCACTCAGACTCACATCCGTCAAGTCAGTGATGCCATCCAGCCATCTCATCCTCTGTCATCCCCTTCTCCTCCTGCCCCCAATCCCTCTCAGCATCAGAGTCTTTTCCAATGAGTCAACTCTTCGCAGGAGGTGGCCAAAGTTCTGGAGTTTCAGCTTTAGCATCATTCCTTCCAAAGAAATCCCAGGGCTGATCTCCTTCAGAATGCACTGGTTGGATCTCCTTGCAGTCCAAGGGACTCTCAAGACATCTCTTGGAAACAGTCTAACTTTCAGGTTTTTTCAAGTTTTCACAGTTTCTAACACCTCACCCTTCTCCTCCCTAGAATAGGAGCTTTGGAGTGGGGTGGGGGAGTGGTCTTGTCTTTATGCTGTTCCCACCCCTCCTTCTTTCTTTAACACTTCTCTGATGTTGAAAACAGAAACTAGAAATTATGGAGAAGGCCCCACCCTACACAATTTTCTAACATAAGAAATGGGTCCCTTTTCCAACTACTCGTCCCCCAGCTCACACCCCTAACTAAGTTCTAAGGTATCTACTAATTTCATCTGTGCCCCACCCAACATCAAGAGTTCAGGCTGCTTCATTTATTTTATTATTATTATTTTGGCCATACCACGAGGCTTGAGGGATCTTAGTTCCCTGACCAGGAATTAAACCCAGGCCTTCAGCAGTGAAAGCAGATCACAGGAATAAGAGTGAGAAACAAGTATCACTCTTAGAAAATGAGATGTTATCATTGGACAGGACTGTAAACCTGAAAAAACCAAGAGGCTCAACTAAGAAACTATTAGAGCCAACAAGAAATCTAAAAAATAGCCCACTATAAGATGAATGTTCAGAAAAATCAATAGCTTTCCATTATACCAGCAGCAACCATTGAGCTAAGGTTAAGGAAAAAAAAAAATTCTATTCCAGTAACAACAAAATATCAAGTTCCTAGAAATAAACTCAGTAAGAGCAGAGGCCACATAAAGAAAACTACAAAGCTTGACTACAGATGTAACAACAAGATTTGAGTTAAAAAAAAAATGAAGAGGCATAGCTTGTTCCTAATTAGGAAGCATCAACATTGTAAGAATTTCTTTTCTTTTCAAATTAACATAAACATAAAACACAGGATAAATAAGCTACAGCCTATCTGAACAATGGAATCCTACCCAGCAATAAGAATGAAAGAATGATTGATACACGTAAGGACACGGAAAAATCCCCAAATCATTAGGCTGAGTAAAGGAAACCAGATACAAAAGAGTACATACTGTGTGATCACATTTATGTAAAATTCTAGAAAGGGGAAAAAATGATAGCAGATGGGGAATTGGTATTGGTAGTGGAAGTGAGGATTAAATGTGAAAGGGCATGAGGGACTTTTCCAAGACTGTTGAGAATGTTCTATGTCTTGATTGCACTGCTGGTTAGATGGTGTATACATCTGTCAAAACTCATCTAAATGTATCCCTAAAATAGTACATTTATTGTATATGAATGATACCCCAGTAAAGCTGAAAAAATTAAATGCAATTCCAACTAAAATGCAACTCAAAAAAACCCAGCTTTAGGGTTTGGGGGAAAGGTGTGGCAGAGACTTAAGGCACTGAAAATAAAATTTGGGGGGAAGAATAACTGCATGAGGCCAGCTAAGAAAAAAAAAAAAAAAAAAGGCATGGATGCATGCAGAGAGTCCTTCATCAGCAAGTTCACTGACCATCCTGGTCACTCTGGGAACAAGATGCCTTCAGCTCCTCCGTAGTCCCCTCCATCACTAAGAGAGTTTCCCCCATGGGAAGAGAAGGAACAGTCTCACCCCCTTGCCGTATCTCCACCCTATACAGCCTAGCATCAGGCTGCAGATAGCAAAGGAGTTTGATTCCTTTTTACAGAAGAGGAGGACCTCAGCTGTTTTCTTCTCTTTGAAATGTGGGGTCCATGAAGCTATTTTCATTCTCAGCTTTCCAGATGCCCTTTCCAGAGTAGTCCTATTACCAAAAGGCCAACAAGAGGTTTAAATTCCTTTAGGATCCCCCCTTTATCACAGAGGGCTCCAAGAATATATAATTTCATGGCATAAAAAACAGAGCCACCTGTAAACCAAAATACATTCTAGGGTTTTAAGAGGAGAAATGTGCAAACATCAGATGGTAGATTCCACCACACACTAAGCAAGAGAGACGAGAATAGGCATGAATTGGTTTTGCAAACTTCAAGGTTGGCTGTTATTTAGGATGAAGCACTTGAGAAGGGAGAATGATGGGTTGATGCATCAGGATCCTTTGTGTTGGCTGTAGACAAAAGTATGACAGCGTTTTAATATAACTAGTTTTTTGGGGCATAAAAATTTTCCATGACCATTAAGACATTTCTCTTTCAATTGGTGTGCTTGGAGGTTTATTTTTAGAAATGAAATTTCTCATTAAGGAGTGATGTGGTTTGAAGATGATCACTCTTCCAAGCTAGTTTTCTCGCCGCTCTCCATTAGCAGGGTCCAAAAAAACCAAATTTGGCGGGGGAGGGAAAGGCTTTCTGCCTTCAGGAGCATGATTTCTAGCTCACTTTTCTTTGCCAAGTAACAAAAAGGCAATACACCTAAGATCCTCTGCCAGTTTTTCATTCTGTGTAGCTAAGATTCTGCAAAGATTAAGAAATCATTAAGATCTGAGATCTATTGGAAATATTCGTGGCAGCCAATCAATGACAAAAATTGGGGCCTATCTCTCAATGGTAACTGGTGGAGATAGTTTTCTGTTTTCTGAGCCACTGGAGTATCTCTTTATTCACTGTTGGTCAAGAAAATGAGAACAACCCTATAAGGTGCTCTCTACACCTGTTGCAAACTAAATGGGCCATATCACTCAGGCCCGTCTCTATCAGTTATCTAGTGCATTACCACAAACGTAGAGGTTTATCATCTCGCCGTTTATAAGTCAGGAGTCCAGGCACACTGAGACAGAACCTCTGCAAAGCTGCAATCGAGGTTTCAGTCGTATTCAGTGGTATCATATCAAGGTTTGACTGGGGAAGGGTTTGTATTTAACTGCACGTGGTTGCTGACAGCATTTGGTTCCTTGAAAGCTATAGCTGTAATTTCCTGCTGGCTGTCAGTGAAGGTCACCCTGTTTCCTGCGATGTGGTCTTGTTCATAGAGAAGCTCACCAAGCTTATTTCCTCAAAGCTAGCACAGAAGAGAGTCTTGCTACAAAACAGACATTACAGTCTAACATAATTTAATCACAGGTGTGACAGCCCATCACTTTTTTATTAATTAATTCGTTAAGTTTTTGGTTGCACTGGGTCTTTGTTGCTGAGCACCAGCTTTCTTCAGTTGCGAAGAACAGGGGCAACTCTAGCTGCGATGCAGGGGCTTCTCATTGAGGTGGCTTCTCCCATTGTGGGGCACAGGCACTAGGGCACATGGGCTTCAGTAGTTGCAACACTCAGGCTCAGTGGTTGTGGCTCATGGGTCCTAGAGCACTGGGACTTCAATAGTTGTGGCTCATGGGCTTAGCGGCTCCATGGCATGTGGAATCTTCCAGAACAAGTGATGGAACCCGTGTCCCCTGTGTTGGCAGGCAGATTCTTATTCCACTGTACCTCCAGCCCATCACTTTTGCCATATTCAAGTCCCAGGTCTCATCCACACTCAAAGAGGGGGTCACACAGGGACAAGAGCACCAGGAAGCCTAGGTGTTGGGAGTGGCCTTAGAGTCTGCCTTCCACATTGTCCAGTCTGGCTGCCTATACCACCTTAATTTAAGTGAGGATGACTTGGATTAAATGGGGATTACTCCATCCCCCGTGACTGACAAATGGACCGCCCTCTGCCATAACTCCTTCAAGAACAGCATCCACCACACAAGTAAGGACAATCTCAGGCGATTCTCTCATCTCCTTACCTCTACTTCTTTGTCCTTCTCTTGTCTAGCTCCCCTCCAAATACTGAGAGACCACACGGCTACTCTCCTGGAGGGCACAGCCAGGATTCCCACCCCGCCCCCCAGCGGGGACTTGCCTGTCTCTGAGAATGTAACCGTGTGTGTATGGAGGTCTCCACCACCACCCCTGTCATCGGCACAGTTGCTCAGTGCCAGGAAAAGCAGAGTGTTAGCCACGAAAGATGATGAGAAGAGTAGGAGGCATGACCTCAAGACGTTCACAACCCAGATGACCACTGTTCTGCAGTCTTACCCAAAGAGTGTAAGAAAAGGGTTTTAGTGCACCACTCCTGTCCACTGTGTTTGAATTTTAAAATAATGAGCATGCAGTGTTTGTGTAATCAACAGCAAAAAATGTATAAATTGTCTCCAACTCAGAGCATAGCTAGGAGTTGAGAGTCAGCATCTATGCAAACAGAATTGCAAGCATCCTTTGTGAACCCCACCACTCTCTCACACATCCTCTCAAACAGATGCTATAGACAAAAGTGATCTAAGCCTTCTTCCAGAGGTGGGTCTGTATATGGCATCAGTCAATCAGTCAAAGGTTTATCCATACCTTTGCGCTACAGTGACTGGTAGGGGCAACCCAACCAAAGCCAATGAGACATAAGGAGAGGTTTACTGTGATCTCTGGGATAGAAAAGGCTCCATCTTTAGGGAACTTCCAGGAATCTCTTCCCTTGTACCAGTGCTAGTCAAAAGGAACATAAGGTAAGTTTTTACATATGATTTTTTTTTTCTCCAAGCCCTTTAATATCACTTGAACAGTTGAGGCACAAGCAATAATAAAACTCCATTTTTATGTTACAAGAAAGAAAATTTTGTATATCTGCATGATAGACCAATTTTCTCAAAATTCTCTTCTGCAGTGAAATAAACAAACACTCTGGTCCACAGGTTGATTCAACAAGGTCAGAAAGGCAGACGAGATGATAAACTCCCAAACTTAATGAGAAGTAGGAGGACTCAGATGTTTACTGACTGCCCATCACATGCTGCATCGGGTTTTGCACACTTTACCTAAGTAAGATGTGAACCTAAATTCCATTTATCTATTAACAGAACAGCCCTGATACCACCAGGTAAGGCCCCATTTTAAATGTACTTCAAGGACAAATAATTCTTAATGTTCTAGTAGCTATATATTTTGTTTTTTAATTTTCTTTTTTAAAATTTGTTTTTATTTTATTTTTTGGCCATGTTGTGCAGCATGTGGGATCTTAGTTCCCCAACCAAGGATTGAACTCTGGAGTCTTAGCCACTGGACCACCAGAGAAGTCCCTAAAATTTATTCTTATTTATTTTTTACTTTTGGCCTAACCACACAGCTTACAGGATCTCTCAGTTCCCAGACCAGGGATTGAACCCAGGCCATGACAGTGAAAGTCCAGAATTCTAATCACTAGACCACCAAGGGACTCCCCTGGGTATGTTATTCACTCAGTCATGTTTGACCGTTTGCTACCCCATGGACTGTAGCCCGCCAGGCTCCTCTGTCCATAGAATTCTCCCAGCAAGACTACTGGAGTGTGTTGCCATTCCCTTCTCCAGGGAATCTTCCCAACCCAAGGATCGAACCCACGTCTCCTGCATTTCGGGCAGATTGCTTGTCATCTGAGCCACCAGGGAAGCCTAGTAGCCAAATTTTTAAAAGAAAAAAATGAAATTAGTTTTAATGATATAGTTCCATTTAACTCAGAATATCATAAATGTTCTCATTTCAAGATTAAAATGGTTATTTTACTTTTTTTCATTCTAGGTCTTTAAAACTGTGCGTTTATACTTACAGAGTGTGTTGATTCAGACTAGGCACCATTCTCAAGAGCCACAAGGGCCTGGTGGCTACTGTCTTGGACAGTGCAGTCCTGGACAGGACAATATAAGGATGTTAAACTGGATCTGTACCTGTCTTGACTTCACAACTATGTGTGGGAAGGGGAGCTTGTGCTAAAATTGACTGCACCTAGGGAAGTGAATCGGAGAAGGCAATGGCACCCCACTCCAGTATTCTTGCCTGGAGAATCCCATGGACGGAAGAGCCTGGTGGGCTGCAGTCCGTGAGGTCGCTAAGAGTCAGACACGACTGAGCGACTTCACTTTCACTTTTCACTTTCATGCATTGGAGAAGGAAATGGCAACCCACTCCAGTGTTCTTGCCTGGAGAATCCCAGAGACGGGGGAGCCTGGTGGGTTGCCGTCTGTGGGGTCGCACAGAGTCGGAAACGACTGAAGCGACTTAGCAGCAGCAGCAGCAGCAGGGAAGTGAATTGGAAATTAACTGGGACCTTGGTGATATCATCTGAGTCACCAGTGGAAGCATCGCTTAAAATGAGCATTACCTCAGGACATTTCAGTTTTGTGAGTGTATAAGTTTCCTTTAGTATTGAAACTAATTCAAGTTGAAATTTCTGTCATTTCCCATCAAATGAATCTCAACAGTGGGTAATTAATAAAATCAAGCAATCTGTATTGTGCCGGCACTAGAAGCATGGACAGTAGGCATAAGGATTTCAGAAGTTCCTCCCTAGAAGGCAACTTGACAATAGCAGGGTTTCTCAAGCTTGACATTTTGACTTGTGGGGCTAGATTGTCTGTTGTTGTTACCATTTATTTATTCAGCTGCACTAGCACTCAGGATCTTCAGTTGCAGAATGCCAGGTCTCTAGTTATGGCATGTGGAGTCTAGTTCCCTAGCCAGGGATCAAACCCAGGCCCCTTGCATTGGGAGTGCAGCCTTAGCCACTGGACCAGCAGAGAAGTCCCTGGATAATTCTTCATTGTGAGGATCTGTCTTGTGCGTTATAGGATGCTTACCCACTGGGTGCCAGTAGCACCATTTACCTCCAGTTGTGACGAATGAAAATATCTCTGGATATGGCCAAATGTCCCCAGTTGAGAGCTACTGAATTAGAGAGGGGATTTGCAATAAATCTGAAAGAAGACGTGGGAGGTATTTATGTGGGGAAAGCATTTCCGTTGTAGGTAATGACATGAATAAAGGAATCCGGCAGAGAAAAAACAAAAGGCTCAAGAAGAAATCAATCAAGTTGTCACTGTTGAGTCCCAGCTGTGGCTGCCAACAACAATCAGAGCATTCAACTTTATCTGGAAAGTCATTTTTTAAAAAATTCTATCAGACATTGTTAGTAGAAGCCTAAATCAGCACAAACCTTTTTGGAGGGCAATTTGGCAATATCTATAAAAATGAAAAATGTTTTTACCCTTTGTCCCAGTAATTCTTCCTCTAGGAATTTACAGAAAAAAAAAGAAAAAACTTTACCTATCAGAAAATAATAAAAATAATAATAACTGAAAAAGACAAATCATCATTAATTGGGACACGACTAAGTTATTATGGTAAAGCCACACAACTGAATACTACACATCCGTTTTAAAAATTTGATTTTGTGTGCACGAAGAAAAATGTCCAAGTTATCTTGTTAGATTAAAAACAAAGTAAGATTAAAAACAGGATGTACAGCATAATCCCATACAAATATAATAAGAATATCTGAGATGCTTGGAAAAAATAAAGTATATATAAAACTTTTTTTGAGAGAAAATATTTTTTTAATTTATTGTAGTGTAATTGCTTTACAATGTTGTGTTAGTTTCTGCTGTACAACAAAGTGAATCAGCCATATGTACACATATAGCCCCTCCGTCTTGGACCTCCCTCCCACCCCAATCCCCATCCTACCCATCTAGGTCATCACAGAGCAACAGGCTGAGCTATACATTTATCTTGGGGAGAATGCATGATAGAGAGGGGAAAGAAATAACAGTTATACTTTCTATATTGTTAGAAAAAAATTCAACCAAATAAATGTGAATATCTAATTAGCTGGTTTCAGCAACTCAGGAAATCAGGCAGCATGGCATCTGGCACCTAGAAGGGCACTCCTAGAGACTGTACAAAATGGGAGGATTTTAGAAGGAAAAAGGAGGGGGAAGGGAGCGATTAGCAGGAAAAAATTAAGGATCACTGTATTTTCAAGCTAGGATATCTTTTTGGTCAGGACATCATGTGGGTTACTTTCTCATCCTCTGTGGTGGGGGGCGTGGGGGAAATGGAGAGGATCCTCATAACAGATTACCTCATTGCTGCTAATTAGAAAATCCCAAACTGTTTAATTAAGGTTGCACTTCTAGGGCTTCCCTGGTGGCTCTGTGGTAAAATCCGCCTGCCAATACAGGAGACACAGGTTCAACCCATGGTCCTGGAAGATCCCACACGCCTTAGGGAACTAAGCCTGTGCACCACATCTACTGAGCGTGTGCTCTAGAGCCCTCGAGCCACAACTATTGAGCCCACAGGCCACAATTTGTGAAGGTGTCGCACCCTAGAGCCTGTGCTCTGCAACGAGAGAAGCCACCACAGCAAGAAGCCCGAGCACAGCAGCTGGAGGATGGCCCCCACTTGCCGCAATCAGAGAAAAACCCAAGCAGCAATGAAGACCCAGCGCGGCCAAAAATAAATAAATACACTTATTTTTTAAAAATTTAAAAAGACTGCATTTCTAGGAACTCCCTGGCAGTCCAATGGTTAGAACTCAGCACTTCCGGTAGTGTGGGCTCAGGTTCAATCCCTGGCCCCGGAAATAAGATCCCACAAAGCACTTCCCAGGTGGCTCAGTGGTAAAGAATCTGCCTGCTAAGCGGAAGACCCGGGTTGGATCCCTGGGTCAGGAAGATCCCCTGAAGGAGGAAATGGCAACCCACTCCAGTGTTCTTGCCTGGAGAATCCCATGAATAGAGGAACCTGGGGGGCTACAGTCCATGGGGTCAGAAAGGGTCAGAGAGGACTTGGCGATTAAACAGCAGCAGCAGAAGAAAGTTGCAGGACAGGACAAAGAGACTGCATTTCTGGTGAGGGTCAAAACTGCAACTCAATTAGGTATTAAATCTAGGTCTGGTATCATGGACTTTAGCACAAGTAATGCCATTTGGGGCCAGTGGTTTTTCTCTTAAACAATATATATTATACGTGTGTGTGTGTGTGTGTGTGTTAGTCACTCAGTTGTGTCCAGCACTTTGTGACTACAGCCTGCCAGGCTCCTTTGTCCATGGAATTCTCTAGGCAAGAATACTGGAGTGGGTAGCCATTCCCTTCTCCAGGGGATCTTCCCAACCCAGGAATTGAACCCGGGTCTCACTCATTGCAGGCAGATTCTTTACTGTCTGAGCCACCAGGGAGGCTCCAACAATATATATTATATATGCAATAATATGGAGAAACCTGTTTTATTTAAAGATTTATGTTATGTGGGCCATTTTTAAAGTCTTTTACAGTGTTTGTTACAATATTGCTTCTGTTTCATGTTTTGGTTTTTTGGCCACACGTCCTATGGAATCTTAGCTCCCCAACCAGGGATTGAACCCAAACCCCCTGCATTGGAAGGGGGAGTCTGAAGCACTGGACCACCAGTGAAGTTCCTCTTATTTTCTTGACATCAAAAATTATCTTCCACCCCAACCCAAACCCATGGCACTGCCTTCCACTAGCCTACGAAGGAGCTTGGCTGGGAGGGTTAGGTGTGATTTATAGTATTAGCAAATTTCTGTTGGTAAGTGCTACAACCACAGCTACCACCATGATTTCATGGACTGGGAAACTGGAAAGAAACACACACTATTGGGTTTTTCAAGCGAGAAAAACCCAACTCCAGTGCCCATTCCCAGCCATTCTTGACAAATAATTGGAGAGTGAGCTGATTTCTTTTTTAAAGGGTTTGGAATACCATCAACCAACTACTGAGCTTTTCTCTTTTTGAGTGGGATAGACAAGTTGAGAGCCAGAACTGAGTTATTCCAGACCATTGAGAGGAATTTGTGCTGTGATAAGGAACCAAGACACAGAAAGGGAAAGAGGAGGCGGAGCCGGGAGAGGAGGCTGATATTTAGAGAAGAAATTCTGGTGGAATGAAGATGTTTAAAGGGAATTGCTGTGACGTTTGCTACGTGGTATGCAATATCATCCTTTTTCCACACCTTCTCCAAAAAATCCTCAGTAAAACTTATTGCTTCATCATGTACAGCAGATTGGAACTGATTTTCTAGCACTGCATTTAAGCCAGGAATGCAACCTCAAAGTGGACCGAGTGTGAGAGCTTATGGTTACTGTCAGGAGCCTTGCCACATCTAGGTTATATATTTTCAAACATGACCATGTTTGATGATTTTTAATAATTAGCATGCATTATTTGAGTTATCAGTAAAAATACTTTTTTTAAAGTTACCTACACTTAAGGACGTGGTAGCTTGAAACACCAATACTTTGGCCACCTGACTCGAAGAGCTGACTCATTTGAAAAAACCCTGATGCTGGGAAAGATTGAGAGCAGGAGGAGAAGGGGACGACAGAGGATGAGATGGTTGGATGGCATTACCGACTCAATGGACATGAGTCTGGGTAAACTCCAGGAGTTGGTGATGGACAGGGAAGCCTGGCGTGCTGCGGTTCATGGGGTCGCAAACAGTTGGACACGACTGAGCGACTGAAGTGAACTGAAGGACATGGAGTTGAAAGTTATTTTCTTACCTGACTCAGTAGAACATGGCATAGAGACCTTTGCACTTGTTTAAGGGAATCGAGTCCTGGAATAGAATCTTAAACCACTGGGTCTATTTAGAAGAATGTTTTGTTATAGAAAAGAATCTCCCAAAAATTTGTGTGCTTGCATTGTGTTTTTATTACAAACCTCTGGCAGAACTTCAAACACGCTAATAAGCCTCTCAAACAGCTATATAAAGAGAAGACATCTGTGCAGAATGGCCCTGTGATTCAAGTTTCTGAGATCATGGTGATCCTGTGGATGAGAAACCTGGAAGGAAAGCATTTGAGTCTCTGGCATGTTCTCCAATGAAGTGCAAATATGGATTCCTATTATTGTCAAGGCCTAGGAATTCAACCCTGAATGCTCATTGGAAGGTCTAATGCTGAAGGTGAAGCTTTATGTCAGTGGTATCTCACGAGATCACCCTCTTAGCTGCTCCCATTAGTGGATACTCCTGGGGCTGGCACCCATCAAACCAGTCTGGGAGAGAGATGCCCAAGTTTGCTGCAAAAGTACGCAGACTTGATGCTGTCTGGCTCCATCAGTGCATTTTCTAGCTTCCAGTCAGCCACCCAGGCTTCACCACTTCCCTTCTTTTTTGCCTTCTAAAGTTCCTGCCTTCCTAGTCCCTGCAAGCCAGCCTAGACTGACACACAGCCTTGCCTGGGTCCCCTGCTGCAGCTGCGGGATTCCATCTCACGCTTGCTGCCTGGGCCCCACCCCCTGCCTGAGCTCCCGGCTGTGGATGACTCCCAAGACTACAGCTCCTCAGCGCAGCCCTGATGGCTATTGTCACGCTATTTTGCTAAGTCAAATCACTTCCAAGGGCTAAGTCATTATTCTGTATCCTCTTTCTCTCAAATTGGCCTAATTAGTGCATCCAGAAGGGGCATGTGGAGTCAGCACAGAATAATGAGTAAAAAAGCACAAGCTTGGACAGCATGTGCATGTAGAATGCAATGTGAATTGCGCCACCTGGAGGAAAATTCCAGCGCTGCAGTCCACATGAATGATTTCCCCTGCATTTGCCCAGGCTTGTGTAATGGTGGGATCTTACAAGCTGCGTGGCTCTGAACAAATCAATTCATCTCCCAGCGCCTCGGTTTCATCATCTATAAAATGGAGCTCATATAGAGTACCTAGATGGGAATACCAGACCACCTGACCTGCCTCTTGAGAAACCTATATGCAGGTCAGGAAGCAACAGTTAGAACTGGACATGGAACAACAGACTGGTTCTAAATAGGAAAAGGAGTACATCAAGGCTGTATATTGTCACCCTGCTTATTTAACTTATATGCAGAGTACATCATGAGAAACACTGGACTGGAAGAAACACAAGCTGGAATCAAGATTGCCGGGAGAAATCTCAATAACCTCAGATATGCAGATGACACCAACCTTATGGCAGAAAGTGAAGAGGAACTAAAAAGCCTCTTGATGAAAGTGACAGAGGAGAGTGAAAAAGTTGGCTTAAAGCTCAACAGTCAGAAAATGAAGATCATGGTATCTGGTCCCATCACTTCATGGGAAATAGATGGGAAAACAGTGTCAGACTTTATTTTTGGGGGCTCCAAAATCACTGTGGATGGTGATTGTAGCCATGAAATTAAAAGACGCTTACTCCTTGGAAGGAAAGTTATGACCAACCTAGATAACATATTGAAAAGCAGAGACATTACTTTGCCAACAAAGGTCCATCTAGTCAAGGCTATGGTTTTTCCTGTGGTCATGTATGGATGTGAGACTTGGACTGTGAAGAAAGCTGAGCACCGAAGAATTGATGCTTTTGGACTGTGGTGTTGGAGAATACTCTTGAGAGTCCCTTGAACTGCAAGGACATCCAACCAGTCCATCCTAAAGGAGATCAGTCCTGAATATTCATTGGAAGGACTGATGCTGAAGCTGAAGCTCCAATACTTTGGCCACCTCATGCAAAGAGTTGAGTCATTGGAAAATACTCTGATGCTGGAAGGGATTGGGGGCAGGAGGAGAAGGGGACGACAGAGGATGAGATGGCTGGATGGCACCACCGACTCGATGGACGTGAGTTTGAGTGAACTCTGGGAATTGGTGATGGACAGGGAGGCCTGGCATGCTGCAATTCATAGGGTCGCAAAGAGTCGGACACAACTGAGCGACTGAACTGAACTGAACCTCACAGGATTGTTGTAGGGAGAAAACAAAATGCTAGGCAAACACAGCATAGTGCCTGGTACATTAAAAATGTTCTATATGAATTAGTGAAGCACAAGCTGGAATCAAGATTGCCAGGAGAAATATCAATAACCTCAGATATGCAGATGACACCACCCTTATGGCAGAAAGCAAAGAAGAACTAAAGAGCCTCTTGATGAAAGTGAAAGAGGAGAGTGAAAAAATTGGCTTAAAACTCAACATTCAGAAAATGAAGATCATGGCATCTGGTCCCATCACTTCATGGCAAACAGATGGGGAAACAGTGGAAACAGTGACAGGTTTTATTTTGGGGTGAGGGCTCCAAAATCACTGCAGATGGTGACTGCAGCCATGAAATTAAAAAACGCTTGGTCCTTGGAAGAAAAGCTAATGACCAACCTAGACAGCATATTAAAAAGCAGAGACATTACTTTGCCAACAAAGGTCCGTCTGGTCAAAGCTATGGTTTTTCCAGTGGTCATGTATGGATGTGAGAGTTGGACGATAAAGAAAGCTAAAGAATTGATGCTTTTGAACTGTGGTGTTGGAGAAGACTCTTGAGAGTCCCTTGGACTGCAAGGAGATCCAACCAGTCCATCCTAAAGAAAATCAGTCCTGAATATTCATTGGAAGGACTGATGCTGAAGCTGAAGCTCCAATACTTTGGCCACCTGATGCGAAGAGCTGACTCATTTGAAAAGACCCTGATGCTGGGAAAGATTGAACGCAGGAGGAGAAGGGGATAACAGAGTATGAGATGGTTGGATGACATCACTGACTCAATGGACATGAGTTTGAGTAAACTCTGGGAATTTGTGATACACAGGGAAGCCTGGCGTGCTGCAGTCCATGGGGTCGCAAAGAGTGAGACATGACTGAGCGACTGAACTGAACTGAACTGATATGCATTAGTAGGGCTTCCCTGGTAGCTCAGTGGTAAAGAACCTGCCTGCCAATGCAAGAGACACAGATGTAGGAGATGTGGATTTGATCCCTGGATCAGGAAGATCACCTGGAGAAAGGAATCGCAATCCACTCCAGTATTCCTGCCTGGAAAATTCCATGGACAGAGGAGCCTGGCAGGCTAGAGTCCATAGAGAGCAAAAGAGTCAGACATGACTTCAAGACTAAACAACAACAACAACAAATATGCATTAGTAGCTGTTATTTTCCAAGTATAAACCCAATGGCCAATCTTCTTTAAGCTTAAATGTCATCAGAGATGCTGTCTTTCTACATATTGCTGGGACTGGCAAGCAATACTGCAACATCCTGTCAGTATATGTGTAGCTGAAAGGGGGATCTGGCTGCTCGCTGCTCAAAAGTCAATAAAGAGGCAAGGTTGGAAAGGAAAATGTGCTTTATTTTGAGTGCTGGCAACCAGGGAGGGGGGTGGATGGGAGGGAGGGGGAGGGAAGAGGGAAGATGACTGCCTGTACAAGGTCTGACTCCCCGCCTCCACTGACAATTGGTGGCAAGAGATTTTACAGACTGAAGGAGAAGGTGACATATAGATACAGTACAGTGAGCTCTGAGAGTCAACTTGAAATTGGTCATTGGTGGTCTGACCACTATCATTTTGATTGTTTTAGTTACAGTTCATCTTAGTTCCAATGTCAGTTTGCTCCCATTTCCTTGAGGCCATTTCTCAGAATTGAGGTAGCTTATGTCATGGCTACAGTCTGGGTATCATGTAACTTCTGGGTAACTTCTATATTAGGTTAAGGGGTTTTGGTATCTATAAGGCAGCTTACAGGATATGGGGGCTTCTCAAGTGGCTCAGTGGTAAAGAATCTGTCTACCTATTCAGGAGACGCAGTTTCGAACCCTGGGTCAGAAAGATCCCCTGGAGAAGGAAATGGCTACTCCAGTGTTCTTGCCTGGGAAATCCCATGAACAGAGGAGCCTGGCGGGCTACAGTCCATGGGGTCACAAAGAGTTGAACACGACTTCGCAACTGACCATGCCCACACAGGCTATGGCTCAGAATATGACCTATAGCACTTGAAAAGGAACTAAAGGTCCTAGACTTTGCTTAATAACTACACTTATTATTTGGTCTCCTTTGACTGCTTTTCTTTGTTTCTGCATTTTCTCGCTGCTCTGATTAAACTTATTCTTCGGCTAAAGTTTTCCACAGACAAAAGGCAGGCAGGAGACATGTGTGTTGGGGGGTGGGGCTGGGCAAGGACCGTAGGGTCCTGCTCCATTTCATGTGGACTGGAGCCTTTTTTTTTTTTATAAATTTATTTTTTTGGCCCAAAGTTATACTTGGATAGGTTTGGGTTCTGTACATTTTGGCCAAGTCCCAGTTTAAAAGCAGTACTTCTTAAACTTCAATATGTGTATCAGTCATGTAGGGGTCTTAAAAATGTAGACTCTGAATCAGCAGGTCTGGTCTGAGACCTAAGACTTTGCTTTTCTAAGGAGCTGATGCCAAGTAATGCTGATGCTGCTGGTTCACGGACACATTGTGAATAGCCAGGTTTTATTGAGGTATGATTACAGATCATAAAATTCACCTGTTCTGAGTGTATGGTTCAATACTTTTTGGTAAGTTTATCATTCTGTGCCACCATTCTTATAACCCAGTTTAGGAATGTTTTCATCACCCCAACAATATCACCGCTTTTACAGTTAATCCCTGTTCCTACCCCCGGCCCCAGGCAACTGATCTACTTTCTGGTTTTATAATTTGCCTTTTCTGGGTATTTCCTATAAATGAAATGTTGCAGTACATGGTCTTTTGTGTCTGGCTTCTTTCAGAGAATATAATGGTTTGGGGGTTCACCCAGGTTGCAGCAGGTGTCATCACTCCATTTCTTTGTATTGCTCAGTAGTATGAGCAGACCATATTTTGTTTATCCATTCACCAGTTTGGGGGTTGCTTTCACGTTTTGGCTATTATGAATAATGCTGCTCTAAACATTCATGTGCAAGTCTCTTTGTGAAAGTATGTTTTCATTTCTCTTGAGTAAATGCCTAGGAGTGAGTTTGCTGGTGAGAAGTAAGGCTTTAGAGCATCATAAGATGTCAGACAGTTCTATGTTAAATAACAGGGCTTTGTTGATATTTGTGACTATTTTCAGGCCCAGGGAGGTGCTTACAACTCATGGACTATCTAGTAATTCTATTTTCCTTAAATCGGGGTTCCTCAACCTCAGCACCTTTGGGAATTTCCTGGCAGGCCAGTGATTAGGACTCCATGCTTTCACTGCCTGGGTTTGATCCCTAATCCAAAAACAGATGCCGCAAGCCATGTGATCCAGCCAAAAAAAAACACACCAAAAACAGAACCTCAGCACTGTTGATATTTTAGGCCAGGTGATTCTTTGTTGGGTTGGAGGGAGGGTGTCCTATGCATCGTGGGATGTTGAACAGCAGCCCTGGTCTTCACCCGCTCAAGGCCCCTAGCACGCCCACCACTAGCCCCCAGTTGTGATTGCTAAAGTTGTCTCCAGACATTGCCAAGAGTCCCCTGGGAGGCAATATCGCTCTGGGTAAGAATCATATATTAGGGTTTACTTAATAAATTTGTTCCAATCGTGCTTCTGACCTAGAGGTATTTAGTGGTCGAGTACATGGTCAATCCTGTCTTCCTTACTCGGAGAAGGTGTGTGGGTCCTGTCTTGGAGCTCTCAGCGTTGACATCCTACACGCTGCTTTATTTAATTTGTTCTAAATCAGTAGTTCTCCTGTGGTTCGGTGTGTATGCATTTGTTCTCAAATTGGGCCAAGAGAAGAAATAAAGGATTGCAGATGGCACAGGCTGTAGTCTCTGTCTATTTAATTCAGATGAGTCCAGCCTGATGGGACTTACTCCAAAGTATGTGCTTGAGGCATACCTAATACACATGTAGTAGGTATTTTGAGTTATTCAGCTCTGCTTATAAGAAACACAAAGGAAAATAGAGTGGATGTTTGTTGTTTTTTGACTGCCGGGTATACATTTCTTGCTTCCAAACAGCTTCCTGCTTGCATTTTGAAGAATTACTTCTCCCTGACTGTAGGTGCTTGGTGAGACAGAAAATCCAGGATGCAACTGAGGAAGACAAAGGGCTTCCTGGAGCCCTCCCCCACCTCTCGACAGATCCTTCCTATCCAACTCTGGGAGGGGGAGTGTTTCAGTTTTTCTATTGCTATGAAACAAACAACTGCAACCTTAGAAGTTTAAAACCACAGTGATTTATAATTTCTCATAATTATTCTGTGGGTTAGTTACCTGGACAGATCTGCTGGTCTCACCTGGGCTCATCCACATGGCTACCTTCAGTTAGAAAGTTGGCTTGGCCTGGATAGAAGACTCAAGATGGTCTCACTCAATATTTGGTAGTGAGTGCTCCTCCACGTGACCTCTCATCCTCCAGTTGCCAAGCCCTACAACAAGACTCACGTAAGATCTATTTTCCTCTTACCTGAATGGTGTGGCATGAAGATATGAGATGTACTAAAAGTAGCAGAATCCAGAACAGCCATAGGACTACTGGGAAGATTGGAAATGATGACTGTAGGAGTTAGAAAGGAGATGCAGAAAGAAAGACATGACATTCTTGGTGACATTCTGTAAGCCACTGGATCAAGCCTTACCTGAAGCTGAAGACTACATATAGACTTCAGTTATGTGAGCAAATAGATAATAAATTTTCAGTGTTTTTTAAGCCATCTGGAGTTAGCTGCAATCAAAAGCATCCTCACCAACAACTATCTCTTATAAGAATAACCTGCTACTTCTTTAGAGGGTAACAGATGGAGGAACTTTAAGCTGTGTATCATTGAAGAGGACCCAACTCCCAAAGCAAGCTCTATAGTCTCTCTTGGCACTTTAAGGGGTATTCATAGATCCTCCTTGAGCCCCTTCAGTTATAGATACCATATGTCTGCATCCTCCAATAGCATCTTTTAGAGTGTCCTATGTAAGCAAGAAAAGCAATTTGCAATTGAATGGAAATTTTCTTTGCAATTTAGTCTTTGAAAGTTTTTCCTATAGTCTAGGTCTCTAAGTGTGAAGAATTTGGCAAGAACAAACAGAGCAAGTGTCTTGGGGCTCATTCTGGGCTGTTAAAATCCATATTAAGCTCAGAAGATCATTTATTTTCCACCCCTGGCCATCTCAACCTGCAGGATTCAGAAATAATTTGGTACTTCCGAAAGTGACCAGAGGAACAGCCGAGCTTGTGGGAGCCAAGCAGATAATTCATCTTATTCTCTCACTGCTGCTAACATGTGAAAAGGAAGTGTGAGCTCCATTTTCCAGATAAAGCAAATTGAAACATGTGGAGGTGATTGATTCAGCTATGGCTTAAACAAGCATTATCAAGGGTGCTTACATTTGATGCTGGCAGAGCTCCTAAATAACCTTTGTAAATCACATGTTATCCACCTGCCTGTGTGTGTGTGCTAAGTCACTTCAGTCGTGTCTGACTCTTGGCAATCCCATGGACTGTAGCCCACCAGGCTCCTCTGTCCATGGGATTCTCCAGGCAAGAATACTGGAGTGGGCTGCCATTCCCTTCTCCAGGGGATCTTCCTGACCCAGGGATTGAACCCGCATCTCTTATGTCTCCTGCATTGGCAGGCATGTTCTTTACCATTAGTGCCACTTGAGAAGCCTAGACACCTAAAAATAGAACCAGAATTCTGAGGGAGCAGTCCCCCCAAAAAAAATAAGAAAAAGAAAAGGCCAGAAGCATTTCAAAATTATAAATCTAGTTTAAATGAGCAGGACATGCATTACGTGACACAGTGCAAGGACCTCATTAGTGACTGACTTTTAGGGAGTTATTAGAATTGTCCAAAAATGAATACTGATCCTTCCACAGTTTCGTGGGTAGAATCAAATGCCATGAGTAAGTATGCAAATTAGCAGATGCCCACATGTCCAGAGTCTAAAGAAAATAAATCAAGAAGTTATCCAAAGAAACACATTCTTCCCCTTTATTAGCATTCGGTTCAGTTTAGTTCAACAAGCGTTTATCGGATGCCTACTCCATGCCCAGCACTGGTCATTTCATTTCCATTCATATGATGGTCAGCTATCATTTTCTCATTTTCCTCATCAAACTCTTCCAAATAGAACACTGTGTTAGTTTCCTAAGGCTGTGTCGACTAAAAAATATAGACACAACCTGAAAGTCGAGAGTTATTTTATTTGGTGGGAATGTTTAGGAGTCCAGGCCTGGGAGAAGGCGTCTCAGTACCTCCGAGAAAACTGCTCCAAGGAAGCAGGAGGGGAAGTCAGGCTATATATAAGTTTGCAATAAAGGGAACAGGCACCCTGAACATCAAAGATCAGCTATCAAGTTAAGGAATTGAACATACTATGTGGAAAGATGCAAACCTCTGGGCTCACTGAATTCACTCCCTTCACCTCAGCTTTCTGGGGCCAATCCTGTCTCCTTGCTCATCTTGCTTCTTGCATTCCCCCAGCCCCTTAGCAATCACCGTGGGGGATGACAGTGTCCACTGGATCAGAGTGTTGGGAGCCCTCATTCACATGTGGAGGCCAGAAATTGCTGATGACTGTGACATTTCTTGTTTATCGATATGGCAGATGTTTTCATCTCACAGCTGCCATAACAAAGTACTGCCACTGAGATTAAACAATAGAATTTAATTCTGTCACAGTCCTGGAGGCTGCAAGTCCCAAATAGAGGTGTCTGCTGAGCCATCTTCTCTCTGAAGGCTCCAGGGGAGGACTCTTCCTGCTTCTTGCAGCCTCTGGTGGTGCCAGACTTTCCTTGGCTTGTGGCCACATCACCCCAATCTCAGTCTCTGTCTTCATGTGGCCTTCTTCTGTGTGTGGGCCTCCCTGTATCTTCTCCTCACCCTATAAAGATGCCAGTCTGTGGATTTAGGGTCCAGCCTAAGTCCAGGATGATTCCCTCTTGAGATCCTTAACTGGTTAGATCTGCAAAGACTCTATTTCCAAATAAGGTCACATTCTGAGGTTCCAGGTAGGCATGAATTTCAAGGGGCAGGGGTACACCATTTAACCCATTATAAATGCTGTCTCACTAAAGCCTGAAAGAGAAATGCTGATTTCACCAAAGCTTTTGAAAGGGAGGAGGAGAAGGTTCAGATTACTCACCCTACAGCCGACATCCATGAAATCCCCTGTTGCAGGTTGAATAACTGGGAAGCAGAGTCAGGTGAAGATTAGCTTGAAGGGTGTTTATTAAACAGTGCCTTGGGACTTTCCTGGTGCCTCAGATGGTAAACAATCTGCCTGTAATGCAGGAGGTGTGGGTTTGATCCTTGGGTTGGGAAGATCCCCTGGAGAAGGGAAAGGCTGCCTACTTACCTGGAGGATTCCTTGGACAGAAGGGCCTGGTGGCTACAGTCCATGGTGTCACAGAGTCCAACATGATTGAGTGACTAACACTTTCACTTTTGGGATCCTAACCCTTGGAGAGGGAGGGAAAGAAAGCCAGACTGGGGAAACTTGAGCTATGATGCAGTCACCCCAAAGTCTGACACCCACCATGAAGAACTCTGGAGCTGGGATGTCCTTCAGAGCTTTTCTGTCCCCATCCATTACTGGGTGTAGGATTCCCAGGGATGGGTATGACCTTGGGTGAAGTGGGTATCTTTTGGAAAGGCAGTCCCCATAGTGGGCTGAAAGCTGAGGACTGCCAGCCAGTAAAATGACCGGCAGCCGGGGGAGTAAGTCCTTCATCCTTGAAGGGGGATCTGGACAGTGCATCACAGTATCTACAGCACTGCCTTAGTCACTGCTCTCTTTCTGCAGCTGCCATGGAGGAGGTTTTCCTTTTTTTCCTGTCTCCATGAGGTGCTGAGGACCCCTCACAGTCCTTGCCCCACTGAAGCTTCCTTCTCCAAACTTGCAAAGTTTGGAGTTTCCATCCACAAAAAAGGAGTCTGAGAATTACCTCTAAGGGTTACCTCC
This sequence comes from Bos mutus, assembly GCF_027580195.1. Lineage (NCBI taxonomy): Eukaryota > Metazoa > Chordata > Mammalia > Artiodactyla > Bovidae > Bos > Bos mutus. The sequence continues at coordinate 17,063,698 of NC_091633.1, forward strand.
TTAAAAAAAAAAAATATTAAAGAGGTAATAAAGAGCAAACGACATGTTTGTCAGTATTGCATCATGGACTATGTACTGGATTTTGAGTAAGAAGACATAGATTCAACAGCTAGTTCCACCACTATCTGTGTAACCTTGAGCAAATCACTAGTTTTTTAGAAGAGAGGGCAAGGAGTGTGTCTGCTTTGTTTGTGACTGATAATGCAGAACCTAGGGTAGTACTTTACATTTTGTAGGTTTAGTAAACATTCCCCACGTACATGAGGGAATTAACAAGCTTTGCCCGGGCTTTGGTTTCTCTGGGATAATGTTGATTTGGTAAGGAGAAGCGAGGTCATGATTCCCCAAGTGTGGTGCCTGCAGCAGCAGCAGCAGCAGCAGCAGCAGCAGCGGCAGCATCCCCTGGGAACTTGTTAGAAATGCAAATTATCAGGCTCCACCCCAGCTGTGCTGAATCAGCAAACCTAAAGGAGGGGCCAGCATTTTGTGATTTAATAAGCTCTTCCGTTGATTCTGCTGCCTGCTCAAGTTCAAGAACCACTGGGCTAGGTTACACCAAGGCAACAAACTCAAAATCTCAATGGCTTAATATGGCAAAGGCTTATCTCTTGCACACACTAAATGCCCATCTTCTGTTGACAAGGGGCTCCGTTCATCATGGTCACCCAGGGATTCAGGCTGATGGAGCAGCCGGCATCTAGAAAGCCATTGGTGGTCATGGCCAAAGAAAAAGATGTGGGGAATCACAAACTGGGTCTTTGAAGCCCCACCAACATGTGCTGTCATTTCTGCTCACAATCCATTATCCGAAGCAAGTCGCAGGGGCACATCCAACTGGAAAAGAGTAGAGAAGGGCTTCACCCATTGTGGGATTGTTGGGAGGATCGAGTTAAGTAGCAGATAGGGAAGCCTTTGGAGACCTGTTAAAAGCTATATCACTTGAAAAGATTATTTCTATTACTTCTGCTCTTGGTATAAAAGTGTTGGCCCCCTGGCTGTTTTGCTCCTTGTCACCGTTATTAAGTGATGGCTGAGAATGGGGACACAATGATGTGGAATTCTAAAGCAGGAAGTCACAACTATATAAGGTTATGTTCAAAATAAGTTTATCAGATTTTTTTTGAGATGCTGGCTTTGAGGAGACCAAACGATAGAAACGTATAAAAAGCACGATGCATGCTTCACGTGGCACGTAGAATGTATTTGATATTTTCTTAAGCAAGCAAATTTTTCCTACTGTTCAGATGAATTATTGTGACAATCTCACAGTTACAAAGACTGGATTGGTTTGGAACAAGCTTTTTGTTTACTGGTCACATTAGATGTAGGGTTCATACAGCTGGTTCACAGGGTAGTTTATAGAGGTAGGAGTCCATCCAGAGTTCAAATCTCAGCTCAGCTACTTATTACCTGTGTAACCTGAAGTCAGTTATTTAAGCTCTCTGTGACTCTCTTTTCTTCTGGGGAAAAAATGAGGCTCATCATAATTGATACCTCACAGGGTTATTGTAATGATTACATGAAATAATACCTATAAAATGCTTAAAACAGTATCTGCAACATAGCAGGTACATAATACATACATGAAGCTATTGTACTGTTGTTGGTTTTTACATTTTTAATTCTAAAATCCAAACTCTTCATCAATAAATTTCAAGATTCTGCTTGAACTCTGTCTACCTTCTCCACCTCACCTGCTCCTATACTCCTCACTGACTTACCTCTTGAAGACCACACTGGCCTTTTCCTTTCTCAAATATGCCAGGTTGGTCCCTGCACCAGGGCCTTTGTCGGGAAGCTTCCCTGTAGCTCAGATGGTAAAGAATCTGCCTGCAATGCAGAAGATCTGGGTTCGATCCCTGGGTCAGGAAGATCTGCTAGAGAAGGAAATGGCAGCCCACTCCAGTATTCTTACCGAGAATCCCATGGACAGAGGAGCCTCGTGGGGTACAGTCCATGGGATCACAAAGATCACAAGGATCACAAAGTTGAACATGACTGAGCAACTAACACTTCTACCAGGGCCTTTGTACTTGTCATTCCCTCTGGCTTGGCTCTGTCAGCAGCTTTGCAGATGGCTAGCTCTATCTTATAGTTTATTTCTTGGTTCCAATTAGTCTTGTTTAGGCTTCAGAGATGAAGCAGAGCAGGCCTCTGACCTTACTTCTAACCTGCCTGGACACTGCCCTGGCTGTGAGTGACTACGTACTATGCGGCACCATAGATGAGATAGGGGACGGATCATGAGATAGTTGAACCCCTGGGAGGGGGTCAAGCCAACCTAGCCCTGGGCGTAACAACATTCCAAGTCTTACAAGACAAAATAAACAGCATTAACATGAAGCCAGAGCTGCAACTTGCTCACGGATTGATGATGATATCAGTTTGCATTCTGGGATTATAAGCAGGAACTCAAGCTGCAGTTTTTGAAGTCTCACCCATGGAGCGGACGTGCCGCCTGGGAGGTTTTCCCAAATGGGACTCCAGATGTGCCATGTCACAGGACTTCGCAGTGCTAAGTCTGGATGTTTGTCAAAAGCCAATTTAGTGATGTATCCTCTGCTGTTTCTATTTCTCTTTTAATGTTAGTATATTGAAAGTAAGCTAGATAATTCTCTAATAAATACTGGTATTATTTGTTTGTTTAGAATGAGTGGCTTATTTTGTTAACAAATCCTTTGAACCTGAGACGAAAATGAGAACTTACTCCAAAACAAATGTACTCTTCTACATGGGTGACCGCAAAATCCAAAATTAGCCACCCTTACAGGCTGATTTAGTTTTTCTCCCCCACCATCCTGGCATTTTTACTCTCTGTAACCATCTTGTTCATCAGTTTACCAGCTATATGTCATTTTCTTAAGAGCAGGGACCTTGAATATCTCCTTTATCCCTGGGACTCAAACTTCTAAAATGATGCCCAAGACATAAGTCAGCACCCTATGAATTGTTGAAAGAAGGGTTCGGGTGGATAGATCAGCACTCTACCCCATGAGAAGAAACTATCTTCTCTTGAAACTTGAGATGACAATGATTTTCTGCAGCAGAAATGTTTTTCATGTTGAGTGGATCCAAAAATGAAGTGCTTCTGGAGCCATGTGGGGAGGAAATGCTGTTTTTAACAAAGGGCCGACACGGTCACCATGCCAGCTGATCTACTTTGCCGCCTCACCATGGATGAGGCAAAATATTGTACTCACGGCCAAATGATTTTTGTACATTACTACGCTAGAGCTATGTGCTATGTCCTAGCAGTTGGGTGTACACATACTTTGGGGGAGAAAAATAACATGTATTGCAGCCTTCTTTAAAAAAAAGTTCTAATCTCAGAAAAATCACAAGCTCAGTGTAGAAATTTTGGAAAACAGAGGAAAGTAGGAAGCACACAGAAAAATGTGAGACTTCAATCAGCTTTCCAGTCTTTTTTCTGTGAATGTTTTAAAAATGAGTCTGCATCACATAAACTGTTTTAGAGTTGAACTTTTCATAGTGGCATATCATGGGTATGATTATTTATTTAACATTCTCCTACAAAAATGTTTATTGGTTATAATAGATTTAAATAAATTTGAATATCTAAAATACACACTCATGGTGAAAAACAAAACAAAACAAAACTCAGATAGTACAGGGGACTAGGAAAGAAAAAAAGCTTCTCCTACTGCTAAAGGTATCTGGCAATTCCTTCCAGAATATTCTATGTTTACATATACATAAATGGAATCATTACATTATGGTTTAACAACTTATTATTTAACAGTATAACAATACGCTTTAGATATCTCTCCATAGTTGCATGGTGTTCTGCATTGTTTATTGCATAAATATGTGGTAGCTTTTTTAACTACCTCTACTTGGACACTTTTGTAATACTTAGTACTTTGATGTTTCTACACAATGATTAAATTCTCTCTCTTTCTCTCTCCCTCTTCTGTCTCTTTTTCTTCTTTCAATAGATACATAGATAGATGGGTATATAGACAAGTACATAGACAGTTAGATTAAATAGATAGATAGATAGAGATACATAGATATAACTGCTTAGAGTAGTGCCCACATATGTGTGTGAGTGTATGCATATCTCCTTTGACTTATAAATTCTTTATACATTGCAAATCTATAAATTTTTAGGATCAATAACATATTTTAAATTTTGTAAGATACTACCAAGTTGCCCTCCAAAGGGATGTACTAGCTTCCAATTTCACTGAGAGTTTTTGAACGTATTTTTCTACCCTTTCTCTACCCTTTTGCCAACATTGTTGTTGTTGTGTTAGTTACTGCTCCAGGCAAGAATACTGGAGTGGGTTGCCATTTCCTTCTCCGGGGAATCTTCCCGACCCAGGGATTGAACCAGGGTCTCCTGCGTTGCAGGCAGATTCTTCACTGTCTGAAACACTAGGGAAGCCCTTTGCCAGTATTAGATAGCATCATTTTTTTTTAAATTTGTTAAACTGTTAAATGAAAAAGTATACTTAATGGTTGTTTTTAATTTGCATTTCTCTAATTGTTAGTGAACTTGCTCTATCTTTCTATGTGCTGCTGCTAAGTCACTTCAGTCGTGTCCGACTCTGTGCAACCCCACAGACGGCAGCCCACCAGGCTCCCCCGTCCCTGGGATTCTCCAGGCAAGAACACTGGAGTGGGTTGACATTGCCTTCTCCCTATCTTTCTATGTGTCTATCTGCCCCAGTTCAATTCCTGTGTTAGGATGATCCCCTGGAGAAGGGATAGGCCACCCACTCCAGTAGTCTTGGCCTTCTTTGGTGGCTCAGCCAGTAAAGATCTGCCCGAAATGCGGGAGACCTGGGTTCAATCCCTGGGTTAGGAAGATCCCCTGGAGGAGGGCATGGCAACCCACTGCAGTATTCTAGCCTGGAGAATCCCCATGGACAGAGGAGCCTGGCGGGCTACAGCCTATGGGGTCTCAAACACGACTAGGTGACTAAGCACAGCACATACGTACATAGAGAGATGTCAATATATAGATATTTATTGCTTGTTTGTTTATTTTTCCTGAGAATTGCCTTTCATGTCCTTTGTGCGGTTTTCCATCATTCCTCTTTTTCTCATTGTTGTCTAATCTCATATGTTGTTAGGAAGGAAATCGTATGTTGCTAGGAAGGAACAAAATTCATGTAACTAGTGTCTTGGTGTTAATTATGTGTTGTTTTCAATTTTCTGAAAACATTGGAGGTTCTCAGCTCTGCTCTGTTGCATCACCTGAGAGGTTGTTGGTTTTTCTTAAATACTAATGTTCTCCCTCAAGAGATCTTGATGTAGTCGGTCTGAGGTGGGGCCCAGACATCAGTGTCCCACAGGGTTTCTTAATCTCAGCACTACTGACTTGTTGGATTAGACAAATCTTTGTTGCAGGGACATACTCTGTCCTCTCTTGGGTGTTTACCAGCATCCTGGTCTCTACCCCTGAGATGCCATTCCTCCACAATTGTAACAATCAAAAATATTTCCAGGTAATGCCACCTGTCCCCTGCATGCAAAGCGCTCCTCTAGCCTTCCCCTGCAACCCCACACTTGGTTGAGAACCACTAATATATTGGCTTTAACTCCCGAGTGAATCTAAAATGCAAGCAGAGTTGAGAACCTCTGGTGTAAATAATGCTGCAGTGAATATCTTCAAGCATATGTTGTTGCCTACATCTTTAATCCTCTCCATGGGTCATGGACTTGTTGTGAAGGGGCTTGAGTAACTCAATGAAGCTATGAGCCATGCCTTGCAGGGTCACCCAATATGGACGGGTCATAGTGGAGACTTCTGACAAAATGTGGTCCTCTGGAGGAGGGAATGGCAAAACAGTATGCTTTCCATGAGAACCCTATGAACTGTATAAAAAGGAAAAAGATATGACACCAAAAGATGAGTCCCCCAGGTGGGACAGTGTCCAATATGCTACTGGGGAAGAGCAGAGGACAATGGCTAATAGCTCCAGAAGGAAAGAAGCAGCTGGGCCAAAGCGGAAATTATGCTCAGTGGTGGATGTGTCTGGAGAAGGAAATGGCAACCCACTCCAGTGTTCTTGCCTGGAGAATCCCAGGGACGGGGGAGCCTAGTGGGCTGCCGTCTATGGGGTCGCACAGAGTCGGACACTTCTGAAGTGACTTAGCAGCAGCAGCAGTGGATGTGTCTGGTGATGGAAGTAAAATCAGGTGCTGTAAGGAACGGTATTGCCTAGGAATTTGGAATGTTAGGTCCATGAATCAAGGTAAATTGGCACCAATTCTAATGGACATGAATTTGGGGTAACTCTGGGAGATTGTGAGGGACAGGGAGGCCTGGCGTGCTGCAGTCCTTGGGGTTGCAAAGAGTCAGACATGACTGAACAACTAAACAACAACAACAACAACACCTTTCTTTCCTTAGCATAACCTCAGGAAGCTGGCACATCTCAGGGCTTCAGACAGAGTTTGGCCAGTTGCCCTTCAAAAAGATTGTAATAGGTATTGACTCTCTCATCACCAGTGCCTGAGAGCATCTTATCCCCCTCACGTTTGCCAGTTCTGAATATTATCAGCATCCTTCTCATCCAGTGTGATGTGCAAGAAATATTATCCCGTGTTGAAGCTGCTGTTTTGTAGGCTGCCTTCAAAACTGGGTTTCCACCTAATGAAGAATGTGCAAAAGGTGACCTTAAAATCAATCTTTTTCATCATGTTGGCTAGTTGATTTCACCACTTGTGAAAGCCGGAAGGATTTGGATAAGTTTTGATGCTCATCTAGCCGTGGTGTCTTTGTAAATGTTTAATAACTGGCTCTCTAGAGGTTAAAAATAACAAACAGACCCCTCCTCAAAAAAAAAAAAAAAACTGTTTGCCAGTTTCTGTGATGTAAGTACACCCATTGTGGTCAGTTTCAAGTTATCAGTGTGATGCCATTGAATACGCAGATGGGAGGAGATGTACACAATTGGTTGTTGGTGGTTGGTTGTGCCTGGTTGCAGCTCACCACAGCCTTGTATGAAGGTCAAAATAACTGTATAATTCAGTTCTGGGTCCTATATCTCATAATAAGAATTTAACCTATTCCTGTTAGATTAGGTGTAAGTTAGCAAAGTGGACAAGCGAATAAGTGACAAATCTAGCCCATGAGTTCAGCTTGCATAATGAAAAATTTGAGAGAAAACAAGGGTAGTAGGTGAAGACAAGGGTCTGTGTCATCCAGGACTTATTCTAAATACCCAGAGGGCCTAAATATTGTCAGCTTGCCACTCTACGTAGAATAACCTGACTTCAGAGGGTCTATCCTTGGTTTTGACACTTGCAAGATGTCCAGCCTTAAGCAGCCCCTTTAAATTTCTGTGCCTTATTTTTATCCCATGAATTCAGAAGAACTGTGCAACGCATCACCAGGGATGCAGTAAGGCCATCGCCCCACTGATTAACATGAAGCCACAAAATGACAAGTCAGCTGACTTCAGCTCTGCGCACTCAAGACAGTTCCAGAGCTTAATAATCATCGTGTCCAGCACAGAATCAAAATGCATGACCTGACTTGCTAAGCAGTTTCCCAGTGACAGCAGTCAAAATAAGAATGAGTTTCCCTTCTTCCCAACATAAAAAAACAGCAACATATAAGGTCAGATTCCAGACAGAAAATGACCTATTAACTTCAGTAAACATTCAGCTCCACTGTTCAAGGACTATTTTAGCAGTTTAAGAATTTCTTAAACTAGTTGTTCACAATTCTGACTGTAATTCTGACTGTAGTCACAAATCAGACTCATCAAGGGAAGTTTTAAAAATTATGAATGCCTAGGCCCCAACCACAGGGATTCTAGTTTAAGTGGTTTGGAGCAGGCTCTAGCACCCTGAGTTTTTAAACTCTCCAGGTCACTCAGCTGGTAAAGAATCTGCCTCAATGCAAGAGCCCCCGGGTCGATTCCTAGGTTGAGAAGATCACCTGGAGAAGGGATGGGTTACCCACTCCAGCACTCACGGGCTACCCTGGTGCCTCAGACAGTAAAGAATCCACCTGCAATGGGGGAGACCTGGGTTCTATCCCTGGGTTGGGACGATCCCCTGGAGGAGGGCTTGGCAACCCACTGCAGTATTCTTGTCTGGAGAATCCCCGACAGAGGAGCCTGGTGGGCAATAGTCCATGGGGTCACAGAATCAGACATGACTGAGTGACTAAGCACAGCATAACACAGGTCATTGTAATGTGCAGCCAGATCTGAAAACCACTGACCTAAGTCAGTGGTTCCTAAGCTTGAATCTGTATCAGAATCATTTGAGAGAAACGTTTAGGCAGACAGGGACCTGGGTAGGAACTTGGTAGGAATCTGCAGAGATTCTAATTTGGTGAACTTTGTCTCTGCAGTGCGACCCTTCCCTGGTGATCCAGTGGTTAAGACTCTACTTCGTCTGCAAGGGGTGAAGGTTTGATCTCTGGTCGGAAAACTAAGATCTCACATGCTGCTCTGTGTGGCCAAAAAAAATTAAGGTATACTTTTAACAAACTCCTCACCTCAAGACTCACTGTTAATTTAGACAGTGGGGAATGCTCCAAGGATTGGGCAGTGATGGGGAACGATCAGATCAGATCAGGATATCAGCAAAATGACTGGAGAGAGGAGATACAGGATGACTCCTTAGGGAGCTGTGAAAGAATTCCAGGCAAGTGACTCTGATCTGAAGTAAGTCAAGGGCATTGGGGATGGAGGGCAGGCACTGGACCTTGGACAGACTTGGGAGGTGGTGTTAGCAGGATTTGGTGATTGATTGGATGTGGAGAATGAAGGGAGAGGAAAAAGTCACAGATGACCACCAGGTTTCTCCATTCATAATCGGTTGGATGGTGGTGCAAATACGGACATAGGAGTCACAGTAAATTTGGAGAGAAAAGCAATGTGTTCAGTTTGGGACCTGATACATTTGAGATACCTCTGGGACAGAGAGTGCATATATTCAGTGGCTGACTAGATAGTTATCGCTGCCATCAAGAAAGATAATGGGGGAATTCCCTGATGGTCCAGTGGTTAGGACTCCACACTTTCACTGCCAAGGGCTGGGGTTCAATCCCTGGTCCAGGAACTAAGATCCCTCAAGCTGCATGGCCAAAAAAGGAAGAAAGATGATGGGCTTTCTTAGTAGTAACAAAGTAGTAACAAAGGTGATGGAGACCTGAGTGTTGTTGATGAAGAAATGGAAATGAATGAACAAGTTTCCATTTCTTCAACTGTCAACAGTTGAATGGATGCATTCACTCAGGGCCAACTTCTCCATTAGGCCTAGCAGGCTCAGGGCCTAATGCCCATAAAAAATGTTTTAACTGCTTTTAAAAGCAGAAGAAAGCAAATAAATCTAATAATAATAATGAACCCAGTCTGGATTATTTGCATCTTTATATGCACAAAGTCATAAAATATAATTTTTAATATCTTATATAGTCAAAACCATGGTTTTGCCAGTAGTCATATATGGATGTGAGAGTTGGACCATAAAGAAGGCTGAGCACTGAAGAATTGATGCTTTCGAACAGCAATGCTGGAGAAGACTCTTGAGAGTCCCTTGGACAGCAAGGAGATCAAGCCAGTCAATCCTAAAGGAAATCAACCCTGAATAGTCATTGGAAGGACTGATGCTGAAGCTCCAATACTTTGGCCACCTGATGTGAAGAGCCGACTTATTGGAAAAGACCCTGATACTGAAAAAGATTGAAGTCAGGAGGAGAAGGGGACAACAGAGGATGAGATGGTTGGATGGCATCACCGACTCAATGGCCATGAGTTTGAGCAAACTCCAGGAGATAGTGAAAGACAGGAAAGCCTTGTGTGCTATAGTCCATGGGGTAGAAAAGAGTCAGACACGACTTGGCAACTGAACAGCAAATGGAGGGGGCCCTCTGTAAACAAAAGTGCCTTGGGCCCACAGAAGTCATCATGTGGCCCCAAGTCCACCAGGGAGAGGAGAGCTGAGGCCAGGCTGAAGGAACTCTTGGGTTTCACAGAGATTTTCCCTCCCTGTGGGTGGAGTCCCTTGGGCAGTCTTGTGAAGCTGAGGAACCTTCCTTAGGCTTTTAAATGTCTAAGATAAAACACAAAGTTACCAGGGAACCAATTATGTTGAAAAGTGAAGTGAAGTGAAAGTCGCTCAGTCATGTCCAACTCTTTGCCACCCCGTGGAGTGTTCATGGAATTCTCCAGGCTAGAATACTGGAGTGGGTAGCCTTTCCCTTCTCTAGGGGATCTTCCCAACCCAGGGATCAAACTGGGGTCTCCTGCATTGCAGGTGGATTCTTTACCACTGAGCTATCAGGGAAACTCTAAAGAGAGTCATCAAAACATTTTAAGAAACCAATTTGGTATATAGTAATATGTTTGTGTGTCTTTACTGAGGCATTGAATAATAAGATTCAGCAGCAAACCTAAAAACTCCCGTCATTTCAAAGTAGTAACAAGTGTTAACTTTGAAATAACAGCAACAGCTATAGATGTAAAATGCAAATATCCGTGACTTGTCCTGGCGACAAGGTCACAGGCACCACTGACACTCCTGTATTTCGTTGCTTACATCCATAAGGGAAGGAGAAATGCTGACTCTCATTCAGAAATAGATGAAAATAAAGTGACTTTCTCCCAGTCAAGTTCATGGATGCCTGAATTCTATCCACAGTCTCCCTGAGGGTCTGTAGATTCCAGTTAGGAACTCCTAGTCTACAGGGAGAGATCAGAGGAATATGAACAGATCCAAGAAAAACATGACCCAAATGTGGAGTGTTTAATAAGAGCTGCCCTGAAGTGTTAAGACAAAAGGTTGGTATGGGGCTGGGGGCTGGGGTGAAGATAAATCAACTATCAGCACCTTGAGGACAGAGATTGTATCCTGTATTATCCAGGAGTCGGAGGGTCATGGAGTTATCATAGGGACCTGTGAAATTAATGTAACCCATCATCAGCTACAGACTGAAGAAATGTTGCCTCCTACATATTAAATACAAGAGAAGTTTTCAGTTATGTAAAAGTGATGCTGCAATAAATAAAATAGAAATCTGTTAAATGTCCTTGAATCCTGGTTTCTTTGAGTCAGTATGTATTTCCTCTATGGGAGTGCTCTAAAATTATATGGAGATCATTGAGCCATCAACTACGCTGTTTTCTCTGCTGAGAGGGCTCTTATCCACTCTCTCCCCTACTTCTTTGCCAAGACAGCTCTTACTCCTCCTTGGGTCTCAGTTTAAACATCACTTTCCCAGGGAGGCCTCTGCTGCACCCTCCAAAGATGAACTCACCCTATTACTCATCTCCAGGGTTCCTAAATGGCTAATTAATAGCTCCCATCACATGTGTCTCACAGAATTGGACACGACCTAGAGACTGTACAACAAATCACATGCATAATTAATTAGTTGTCCAATATTTGTCTTCGCTTTCTCCGTGAGGATTGGGATTGCACCTGAATTCTCAAACCAGGAATGAATGTTTGTCGCCTGGATGGTGAGTGAAAGGCCCATGGGGACAGGAATTTAGAGAACAAGGAGTATGTTTAAATATTTTCCTTTTTCCCATTGCCTCATCAGTTTTCACCGATTTTGCCTGCCATTTATATCATAACTCCCCTAGGTTTAATCTCAGTTTAATTTCAGTTTAATCTCATTTTAACTTTGGAGTCTGAACTCAAAGACTTCTGTCACTTCCAGTTTACTTCTCAATGGATTTAAGGGGCAAGGGAAAGAGGCAGGAAGTTACTATTCCCATGATAGAAAGAAAAAAAGACAGGTGGGTGTTTTGGGAGTAGGGAAAGTTTGAGGAGGCAGAAAATGAATGAAAGAAGGTATCAACTTGGTAGAAATCGGGGAGAACCATCAGCTGCCTCACTCCCCCCAGAAACTGACCAAAGGAGCCTCTGAGAGGAAACTTGCATTTTGGTGCCATCTGGTGGCTGATATTGGAGCAGTTCCCACAGGAAAAAATTCTACCCTACAATTATGAGGCATCTATTGTGTTCAATGTGCCAGGGAATCTATAAGCAATTCCTTACTTTTTTATCCTCCTTTACCAATGACAGAGCATTTTTATAACAGGGAAGAGCAAAATCTGACTCCATGTTGGATCTGTTTCTTTTAGTTTAACCTTTGCTTTCATTGATTTGTTACTATAATCTCCAAAAGGATGCTGTCTATAACTGTAAGCACACGTAATGGAACCCTGCCCCCCTGCTTGAATGTTAAACTAAAGGGCCTTTGTTCAGCTCACAGGGAGACATTCTGACCCCTGCTCTGCCTGTGAATGGCTGCAGTAAAGAAGAAATTAACATATCTCCTCGATGGTGCTGGCCAAGCTGGGAGATATTTTGCAAGATTTACGGCCTTTTTGCTTTACCTCCTCACCCTCTCCCCTCTTTAGTCTATAAAACAAATTGACATCCAGACCCCAGTAAGATGATCTCTAAGGCTGTAGCTCGTCATCTTCTCTTAAGCTCAGCTTTCTGAATAAAGTCACTATTCCTTGCCTCAACACCCCAGTTATTGGCCTGTGGTGTGGTGAGTAGACCCCGCTTGGATTTGGTAACATTTTCACATACAGTATTGCAACTCATTCTCATAGCAACCCCAAGAAGGAGGCCCTAAGCAAGTGAAATTACTCCCATTCCCATTTTGCAGATGAGGAGACTGAGCCCCAGCTTGCACAGGCCCTTGCAGCTGGTCAAGAGCAGAGTTCAGATGAGCCCAGAACCCATATTATTGACTCTTATTTCACTGACTACAACCACATTGATATTACTTCTTTAGTTCTATTCTGGGTAGAAGACAAAAAATGAAACAACAACAACAACAACAAAAAATCTAAGTTCTCCTGCAGTGAAAGTGTATAAACCTGGAAAGAGACAAAGAAAAGGAAAATGAACCAAGAAGAGAGAGAAGGAAGAAATGGCATCTCTAAAATTTTTTCCAGCTCTTAATTTATTAATTTCAAGTAGTACCCCCAAAGTTTAAGGCTTCAGATCATTGAAAGACAAATAAGAAACAACAAGAAATAACAATACAGTATTGTATAAATGAAAGTTGCTAATGAGTCTGGGTGAACTCCGGGAGTTGGTGATGGACAGGGAGGCCTGGCGTGCTGCCATTCATGGGGTCACAAAGAGTCGGACACGACTGAGTGACTGAACTGAACTGAACTGAAGAGAGTAAATCTTAATAGTTCTTATCACAAGAAAAAGAACATAATTATGGGAGGTGATGATTATTAACTAAATTTATTGTGGTAATCATTTCACAATTTATACATATATCAAACCATTATGTTGTACACCTAAAACTAATACAATTTCATATGCCAATAATATCTCAATTAAAAATAATTTAAAATAACTTTAAAAGAATAAAAAGGAATCAATTAAGATCTTCCCTTGAAGTTTGGCATTAGAAGGAACCCTGAAAGTCACATAAATTACTCTTCCTTGCAAAGCAAGTGTTCTCTGCACAGTATCCTCCAACCTTACTAAGCATGCAAACTCCCTGGGGATTGTGCTAAAATGCAGCTCCTGAGGCAGTCGGTCTGGCACAGGGCCTGAGACTATACATTTCAAACTGGTCCCCAATTGATGCTTATAATGCAGGTCTGCAAACTGCTACTTTGAGCTGCAAGGATCTAGAGCAAAGGCTGGCAAACTTGCTCTGTGAAGGATGAGATACTTGAGACTTTGCAAGTCGTATAGCCTCTCTTGTAACTGTTCAATCCTGCCATTGCAGATTCTCCATTCTGCACAATAGCACAACCTTAGATAATGCATAAAAATGGGTGTGGCTGTATTCCAAAATAACAAAAAGTTTACTGGATTTGGCCTGCTGGCTATAGTTTGCTCACTCCTGCTCTACTTATTTCTATTCCTGGATGAGTTTTATGTATGTATGGAAAATGTGTTGGTGGGGTTATGTGTGGGGTACTGTCCCTGGTGATTCAGCAATAAAGAATCCGCCTGTGATGCAGGAGACATGGGTTCGATCCCTGAGTTGAGAAGATTCCCTGGAGAAGGAAATGGCAACCCACTCTGGTATTCTTGCCTGGAAAATCCCATGGACAGAGGAGCCTGGTGGGCTAAAGTCCATGGGGTCACAAAAGAGTCAGACACAACTTAGCAACTAAACAACAACAAACAACTGTCCAGCAGTCGAGATTTCAGGTTCTTAAACTCAAGGACTGTCACCACCACTCCTTAAGTTGTTCCCATTCATTTGAACCTTCATACTGGGTATTGGTCTGACATCAGGTTTCCATAAAGGAGTAGAGAATGGAAGGTAATATTACTGACACTTGCAGAGGGCTTGTTATGTTCCAGACGCTGTTCTAAGTTCTTTGTATATATTAACTATTTAACCCTCACAACAACCTTGTTAGGAAGCACAATTATCATCTCCAATTTACAGATGGAAAAACTAAGTTTGGTTAAGTTATTTGTCAGAAGTTGCACCAAATAGTAATTAACAGCTGGGCTTTGAATTGAGGGAAGCCAATGCCAGACTCCCTACTCTCTCTTTTTTTTTAATTGACAGACTTTTTTTTAAGTCTTTATTAAACTTGTTACAATATTGCTTATGTTTTGATTTTTTTTTTTTTTTTGTGACACATGTGGGATCTCAGTTCCCCAACCAGGGATCAAACCTACACCCCCTGCATTGGAAGGCAAAGTCTTAACCACTGGACTGCCAGGGAAGTCCCTAGACTCCTTATTCTTTATTGCCTCATTATACTACTCCTGAAGAGAAGCAGCAGGTGGTTTACCATTAGTTGCGATAAATGGGTGGAGGGAGACTGAGTTACATGGAGAAAGATGCAAAATAAAGAAGTTGAAATAGAAATAGAAATAGAAATGATCTTCTGTTGCCTAATTTGCTGTTATTAGTTTTCTTACGTTCTATTTTGTCATGCATTAAATTCCTTTAATGATGGTATATAGCTATTATTTTCAAGAGTAGGAATAGAAATGGTCATTTTCACATTCAGCTGTAATCCCAGCTACCCTTCTCTTGCTAACGTGCTTTAAATACATGCTATCCTTACAACAAAGGGTCAGGCAGAGTTTGAGAGAGTGAATTTTCCAAGGAGGTTAGCTGGGCGCTTTGAAAACTTTTACCTGCCATGTTCAATGCCCCCTCCGAAACTGGGAAAAGAGGACTTCAAGGGCACCTCACTATGCCAAGACCAGCCTTAGAGGGTGCTGTCAAAGTTTTCTGTCGAGGCAAGTCTTCTTGTCGAGACTTCTTTAGATGCAAAAGTAAAAACCAGACCATATCTGTTGGCACAGATTAGAGGTTCTCAACCCCAGCATTATTGAGATTTTGGACCAGATAATTCTTTGTTGTGGGCGAGCTGCTATCTGTGCATTGCAGGATGTCTAGCAGCATCCTGTCCTCCCCACCATGAGAAGCCAGCAGCATCACCCCAGTTTGTGACAATCAAAAATGTCTCCAGGAATTGCCGTCATCCCCGGGGAAGTCACAGTCACTCGCAATTGAAAACCACCAGTACAGATCAATGACAGTTTACAATTCAAGAGTGCCCACCACCATCTGTGCATGGGAGTATATATTGGCACAAACTTTTTGAAGAGTGATTTTGAAAGTGGCTTTGGAAAGCAATCATTAAAATATTCAAAATATTTGCATTTGGAAGGAAATAGAAAGGATTTACTATTTATAGACCTGGAAATGTAAAAGAGTCATTAGGAATAAAGATTTGACAATCTACAAGATTCTATTTTCCTTGAATGATAGGCACAGATCTGGAGGCTGCCAGCTTCCAAAAATCCCTAAAGCAACTGTGTGCATGATAAATCCTTGGATAATTGATTGGAGGTGTGGGCATCTGGCTTAATGTGCTTAGTCTACACATTTCCAGGACTGCTGTGATTGGTCTAAGGCTGAGCCAAACAGAGTACTTCCTAGGGTGCTCCTTACCAACGTGATGGGGCAGCAGGGGGCACAAGGGTTTCTCTCTAAGATCACAAAGCAGTAAAGATGGGAGCCCAGCATGCAACAGCCATGCCCCCACCTAGTGAAGTCACCGTTCTGAGAAAATGAAGCCAATTAAGTTAGAGAGCAGCAGAGGTGAGAGGCACAGACAATGCTAGCGATGTTCTACTCTCAGCTTCTGACCATCCCCATGACCAGCTCCAACCAGGACATGCCGGTGATTTCATCATGTGAAACAACTTATTCAAGCTAATTCATATTGGAGTTTTGTCTCTTGCAACCACTCGGTTTTTACTGAGGTACCTTAACAAAGATGTTAAGAGAATCCATACAATGGCCAGAAACATGTATAAAATGTTGACTCATAAATCTCTTAAGGCAAAAAAATCCCTGTGCAAACCAGATAGGTGCACATACATCTATTTTGTCAATTCTGGCATGGCTCTAGAACATTCTCAGCAGATATGGCTGCTTCTTTTCACATACAGATAATCACAATGGCTTCCACCGGTTAAAAGGATTTATACTTCCCACAGCTTTCACATTCATTATCTCCTTTGCCTTCCACAATAATGCAATCAGACAGGGAAGGAGATTTTAGCATCCCTGTTTCCAGGTGAGAAAATGGAGACACCATGTGGCTAAATGACTTTTTTATGTAATGTAGGGGTTTGGAACAAGATCAGCTCTTCTCGAATTCAATCAGTCACGAACTGTGTCATGACTGATTTGATGCTAATGGTTAAAGTACCAGAGCTGGAGAATGATTCATCTTTTTTAAAATAACACATTATCCCTGTAACAACCTAATTCTCACCAGCATTCAATATGCATTCCCAAGTAGGAGAAAAGCAGTGGAGTTACACCTGGCATATTGGGAATTCCCATGGGAGTGTTATTCATGTGACTAACCAAGCACGTTCTTAGCAACAGAAAAAAACAAGGTTGAGAGTCAGTGGATTAGCCAGGCCTGGAACTTGTTTCCAGCTCTAAAACTGGATGATTCACCCAACATAAATGAGTTAATAGTACTTGAGAGTAAAAAAACCACTTTTCCTTGCCCGTGGATCTTAATCCATGACTTAGCAACTGAACAGCATTTCAAAGAGTGGTAGATTGATCATAAAATGTATCATCCAAACCAGGGTAGTTTTAAGAGACAAAGGAGCATCTATGGAATGGAACATCAGGGCAATAGATTAAACAGGAATTGCATTGAACAAACCAGAACTTGAATCACTCTAACTATATGTAACTCAAGACAAGTATGTTTATATAACTGGAAACCACGAGACGTGGCCTGAGGAACATCACTCTGAAGGTGAGTTGGATGTGTCTTGGTTTCAGTTACCCCCAAAAGCAGACTTTAAAGCAAGGATTTTTTGGTGTGAGTAGTTCACTGAGGAAGTTCGAGAGAGTGAGGAAGTGAGACAAGGAAAGAAAGACAGACAATAAGAGTGTGCTGGACTTCCCTGGCTGTCCAGTGGTTAAGACTCCCAGCTTCTGATGCAGGAGACATGGGTTCAATCCCTGGTCAGATAACTAAGATCCCACATGCCATGAGGTGCAGCCAAATAATAATTAAAAAAATATTCTAATGCCACATGGGAAGACATTAAAAAAAGACTGTGTTCTCAAGCCAGCAACTGCTGAAGCCAGCTGGAATGGGACCCCCTGAGGCGATCAGAGAGATGTGCCACCCACATTTCCCCTCAAGGAAAGACTTGCTGTCCAGCTGCAGGCAGTGGGGTCTGCAGACCCCACCTCACCCCCACCCTGGCCCCACTCTTCAGGATCTGCCTTAGGAACAAACAGCTGCCTCACTCAAGGTCATGCCCTTCCCAGAGAAGCCTGTACTGTTGACCAAGCAAGGCAAAGCTAGAAAGGCTGTCCATTTCCTCCAGCTGTGGGACACTCTAACGGGCAGTCCTCACTCCAGAGTTTCCCTTGGATTGGCCAAGTGTTGGTCCAGCTGGTGTTCCAACCAGACTTTTCCTTTCCTTTCAGAGGGGTTGATCCCTAATAAGCATTTTGTATCCCAAGCTGCATACAAGCTTCTGCTTCCAGAGAAGCTAGCCCCAAACCATCCCTCTGGGGAAACTCAGGGTATTGATTATGTTTTTTATTTTCTGTATCTTATGATATTTTGACACTTTGAGGGACCTTTCAGACCTGAGTAGAAACTGCACCTACAGGGCCATCTAGTTCCTAAGGGTGGTGGACTGTTTGCTTGGAACATGTCTAGTCATGAGCAGACCCCTTGATCTGCTGCCATGTCCCCATCCGCCTGTTTATCTAACTCAAACACCAAACCAATATTTCCTCTGCCCCAATCACCCCAGAATCAGATGCCTATGCCCCAGAGCCTACTTGAATTATTCATAGGTTCCCATCCTAAACTATTTACAGTCTCTTTTTCTGCAGAAGCTTAGGCTTTCCGCTATTACTGATTCTGTTTCCTGATCAAAATCTGATGCCTCCCTCGTGGCCCTGAGTGGCATGCTGTGTCCCTGTCTCTGGGGAATGTAAGTAATAAACAGTTGTTCAATGGCCTTGGATTCTTCATGTCATCACTCAGACAGAGAATGCCTATAGCACCTTTATTTATAACTGCCCAAATCTGAAAGCAACCAAGATGTCCTTCAAAGGCTGAACAAGCAAATGAAAGCAGCCACTCTGAAAAGGCTAAATACTGTGTGATTCCAACTACATGACATTCTGGAAAAGACAAAACTGTAGTCAAAAGTAAAAGAGGATGCTAATAAAAAGAGGCAGGAAGAGGTGGGTGGTTTCCACACTTTGGGGGAGGGAGGGAGAGATGAATATGTAAAGCATAGAGGATCTTCAGGGCAGTGAAGCTACTTTGTATGATACTGTAATGACAGATATAGGACATTACATATTTTGACAAAACGCATACCACTGTACAGAGCTTCCCAAGTGGGTTCGCCATCCCTGGGTCAGGAACATCTCCTGAAGGAGAAAATGGCAACCCGTTTCAGTGTTCTTGCTGGAAGAATCCCATGGACAGAGGAGCCTGGTGGGCTACAATCCATGGGGATCACAAAGAGTCGAACACAACTGAGCAATGACACACACGTGCACACGTGCACACACACCATGGTACAGCATCAAGATAGACCCTAGTGTACATAGGGACTTTAGTTAATAATAATACATCAACACTGCTTCACTGATTGTAGCAGATATATCATACTAATGTAGATTTTACTTAAAATGTTACTAAGAGGGGAAACTGTGGGCAGAATAAAAGAGGATAAGGCAACTCTGTACTCTCTGCTCAATTTTCTGGAAACCTAAAGCTGTTATAAAACCAAGCCAAAACAAAAAACTGTGTGAAAGAAGAAAGATGGGGAGGGAAATGGATGGATGCTCCAGATAGATATATCTGGGCTCAGCCAGGACAGAGTGAAATTTAAACTTTTCAAAAAATAATAGATATAAGCCACAAGATGCCACTTCACACCCATTAAGGTGGCTATAATTAAACACACACAGGAGGAAGTGGAGAAACTGGAACTCTCATATATTGCCAGTGGAACATAAAACAGTGTAACCACTTTGGAAAACAGGTGACTCTCACATGATCTAGCAATTCCACTCCTGGGTATATACCCAAAGGGATTAAAAATGAGGACTTGAACAGAGCTGAATATGCCAGTGTTCACTGCAATATTATCACAGTAGCCAAAAAGTAGAAACAGCTAAATGTGTGTTCCTGGATAAATGGATAAACAGAATGTGGTGTATCCATATACCAATGGAACATTCTTCAGCCATGACAAAGGAAGTTCTGATACATGTTACAACATGGATGAAATTTAAAATCATCCCAGTAAGTGAAAGCAGCCAGATGGGAAAGGTCACATATACGGCATGACTCTATATGAAATATCGAGAATATGTAAATCCATAGAGACAGAAAGTAGATTAATGGTTGCCAGAAGCTGGGAAGAGGGAGAAATAAGGAGTGACTGCTAAAGGATATAGGGTTCTTTCTGGGATGATGGAATAGTTCTGGAGTTAGATAGTGGTGATGGTTTCATAACACAGTGAACATACTGAACACCACTGGATGGTTCACTTTAAAGGGTGAGTTTTATATTATGCAAATTATATCTTAATTTAAACACACATAAATAACACAAGTGCCAAACTATTTCTCGCTCCTCCTTTGCTAAGATCTACATGAAAACAGAACTTCCTAGAAGTAACCTACTTATGGCTAATGCTGAGTGGCAAGAATTTGTCTTTCAAAGGCTAGATTTTTTTCATTTCTAGTTACTGCTTATTAAGTAAACCTATTGTGCTTGCCACTTAAGGGGAAAGTATGAAAACAGCAACAAAAAAACACAAAAACCCAAATACCTTCATGCCTGTGACCCACCACCTAAACAATAATTTCTTTCTGATTCGTGGGATGTAAGGCATTCACTCAATTTCCAGCATCTGAGACTCCTGGGGAACCCAGTTTCCAACATTGCTGGTAATTCTTTTCTCAATAGGGGTGTTACTGAGAACAGTTTTCCAGGACACCTACAAGCAAAGATTAGGCTTATAAACAGGCTGCATTTGAACTACCATTGGGTGTTCTGAGATGCACGTAGCCTGCTGGGTATACATTTTAAAATGCCATCTCTGGAGCTATCTTTAGTCTTTGCCTTGCAGCTTCTGCTCATGAAAATAAATACGTCCACAAGACAGTGGTTTCAGGAGCAACTTTGACCTTACAAACACAATTGCAGTGCGGTGGTAGATCTCTTCGTGATCTACAGGAACCCTTATGGATGGAGGTCCTCTGAATTTCGTTCTTCCATTTAACAAATATTTACTGAGCACCTGCTATTAACATGTGCAGGCACTGTTCTAAGCCCTGGGTTCAAGAAAGAAGGGGCCAGAGAGTCCTCTGCCTCTGTACCTGCTTCTAGTCACAGAGTTGGTTTATAAACCAACTGTACATCTCTGCATATCTTTGTTCTGTATTATTCTACAGAGCAATAATCAAATGCCTTCAATGTGCCCAGCACAGTGCTCGAGGCAGGTGAATGAGGCTCTGGTCCAAGAAGTTCACAGAAGGGAAAAAAAAAATTGTTCAATAAATAAAGGAAAAATGTTAAAACTTGCTCGTGTTTATTTATTTATGGGTTGCTGTGTTCCAAAAAAAGATTCAAGGCTGCTTACAAGGATACATAAAACCCAGCCAGATTGCATAAATTTTAAATAGGAGAGAAGGGAGAAAAAGAAAAACAAGAATGAGGAATGAAATGGGGCCAGGAATGAGACAAACACAAAGATAAACATGAGAACTTCCTCTATGCCTGACGCCCGGCTGTAGTCCCTTGTATAGTAGATGCCCCCGGGGCCCTGCCCAGAGTCCCTCAGTAC
Source organism: Bos mutus (assembly GCF_027580195.1). NCBI lineage: Eukaryota > Metazoa > Chordata > Mammalia > Artiodactyla > Bovidae > Bos > Bos mutus. Next base: position 17,085,035 of record NC_091633.1, read on the forward strand.
TCTGCTCTGTACACACAAGGGTGCTCGTTGCTACACTTGGCACTTTCTGAATAAGGGCTTTGTTCTGGTTGTGGAAGCACACCTGGCGAGCAAGCAGGATGGCCTGGAAGTCCCAAAGAGTTTGTGTCTCTAGAAACAGCCCCACCCAGTGATGGATGGGAGTTGGTAGACGAATATCCCAGCTTCCTCTCCTTCCACTGAGATAATGTGAGGCGTGTTCTCCACAGCCTCCCAGTGCCCCCTGGGGATGCTGAGATCCACTTGCCCATAGCGATAACTCACTTGCCACATGCCCTTTATTGGCCATCTTCCTTTCTGTGTCTCCCTTTCCCTCTCCCCACGCTGCTATTTCCTGGCTTCATCTCCTAAATAAATTACCTGCCCTTGAATCCTTGTCTCAGAATGAACTTCTTGGGGAACTCAACCAACGATAACTCACCAGACCCTCATCTGCTATTTTTTGTAGAACTCCAGGTTCCTGCAAGTATCACTCCCAGAATCTCCTGGGATGCCCAGGAAGGAGTTGCACATGCTCAGAAACAAGTCTAGTCAGCTAAACTACCAAGTTTGTACATTTTTCCTCTTTTTCTACTTTTCTGGACACCTCTGCATCAACCAGGCATGTTGATATTTCTGCTGCTTATGACTACCCTGGTTGACTGCCACTTTATCCAAGAGTCATCTCCACTTTGCATCACTGGGCACCTTTTGTACCAGCCATGCTGCCTCCTATTGGGTACCAACTAACACTAGGGTACCAACTAAGGTACCAGGGGCCAAAGTAGTTAGATGTCCCATGGTGATGTTCAGTAGAGGAGAATGCCTCCCCACACACTGTGTTCGACATTGTGGATGCAATGCCAGAACAAAATTGTTTGAGAGCCAAAGAGAGGTTTTCATTAAACAATCTCCTCATTTTTTACTTATAGCCATAGCCACATAAAACTCAGGCATGGTAAGTCCATAAGGACTAGTTGTTAGAACAAATCTGAGTGAAACGTACATCACTATCTTCAAAAATCACCCATCCAAACCTTAGCCAAGTATAAACCTTGTTTTAAGGCTATCTTGTTTGATCTTGTCTTCCTCTTGATGAGTTATCTCCTGGGAGGTCCTTGGGCCCCTGGTGCAAATAAGATACATGCGAAATGTACACGGTGTCTTGGTATCTGGAGTTATTAACTTAAATACCACTGAATATTGGAGGACATCGACTCAAACCAATCAGTTCTTAGTTCTTCTTTCTGGTAATTGTAGAACAGAGTCACCTATTTATTGAAGTTACTACAGGATCATTTGTATATGTGTGTGTGTGTATATATATACACACACACACATATTTTAGCATCTGGTTACTCGTGCGCTCTGAAACCATCATTGGCTCCCCATTACCCTTAAAATAAAATGTAGACTTCTTAACATGACCTGTTTGGTTCCTGTTGGCTCCTGTTTGCCAACTCCATCTCCTATCCCTTTTCCTTTTGTATGCCACATCCTAGTCATATGACTTCTTTTCTGTTGTTCCTCAAACACATCAAACTGTCAACTGAAGTCCTTTGCATCTGCTGTGGCTTCTGTCTGGATTGCTCTTCCCGTGGCTGACTCCTTTTTCTTCAAATGTCAATTCAGATGTCACCTTCTCAGAGACTACCAGTTACCTTACCTAAATTAGAGGCCCCGTACACACACTCCCCACCATTTGATAAAATTACTCTTTACCAAATCATTATATTAATTTTTGTCATAGAACGTGTCAGAATCTATGATTATCTTATTCAATGGTTTTCTGTCTCCTTTCACTGAAATATAACCTCCACGAGGACAGGCACCTTGTTTGGCTTTTTCTCCTAAATACTCAGTACCAACCACAGTGCACCCAATATCCACCCAATACGTTGATGAGTGAATGTATGTAAATAAGTGCTCATTTTCTGTTCTCAATAGCAGAAAGGTACATACTTGGGTTTATCCAAAATTAATGGCACATCATTAAAGTATGACTTAAAAAGCAGGGAGGCCAGCAAGCATCCCTTACTTTCCCTCAAGACTTTTCCTAGTGACTCTGATCCTGTATGAGCATCAGTGACTGGCAGGAGAGAAGGAAAGCTTCATCAAACTCCTGCGATTAAACCCATAACCAATTTCTGGTCCCAGTTAAAGGCTAAGGAAAGGTCAATAAAATTGATAAACATTACTTTTAACTACATTTTTCACATGACAGCAAAAAAAAAAACCAAACATATATATATATAAAAGTTCATGTTAGGTGCTCAAAAATAAAAACAAACAATTGAAATTAATTTTAGTAGTATATTTTATTAAATTTAATGTTTCCAAAATGGTATCATTTCAACGTGTAAAGAGTATTTTTTAAAAAGATAAAACAGATCTTTTACATCCTTATTTTTCCTACTAAGGCTTTGAAATCTGCTGTAAATATAATTTCATACTTACAGCATATCTCGGTTGGAAGGATAAATTTGAATTGCAAATTATGGCTCTGGATTTAGATTTCAAAAATTTAGAGCTGAAAAAGTAGATGCATATTCCCAAGGGATTCCAAACATACTTAAGAGTTTTTCCAATCATGGAGTCAAGAATCGGTTTTAAAAGTTAACATGAAGATTGATGACTTTATGCTAAGTGAGAGAAACCAGACACAAAAGGTCACATATTATATGATCATTAAATCCATGGAGACAGAAAAACTAGTGGTTGCCAGGGGCTTGGGGGAGGAGAGTGAGGGTAATTGTTTAATAGGTACAGGGGTGTTTTGCGGAGTGATAAAAATGTTTTGAATTAGATAGAGATGGTTGTTACACAACATTGTGAATGTACTAAATGCCATGAAATTGTTCATTTTAAGATGTTTAACTTTGCATTGAGTTTAACCTTGATTTTTAAAAACTGAAATTAATCAAATTTGATTCAAGTTACAACTTCAGTTCCTCCATCACACTAACATGTACATCACAATCTGTGTACTCAACAGCCCTAGACCATGACACTGTCCAACACATGACCAAACTACTCCTTTGCAGAGACCTGAGCTTCTTAAATCATTTATTTCTGTTTTTACAGAACACGGCTTCCCTGCGCTTAGCGAAAGCTTTCAAGGTGAAGTGTCCCAGTTTATTTAAACACCACCTGGCAGCCGCTGAAGTGGTACGTTTCTATTTCATGAGAGCCAGCCATGAATCTGATTGCTACTGTTCCACATGATTAGCACGTTTGGGGTGACAGATTGTTAAGGGCTGTCACCTTTTTGAGCATGTTGTGATTCTTTCATAGTTTTTCTGAAGGGCACCAGGCAGCATTCAGAAGCTTGCGGTCTGTGATAATGGTTTCCAGCAGCCCTTGCCTCCAGGGAGCTAGAGGGGAGCAAGGAGGAGATGAGTCACAGAGAGCAGGCACTGTGCCGGTCATGACACATGTGAAAGGGGCAGTTTAAATGATTAAGGGTGTAAAACCTTCAGAAACCTGAGGATGACTCATAAGACGCTGAAGGATCTGATGAGTTCACCTTGTCCATCCCAAATGAGTATAAGGAACTTGCTCTTTTCTTTCAACTCCCCAGAGGTCCACAACCATTTCTGTTTTCTTATTGCGCTGAATCATACCTCTCTGGTATTAAGACGTGTTCCTCTAAGTCTTTCTTATCAAAATCTCTCCTGTTAGTTTATCATTTAAACCTCCCAGTTAAGCCTGATATCATTCAGTGATGGTTATTTCCTGAATATCAGGACCTTTACCTGGAAATATCTCCTTAATATTTTCTCATTTTTAAAAAAGTATTTTTATTTATTTATTTAGCCTCACTGTGTGGCATGCAGGATCTTAGTTCCCCGACCAGGGATTGAACCCATGCCCCCTGCATTGCAAGGCGGGTTCTTAACCACTGGATCACCAGGGAAATTCTGTGTTTTCTCACTTTTGATGCTTCTATATTCTAGTATGATTATTCAGTTTTTAGATTGCCTGGACTTTTTCTTCTCTCTCTGTCTTCTTGCTGCCCAGTGCTATTTTCTTTCTTTCTTTCTCCTTTATTATATTGAAGTTGTTCAGTTGTGACTCTTTGTGACCCCATGGACTGTAGCCTACCAGGCTCCTCAATCCATGGAATTCTCCAGGCAAGAATACTGGAGTGGGTCGCCATTTAAGAGAAAAGTAAATAAACTTTTCACTGATCAGTTTTTCTTGGCCAGTCCAGTAGTGGAAATATATTCAAATTATATTCAAATATATTCAAATTCTATCTTTCTAATACTAAGTGACAGCTATCACCATAAACCTATGCCTCTTATTTATTTATAACACAGTGGCCTCTTATATTTATATAATTTATTTATAAGACTGTGGTTAGTTTCTTTCAACAGCAACAACAAAATATATGCCATGGTGACACTTTCAGTCATACTGCTGATAAAAGTGATAGCTTTCATGGATGTCTCAGAAGAAATGACAGATATTCCCCCAAAGAGTTACCCCTTCCAAGGTTACACTTGGCTGAATGCAATGTCTTGTCCACAAAATTTTGATTGCAATGAATGGAAGTGTCCTATGGTTAGCATAAACCAAAAAATAAAAACAGGGAAGAAGAGGAAGTTAATGAAAGGAGGCTGGGGATATTTGTGGCATGAAAATAGGAGCTGAACATGGGACTTCCTTGGTGGTCCAGTGGTTAGAATCCTCATTCTATTGCAGGGGGTGTGGTTTCAATCCCTGATCAGGGAACTAAGATCCCACATTGCCAAGGGGCAACTAAGCCTGTGTGCTGCAATGAAGACCCAGCACAGCCAACAAAAAAAGAAAAGATGATGGCAAAACTATTTTTTAAAAAGAACTAAACACCTAAGGCTTAGAAAAAGAAGAAACTAAGGATGAGTTTTGAGAATTCAGTAGCAGTTCACAAACTTTTTCTCCAGAGCACTGCCATCAACATCACTTTGTTCCAGGTCTCCTCCTACTTCTTTCTTTTCTCTTTCCAATTTCAGATTCTTGGGAGAGAGCCCAGGGTGGGTCAGGTGACCTTCAAGATACTTGGTGCAAGTGAAAGATGAAACTAATGTTTAAAAGGATGAGCTCAAATGAGATAACACACATAAGGTGAATTATGTCTTCCAAAGATGACCAGAGCCATATCTCCCACCCCCACACACTCTTCTGCAACATGACCTTGTCACTCCCTCACCAAGAGGTGTTTGAATCTGGGTTGCCTTAATGGCTCACCTGTAACCAATGCAAAAAGACAACAGTGGCAAACATGACAACACTCCTTGTGGCCCATCATTAGTGCTGACAGACAAAACACAGGACATATGGCTAGCTTTGAATTGCAGATACCCAACAAATAATTTTCAGATAGACAGTGAATATGTACAAATGGAATATACTTATACTATTAATAAACATGGTTGTTTATCTGAAGTTCAAAATTAACTGGGATTACTATGTGCTAATTCTGGCACTCTTATCCAGTTTCTATTCTCCCTTTTAGAAATAAGAACACCCCACCCCAGCAGTTTTAGCCCAGCTAGAGACTGTTTCCATGCCTCCCTTGCACTAGGAGTGGTCATATGAGTGGTTCTTGTCAGTGGAATGAATGGAAGTAAAAATGTGCCACTTCAGCCCACAAACTTTCTCCCTTTCCCTCCTTCCATTAGGCTCAAATGCTGATACAGTGCTGGAGAGTTGGCTTGTACTGTGTTGATAAAGATAGTACCCAGCTGGTACAGCAGAGCAACAACACAGAAGGAGCCTGGGGCCCCTTTCAGTGTCTTGTAGCAGAGCTGCCTAATCTCCTTAGACCAACTCCTACCTAGGGCTTCCCAGGTGGCGCTAGTGGTAAAGATTCTGCCTGCCAGTGCAGGAGACATAAGAGATGTATGTTCAGTCCCTGGCTTGGGAAGATCCCCTAGAGGATGGCATGGCAACCCACTCCAGGGTTCTTGCCTGGAGAACCCCATGGATAAAGGACCCTGGCGGGCCACTTTCCATAGGGTTGCAAAGAATCAGACATGACTGAAGTGACTGAGCACAGCACAGCATAACTCCTACCTGTAGACAAGAGCGTGAGAAAGAAGGAAAAGTCTAACTTGATTAAACTCCTATATTTTGGGGTCTGTTACAATAGGTCATTCATGAAATAATAGAGCTGGGATTACTGCACTGGATCTGAAGGACTTTCCAGTTTCTGCCTTCAATCTAATCACTGGGAAACCCAACAAGATCCAGTTTTCATACATTTAGGAAGACTGAGTTGTATGCTTTTATCTGGATTCCCATGAGTCCTGGCAGCCTTTTGAGATCTCTGCTTTCCTCATTTCCATTCATATGTTCATAGTAATAAGAGGCCATCTGTTTCTTGATGCCAAATCTCCTAGGAAAATTTCTCCCCTTTGATTCTGTAATTTTCATTTATATGTGCCCTTTCTGTCTTCCCTGATAAATGTGGGCTCCATGAGAACAAGGATCATCATCCCTCTTCCACTCCTGTTTCCTCAGTACTTAATGTGGTACCCAGCCCATAGGAGGTGCTCAATAGAAGATGGATGGATAAAAAACTAGACTGTAGTTTATATGAAGGAAGACTTAATGGAATTTTTCCCTCAAGCTCTGAATTCCTTCTGTCTTGACATTCTCTGTGTCACTGTGACATTTGAGTAGGCCACATTCCCTTTTTTATCTCCAATTGTAGAGGCTTGCCTCAACAGAAGTGTTAAGTCAGGAGAGTATGCCTTTAGGACCTTTCTTTCTAGTGTTTTCTATGATCTTACCACCTTCTTCCTAAGCACCCAGAGGCCTGATATTATGGACCTTCCCCTTTATCATAATGAAAGATTCCTTTCTTTCATTCCTCTAGAAAAGAGCCTGAGACCAGGATTAAAGGACTAACATCTTATTTAGGAGGTAAAAGCCTACAGAGGTGAAGATGTTGGGGGAAAAAGAAAGAGACAGAGAAAGAGAAGGTGAGGAAAGATGCAAAGCAACGTGATGCAGTTCCAGTGTTTGCTTGACAGTCTTTTCAGAGAGGCCACAGGAGAGACCACAGCTAATAGTGGGTCTGCAAAGGGGAGGAAAGAGATGGGTCATATCTGGTCAGCTCTCTCTCATCTCCCACTTTCTAGCAGTCAAGACCCGTCGGTTGGGAAACTAACTTCCCTTCACTTCTTGGTTGTGTCACCTGGCACCTTGCAGCCACCCAGGCTGAAAAATTCCCATGGCATGGTATTGCATCAAGACCAGAAGTAGAAAGACAAGTCAGTGTCTTGACAGGTCAGACAGAAGACAAGACGAGACAAGGATGGGGAGCTGACCAGGAGAGGAGAAAGAAGATGGTAATTGAGGAATCTGGAAAGTTTTATAAGGTGCAAATCTGGAGACTTCCCTGGTGGTCCAGTGGCTGAGACGCTGCACTCCCAGTGCGGGGGCCCTGGGTTCAATTCCTGGACAGGGAACTAGATTCCACATGCTGAAACTAAAAGATCCAAACTGCAACTAAGACCAGTGCAGTCAAATAAATAAATAAAATGTTAAAGTATTTTTTAAAAGATAAAGTGTAAATCCCTTGCATAAGTCATGTCTACTCATGTCCTTCCATAGGATAATATTGGGCCACCACTGGGTCTGTAAGAACCACATTGCACTTACTTTCCCAAAGAAGGGGGAAACAAATTCAGTCAGTTATAGAGCTTGTCTCAGGGATGTGGCACTCACTAATTCCAGGAAGGCTAAGACAAAGGCCTCAGTGACACAACCTACAGTCTGTGGTAGAAGGAATAATGTCCCATCTCCCAAAGATATCCATGCCCTAAGCCCTGGAACCTGTCGATATTTATCTTACAAGGCAAAAAAGGTTTTGCAAGTGATAAAGTTGAGGACTTGGAGATAGAAAGCACAGCCTGGATTATCTAATCACATTACTCTTAAAATCAGAGAACCTGTCCTAGCTGTAGTTAAAGAGAAACCCAACAGCAGAAAGATGACAGTGATGCTACATTGCTGGCTCTGCAGTGGAGAAAGGGGGCCACCAGCCAAGGAATGTGGGCGATCTCATGTGAGGCTGACCCTCAAGGAGCTGACAGCCGGAGCCCATCTGCTTGCTGACTGCACTCTTCACAGCTGGGCAACAAGTTCTTCCTTGAAGAGGGACTGGAATGGGACATCTCTGTGTCTACCAGAGTCCACCTCTTGCTCTGCTGGGATCCTGTCTTCATGTACTCTCCTCCATGGCCCCGTGGGTCTCTTTCTGAGCAAGAACTCCGGAAAGGAAATTAGTCAGAGGAGCCATTAATTAGCCCCTGCTGCTGCAGTTGGTCTTAAGGCTACAGCTGACACTCCTTCACTTCCTCCTCCACTACCCAGGCTGGAGTCACCTCCATCTCAGCTACCACCTCAGCAGGCTTTGGTGTCTTAGCTGGTGATGTGATTCAGACCCTTATTGCTAGAGCTTGGCAGGCAGGAAGTTTACTAAAGAAGGCTCTCAGCGTCAACACCTGGGGGGCAAATGAAAGAAGTGAGAATGGATGCAGAGAGAAGTTGTGAGGCAGTCACAGCAAGATTCCAGCTGACCCCACAGGGAGCTCCACAGCTGGGCTCACTCTTCAGAGAGCCATCCCCAACTGGGGCCAAGAAGACTGGCCCTTTTCTGCTCCTGCTTTGACCTCTGCTTGAATGGGAACTGCCTCAGGAAAGTGGGTGTGACACAGGTAGGATGGCTTTCTTCTGCAGAGGACGATACCCACAAAAGGCTGGCGGCTGAGGGCTGGTAACTGGAGTGTGTAGTTGCAGCAAGTGTCCGTCAGTCCTGAAGGGGAATGGGGTGGTGCTAACCATGCTAGCTCCATCTGTGTCCAGGGCCCAATGCTTGTCTCTCCCTATCACAGTCTCAAACTTGGCATCAAAGTTGTTTCTCATTGACTCCTCTTTCCAGGATTTGTTATCATAGTAAAACTACCAATAACAGAAAATTTACCGTCTTAACTATTTTTAAGTGTACATTCAGTATTGTCAAGTATATTCACAGTACTGTGCAACCGATCTCCAGAACTTTTTCATCTTGCAAGATAAACTCAATAGACAGCCATGAAGTAACTCCTTCTTCTTCCTCCTCCTCCCCAGACCCTGAAAACTCAACTGCCATTCGGCTTTCTGTCTCTAGAAATGTGACCATTCTAAGTACCTTACATAAGAGCCTTTTGAGACTGGCCTATTTCACTTAGCATAATGCCCTCAAGATTCATCCATGTTGAAGCAAAAAACAAAACTTTCTTCCTTGGTAAGGCTGAATAATACTCCATTATGTCTATATACCACATTTAGTTTAGCCATTCATCCATCAATAGATACTTAGATTGCTTCCACTTTTTGGCTATTGTGAATCATGCAGCTATGGACCTGGATATACAGATAGCTCTTCAAGATCCTACTTTAAATTCTTTGGGATACACAGCCAGATCTAGGATGTTTTTATCAAAGATATTTTTAATCTCTCATGGCCTTAACTCCTTCTAGACTAAGACAGAGGTGAGGGTGAACCACCTACTGTCTTCCTGCTGCTGCTGCTGCTGCTAAGTCACTTCAGTAGTGTGACCCCATAGACAGCAGCTCACCAGGCTCCCCCGTCCCTGGGATTCTCCAGGCAAGAACACTGGAGTGGGTTGCCATTTCCTTCTCCAATGCATGAAAGTGAAAAGTGAAAGTGAAGTCTTCCTAGGGAGGCAAATTTTATAAATCAGAGCACCTCCAAGGTTAGTTCATCACAAGCAGGATTTTGAGAAACAGCCTCTCTGATGAAAGAAAATAAGGTTAAGAGGCAGGCATGGAGCCAGCTCATTACCATGAAGCTGGTGAGGATGTCTTTGTGATGAGGAGGGGAAAGCAGGGGCTGACCAGGGAGAGGTAGATACTGTCGAAGCAAAGGGGCTCAGGGGAGGTTGATGAGGTTTAAAACACTTTTTTGCCCAGGAACGATCAGTACATCAATTTATTGGCCTGGTTATTTCAGTCTAAGCAATACCTGAGATATCAAACAGCAAAAAGGACAAGTGCATTTTTGATAAATTATTAAAAATAACTCAAGCTTCTCATCTCAGACCTATAAATTTGGATGAACACATACACTCAGAGTTTATTTCCTCTGTTTTCATTAAAGTTAAATCTAATCTGCACGACTCAAGCCAAAAGTTAAAAGCAGCATCAGACGTCTTTTGCGCTTTTCTTCACCCCAGGTAGCCAGCTAAAATGAGAAAGTGATAAAAGAAACCTTAAAATTCAGAGTTCATTTTCTTAAGAAAATTCTCAATGCTGAAACACACCCACTCAGAGCTGTGTGCAAGTAGATAATTGATACTGAATACATTAATGGCAAAAATCATATGTACACTTACTAAAATAAGTAGAACTGTTCCATGGTGGTTGGGAAGGAGGCTTAAAAAATAAACAACAGTAAGAACTCCCTACCATGAAAGACTCATTTTTAACCATCACTTGAAATAATACCTGTTGGCTATGCTGCTGCTGCTGCTGCTAAGTCGCTTCAGTTGTGTCCAACTCTGTGCGACCCCATAGACAGCAGCCCAGCAGGCTCCTCTGTCCCTGGGATTCTCCAGGCAAGAATACTGGAGTGGGTTGCCATTTCCTTCTCCAATGGTTGACTATGCTAGACACTCCCAAGAATGTGTCTGGAAAAGACCAATCAAACCTAAAAGTTACATTGTTATGGTGCAATGTTTAGCTAGCTTTAGGATAAAGTTGGTAATTAGGATAAAGTTGATAATTTTATCCTCTTGGGACATGCCCATCTTTATGAGAGTAGTTGTATGTAATACTGTATATGTTCTCAGTTATGTATTAATACAATGATTCTATATCTTAAATAACTTCCCTGGTCATTTCAAGGAGAAAAAGAAAATGGCCAAAAAAAATCCAGCACCTCTCTGACTTTTCTCCATAATTCTTCTTTTAATTGGCGGAAACACGAACAAATCTAAAACCCCCCTTTCCCTTATTCTCTTTAGCAAGATAAGATTATCTATAATTTCCCAAAGAAGCTTCACTAGAAAACACAGAAAGTACCAAAAAATAAGAAAAGAAAAAAGCAAAATTGAAAAATATAGGTTTTTGATTTTCTGATTCTATAAAAGCTTACTGAGACAGCTAGCTCTGATCTGACACCCTGATCAAACAATTTCCATGCTTAATTTTTCCATTCTTTCTCCTCTGGCTTCTTCTTCTCTCTCCTATATTTGCACCCACCCAAAAGGGGGTACCAGTTACTCAAAACTTCAAGGGAAAAGTGAATGGAAGGTAAATGAGGTTAGTGAACCAAACCTGTGTGAACAATGGACTTTCCATTCTTCTTTACGTGGCTTTGAGACAGAAGGGTGTTCCATCACCTGAAAACGGTCATGAATTCATTTCTTAGAGTAACAGTCTGTGGTTATACCTAATTTGTAATATCTATTCCACAAGAATCTAATGAGCTGCCTTAACCCAACTTCAGGCCTGTAGACTTAATTGTAGCTCTAAAGTCAAATTCCATTTATGGAAAAGAAAAGAAATTTTTATCATGGAAGTCACAGCTGTCCTTGATATAAAATGGTATCCTTCTCTTTTTACTGTCAAAACTGTCCACAGCTGAAACAAACCATCCTGATCTATCTGTAGACATCTCAAAGAAGTCCAGTTACCATAATTTAACCTAAGTGTTAAATTAAGGGCAAGAAATTTTTGGAAATGTCACAAGTTGACATATATGACCAACATAATGGGTTTAGGTTTACTTTAGGTCAGCACACACTAATTTCTGTTTTTACGGTTAATAGAATAGAGTAATAAGACAGAAGAATAAGTCCTGAAGAATTGATGCTTTTGAACTGTGGTGTTGGAGAAGACTCTTGAGAGTCCCTTGGACTGCAAGGAGATCCAACCAGTCCATCCTAAAGGAGATCAGTCCTGGGTGTTCATTGGAAGGACTGATGTTGAAGCTGAAACCCCAATACTTTGGCCACCTGATGCGAAGAGCTGACTCATTGGGAAAGACCCTGATGCTGGGAAAGATTGAGGGCAGGAGGAGAAGGGGACGACAGAGGATGAGATGGTTGGATGGCATCACCAACTCAATGGACATGGGTTTGGGTGAACTCCGGGAGTTGGTGATGGACAGGGAGGCCTGGTTTGCTGCAGTTCATGGGGTCACACAGAGTCGGACATGATTGAGCGACTGAAGTGAACTGGAACTGAACTGATGTGAAGAACTGACTCATTGGAAAAGACTCTGATGCTGGGAAAGATTAAAGGCAGGAGGAGAAGGCGACGACAGAGGATGAGATTATCAGATGGCGTCACTGACTCGATGGACATGAGTTTGAGCAAGTTCTGGGAGTTGGTGATGGACAGGGAAGCCTGGTGTGGGGCAGTCCATGGGGTCGCAAAAATCGGACACAACTGAGTGACTCAACTGAATAAGATAGAATAAACAAATAAAAGTTCATTTTTGTATCATTTATTCATCTTTGATGTTCACCATGGCCACCTCCAAGCCATCTTAGCCCACCTACCCAGTTTTTCAAAGCATCTCAGAGTCTGTAAACTTAGTAAATGATCCCAGAGTCAGGCAACCAGCATTTTCTGAAAGTTTTCTTTGATACTTAAAGAAAATCCTCAGTGCAATTAGTAGGCAATTGATCCCCACTATTATGGTTAATTTTATGCAGCAACTTGACTGGGCTGAGATGCCCAGGTAGCTCATGAAACACTGTTTATGGGTCTGTAGGTGAGGTGTTTCTGGAAGAGACTGGCCATTTCAGTCAATAGACTGATAAAGAAGTTTGTCCTCACCACTGCAAGCAGGCATCCTCCAATCCACTGAGGGCCTGAATGGAATAAAAAGGCAGAGTAAGGCTCTATTTGGTTTTTTCACTTGAGCAGCTGAACACTGACTTTTTTTTTTCCTTTTTGTGGCCACATCGTGCACCCCGACCAGGGATCGAACGTGCACTCACCTACAGTGGAAGTGCAGAGTCTTAACCACTGGACTGCTAGGAAAGTCCAGGCTCTTAGACTTAGAATGAGACTTACACCAGCAGCTCTCCTAATTTGTGGGCCTTTAGTCTTGGGCTGAATTACCCCGCCAGCTTTCCTGGTTTGCCAGCTTGCAGACGGCAGATCGTGGAACTTCTCAAGTCTCCACATTCATGTTAGTCAGTTCCTATAATAAATCTTCATATCTCTGGCTAAATCATTTTATTCATTCATATTTTTCTTTGTTAGTTCTGTTTACTAATTGTTTGACCATATTTTGTGATTCTCTGAACCATCTGCTGGTCTTGGTTGCATCCTGACTTAGAAAGCAGAAATGTGAATGGTGGCTAGTCCATCTCTTTGCTTCAGGTCCCCTGGATCAAGACTAGTTTGCTCCACAAGAAGCAATGTCTGTCCTAGGCTCAGACCAGTTCTAGTTCATGGTATTCTTCTGTACCTGCCTCCAAACTAAATTATACTTACTATTGTGCAGCTCACCCACACCTGGAAGCTCCTATTTCAGCCCAAGAATTTCCGCGTCTCACCCACAGTCCTTCAAATCTCATAAAACCCCTGGAAAATTAGAAGTCTGATTTGCCAGCACATCAAGAGCAGTTCCATATTTTAGAATTGGACTTACATTAATCAAGATTACTAAGTCCAGTGTTCAAAGCCAGGACACCAAAGTACTGATTTATGATGAGAAATGTAAATTCTCAAACACCACAATGCCAAGATTCACATAACTAAAAGCATTTTCCCTTTATAGGCAGAGAAACCAAATTGCAATCAGAACACAGATTAAGGAGTTTATAATTAGAACAAAGAGAATTAGATGCACGAGCTAAAGGAGCATCCCTCAGTTTAGAAATACTTTGCTCTTTCTTGCCAATGAGTCAGTAATACTAGAAGTCCCTTGCTGAGCCATATTTGAATAGGACTCTTGATATTTACCCCTGTGGTGCTCCTTTTTCTAACTCTTCCAATAGACAAACTTCTCTTCTGATGGACAAAATTTTTTGAAATTGTGTTAAAAAAAACCCAAAATTTAAGCCTTGCTCTGGCTTAGAGATAACTGTGTCTCTCTATTCTGTTACATTGTATATTTATTTTATAGATCTCTTTTGTACCACCAAATAAGTCTTATTTATAAACTTCACAGAACCTAGCATAGTCATTATACAAGGCAAGTCCTCAGTTTGTTGAAAGGAGAGTGAAGGAATGAATGAATAAGTATATTTCAATGACAGATGACTTTAAAATAGCTCTCTATCACTGTGGAAAACAGAATGGCAGTTTCTCAGGAAATTAAAAATCGGATTACCATAAGATCTGGCAGTTCCACTTCTGGGTACATACTCAAAAGAATTAAAAGCAGGGACTCAAAGAGAAATTTGACCACTCATGTCCATAGCAGTATTATTCACCATAGCCAAAACGTGGAAGCAACCCAAACTTCCATCAATAAATGAATAACTAAACAAAATGTGATGTATACCTGCAGTGGAATATTATTTGGTCTTTAAAAAGAAGGAAATTCTGACACTGCTGTGATATGTATTAAGCTTGAAGACATTATGCTAAGTGAAAGAAGCCAGTCACAAAAGAATGTATACTATATGATTGCAGAAGTTACCTTGAATAGCCAAATTCATAGAGACAGAAGGTACAGCGGGAGTTGCCAGGGGCTGAGGACAGAGAGGTTAGGAGTTCGTTTTTAATGGGTACAGAGTTTTAGTTTTACAAAAAGAGTTCTATGGTTAGATAGTGGTACAACAATATGATGTACTTAATGCCTCTGAACTGTACACTTAAAATGGTTAAAATGGAAAATGTTATGTGAATTTTACCACAACTGAAAAATAATGGCTCATCTATGCTGACTCATGGCTTATGTTTTTAAACCTAAGCTCTGTCTCCACAAAACCAATATATCAGTTCTATTTCATTCTGTTTGGGGCTTCCCGTTACACAGTATCACTGTATTATCCATGCCATTGAGTTGTGCAACACAAAACACAGCATTTCAAAGTAAAGCCATAAACCATATTGTCACTCTTGTCAAATTAAAAGAACAGACTTTCAATCAAAAATATAAACACATTATTTGTAGTAGATAAGACAATTTGATATGGGGTTAACATCAACTTAGACAATATTATACTTGTTTTTTAAGATCTGCAAGAAGTAAACACATGAGCTGAATGCAGTTGAACCGAATGCAATGAGCTGAATGCATTGTAGGATTAGCAGTTTTCTGACCCACTTACTAAAAAAAAAAGCTGAATCACTCAGTTGAGACCCCAGGGAAATGCAGATTTATGCCTTTGAAATATTGCTTGGTTTTTCTTCAGTTAAATTCAATTCCATGACCAGTTTTTGAGTCCTTGGCATCTTCTTTTCTTTCAACTGGTTGATTTCCTATGCCTTCTGGAACACAAGCCTTTGCAAATTCTTGATTTTTGTAAATGCAAATGTACAGTAAAACCCCAGACGGCTTTCCTCTATGCAATTATTTTCTAAACCCATCAGGAGGGCTGCTTCTCTCCCTAATCCTTTCCTTTATTAGACTGGGGCTGAATGGGTGGGGTGAGTTGTCAGGAAGAGGTCAATGCTCTTTGCTTGCACATGGGAATGAGGGAAGATGGGGAAAATGGTCACTTCATCTGCGGCCACAGTGGCCCTTAAAAGAGAGGTGCTTCCATTCCCACAGGCATGGAGCCATAGCCAGCTGTTTCCTGTCTCCTGGCCTCGATTAATGCTCTTCCAAATGTTAGGTAGAATAGGGAAAAGGAGTCCAAAATGGCGGTGGCTAAAAGACAAGGAGGGAAAAGCCCACGGAAATAGAACAAAAGAAGGTCTGAGGACCGGAGTGAGGACCTCAGGTAAAACAAACAACACTCCTGGCTTGCCCAATTTACATAGGACAGGCCCAGGGAGAGATAAACATATAAACAGAGGAGCCAAAGTTAGCTCTCTCTCTCTCTCCCCTTCTCGTGCTGGGGCGCTCTTCTCCTGGTATCTTTGGATCGACGTGCCCTCACGCCTTGAAGATAGATTTTCCTGCTATCTTCTAAATAAAATAGAGCTGTAACACTGATTTGTCTAAGAACTATAACATGGTCCATTCGAGACCTGAGATCTATAACACGGTCTATCCGAGACCTGAGAGCTGTGACACAATGTCCGTCACTCCAAATCTTTGTTGTGACGAGACAAAGAACCGAGGAACATACACTCGCGTGACACAAACAAGAGAACCACCTTTGTCCTCTTGTCAAGTACTCGAGCCCTTCTCTTCCATCCAGTGCAGCTTCCTTTAGGAAGGTTTCTTTCATATGAAGAAATTCTTTTCATTTTCAAGTGAAGTGAAAGGATTCCTGACCAATATCTCATCAACAGTTCAGTCTTAGAATTGCTATGTTTATACTGATTAGATGCTTGTCTTAGTTCCCTGTACAGGCCAGATGTCCTTGGCAATGGCCAAATCAAAGGGCCTAATTGTGTGATTCTCTCTCTTGTTTCTGGCTTTTTGTTTCTGGCAATAGTACCATCATTCTGTTGCCCAGAATAGTAACCTCAGAGGAGTCCCTGCATCCTCCTTTTCCCTCACTCCCACTCCCTAATCAGTCTCCAAATCCTAGTAATTCTGTTTTTTCAACTTCTCAGACATCTTTACTCAGTTTCCATTATCTCTTTCATCTAGACCAGCAGTCCCCAACCTTTCTGGCACTAGGGACCAATGTTGTGGAAGGCAATTTGCCCACAGACTGGGGGGTAGGGGATGGTTTGGGGATGATTTAAGTGTATTACATTTATTGTTCACTTTATTTCACTCTGCCCTCTGCTCACTTCCTGCTGTGCCTCCTGGTTCTTAACAGGACAGAGATGGGTACCCTGATGGGATCCCTGATCTAGACTCTTCCAGCAGCATCATAACTGGCCTCCCTGATTCCCAGCTCCCACTGGGAGCTCATCCTTCAGAGCCAGATGCATCTTTCTGAACTACAGCTTTATTCAGATCACGATTTAAAAAAAATCTCTGATGGCTCCCCATTGACTCAAGGCTATCATAGGTGGAAAGACCACAGGTTTTATAAGTAATCTGATCTCTGTTCAAATACCAACTCTACCCTTTACTAGTTGCAGGCTTTAGGGCAAGACCCTGATCCTCTCAGAACCTCAGTTTTCACATCTATAAAATGGCAGTCATAACCCAACTGGAAAGATTATTAAAAGGTTTAAGCAAATTAACATAAACCAGTCCTTTGACTGCCCGTGTTGTTGTTGTTTTGTTGTTCAGTCATGTCTGACTCTTTGTGACCCTATGGACTGCAGCACTCCAGGCTTCCCTGTCCTTCACCATCTCCTGGAGCTTGCTCAAACTCGTATCCATTGAGTTGGTGATGCCATCCAACCATCTCATCCTCTGTCGTCCCCTTCTCCACCTGCCTTCAATTTTTCCCAGCATCAGGGTCTTTTCAATGAGTCGGCTCTTCACATCAGGTGGGCAGAGTACTGGAGCTTCAGCCTCTGCATCGGACCCTCCAGTGAATATTCAGGATTGATTTCCTTTAGGACCAACTGGTTTGATCTCCTTGCAGTCCAAGGGACTCTCAAAAGTCCTCTCCAACACCACAGTTCAAAAGATGCTTGCTCCTTGGAAGAAAAGCTGTGACAAACCTAGACAGGTTTGAAAAGCAGAGACATCACTTTGCTGACAAAGGTCCATATAGTCAAAGCTATGGTTTTTCCAGTAGTCATGTATGCATATGAGTGTTGGACCATAAAGAAGGCTGAGTGCCGAAGAATTGATGCTCTTGGCTGCCCATAGTAGGTATTCAATAAATGGCATTTTTCCTTCTTCTGCAAGCCCATGCCAAACTATCTTTACTTTTACAACTTTATTCTCCTTCCTTGATTGTTCTCCAAACACAACTTCCTGCCCTCTGTGTCTCTGGAGAAGTTGTTCTCTCTATTTGCCTTCCATCTTTGCCTTTGGAATCCCCAATGCCCTGTAAGAGCAAAAGTCATGTCATAAAGTGTTCCTTGATCAACTCTGTCAAGTATTGTCAGTGGCATAACAAGGGGGAAAGTGAGAATATGTTGTCATTGATAGTATTTAGAACTGCAAGCTCAGAGTGATAATAAAAAGCACACAGACTTTTTATTATTTTTTTAATTGAAATACAGTTGTTTAAGCACCTAGAGTTTTAGTTTTATGTTACTATATCTAATATTGCCCTTCTCTGAATTCCAGAAAAACACATGGCATAATTTATCAGGTATTTAATGTACTGTTTAATATAAGTCAATATGGTTATAATTATAGTTTTTTCTATTCATGTTTTCTGTTTATTTATTAGATTATAAACTTTTTGAGGGCAAGTATCATAACATACACACGTTTGTTTCCCCTACATAATATCCATTACTATGATTTCTTGCAACAAATGTTCTGGATAAATTAAAAGGTTAGTGAAGTGAAAGTCGCTCAGTCGTGTCTGACTCTTTGTGACCCCATGGACTATACAGTCCATGAAATTCTCCAGGTCAGAATACTGGAGTGGGTAGTCTTTCCTTTCTCCTGGGGATCTTCCCAACCCAGGGATCAAACCAAGGTCTCCCTCATTGCAGGCGGATTCTTCACCAGCTGAGCCACAAGGGAAGCCCAAGAATACTGGAAAGGGTAGTCTATCCCTTCTCTAGCTGATCTTCCCAACCCAGGAATTGAACTGAAGTCTTCTGCACTGCAGGTGGATTCTTTACCAACTGAGCTATCAGGGAAGCCCAAATTAAGAGGTTAATACCAAGTTAATATGTAACACATCTGGCATTCTGAGGTCAAGGTTGTTTTTTTTTTTTAATATCTTGAGTGAGCACTGACTATGTGCTAGGCAGTGTGCTCAGTGCTTTATATACATCATTCATTAATTTTAAAAATATTTATTTGGCTGCACCAGGTGGTAGTTGCAACAGGTGGAATCTTTAGTGGAATCTTGATTGCAGCACATGGGATCTAGTTCCCTGACCAGGGATGGAACCAGCCCCCTGCCTTGGGAAGCAAATTCTTAATCACTGGGCCATCAGGGAAGTCCCACATCATTCATTATTAAATTATATCAAACCTACTATACCCTATGCATTGTGTTAGGCCTTAAGAATGCATTTGTGAACAAAATTAATTACTTACACAATGCCTGGTCAGAGACATTAACTAACTTACTCAGGGTTATTTAGCTAGTAACTGGGGGAGCCTCAACTTGAAACTGGTTTACCCTAGAAACTATGTGGTCAATCACTATATTACATTTCCTCTGATGTGAGCTATAGTGAAGCCATAGGAGACTGGTGATTGCCCAGTTTGGCCATACTCTTTTTAAAAAAAAATTTTAATTGTAGGCTAATTACAATATTGTAGCAGTTTTTGCCATACATTGACATGAATCAGCCATGGGTGTACATCCTGAACCCCCCTCCCACCTCCCTTCCCATCCCATCCCTCAGGGTTGTCCCAGTGTACTGGTTTTGAGCACCCTGTTTCATGCATTGAACTTGAATTGGTGATCTATTTCACATATGGTAATATACATGTTTCAATGCTATTCTCTTAAATCATTCCATCCTCACCTTCTCACACAGAGTCCAAAAGTCTGTTCTTTGTAACTGTGTCTCTTTTGCTGTCTCACATATAGGGTCATTGTTACCATCTTTCTAAATTCTATATATATATGTTAATGTCCATCTTTCTAAATTTGATATACATGTGTTAATGTACTGTTATTGGTGTTTTTCTTTCTGATTTACTTCACTCTGTATAATAGGCTCCAGTTTCCTTCACCTCATTAGAACTGATTCAAATGTGTTCTTTTTAATAGCTGAGTAATATTCCATTGTGTATATGTACTACAACTTTCTCATCCATTCGTCTGCTGATGGACATCTAGGTTGCCTCCATGTTCCAGCTATTGCAAACAGTGCTATGATGAACATTGGGGTACACATTTGACCACACTCTTTTACACAGGCAGTGATGGAAATCTTCTCAACCATAGCAATTTGTGTTTTCCTAAATCCTAAATGGCTTTTATGATGTTAAGTCTAAATCCATACCAACTTCTGATGGATACTTAATAAATACTCACTAGCCAATGGCCTTGATAACTATACAATTCATTAGGCTTCTTTACAACTTGAGAATTAAAAAAAATTAATTCTCCCATAAAAATTTAATCACCAGTAAGAGCTTATTTCTCCCAGACACCGTCAGGGATAAATTAAATTACCAGTATTAACTGGTGCATTATTCCATCTATCTTTCCAGAACACTTAACATGCCCACATATATACCCATAACTACACTGTGCAATACATGCAGTTAAACCTTGACTCTTCAGAAAATGACGAGTCCTCCTATCATAGAAAGGCACCAAGAAGCCCATATAGGCTTTTTACCCAGAGCAGGAAATGTAGTAGTAACAATGACAACACAAAATATGAAAAATAGGTTAAAGGCATTTTACCTAACCACCAGCAAAAGTTTTCAGGTGTCCTGGAAACTGGATGGTATACTACTTCCTCAATCAGTTTACTCTGAAATTAACAAAGAAATATAAAGAAAAAATGGGGGAGATTCACTTAAGGAATCAGTGCTACCATGTGTAAAATAGATAACTAGTGGAAACCTGCTATAACGCACGGGAAGCTCAACGTGGTGCTCTGTGATGACCTAGATGGGTGATATGGGCATGGGATGGGAGGAAGGTCCAAGAGGGAGTGCATATATGTACACATATAGCTGATTCACTTTGTTGTACAGCAGAAACTAACACAACACTGTAAAGCAATTATAATCCAATTAAAAAAAAACAACAGTGTTACTATGAGCAGTTATCAATAGATATAAATAACTTGCCTGCCAACAGATTAAATAAAAGTGTGATGCAGAAAGAACAAGACAAAACGAACGTTTGGCAAATTCTTGAAATAATAAAACCAGGAAATGTCTAAAAATAGCATCAGATGAATGATGTATGTACAAAACACATCAGTAGTGAGTTTAGGGCCAAGATTATTGAAAAGAAGCAGGAAAATGTGAACACAGAAAATTGAATCACAAATCTTTCTAGATTTGGGCATTGGAAGAACCAAAAATAGCCAACTCTTGAACATAAATTTAGCAGTTGTTTTCTGATGAATATGAGCAGTGGAGACCGCCAAATCACTCAAAGAGGGAGTGGGGAGGAGGGAACAAGTTAGTCAATGTTGGAAGCCAGTCAGCCTGAAACAGAAGGGTTTTGTTGTTGTTGTTATCTATTTGTTTGTTTGCGTAAGTGGCTCTTTATGAGCTGGCTTCCAGATGGGAATTCCTAAGAGCAAGTACCCTTGGACTCACATCACAGCTTCTCTTGTGTATAACCCATTCATATATTTCTCAGGCAACAGATCCCATTGTCAGGTTGTAGAAGCCTATTGTTTTACATCAGGATTTCTCAACCTTGGCACTACTGGCATTTAGGGACAGATAATTCTTGTGGGAGGCTGTGCTATGCATTGTAGAGTATTTAGCAGCATCTCTGACCTCTATCACTTAGATGCCTGTAGCAACCCCCATTCCCAGTTGTGAAAACCCAAAATGTCTCCAGATATTGCCCAATGTCCTCAGGGGGCAAAAATCAGCATTAGTTGAGAACCGCTGATTTAGAGAATAAAGGCTTATCCAGCCCAACCATGTACCATACAGATGACGAAACCAAAGCTCAAACACACTGAATGCCTTGCTCGAGTGTATACAGCTGGTTAACGGTGGATCTAATCCAAGAACCCCAGATCTTGGGGTTCTTGCTCAGAAATCTGTGCTCAGTTATTTGATGTATTTATTGATTTGTCAAGCACCCACACTGTGCCTACCATGTGCCAGGCATCATTTTAACTACCATACATACATGAAATCTTTTTTAAAATTTATTTTATTTTATTTTTATTTTGGCTGTGCTGGGTCTTTGTTGTGGCACAGGGGCTTCTCTTTCTGTGGTTCACAGGCTCTAGAGCCCAGTAGGTGCGGTGCTCAGGCTTAGCAGGATTTTAGTTCCCCAACTCGGGATTGAATCCGAGTCTCCTGCATTGGGAAGCGGATTCTCAACCACTGGACCACCAGAGAAGCCCTAAGAAATCTTTTTACCTTAATAACAACTGAAGGGGAAAGGGGAGTGAAGGATGGGGTTGAGGTCCAGGAGAGGACCCTGGAAGGGTGAAGGGAAAGGCATGATGGGAAGGTTCTTGCCAAGGAAAGAACCTAGATTTGGGAGGGGCTGGGAAAGAGGTCCCAGCAGAATGAGCTGGGGCCCTAGTGACAGGTAGCAGAGAAAGCTCACTCCTACATCAGACAGGGCAAGGTATGCGCTAAAGACTGATGCCACTGAGCATGAGCCACAGAAGTTAATGTTTTTCCCTTAAAAACCAAGTTGAGGATCACTGGAGGTATACACATCACATTTCACAAAAATGTTGACTCAGTTCATCTCTAAAAAACATAAAATGTTTTTGGGTAACATTTTAGGAATTTTTGAGACTTATGTTCCTATGACTAGTTCATAAATAAAATATAAAATTAAAAGCACACACACTCATAATTGCTGGATGAAAATACCAAATGTGGAACTGCTTTATCACATGTTTTGCCAGCTCCTCATGTTTCTTCAACACGGCTTTTCAAAAACAAATTTTCTGGAAAATATTTACACTTACCAGTTTCCACAGACCAAGATGCTAATAAAAATAAACAACTTGAGGAAATTCAATGAGTGTTATCATGTTTGGAACTATCAGGATTTCTAAGAAAGAAAATTTCATGCTTTGCCCTTAAAGATGTGACAGCATTTATGTGGAAATCTATCTATGCTAAGATGGGTCATACCTAAGAGGTCTGACACAATGCAGTCCACTGGAGAAGGGAATGGCAAACCACTTCAGTATTCTTGCCTTGAGAACCCCATGAACAGTATGAGAAGGCAGAATGATAGGATACTGAAAGAGGAACTCCCCAGGTCAGTAGGTGCCCAATATGCTACTGGAGATCAGTGGAGAAATAACTCCAGAAAGAATGAAGGGATGGAGCCAAAACAAAAAAAATACCCAGTTGTGGATGTGACTGGTGATAGAAGCAAGGACTGATGCTGTAAAGAGCAATATTGCATAGGAACCTGAAATGTCAGGTCCATGAATCAAGGCAAATTGGAAGTGGTCAAACAGGAGATGGCAAGAGTGAACATCGACACTCTAGGAATCAGTGAACTAAAATGGACTGGAATGGGTGAATTTAACTCAGATGACCATTAATTCTACTACTGCAGGCAGGAATCTCTTAGAAGAAATGGAGTAGCCATCATGGTCAACAAGAGAGTCTGAAATGCAGTACTTGGATGCAATCTCAAAAATGACAGAATTATCTCTGTTCATTTCCAAGGCAAACCATTCAATATCACGGTAATCCAAACCTATGCCCCAACCAGTAACACTGAAGAAGCTGAACAGTTCTATGAAGACCTACAAGACCTTTTAGAACTAACACCCAAAAAAGATGTCCTTTTAATTACAGGGGACTGGAATGCAAAAGTAGGAAGTCAAGAAACACCTGGAGTAACAGGCAAATTTGGCCTTGGAATATGGAATGAAGCAGGGCAAAGATTAATAGATTTTTGCCAAGAAAATGCACTGATCATAGCAAACACCCTCTTCCAACAACACAAGAGAAGACTCTACACATGGATATCACCAGATGGTCAACACCGAAATCAGATTGATTATATTCTTTGCAGCCAAAGATGGAGAAGCTCCATACAGTCAACAAAAACAAGACCAGGAGCTGACTGTGGCTCAGATCAAGAACTCCTTATTGCCAAATTCAGACTTAAATTGAAGAAAGTAGGGAAAACCACTAGACCATTCAGGTATGACCTAAATCAAATCCCTTATGATTATACAGTGGAAGTGAGAAATAGATTTAAGGGACTAGATCTAATAGAGTGCCGGATGAATTATGGACAGAGGTTTGTGACATTGTACAGGAGACAGGGATCAAGACCATCCCCATGGAAAAGAAATGCAAAAAAGTAAAATAGCTGTCTGAGGAGGCCTTACAAATAGCTGTGAAAAGAAGGGAAGTGAAAAGCAAAGGAGAAAAGGAAAGATATAAACATCTGAATGCAGAGTTCCAAAGAATAGCAAGGAGAGATAAGAAAGCCTTCCTCAGCAATCAATGCAAAGAAATAGAGGAAAACAACAGAATGGGAAAGACTAGAGATCTCCTCAAGAAAATTAGAGACACCAAGAGAACATTTCATGCAAAGATGGGCTCGATAAAGGACAGAAATGGTATGGACCTAACAGAAGCAGAAGATACCAAGAAGAGGTGGCAAGAATACACAGAAGAACTGTACAAAAAAGATCTTCATGACCCAGATAACCACAATGGAGACATCCTGGAATGTGAAGTCAAGTGGGCCTTAGAAAACATCACTACGAACAAAGCTAGTGGAGGTGATGGAATTCCAGTTGAGCTATTTCAAATCCTGAAAGATGATGCTGTGAAAGTGCTGCACTCAATATGCCAGCAAATTTGGAAAACTCAGCAGTGGCCAATGGAAAAGGTCAGTTTTCATTCCAATCCCAAAGAAAGGCAATGCCAAAGAATGCTCAAACTACCACACAATTGCACTCATCTCACACACTGGTAAAGTAACGTTCAAAATTCTCCAAGCCAGGCTTCAACAGTACATGAACCATGAACTTCCAGATGTTCAAGCTGGTTTTAGAAAAGACAGAGGAACCAGAGATCAAATTGCCAACATCCGCTGGATCATCGAAAAAGCAAGAGAGTTCCAGAAAAACATCCATTTCTGCTTTATTGACTATGCCAAAGCCTTTGACTGTGTGGATCACAATAAACTCTGGAAAATTCTGAAAGAGATGGGAATACCAGACCCCCTGACCTGCCTCTTGAGAAACTTATATGCAGGTCAGGAAGCCACAGTTAGAACTGGACATGGAACAACAGACTGGTTCTAAATAGGAAAAGGAGTACGTCAAGGCTGTATATTGTCACCCTGTTTATTTAACCTATATACAGAGCACATCAGAGAAATGCTGGGCTGGAGGAAGCACAAGCTGGAATCAAGATTGCCAGGAGGAATATCAATAACCTCAGATATGCAGATGACACCACCCTTATGGCAGAAAGTGAGGGGGAACTAAAAAGCCTCTTGATGAAAGTGAAAGAGGAGAGTGAAAAAGTTGGCTTAAAGCTCAATATTCAGAAAACGAAGATCATGGCATCTAGTCCCATCACTTCATGGGAAATAGATGGGGAAACAGTGGAAACAGTGTCAGACTATTTTTTTGGGCTCCAAAATCACTGCGGATGGTGATTGCAGCCATGAAATTAAAAGACGCTTACTCCTTGGAAGAAAAGTTATGACCAACCTAGATAGCATATTGAAAAGTAGAGACATTACTTTACCAACAAAGGTCCGTCTAGTCAAGGCTATGGTTTTTCCTGTGGTCATGTATGGATGTGAGAGTTGGACTGTGAAGAAGGCTGAGCGCCGAAGAATTGATGCTTTTGAACTGTGGTGTTGGAGAAGACTCTTGAGAGTCCCTTGGACTGCAAGGAGATCCAACCAGTCCATTCTGAAGGAGATAAGCCCTGGGGTTTCTTTGGAAGAAATGATGCTAAAGCTGAAACTCCAGTACTTTGGCCACCTCATGCGAAGAGTTGACTCATTGGAAAAGACTCTGATGCTGGGAGAGATTGGGGGCAGGAGGAGAAGGGGGCGACAGAGGATAAGATGGCTGGATGGCATCACTGACTCAATGGACTTGAGTCTGGGAGTTGGTGATGGACAGGGAGGCCTGGCGTGCTACTATTCATGGGGTCGCAAAGAGTCGGACACTACTGAGCGACTGAACTGAACTGAAAGCAATATTGATGCAAACGTAT
Organism: Bos mutus; assembly: GCF_027580195.1. Classification (NCBI taxonomy): domain Eukaryota; kingdom Metazoa; phylum Chordata; class Mammalia; order Artiodactyla; family Bovidae; genus Bos; species Bos mutus. The sequence goes on from NC_091633.1 coordinate 17,111,055, forward strand.
TTTAAAGGAATAAAAATGATAAAAAATATGATGCTTAGTAACTAAAAGCAAGCACTTTAGAGTTGCTGCTGCTGCTGCTGCTAAGTCGCTTCAGTTGTGTCCGACTCTGTGCGACCCCATAGATGGCAGCCCACCAGGCTCCCCTGTCCCTGGGATTCTCCAGGCAAGAACACTGGAGGTTGCCATTTCCTTCTCCAATGCGTGAAAGTGGAAAGTGAACGTGAAGTCGCTCAGTCATGTCCAACTCTTAGCAACCCCATGGACTGCAGCCTACCAGGCTCCTCAGTCCATGGGATTTCCCAGGCAAGAGTACTGGAGTGGGGTGCCATTGCCTTCTTCTGCTTTAGAGTTAGGTAGCATCATAGTATCATGTCATAGTACATACTTTTGTTATATACGAGCATTGTAAAGTTACTGTGGGGATTAAATGAGATGTTATACAAAGGATTTTTTTTTCCAACTACAATTTTATTTTATTTTTAAACTTTACAAAATTGTATTAGTTTTGCCAAATATCAAAATAAATCCGCCACAGGTATACATGTGTTCCCCATCCCGAACCCTCCTCCCTCCACCTTCCCCATACCATCCCTCTGGGTCGTCCCAGTGCACCAGCCCCAATCATCCAGTATCGTGCATTGAACCTGGACTGGCAACTCGTTTCATACATGATATTTTACATGTTTCAATGCCATTCTCCCAAATCTTCCCACCCTCTCCCTCTCCCACAGAGTCCATAAGACTGTTTTATACATCAGTGTCTCTTTTGCTGTCTCGTACACAGGGTTATTGTTACCATCTTTCTAAATTCCATATATATGTGTTAGTATAGTGTATTGGTGTTTTTATACAAAGGATTTAAGGAATGAAATGATACATATTTTAGCCGCTATTATTCTAGCATGAAGCAGAATAAATTAAATAATAGATTTCTTAGAAGTCTGTGGGTTTTCATATCTTTGCTTTGTGTTTTGAATCCTGGCACTAATTTCCATAGCAAACCTAGCATATATGCATGCACCAGGTTGCTTCAGTGTCTGACTGTTTAGGACCCTACAGACTGTAGCCAGCCAGGCTCCTCTGTCCATGGGACTCTCCAGGCAAGAATACTAGAGCGGGTTGCCATGCCCTCCTCCAGGGGATCTTCCCAACCCAGGGATCAAACTCTACCTCTCTTATGTCTCCTGGATTGGCTGACGGGTTCTTTACCATTAGTGCCACCTTGAAAGCCCGACAAGCCTAGACAGCATATTAAAAAACAGAGACATCATTTTGCCAACACAGGTCTGTTTAGTCAATGCTATGGTTTTCCAGTAGTCATGTATGGATATGAGAGCTGGACCATTAAAAAGACTGAATGATGAACAATTGATACTTTTAAATTGGGGTGCTGGAGAAGATTCTTGACAGTCCCTTGGACAGCAAGGAGATCAAACCAGTCAATCCTAAAGGAAATCAACCCTTTAGGAAGGACTGATGCTGAAACTGAAGCTCCAATACTTTGGCCACCTAATGCAAAAGGCAAACTCATTGGAAAAGACCCTGATGCTGGGAAAGGTTGAGGGCAGGAAGAGAAGGGGCCAAAAGAGGAAAAGATGGTTAGATAGCATCACTGACTCAATGGACAAGAATTTGAGCAAACTCCAGGAGACAGTTAAGGACAAGGAAGCCTGGCATGCTGCAGTCTATGAGGTCTCAAAGAGTTGGACACAGCTTAGTGATTGAACAGCGACAACAACTAAGTGCCATGTGGGAAGGTATTTTTTTCATTCTTCTTAGTTTAAGGTTGACTCGTCTTGAATGGTTCTAAATCAGCAATTCTCAGCATGGTTCATCAGCTCCTGAGGTTCTAAAGACCTTTTCAGAGGGTCAGCAAAGTCAGCACTATTTTCATAATAATTGCATTGATAGTAATTCTAACGGTATCAACAACAGTAAAGCTAATTTCATAATCTTGTATTTTATTTCATAATTTCATGTTAGTAAACATAATACTAACTGTATAATACTATTTTTATTTTTCACTATGTTGGTCTTGGTGGTGTGAAAAGGATAGTGTGGATAACATTACTGATACCTTAGCATGATTCATGGCAGTGGTACCAAAGTATACTCATAGACATGTTCTTCTTCACTACTATTTGTTCACAAGAAGAAAGAAGCTAGTTTCATTTGAGAATGTGCGTGATGAAACATAACTTTTATTAAATCCCTTCCTTGAGTAAATATCTTTTTAATACTCCATGTGATGAAACTGAAGTACCCATAAAGCACTTCTGTTGTATAGCTAAGTACATTGTTGTTTTGAGATAAAACCTTTGTACCACTGTTTGACTTAGGGATTGAACTAATCATGTTTTTTGGGGAACATCATTTTTCCTTAAATGAATGACAGACTGTGGTATTCTGATTTGGGTATTTGGCAGATATTTTCTCAAAAATGAATGTAGCAAGACTGTCACTTCAATGAAAACAGTAGAAACTATGGTTACCAATGATAAATTTGGAGCTTTCCAGTGAAAATAAGAATTTTGGAAAACTCATATCAACCCCAGTGAGCTTGATAGCTTTCCAATACTTAAAGACTTCTGATGAGATCAGTGGTGATATTAATGAATAGAATTTTGAAATACATAAAGACATATAACAGTATTTGGAAGATCTGCATCACTCAGTGAACCATTATTTCCCAAATACTGATACATACTGTTAAAGAATCAATCACACACACACACACACACAAAGAATCAGTCACATATGGGTAAAAAAGCCATTTGTGGAAGAAAGATGAGTGGATTTCCTTCAGGTTTTAGATTTCACATTGCAACTAACCTATAAGAAACTATCTCTTGTTGAATTTCAGTATATTATCAAAGAAAAATACCCTTGACAATCATAAAGGGCTATGAGAATATTCCTCATTCTCCCAACCAAATCCTTGGGATTTTCTTCACATATTTCAACCAAAACAAAACATCACTACATTGAATGGAGAGGCAGATATAAAAATCCATTTTCTGCTGTTAAGTTAAACGTTAAAGAGATTTGCAAAAATAAAAAAGAATACCATTCCTTTTGTTCATTTATTTTTTGGCTTGGGAATATTTAGTTATTTTTCATTAAATACATTATGTTAACACATAATGGGTTTATTATAAGTATTTTTAAAACATTTAATTTTTAATACAGTGAATGTTGATATCTAAACCTATATAAACTAAAGGTTTTTAAGAACTTTATTTTTTAAGAGTGTAAAGAGGTTCTGGGACCAAAAATGTACGAACAATTATTCTAAATAGTTCTCCGAACTTGGGCTGGTCTCCTTTGACTATTCATGGGAAACTAGTACCTAGGGCCAAACCTGCAGCAGAAAATGATCGCTTCCTAGTCAGGTTAGGCAAGGAAATATTGTGAGGAAGGATCTTCAGAAATTAGAATTATTATTAGCATTGTAATAGCTCATTTTCACAGTATCAGGCAAGTCTAATAGAGTAGGTCCACTGAGTTTAAGGAAGGCAAGACAAAGACCTTTGGGGAAAGATAGGCTGCAAGTCTGCATTAAGAAAAAATAAATAGCTGAAACCTCTTTTGATTAAGAATTCTATTTGCTCTTGTCCCTAATCTATTTTTAGGAGTAACTTCTCCTTTCCTGATCAAAAAAGACAAAAGGGATTTGCCATTGGGTTTCACCATGAGCCCACGATTTCTGCTCAAGGGAATATAATAAAAAGTGTTAGAACAGTGCTTTGTTGGAATGGTACCAAGGTCAACTCTCAAAGCTTACTCTCAGATTGATGTGGGAAACCCTCTATTGTCTGTCTCCTTTTCAATCCACAGGAGAACAAAGACAGATCTGAGGCTCAGGACCTTTGGGATTCTCTCCTTCAGTCTGAGGGTAGAAAGTGATGCATATACCTGAGTATTGTTAGGCTCTGAATTTAACAATGAGAAGAAGTTAGGACAAATCATTTGACTCATTTCAGCTGAAATCTCCATCCTATTGTGATAAAAAGAAACAAAGTGTGGTCTAACTTAAAAATGGGTTGTCCAAGAGGAAAGGAACCAATTCTAGCCTCAGATGAGACTGTTTCTGAAGATAGGAGACAGAGCATCACCAATGACGTCAAAGCCAGAACTGACTGGCATCACCTAGTAGACTCTTAAGTCCTTGGTTTGGTTATTTCAGGAACCTTTCCTGATATCACCTCGAATATCGACCCCGGCCCTCTTGCTCACGATTACCATTTATCTTCCTCAAGATTTATATCTGAGGGAAGTAAAGAATAACAATATATGCAAACCCTGGAGTAAGTCTGCCTGGATCTGATCCGATCTCTCAAGCTCTCAGTTTCCTTCTCTGTAAAATGGGAAGAGTGACTTTATAAGATTCTTGTGAAGATAATGCGTATTTAGCACTTAAAACAAGACATGGCACATAATAAGTGTCTAATGGAGAAGGCAATGGCACCCCACTCCAGTACTCTTGCCTGGAGAATCCCAGGGACCGCAGAGCCTGGTGGGCTGCAGTCCATGGGGTCGCTAAGAGTCGGACACGACTGAGCGACTTCACTTTCACTTTTCACTTTCATGCATTGGAGAAGGAAATGGCAACCCACTCCAGTGTTCTTGCCTGGAGAATCCCAGGGACAGGGGAGCCTGGTGGGCTGCCGTCTATGGGGTCGCACAGAGTCGGCCACGACTGAAGCGACTTAACAGCAACAGCGAACAGAAGTTATTATTGGGCAGAATGTTTGCTTCGTATTTCCCACCTGTGAGCGGTTTTCCCCATTATTTCTAAATAGAACCCCTTTCTTTCGGGGTTGCTGGTTTCCAAAGCATCTGATCCCTTGTATTCCTGCGTCATCATCGAGAAGCTGGGATAATGAAGTCATCTCTTCTATTGCTCTCTAGCGCTCCCTCTCCTGACTGCTTAACTCTCACAGGGAATCAGACCCAAAATCGTGGCTGGAGAAATGTCCTCAGTTCCCTTGGATACCAACTAAGTCTGAGACCCACTGAACACACAGAAACTCCTAAACCCGAAATAGGAGTGAGGCCAGGCTCTCACAGCCGCCCAGAGGTGAGAACGAAGCTGGGGGCGGGGCCGTGCTCCGAGGTTCTCGCGAGGCCACACCCCGAAGTGAACGTGCTAGGGGCGGGGCCATACCGAGAGGTGGGTGTGAGGCCGGGGGCGTGACCGCACCCGAGAAGCGCCAAGACCGTTAGGAAGGCAACAGCGGTCTCCACAGGTAGCGCGCCCAGGAGTTCAGGCCGCCAGCGTCGCCTGGGCGCCGCTGAGGAGATGCATGAACCGGCGAATCGCTCGCGGACGCGGTGAACAGGTGTCCGCGCGCGTCCTGTGCCGGCAAGGGGCGGGGAGAGGGGGTGCGGCTGGCCGGGAGAACTGGAGGAGCTGAGGAATGCAGGGAGGAGCTCGCGGGGCTGTGCTGCGCGAGACCTGGAACCGCTGTCGCTGCTGCTGCCGCCGAGCCAAGGGACAAGGAGCTCGGTTCCATCAAGCGTCGCAGCGACAGCACAGCGCCCCGCAAGGCGTTGCCCGGGCGACCGCGGCAGCCCCACCTAGCAGCAACAAGGCGACTGAAAACCTGGTGGTTCCCCCTCGCAACCTTCCTCCTGCTTCCTGTCTCCTCAGTCTCCCCTTCCTCATCCTTTGTTACCGCCTCCTCCCCAGCAAGCGCCGACCCCCTGAGCCCGGGATCGGCGGAGGGGCGCGGCCGGCCGGCGGGTCGGGGCCCCTCCACCCTGCCGGCCGGCCAGCCGCACCGCTGAGGGCTCCGCGCGGGCCAAGTCCGCCCGCCTCCTGCCTGGGCCTAGCGGCCGCGCTTCAACACCCGCCAAGCTGAAGAGCGCCTGCTACGCTTGGCTGCTTGCCGCGGCTGAGGTCGCAATGCTGTCGCCGCCCTCAACTTCTTTCCCGGGGGCCCGGCGGAGCTGGAACTGGCGCTAGAGGAGGAACTGGAGCTGCTGGCGGCCGGGGAACGGGCCTCCGAACCCGGGGAGCATCCCCAGGACAAGCCCAGGGAGGGTCGGACTGCAGCCACCGCGCCCGCCCAGAATCCGGCAGAAGGATCTGGTGTTAGCGACCCGAGGGGGCACGGCATTGCTGAAGAGGAACCGGGACAAGAGTCGGCAGGATGAGCAGATGCACAAGGAACTGACAGATAAGCTGGAGGTGAGAACGTCCCTCCGGCGATGAGTGAGACTGAGTGGTGACTCCTGGGGAGGCACCTGCCCGCTGGGTAGATTTGGGAGCCACTCACTCCTCTATCCCCACCCCCCAACACACCCCGCCCCTCCATGCCCCCCTGCTTCCCTCCTCATCCTACTGTTACCAAATCTCAAGTGCACGTGCCCCAGGCACAGTGAGGCCAATCAATAATAAAACATAGAGTTTGAAACAGAGAAAGGTTTATTACAGGTTCATACAAGGAGAGGGTGGCTCATACCCTAAAAACCCCAAGGTTACTGAAAGCTTTCAGCAAGCCCCTTCAAAAGCCAAAGGTGAGGGTGGGCTGTGGTTAAGTTGTTGCAGACTTCTTGGTGTCAGAGCCTTTGTTCTTCAGGTCAGGTCATGGTCAGGTAGCGATGTTCCTGTAAATCTCTACCAGATGAATGTTATTCTCTGTCCTGACAAGAAAGAGCAAGGTCCCAAGGCACAACTTGCACCCTCCAAGGTCCCAGTCCTGGCTAAGAGGAGGCAGATCTCAGGTCACAGCTCCCTCAGGGCCAGGTTCCCACACCCCGCCCAGCTGTCATCCCTGAGGGAACCAGGCACCCAATCCAACTGGCCCTCAGTCTCCTCAGGCCACCCAAATAGGGGAGACCAGGTCTGACAGACCGTGACCCACATAGTCGGCCACTGCTAGTAGGTCGCAGAGACAGGGATGGGGGAGAGGTTCACCAATGCCTCAAGGCCTGGGCTAGTGGAGGCCCTTAGTCAGGGCTCTGGAGCAGGACATAGTCCCCGGTCTGTTTCCTGGGCCCTCCAGCTCACCTGCTGGCCTAAGGCTGAGTGAGCTTGAGGGCCTCCAGGAGAAGGCCTGAGGGCCTCTTACTTCACTGTCTACCTGATGATCTCCACACCACTAACCCTTAGCTGAATCACTTACCTAATGGTCCCTCACTGACTGTTACTTGTGGGCAGGGTCCACTGTGGCACTGACCAGTAGCTGAGCAGGACAACTACGGTTTCTCATTGACAGTTTGTGGCTTATGGGCAGAGCCCACTGAGGAACCAGACCAATGGCTGAGCAAGACCTGTTGCCTAGTAACAGGGTGTGGAGTAATGAGGCCCAGCAGTGGCTGCCTGCTAAGTGATGTGCCCATCCTTCTGTGTTACACTGCTTCACAGAAAACTGCCTGGAAGGGGGGTGGAATGGACCGTTTGGGATCATCAGAGAAGGGCATTCATTGAGCCCACTTGACTTTCCCTCACTACTCACAAAAAATGGGTCCATGCAGGATTTCAAACACCGTGGGCCATTCTAGATATGTACTGTTCAAAGCATCTAAAATAGAGCATACCTATGGCTAAGCAACCCACTCCAGTATTCTTGCCTGGGCAGTCTCACAGACAGAAGAGCCTGGCAGGCTATAGTCCATGAAGTTGCAAGGGTTGGACATGACTTAGTGACTAAACCACCCCCACCACCATGGCTACTTTATATAGCACTGAAGTGATGTTTGCACACAGAGTAATTAAAAAGCAGCAAAGCATTTAAAATATGTTCCAGGTTTTCAGAGAAGTAGTGAATCACTAATCAGGGTGTTATCCTAAAGCTTTTCAGCTGTGTTAAGGCCTCCAGGTAGCCATGTTTTAACTTCCCACATGGAAGGAAACAACTGCCTTAAGGGAGCTTCATATACCTTCAAGTACTCAAGAATTAGGAAATATGGTTCCATTGCAGAAATAAGGTATGCATGTGCTCATCATGTGACCATTGGTTAAGTATTTAATTTGGACTGTAGTATATTTCGGAGAAGGCAATGGCACCCCACTCCAGTACTCTTGTCTGTGGGGTCACACAGAGTCGGACATGACTGAAGCGACTTAGCAGCAGCAGCAGCAGCAGTATATTTATATGTATTTAAACAGTACTTTTCTGTTTGTGTTCTCAGTCTCACACATGCAGTTGGATGGCCAAATGTAACCTATGAGAACCATATAACTTGTTGTCCTTTTCTGCCTATACATTTGCTGCTGCTGCTAAGTCACTTCAGTCGTGTCTGACTCTGTGCGACCCCATAGACAGCAGCCCACCAGGCTGTCCCGTCCCTGGGATTCTCCAGGATATTGTTACCCAATTTGGTTGCAGCTTTCTTTTTACTCTTACTTACAAGAGAATAGTACGGTCCTGAATAAGGTCTGAAATTGACCCTAGTCTGGTCCCATATTACTGCTACTGGTTGAACAGTCAGAATACAGATTCAGAAACTTTTCTGTAGTAAGAAGTGTGTTTGTAGTCCAATGACATATCAAATCAGAGAGGAAAAAAAGGAAACCAGTGAATGCCCTGCAGTTCAGTTAACTGCCTAGTTGTAGTTAACTAGCTAAGCCAGTTGATGAACTCCTGAGATACCGGGGTCCAGCCCCAGTTGGATCCAGGGATTCCCTCGGGAGGATGGTGTTGGTGAATAGGATAGCAAAGCAGAGAGAATCAGATGCTCATTATAATTGGTTTACACGGAAAATCAATAAAACCCGTGACACCAGGTTTGCTCTGACCACAGAGGCCTCAGGTGCCCTCTCAAATAGCGGAAAGTGCCCCACCTTAGGCACCTTCTGGAGTGGGTCTTAGAAGCCCAGGCAAGTAAGTGGTCTCAGAGGGCCCCCGCGCTCCAATTATTTTGGCCTGAAAGAAGAACAGAAAAGAAAAGGAGAGAAAAGGAAGCAAGAACGACACGGGGAGACCAAGCCTGTTGAGCAAGGTAGCTTTATTTTCAAAAGGAGCTTTTATACCCTAAGTTGTGCATAGAAAGTAATAGGGGGTGCAAAGTCATGCAAGGTCAGCAGTCCTTGACCCTTATTGAAACCAGGCTTTTTCCTGCAAACTTATCAGATACAAAGGCTTTAGGTGATTTACATCATCTTCTGGTCAGGAGACCTGCTAACATTTTTCTTCTGATAAGGGTTAGTCAACCAGAAAAACTTATTTTCTCCAGAGGTGATTTTTCTTAAAGTTTGGTGCTACTCCCTGAAAGCACTAGACAGAGTTGCATTCCTATAGGGCAAAGGTGCAGTGGGGATAATCAAGGGAAGAATTTATTAGCTCAAGGGTCTAGGGTTAATATTAACATTAAGGCTTCTACTTATATTTCTATATACCAACTATATTAATCAATACACTCCCAGGGACACAGTGGGTAAGGGATATGGAAACTTGGCAGCAGGCATTAGCTCAACAAAGAAATCCTCTATTAGTTCTATTTTAACAATTTCTAACTCCCCAAGAGGCTCTGCATTGTTAGAATATTTTAGGCCTCCCATGTCTCTCATGGTTGGGAGGCTGCAAACAATCGCATGCGTAGCTGTAAGAGTCCGGAAACCTGTCAGGCAGGTTAGAAAGCTTTCTGAGGGATTTGAATTGGAACACACCTTATTATACCCTGGAGATTTATTAACTAGAGCTCAAAGTTGATTTTCTTACAGAGAAAAGTGGTCGGGGATAGCCCCCCGTGACTTTCAGAGGAGTTGGTGAAAGTAAAACAGACAGATTCTGGTTTTGGGGTAGACGCTCAGGCAGGTCCGGGGGGAGCCCTCAAGCTCTGACTCGCCTTGCCCATAAGAGCTCTCCCGCATGACCTTGTCATGGGTGGGGACTCCCGTACTGGCTCCTGGCACTGAGATACCACTCTGAAAAGTGGTTTGTGAAACCTATAGGTAGACTGCCAAAAAACAACTCCGTGAATTGAATTTTTTAATTTTCACTTGAAGGCAAGCAACAAGAAATAAAAGGGTGTCTTTAAAAAGATTCAAAAATTAAAAAGAGATTTGATTATATAGAAGTATTACTGCAGAGATGTATGCTTGTGATTTGAAATTCCTTCAGTGAGGGATTTGATTAAAGAGACAGCTAACCTGAAAGAAACATCCTATCAGTCAGTTTGACTGGTGATAGATTTCAAGGTAATCCTCTGTGTGCAGTTACAAACATTCTGGGTTCCATTTGGAACCTTTGTACATGTCTTCAGCAAAAGAAAATGATTTTCAAATTCTATAATGAGAAAGGTTCTGGCATTTTGTTTGTGAAACCGACCTTCCCTTCTCTGGAAGAAGGGAATATTTTTGCAGTTGTGAAATGGGCAACTTTTCCTATATGGCAGTGTTTTGTTTTGACTGACAAGGGAAAAGAAAAAGAAAAAAAGGCTTTGGAATTTTTAGACCCTGATGCTGGGAAAGATTGAAGGCAGGAGGAGAAGGGGACAACAGAGGATGAGATGGTTGGATGGCATCACCGATTCAATGGACATGAGTTTGAGTAAACTCGGGGAGTTGGTGATGGACAGAGAGGCCTGGCATGCTACAGTCCATGGGGTTGCAAAGAGTCGCACATGACTGAGCAACTGAACTGAACTGAAATTAAATCCTTTTCACCCAGCAATTAGAACAAGAGAAATGTGAAGGAAGATGATTTGAAAACCAAGAAGGGGAGGGCGTGTGTCTGAGCTGGAGAGTGGTGTGAACCAGCTTCAGTTTGAGTTGGAGAGTCAGCAAGCCAGGAAGCAGATTGAGAAGAAACATGGACTGTCCAGGAATTATCAGAACAGAACCAAAGGTTATTGGATCAACTCAGCAGGGTGAGTCACAAGTTAAGAATTTGTGGAATACAATTATAAAAGTTGAAACAGAGCTTTTGTGTAACGTCAATTGTGTATATGGTAAGATTAGTTCAGATTTTTGTTGCCTTTGTACTGATATCAACAAATGAAGTGTTTTTCACCTATAAGAATTCCAGTTTTCAGTTGTCAGGAGCAAAGACCCTTGCCTGTCATTAGCCAGCTGTGAGACTTTGGCAATCACTTGGGAGTTTTCTCACCATAAAAATGAAAGAGTTTGCTTAATGATTTCTGGTGTTTCTTATAGCGTTTGTTGTTGCGCTTGTTCTTCAGTTGCTAAGTCGTGTCGGACTCTTTGCAACCCCGTGAACTGCAGCATGCCAGGCTTCCCTGTCCTTCGCTATCTCCTGGAGTTTGCTCAAACTCATGTCCATTGAGTCAGTGATGCCATCCAACCATCTCATCCTCTGTTAGCCCCTTCTCCTCCTGCCCTCAATCTTTCCCAGCATCAGGATCTTTCCCAGTGAGTTGGCTCTTCACATCAGGTAGCCAAAGTATTGGAGTTTCAGTTTCACCATCAATCTTTCCAATGAATATTCAGGGTTGATTTCCTTTAGCATTGACTGGTTTGATCTCCTTGCAGTCCAAGGGGCTTTCAAGAGTCTTCTCCAGCACTACAAATTCAAAATCATCAGTCCTTCAGTGCTCAGCCTTTTTTATGGTTCAATTCTCACATCCATACATGACTACTGGAAAAACCATAGCTTTGACTATACGGACCTTTGCAGGCAAAGTTATGTCTCTGCTATTTAACATGCTGTCTAGGTTTGTCATGGCTTTTCTTGCAAGAAGCAAGTGTCTTTTAATTTCATGGCTACAGTCCCTGTCCGCAGTGATTTTGGAGCCTAAGATCTTAATAAAGTCACCGTTTCCACTTTTTCCCCATCTATTTGCCATAAAGTGATGGGACCAGATGCCATGATATTAGTTTTTTTTTCTTTTTAAAAAATTTATTTATTTTTTGATTGAAGGATAATTGCTTTACAGAGTTTTGTTGTTTTCTGTCAAACCTTAAAATGGATAAGCCATAGATCTTAGTTTTTTAAATGTTGAGTTTAAGCCAGCTTTTTCACTCTTCTCTTTCACCCTCATCAAGAGGTTCTTTAGTTCCTCTTAACTTTCTGCCTTTAGAGTGGTGTCATCTGCATATCTCTAAAAGTACATGATTCTTTTACCTAGAGAAAATCTTTCATTGATAAAATTCTGTTAATGCTTTTAGCGTAAATGTTAAACAGTGCCATCTTTAAAAGGAAAAGCTTGGGGGGAAATTTCTAGAGCAAATGGTTTTCATTGATGTTACATTTGTGACTGTATCAATACATTTCTTCATATTATTTAAACATGAAAGGAGGTATGTATATCTATATTTAAAATTTGTTCTCTTTATTGCCACATTAAGTAAAAGTTCTTTTTTGTAGCCTTTTAAGGTGTTGTCATGGAAGTATTAATTAACCAAAGTCAAGACTGTAAAATCATTGCAGAGAAGGAGTTTGAGGGTTGAGTAGGTAGAAATCTAGTTTAAATACAGAATATACCTTTTATAAATGCAGAAACATTATTCATGCCCTGGTCTCTAAATCTACTTACTTTTGAAAATTAAGAGCTGGATTTATTATTGTACCTCAGCCCTTCTTATGTGTTGAAAATGAGTTCAATTACCAGAGGAAAAAAGAACTTCTACTCTGATCTCATCCCTAAGCACAAATGATCTCAGGAGAGCACTGTTCTTATCTGCACGGTTAGTGTTTGGTGCTTAGGTCTCTGGGAAAGGCTTAGCTAGAGCAGCATGTGAAGTTATTTCACTATTTTGTGTCATAGTTGCTTCCTATAGGAACCCTGAGACAGGTCAGAACCGTCGTGCCTTACCAGGAAGTGCGAAGTAAATGCTCCCACTAGAGAAAAGAAGAAGAAGAAGGAGAGGTATAGAAGGAGAGAGTGGAACCAGGGGCTGGGGGAGATGAGGGGCAGTGGAGAGACAGGAGAGAGGTGGGAAAAACTTGAAAAATAGCTAGTTGCAGGAGGTATTGAATGTATGTGAAGGTGAGAATTCAGTTGGTAGGTGGAGCTAAAACTAAAGATCTGGCCTACTGGTTTCTTTCTCGTCTGGGGAATCAAATCACCATTTGATTTGCTGGAAAGGAGAAGCTGGACATTTCTTCAAGAAGTCATTACAGGGCCAGCTCAGTAGCCTTTCTGACTCAATTCTAAAACTTTGTTTCAGCAGTTGGGAAGGATATATTTATCCTTGTAAGACTTTATAGATTTTTAAGTCTTTGTTCACCATTCATGAAAGATTAACCAGATAGGCCTGGCTAGATTGACTTATTTGCTCAAAAACACTTTATTTAATACTTTATTTTTATTATTACAACAGTCTCTTTGTCTTTTTAAAAAACTTTTTAAAGGCTCAGACAGGCTCCTCTGTCCATGGGATTCTCCAGGCAAGAATACTGGAGTGGATAGCCATGCCCTCCTCTGGGGGATCTTCTTCACCGAGGAATCAAACCCTACTCTCCTGTATCTACTATAGGCAGATTCTTTACCACTGAGCCACCAGGGAAGCCCAGTTCTCCCCCATTTAATACCTATTCTAATAAGTGTTTCTTATGGAGACTTATGAAAAGAATACAACTAACCAGAACAATTTTGGAGGAAATTATTTCTTGGGAGCTAAGTTTCTGTTACAAAATGATGTGAGCAGAAGCTGACTCAACTCTGCTTTCTGATCTGGTGAAATATAGGTGGCCTAGAGAGATGGCGTCAGAGAAGGCAATGGCACCCCATTCCAGTACCCTTGCCTGGAAAATCCCACAGACGGAGGAGCCTGGTAGGCTGCAGTCCATGAGGTCGCTAAGAGTCGGACACAACTGAGCAACTTCACGTTCACTTTTCAGTTTCATGCATTGGAGAAGGAAATGGCAACCCATCCAGTGTTCTTGCCTGGAGAATCCCAGGGACGGGGGAGCCTGGTGGACGTCTGTGGGGTCACACAGAGTCAGACACTACTGAAGCAACTTAGCAGCAGCAGCAGCAGAGAGATGGAGTAAGAAAATAAATACTAGTGTCACATAGCAAGAGCACTCTCATCTCTTTACCACTCTGGAATGGAAGTAGTGGTATTTATTCTTTGACACATCAGGAAACTGGGCATCAGAAGTTTAGTGACATTGCCCAAGGCTTTGCACAGGTTACAGGTTAACCACTGATTTCAAGAGTGGTTTTTGTATATTTTCCAGAATGGGTGGTCAGTCAGCAACAAGAACCTCACATTTATTTCCATCTTATTGGCTTATTTTTTAGTTGCTTTTGCTGAATGTTATTGTTTTGGATACTGTTTAACTTCCAAGTCACTGAGTAAAGTGAATCTAGAGGTTTGGAGTCCACTTTGAGCAGTTTGTTATATCAGGGGTGTGCTGGGAAGACAAAGAAGGATTTGTTGAGAGGCTCACTTCAGCTAGAAAAGAAAAGTAGCTTTTGCATATAGGAGCGCCCTTCTGTGAAGACAGCATTTCCAGCTTTTTCCAGATTGGTACTGTTGCTCCTTAGTAGGTTAAATACATTATTTGAACCTGCTGTTAATTATTTAGGGGCTTCCCTGGTGGCTCAGATGGTAAAGCGTCTGCCTGCAATGCTGGAGACCCGGGTTTGATCCCTTGGTCAGGAACATCCTCTGGAGAAGGAAATGGCAACCCACTCCAGTACTCTTGCCTGGAAAATTGCACGGATGGAGCAGCCTGGTAGGCTACAGTCAATGGGGTCGCAAAGAGTCGGACACAACTGAGCGACTTCACTTTCTTTCTTTAATTATTTGCCCAGAGAGAGCCATGCCTGATTCAGGAGTCCTCAGGTTGGTTCTGTTATTCAGATGTGTCACTGTGGGAGTAGATCTTCTTAATGCTGCTAGACTTAATACAATGGCAGTGGGCTTTTTTTTTTTTTTTACATTGAAATCTGAATTCCAATGGTCCCTGTAGGCAGCTTAGTATATTGCATTGGAGTAATGAAAACAGAATTAAATGAGTTGCCCCTGCCTGGTATGGGGTGAGGCCTCTAATTTTTGTACCTGCCACATGGATTGCAGGTGACAGGTTGCGGTTTACTGGCATAGAAAAAAAAATTGACTGCAAATTACACACTCTTTTGTTATTACGCTGCCTGACCCATAGTTCTGGTCCCTGAATATTATTGCCTTGAAAAATAAAGTATCTGTAATCAGTGAGTAAACATAATCAACAGAAAAGCTGGTAATATTTGTTTTGACTCTGATAGCATCTTCTCCATTGCTCTTCATTGGTGTCCAGGACAATGATACAATACTATCATATATTTTTAGAACTGAAAAATAATTTCTAGTCTAGCTGGACCAGACCAGAAAATGTTGGTAAAATGTTTTTCAGAGGTTCTGCAAATTTGATTGTGTTTTTAAATGTTTGTTACACTTTGAAGAGCCATTACCAAAAAACATCCCATGTTCTCTTGAGATGAATGCCAGTTTAAACAGGTGAAAGACCATTGGTGCCTCAGATTGTGCTGCCAGTTTATCTTGCCTTTGTGCCCTCTCTTTTAACTAAATAGTATGATGCTGTTGTAACCTGAGCTGTGTAAAATCTGGTGGCGTTTGTAACTTCTTCACTGGGTGAATTTAAAAATTTGTGTTCAGTATTTTAAAATCAGAGCTAAGCTAAACCCACAAATACAAATACCTACTGAGTAAAGTTACCACTATCATCCTAGTCCTCCAATTTCAAATTATTTTTAGAAGGCCTAAGATTGAGGGTGGGAGGAGAAGGGGATGACAGAAGATGAGATAGTTGGCTGGCATCACCGACTCAATGGACATGAGTTTGGGTAAATTCCAGGAGTTGGTGACCGACAGGGAGGCCTGGCGTGCTACAGTTCATGGAGTCACAAAGAGTCGGACATGACTGAGCGACTGAACTGAATTGAACTGAATTATTTTTAATGAGTTTATAAATCTTATATAGTTAAACTTATAAAATATTTAATGTTAACAAAAGATAACCTTTACCTATATCTGTTTATTGAGACTTCTTGTAAGATTACACATGTAAAAGTATATGAGTTGGGGAAAAACCTCACCAGACATAAATTGGAAAGCCATTAGTTTAGATCAGTAGTTCTCAAACTATAGTCTGAGGAGCCTTAGGTCTCCAAGAGGTGCCTCAGAATAGTTACAAAGTAGTACAATTCAGTTATTTTTAGCAAATTTATAAAATTGTACCACCATCCCTGTGAACCACTTTTAGAAATTTTTGATACTCCTGCTCTCCCTGCAAAGATTCCCTGGTGACCTTTTGCAGTCAGTTTTTAATCCCCACTCTCAGCCCCAGACAAACATTGATCTGCTTTTGATCTATATTAATGTCTTTCTTGGATATTTTGTATAAGTAGAATTGGACAACAGATAGTTTTTTTGTGTGTCTGACTTCTTTAGCATAATGTTTGTGAGGTTCACCTACATTGTAGCATGTATCAATAGTTCCTTTTTATTGCTGAATGTATCCTGTTGTGTGGATGCTGTGCATTTTGTTTATCATTTCACCAGTTGATGGACATTTGGATTATCTGCTGCTGCTGCTGCTGCTGCTAAGTTGCTTCTGTCGTGTCCGACTCTTTGCGACCCCATAGACTGGACTATGCAGCCCACCAGGCTCTGCCATCCCTGGGATTCTCCAGGCAAGAACACTGGAGTGGGTTACCATTTTCTTCTCCAATACATGAAAGTGAAAAGTGAAAGTGAAGTCACTCAGTCGTGTCCAACTCTTAGCGACCCCATGGACTGCAGTGCACCAGGCTACTCCGTCCATGAGATTTTCCAGGCAAAGAGTACTAGTTTTCAACTATTATGAATTGTGCTGCTATGAACATGAACTTGATTCATGTACAAGTCTTTGTGTGGACAAGTGTAACTTTTTAAGAAACTGCCAAACTGCTTTTCAAAGGACCATGCATCATTTTGCATTTCCACGAGCAATGTCTGAGAGTTCCAGTTTCAACAAAAAAAGGACCCTTTTTAATATTAAAAAAATATGGTGTATTCTCACATAATAGATGTCATTTTAGTATCTGCAGGATGATAAAAAAAAGAACAAAAATGACAGGGAATTAGTAATATTCCTAGAAGGATTTATATTCTGTAATCACAGCAGCATTTAACGACTTGATGCAGTTAGTCTATAGGCTGTACTTTGTGTGCACCCTTACAGCAATTCAGTGGCCCACAAGGATCATGGTTGGAAGCTACTGGTCCAGATGATGTGTTTATGAATGAATATAAGCCATCTTTTAATCATCTTCTATAAAATAGAGACCTACTTCATAGTTGTTTAGAAACCAAAGCATTTGGCCCATCCTAGGTGCTCAATTAGTGACAGCTGTTACTACTAGGAATTAGTGTGACTTTAAATAGCAGGAGACCTGGGTTAGATCCCTGGGTTAGGAAGATCCCCTGGAGAAGGCAAAGGCTACCCACACCAGTATTCTGGCCTAGAGAATTCCATGGACTGTATAGTCCATGGGGTTGCAAAGAGTCTGACACGACTGAACGACTTTCACTTTCACTTTTGGAGCCATACAGGTGAGAATTCTAACTTTTCTGAAGCAGGTTAAACTAATAGCAGTCTCTTCTTTATTCAAACTGACTTGGAATAGAGACTAATTGGATTTTTGGAAACACCTCTTTTCCGTACTTCTTGCTGACTTCAAAATGTTGTTTGTATCTATCCATTTTGTTTGATTTCATCTTTTTTGAATTGGAAACTCCTCTTCCCCACCCTCAAATTTATCAAAGCCCCTTAGCAAATGTTGTTACTGTATTCTACAGCTGTAATTCTCATCTCTGATATGCACAGGAATCACTTGGGTAGTTCTTGACTGAATACTGATTCCTGGGTCCCAACCCCAGAGATTCTCATTTAACTGCTCTGTGATCTGCACATCAGCATCTTTTTTTAAAAGGCAGGTGATTAAAACTAATACAATTATGTAAAGTTTAAAAATAAAATAAAATTAAAAAAAAAAAGGCAGGTGATTATAATGTATGGCCAAGGATGAGAATTATTATTCTAATATGAAACAGGATTGGTGATAGTGTTCTTGCCTACTTGAGTATCAACAGTCAGTGTTACAAGTATCTTAATTCCTTCATCGTAAAGACATTAAGCAAAATAGAGTCTCTGGGATACCCTGTTAGAATGACACAAAGCTGCTGGAGGAATCTTTCAGGTACGGCTTTCTTCCACCTAAGTGGTACAGTCAGTGGTACAGTTGTGTGTAATGAAAACAAAAACTTTAAGCCATGCTGAAGTCAGGGCATGTTTCATTCATCATCACTTCTTCTAGGAGGCACTGTGGCATAGTGTAATGGATTCAGGTTTTGGCACTAGATGAATTTGGGTTTATTTTCGATCTGTAGATTACTATGTTGATTGAGATTCAGAGTTTGCAACTGCACATTTTTCTCATGTGGAAAAAAATAAGGATTATGAAAAACACAACAGGAATCATACTATACACCGTCCAGGGTTGTTAGCATTGTAGACTATATATAAAATCCTTAGCAAACTTTCAGACTTAGTAAATAGCAGTTGTATTATATATACCATCCCTCCTCATTCTAAAGACTGTCTTTGACTTGTTTGTATCTCCAGTGCCAATCACAGTGCCCTAATGCTCAGAAGGTTATAAAATTTGATGATGATATAGAAAATCTGATTTCTTTTTTTTAATCAATTACTCATAGGTAAATAATAGAGTTGTGGCATTATAAAATTAAAGCTCAGCAAGTAAGTGTTGCCACACATTATTTAATGGCAGTATCCCTTCATTTTTGTTTAATGAGAATCATGGTCAAAGTCATATAGAGTCATACAATCCATGGAAAAAATAGTAGCACCTCAGTATTTAGCAAGTGATGCTTTAGTGGCTATAGTAAGTATGATATAAACAAGAGATATGGTTGCAAGGGAAGGAACAATTATAAAAATAGACAAGAACTTAATGTCAGAAAAATCAAGAGTTAAAAAGGTTAGGACAGATACACAAGCTAGAATCAGAACATATTAGACAAATGCAGTTCATCATGTATTTTTTTCCTAGCTCTGACTTTAGAAGGCCTAGAAGCAATGAAATACTAGCAATAATAAGTACCCCTAATGCACAGAATTTTACTTCCTAAATATCGTTCTTGACTAAAAGGGACCAGGGCTCCTTGGAGAAATTACTAATTCCAAGTTTTAGTTGGAATGTAGGCTGAGTTTGAGACATCATTTTGTGCTAGAAGCAAGAAAGTTTTCAAAACCTAGTGGAATAATTATGTGTGTACATCAGTTTAGCAGCAAGATCTTTCTTGACCCACCCTTTCATTTAATGAAAATGAAAACAAAAGTAAACAAATAGGACCTAATTAAACTTAAAAGCTTTTGCATACCAAAGAAAACCATAAGCAAGACGAAAAGACATAAGGAAACCATAAGCAAGACGACCTTTAGAATGGGAGAAAGTATTTTCAAATGAAGCAGCTGACAAAGGATTCATCTCCAAAATACACAAATAGCTCATATAGCTCAATGTCAAAAAAAACCCCAACCCAATCAAAAAAACTAGGCAGAGACATAAATAGACACTTCTCCAAAGAAGACATACAGATGGCCAACAAACACATGAAAAGATGCTCAACATCACTAATTATGAGAGAACTTCAAATCAAAACTACAGTGAGGTATCTATCACCTTATGCCCATTGAAATGGCCATTATTAAAAATCTACAAACAGTAAATGCTGAGAGGGTATGGACAAAAGGGAACCCTCTTGCACTTTTTGTGGGAATGTAAATTGATACAACTACTATGGAGAGAAGTATGAAGATTCCTTTAAAAACTAAAAATAGAACTACCATATGAGCCATATATGAGCATATACCCAGAGAAAACCATAATTTCAAAAGACACATACAACCCAATGTTTATTGCAGCACTACTCACAATAGCCAAAACATGGAAGCAACCTAAATGTCCCATCAACAGATGAATGGATGAAGAAGATGTGGTACATATATACAATGGAGTATTACTCAGCTATAAAAAAGAAGAAAATTGGGTCATTTGTAGAGACGTGAATAGACCTAGAGACTGTCATACAGCGTGAAATAAGTCAGAAAGAGAAAAACAAATACTGTATATTAACACATATATGTGGAATCTAGAATTGTACAGATGATCTTATTTGCAAAGCCCAAATAAAGACACACAGGCTGGATACCAAGAGGGGAAGGAGAAGGGGTAGGGGTGGGATGAATTGGGAAATTGGGATTGACATATACACACTATTGATACAATGTAAAAATACTATAGGATTATTTCAAGCTGGAATCAAGATTGCTGGGAGAAATATCAATAACCTCAGATGTGCAGATGATACCACCCTTGTGGTAGAAAGTGAAGAGGAACTGAAGAGCCTCTTGATGAATGTGAAAGAGGAGAGTGAAAAACTGGCTTAAAACTCAGCATTCAAAAAACTAAGATCATGGCATCTGGTCCCATCACTTCATGGCAAATAGATGTATAAACAATGGAAACAGTGACAGACTTTATTTTCTTGGGCTCTAAAATCACTGCAGATGGTGACTGCAACCACGAAATTAGAAGATGCTTGCTCCTTGGAAGAAAAGCTATGACAAGCCTAGACAATGTATTAAAAAGCAGAGACATTACTTTGCAGACAAAGGTCCATCTAGTTAAAGCTATGGTTTTTCCAGTAGTCATGTATGGATGTGAGAGCTGGACCATAAAGAAGGCTAAGTGCTGAAGAATTGATGCTTTTGAATTGTGGTGTTGGAGAAGACTCTTGAGAGTCCCTTGGACAGCAAGGAGATCAAACCAGTCAATCCTAAAGGAAATCAACCCTGAATATTCACTGGAAGGACTGATGCAGCAGCTCCAATACTTTGGCCACCTGATGCTAAAAGCTGACTCACTGGAAAAAACCCTGATGCTGGGAAAGATTGAAGGCAGGAGGAGAAGGGGATGACAGAGGACAAGATGGTTGAATGTCATCACTAACTAAATGGACATGAGTATGAGCAAGCTCTGGAAGATAGTGAAGAACAGGGAAGCCTGGTGTGCTGCAGTCCTTGGGGTCGCAAAGAGTTGGACATGACTGAGCTACTGAACAACAACAACAACAATAATAAAATAGATAACTAATGAGAACCTACTGTATAGTTCAGCATTGAACCTACTCAGTGCTCTGTGATGAACTAAATGGGAAGGAAATCTAAAGAAGAGGAGATATATGCATACATATAGTTGATTCACTTTGCTTTACAGTAGAAACTAATACAACATTGTAAAGCAACTATACTTCAGTAAAAAATTTTTAAATAAAATAAATTTCTCTTTCTGGTAATTCATTATTACTGTACAGAAATTCAACAGATTCCTGTTTATTGATTTCTTATCCTTCAACTTTACAGAACTGATTTATTCTAATCATTTTTTGGTGGAGGCTTTAGGGTTTTCTATATATAATAATATCATGTCATCTGCAAATAGTGACAGCACAGCCCCTCCTTCCAGAGGAACCACTATCCAGACTTTTTATGATAATCATTCCTTTCCTTTGCTTTCTAGTGAGTTTTACTTGCTAATTGTACATCTGTAAATAATACCATTTTGTTTACTTGTTTTTGAATTTTGCATCAATGGAATTATACAGTGTGAATTATTTTGTGTCTGGCTTCTTTTCACTTAGCATTTTGTCTTTGTAGTTCATCCATGTTGATACTTATAGCTTAGGTAATTCATTTGCTTTGATGTATTATATTCCATTGTGTGAATATATAACATACCTGAGTCATGTACTGGTACCTTGACTGCTGTGGGGGTAGAAAGTATTACAGGGTAGGGGCCCTTCCATGTGGGCTGGAGACCTTGGGGACGCCCAACTCCAGTCTAGGAGGTTGACCTGCCTCAACCTGCCTAGGAATCTGGTCCTCAAAAGGTTGTCATGCCTCAACCTGCTCAGGGATCCGCCAGTCCAGGGGTCCCAGAAGGTTGACATGCCTCGACTTGCCCAGGGACCCAATTCTCGGGAGGCTGACCTGCCTTGACCTGCCTGGGAATTCGATCTGCAGGAGGCTGTCACTCCTCAGCTTGCCTGGGGATCTGCATCCTGACCCAGGGACACCTGGCTCTCAGGTTGCAACAGAATTGGGTAGGATAAGTTTCAAAAAGACTCACCACCCATGGAAATTGAAGGAGACCTATTAGTTTTTTTTTCTTTTTTCTTTTCCTCCCTGTCATCACTGTCTTTCATATGGTAAATAACCAATCCACTTCCTGACAGACGTCCTTGAGATGCATCCTAGATAACTGGAAGCTGTTTGATCCTCTAACTCTAGGAGAAGTTGCTTAAAATTCTTTTGTGCCACTGTGTGGCCACGGTATCCTCTGGAGAAAAAGGAACACTAGCCTGAGGATGGGAGTTTAAATTACAATACCATCCTGCAGCTAGACTTATTCTGTAAAAGACAAGGGAAATGGACAGACTTATGTCCAAATTTTCTTCTGACTAAGAGATATGAAGGAACTCTGGCCTAAGTATGGGATTGTTGTATGCCCTTAAAGTGAGCCTACTAGACAAATGGTATTAGGCACAGACAACCAAGAGAAGGTACCTGCCTGTGAAGGCTCACCTCCCATGGCTCCCGAGTTGCCTGGTGCTCCTTCCTTGTATCCAAACCATACCACCATATCTAGGAGCACCCCCTTTACAAAAGTGAACTCGAGTAAGTCCCTTAGTCGAAACTGGGGGAGTATTTGAACTAACCTGGGTCCATAAGCCCTTCTCCCTCTTAGGACTAAGACAGATCAAACAAGACCTGGGAAGCTATACAGATGACCCAGGCAAATATATAGATACATTCCAACACATTACCTTGGCCTTTGACTTGATGTGGAAGGACATTATGGTCATATTTAGTCAAACTTTATCTGACCCTGAGAATGCTAGGGTCTTAAAGGAAGCCCAAAGGTATGCTATGGGGCTTCACATGTCAAACGATAAATACCCAGTAGGGGAAACTGCAGTCCCCTCCTCAGATCCTAATTGGAATTATAATGACCCTGAGCACATCTGGGAAAGGGAACATTTTCTGATCTGTGTGAAGGCAGGACTGAAAGGAGCCCAGCAAAAAGTAATCAGCTATGCCCGGGTCTCAGCAATAACTCAGGAGCCCAGTGAGAACCCCATTGCCTTTCTGGAAAGGCTAAAAGAGTCCCTCCAGTGATTACTAGAAAGATCCTGCAGAGGAACAGGCCTCCAAACGACTATAAGGCAGGTGGTCTCCTCTTGTCCCACTTGCCAATTAAACAACCCCCAAGGAGCTTGAAGACCTCAGCCTGTCCAACGACGTGGGACCTACCCAGGAGAGGACTGGCAGATGGACTTCACCCAGATGCCAGTTTCTCAAGGGTAAAAATACCTATTAGTTATGAGAGGTACATTCACAGGATGGATTGGAAGATTTTCCACCCAGACTGAGAAGGCTGAGAAGGTGGTAAAAAAACTGCTCCATGAAATCATTCTGAGATTTGGTCTGCCCAGGTCATTACAAAGTGACAATGGGACGTCATTTACTTCTAAGGTCACCCAAGGAGTCTCTAAAGCATTGGGCGTTACTTATTATCTCCATTGTGCCTGGAGGCCTCAGTCTTCAGGAAAAGTAGAAACAACCAATTCTTAAAATCAGTGATAAAAAGATAACCCAGGAGACCTCCATGGGGATGGAAGGAGGCTTTACCAATAGCTCTCCTCTGCACCCACATTGCCCCTAAGGAACGTGTTGGTCTTAGTCCTTATGAGATGCTATATGGGAGATCTTTTGTTTGTGTCAATGACCTCTTCCTAGATCCAGAGGCTCAGACCCTCCGGTCTTATACCATGGCCATTGGGCAATTCCAACAGGATATATGCTTGTGGGGTGTCAACCAGGACCCAAAAGATTCTAAAGAGTCACCACTATATGCTCCAGGGACTCAAGTCCTAATTGAAGTCTGGAAAGATGGGTCCCCAAAGGCTCAACTCCAGCCCACATGGAAGGGCCTCTACCCTGTAATACTTTCTACTCCCACAGCAGTCAAGGTACCAGGACATGACTCCTGGATTCACTACTCATGAGTCAAGCTGTGGAAGAAAACAGAAGAGGACACTCAATACACCTGTGAGCCCCTGGGGGATGTCAGATACCTATTCAGAACTACAAATGAGTGCCATTCTAATGAACACCCCCAAAATTAAGTTTCTGGGGATAAGATTTCTCAGGACAGCTCTAAAGAGCCAACATAGCTTGGCAGAGGTTGTACTCCAAAACAGACAGGAGATAGATCTCCTGATCCCTTGACAAGGAGGGACTTGAGCCATCTTGAGTGAGAGGTATTATTTCTGGGTAAATACCTCCAGCTAAGTTAAAGTCTCACAGTCCTCAAGAAAAACATTCAGACCCTACAGGATCTCAAAGAACAAGCTGGAGAGTTCTCAGGGTGGCTACAATCTCTCTTTGGGGGATCCTCCTGGTGATGGGAAATTTGGAGTTGGCTAATGCCCCATGTCCAAGGCCAGAGAAGCCCCAGAAAGATGGTAGGCGCTGGAACAGTGGCTGCGTAGTTCTGGAGACTGTGAGGAGATACACCACGTCCAAGGGCAAAGGAGAAGCCCCAGCTAGACAAGGGCAGACAGACTGAAAACCACAATCACAGAAAACTAACCAATCTGATCACATGAATCACAGCTTTGGTCCTAACTCAATTAAACTATGAGCCATGCCATGTAGGGCCATTCAAGACAGACAGGTCATGGTGTAGAGTTCTGACAAAATGTGGTCCACTGGAGAAGAGAATGGCAAACCACTTCGGTATTCTTGCCTTGAGAACCCCATGAACCATATGAAAAGGCAAAAAGATAGGGCATTGAAAGATGAACTCCCAAGGTCAGCAGGTGCCCAATTGCTACTGGAGATCAGTGGAGAAATAACTCCAGAAAGAATGAGGAGATGGAGCTAAAGCAAAAACAACACCCGGTTGTGGGTGTGAATGGTATTGGAAGTAAAGTCTGATGATGTGAAGAACAATATTGCATAGGAACCTGGAACGTTAGGTCCATGAATCAAGGTAAATTGGAAGTGGTCAAACAGGAGATGACAAGAGTGAACATCAACATTTTAGGAATCAGCGAACTAAAATGGACTGGAATGGGTGAATTTAACTCAGATAACCATTATATCAATCACTGTGGGCAAGAATCCCTTAGAAGAAATGGCGTAGCCATCATAGTCAACAAAAGAGTCTGAAATACAGTACTTGGATGCAGTCTCAAAAATGACAGAATGATCTCTGTTCGTTTTCAAGGCAAACCATTCAATATCACCATAATCCAAGTCTATGCCCCAACCAATAACACTGAAAAAGCTGAAGTTGAACAGTTCTATGAAGACTTACAAAACATTCTAGAACTAACACCCCAAAAAGATGTCCTTTTCATTATAGGGGACTGGAATGCAAAAGTAGGAAGTCAAGAAACACCTGGAGTAACAGGCAAATTTGGCCTTGGAATATGGAATGAAGCAGGGCAAAGATTAATAGATTTTTGCCAAGAAAATGCACTGATCATAGCAAACACCCTCTTCCAACAACACAAGAGAAGACTCTACACATGGACATCACCAGATGGTCAATATCGAAATCAGATTGATTATATTCTTTGCAGCCAAAGATGGAGAAGCTCTATACAGTCAGCAAAAACAAGACCGGGAGCTGACTGTGGCTCGGATCATGAACTCTTTATTGCCAAATTCAGACTTAAATTGAAGAAAGTAGGGAAAACCACTAGACCATTCAGGTATGACCTAAATCAAATCCTTTACGATTATACAGTAGAAGTGAGAAATAGATTTAAGGGATTAGATTTGATAGACAGAGTGCCTGAAGAACTATGGATGGAAGTTTGTGACATTGTACAGGAAACAGGGATCAAGACCATCCCAAGAAAAAGAAATGCAAAAAGGCCAAGAGGTTGTCTGAGGAGGCCTTACAAAGAGCTATGAAAAGAAGAGAAGCGAAAGGCAAAGGGGAAAGGGAAAGATATACCCATTTGAATGCAGAGTTCCAAAGAATAGCAAGGAGAGATAAGAAAGCCTTCCTGAGCAATCAATGCAAAGAAATAGAGGAAAACAATAGTATTGGAAAAACTAGAGATCTCTTCAAGAAAATTAGAGATACTAAGGGAACATTTCATGCAAAGATGGGCACAATAAAGGACTGAAATGGCATGAACCTAACAGAAGCAGAAGATATTAAGAAGAGGTGGCAAGAATACACAAAACTATACAAAAAAGATCTTCATGACCCAGATAATCACGATGGTGTGATCACTCACCTAGAGTCAGACATCCTGGAATTTGAAGTCAAGTGGGCCTTAGGAAGCATCACTACGAACAAAGCTAGTGGAGATGATGGATTTTCAGTTGCGCTATTTCAAATGCTAAAAGATGATGTTGTGAAAGTCCTGCACTCAATATGCCAGCAAATTTGGAAAACTCAGCAGTGGCCACAGGACTGGAAAAGGTCAGTTTTCATTCCAGTCCCAATGAAAGGCAATGCCAAAGAATGCTCAAACTACCACACAATTGCACTCATCTCACACACTGGTAAAGTAATTCTCAAAATTTCTCCAAGCCAGGCTTCAACAGTACATGAACCATGAACTTCCAGATGTTCAAGCTGGATTTAGAAAAGGCAGAGGAACCAGAGATCTAATTGCCAACATCCATTGGATCATCGAAAAAGTAAGAGAGTTCCAGAAAAACATCTATTTCTGCTTTATTGACCACACCAAAGCCTTTGATTGTGTGGATCACAACAAACTGTGGAAAATTCTTCAAGAGATGGGAATACCAGACCACCTGACCTGCCTGTTGAGAAATCTGTATGCAGGTAAGGAAGCAACAGTTAGAACTGGACAGGAAACAGCAGACTGGTTCCAAATCGGGAAAGGAGTATGTCAAGGCTGTATATTGTCACCCTGCTTATTTAACTGATATGCAGAGTACATCATGAGAAATGCTGGGCTACATGAAGCACAAGCTGGAATCAAGATTGCCGGGAGAAATATCAATAACCTCAGATATGCAGATGACACCACCCTTATAGCAGAAAGTGAAGAAGAACTAAAGAGACTCTTGATGAAAGTGAAAGAGGAGAGTGAAAAAGCTTAAAACTCAACATTCAGAAAACTAAGATCATGGCATCTGGTCCCATCACTTCATGGCAAATAGATGGGGAGACAATGCAAACAGTGACAGACTTTATTTTTTGGTCTCTAAAATCACTTCAGATGGTAACTGCAGCCATGAAATTAAAAAACGCTTGCTCCTTGGAAGAAAAGTTATGACCAACCTAGACAGCATATTAAAAAGCGGAGACATTACTTTGCCAACAAGGTCCATCTAGTCAAAGCTATGGTTTTTCCAGTAGTCATGTATGGATGTGAGAGTTGGACCATAAAGAAAGGTGAGCACTGAAGAATTGATGCTTTTGAACTGTGGTGTTGGAGAAGACTCTTGAGAGTCCCTTGGACTGCAAGGAGATCCAACCAGTCCATCCTAAAGGAGATGAGTCCTGAATATTCATTGGAAGGACTGATGCTGAAGCTGAAACTCCAATACTTTGGCCACCTGATGCAAAGAGCTGACTCATTTGAAAAAACCCTGATTCTGGGAAAGATTGAAGGTGGGAGGAGAAGGGGATGACAGGATGAGATGGTTGGATGGTATCACCAACTCAATGGACATGAGCTTGAGTTGGTGATGAACAGGGAGGCCTGGCATGCTGTAGTCCATGGGGTCGCAAAGAGTTAGACACAACTGAGCAACTGAACTGAATGCCCCTACTAGTCCCCGTCATCACATATTGATGCTGCTTATGATTGTTCCATATATTATTAACTGTCTACCCCATTTTGTCTCTGTCCAGGTCAACAAGCTACAACATGCAGTGACAGTTCAACAAGGATATATAAACCTATAGTGCACCAGAGAAAATATCACTCACCCTTAGATGGACACTGCTATAAGGACTCTGAGGCCTGAGACTAGCAAGAGGGGGAGGCCCAGTGCCCCTCACTGTCCCAGTTCAGCAGGAAGTAGCCAGAAAGACCTCAACGCCCCTATTCCCAAAGAATTGGGCCTCCCATCTCTTGAGGGGGGAATGTTGGTAGTTAGAATAGGAAAAAGGATTCCAGAATGGCAGTGGCTAAAAGAAAAGGAAGGCAAAAGCCCACAAAACTAGAACAAAGGAAAGTCCAAGGACCGGAGTGGGGGCCTCAGGTAAAACAAACAGCATTCCTGGCTAGCCCAGTTTACACAGGGCAGGTCCAGGGGGAGGAGAAAAAATGTATAAAAAGAGAAGCCACAATTGGGCTGGGGGCCTCTCTTCTCTTCGCGTCTTTTGGGTCGGCATGCCCTCATGCCTCATGCCTCGAGAATGTATTTTCCTTTACTTTCTAAATAAAACTGAGCTGTAACATAAAGCTGTAACACTAGTCTGTCCAAGGGCTGTAACGCTGGTCTGTCTGTCCCTTCAAATTTTTGCTGTGACGAGACAGACTGAGGAAATTACAAACTCCCCCAACATACCTATTTGTCTGGAAATGGTTGTTTCTAGGTTTTAGTTAACAAATCATGCTGTTATGAACAATCCATTCTGGTAGACATTAACACACATTTCTGTAGGATATACACATAGGGAATTGCCAGGTACATAAAACTGCTGGCTTCTCTGATTATTCCTGAAGATAGATTCCTAGCAGTTAAATTAATGGATCAGAAGTTCTACACTTGGAAGAGGATTCAGGACCTCTGTGAATTTACTCCATAATCAGCAAGATAGCCTTTATCCTAGTTTAATTCTTATTTTTTTAAATTTAAATTTACTTTTAATTGGGAAGATAATTGCTTTACAATGTTGTGTTGGTTTCTGCCATACAATGACATGAAGCAGCTATTAAGTATAATATATATTCTCTTGAGCTCCCCCACCCCCACAAGTTTAATTCTTCTACAGTGTAAACTAGCTACACTTTGTTCAGTGTGGGAACAAACTATAGAATCAGTAAGCAATTTCCTTGTTGTTTTCCTAAAGTTTATATGGAACTGTATTTCTTTCATGCAGTCTAATGCTTTACAATTCATATGGGTTTGTGTAGTGATTATGGCTGATTGACTGGAAAGCTTAGAACTGTTGAACCTCATTGTATAGAAACATCAATTAACCATGATCAAATTAATAAAGACATTGATTCAGTGTGCTTTATTTCAGGATTCACTTTCCAGAGCTTAAATTCAGTCAACTGAATGTTTTAATATATGTGCTTCTATGTTGTTTTCACTTTAGCAAATGTGAAATGTGTTTGTTCATTCACCTGTTTTGTGCAGGGCTGAATCCTAATCAATGCCTAAAATCTTGCCTTGGCTGTGGTGGATGTTCAGTAACTGTGTGTTGGAATAGTGTTGGATTAACACATTATTTGGGGTTCCCCAGTAGCTCAGCAGGAGAGAATCTGCCTGCAGTGCAGGAAACGCAGGAGATTTGAGTTTGTTCCCTGGGTTGGGATGATCCCATAGAGGAGGAAATGGCAACCCACTCCAGTATTCTTGCCTGGAGAATCCTATGGACAGGGGAGCCTGATGTATTATTGTCCAGTTCAGTTCAGTTCAGTCGCTCAGTCGTGTCTGACTCTTTTCAACCCCATGGACTGTAGCATGCCAGGCTTCCCTGTCCATCACCAACTCCCAGAGCTTACTCAAACTCATGTTTATCGAGTCAATGATGCCATCCAACCATCTCATTCTCTGTCATCCCCTTCTCCTCTGGCTGTCAATCTTTCCCAGCATCAGGATCTTCCAATGAGTCAGTTCTTCACATCAGGTGGCAAAAATATTGGAGTTTCAGCTTCAACATCAGTCCTTCCAATGAATATTCAGGGTTGATTTCCTTTAGGATGGACTGGTTGGATCTCCTTGCAGTCCAAGGGACTCTCAAGAGTCTTTTCCAACACCACAGTTCAAAAGCATCAATTCTTCGGTGTTCAGCTTTCTTTATAGTCCAACTCTCACATCCATATATAACTATTGGAAAAACCATAGCTTTGATTAGATGGACCTTTGTTGGCAAAGTAATGTCTCTGCTTTTTAATATGCTAAGTTGGTCATAACTTTTCTTCCAAGGAGCAAGCGTCTTTTAATTTCATGGCTGCAGTCACCATCTGCAGTGATTTTGGAGCCCCCCAAAATAAAGTCTGTCACTGTTTGCATTGTTTCCCCATATATTTGCCATGAAGTGATGGGACTGAAGCCATGATCTTAGTTTTTTGAACATTATGTTTTAAGCCAGCTTTTTCACTCTTCTCTTTCACTTTATCAAGAGTCTCTTTAGTTCTTCTTCACTTTCTGCTATAAGGGTGGTGTCATCTGCATATCTGAGGTTATTGATATTTCTCCCGGCAATCTTGATTCCAGCTTGTGCTTCATGTAGCCCAGCATTTCTCATGATGTACTCTGCATATAAGTTAAATAAGCAGGGTGACAATATTCAGCCTTGACGTACTCCTTTCCTGACTTCGAACCAGTCTGTTTTTCCATGTCCAGTTCTAACTGTGGCTTCTTGACCTGCCTACAGATTTCTCAAGAGGCAGGTCAGGTGGTCTGGTATTCCCATCTCTTGAAGAATTTTCCACAGTTTGTTGTGATCCACACAATCAAAGGCTTTGGTGTAGTCAATAAAGCAGATGTTTTTCTGGAACTCTCATGCTTTTTTGATGATCCAACGGATGTTGGCAATTTGATCTCTGGTTCCTCTCTGGCCATTACATTCCCATGCCATTACAGTCTATGGGGTCATAGAGTTGGACATGACTGAGTACACATATACACACCACATTATTTGAAATTGTTGCCTTTTTGTATTTTTGCTCTTCCTTAGTATGTTAAGTGTATTAATGATTATGATCATTTTGACTTTACAAAGCACCTTCTCTTCCCCTTAGGAGCTGTGAGGTGACAGGTTATTTTGATTCTTTTTGATTTGGAATAATTATTTTGACATTTAAATGAGCCTCTGTCTGAATGTGCCCAAATTTTCATTTCTATCTTTTTAAACTTTCCTGCTCCTCAGAATTTTCAGGCTTATAAGACTGCAGGTAATTAATAATCTCCATCACTGCATCCCAGATAGACATGGGAGTTTCCAGAAAGGAAGCAGAAACAAGTTTAAATAGAATAACACTTAGCAGTGAGATAACATGTTATACCTGAAAGCCTTCGCAGACATTACCTAATCGATTTTCCAACACATTGGAGAAGTAGGAAATGGGTTTTTATTATATTTTAATGCTGAGAAAGTGAGATATGCCTTTAATCTCTTAACTCTTCCTGAGAAGTGGACATTCACAACTTTCTTTGTTTAAAATCATAAAGACATTTTTTTGCAGCCAGGTTTACATGATAGATTTCTGTCTTTTTAAGCTTAATCTTTTAAGAGACTCATCCCTTGACCTTCCATTTTTCTGAGAAGGAGGCAGCTGTGTCAACTTCAAAGCTTATTGATTTCATTTTCACAAAGCCAACACACTAGGCAGTTTCCAGAAGCAGTAAGCTCCTTTTGCTCCTTCACCATCCTTGGAGAAACAAGAGAATAGAGCAGATGCCAACTCAGAACACAAAGTAACATCTAATTCCCCCTGAAGGATGGTCTGGTGGTGGGTAGAGTTAGTTTGTCCCATGTGTTTGAAGGCCAGATTGCTTACGTGAGTTACTTATGTTCATCTAGTTAGGAAAGGAGTCTAGTCATAGGTGATCCCTTTCCCAATATTTTTTGGTTCTTAACCTTTTTTCCTTCAAGACGTATGTTTACTTTGCCCAGAGGTCTAGCTCTAATACCTTTTCTCTTCTAGTCAAGAAAATATAGTGAGTAAATATTTTTAATTTTGTTACTACTTAAATTTTTTGAAGAAATGAAATATTTACTTCATTACTTTATTAGTAATAACAAATGATTTGCAACATATCTCACAACTAATTATGACCAAATGGTATGTTCATAGTTACAACTTTACATAAGATTTTTTAAATTAACTTTTTCAAAATAGTAAGTAGACATTGTTATCTTTTTCAGTATATTTTATTTCTTCAACAAAAACAAACAAACCCAACAGTCTTCCTCTCACTTGCTTACATCAGGTATAGTTCTTTTTATTTTTTTCACTGTTGATTTTCTTTAAGTCATTTTTGTCTATTGTGAGCCAAGCCCTTTCTGAATCCTAGAGAAGTGGCAAGAGGTGAGCCACCCTTACCTTGAATAGCCTACAATCAAGCACAAGTGATTGTTTTGAGGAAACAACTTGTACTGGGAAAATCACTTAACCTCTCCAAAGTTCAGTTTCCTCATCTAAATAGTGGATTAATAATACCTGCTTAAAAGGTATCATTATGAGGACTTAAGGAAATAATTCACATGATAGCACTTAATACTGGCACAAGGTACACACTCAGAGACTATTTATTCAGTTTACTTCTGGAGAACCATGCAAGACACTATCATTAGATTATTAAATTATAATATGAAGGCTATTTTAAAAATATGAATTGAGAGACATAAGCAAGAACTGAGAGCTAGAATTTATTAGGAAAGGATCTGTGGAGGATATGAGGTTTGAGGAGGCTCAGAGCTTAAATGATGAAGCTGTAGGTATTATCAGGGTAAGGAATGGATTGGCTCTGATTTGGAGAAAGAGTTTGGACTCCCCTACTTAAGTTTCATCAGCTTTTTATGCCAACATTGTATCTGCATTGATTCCCAAGTGACTTCACAGAAAATAATTCTGTATTCTGTGGTAAAACCCTGAGCTAATCCTTGTTAGTGTTACTGCTATTTTCATGGCAACCATCAGATGACATATAATCTTAGTGAGACAAGATGTGAGAAGTATTTTCATCAACAAATGCCCAAATTTACTGGTGGAATGTCCCATGGGAGATAACCTTATCACTTAGCTGCTGTCCCCCAAATCTAAACCCTGCTCTTCTACATTTCTGTGTTTGAACATTTAGGAGATATTTTTAAGAAAAAAAAATCTTGCCATGGATTTTCTCCCATAATGGAATATCATTACGCTTGAATTCTGTTTGAATAGTTTTTGAAAATTGGACATAAGTGATAAGATAAATCTGAGAGGTGGGAAAGGCTTTATATTTCATTTATAAATATTTCTGTGACTATTGATAAAGTTTTGTAACTACTGGTAATAGGTATGAAGGTAAAATTGACCTGATCATCTTTTGTTGATTTTACTGAAAGATTTAAAACTAAAATTCTTAATATTTAAATATAAAAATTTCTTGCTGAAAACTGAACTCACTGTGTAATATGGGGGGTTTTATAGAATTTATTTTGTTTTCTGTGACATTTAAGGAATATTTTATAGAGGATTTGTAAATGGACTTGATGTGGGTAGAAGGGGAAAAAGGAGAAGTCTGGGATAATTCCTTTGTGCAGGGCTAAAACTCCTAAGAATGGAGTTGCCATTTCCTAAAGGGAAGAGGCCGGAGAAACATGTTTGGGTGGAGGTCCTAGAACCAAGAGTTCCGCTTTTGTACGTGTTGAGTTTGAGATGCACATCAGCTATCCACCTGGACTTTTTGAGTAGGCAGTTGGAGGAGCCAGAAGTCAGAGCTGGGGATAAATTACAAAAGCAGTCTGAAAGCATTCAGGAAGAAGTGCCCACCGGAGACCTGGTTGTTGCTGGTAAACCTACCCAAGGTAGTTATGAGGAGGAGTCTTTTCCCTTGGGTGTGGTTGTAGAGTGGCATTTTCATTGGCTTTTGGATCAGACCTGTATTTGAATACTAGCTCTAATTTACTAATTAAGTGACTTCAACCATGTGAGTTAATCTCATTTAGCTTCACTTTCTTCACCTATAAAACAGGTTAACAGGACATATCCCATACCATTGTTAAGATAAAATGAAATAACATGTTTCTTAGAGCAGTGGTTGGATGTGGTAAGTGCTTTAAAAGTATTCATTATC
This sequence comes from Bos mutus, assembly GCF_027580195.1. Classification (NCBI taxonomy): domain Eukaryota; kingdom Metazoa; phylum Chordata; class Mammalia; order Artiodactyla; family Bovidae; genus Bos; species Bos mutus. The sequence continues at coordinate 17,145,068 of NC_091633.1, forward strand.
TTCTTTTTCTTCAGATTTAGTTTGTTGCATTCAATCCAAACTAACAAAGCATGAGCTTCTCTTCCAAAATAAAATAAACCTGAATTTAAAGTCTACTCTCACACATACTTTTGGGGGTGCCTACTTAATGATAAGCTCCAAAAAGGATTTGATTCAAATCTATTTCCTATCAATCAATAATGACTTTATAAAATAAAGGATTTTTGTGCAGATCCTCTGCAACTTGGCCTCATTAGGGTTGTCATTCTCTCCATCAATCTCTGTGCCAAATTTTCTTGGCTCTTTAAGACCAACCTGCCTTCTTTTACATTTAATCTTTTGGGCTTTCTCTGCCAATGACTTCAACATCAGATCTTCAATCCAGTTGATCTTTGAGGTTATTAGAGCTATGATAGTGATGGAGACAACAAATCAGCAGAACAGTTAGCACATACAGTACTTAACTGTGCACCAGACGCTCTTCTCAGTACTTTATATAGATTAGTTTATTTCACCTGCACAACAGGCTTTTGAGGTAGCTACCACTCTATCTTCATTTACAAGTGAGGAAACTAAGGCACAAAGAGTTGAGTAGTTTTGCCTCAGGTTACACAATGCAGTAACTGGGAGAGAAGAAAGACTGTGCTCTTTTCAGAGGTTGAGTTTGGAAGACAGTTTTCCCACAAGAACAGTCTTTTTCATCTCTGTATCCTCAATTAAAAGTATAGAAAGCAAATTAAAAAAAAAAAAAAAAAAAGGAGGGGGGAGACCAAGTTAATCAAAAGCTCTGATTGTGAATACAGTATACTGGCAACATCTGGGGCCTGTTTTATTTTATGAGTCCTCACAGGACATTTAAAAATAAAAATTTAAAAATCTATTCTGACTTCTTCTGAAATATTTTTTATTCAACTAGCAGTAGGGATCTGACATTGAATAATGACCCTCCTCCAGAAACAAAAGCAGATTAACATTTGTCCTTTTTTTTCAATTAAAAGCCTGTGCTGCCAGATTTGCTGGTCTTTGATGCTGAAGGATTACTGTTTGTGACGTGATTAAAAGATGATAATAAAACTAGTATTGTGCTCTAATTTTAAAGTTAGTTCAAATAAAATTAGACATGACCCCTAAGGGCAGTTTTTCACAGATCCATATAAACAGGCATTCCCTTCCATGAATAATAAACATTGTTAGTAGCATCAGACTTTCCTCATTCCAGGGGATGAGTTTTTAGCATATCTGAAAGTCATCCACTCTGTGGCTTTTTGTCTAAAAGAAGAAAAATCGTATTAAAACGGAAAGAAACTGAAAATGGGAGCCAGGCACCAACCAGCTGTGTGATCTTAGACAGGACCTTACTGTCACTCATTCAAATCATATTATAGCCTATACAAGGTCATGCTGGGTTCCCACTGGTGTGCACAGTTGTTGTGTGTATCAGTTTAGCACACACGTTGGGTCATAGGTTCTTTTATTCTGGTTTGTTCGTCTGTGGTGCTCACCATACCCCACTAGCAGTTTTCTCACCATGGCCCCCTAGTTTTAGGGGCCCTTCTTCCCCAGGCCCATCCAACTATCTCTGCTTAAGGAAATCTTTCCTACCAAGATTCAACCCAAACCCCATCTTCTGGGGAAGTCTTCAGTAATCACACCTAGCTTCTCTTAGCTGCTTTCACCAATTTTCAGTTCAAGGTCAACCGTATACTGCAGCTCAAGATTAACTGCATGTGCTGAAACCCTAATATAGCTGTGACTCCATGTGGCTCAGTCTGTCCAAGACATTAAGTACAATTTAACTTTCAACCTAGATTTCTCCTTGACAATATGTGTTGACTCTTTCTTCCACTTTACTTTCAATATGTTTTCTTGCTCTTCTGTAAGTCTTTGGTCTAATTTTTTTTTTTTTTAATCTTTTTCTCTAGGTACAACTTTCTCTGTTATTCTCCATTGCCCCTTGTCTGTGTGGACTCACTGCCAGGAATGACACTGACAAAAGCAAAGTATTCTTAGAGGGAAGAGGAATGAAGCAGGGAGAGGATCTAAGCAAGCAAAATGTAACATCTTTTGAGGATGCTACAGAAGGAAGAGACGTGAACACTTTGACATAAATAAACATTATCCTCCCACCATGCCGAGATCATTGGGAGAAGCTCCGAATTGGGTAAGAAACAGTCATTCACTTCCTCTAAGAAGTTACACAAAGTCTTAGCTTTGAAATATTCCAAAGCATTTTATTGTTAGGGCCCAACAGTGTTTTCAGGTTCCACCCGTTCTCTAAAAACAGTGGTAACTGAGATGTCCTTCAGGGTCATTGAATGGTGAGATTTTAGATGTTTGGTTGTTTAGTCCCAATGCTGGGATACTGACACTATCAAATGGAGGGAGTTTTCTGTTTTGCAAACTGTGTATGGGGGAAGGGGAGTAATTCAGAGCAATAGTTAAACAAGAAGACATTCTCTCTCAGGAGCAAAAGGAAAAAAAGTGGTCCAGCCTGTGCATAGGCTGCCCTCTTTATTTTCTATGTGCACACATGCACACACACTCTGATGACAGGCCATCAGCACTCCATGCCCTACCTTCAGCCCTAATGCAGATGTTCCCACAGGGGCTGCCCCCTAGGCAGTAAGGAGGTACCCCCAAGATTCCCCAGCTTTGGAAACAGACTCACATATTTTATTCATGGCAGTACATGCTCTGGTTGGCTGCCTGGGGCTGCTTTTTCTTCTTCCTCCTCCCCCAGGTGAGGCAGCCAGCACCTCTCAGGAAGCCTCTCAGAGATGGTAAAAATCCATGCCTCTGAGTGGAAAGAGCTCTGCAGTCTTGTGATTTAAGTTTGAATTCACTGACTAGCTGTGTGATCTTCAGTTCAGTTCAATTCAGTCACTCAGTTGTGTCCGACTCTTTGCGACCCCATGAATTGCAGCAAGCCAGGCCTCCCTGTCCATCACCAACTCCTGAAGTTCACTCAGACTCAGGCAAGTCATTAAACCTCTTTGAACCTCAGTCTCCTCACCTCTAAAATGGGCATAAAAAATTATTTGCCAGTTGTTAACATGTGCAGTTCTTGGCACCTGCTACTGCTGCTAAGTCGCTTCAGTCGTGTCCGACTCTGTGCGACCCCATAGACGGCAGCCCACCAGGCTCCCCAGTCCCTGGGATTCTCCAGGTAGGAACACTGGAGTGGGTTGCCATTTCCTTCTCCAATGCATGAAAGTGAAAGTGAAGTCGCTCAGTCGTGCCCGACTCTTCGAGACCACATGGACTGCAGCCTACCAGGCTCCTCCATCCATGGGATTTTCCAGGCAAGAGTACTGGAGTGGGGTGCCATTGCCTTCTACCTGGTAGGTACTAAAAGTGCTGTGCTAAGTCATGTCAGTTGTGTCCGACTTTATGACTCTATGGACTGTAGCCCACCAGACTCCTCTGCCCATGGGATTTCCCAGGCAAGAATACTGGAATGGGTTGCCATGCCCTCCTCCAGGGGATTTTCCCAACCCAGGGATTGAACTCCCGTCTCTTGCGTCTCCTGCATTGGGAGGCAGGTTTTTTTTTACCACAAGCATTAGCCCATACCTAGTAGCTATTACTGTATCCACGTGATGAAGTGAGGGGAGTCTAGCCATTCTCCTCACTCTGCTTCTCCAGATGGGGTCCCCAAACAAACAGCAGTAACTGTTAGCACATTAGGAAGACAGGTCTGCTGAGTCACACTTGGCACTAAACCAGATCCCCAGGTTCACTCCTCTGCACATTAGCCTGTGGGAGAGCTACAGCCGTGGCTGGTCCAGCTGTACTTAGTCTTGTGGGACCCCCACAGGCCTGTATCTCAAGTTGAGCATAGCCTCCTCTTTAGCCCCCTCCAGAATCCAGCCACATGACACACTGGTATGTACTACAGGCTTCATATTTAATCTTCATGAGTCAGCTCATTTTACCTTCAAACAGTCCTAGGAAGGAATGCTGTTCTCTCCCATTTTCCAAATGGTAAAACCAACTCTATAAGATGAAAATATCTTCTCTATCATCACCCAGCTCATCTGTCACAGAGGCAGGGTTGAAACCCAGGGTCATTTGAATCCAGAAGCTTAACTGACAAAGAGCCTCTCCCTGACTAGCCTCTTGCTAGGCTTCTCTAAGCACTCTTGCTGACTGGGCCTCATGCTCAGCCTACAAAAACTACAGACTCTCAGTATGAATGATGTGGTTCCCCCCTCCCCCCCAACCACATCCGAAGACCTGAACAGACACTAATACAGTTTCTAGCAGCTCAAGGCCACATCCCTAGGATGGCTGGAGCCTGGCGAATGTGCCTGCCTGAGGAAACTCAAGGCTGCCAGAAGTTACTGCCAGTTTATTCCATCCAGTGCTTCAAAATAGGACCCTGCCTTCCTGTCTCTGTGGGAGGCTAGGAGCCTAGATTCTTTAAGTGCCAGTTAGCAAACCCAGATAAATTTCATGTGGACTGGTGCCCTCCATCTTCCCACTTTCTGTTGATTTAGCAGGAATTTCCCTGTGTAATCCCCACCATTGCCCCTCCCTGCTTTCATTCTCTCCCTAAGATGCCCCCTGTACAAATGGAAGCTGAGGTCAGTTCATGCTGGGCCCTCATTCTTACTGCAGTAGAGTATAACTAATATTTGTCCTTAACACTGTAGTGTCTACGTTTTTCTGTGACAGCTCTTTACCACTAGGTTATCTATCTAATACTGATAAAAATTCCCTGAAATCATTTCTCTATTCAGCCATCTTGATTAAAAGAACTCTGCTCCCAGAGTATTTGTCCAATAGATGGTCACAGGTTTGGACCCCTGGTTGCTGGAGCCTGGTACTCTCCCGTCTTTCTGCTGTGATGCTTACATGCGTTGGCAAGTTCAGTGGTGGGGAGAGGGCTGTAGCCTCGTGGCACCATGGAGGGCAGTATAAATACTGATCCAGAGATCCCAGAGATGCTCAACCAAAACTTCAGCTCTGGGCTTGCCCCCCAGTTTCCCTGGGACTACAGAGAGGCCAGCGGCAGCATAGCCCTGGCCTCCCCAAGGCATCCCTGGGGAACTCAGAAGCTCTGGGCTGTTTCAGGAGCCCCCTCTTAGATGAACACTGGGGACTCTGGAATGGGGATGCTGCCAGAGAATGCAGGAGCCTATTCTTTCAACATCACTTCCAGTGACATTCTCCTAAAGGGGCCCCAACCAGAGGAGTTCTCTGGAATCCAGTCTCTTTCTTACAGCCTTTCTAGGATTATTCTGGAATTATCTGATAGTATATGAAATCAAGGCTGGGAGGAACACAGGCAGCTGTGGATGCCAGGACCACACGTAACTGCAGGGAGCATGAGGTGGGGGAGAATGGGAAGAGAGGGCTAGACGCCCCATCACAGCTGGCATTCTAGATGGAACTCTGAGCCCTGCAACTGTCATGGGGCCACTGGGGAGGGCTCAGTCCAATGGGAATCTAGCCTCTGATGCCAAGAGATGAGCAGAGGAATTGTGTGTCCAATTGCTTTGAGACAGAAAGTCGATGTGAAAAAAAATCAGTATGTTATGATGACATTTTGTTCCCATACCCAAGACAGGCTAATAAGAAGGCAGACCCGGCCACATAGAGATGGTGGCAAGAGATTAAGTGTGCCACAAATAAAGCTGGTCAGGTACCCTCATCACCCGCCAAGCTTGTTCATGCCCAAGCATGCATGTACAACCACACACGGACTCCTACTCCAGAGAAGCACAATGCTGTCACAGCACCACATTAGTTAGCACATTTGGCCAACCAAAAATGCCAGCTGTTTGCTGAAGGTAGGGGAAAAAAGAGAGATGAAGACCAGGTTAAATTTCCTTTATTCTTCAGATTTTTTGTTCATAACTCGTTAAGACCCCTGCCCCTCATCCTCCACCTTTCCTTCTTTTTTTTTTTTAATTTTAACTTTTTTTTTTTTTTGCAGCCCTCTGCAGCATTAGGGAACTTTGAACCAGCTCTAATCTTCCTTTATTCCTTCTTTATCCTGGTGAACTTTGGAGAGCAGAAGCAGCTTTTAAAAACTCAAAGTGTCACGCTAAGACCTAAACTTACTGTTTTGTCACATTTAGAATCAACACCAAACTCCCCACCAAAGGCCCTGAGGTCTCACATGGCCCAGCACCTTCTACCTTCTGGTATTCCACACCCAGACACACTGGACTGCCATGCAGGGCCTCTGCATCTGCTGTTCCTTCTTCTGAAGCACCCTTGCCCATTCTTATCATGCAGGTCTTGCTCAAATGCCTCTTCTGGAATGAGTTTTCCCTTCTTGAGCCCCCAGCTCCCACCCCCTAGCAGTGCCTATTAGAGCACCCACATCACCCACCACCATCTCAGATACTCGCCACCGTCCCCTACCTGAGAGAACACCCACCTGGGGCGGTTACAAACACACGCCTTCAGGGCACCAGGGGTCAGGGGGTCAGCAACTGGGCCAGTTTGTTTTCCTGCACATTCCCCAAGGCCTAGACTAGCGCCCAACCAAGAGGAAGGGTACAGTTGACAGTGGTGAGTGGTATTTCACAGGATGGGAGATCCTGGATAAGGGGCTGCTGGAGGCCGCATCTCTGTGAGTCACATCCTTTAAGCACGCTCACTGTCCCACCCAGGGCTTCCCCTTTCCCCACAGAACCTGAGGGAGACGTGCGGTCGCCCCACAGCTTCTATTTTCATCCCTGCAGCTGCACTAGTTAACAAGCAAGGTTAACTTCAGAGGCCATGAGAGAAACCTGAGGGTCACGTGATACACATGCCAGAGCACTTCCTTTTTCAAACCCCTCCTTACTAAGACTCAAAGCAAGAATTCAGGCTGCTAGAACCCTGCCAGTTTTCAAAAGGTTTGACAGTGCGGCTGGTGTGATAGCAATTCATTGTGGGGGAGGAGTTGAATTTAACTGTCTTTGTGAACAACAAGCAGTAGAGGAGGGCCTGCCTCCCCAGACCACTGAGGCAAGGACATCTGAGGAGCATTTTCACAAGCCCCCATGACTCCCCAATACCCTGAAGGCATGCGGTTGTAGCATCAGGTGGGTGTTCTCTCTGGTAAAGCAGTTCCTTGAGGGGGCCAGGTCTGCAAGGCAGCAGACAGTGAAGGGTGATCCCTGCCAATGTGGTCTGACCTGAAACGGGCAACTGTTGGCCACATTATCCCAGATCATGAGATTAGCAGACCAGGCCCTAAGAGCCAGTGGCTTATCTCCACCCACTGCCTGGGCTCATGGGCACCCATTCCTTGAACTCAGACCTCAAGTGAGCAAGTATGTCCACCTATCTCTGTGGGAAAAGTACTGCTCTCTGGATTGTAATGGCATATTTCCCACCACCTCCTCTCCCCACAAATATTCTGACTACAGAGCCGATGGAGGATGGCCCTCACACACCAGAATGCCATGGTCTTTTGCTGACCTTTAGATGAGTAGCATTGAGGTGGCTGGTTTGGGACCTACTATGGGTCACTGCGTCTTTGCCCTCCATGCGTACAGGGAGGCTGATGCACTGGGCAGGATCTTGTGTAAACTCAAATATGCGGAGGCAACTGACATTACTGAAACAGGGGTTGAAGTGATAGCCTTCATTCTCCATTCTTTTTATACGATATAGAGCATTCATGATGTCTCTTTAGTATACATTCTTATTCTTTCATGTCTCCAAAGTTTCTTTCTAAATTAACATTTCAGTGTTCTGTGTTTTGGATATTCAAAGAAAATCAGATGGCAGTGGCTTCATGATTTGGGTTTCATTCCTTTTTCCCAGGAGTTCTCCTACCCCAGGCTTGTAGGCTGCAGCCATCAGCTGAGAGAAGGGGTGGGGAGGGCCAGAGCAGCAGGCCCTGGGAGCAACCACAGGCCCAGCAGGTCTCCTAATACTCATGCAGATGCCCACAGCCTTTGCACACCACAGCCAGAGAGAAGGGGCCCGGCTGCCCATCCAGCTCCTGGCCTGAAGACCAGCTCTTCAGGCTCTGTGCCAAAACCCACTCAGCTCTTGGTTACTCCTCTTCCTCCTTGCCTGAAACAGGCAACTCCAGGCTTCTTACAGAAGTGTGTTCTGTGGGGACCCACCAAGGCCAACTTCACAAGGGTCCCAGGACAGAGCTGCCGGGAGGGGTGCACGGAGCACACACACCAGGCCTTTCACATTTGGGCACAACAAGCCTGGTGGGGACAATCTGGCTCCTGCGGGTCTAACTGTGGTGCTTCAGCTCCATCTTGGCCACTGCTGCTCGGTGCACCTCATCAGGGCCATCAGCAAAGCGCAGGGCTCGGGCCCCAGCGAAGAACTGAGCCAGTGGGTAGTTGCTGCTCAGCCCTGCTGCTCCAAAGGCCTGGAAGACACAGAGCAGGAGGGGAGGAAGCCCTGGGTGAGCCCTCATCCCTGAGAGCCCCACGAATAAGTGCCTGCTCCTAAGATGTGAGGACAGCTCAGAACAGCCACATTGCAAAGCTGTCCCCTGACACCTGTGTGACAACAGTGTTCTGTAAGACTCCAGGTGGGGCCTCACTAGCCGTCCCAGGGACACCAGGCTCCCCAGGTCTGTTCTGCTAGTTGACTTCTGCTGTTGGGAAGTCCTTCTCTAGGGCCCATGGATTGAGATTTGGGAAGGAGGCATCTCTGTGTGGTTAGGAGGCTGAGCCTGGTGTAAGAAGGACCTAGGTTCCCCAAAATCTGAGCTCAGCTCCTTGCAAGCTGAGTGACCTTGGACAAATCACTTTGCTGTGCTTCTGTTTCCATGTATTCAAAATGGAAGCAGGAATAGGACCCCTCATAGGGTTGTATCTGGGGAGGAAAAGGACAGTCATTATGGGGGGTGTGCAACAAAGGGCGGCTGTTAGTTTACAGGAGGTTGGGCAGCTGAAGGAGAGGAATTTTGAATCTTGTGAATGATTCAGAAGAACCAGTGATCCATCATCTGTGCTCACCTGAATAGCACGATCAATCACTCGGGAAGCCATGGATGGGGCCACCATTTTAATCATGGCAATATCCAGAGCTGCAGCCTACAAGGAAGAGGAGTTGTGGTGAGGAGGGCAGACCCCAGGGCGGAATGCGTGGAAGACTGATCAGTTTCACAGGGAGGAGTAGAAACAGCAGCTCAGAATAGAGATCTGAGGTCCTGCTGGACCACAAGCCTTGCCTGGTGCATGGACCCTGCCCAGCACCAATGGGTGGAGAGGCAGTGGGGGTGACAAGGAAAGTGACTTAGGATGCTGTGTGGTGTGGGAAGCTGCCTTGTCAAGGAAAGACAAGGGGTATCTTCCCAGGTGACAGGCAGCATCACTGCACACACAATGCAGAGTGGGGACTGGCCTGAGCCTCATTTGGGGTCACAACCAGCTCTGTTTCCAAAGGAAAGGTGGCATGAGGCCAGCCAGGACTCTGGGGAATTGAAGTACAAGCATCTTCCCTGAGTTTTGGATTTCAATCAAAGCCTCTGAGAGCCCTCATACCTGGCACTAGATGACCAAGAAACTAGGAACTTGAGCCTGGGTCACCCCCTGCTACCGAGGCCTCTGAGCTAAGGGTTAGAGACCCGGGAGAGAGATGGAGAAGACATCTCTCCCGAGAGATGGATGGAGAGATGGATTGACATGGCATCATGCCTGGTGTTAGGAGGCACTCAGAAAGAGCCATTTAAGGAATAATGTCATGTTGAAAATAAAGCTTCTCCTCTGGTTAACTCCCTGGCTTATTCTCAGTTTGCCTGATGCCTGGAAGACCAGGCAGGTCTGTGGCTCAGGCCAGGGCCATATGGCCCTGTCAGGCCTGCTGACAGATGGTCACTGGGTCAGTAAAACAGAAAGGTCAGTCCTCTTTATTGTATCGTTTCCGTTTTTGAAAAGCTGCCCAGGTAGTTCCAACAAGAATTGAGGCAAAGTTATTTATGTCAAGGAGCCAAGCGCTTTCTCTGTGGTTTGCTGAGTGGGGAGGGAAGAGTCAACATCTAGATTTCTGGGCTGGCATCCCTCACCGTGTCCTCTGGACCTGTCCTCTGTGAGGTCCCTCAGCCTCCTACCTTATTTCCCACCACATCCATGACATGGGCAGCTTTCAGCACCAGCAGCCGGGCCTGCTCGATCTCCACGCGGGACAGGGCAATGTCTGCCAGGACCGTGCCCTGCTCTACAAGGGGCTTCCCAAAGGCCACACGGGACTTCACCTGTGGACACAGGAGACAGGACAGGAGGCATGGACTGCCCTGCAGAGGAGAGGGTGGAAGAAGCACAGGAGAGGGCGGGGGCATGGGGGAAGCTAGACAATGTGGTGGCTGAACAAATTATCTCCAGGAACCCCTTTACTCCAGCCATTCTGCCCCATCTGGGCAGGCCTGGCCTCCAAGCAGGACAGAGCTTGATCTGAGTCGCCTGTGGCCCAGGGCTACTCTGGTAACCAGGCAGTGACTGTGGGCACCTCACACAGGCCAGGAGGGCGCCCTCTGCTGACAGAGGGCCTGCTTCACATCCTGAGGAACTCTTGGGAGCAAAGTCTGGGTGCCAGAGCCCTCTTGTGGGCAACTGTTATTGCAATGGGGATTCTATAGTCTTTGAAAACTACAATCAATCAGAAGAACTTAAGGGATCTTTTCTCTGCCCCCTTTTTTTTAACTAAAAACAGATAATGACACCAATTATATTACTAATGGCAGAAAAGTATACATTTTCAGACCAAAAAAAAAAAAAGCATTTTTTTTAACAAAAAAATAGAATCATATTCTTTATAATGCTTTTGTAGCCTGCTTTTTTTTAATTAAGGGTTATCTCTTTACATATATTAAGAAACAGATTTCTACAGCGTTGCTTTGGAATTTCACTGCATGCCCATAACCAGGGTTATTTGACCAAGCTCTACTTGTTAGCCTCACAGGTTGTTTCAAAGTATTATAATCATGGTTGTGGTGAACCTCCTAGTATCAAATCTAATTACTCTTTATGATCAGGTCCTATGAGTGGGATGGCCACATCAATACTTGGAACCTTCTAAGACTGCTTTTGAACTGTGGTGTTGGAGAAGACTCTTGAGAGTCCCTTGGACTGCAAGGAGATCCAACCAGTCCATTCTGAAGGAGGTCAGTCCTGGGATTTCTTTGGAAGGAATGATGCTAAAACTGAAACTCCAGTACTTTGGCCACCTCATGTGAAGAGTTGACTCATTGGAAAAGACTCTGATGCTGGGAGGGATTGGGGGCAGGAGGAGAAGGGGACGACAGAGGATGAGATGGCTGGATGGCATCACCGACTCGATGGATATGAGTTTGAGTGAACTCTGGGAGTTGGTGATGGACAGGAGGCCTGGCGTGCTGCGATTCATGGGGTCGCAAAGAGTCGGACATGACTGAGCGACTGAACTGAACTGAAGACTTCTGGCATGTACACTCAAGCTGCTCTGCAGGATGAGACTAGATACTGTACCTGAGCCCTTAAAGAGAGCATTTTCTTTAAAAAAAAAAAAAAAAACTAAAAACAAAAACATAAAACAAAGAAATTGGACAGTAAAACGGTGTGAATCTCAGCTTTGCTCAGTGATCTATGCACACATGACCATCTCTGTTCTTTGGACAGTATCTTGTGAGATATTTTGGGGGCTCAAAGGTTCCTTCAGTTTTCTTTGCAAAATTGGTATCACTGATTTGAATTACCATTGCCAGCAAGAGCTTTCATTTGTGTGGAGAACCTTCCAGGGGTCACAGAAGAATAAAGTTTTAAATGTGCTGGGGGAGGAGGATGGTGCAGGGCTGGATGCTAGAGCCCTGAGTTCTCTCTATTACCTGATTTTTAAAGATGAACTGATAGAAGAAATGGTCATCAGTAGACCATGACCCTGTGGACTTGGAACCTTGCCCTCTGCTGTCACAGAGCCTGGCCTTTTCCTTCTGGTCACCTTGACAGGGCAAGGCCCATTCTGCTCTGGATTTGAAACTTTAGCAAAGTAAAAGAGGCAGAGAAAACACAAGGACACAGCTTCTTGTAAAGAACATCACCTTGCTTCACCTGCTAAGTCTGCTCTCAGGAAACAGTTAGGATTAGAAGTCTGAAAGGAAGACAGATGGGTCGTTCTGGTCCAGAGACAGGCGCAGAGAAGTACTTACTCGGGCCTTCATGAGCGCCAGCGCCCTCTCCGAGCAGCCAATCAGCCGCATGCAGTGATGGATCCTGCCGGGACCCAGTCGGCCCTGGGCAATCTCAAAGCCCCGGCCGGGGCCCAGGATGATGTTCTCTTTGGGCACACGGACCTGCTCAAACAGGACTTCACCGTGGCCACCTGAAAGACAGAAAGGGTACTTCGAGTGATCTGCCTACACATTTTCCTTGGATGTGTTTATCTCCTCTGCTGGCAATATTTCTGCCCTTTTGTAGCCTTCTAACAGGAACGTGGTTGAACAGTGAGGGAGAACAAAATGGAGCCTATTAAAAATAGAAAATAAGTCACTAATTTACACAATAACAAATGAATAGCTTGGCATTCCTTTTCTAAAACATGACTCTAGGGATTTCCTGGTGGTCTAGTGGTTAAGAATCCACCTGCCAAAACAGGGGACATGGGTTCAACCCCTGATCTGGGAAGACCCCAAATGCCTCGCGGCAACTACGTCCATGCACCACAACTACTGAGTCTGCACTCTAGAGCCCAAATCGCAACTACTGAAGCCTGTGCACCTAGAGCCTATATTCTACCATAGGAGAGGCCACCAAAGTGAGAAGCCCACACACCATGATGAGGAGCAGCCTCTGCTCACCGCAACTAAAGAAAGCCTGAAGGCAACTGTGAAGACCAGATACAACCAAAAATAAAGAAATCTTAAAAAAAAAAAAAAAAAGGTAACTCTAACTTAAACTGGAACTCCCTAGCAGTATTGTGACTCTACAGTGTATTGACCCTATGGGAACTCTGAAGTCAAAATGTGGACATCATCAACAGAGAGAAAGAGCCCCTATGAGAGGACCTCCAAGCCAGGAAATCGGCTTTCCACACTGAGGTCTAGAAGAGAGGGTCTGGAGGCCACTTCCTGCCTCCATTCTCTGTGGCCTTCTTACCTCCTAGACTCCTGCTTGTCTTCTATGATTAAAAGAAAAAAACAACAACAACAGATGAATGCCTGTCTGAAACTTGCCAACATGGTTGATACTCATGAATGGAACTGAAATGCAGGAGCACATGGCCTTCCAAATTTCCTTAGACTCATAAAGGTGTTACTTTTGCACTGAGCAAGGGTTGCCCAAAGCCTTTTCCCCAGACCCAGACCCAGACACAGAGAAGCGAGCTGTTCCCAAAAGGCCAACCTGGTGCATCCTCCAGCCCATACACCGTCAGTGGCCGGATGATTTTTATCCCTGGGGTATCCATGGGAACCAAGAGTATAGACTGCTGCTGGTGGCGTGGGGCATGTGGGTCTGTTTTTCCCATAAACACGCAGAGCTGGCAGCGAGGATCCAGGATGCCTGCCAGGAAAGGAGAGAGACAGACCCCCATCATCTGACACCACGGCCATCAGCTCTCCTTAAACACTGAGTCTCCTGGCCCACAGAAGCTGAAGTCAGCGAGCAGATGGGGCCCTTTAAGATGTCACGTGATCAGATGAGGACATGCAGCCCTCTGACCAGCAATAAGAGCAACTGGTTTCTGTCCCAGTGAGGAAGGAATCCAACATCCTAAGAACAGCTGATTTGTAAAGCACCACATTGGGTTGAAAATATACTTTGGAGACAAAAGTCTGAAAACTGCTACTTTATCAGTGGCAGCCTGTTCTGCTTTGTTCCCACGGGAGGTAGAAACATGCTGGCTTTGGGCACAGGCTTCAGATTCAGGCCAGCCTTGAACTCTGGGTGGTTCTCTACTTGCCAATAGGGGGGCTAGTACCTTGGGCAGTGACTCAAGTCACTTCTCCATCCTGGTTTCCTTCTCTGTGAAGTGGGGATAATACCACAGACCTTCTGGGGAAGGGTGGAGACTCGGTGAGGGGAGGTCCCCACAGCATGTACCGAGGGCCCTGGAGAGTTAAAGCCTAGTGAACGACAGGATTATCACCAGCCCTTCTGCTGTAGCACAGCTGACCTCACAAGAGGGGGACACCATTGAGGAAGTGACCTCCGGCCTGTCTAAAGGGAGACACCCACAGCAGAATGAAGAGAGTGGGGAGTGGAGGAGAGATTCCTGGAACTGTCACATGTGGGGTCACCTGGAGTCCATGTAGAACCTTTGGTTCTCTCAGGGTTTGCTGCCTCTTCTGGGAACAGAGACAGAATCTCCTTTGTGTTAACTGGAAGTGAAGCTAGTCCCTCCCACAGTTTCTCAGACAACAGCAGGGCAGAGAAGACGTGCTTGTCAGGGAAGACCCACATAAATGTGATTGAAAAATGAATTTCAGGCCAAATACCTGTGATCCACCACTTGTGACCGTTGATGACATAGAAGCCATCTTCCTCTCGGATGGAAGACTCAATGTTGGTGGCATCTGAGGAGGCGACCTGAGTGAGAGCACATTCTGATTAGAGCTGGCAAGGGTCCTGAGTTCCCTGATGGCAGAGCCCGATGGGGCTGGGTGAGGGTCTGGCCTGATGAGGAGCGCCTGTGGGTGACCCAAGGTAGGCACCTGGGGCTCAGTCATAGCGAAACAGGAGCGAGCCTTTCCCTCCAGCAATGGAATCAACCAGCGGGCCTTCTGCTCCTCGGTGCCGTATCGAACCAGAAGTTCCATGTTCCCCGTGTCTGGAGCAGAACAGTTAAAAATCTGGAATGAAGAAAAAGCATAAGAGTGACTTCCACTTCCATATTTAAAATTCAAACATCTCAGAAACATGAACTCTTTCATGTCACAGGTCCTCTGACACCGTCAGGAAAGTCCTTCCTCTCCCCAAGGAAATGCAAAGACCCACAACATTCTGAATACAGTAGCTCAGAGGCCCATGAAGCTCAACCTCAGAGCTCCTTGGGGAGAGAAAGTAGATTGGAGCTGTTGGATTGAGGCTCCACAGAAGCCAGCCAGGCTGTGCTCAGCCAGGCCCTAACTTCCTGAGAAGACGCCACCCCTGGCTCCTTTCCTGCTCTGGCTCCAGCCACCTGCCTGCAGTGTCTTTACTCATAAGAAGTCTGAGTTTGTGTCAGAGCTCCTGAGGCCAGTGCTGCTGCAGGGAACCCCATCAGCCTAGGAGGATGGCTGAACTCTCTGGAGGACAAGGATTTTCTCCCATGCTGAGGAAGACGGTAAAGAAAGTACCTCGGGAGCATACAGAGACGTGCCCATGACCTCACACAAATGTGCATACTCCATGTTGGTCAGCCCTGCTCCGTATTTCTTCTTGGGATCAGTCTCCAGGGGTAGGAAAAGGTTCCAAAGTCCTTCAGCCTTGGCTTTCTCCTGTCATGGCAAAAAGAAATCAGGGGTTCACACAGGATGGCCTTCATTTTATTTTGGCCCATGAAAAATAATAAGTCCTAATCATCAGGCGGGATACAACCCCACAGATCTGTGGGAGGAGAATGGGAGGTGTCTGGGGACAGCCCATTCCAAACAGGGATGGTGCAATCAGTTCACTTCCCCGTGTCTACATCCCAGATGCCCCTCTAGCCCACTTCCATCACTGCTAGCATCACTACTGTCATCACAACACAGCTAGACCTCACATCATGAACACAAGAGAGTGAAGGTCCTTTAGCGAGTCTGCAGGGAACCAGCCCAGAGATGTGGCGGCAGTCTCAGTTGCTTTGAGAATAATATGATGATGATGGGTGATGAGGTACCTAAGGAAATCCCCTGTCCAGCTTTCTTCATGAGGCACAACTTTGGTCCTGGGGAAGTACCCCCTAGGTTTCTGAACATAGCTCCCGACAGGGAAACCAGGGAGTCCAGCCTGGGGATCAGGAACCCAGACCGTGAGTCAGACTGCCTGATTCAGACCCTGCCCCACCACACCTGTTGGGAGACCTTGGGCAAGATAGTGGAGCTCCCCATGGCAGTTTCCTTATCCCTGACAGGGGACGTCACCAACCACCCTACCAGTCACAGCTACTGAGTGAGACTAGGAATGGAGGTGACTGACTGGAAAAAGGATCCGAATGGGAAGATTATCAGGAGTTCAGGTTAGAGAAGGAGGCTCAGAAATGGATGGGAATCCAGGCAGCTTAGAGAATGGCAGCAGGACAAACACTCAGCAGTCCTGCTGTTCAGTGAGTGAGTGCCAGCTGTTTTCTCTATCGAAAACTCTTCCGGTTCCAGGTAGGGACCACGGAGCTGCCCCCACGTGCCCAGTTCCTGCCCGGGTGTTGTGGGGTGGGTTGAGCTGGCACCTTGACTACAGCTCTGCCAGACTGTCCAAAGGCAGGGAGGGAGGCACCCAAATGACTAGGGTGCTACTACCCAAAGAAAGGAGAAGAGACACTAGGGAGCCAACCTATGTCCAAAACATGCATCTCACTAGATTGTTGGCAAGATTAATTAGGTAACACAGAGAACACAGAGTGTTGGACTCAGAAGCTGGGGCTACAATAAATATTAGTGATGATGGAAAGTCTTCCCACTGGGAGGGTACCACCTGGCTGGCTCTTCCATTACATGGGGGCTGCGCTCGAGAACATATACTTCTAGAATCAGCACATACACTTGTCTCATGGCTGTGTTAAGCTAATTAGCTGAGACTGCAGTGACCAAGGAGAGGAAGGACAGATTAACTGGAACAAATGAAGCAGCAAAGGAAAGGAGAATTAGGAAAAGAAGCAAGGGAGTTCTGAGAAGAGGAAGAATAAGGAAATGAATAGAATCATCTCCTTGTGGGAGGGGAAAACACATAGATTTGAGCCCGGAAGATCTGCATTGAGTCCAGGTGATACTATTTCTAGTTGTGTCCCTGGACAAATTCGATTTCTTATCTTTAAATTGAGGTTCATAACGCTTAGCTCATAGGATTTGTGAGATGCAGTACAAATGCCAAATACTTCTCACTTACGAGTAGTAATGACACTTGATAAAAGCTGTGAGCCATTCTTTTACCACTCTCCCCAATAATCTTAGTTGTCCTTATGATTCCCATTCAGGTACGACCACAAGTAGAACATTCTCTAGGTTTTTCCTATACATTCACTTAGAAACTAGAGGTGTTCATGGCAATAATGTCTGCTTTCCAATACTTCTGTGCACTGGATGGGTACATTTAATGAGTGAGGATTAAGTGTGCAGGTCAGCAGGTGGGGTATAGGACATTTCATAAGGTAATGGGAGTACAGAATGGTATGCACCTTACTGATGAAAAGGACCTAAAATGGTCTCATTCAGGAATTCCCTGGCAGTCCAGTAGTTAGGACACAGTGCTTTCACTGGGCGGGGGGAGGGCAGGTCGGGGGAGGGTGTCAGGTTCGATCCCTGGTGGGGGAACTAAGATCCCGTGTGCTGTGGGGCCACAAAGCCCAAAGGCTGCAACTAGAGAAGCCAGAGCACTTTGGGGTCTGTGCGCTCTAGAGACCATGGGCCACAACTACTGAGCCTGTGTAAGAGATGCAACAAGAGGAAAAAAAAGTCAATGCACACCACAACTAGAGAAAGCCCATGCACCACAATGAAGACCCAGCCAGCCACAAGTTAAAAAAAAAGACACTGTAGAAACAGTAAGTGGACACAGAAGCATTCAAGCATTTGATGCACCTTGCTTGCACAGGATCCAAACCGCTTCTTACTCTGGGGTGCTCTCTCACTGTAAAAATTTCAGGGGCATCAACATGTGAGCATTGGACCTACACATGACTGGCTGAAAATTCCCACCTCAATCTCAGTGTCCTGGGGAAGCATCCAGTGGAGACCTCCTGGCCATTGCCCTAGTGACAGCTGTGACCACACTCCTGGCAGTCAGCATTCCCTTGGCTTCTACTGTCTCTTTCAGCTGGCTCTTCAGCCTCCCTGTCCATATTAGCAGCTAGCTGCTCACTCTGCTGCTTTGGTACCTGGAGTGACCTACACTGAGATCCCCACAGTGTCTCTCAGCCGGGGGCAGGGTAGCCAAATTACGGTGCACCCCCAATGTGGTCCTCTCGGGGATCCATCTCCAGGCACTGACATGGGATACATCATTAAATAACATAAGCCAGTGGGAGATTCAAATAATTGAATAAAACAGTTTCATTACAATAGGATGTGGGAATATATATATATATTTCTATATATTATAGGAATAATATATATATATATTACTATGTACTAGAAGAATGGAATTGGAAGCCTATAAATCAAATTGTTGACAGTCACTATCTCAGAGGCCAGAGAACTTTATAGAACTCTTTCTATGTCATGAATTCTTTCTAATCTTGCCATGTTTGAACTCTGGTTAATTTGCAACAGGTTTGTTACTATGATAGTAGAGATAATGCCAATTCATTTTAAAGTAGGTCTGGTTGCATCATAGGCAGAATATGTGCTCCTGAAGACCTCAGATAACTTAAGAACTAACACAAGCCAAGACCAATCCTGAAAAAGTACAGCAGGTATTTCCATTATACACTAAACTGATGTCACTGTGTGTCAGGAGCATAAACGTAGTTTACAGTTGATGTGGCCCTTCAGGTTTGATGTTACGGATTCTTTAAAGACAGCGTCATTTAACTGATGCAATTTATATCACTGTCTCAAATTTACATGATTCAGACATGTATAAAATGAGTCCATCTGCCTCAGAGTTAGAAGCCACAGACTTGGCATTCCTCTGCCTGCGGTGAGTATCAGGCCAGGACGTGGTCACACAGAAAGAACAATGAAGTGAAACTGAGTGATCTACGCTGGCTCTTTCTAGTGGTGGTGGCAGCAGAGACCACTGAGCTCAACTCTTCCATCTCTTCACAGCCTGAGAAGGAACAGATATGGCCAGCTAAGGTTGGACGAGTTAAGCTAAGATATGGACGAGCTAAGGTTGGGCTGTACTAACGAAAAGCTGCTTTACCTTGAGATCTTCGACCAGTGGGGAGGGGGTCCACCTCTCAGCTGAGACCTGGTGACGCTGTAGCTCCGGCTCAGCGGGGTACACATGTCGTTCCATAAACTCCTTCAGCTTCTGATATAGCTCCCTGACTCGGTGGGGAAGGCCTTCTGGAGAGAAGATCAGAGCTCCCTTTGAGGCATGAGCTGGAGAAGAGTCTGTGGAGGTGACATAACTCCTCGTGCCTGGGGTCCTCAGCAGAGACCATGTGTGGTGGGACCTCATTAATGGTTTGGTGGCTGGCATTTCCTTAAAAATCTGGAACCCCTCTTTGATTGCAAAATCCCATGCCAGGTTGGACATAAATTCTGTCAGCTTCTCAGTTTGTTTTGCAGTCGCCGAGCTTGCTTGCCCTAAGTAGAGGCAAAGAAAACCAGTGAGAACCCCCTAAACAACCCTTAATAGTACTAACGTATAACAGTATTGTTGTTCCATCAGCAGCAACTACAACTGCTGAGTACTTGACATGTACCAGACTTAGTGCTGAGTGTCTGATGCTCAACTCACTGAATTCCTGGAGTTGCATGACTGTTTTAATCCCCATTTTACAAAGATCAATAATCAGATTGATTACATTCTTTGCAGCCAAAGATGGAGAAGCTCTATACAGTCAGCAAAAATGAGACCAGGAGCTGACTACAACTCAGATCATGAACTCCTTATTGCCAAATTCAGACTTAAATTGAAGAAAGTAAGGAAAATCACTAGACCATTGCTGCTGCTGCTGCTAAGTCTCTTCAGTCGTGTCAGACTCTGTGCGACCCCAGAGACAGCAGCCCACCAGGCTTCCCTGTCCCTGGGATTCTCCAGGCAAGAACACTGGATTGGGTTGCCATTTCCTTCTCCAATGCATGAAAGTGAAAGGTGAAAATGAAGTCGCTCAGTCATGTCAGACTCTTCGCGACCCACCAGGCTCCTCCATCCATGGAATTTTCCAGGCAAGAGTACTGGAGTGGGTGCCATCGCCTTCTCCGACTAGACCATTGAGGTATGACCTAAATCAAATCCCTTACAATTATACAGTGGAAGTGACAAATAGATTTAAGGGACTAGATTGGGATTTAAGGGACTAGATTGGATAGACACAGTGCCTGATGAACTATGGACGGAAGTTGGTGACATTGTACAGGAGGCAGTGATCAAGACCATCTCTAAGGAAAAAAAAAATGCAAAAAACCAAACTGGCTGTCTGAGGAGGCATTACAAATAGCTGTGAAAAGAAGAGAAGTGAAAAGCAAAGGAGAAAAGGAAAGATATACCCATTTGAATGCAGAGTTCTAACGAATAGCAAGCACACATAAGTAAACCTTATAGCAAGCAGACATAAGTAAACCTTCCTCAGTGGTCAGTGCAAAGAAATAGAGGAAAACAAAAGAATGGGAAAGACTAGAGATCTCTTCAAGAAAATTAGAGATACTAATGGAACATTTCATGCAAAGATGGGTTCAATAAAGGACAGAAATGGTAGGAACCTAGCAAAAGTAGAAGATATTAAAAAGAGATGGCACGAATGCACAAAAAAACTGTACAAAAAAGATCTTCATGACCCAGATAATCACGATGGTGTGATCACTCACCTAGAGCCAGACATCCTGGAATGTGAAGTCAAGTGGGCCTTAGAAAACATCACTACGAACAAAGCCAGTGGAGGTGAAGGAATTCTAATTGAGTTATTTCAAATCCTGTGAAAGTGCTGCACTCAATATGCCACCAAATTTGGAAAACTCAACAGTGGCCACAGGACTGGAAAAGGTCAGTTTTCATTCCAATCCCAAAGAAAGGCAATGACAAAGAATGCTCAAACTACCGCACAATTGCACTCATCTCACATGCTAGTAAAGCAATGCTCAAAATTCTCCAAGCCAGGCTTCAGCAACATGTGAACCGTGAACTTCCAGATGTTCAAGCTGGTTTTAGAAAAGGCAGAGGAACCAGAGATCAAATTGCCAACATCCGTTGGATCATTGAAAAAGCAAGAGAGTTCCAGAAAAATATCTATTTCTGCTTTATTGACTATGCCAAAGCCTTTGACTGTGTCGATCACAATAAACTGTGGAAAATTCTGAGGGAGATGGGAATACCAGACCACCTGACCTGCCTCTTGAGAAATCTGTATGCAGGTCAGGAAGCAACAGTTAGAACTGGACATGGAACAACAGACTGGTTGCAAACAGGAAAAGGAGTACGTCAAGGCTGTATATTGTCACCCTGCTTATTTCACTTATATGCAAAGTACATCATGAGAAACGCTGGACTGGAAGAAGCACAAGCTGGAATCAAGATTGCCGGGAGAAATATCAATAACCTCAGATATGCAGATGACACCACCCTTATGGCAGAAAGTGAAGAAGAACTAAAGAGCCTCTTGATGAAGGTAAAAGAGGAGAGTGAAAAAGTTGGCTTAAAGCTCAACATTCAGAAAACGAAGATCATGGCATCCGGCCCCATCATTTCATGGTAAATAGATGGGGAAACAGTGTCAGACTTTATTTTTGGGGGCTCCAAAATCACTGCAGATGGTGACTGCAGCCATGAAATTAAAGGATGCTTGCTCCTTGGAAGAAAAGCTATGACCAACCTAGACAGCATATTCATAAGCAGAGACATTACTTTGCCAACAAAGGTCCATCTAGTCAAGGCTATGATTTTTTCAGTAGTCATGTATGGATGTGAGAGTTGGACTATAAAAAAAGCTGCTGCTGCTGCTGCTAAGTCGCTTCAGTTGTGTCCGACTGTTAATGACCCCATGGACTGCAGCCCACCAGGCTCCTCCATCCATGGGATTTTCCAGGCAAGAGTACTGGAGTGGGTTGCCATTGCCTTCTCTGAAAGAAAGCTGAGCACCAAAGAATTGATGCTTTTGAACTGTGGTATTGGAGAAGACTCTTGAGAGTCCCTTGGACTGCAAGGAGATCCAACCAGTCCATTCTAAAGAAAATCAACTCTGAATATTCATTGGAAGGACTGACGCTGAAGCTGAAGCTCTAATACCTTGGCCACCTGATGTGAAGAGCTGACTCGTTGGAAAAGACCCTGATGCTGAGAAAGGCTGAAGGCAGGACGAGAAGGGGACGACAGAGGACAAGATGGTTGGATGCCATCACCAACTAAATGGATATGAGCAAGCTCTGGGAGACGGTGAAGGACAGGGAGGCTGGTGTGCTGCAGTCCATGGGGCTGCAAAGAGTCAGACACAACTGAGTGACTGAACAACAGCAACTGCCTGGCATGGTGCCTGACCTAGCAGTGGCTCTTGGGAGTGAGTGCATGATCAATTCCCCTACTGCAACTGCCCTTCTCAGAAGATTTTGACACCCTGGCTGAGAGCAGAATGCTGCCAGAAAGCCTTGGGTACTGATGAGCACAAAGCTAAAATGTCCCCATAGTACTAACAAACCCACTGCTGGGCTTCTTTCTATTTGCCGTTTTAAGTTTTCATTTTGGAAAATTTCAAAGACAAACAAAACTACAGAGAAGAATTTAATGTACCTACAGGTTTCTGCCACTCAGCTTCAACAATCATCAAAGCATGGCCAATCCTGTTTCATCCTCTGCCTTTCCACCCCTACTACCCTGGATTTTGCTGCAGTAAATCCCAAACACCACATCTTTATACTTATATTTCATTTATGTCTAAAAACAAAGACTTAAAAACATCCACGCAATATCACTATCACACTTGAACAGCAGTTAACTATGACACCTTAATATCCTCAACTATCTAGTCAGAATTCATTTTTCATTGATTGCCTCACAAAAATTTTTTTCAGAACATTTCTTTTTTCAAACAGGGATCTGAATAAGGTCCAAATACTGTTTTTGGTTAATGTATCTTTTAAGTCCCTGAGATAGTTAAGACTGTCTCAGAAAAAATTTTTTCAGAACATTTCTTTTTTCAAACAGGGATCTGAATAAGGTCCAAATACTGTTTTTGGTTAATGTATCTTTTAAGTCCCTGAGATAGTTAAGACTGTCTCAGAAAAAATTTTTTCAGAACATTTCTTTTTTCAAACAGGGATCTGAATAAGGTCCAAATACTGATTTTGGCTAATATATCTTTTAAGTCTCAACATCATATCACCTTTTTCACTTGTTGAAGAAACTGAATTGTTTCCCTGTGAAGTTTCCCAGAATCTGGATTTTTGTGAGTGGCTTTGTCTCAGTGGTGCTATTTAATGTGCTCCACTGAACCCTCTGTTCCCTGTAAGTTGGTGGCTGGCACTAGAGGCTTGGTCAGATCCAGGTTCAACTTTTGAGGGCAGCATCAGGAGATATGTAATGTCTGGCTGCCTCTCTCGATTTTAGCACTATTAACACTTATTTTCCGGATGCATTCATGTACCAGGATGGCAAATTGGTGCTATGCTAATTCTATCACTGGGTCCAGGATGCTTCTCTACAGAGAAACTTCCTCATTAATCATTTGGTTAACATGACAACTAATTTGTATAGGAAAGGCAGGATAAGTGGTTGACGTTTTCCCCTTCATTTACCAATTATCAGAATAATGGGTTGCTTCCCTCTCAGCCTCCACAGTCAGCAGTGAGACTTTTAGTATCACTCTTTACTCATGGATTTAAACATACTTGATGTGTGTCATCCATTCCAGCTCTCATCCTTACTGGTGCTCAAAGTTTCCTGTCATTAGCAAGTGGGAGCCTATTCAAGTGGACTCTTGAAACAGTTAAATATGACCTTCATAATCAACAACTTCCTATCTTTCTGGTACAGGAAGATGTTCCAGATTCATCTTGTGGATTTTCTGCCCTAGACCTGAAATCAGTCACTTCTCCAACGTGCCCTGGTTCCTTTTGGTAAGAATGGAATTTATAGATTATAATGTGGATGATTATAGGTATTTAATGCTACTGGCCCAGTCACTATTGCTAAGCCTTTGGGGAAGTTTTTTCGGAGAGTCTACCTTCCTGCTTTCTAATTGCTTTCCTTCTACATAGGAAACAAAATTTAATCTGTCTTTATACCTTCTTAAATAATTTAGGCTATAGATTATTTCAGTGTCTACCCTACAGAATTCAGAATGAAAACTAAATTGGCACTGTGCCATACTTGCATATATATGAACACTCCATAGGTGACACGTGTATATATTGAACCATCAGTTCTAAGTAGCCAAACTTTTCTTCTCAAAAGTTCAAACTTTAAAGATACAATCTAGAAAACACTGGTTAAATAAAGTATTTTCCCATATATGTAAGAGGATCATCAAAGAAAATACAGTAATCTTTTTTTCTTCTTCAACAGTCCCCTCAATGGGCAATTTGGCAACATCTAAAAAATTTTAAATATACAAATTTTTAACCCAGAAATTCTAACTCTGGGAATTTATCCTTCAGATATATTCAAATACGAGTAAGAAACGATGTCCACCAACCACTATGTGACTGTGAAAATCTGCAGACGATCCAAAGATACATCAATAGGGTAACTGGTTAAATACATTACAGCATATCCATACAATGGAATGTACTATAGAAAGCAAAATGAATGATGTCTATACACACTCACATGGAAAGGTCTTAGTGAAGTACTGTTAAGTGGAAAAAAATAAGGAATTTGCCTTACATAGTTGTCAAATACATATATATGGCCATAATATATAAATATATATATATACACACACAATCAGTTCAGTTCAGTTGCTCAGTCATGTCCGACTCTTTGCAACCCTGTGAACTGCAGCATGCCAGGCCTCCCTGTCCATCACCAACTCCTGGAACTCACCAAACTCATGCCCATTGAGTCGGTGATGCCATCCATAGTATTTCATAGAAATTCTTTGGGATAAAAAATTTTTATATCAAGGTACTAAAAAAATAACATGTAAAATGATCACACTTTTATAAAACTTGCAGAGAGAGACAGAGAGGAGAGACAACAGATATACAGAAAAATTGGGGCCCAAAACCCTTAACTTAGCTTCGTCTTTGAGGAGTGATGCTGAAAAAAAATGGAAAACGATTTTATATTCTTCTATATGATTGAGTTCTTATTATGTGTTTTTACTTTTAAAAAGTTTTATACCTTACTTTAATAATTTTTTAAAATTCTAAATATTTCTTAAAAACATATGATATACACTTGCTGACAAATGGTTGAATTAACTGAACTTTGTAGTTTGGTCATGAGAGGGTTTCAGGGAGAGAAGCCTCTTGGCTTTGACTCACACCCTGAGGCCAGCTCTCCTAGGCTCCCATTACCTGTGAGTGAACGCTTGTAGACTCCCTGCAGGATTGCGGCGATGCGGAAGAAGGAGAAAGCCATGTAGAAGTTCCAGTTCTCAATAGGAGGGATCCCCATGTGAAGACAGTACATCCTGAAATAGTCCTCTGCAGTAGGGATTCCCAGCTCAGTCAAATCACAGTCACTCAACCCTGAAGCGACAGAGCCAGAACTAGGCAATGACCTCAGCTCCCCCGTGGCTCCTAATATTTGAATTCTGAAAATCATCTTGTCCCTTGGAAATAAGTTTCACAACTAGTTCAAAGGGTTATAGGTCATCATTTTAAGATGTCTGGAATCCAAGCATGAAGCTGTTCTTCATAACCTGGTTCTTAAAAGTTTTGGACTAAACTGACAGTAAAGGAAGTAATGAGGGGCCTCCAGGTTCCATCTGGACCACAGGTCAGGGTGGATGCATATTATTTTCTATCAGTCATTTGATAAAAAATGGTATTCAAAGAAATCTCACCAAATTATGAAAAAGATAACTGCAACAGATAAAAAATCTTACTGATTTTCTTCATTTATAACATTTTGATGGTTCAGAAGCATATAATATATTCTGTTCCAAGAATTTATCCTAGGAGTATACCTTATATACAGGCAAAGATATTACTATGCAGATATTCACTGCCCTTTTTGTGGAAGCACAGGGAAGTTAGTAAGAATTAAAAAAAACAAAAAACAAAAAACTGGAAACAAATACCCAAATTGAAATCAAACCAAATGCCTTGAATGAGTTAATTCTTTAACAATGAAATCCTATGCTGTCATTAAAAACGATACTGTAGAAGAAATACTAAATACCTGAATTTCATGGAGCCAAATCACCAACTACTTCAGCTGAGTTTGCCCAAATCTTTGAGAATGGAGGAGGCTCCATCCCCACTCCCCCAGCAGCAGTTCCTACCTGGCTGAATGGGAAAACCGGATGGCAGGTAGTGAGCCAGGCAGTTGTAGGCCACATCAGCAAGGGGGTCACCTAAAGTAGAAAGTTCCCAGTCCAGGACAGCAAGCACCTCGGCAGTTTCCGGATGGAATAGCAGGTTGTCCAGCCTGAAGGAGCCACAAGGAATGGAGACAGCACTAAGAAAACTGACCCCTGGGGAGTGTTCCATGCTGAGTGTTTATTTTGTTGGCCCCTCCAAACACACTTCCCAGCCCTCTGTGCCCCATGTGCCCAGGAGCCTGCATGGGCTGCATCCACCACCTCCCTTGCCCTCCGGCTCAGCCAATGGGGATACCAACAGGCAATGGGAAGGGGGCCTGCATATTAATTCCCCAGCCCCCTCTCAGCACAAGGCCAAGGGACAACTGTGTTCCTCTCCCAGGGGCCACAGCTTTGGTGAGGCAGCCCTCGCCACATAGAGACACTATCCAGGTTCTGGTAATTCTCCTTCCCTGAGATGGTTTTAAAACAGGTCTGCAATTTTTTGACACTCCTGCCACAAAAGGAAGAGTCTAATCCTTCACCTTTGGAAGCATCTCACTTCTAACAATTATGATGCAGGTGGAAGTGGTGCCGAGTGACTCCCAAGACAAGGATAGAAAAGGTGATCAGCTCCCGCCTGGCCCTCTCCCCTCAGAATACACACCTTTGCAGCCCTGAGCTACCAGGTAAGAAGTCCAGCTATCCAGAAGCTACAATACTGGAGAGTACGTGTGTGTGCAGTCAGTTAGTCGTGTCCAACTCCTTGCGACTCCATAGACTGTAGCCCACCAGGCTCCTCTGTCCATAGAATTTCCCAGGCAAGAGTACTGAAGAGGGTTGCTATTTCCTCCTCTAGGACATCTTCCCAACTCAGGGATTGAACCCACATCTCCTGCATTTCCTGTACTGGCAGGGAGATTCTTTACCACTGAGTCACCTGGGAAGCCCCATACTGAAAAGACTAGTTGAGAAACCATAGATATAGAGAGAGAGATTCAGGGAGCCCAGCTCTCTTCTGTCCCTGTGCAGATGTGTGAGTGAGCCATCAGGCGATTTCAGCCCCTGGCCTTAAAGTCACTCCAACAAGCCATCTTGCCCCCAGACTGTAGACTCATGAGCAAAATCACTGCTGTGGCTGTTGACAGCAATGCAGTTCTGGAGGCAGTTGTCCTGCAGTAGTTACAACTGGAGCCTGTGCTTGTGCCTTCGGACCTGGGGGTGATACTAACTCTTGCTGTGGCAAAGGCCCCAGATGTCAACAGTGTCAAACCTGACAAACCCTTCCTTAAAGGCCATGCACAGGGAGATAATTGTGCATGGATAGTTGTCAGCAGTAAACTGGGGCAAGACCAGCTGCTTCTTTCCCCTTCAAATGCCCTTCCTATCACTTTCCACATTTAAATATCAACCCTCCTCATGCCGAGTCGACCTGAAGTCCCCGTGCACCACTGTGGTCCGCTGCTGCCTGGGAAGGTGGAGGGGCAGCCACTCGATGAGCCTCTCCATTGCTGGAATGGTGCTGGTTTCTGAGGCTCGATACTGCTTGATCCATGTTTGCACCTGACGTGCAAGATAGTCCCCTGAGGGAAAGAAGATTAGAATATGGTGTGCCATTTCAACAAACTCCAAAGGTTTCAGAAATCAACCACTGCGTGAAACCCTTTGTAATGTCTGAGGCATCTTCATCCCATGACTGGAGAATTTTCCACTTGATGCTCCTGCTCCCTCAACTTGGAAGCCACTGCTATTTTGTCTTGGCTGGATCTGTGTGATCTGGGCATTGTTCCCAGCCACACAGCCCTCTGAGCCTGATCTCTGGCCCTCTCAGAGATCCTGTAAGCTTCCTAACAACCTTTAATAAATCCTTTCTTAGCTAGAGGACAGTGCTTGGCTAAGAGCATGGACTCTGGGATAGGTGGTCTGAGTTTGGTTCCCAGCCCTGCCATTCTCTGTGTGGTCTCAGGTAGGTTACTTCATGTCTCCATGCCCTTGTTCTTCATCAATGAGATGGCCCTCATTAGAGTTGTTGGGAGGATAAAATATGTAAGGCCCCTGCAACTGTTCGCAGCATGTAGGAAGTAATACATGAGTATTTGCTATTATTCAGTTGTTTATTAAGAAACCCAGAGTTATCACAGTTGAGGAACTTGCAAGTTATGGGACCATAGACTACAAGTGAGTTCTGGAGTTACCTGTCTCACAGTTAAGCTTTTCAAATGATTTAACCTTTCTAAGCCTCCATTGCTTCATCCGTACAATCGGTGTACTGATACCTATATTCCCCAGGACCATTGTGAAGGACAAGTGAAATCCATACATAACATGCCGAACACAGAAGGCTGCTCAATGAATAAGGGCCATTATTACTGTCACTGTCATTGCTGTCAAATGACAATTATTGTCACTATTAATAATAAACAACATACCAGGTCCATGCTCTAAGTCAAGCCCTCACCCCTCATCTGAGAGAAAAATGTTTCCCAGGAGCTTGAGGACAAGGAAAGAGAGACTGGGCTCCTTCCGTGGAGTCAGCTGCACACTTGGAGCATCCATTCACCTGTCATTAGAATGATCCAGCAGAGCTGTAAGAGGCGTGATCAAAACCCACAGGAATTCAACCCAGAACAAATCAAGCCTTGAGAACTAACTTTCAGTTTTCAGAATTATAGGAAGTAGAAGTCAGCAGTAAATGAAACCATAATCAAAATAAATCTATAATACACTTACCTGGTACCTTTAAAAACTCATTTAAAAAAATTGGTGAGGGGGTTGTTTTAGACGCCTCAATCAGATCCTGATTTGGAAAACAAACCAAAACACCTCACTTATAAAAGATACAAGAGGAATAATGAGGAAATCGAATATGGACTGGGTCTTAGATAGTCTGAGAAAATGGTAAATTTTCTTGGATGTGATAATGGTGCTGGGGGATGTTGTTATTATTAGGAAATGCATACTGAAGCACTTAGGAGTCAAGTGTCAGGGTCTCTTAATCATGCAGATAGATAAATACAGAAAGAGATAAATAAATATGGCAAAAGTTAGTCATTCTTAAAATCAGTCAGGGCATATAGTTATTCACAGCACTACTGAATGTTTCTGTAAGTTTGAAAATTATCCTAAGAAATCAAATACTAAAGCCTCCAGGAGCTGAACCTTGGTGGAAGGAGCCCCTCAGGTTAATATCCTACGTGGATTTAGGATGTCCCCCCATCCCCCATGCACACACCACCCCAGCGCTGTGCACACTCTCTTCTCATGGGAAGCAGGTACAGCTACCCCTGTGTTTCTGCTCTGCTGGCCACTGGCCTCGAGCAGGCCTGCCAAGGCACAAACACCCTTCCTCCCCAAAGCAGCCTGCCCTCTGGGATGAGAAAAGGGAATTTTGCTCTCTACAGATTCTTGGTGGAAAGTTTCTTTATGATAACTAGATTGGACCTAAGGGATCTTTGTCAAAAGTTCCTTTTCATCAGAAATCATGTTTATGTGCTTTTTTTGCCTTACAAATTTATATTTGTTCTCTTCAATAAATTATATATTCACCTGGTTCAAAATTAAAGTGACAAAAATGTGTACAATAAATCCCCAATCCCCTGCCCAGCCACTCAGCCCTTTCTCCCCAAAGGCAAACCACGTGACCAATTTCTTAGGCATCCTCTTGGGGATATTCTTCAAGTGTGCAAATAAATTAATTTTATTTAAATGTACCAATTGTACACAAATGGTATATTAGCTATACACAGCCTGTGCCCTGCCCAGCAGCTGGATTCCTAACATAACTTAAGAAATTACAGGATACTTGAAAAGAATATCTGATGGCCCTGTAGCTGGACCAGTGATTGTAAAATCTGAGGAAGCTGCTTTATGTAATAAGCCTCAAGACATAGCCAGCGGCCCAGGAGCCTGACCCTGAATTATATAAAATCAGACCAGATTTCTGCTTCGTCTCTTTGTCAACCTAATACGTCAGTGGAAAGTATATCAGAACGATCCACTGTAAAAGGCAAAGGATCCACTCAGCGCATAGAAGAGCCCTCCTTAAACCTGTTCTCTCTTCACTGTGCAATGGGATGTCACACTGCCCACTGCTTCATGTGACACACTTTGTCCATTCACAGCACTGGAACAGGTGCCATCTCTTGCTTTTCATATCAATGCTGTGAGACGGGCAGGGCAGGGCTTTTTCACTCAACCTCTATTCTTGAGAAAACTATGATAAAGTAATGGGGCTTGCCCAAGGTCACCCCACAAATCAGCACCTAACTTCTGTTCCAGGGCTCTTTCCATCCTGAAACAACAGATCAATATAGGCAACATCTGTTGTCTTTGCCTACTGGCCCTTTTACTAGTAACTAGGGCTCCAGATGAAATAGAAGATGCTCAGTTAAGTGAAATTTTGGATCAGTTCAGTTCAGTCGTTCAGTCGTGTCTGACTCTTTGCAACCCCACGAACCGCAGCACACCAGGCCTCCCTGTCCATCACCAACTCCTGGAGTTTACCCAAACTCATGTCAATTGAGTTGGTGATGCCATCCAACCATCTCATCCTCTGTCGTCCCCTTCTCCTCTTGCCCTCAATCTTTCCCAGGATCAGGGTCTTTTCAAATGAGTCAGCTCTTTGCATCAGGAGGCCAAAGTATTGGAGTTTCAGCTCCAACATCAGTCCTTCCAATGAACACCCAGGACTGATCTCCCTTAGGATGGACTGGTTGGATCTTCTTGTAGTCCAAGGGATTCTCAAGAGTCATCTCCAACACCACAGTTCAAAATTTTGGATAGACAACAAATAAATTATTATAAATATCTTCCAGTGAGACCACCAAGACGGGGAACCCCACTAAATTGGTAATTCTGTTCAAAAGTTAGCATTTGATACAGATCTGGCTACAAGTGGAAAGGGTAGAGAACTCCCTCTATTGTGACTGGGAAGTCAGCAAGCCTGCTATGTGGTAGCAAAGTTTCTCAAAGGGTTAGTTTTGAGGCCTTACATCATGTGCCTACAGAGTGATAGAATTTTAGGAAATTTGGTAAAAATATGTCAGGAAGTTGATGTACATTGGCTACATACTGCAGCATTTGATACAGTCCTAGAGGAATAGGCATGCTTTAGTTAAAAGCAGAGAAAGAACAAAATATAGCTTACTGAGATTCTTTTTAACCATGGTCAGGAAGGCATTGAGAGTCAGATAATTTTGAATGCTGCAGGGAAAAGTGAAACTCTTTGGTTCATGCTAAAGTATCTGCATGCAAAAGCACGGAGACAATTGTGATGGTGGTTATAAAACTGTGTGCATTTGTCAAAATTCATAAAATGCTACCTTTCAATACAACTGACTTCCAAAAAAAAGGAAAAGGGAAATCCCGACAACACAAAGTGCTTACAAGGATGAGTAACAACTGGAGCTCTCAGACAATTAAAAAAAAAGAAAGAAAAGAGCAGCAACAAATTATACAAATACCTTGGTACAATGGCATTTAAAAAAAATTTACCCCTGTTGAAAAGAATATTTAGAGGAAATGGTAAAAAATGGAGAAGAAAATACATATCTTAAGTACTTTAGGCCAGTCGGTATCAGAAAAAAGAATACAGTGAGATAAAATTTGCAGGGAAAAGAGATTCTATAGTCCATGGATGGATTTATCTCAGGACAAAACATCTAGGTAAACAACACCTCCACTAAAATGAAAGTGGATTTCCAAGTAGGACGCTAACAAGCCCACCTCACATTTACCAATGCTGCCTTAAAACCCTGGCACAATAGAAATTATGAAAGCAGAGGACCAGTGAGGAAACATCAGCACAGAAGACAAGGGGCCCCGTGCTCACCGTGTTTCCCATAGTCTTCCAGGCCCGCAGCCTTGAGGTCCACACTGTGAATCTTGCACAAGACTCTGTTCATGGCAGTGTAGATGGCCCGCCTCTGGCTGGGCTCCAAGCCTGGCAGAGAGGGGTCTTTGTAGATGAGGCCTGGGCAGTATTCCATCAGATAGAAAGGGGTACCGACAACACTGGGAGGGACACAAACAGGGTGTTTCAGTGGCCTGTGATGTGGCAGGCTGTTAGGGCACTGCTCTGTCCTGTGTGTAAGCTCTAAGTGCTGGGTGGGAGTCCAGACCCAGAGAACTGGAAACTTCCTTTTTCCTCTGCATATAAGTGGAAGTTAGAAGTACTCCTTCCCCAAACTAAGCCACACATAAACATCCCTGTCTACACTTCCTGGCCAGCATGCCTCTCTTCTCTTTGGAATCTACTCGGAATGGGATTGTAATAATATAGGAAAGCAGCATGTTGGGTCAAGGGGTGGGGGGTCAGGTCTGGAGTCACACAGAACCAGGCTTAAGTCCCACCTCTGCCCTTCCTAGAATTGTGACCCCGAGGAACATATTAAACCTCTCTGAGCATTGTTTTTACTCAATCTATAAAGCTTCAAAGAATAGCTATAAGAATTAAGGGAGCAATATACAGGGAATGCCTGGCATATGTGTCTGGTTCCATGAGGGTTTGATAAATACCCCTTCTTGTTGTTGATGTTATTTTCATCATTATTCAGTGAAATGAATGGTATACAAAACACCCCAAAGTATTAAGGTGACACACCAAAATGTCATTAATTAATCTTTTCGTCACTACTAGAAATCAGTTTAGTACTCTGAAAAGTTGTTTTGAAAATTCTACTGTTATAAATATTCATCCTGACTTGAAAATTTAAATTATTTTTAGTTTAAGTATAATACTGCTGCTGGAGTTATGAAAGAAAATGTCTTTATTCTTAGGAGATATATGCTGTCTGCAACTTACTTCAAAAGGTTCAATGAATAATAATTACATACATATGAAATATACTTACTTACTTATAAAACAATTATATAATTATTGATCAAAACAGTACATTAGAAAATGTTTATATAATTATTAACTATTTTCATAAAATTATTTTATCTATATTATACACTTACATATATACACACATACATATATATATATACACATATACATAGAAAGCAAATGTGGCAAAACGTCAACCAATGTTTTCATCTAGATGCAGTGTAAATGGGTGCTCACTGTACTGTTTTTTTCTTCTTTCAACTTCTGTGCATGTTTCAAATTTTTCATAATTAAAAAATCAGGAAAAAAGAGACTCAGAAAGTATATTATAATGCAATTCAAAAACAGTTTAGAAAGCCCACAATAAAAAAATTAATTAAAACAAACAACATGAAGCTAGATGGACGTATGCTCTTTAAATGTTAGGAAAGATGCTTCCTACCAACTCTCACGAAAGCAGGCATTTATCTTTCAGGATAACTTAAACCTCTTTAGGGGAGGTTGCTATAAAATCTCTTTTCTACTCAAATTTTACTTGTCTTTAGCAAACTAGAATTTGAGTTAATATATGGACTTTTCTGTAGCTTGAATATACAGTGGAAAAAATAAATCTGAACATTACCTTGAGTCTTCACAAAGGTCAAGAACTTTGGGGACAGGGACTCCAGCATTTCCAAGGGCTTTCATTATCCTAGCAGAACAAAGATGAGAGACACTGCTGAATAAGGTGATCAGATTTTCTTGAAATTATTCTTTGATTTTAAAATGGTACATGCAAAAATCAAAATGGAATGCTAAAATTTAAAAATTTCAATTGACCCAAGAAGACAAAAAGTCAAGGAGAACAAAAGAGAAATGGAACAAAGATCTAATAGGAAAATCATAGACCTGAGTCAAATATATTGATAATTACATTAAATTTAATAGTGTAAGCATTCTAATTAAAAGACAAAAATTGTCCTACTGGATACAAAAGCGAGACTTAATATGCTTTAAATATAAAAACATAGAAAAATAAATAAAATATGAAAGGATGGAAAGGGAAGTTCCATGAAATTGGTGAATATAAGAAAGCTAATGGAGAGTCAGGCGTGTAAACCAGCTGGAGTGGTGGCGGAGGCAGCAGCAGCAGCAGCAGCGGTAGCGGCAGGACCGCCGTGGTGCTGGGAGCAGCGACTCGGAGGGAGCGTGAGGTGACACTGGCTGCGGGCACCCAATGACAGCGCAAGAGGTACTAGCTTTTACAGGTTTGCACCATGCATGAGTATAAGCTAGTCGTTCTTGGCTCGGGAGGCGTTGGAAAATCTGCTCTGACTATACAGTTTGTTCAAGGAATTTTTGTTGAAAAATATGATCCTACGATAGAAGATTCTTATAGAAAGCAAGTTGAAGTAGATGCACAGCAGTGTATGCTTGAAATCTTGGATACTGCAGGAACGGAACAATTCACAGCAATGAGGGATTTGTACATGAAAAATGGACAAGGCTTTGCGTTAGTTTATTCCATCACAGCACAGTCCACATTTAATGATTTACAAGATCTGAGAGAACAGATTCTTCGAGTTAAAGACACGCATGATGTTCCAATGATTCTGGTTGGTAATAAGTGTGACTTGGAAGATGAAAGAGTTGTAGGAAAGGAACAAGGTCAAAATCTAGCAAGACAGTGGAATAACTGTGCATTCTTAGAATCCTCTGCAAAATCAAAAATAAATGTTAATGAGATCTTTTATGACCTAGTGCGACAAATTAACAGAAAAACGCCAGTGCCTGGGAAGGCCCGCAAAAAGTCGTCATGTCAGCTGCTTTACTATACTAAATGCATTGTAGCTCTGAGCCAGGTCTGAAGAACTGTTGCCCAATTCAACAGTGCCAGCATTCCAACTTTGTTAAACCTACCAACATCTTAAATGGACTTTCTGTGGTGGTACCCTTTAAGAGGCGGATGAAAACTACTACATCAGTTTGCACATTCTAATCACTTTCCAGTATCACAGAGAGATTTTTACTTATATAATAGTCCTAGAGTATGCAGCTGGTAAAACCAGAGGCTACAATCCAGTATTACTGCTAAGAGACATTTTTCATCCAGCAATGTTGTACATGTATGAAAATGGTGTACTGTATACTTTAACACACCCCATACTTTGTATTGGAGAGCACAATAATGTAAATCCTAAAAGCACCACTATTTTGGCATAATAAAAGAAAGTCCAAAGAGCTCCTATATAGACTACTCCAGATAACTTTGCTTCTTTGATACTTGTAGCTTATTATAATTTTTTTTTAAGAAATTCAAGGTCATTATCATTGTATTGTACAAATAAGTGCTTTGATTAACACAGCTATATAGTTTTTTTAATTTTTAAAAAACCTGTGGAGACAGTGATCTTGTCTTTAAAATATAATAGTCCTTTCAGTATAATGTCTTAGATTAAAGACGTTGCCTTTAATATCTGTTGGGAAGGAAATGTCCAGACTTTTCAAATCTTTTATTATATGTTTCCTTTTTTGTTTACATAGGGAACAATGTTTAGAGTTGTGTGTACAGTGGGGGTCTACAACAAGAAGTGTATATTTGCAAACAATTTTTTAATGATTTAACAATTTTTGTAAATCATTTTCAGGCTTCTGCAGCTGTAGATTCTCACTGTGAACCCCCTGCTTGCTCCTGCATAAGTGTATCTGCAATACCAAATACACAGGTTTAGTATTTTTGCCTGTTAGTGATTGTTTCCCGTGTGTAACGTTTTGGTTGAGATGTTAAATGGTGGAAGAGTACTGTGGATGTGAATGTGGGGAGTAATTTTAATCATGTGTAATTGGTCACAAGGCCTAAGTTGCAGTAACTATTGCTGTTTTATTTAACAACGCCTTGTTGCTTTGTATGCATTAACGTTTGGGTGTAAAGATTGTGTGTCTATCCAACAGGGAGCCACAGTATTTAAATTGACCAACCTAATGTTACAACTACTTTTGAGGTGGCCAAATGTAAACTAAAAGCCTTAATTAAAGTGGTGCAATTTTGTATAACTTAGCATCAGTAGTTCAATAAATTTGGATTG
Source organism: Bos mutus (assembly GCF_027580195.1). Lineage (NCBI taxonomy): Eukaryota > Metazoa > Chordata > Mammalia > Artiodactyla > Bovidae > Bos > Bos mutus. The sequence goes on from NC_091633.1 coordinate 17,181,074, forward strand.
CCAAAAAAAAAAAGAAAGCTAGTGTAACTATATTAATATCAGAAGAAGAGACTTAAGACAAAGAGAACTACTAGAGATAAAGAGGGACATTTCAGAACAATACAAGAGTTAATTCACCAGGAAGATATTATAATCATAAATGTGCATGTGCCTTAAATAACAAGGTTCTACTGTGCAGCACAGGGAACTCTATTCAAAATCCTGTGACAAACCACAATGGAAAAGAATATGAAAAACAATACATATATGTATGACTGAGTCACTCTGGTATATAGCAGAAATTAAACATAACGTTAAATCAAATATGCTTCAATTAAAAAATAAATAAAAAATAAATGTGTATGTGCCTAATAACAGAGCTTTACAATACCTAAAGTAAAAATTTCATTATTAAAGCTAGAAATGGACAAACTGACAATCATAACTGAGACTGCAGAATGCCTTTATCATTAACTGACTTTATCAGACTAACTAGAAGTAGTAAGATAAGAACAACACTACCAACCAACTTGATCTGATGGACAGTTCTATAACACTTGCACAACATCCCCAGGATATACATTCTTTATGAGTGCACACAGTACAGTCACCAAGACTTATCATATAATGGTCCATAAAATAAGTCCTGATAAGTTTCCAAGTATCAAAATCTTAGTATTTCCAAGACCTTAATGGAATTAAAGGAACATTAAAAAACATTTCAAACTGTAAAAATAATAATAATAATACATGTCAAAACTTGTGGGATGCAGATGAGCTTAGAAAGTGATTCGTAACTTTGAAAGCTCATGTTAGAAAAGAAGGAAAATGTAAATCATTTACATTTACAAAATGTAAGGTTATAGCTAAGAAGATAAAAATATATCCACAGTAAGCAGATGGAAAGGAATAAAGCTCAAACGAAAACTAAATGAAATAGAAAATAAACAGAAAAATTAATAAAACTAAGCATTTGTACTCGTCAACACAATGATAAATCCTTAAGTAGACTGATGAAAGAGAGAGAAAATACAAATTATCAGTCAATTGCAGGAATCATAAAGAGAGAACATTACTAGAAATCCTACATACAGTAAAAGGACAGTAAGGGAATATTTTGAACAATAAATTTAATTGTTCATATGAAATGGACATATCTAACTTTATATATATTTATAACAATTTTATATATTTTAAAATATAAATGGACAAATTCTTTGGAAATTACAACTTCCAAAGCTAAGGTAAGTTGAAATAAAAGACCCAAATAATCCAATATTTATTGAATTGAACCCATAAGCAAAAACCTTTTCCTAAAAAAACTCCAGGCCCAGATGAGTTTACTGGTAAATTTTATGAAACATGTAACGAAGTCTATGGGTTTTTCCAGGCAAGATTACTGGAGTGGGGTGCCACTGCCTTCTCCTAATGTTTCAATGTATAAGTCTTTACAAAAAATAAAAAAAACCAGTTAAGACATACATAGTTTGTATCTGTTTTTGCTACATTAAGATTTTATCATATACATTTTATTACAGGCATCCTTTTATTGACAGCAATCACAGTATAATCATTAAGACTGGGCTATGGAATCCTACTACCCCTGGGTGTGAAGCCAGGCTCCATCCCTCACATACTAGTTATATATCACTAGGCATGTTGCTCAGTTTTTTTAAGCTTCATTTTTCTATAAAACGGGGGTCATAATAGGACCATATCAGGGGGTTGCTGAGAATTATCTGAATTAATAATACATTCAAAGCATGTATTATAGTGCCTGACACATAATGAACACTCAGTAAGTATTAGCTATTATATTTTTGTTCCAACAAATAGAAATACCAAGGTTTGCAAAATCATTTCTTGATTACTGCAGCTATAGGTTATGTCCATTTTTTTATTATAAATGACACTGCAGTCAGCATATTAATGCATAAAGGTTTTCTCCCTATTTAGAACTATTTTTTAAAGAGAGATCCTCTATTGGAATTATTAGGTATAAAAATATGACTACCCTGAGGTTTTTACAAATTGTGTTATACCGTTTTCCCAGCTTTCCAAATTTGATTTGGCATTTTATAAGCAGATACATGTTTCATCTTCAAGTGCACATTTTATTCCTTTACTAAAATGGAAATTCTGTGCATTTTGGATTTTTGGATGTCCTTCGAACAGTCCAGAATTCCTCAGAACACTGGGAAGTTGGAGAAAGTCCCCAGGCAGAAGGCATACATAGTGGTAGCTTCACATTTCAGGGTTTCTCTTCTGTAAGCACATACTATCACATGGGCACATATATAAATATAAACGCTCACAAATAGCTAGTGGACTTCTGTGGGCTTCACAAATGAACCCCGAAGCCTTCATAAATGTCAGTCATCAGTAGCTGTAATATAGAGAGTCAGACACAAGGAACCAAAAAGTCAGAGGAGACAGTCAATAATGAGAAAGAGGCCAAGAGCTAAAATCACATTTTCCTGACTACTTGCTGCAACCTTCCTTCTGGAGAACATGACAGACTGGAAGGAAGGTGGAGGAGGAGGCAGAGAAAGTCTTCTGGGAGAGGAAGCTCCACTCTGGAGCCCAGTCATCATGCTGTCACTCACTGTCCAAGGGTTTGAAGCTAGGTTTTTCAACCTACTATGTTTTATTTTGTTTTGTTTAATATTTATTTATTTTGTCTGTGCTGGGTCTCCATTGCTGTGCACAGGCTTTCTCTAGTTGCAGAGAGTGGGTGCTACTCTTTAGGGTGGTGTGCATGTGGGCTTCTCATTGCGGGGGCTTCCCTTATGGAGCACTGGCTCTAGAGTGCTCAGGCTTCTGCAGTTGCAGCTCCTGGGCTCCAGAGAGTAGCCTCAGTAGCTGTGGCCCCAGGGTTAGTTGCTTCGAGGCACGTGGGATCTGCCCAGACCAGGGATCGAACTGGTGTCCCCTAACCAGTGTTCCCTTCTTGTCCACTGGACCACCAGGGAAGCTTCAACCTACTATGTTTAAATTTTCCTATTTGTGAAGCAAGAGATTTTACTTGGGATGGGTTATAACACATTTATTGTTTTAAACATCTTATTATGAAAAATATCAAACATATACAGAAGTAAGAAGATTCACATAAGGAATCCCAGGTTTTAACAACTATCAACTCATGGATAGTTTCAACAACTATCAACTCAACTCTTTGGGCAATAGCCCCATTTAGTAGAATCTCAAAAAGTCTTGTTTCCTACAAGTTTAGATAGAGAAAAGAGAGTGAAAGTGAAGTCACTCAGTCGTACCCGACTCTTTGCGACCCCGTGGACAGTAGCCTGTACCAAGCTCCTCCGTCCATGGGATTTTCCAGGCAAGAGTACTGGAGTGGGTTGCCATTTCCTTCTCCAGGGAATCTTCCCGACCCAGGGATCGAACCCAGGTCTCCCGCATTGTACACAGACGCTTTACTGTCTGAGGCACCAGGGAAGTCCAAACAAGATAGAGAAAACCAGTTCCTAAAATCAGGTGACATGTTCTTATCTGAAATAATTATGGAGCATCATACTTATAATTTTAAATGTCTCAAGACACTATGACGGGGTGCTGACCTACCAGCCAGGGGCTGGGCTGAGGAGGCTGGGGACAGCGAGCACAACTCTCACCCTGAGAATTTACCTGAACTCCCTCTCTACTGCATGCGCGGATGGAAGGAGTGTCCCAGGGGGTTTCTTCCTCAGAACCAGCTGATGGTTAGCCAGCTTGACGTAGTAGGTGGGATTTGACTGCCCATGATCAAACTGAAGGAGTTCCAATGGGCCTGTAAGTTTGAAAGGAAGGAAAACTCAAACCAGCTCTGGAGGACAGATGTGGACAGAGACTCTTTCTTTCTAATGAGTACTGCACATGGGCAAAGAGCATCCTGATCTGGAATGCACTGTAAGGAAAGCATCTCCTCCCTGGGTACCAGACATGACTGGGTCAAACCTCCAATGTCACACTATAATGTAGCAAAGGCCACTGAATTTACATCACAACAATTTTCACTTTGTGCAGGTGTCCAGTTTTGTCCTTCCTGCCTATTTCTGCTCCATGAAAAAAGCTTTATAGTTCTGTTTATCAACCACAAGCACAGTCATGGCAACCCATCTTGCTAACTGGAATGCTTTAAGCCAAGGACAAAAGGTGCCCTTGCGTGTCCCTCACCCCAAGCTTGGGCACATCACACCTGATACTAGCGTGACAGCTGAAAGCAGCTATGCAGAGGCCTGCTTTCAGGAGATGCAATTTCCCATTCCATCAAGCTAAACTGTGAGGCTCCCTTGCAGAAATAGTTTATATAGGGACTCTGCACTTCTGCTCCATTATTCTTGCCTGAAGAATCCCCGTGGACAGAGGAGCCTGGTGGGCTACAGGCCATGGGGTCACACAGAGTCCAACATGACTGAGCGACTAAGCACAGCACAGCACAGCACTTCCACTGCAGGGGCTACCAGAGGGGAAACTAAGATCCCACAGCCACAAAGCCAAAACAAAACAGCAACAAAAAGAAACAGCCTAATTAACCCTGGTCTTCCCAGTGAGATGAATTTGACACATAAGATTCATTTCACTTGATCAGAAGAACAGGCAGTGGGAGTTTGCCTGAGTTGCCTGGTCTGGTCAGAAAGGCTCCCTCAACTTTGTAAAGGCTCTACAACAATCCATCAAGGGAAAAAAATCCTCACATGAAGCTGCATACAAAGAGTACTTTCAAGGATCAAACTTTATCACCAGGTAGAAATTTCTTCAAAGGATCATGAAACTATAATAATTTTTTTTTTTTTAAAAGGTATTGAAGCACCTGTTTTTCTGAGGGTGGAATATGAAAAAGAAGAGAGGGACCTTTGAAAGATGAAGACAAATTGTCTCATTTTAAACTCATGAGACTTTTTAAGTCATCTTCACAAAACAGGCTGTCATCTCAAAAATATGAGAAAGACCCAAACACCCTAGGCACATACTGCAAGTTCTTCTCCCCTGGGTCAGCTGTTTGCAGGTGACTGCTGCCACGCCATGGTCTCACGTGGGACAAGAGCCAAGTACACTCTGGGGACCCACAGAAAAGGAGGTCAGTGCTTCTTCCCAAGCAAAACAGAGCAGCACCTGGGTCTGCAGGGCCACCTGGCTATTTTCCTCACCACACGGCATCTTTATCTCCAGCCTATTCCACTAGAAGAGAAAGTGAGAGCCAGACTGAAAGCCTAGCCTCTACCGAAATGCAGAAACTTAACTACCTGTGGGTTGGATCCCCAGTAAGTCTTTGAGGTACTTCTCCAAAGCGTCTTTGGGAATTTCCATTGTCTTTCTCACAGGGCGAGTGTTTGGAACAGCCATTCTCAATGGAAATCCCAAAAGAGTTTCCAATTCCTTTACTGCAGTCTCTGGGTCATCGACCTGGTTTCAAAGAGAATATTGAGCATGGATCCCCAGACAACCCTGACCTCTCCTCCTACCTGTTCTCTAAGAGGGTACATTTTTAGAGGGAAATATAAACAAAAGCCAGTTCTCTAAGCAAGGACTTTGGAGCCAGCATAATCAGCTCATGAAAAAGCCTCAGAATGACTTTCCTACCCCATTTAATTCCTAACCACATTAAACTCTTTTATCTGCTGGAGAGAGTGCCAGTTAAAAGTTCATTAATACTCCCTTGTACCAGGAGAGCAAAATATTGTACTAGAGTATCCATTCTGCCCCTATAGGCCCATCAGCTAATAATGAAAACCTAAACGTAGAAAGCTGAACAGAGACCACCACCCCCTCCCTCAATACACACACACATGGCTTCTCCTGTTTCAAAGCACTGAGGTGGTCCAAGTGGCTGGTAGTTGAACAGCATCAACAGGCCAGCAGGACTGCCACCCAAAATGTCTTAAGCCTGCCATTCACCTCCCTGTGTAACTCTTTTCTCAAAATGCCTTCTTACTTCCTACTGAAAATACAAGCTGCTAGTCAACTAGACCTCATACTAAAAAAAAAAAAAAAAAGACTGTGGCAGCAAGGGCAAAAACCACCAGAGGCAACTCTGAGTGTAAGAGGACTGCACAGAAATACTTACACTAGTGCCTGAAGCACAAAGGGGTTCAAAAAACAGTGACCATTACCTTAATGGTGTGAATGCCAAGGCCGGCAGCTGCTTTTAGATTTGGTCCAAGATCATCAAGAAAGATGGACTCAGAAGGCTGCCGGCCAAGCCGCTCCAAGCACAGCTTATACATCCTGGGATCTGGCTTGCAGACACCTTCCAGGCAGGATTCCACGACCTGAGGGAAAGGCAGGAAGGAGAGATGAACATCCCTAAAAGTGGTGTTCCCATGTTATACCCTGGTATGTTTTTTTGAAAAGAAGACCAGTGGGACAGTGGAGATTTGTCATAACAAGTAACTTAAGAATGTCATAATATAAAATGATGTTGCTTTTTTAAGTGGAGTGATTTGGATATACTCATCAGGAAATTGGAAACACTGATAGCCATCTTACCCATCATAACAGTAGCTGGGAAACTTAGTGAAACTGGAAGGTATTCCAAAATGACACAGGATTCTGCTCATGTTAGGTATTGTGGCTGCATGGAACAGAAGAAAAGCTGCACATATCAGTTTTAGTGTAAGTATTTCACCATGTTTTCAGAAAGAAAGGCAGTATTTACTGTTGTGAAAGAAACATGACTTTAATATCCATATTTCAGAAGTGAAAAAACAAAGAGCTATGTTCAACCTAGACAGGAGGACTGACACCAGAGATACAGTCAGTGGCAAAGACAGGTTTCATGCAAAAAGCCTCCTCTATCCTGAGAGCCTTGACTCAAACTCTATCTAGTCCAGAACTGGTGGGGCGCATCTGAAGGTTCAGGAGAACCCTGAAAAGCTGTCTCAGTGTCAGGCTACCTCTGATCCAGCAACCCCCGGAAGTCCTCTGACACTGACCCCAGGGCTTAATCTCCTGTGAGTAGGTCTAAAACAGCCATAGAGGCCTGTAACCAATACTCTCTGGGTCTGTCCTAAGAATAGAACTAAATCCCTCACTCACTCCTGAATTGACCCTTGCTCTCCAAGATCAAGGACAAATCTGAGGGCCCCTCCCTCTCCTCCAAATTCCCACTGTTCAAGGCTGGGGAGAACTGCCCTTTCAGGTAAATAAATGTTGAGTAACTTACTCTTACTTATTTTTCCTGGTCTCCTAAGGACCTGAATGAGCTAAAATACAACAGAGAAATTCCTTCTGAAGAAAACATCAACAGTGGGCGGTGGAGAACCCAGGTGTTTCAGACACCAATGAAGGCATGACGTGACAGGAAAGCAGCACACCTGGACAGCCGGGACAAGAGGTGAGAGGGGAGCAAAGCCTGGGGATCTGGGCCACGTCTGGCAAGCAGACACCTCCTCTCAGGTGATTGTATCTGGAGAAGGGAAAACATTCTTGAGATTTAAACTGGTAAGACCCCTGGCCTTTTCCTTATGTTCTGTTTTGCAAGATAAAAAATTTCTGGGGTTCTGTTTCCCGAGAATGTGAATACACCTAATATTCTTCTGCTATATAGTTAAAAACTGCTAGAATGGTAAATCTTAGATCACATGTTCTTTGGCAATAAAATATAATGGAAACATTTTTTTTAATTAGAGGACCAAAATTTAAAAGCCACATTCACCTCAGCAGAAACAGAATCCTATAATATTATTGAAAAGTTTAGGAACAGCCTCCAAAGATGATGGGGATCATAGGAATGGTTATATTAGCTTTGCATGCAAGCTAAGTTACTTCAGTCATGTCCAACTCTTTGTGACCCCATGGACTGTAGCCTGTCAGGCTCCTCTGTCCATGGGATTCTCCAGGCAAGAATACTGGAGTAGATTGCCATGCCCTCCTCCAGGGGATCTGCCTGACCCAGGGATTGAACCCACATCTCTTATCTCTCCTGCATTGGCAGGTGGGTTCTTTACCACTAGCACCACTTGGGAAGCCCAGCTTTACTTCTATCAAAATATTTTTCCTCATAGCTTTAGAGGATAAAAACGTACACTCTTGCTCTTGAGGAAATAGATTTTCAACACTCCAGGTCACCTGCAGACCTGAAATATGAAAATGCATCAGAAAAAGCTGCCTGAAAGCACCTACCAGAGAGTCTGTGAAGTCTGCATAAATGAATCCATCATGTTAAAGAAGCTCACAAGTCCTTAAACACTTGAAGGACCCGGTGTGAGCCTGGCCAACTTAGTTTGTCCAGATCAAGATAATAATCCCCACTGCCGCACTGGAGGGAAGGAATCTCTGAAAATAATCTGCCAGGCACTCTGTAAAGTGCTTTGTATGTATTATAGTCTGGAATCCACACAGCCACCCTAAAGAAAGAAAATTGCTGCTCCTGAACCACAGGTGAGGAAACTGCGGTTCAGGGAATCAGAGCTACTGCCCACAGCAAGCTGCAGACAGGATCCAAATATGGCTGAGGTCCCTGAGCCCCCAAAGGGGAGGATGCTTGGAGAAAGGCTGTGCTGTGGACAAGCCAGGAAACCAAGAGTCAAAGTGGGTAAGGAGCCAGGCAAGGGTACAGAGGGAAGAGAACTCTTATCTTGACAGGCTTTGTATAAGGATGAATGAGGAGGTGGGAGGTGAAGAGAGCATTAGGCTGGGTGGTTAATTTCCCATATTTGAACTCTGAATTTCCGCTTGTCTGTTTCACCAATTTTGGGGGTTTTTTTGGCTATGCTGCATGGAATGCAGGGTATTAGTTCACTGAATAGGGATCGAACCCGCCCCCTGCAGTGGAAGCAGAGTAGGGGACTGCCAGAGAAGTCCCCTGATTAGATTTTATGTTCTAAAATATCACTATCCAATAGACATTTCTACAATGATAGAAATGCTATATTGCCCTGTCTGACACAGTAGCCACTAGCCACATGTGGCAGCTGACCACCTAATATGTGGTGAATGCATATTCCTGAGGGCAGGACTTGTGTCAGTCGCATTGAACACAGTACCCTTCATGCCTAGCCAGTGCCCGGTACATACCCACTGCTGTGAAAGAATGTGTTTTCTGACTGAAGTTTAAGTTAGTCATCTATCAATAATTTCTATCTGTCCCAGGATAATGATAATATACTTCCTTTGAGGAAAATGGGGAGTCTTTCACAGAAGTAACATCCTGGCACAGAAGACCATCTCCTGACTCAGAATCTTCTCAGGTACTTTGATAGTCTAGCCCTTCACACACCGTCCCATACGGCAGCCCCTAGTCATATGTGATGATATACATTTCAGTTGAAATAGAATTTAGTTGCTCAGTGCCACTAGTCACATTTCAAGTGTTTAACAGCCATGTGTGTGACTGGTAGCAACTATATTAGACACTTCCTTTCCTGCAGTAAGTTTGTTTGCTCAGCAATGGTCTAAGGATTAATGCCATAGAAATAGAGGGCAATGGGGTTGGTCTTTGAAAAGGTCAAAGGGCCTATTAAAAGGTGAGAGCTGATCAAAGTACATATGTTATCTGATGCTGTTGTTGTTGTTGTGTGAGTTCAGTTGTGTGGAACACTTTTCAACCCCGTAAGCTGTAGGCTGTCAGGCTTTCTGTCCATGAAATTTTCCAGGAAAGAATACTGCAATGGGTTGCCATTTCCTACTCCAGGGGCTCTTCCCGACCCAGGGATGGAACCTGCAGCCCTTGTGTCTCCTGCACTGGCAGGCAGATTCTTTACTAACTGTGCCACCTGGGAATCCCTGATATTTGATGACTAAGGTTCAAGTTCAGATAAAAGGGAGTCTCTGAAGCTGAGGGTTCACCCAGTTATCAAAGCCCATAAATAAGCTTGCTCACAGCTCAGTGATACTTTGCAAGTCCTCTTTCCCACCTATCATGTCTAATCCTAACTCAGTCAACTGTGTGAATAAACAAACCCATCCATTCAAGACCTTATGAGAGGCAGCGTTAATGCTACATCCTAAAATAAGGACAGAGACTTGATTCAGATTGTTCTGGATCCCTGTCAGCTTACCACATCAAACTGTTTCCGGTCCAAGGGCAAAAAGCTCTTCCCATTGGGAAGATAAAAATTATTGCTCAAGACTGCAGTCTGAAGGCCTTTAGCCCGAATCTGAGTTATGGCCTCAGTCATCACTGGGAACTGCTTCGCCACTCGCTCACTGGTCAGCAGAGAGAAAAAGGAGTCCACGGGCACGGAGGTCTTTGACTAAGATTGGAGGTAGGGAGAGAAGACAACCAGCCATCATTAAGAGTAAGAACAGCTTATCACCAACACAGAAAAACACATATTCCAGGCTTCCTGTCACTACCCCAGGCCTCTGGCTTGCTGCCAAAAGGAATTTTCTCTTTCAGCCTTGGTGCAGAACTTTGCATATAAGGTTGTAAAAAGTTGCTTAGAATTAGAATTATAATGGTTAGGGAATGGGGAAATTTATATCAATATTCCAGTTAAATGAATTCTTTATTTCACTCATTCATTGTCAATTTAAAAAAGATTCTGAAGACTCTAAGAGGATACATGAAACCCTAAAAGTGAATTAAGCAGATGTAGTTTAATTTTTAATGACCCAGAGATTTGATGATTCTGCATTGTCTCAGCTTCAGCATGACAAACTGAATGTCAGTTTCTGATCAATTTTTGTAATTTTAAATTCAGTCTCTGTGGGTTTTAAAACCTCTTATTTTATCATGTTTCAAAATTTGCAATGGCAAGCCTGCTATTTTATACACACATACTCATTTTACAACAGCTTTATTGAAAGACAATTCAAATATCACAGAAGTGGCCCATTTAAACTGTAAAATTCAGTGCTTTTTAATATATTCACAAAGGTGTAAAATTCTTAAGACAATCAGTTTTAGAACATTTATGTCACACAAAAAAGAAACATCATACCTAATAGCAGTCACTACCCATTCCTCTGCCTCCCTGCCCCTGATTCCCCAATACTCCCAGTCCGAGAAAATAACAATTCTATTTTCTACTTCTGTAGATTTATCTGTTCTGGGTATTTCATGTAAGTGGAATCATACAATATATAGTCTTTGGGGCTGGCTTTCTATGACTTAGCAGAATGTTTTCTATATATATATATATAAATATTTATTCATTTACTTAAAATTGTGGTAAGATCACATAACATCATAGTCACTGTTTTAACCACTTTGGATAACAATAAGTACATTCATTGTTATCTAACCAAAACCACCATCCATCCACAGAACTTCACTATATTTTAAATTATATTTTGGCAATTATATTGTGAAGGTATGGGAGTTAATATAAATAAAGAGCTTAGAACAATGCATAGTTCAGAGAAAGGCTCAATGTTATCACTGCGTTAAACAAGCTTTCTGATCAAAGCCATTATGCAACAATTCCAGCTTCACATAAACAATAGCTAATATACATAATATTTTTATTTTTCATTCGTGCAGTTAAAATTGAGTACCTGGGGATGGAAGAAATAACTTAAAATCTTATAATGGGTTATTAGGTTTTCCTTCTTCAATTTTAGTTTAACCAATTTAATGGATGAGTGTTGCAACCACTATTCTAGATGAAAGAATATTGAAATTCAAGTGTGTTTATCACTTACAATTTCAGAGCAAAGTCTCCCAAATTCTTGTAAGAAATCTTCTGTTGTTATCTCTGCTCTCATAAATTTCATCCAGGGCCCATTTTCGCCACCTGAGATCAAGGCCTTCACTATAGTTCCAGAAGGGATATGATTCTGTACCTCCCACTCTACCAAAAGTGAAACACATGGTAAGTGAAACAATATATGGACAAACAGCTGAAGTTTGGGGAACAGGGTAATTACCATACAGGTTCTGTGGCATCACTGTGGTGCCAGGTGGGATCTATTGGGAATTCAGAGAAATTCAGGAAATGGAAAATCTCAGCCTTAGAGCTCCCAGGGAACAGCCGTAATAATTTGTGTGACTGAGGGGACACTGCTGCCAAGCATCAGTCCATGCCACCAGCTTGAGATGATGCTGGACACTACATTATGAATTTTCTTCCCTGGTCTCTTATTAGCTGGTTCACATGTATTAGGTCAGGTTTCCCTGGTAGTTCAGAGATAAAGAATCCACCTACCAATGCAGGAGATGCATTTCATCCTCGGGTTGGCAAGATTCCCTGGAGAAGGGAATGGCAACCCACTCTAGTATTCTTGCCTGGGAAAATTCCATGGACAGAGGAACCTGGCCAGCTACAGTTCATGGGCTCTCAAATGAGTCGAACATGACTTAGCAACTAACCAACCACAGCAACAATATATTAGGTCACTCACATGGTCCTGGCACGTGGTATGGAAGTACATGAAGGAATAAATCAAATTCTGACAACGCTCCAAAACAAACCCTTCATTTTGTAAACTGAAGTAATCCTTCAGGGCAGTGTAGCTGGTACACTGAAACATTCAAATGGAGGTTGATGTCTTTGAAAAATAACAAAATTCCGTCCGTAAAGAGCCAAAGCAGTGGATGGATTACCATTGTGTACATGGGGAATGCTGGGATAGTGGATACTTTTTCCTGTACAAGAGGGTTTTCTCTTTCTATAATATACCTGCTCATGGGGCAAAAACATATAGCATCCATAATTATATCTAAGATATAACATACTTAACACAAAGTTTTTGTTTAATGTAGTGGCTGTGCACTGAAAATATTTCAGGCAACACTGAAAGGTATAAAAAAGAAAGCTGAATGACAAAGCAATCCCATTCTTCAGAAATCACCAACAGGACCAACTCAGTATGTCTTCTGAGAACAGCAGGTCTTTTAAAACTCAATCCAAATAATACCTCTTTAATTTTAGAACTAAATTTAGAGCAATTTTTAGGATCTTAAGAGTTGGTAAGCATGCAAGGAAAGGGTCTCTCTCCTACACTGCTGATGGGGGTGTAAATAAGCACAACCTCTATGGAGTGCAACATGTTAAATGCACATTTACAATTGATGTAGCAATTCTGCTTCCAGGAATTTCTCCCAAAGATATATTTATAAATGTAAGAAAAGATTAGGTATACCACTGTTGGGCAACCACATACTTGTTGACTATTGCTATGGCTGCTGTTGGCTCCAATAGTAGAGCTGAATAGTACCCCTGACAGAAAAAGTTTGCTAATTCCTGAACTAGACCTATGCCTCCTGTTGTTGGTTAGTCACTAAGTGGTGTCCGACTCTTTGCAACCCAATGGACTGTAGCCTGCCAGGCTCCTCTGTCCGTGGGATTCTCCAGACAAGAATACTGGAGTGGGTTGCCATTTCCTTCTCCAGAGGATCTTCCCAACCCAGAGATTGAACCTGAGTCTCCTGCATTGGCAGGCGGATTCTTTACCACTGAGCTACCTGGGAAGCCCATGCCTACTGATATAGAAAATTTGGCAAGATATTTTACTAGGTCAGAAAAAAAGAAAGGTACATCTAACAGTTTGTATGAAAAGTGAGAGTATTAGCCGCTCAGCTGTGTCCAACTCTGTGATCCCATGGACTGTAGCACTCCCAGGGACTGAACCCAAGTCTCCTGCATTGCAGGCAGATTCTTTACAGTCTGAGTCACCAGGGAAGCCCAAACAGTTTGTATAGCATGACCCAATCAGTGTAGACACAGTATACACACACACACACACACACACACACACACACGTTCCTGTGTATATATTGGGAATTTTTGGAAGGATAAACAAATTTTTCACAATGATAACCAATGAAGGCTAGAACTGCGGGGAAGGGGTGGAGGTGACAATAAGAAATTGGCCTTTGTATTTTTTTAAATCCAAAGTATTAAATATACTTTTAGCACCAACTATTTAATAAATATGGTTGGCATAAGTGAGTTTCTGAATAGAAAAAAATTAATTAAATCTCTATTTCTCACAATTACAAAAGTGAATTCTCAAAAGACTAAATACCCAAATCAGGAAAGAAAAAAAAAAAAAAACCTCTAAAAGTTACAAAACAATATACAACATCTTTATGAATGTCAAGGAAAGAAAGACTTCCTTAGCCTAGACACTTTACACTCAAGCCATAAAGAAAAACAGATGATTTTGATGACAAGAAAAATGAAAATCCTGGTATTACAAAAACATTATAAGATAAAAACACAAGTCAATAACAACCACAAGCCTTACTAAGTGCTCAAAAGATTCTGGGCACTGCTGAATAACATAAAAGTATGAGCAGGATTTGAAAAGGGAGAGCAGGAAGGAAGGGTAGCTTCAAGCAGAGGGAACAGAACCTGCAAAGGCAAAGGAGTATAAACACATTTGGCAATTTTAAAGAGCATCAAGTAGTTGAAGGTAGCTGAAATGTGGGCATACATGGCAAATAGTGTGAAAAAAGGACATGAGAGCTGTTTGTGAGAGGCCCTGGAACCAGGTAAAGCTTCCAGTCTTGAAGGGAAAAAAATTGCAGGCAGTCAAGGATTTGAAGCAGGAGAGGGAAGGGAGAAGATGTGATGTGTGTTTTAGAAGGGCAGTTCTAGGGGCTGTGTGGAAGGGGTGTAAAACCCAGAGGCCAGAGGTAGAATTAGCAGTTAGGAGGCTGCTGTGATCAAGCAGGTGGGAGAATTTAGGGATATAACATGTGTAGAGGCAGTAGCAGTGGAAAGGAGAGAATAGCTTCTCAAGGTATTCTGCAAAGAGTTGAGAAAATTCCTGCCAAGTGATCTTTATGTTCGCTGTAAAAGCAGAGATTCAGCTATCTGCCAAGGTTTGGTCTGGAGAAATATGATGGCTCCGAGGGGAGTTTGGAACAACCCTGTAGTAAGTTCAAGAGGAATATCAGTGGAGGAATAGAGAGCCTGAGGGCTCACTTGCAGCTGAGCTAAAAGACAAAACAAAACAAAACAAAAAATAGCCCAACGAGTTAGCAAAGCTCGGTAATTTTTCAACCAGGGGCACAGAAAACCTGACCTTGGGTTGACTTAGCATACAAAACTGCCCAATCAGCAACCACAATCTGTCAAAAGAACAGAGACCTCTGTTTGGTCCTTCCTGTTGGCTAGAATCGGAGAAGGCAATGGCACCCCACTCCAGTACTTCTGCCTGGAAAATCCCATGGATGGAGGAGCCTGGAAGGCTGCAGTCCATGGGGTCGCTGAGGGTCAGACACGACTGAGCAACTTCACTTTCACTTTTCACTTTCATGCATTGGAGAAGGAAATGGCAACCCGCTCCGGTGTTCTTGCCTGGAGAATCCCAGGGACAGGGGAGCATGGTGGGCTGCCGTCTATGGGGTCACACAGAGTCGGACACGACTGAAGTGACTTAGCAGCAGCAGCAGCAGCAGCAGTTGGCTAGAATGCACATGTGATGGCAGAAGGTGAAGCAGCCAAACCTGATCCACGAGGTGAGAGTGGAAATGGGGTGTGCTCACAGCAGAGCAACACAAGGAAAACAGCCCAGGGCCCTGATACCACAGAGCAACACACTAGCCCAAGACACACACCTGGACTTTCACGTAAAAAACACATTTAACTTCAATCTTGTTTCAGTCAATGTTTTGTTAGGTTTTCTAACACTTCAAGCCAAACAAATCAAATTAAGTCAGTTCAACTGAGTGCACAAAAAGGTAATACCAAAAGGGGCTGAAAAAGGAAGGATCAGAACCTAGAGGTTTGTCTTATAACAAAAGCAGGTGTAGAGGGAGGTTGATGGAAGAGGAAAGGTTGTGATCACAGCGGGGAGGGCGGCAGATTTCAGCATTCACAAGTAGTTCTCTGGGAAAGGTAGTTAAATTCTACCTATAACATTGACAATAACAATGGCAGCTTGTCATTTATTGAGAATTTCAGATGAGCCAAGCACTCATTCTGCTAATCAAGTGCTTTCCATGAATGATCTCACTTAACCATCTCCTAGCACCAAAGACGTACAGACCATTAGCCCTAATTTAATGATGAGGAAACTAAGACTCAGAGAAGTGAAATCACTTGCCCAAGATCCTCAGCAGCACTACTGTTGCTTGGAATTTGATTCAAGAGCAAGAATAGCACCCACTGAGGCACACTGTCATCTCCCCTCACCACCTCCTTTCCCCCACCCCCACACACCCCAGTCTCTAAAGGTGAAGGAGAATGAAGAGCTCACCTGCAGCCACTCTCCCTGGAGAAGGAAGCAGAACTCCGCCCATGTCAAAAATCACTGCTCTGTAGGGGCCGCCTCCAGAATGTGTCCATCTCCAGGCTCCCGGGTGCCTGCCCTGGACGTGTTTCAGGAAGGCCGCCCTCCAAGCCCGCTGGAGCTGGGAGGACTGCAGAAGCTGCCTTAGGCACATGTTGGGGCCAAGGCTGTGAAGCAGAAACAGGACATGATTAGCCTTCACTGCCTCCAAGTGGACCTCCATCCTGGCACTCAGGGTGCCACCAGCACGTCTACTCTGACTTCCAACCAGCATTTCAGACACAACCAGAGCTGAACTCACTGTCTCTGCCCTCCATGACAACTCCTCAGTCTTCCAGCAAGACATCTCCATTCTGGTGCTTGGTGTGACTGGTCATTCCTCCCAAAGCTCTCCATCTACTCTCTTCGCATGATCTCACCCACAGACCTTTGCAGCAGCCTCCTAAGTGGTCCCCTTGCCTCCTCATTCAAAATTTCAAATTTGATCATGTCCTACCCCCATTTAAAATCTCCAGTGACTCTCCACTGTCCTCAAGATAAACTCCCAGCTCCTTAAGCCGCCTGAAAAGGCCCTCTGAGAACTTCTTCTTTGCTCTGGGCAGCAGCTCTCCTTTGTACTTCACCTTAGCCTGGGTGATCTCGACACTCACATCCACAGCAGCTTCACTGAACACGTGATGCCCTCCTCCTGTGGCCAGGCCTTAGCATATGCTGTTGCCCTGGACTGAATGCTCCCTTCCATCCATTACCTGGATAACTGCCCATTGTCCCTCAGGTTGTAGTTTGCCTGTCACTTCCTTTGAAACCTCTTCTGGCTACCAGAAGAGACAGATGAGCAGTCTCTCCTGTACTCTCTCAGGGTGCCCTGTACTTACCTCCTCCTAGCACTCGCGATGCCACCACACTATCATCCCTCCTACAGAGCAGGGCAATGACCTCCTGATCTTCACTGCCTCTTTTCTAAACTTACTTTCAACCAGTTCGGGGAAAAAAAATAACATACACACAACAGGTACCTGTATATATAGATACATAAACATTTTCACATGAATAGACATAAATGTGGCAAAATGTTAATAATTAGTGAAAGGCACATGATGAGAGGTATATGAGAGATCATTGTACTATTATTTCAATTTTTTTATAGATCTTAAATAAAAACCTGGGAAAACAACAACAAAAAATTCTACTCGCAGCCAGTTCCACTTGAAAATGTTTAAGTTTCTCATGTGATGTCTATGGTTAAAAAACTAAGAAGCCAGTTAGAGCAAATCATTGAGGACACTGTCCTCGTCATCAAAGTGAAAGTCGCTCAGTCGTGTCTGACACTTTGCAACCCGATGGACTAAACAGTCCATGGAATTCTCCAGGCCAGAATACTGGAGTGGGTAGCAGTTTCTCCTTCTCATACTCCTGGTAATGGATAAGTCGGCAACTCTCCCATCACTGGCTTCCTTCTTCCTTCCAACTAAAGATGACGCTTCAGTTCTAGCCACGTACTCATTGCGGCTCATTTCATCATCACAGCTGTACAAAGATACAAAGTCAAGTTTACACAAAACTTAAACTCAAGGTCACGAAACTGGTAATCAGGGTCTATTCCATAATCACCAACGTATCTCTACCGCCGCAACAGAGCCTGGGCTCTCAGTAAATATTTGTTAAGAGATTAGTCCGGGAGGGGGACCCAGATGGATCTCCAGTTCAGGGCACTTAACCAGCCCACCGTCCTACCTTAACAGAATCAGAAACACTGCAACTAGTGCCAACTCCCCAGGCGGATTCAGCTCTCTGAGCCTCAGCGCACTTATCTGTAAAGCGTGGCTGACACAAAGCAACTCTGCCTACAGCTGGAGCGAGATCAAACACGACAAAAAGAGACCAGAGCTCGGGTCTCTGCAGGAAGCGGGTTCCTCGGACAATCGGAGACCTAGCAGAGCCAGAGACTCCTCGCCGTCAGATAAGGCGGGCTGAGGGCACGTCCCCTCAGGCCTGAGAGCAAAACCCACTGATCCTCCTAAATAGTGTCCAAGTGCCCACGAACCCTGTGACGTGCCTCCTCCAAGTCCTCTTGGAGATCCTGAGCAGTGGGCGCGGGTTCACCTCCAAGCAAACACGGCAGTCACGTGGGCGCACCCAATCAGCGAGCCCGCTGATCCGCGCTTGCGTAACCTCAAGGGTCAGCGACGGCGGCCGGCAGGCGGCAGTGAAGGTTTTGGCTGGAAGCGTTGCACGTAGAGCCGGTGGCGCTGAGGTGGCGGCGGCGGCGGCGCTACCTGCTCCGGGGAGCTCATCCTCAAGCCTCCCCTCCCAGCCTCGCCTGAGCCCTCCGGGGCCTGCGCCGGTCGGCGCCTGCCCTGTGAGCGGTTGTCATCCACCCGGAGCTCCCAGAACACTCGCGGGTCCCCGCCGACTTCAGCTTCAGCGGCGAGTCCGCGCCTGGGCCCCGGGGCTCGTCCTCTTAGAGTCTGAGTCCGGGCAGGAGCCTCGGCGAGGGCTTTCGCCTCCGGAGGAAGCCGAGAAGTCGTTGGGATCCCTCTCACTTCCCCCATCCTCAGGAGGTCTTCCCAGGTGTCATCCCTGGGAAGTCTCCCTCAGTTCCTCCTTCCTGGTGCCTTCCCACCGGGACTGTTTATATTTGGCGCATAGGTCTCTCCAACCTGGGTCAGAGCCTAGTTGTGAGAGTTGATTTCCTCTTGGCTTTGTGAAGACGGAATACCCAGCACTCTGACGGCTCCTGGGAAGGTTTAATTAAATCCTTCCTCTTTGGAAAACTTTCCATTAAGGGGCCCTGTAGCAGTAGTTAAAACTAAAATGTCTACACGTTCTGTATCTGAGCACTGTACTAAATACTTCCTGGGCACTGTTTTCTCTAATTGTCTTCATTCAACCCTACAATTAGATGGGTGTGTGAGCCTTTTACAAACTGGGAAACTGAAGTCCTGGGATTAAGCGCCTTGCCTAGGATCATGTGTCAGATGGAATTCTACCTCAGAGAGCTGGACTTGAGAGTCTGAGCACTTCATTCCCAGTCACACAGCCTCCTCAGGGGGAATGCAGATATGGCTCTGTTCCTTGAACCTCCATCAGTTATCTAACAATAACATTCATTCAAAAAATGTAATCCAGTGTGTCTGATTTCTTCCACTTTCAGTTCAGTTCAGTCCCTCAGTCCTGCCAACTCTTTGCGACCCCATGGACTGCAGGCTTCCCTGTCCATCACCAACTCGCACGGAGCCTACTGAAACTCATGTCCATTGAGTTGGTGATGCCATCCAACCATCTTATTCTCTGTTGTCCCCTTCTCCTCCCGCCTTCAGTCTTTCCCAGCATCAGGGTTTTTTCCAATGAGTCAGCTCTTCGCATCAGGTGGCCAAAGTATTGGAGTTTCAGCTTCAACATCAGTGCTTCCAATGAATATTCAGGACTGATTTATTTTAGGATGGACTGGTTAGATCTCCATGCAGTCCAAGGGACTCTCAAGAGTCTTCTCCAACACCACAGTTCAAAAGCATCAATTCTTGGGCGCTCAGCTTTCATTATAGTCCAACTCTCACATCCATACATGACCACTGGAAAAACCAGAGCCTTGACTAGATGGACCTTTGTTGGCAAAGTAACATCTCTGTTTTTTAATACGCTGTCAAGGTTGGTTATAACTTTCCTTCCAAGGAGTGAGCATCTTTTAATTTCACGGCTGCAGTGATTTTGGAGCCCAAAAAAACTAAAATCTGCCACCGTTTCCCCATCTATGTACCATGAAGTGATGGGACCAGATGCCATGATCTTACTTTTCTGAATGTTGAGCTTTAAGCCAACTTTTTCACTCTCCTCTTTCACTTTCATCAAGAGGCTCTTTAGTTCTTCCTCGCTTTCTGCCATAAGGGTGGTGTCATCTGCATATCTGAGGTTATTGATATTTCTCCTGGCAATCTTAATTCCAGCTTGTGCTTCATCCAGCCTGGCATTTCACATGATGTGCTCTTCCACTTTGGCATGTTTTAAAGACTCAACTGAGCAGCTCTGTGTTTTCAGAGCTTTTTCTCTTTGTGACTAGTGTTCCACTGTGTGGATGAACATCATTTACTATTCATTGATTTACTGGACGTTTGGGTTTCTGATTTTGGCTGTTTGAATAAAACTGTTAACAGCATTTGTGTAAAAGTAAAAAAAAAAAAAAACTTTTTGAGAACCCACTCTCTGTTGGAGTTTTAGTTGTGTGTGGAAAGGGATGCCTTGCTTTAATGGCACCAGCAGTTCACTCAATTCGTGGAGACAAATGAAGTAAACACTTACAGAATAAATGTAGAACTGCAGCTGTGACAAATGTGGTGAAGGAAGGGAAGATAGTTTTTAGACAGCTGTTAGGAGAGGATATGTTTGATTTGGGGAGGGGGCCTGGGCCTGGTGATGTGGGGAACTTCCCTGAGTGTGTGAATTTTGGAGCCATTAATTAAAAGACTGAATATGATTTAATAGGCTACTGAGTTTTGAAAGTCAACTAAGTTGACATAAGCCACATATACACTTCTACATGGGTCAGTCATTGATTCATTAATTTATTCAACAAATCTTTAAATAGCTTCCAATATGTGCTAGGCACTGTGATGTAACTGCTGAGGATACAGTGCTGGGCAAAACAGGCATGATCTCCACTCTGATAAAGCCTATAATCACAGATTTAGGGTGTGATGGCATAAGGCTAACCCAAGGTGTTTAAGACTACCCTAAAAGTTTTTTAAAGTTTCGATTATTAGTGGACTTTAGCCTTCATTTGAGGTCCAACACAGAGTGTCACTCTACAAGTGTTACTGAAATGTTGGTTCATCTGAGCATGATCACTGTCAAAGCTCTTATCTCCTTCATTTGCTTTAAAGTGCATGATTTTCACTAGAATTGCCCTGTGTTTCTGAGTTTATTGCCCTGGGCATTAGTTGACTGTCAGGTACAGCAGGAGCCCCAGAGGTGAGTGAGAGGACTACTGCCAAGGCATCTTATAGTCTTGAGGGAGGGCAGAAGAGAGAAAAGGGAAACCTGTGGATGGATACAGTGAGAGTGGATTTATCAGGTATTAATCATTCATGTATTCTTTTGTCGGAGAAATGTCTGAAGAGGAGATCCAAAAGAAGACACTAGCTTCAGTTGTAGCCTGTTAGAAGGGAAGTCACCAGGGGAGAAAGCAACAATCATACATCAGCATCTTGGTCGTCGAGAAATGACAGATGTGATCATTGAGACCATGAAGGCCAACCCAGGTATGCTTTCCAGAACCCTAGGCTATCTTCTGTAAGGTAAACCCATGGTTGCATGTGTTGGAGTGGTGTTCAGTGAGCCTGTGATTAAGACCTCTAGCATACTTAGCTTTTACTGCCTATGTTCCTTACATGAAACTGTCAGGGTGGATTTCAGTTTCTCTAAATATTTCTTCTAAATTACTCGTAACAAGCTAGGTTGACAACTCTCCTCAGTGAGGAGAGCTACTTAGCACGTAGGTCTGTGGCAATTCATGTTGAATCCAGGTAAGCACAGTGTGAGTCCCTGCCCCCGACCCCCTCCCCAGCTCACTCCATCCAGGGGAGTTGATGTGTATTGCATCTCCAGTGTGAGGAACTGGCAGGTTTGGTTTTCAAACTTAATAGTCCTGAATATTTGTCTCAATTAGGAGTATATGATAGAAGACACCTGCTTTCTTATGGTATTTCTAAACATAAGAGCCATCTCTGCGTTTGAAGGTGTTAATGAAATTTTTTTATGGGGCAGAGACCACTTTTAAGTTGAGATTCCCCCATAACTCCACTGTTCTGTGATATAGTTCTTAACATAAGACATCACAATTTCTCTGGGACCACAATGGAGGTGAACACCATCCCCATTTTCTAATTTGAATTCATTTCTGTCTGAGAACATCTCCATCAGAACCCCTTTACTTTCACAGCTTAAAATCTTCCTGACAGCTGTGGCAAACTCCAGTTCTCATTGTGTCCCGTAGGATGCTGTTTCCTATAGATGGCCTGAATTGCACAGGATAAAGAGAGTTAATACTTAAATTTCTGCCCTCTCACTCTTTTTTAAAATTCAAGTGATTTAAACCACTTTTAAAGAAATATTGCAAGGCATTTAATTTGGATCTGTGAAAACAAAAATTTTGTCCAAGTTAAAGGCTTATGGAGACCTTTTTCATTCTGAAGAACCATGCATTGGTTGACTGATTCTTTTCTTTAGATAATTATGTCCACTGGCTGGCTGCAAGTAAAACAGATGAAAACTAGTACAGTATGAGGGTGATAGTTGCCCAAAGGAGAAAATAGATACCTTATAGTTAAAAGTAAGATATTTTATTAGTAATTACTAAATACCTATATCTACTGCTTTTTACTATTCCAAGTGTCCATCAACTGGATAAAGACAAATGGATAAAGAGGGTATGGGTGTGTGTGTGCATGTTCATGTACACACACACACATACACATATACACACAATGGAATATTACTCAGCCATAAAAAAGAATGAAATATTGCATTTGCAGCAACACGTATAGACCTAGAGATTTATACTAAGTGAACTAAGTCAGACAGAAAAAGACAAATATATATCACTCATATGTGGAATCTAAAAAATAATACAGGTGAATTTATTTACAAAACAAACAGATAGACATAGAAAACAAACGTATGGTGCAAACTACAACATTGTTCCAATTCTGGATATGTGTCATGATGTAAAATCTATGAAAAATGTATTTGCCTAATGGAAGAGATCACGAGTGACGAGAATAAAACCATTTTTTTCTGTTGAAATCCAAATAGGATGCCATGTACTTACTAGAAAAATGAGGAGAAAAAGGTGGCCTGTCATGAGTATCCATGGTGACATGAGTCAACAGGAATGTGACTAGGTTGTAAATGAATTTAAACATGGAAGAACTCCTATTCGGATTGCTACAAATGTGGCCTCCAGAAGGCTAGATGTGGAAGATAGGAAATTTGTCATCAATTTTAACTACCCTAACTCCTCAGAGGATTATCTTCATCGAATTGGAAGAACACTCACAGTACCAAAACAGGCACAGCATACACTTATTTTACACCTAATAACATAAAGCAAGTGAGTGACCTTATCTCTGTGCTCCCTGAAGCTAATCAAGCAGTCAATCCCAAGTTGCTTCAGTTGGTTAGAAACAGTTTCAGATCATTTCAGAGGCAGGGGAGACATGCAGGCTGAGTGTCACAACAGATACTCTGTAGGCAAAACAGATGGACTGAATCCCTTTAGAGACCAAGAAAATTATAAAAGGGGTTACACTAGTCTACTTAAGAGAGATTTGGGAGCAGAAACTCAGAATGTGGTTTATATTTGCTACAAATTACACCAGGGGGAGCTTTGAAGTAATTTTGTGCCTGCTGGTATACAGACCAGTTTTAGAACTAGTAATCCAACAGGGACTTAGAATGGCTATGATACCATTCAGCAATATGGTAGTAATGTTCCATATATGCACCATGGTGTGAACCAGCAAGTATTTGCGTATCCTGCTACTGCAGCTGAGCCTATATTTGGTTATCCAGTGCAAACAGGATATTCTCAATAAGACTTCAGAAGTATGTGTAAACATCTGTTTTTTCATAATTGCTCTTTATATTATATGTTATCAGACAAGATAGTTATTTAAGAAAAGAAACATGGGAAATGCAGAAATGACTGCAGCAGTGATTATGATGCACTTTTTTGCTATTTAAGTTGGATATTTCTCTACATTCCTAAAACAGTTTTTAAGGGTTTTTTTGTACTAAAAAGGGCAAGCAGTGTTTTCCCCAAAGTTAAGTGTACAGTGATTTGAAATACAATAAATGAAGGCAATGTGTGACATTCCAATAAAAAATATTTGAAGATTAAAAAAATATTTTTCTCTATCAAACTTTATTCTTCTGACTCAGTTTTCATCTGATTGGAATCCTGCTAATTTTTAGTTTCTGAAAGATGAGCTGAAAGCTGCAATGGAAGAAAGTCTTCAGAAGCATCCCCCATTGCACCGAGAAGTAAAGGTCAAAGTAAAGAAGGTGTAAACACTGCTCCCGATTCTCCATCCAGGCAGCTTCCAGACCAGATTTCCTTCTTCAGTGGAAACCTCTCAGTTGAAACAGTTCACATATTCAAGACAAGGTGAGAAAAACACTGTTTCCTTTTGAGTTTGCCTATTTTTTGACATTGGGCAGAGAAAGTGCTCTTGCCCTGAAGGGAAGTGGATATTTTAAGCTTTGAGGAATAGAACAATATTTTGTGTGTTAAAAAATTCCCTGGTGTTTTATATTTAGCTAAATCTTGTAGATTGGGTCAAAGCTTCTTACAAAAGTAACATAGATACACCTGAGAAAATACCTGGGAAAATATTCTGAGAAGGTAGGCATGCAGGTGATTGGGAAAAGTTGAAAGGAAGCGATACAGGAGATAGATGGGCTCCAGGTTAGACATTTACAGCTGGCCTCCCGTTTGCATTTCATGGGGCACGAAGAGGTGGGCTTCGGGCTGGATACTTATAACTGTTAGCATTTTGTGAGACAAGAGATAGGTGGTCTCCAGTTAAGTTATTTACAATCAGCCTCTTGTTTGCCCTCCGAAATGGAAGTAACAACAGAAACAGGGTAAATCGTCAGTTTGTCTCTTATAAACACCTTTTTTTTTTTTTTCCATCTATTTAATTTTAGCTATTTTGGTGATTGTGTAGTGATACTTCATTATGACTTTATTATGTATTTCTTTTATGATTAATGAATTTGAACACCTTTTTTCCAACTGTCCATTTGGATATCCTCATTTGTGAAGTGCTTATTGAAATGTTTTGCTGAGGGTTTTTTTTTTTTTCTTACTGATTTTGAAAGGTTGTTGTTGAATCACGTGAATACACCGGGATTCTTGGCCCCCGGAGGAGAAGAATTCAATCCGGGGCCAGAGACGAGGCCTGATGGCTCAGAGCTTTTGTGTAATAAAGTTTTATTGAAGTATAAAGGAGATAGAGAAAGCTTCTGACATAGGCATCAGAAGGGGGTAGAAAGAGTACCCCTAAACACCTTAAGGTCATAGTCCTGGCTATACCTATAGTCAAGGTTATAATCATGACAAGGACAAAGAGGGGCAAAACCTTGTTTGAGTAAAGGATTAAGGGATCTCCTTCCCTTCCTCTTTTGAGACAAGGGAGACACTACACATGCCAGAAAAGCTCCTTGTGGGTCAGAAGTCAGGGGACAATGCCAGGCCATAATGAGTCTTGCTCCTCCCAGATGCCTTCACTTTGAGATCCATCTTGGCTGAGGGGTATGAGTGTACCCTTAAGGGAGTGTCCCAGGTTAGGTCAGGTGTGGAAAAAGAAACCAGATAATTGAACTGGAGGAAGACAAAGACCTGGAAGAACTGACCTATATAAATGACTTAACCACCTCTTTATTGCTCTCCTCCTCATTGGGGGATGCACGCACCCTTCGTCTCCGGGTGTGCATCTCTGCCTTGCTTCTGTCTTAACTAAGCAAACCATTTCTCTATGTGCTCTCCCACTTGTTGTACTACGCCTGTAATAATAAACTTTGTATCTACATTTACAGTTTCTGCCTCTGTGATAAATGCACTGGGGGCAAAGATCCAGGGAAAAATTGCTTCTAGCCTGTAGCCCTTGCTGGTCTGGTAGCTGGGATTCCTGGTTTTCATTCAGGCTACCCAGGTTCAATACCTGGGCAAGGAATTAAGATCTTGCTTCATGCCACTGCTTACTGCTGCCTTGCTGAGATCAGAAGGAAGATAAAAAAGAAAAGAAAAATTATAAGTGATCCATTACATCGTTGTAGTCTCATATTCCCACCAAGCCTTTACTAAAGAAGCTTGTAGGTCAGTTAATTGATTGCAGTTTCATCATGTCTTTCAACTCCTTTCTGTGGTCCAAACAAGGCTTGCTGGAGGCCAAAGGAAAGGAAGGGTTTGGCTTGGTAATCAATAAGCTGGGCCACCAGCTCCTTGGATATTGGTAGCCGACCTCTTTAGAAGCCTTTAAAGAGGACAGTCCTTGTCCTGCCTTGCTTGCTTGGTCCCCACTGGGACACAGGATACTCAGGTAGCCATTTTGGATCACAGCTGTTGAAGTGAGTTTGCAGCATTTCAAAAGCAAATTGCATTGTAGGGGGCTTTTCTTTCCCCTCTATTCCAGCTATTCCAACCCAGCAACACTTTCTGTAATCTTCAGAATCACATCCTCAAGGTTCAGAATTCTCTTTCTTATACTTAATTTTTGGAGAAGGCAATGGCACCCCACTCCAGTACTCTTGCCTGGAAAATCCCATGGACAGAGGAGCCTGGTGGGCTGCAGTCCATGGGGTCGCTAAGAGTCAGACACGACTGAGTGACTTCCCTTTGACTTTTCACCTTCATGCATTGGAGAAGGAAATGGCAACCTACTCCAGTGTTCTTGCCTGGAGAATCCCAGGGACAGGGGAACCTGGTGGGCTGCCGTCTATGGGGTCGCACAGAGTTGGACATGACTGAAGTGACTTAGCAGCAGCAGCAGCATACTTAATTTTAGAACACAGATCATGTGTTTTTATGTAACTAACTGAGGTCTTACCTCCTTGGCAGAACCTTTGGATTTATTTAATATGTCGCCACATAGGATGTGGACGATATGTGAGTCAACATGCCTATAAGCACTTAGAGGAGACCAGCACACGTATGCCATGCAGCCCACCAACCATCGAGTCTGGGACTACACTGGAGGTGAACACCACTCTCATTTTCTAATTTGGATTCATTATGTCTGAAAACATCTCCCTCAGAACTTTCTCTCAGCCTTCTCACAGCTTGAAATCTTCCTGACAGCTGTTGCAAACTCCAGTTCTCATGGTGCCCCATAGGGTGCTGTTTCCTATGAATGGCCTGCATTACACAGGATAAAGAGAGTTAATGCTACACTCCTGCCCACTCATTTTTTTTAATTCAAATGATTTAAACCACTTTTTAAAGAAATATTGCATGGCATTTAATTTGGATCTGTAAAAACAAAATTTTTGTTCAAGTTAAAGGTGTAATTATGGAGACTTTTCATTCTGAAGAAACATACCTTGGTTGACCCATTCTTTTCTTTAGGTAATTATTTCTGTCGACTGGTTTCAAGTTAAACAGATAGAAAAATAGTACAGTATGAACGTGAGGGTGACACTTGGCAGGAGGAGAAAATAGATGCCTTACAGTTAGAGGTAAGATATTTTATTAGTAATTACTATTTAGTCTACTATTAGTTATTAGTAATAACTAACAGTTATTACTATTAGTCTACCTATGTCTACTGCTTTTTACTATTCTAACTTGGAAGGTTGTTTGGGCTTTTAATTTTGCCATTTGCCCTGCGTGTTAGCTTTTGTTTTTAAGATCTATATTGCTCTGAAGGATTATTAAAATATTTTTATTCCATCTCACTTTCGTCTTTGAAAGCTTAGGTTTCCTTGAGTCTTATTACTTTCAGTGCCACCTCAGTTGTCTCAAGTTCAGCATCAGGGTTGTCCTCTGTAGCTGTGATAAAACTGGAGATAAGAATCTTCCTGTTGGCACCACAGTGGCAGTTGGAAATTGAGCAGACTTGGTCAGGATGGGGAATCTCCGAAGCATCCTTCCATGCCGAGAAGCTTTTTCACATATATTGGGCTGGAGTTTATGAACTGGACCCTTATACAGATGAAGTCATTTGGGGGTATTCATATAATTAAACAACAAAATTAGCACAGTCTGATTTTTCTCACTGAAGTAATTCCCATCTACTATAAAATTGATGTGTAAATTTTATGTTAAGGGAGGAATAGTTTAACATGAGGCCTATTTTATATAAATTTCAGAATGATGGTTTTAATAAATACCTTAACCATAGGAGGAAGTGGACATTTGAAACTTGATCAACTCCAGACTTTTAAGGTCAGTGGAATGGCCTAAAATAGGGTTGTTGTTACCATTAATAAATTGTATTAATCTGAAAAAGTTCAAATCTTTAATGTTAAAGTTTTAAAGTTTTTAGACTAAGTAACTATAACATATTAAGTATGTTTATTCAGTGAATATTTATTGGGAGTTATTCTCCGTGTGCTGGGAACTCAGCACTGAATAGACTCGGTGCTGTCAGAGTGCACATTCTAGTGACACACGCACATTTTCCCAGTTGTCCTTTCTTTCTGTTACCCTTTCATTCTCTTCTCTAGCCTGCAAACATGATTAGATTGCTTCCAGTCTCCTGGAACAGTTTCCAGAATGCAGATGTGACTTGTCATCTCTCATAGTCATGTCCATTGATTGAGCTCAGCTACACAGGGCTTGCTCATGTTGCACAGTAAAGGCACCTGGGGCCACGGGTGCAAGGTGGCTTCTTCACTCATATGTCTGACACCACATAGTTGCTTGGGTCTCCTGACTGTATGGCAGGCTCAGGCTAGTCTGACCTCTCACATGACAGCTGATTTCCCCAGAGAGTTCCACAATACCAGGGAGAAGCTGTAAGACTTCTAAGATCTAGCTTTAGATTTTGCCACCAAATTCCATTGATCAGCATGAGTCATAGGCCCCATCCAGGTTCACAGAGAGGGAGGAGAGCCTCCACTCCTGCCTGAGAGGAGCAGCAAAGAATTAGCAGCCACCTTTCCTCTACCACACTACTGTCATGATTGTTGTAAGAACCAAGTTAGATTATTCTTTCAACCACTCAACAAATTTTTAGTGAACACCTGCGATGAGCCAGGTACTGTTCTAGGGCTGAGGACACAGTGGGAATCAAACTCAGTAAAGATCTCTCTCTCATGGAGCTGGTATTCTGGTTGGCATAGAAAATCAGTCAGATACACAAGACAACCTCAGACTGCAGTCGTAAGTGCAAATGAAAAAAACAGGATCCAGAGAGTACCGAATAGGGGGAAGACAGAGAAGGCTAGCTCTGTGCTGTTGTAAGGAGGAACAGCTCCCGCCTCCGGGGAGAGACTGCTGCTGGTTTAATGAAGCCAGTATCAGGGATACTCAGGTCTCTCCATTCACTCAGGGAAAGAGTCCTTACGCAAAGCCACTATTCTCGTGTCAGAGTCTCTGCTCCCAGAGCCAAGCAGTGGCCTCAGGGAGTACAGAGGGGAAATTTCCCCTGAGGTTAAGGAAGCTGATCTCTCAGGGAGGAAGCTGAGGTCACTTTAGTCACTTCAGCCAAGGTGAAGGTGAAGGCAAGGACACCTGTCCAAGCTCTTCCTTGCCCAAGAGCTGTCCCAACATGGCTTGACCCTGGCTTAGGACTCCAGTCACTCTGGGCCAGGGTCTGGGACCTCAGACAAGATCAAGGCATGAAGCAAAGCCCAGAACTTAGTTGATGCCAGGGCCTGAGATTTCAGGGCAGCAGGGCCCAGGGAGGGCTGGCTCGGCTCAGTGGCCAAGGGTCGAGACAAGAATCAGGATGAATCTGGATCTTTTAATCACATTGCCCCATTTGTGTCACGTGGGACAAAGGACTTCCCCTGCCCACACCTTCATTTCCTCATCTGTTGAGCAGGAATCACTGTAATACCCCTCACAGAGGGGCACGTGAGAGGCTTCCAGGTGTTGCCTTGAGCCTCACGGAGCGAGCATGCAAGGCAGTGACCATAATGGTAGTGCGTGGGTGACACAAGAAGAACCGGGCAGTCTAGGTCCACTAGGGGTCACTTTCTTAGGCTCAAATTTGGCATTTCAGCACAATGCCTCCCCAACCATCACGGCAGAATCTGAGCTGTGCACCTGCGGTAAAATGCTCTGGGCCTTCAGGAAGAGAGTGTGGGTGAACACCAGCCAGGTTCTTTGGAAATGTGTGGGTTCACATTAGTTGGTTGACCATCAGTCTGGAGGGAAAAGACACCTCTGTTTCTTCTTGCAGGAGGGCTGGGAAGTGGGTGACAGGTAGTTTCCAGTGGCAGGAACAGGTGTGGCAGGAAGAGTTCAGGCTGGAAGCCAGGCAGACCCCAGTTCAAGCTGGACTGGGCCACACCCTGCCCACATGCTCCCCTCTCTGAGAATCGACCTCGCCTCCTGCTGAACGTGGAGGAGTGTGAAGCCCATGGGGAGAAGCAGAGATAACACCCATGGAGGAGGGAGGAGGGCCTGGCCCACAGTCTGCAACCACTCTGAGCATCTGTTCCATTGCCACCCTGAGTGCAGGTTCAGGATTCACAGCTTCACACCCACAGCTTCCCTGAAGCACTTGAAGGGGGAGGTCAGCTACAGGGGTGGGTGAGCCCGACTAACCTCGTACTGTTTCCTCCTCCTGACCAGGATGTCAGCACCTGGTCCCGAGAGGATGACCCACCCAAATTTGGGTTATGTACTCAACACAGATAGTTGAGTATTTCTGAACTATATTCTGGTCACAGGCCAGTATGATGCTGTTGTGACCACATTCTTGTCAGTCTTAATCTTGTGTCCTATCGTTTCTCTTCACCAAGGTCTTTAAGTCTGGGAGTGATGAGTTTTCATGTGTGCTTTTGAGGGGTCCCTCTAGGGACAGCATGGAAAATCGGTCCTAGAGAGGAGGACAGGCTGCAACAGCAGAGAGCTGACGTGAGAAATGATGAAGGCCTGAGCAGAAGCAACAGGGCTGGCTGGGAGGGAGAGCATGGAGGCAGACTTGACAGGCCGCTGGGTGGAGACGAGGCAGAGGAGGAGTGAAAGATGTGTGAGGCTGCAGCTGACATACTGCATCAGGCTGAAGTGTGAGCTTTTGTTCTCCACTCCTTGTGTATGACAGAATGTTCACAAAGTCTCTGAGACATATTTTCTTCTTCTTTGTTCCCAAAGCTCATTTCCAAAATAACATTTTAGCAATCTGTGTTTCGGATATTGAAACAAAGAAAATTACCTAGCAATGGCTTCACAATTTGGGTTTATTTCCATTCTCCCAGAGCAGTCCTGCCCTGGGTCTGTAGGCTGCCACCATCAGCTGGGGGCGGTGGGGGACACAGAACAGGAAGCCACCATATCACCCTCAGACTGGGAGCAACCACAGGCATAGCACCCTGGCAGGACTCCTAATACTCATGCAGAGCCCCACAGCCAGAGAGAAGGGGCCTGGCTGCCCATCTGGCACCTGGACTAAAGATCACCTCTCCAGGCTCTTCATTACCCCCCTTCCCCCTTGCCTGAAACAGGCAACTCCAGGCTTCTTACACAGGAGTGTGTTCTGTAGGGACCCATCAAGGCTAGGTTCACAACAAGGATCCCAGGACAGAGCTGCCGGGAGGGGTGCAAGGAGCACACATACCAGGCCTTTGAAAGCACATCATTTAAAGATTTGGGCACCACAGGCCCGGCGGGGACGATCCGACTCCTGCAGGTCTAACTGCGGTGCTTCAGCTCCATCTTGGCCACTGACCTCTGGTGCATCTGATCAGCAAGGCGCAGTACCCGGACCCCCACGAAGAACTGAGCCAGTGGGTGGTCACTGCTCAGCCCTGCTGCTCCGCAAAGACCTGGCAGACACAGGGCAGGAGGGGAGGAAGCCCTGGGTGAGCCCTCATCCCGGAGAGCCCCACAAACAAGTGCCTGCTCCTAAGATGTGAGGACAGCTCAGAACAGCCACATTGCAAAGCTGTCCCCTGACACCTGTGTGACAACAGTGTTCTGTAAGACTCCAGGTGGGGCCTCACTAGCCATCCCAGGGACACCAAACTCCCCAGATCTGCTCCACTAGGTGACTTCTGCTGTTGGGAAGTCCCTCTCTAGGGGCCATGGGTTGAGATTTGAGAAGGAGGCATCTTTACATGGTTAGGAGGCTGGGCCTGGTGTAAGAAGAATCTAGGTTCCCCAAAATCTGAGCTCAGCTCCTTGCAAGCTGAGTGACCTTGGACAAATCACTTTGCTGTGCTTCTGTTTCCATGTATTCAAAATGGAAGCAGGAATAGGACCCCTCATAGGGTTGTATCTGGGGAGGAAGAGGACAGTCATTATGGGGGGTGTGCAACAAAGGGCAGCTGTTAGTTTACAGGAGGTTGGGCAGCTGAAGGAGAGGAATTTTGAATCTTGTGAATGATTCAGAAGAACCAGCGATCCATCATCTGTGCTCACCTGAATAGCACGATCAATCACTCGGGAAGCCATGGATGGGGCCACCATTTTAATCATGGCAATATCCAGAGCTGCAGCCTACAAGGAAGAGGAGTTGTGGTGAGGAGGGCAGACCCCAGGGCGGAACCTGTGGAAGACTGATCAGTTTCACAGGGAGGAGTAGAAACAGCAGCTCAGAACAGAGACCTCAGGTCCCTCCCGCTGGACCGCAAGCCTTGCCTGGTGCATGGACCCTGCACAGCACCAGCGGGGGTGGAGGGGCAGTGGGGGTGATGAGGCAGGTGACTCAGGATGCTATGTGGTGTGGGCAGCTGCCTGGTCAAGGAAAGATAAGGGGCATCTTCCCAGGCAGCATCACCAGCACACAGGCAACACAGATTGGGGACTGGCCTGAGCCTCCTTCGGGGTCATGATCAGCTCTGTATTCAAAGGGAAAGGTGAAACGAGGCCAGTCAAGACTCTGGGGGTTTAGGTTCAAGGATCTTCTCTGAATCTGGGATTTGGATCAAAGCCCCTGAGAGCCCTCATACCGCCACTAGAAAGCCAAGAAACCAGAATTTGAGCCTGGATCACCCCCTGCTACTGAGGGGTCTCAGCTAAGGGGTGGAGACCCGTGGAGAGATGGAGAAAGCAAGGGTCAGCCTGGCATCATGCCTGGCACTAGAGGCACTCGGGGCCATTTAAGGGATAATGTCACATTGAAAATGAAGCTTCTCTAACTCCCTGGCTTACTCTCAGTTTGCCTGATGCCTGTAAGATCAGGTGGGGCTGTAGCTCAGGCTGGGGCCCTGTGGCCCTGCTGTCTTGAACCCATAAGGTCACTGGGTCAGTAAAACAGAAAGGTCAATCCTCTTTATTGTACATTTTCTGTTTTTCAGAAGCTGCCCAGGTAATTCCAAGGAGAATTGAAGCAAAGTTATTTATGTCAAGGAGCCAAGCACTTTGTGGTTTGCTGAGTGGGGAGGGAAGTCAGCATCTATTAATAGATTTCTGGGCTGGCATCCCTCACTGTGTCCTCTGGACCTGTCCTCTGTGAGGTCCCTCAGCCACCTACCTTATTTCCCGCCACATCCATAATGTGGGCAGCTTTCAGCACCAGCAGCCGGGCCTGCTCGATCTCCACGCGGGACAGGGCAATGTCTGCCAGGACCATGCCCTGCTCTACAAGGGGCTTCCCAAAGGCCACGCGGGACTTCACCTGTGGACACAGGAGACAGGAGGGGAGGCATGGACGGTGCCCTGCAGAGGAGAGGGTGGAAGCACAGGAGAGGGCAGCGAGGGAAGCTAGACACTTGGTAGCTGCACAAATTATCTGCACAACCCCTTTACGCCAGCCATTCTGCCCCATCTGGGCAGGCCTCGCCTCCAGGCAGGACAGAGCTTGATCTGAGTCACCTGTGGCCCAGGGCTACTCTGGTAACCAGGCAGTGACTGTGGGCGCCTCGCACAGGCCAGGAGGGCGCCCTCTGCTGACAGGAGGGCCTGCTTCACGTCCTGAGGAACTCTGAGGAGCAAGTCTGGGTGCCAGAGCCCTCTTGTGGGCAACTGTTACTGCAACAGAGATTGAGTAGAGTGTTCAAAAGCTACAGGCAATCAGAAAAAGTGATAAGGGGTCCTTCTTCCACCTTATTTTTAAAAATTAAAAACAATTACAACACACACGAATATCTCATGGCAGAAAAGAGTATACACTTTCAGACAAAATATAAACACCCAGCACCCCGTTATCTAGTAAATTATACTTACTATTTGGTGCATACCCTTCTAGACTTTTTGTATATGCATATACATATATCTGCTTTTTTTTTTTTAAGTCATTCTATTACTTTATAGCCTTTTTTTCCACTTAGCATATGGCAAACGTATCTCTAGTTAACAAATAGATTACTACAGCATCATTTTGGAATTTCACTGCACACCCATAGCAGGGTTATCTAACCAGACCCCAATAGCTAGCCTTATAGGTGTTTCCTAACATAATCATGGCTGTGGTGAACCTCCTAGTATCAAATTTTTTGTAGATTCCTGATTACTCCCTTTCGACCAAGTCCAATGAGTAGCACGGCTACGTCAGTACTATAGCATCTTCTAAGATCTCTGACACATTAGGTCAGATTGATCTGCAGGATGAGAATGGAGACTATATCTAAGTCCTTAGAGAGGAGCGTTTTCTTTTAAACTGGCTGGTTTCAACTAAAAAGGATTTGAATCACAACTTTGCTCAGTAATGCGATACCCTGAACTGTTGCTATTCTTCATTAAGACTATCTTGTGAGACATCTGTTCAGTCTGAAGTTTCACTCTGAAATCACTTCAGAGTGAAACTGATTTCACTGATTTGAACCACTGTTCACAGCAATAACACTCTTGTATGGGCTTGCAACCTTCAAGGGGTCACAGAAGAATAAAGTTTTGGACGTGCTGGGGGAGGAGGACGATGCAGGGCTGGATGCTGGAACCCCGCTCTCCCTGTTGGCTGATGTTTAAAGGTGAGCTGGTGGCAGGATGGTCATCAGTGGACCATGACCCTGTGGGCCTGGAGCCTTGCCCTCTGCTGCCACAGAGCCCACAGAGCCCAGACGCCTTCTGTCCCCTTGGCAGAGGGAGGCGCATTCTGCTCTGGATTTGAAACTTTAACAAAGTAAAAGAGGCAGAGCAAACACAAGGACACAGCTTCTTGTAAAGAACATCACCTTGCTTCTTCACCTGCTAAGTCTGCTCTCAGGAAACAGGATTAGAAGTCTGAGAGGAAGACAGATGGGTCGTTCTGGTCCAGAGACAGGCGCAAAAGGAAGTACTTACTCGGGCCTTCATGAGCGCCAGCACCCTCTCTGAGCAGCCAATCAGCCGCATGCAGTGATGGATCCTGCCAGAACCTAGTCGGCCTAGGAGGATCTCAAAGCCCCTGCCGGGGCCCAGGATGATGTTCTCTTTGGGCACGCGCACCTGCTCGAACAGGACTTCACCGTGGCCACCTGAGAAAACCCATAGAGTACCCCTGAGCAATCTGCTTTCCTGTTTTCTCCAGATGCATTTATCTCAATATCCCTGCCCTTTTGTAGACTTCTAACTAGAACATGATTGAAGGAGGATGGAAGGCAGGAACAAGACTATTGCAGATGGAAGGTAAATTGGTCATTTAAAATAAAGGAATAGTTTGGCATTCCTTTTATAAAACGTGACTCTAACTTAAACTGGAACTCCTAGTAGTCTATGACTCTCACAGTGTAGTGACCCTAAGGAAACTCTGAAGTCAAAATGTGGACAGCATCAGCAGAGAGAAAGGGCCCCTGTGAGAGGACCTCCAGGCCAGGAGATAGGCTGTCCACACTGTGGTCTATAAGAAAAGGTCTGGAGGGCATTTCCTGCCTCCTGTTCCATCCTCTGTGGCTTCCTTACCTCCTAGAGTCCTGCTTGTCTTCTATGATTAGAAGAGAAGAAAAAAAAAAACAAAAAACAGATGAATGCCTGTCTGAAGCTTGCCTGCATGGTTGATATTCATGGATAGAACTGAAATGCAGGAGCACGTGCCCTTCCAAATGTCCTCAGACTCTTACAGGTGTTACTTCTGCACTGGAGCAACTGCTGTCCAAAGCCTTCTCCCTAGATCCAGACCCACACAGAGAACAAACAGACACACAAACCTGGTGCGTCCTCCAGCCCATACACCCTCAGAGGCCGGATGATTTTTATCCCTGGGGTATCCATGGGAACCAAGAACATGGACTGCTGCTGGTGGCGTGGGGCATGTGGGTCTGTTTTTCCCATAAACACGCAGAGCTGGCAGCGAGGATCCAGGATGCCTGCCAGGAAAGGAGAGAGACAGACCCCCATCATCTGACACCACGGCCATCAGCTCCCCTTAAACACTCAGTCCTGGCCCAGAGAAGCTGAAGTCATCGAGCAGATGGGGCCCTTTAAGATGTCACGTGATCAGATGAGGACATGCAGCCTTTTGACCAGCAATAAGAGCAACTGGTTTCTGTCCCAGTGAGGAAGGAATCCAACATCCTAAGAACAGTTGTGTTTTTTTGTTTTTTTTTTTTTAAAGCACAACGTCAGATTGAAAATACAATTTGAAGACAAGAGGCTGAAAACTGCTACTTTATCAGTGGCAGCCTGTTCTGCTTTGTTCCCACGGGAGGTGGAAACATGCTGGCTTTGGGCACAGGCTTCAGATTCAGGCCAGCCTTGAACTCTGGGTGGTTCTCTACTTGCCAAGAGGGGGGCTAGTACCTTGGGCAGTGACTCAAGTCACTTCTCCATCCTGGTTTCCTTCTCTGTGAAGTGGGGATAATACCACAGACCTTCTGGGGAAGGGTGGAGACTCGGTGAGGGGAGGTCCCCACAGCATGTACCGAGGGCCCTGGAGAGTTAAAGCCTAGTGAACGACAGGATTATCACCAGCCCTTCTGCTGTAGCACAGCTGACCTCACAAGAGGGGGACACCATTGAGGAAGTGACCTCCGGCCTGTCTAAAGGGAGACACCCACAGCAGAATGAAGAGAGTGGGGAGTGGAGGAGAGATTCCTGGAACTGTCACATGTAGGGTCACCTGGGGTCCAGGTAGAACCTTTGGTTCTCTCAGGGTTTGCTGCCTCTTTTGGGAACAGAGACAGAATCTCCTTTGTGTTAACTGGAAATGAAGCTAGTTCCTCCCAGTTTCTCAGACAACAGCAGGGCAGAGAAGATGTGCTTATCAGGGAAGACCCACATAAATGTGATTGAAAAATGAATTTCAGGCCAAATACCTGTGATCCACCACTTGTGACCGTTGATGACATAGAAGCCATCTTCCTCTCGGATGGAAGACTCAATTTTGGTGGCATCTGAGGAGGCGACCTGAGTGAGAGCACATTCTGATTAGAGCTGGCAAGGGTCCCAAGGTCCCTGATGGCAGAGCCCAGTGGGGCTGGGTGAGGGTCTGGCCTGATGAGGAGCGCCTGTGGGTGACCCAAGGTAGGCACCTGGGGCTCAGTCATAGCGAAACAGGAGCGAGCCTTTCCCTCCAGCAATGGAATCAACCAGCGGGCCTTCTGCTCCTCGGTGCCGTATCGAACCAGAAGCTCCATGTTCCCCGTGTCTGGAGCAGAACAGTTAAAGATCTGGAAAGGAGAAAAAGCACAAAGGCCTTATCATATTCAAAACTTCAGATTCCCCAGAAACATGGATCGGGGCTCCTTCCAAGATACACGCCCTCTGACACCCTTATCAAAGTCCTTCCTCTCCCCAAAGATGTAGAGACCCAGGACATTGTGAGTACAGCAGCTCAGAGTACCTAAGCTCAACCACAGAGCTTGTTGGGAGAGAAGGAATAGAGTAGAGCTGGGGAACTGAGGCTCCACGGAAGCCAGCCAGGCTGTACTCACTCGAGAAGATGCCCACCCCCTGCTCCTTTCCTGCTCTGGCTCCAGCTACCTGCCTGCAGTATCTTCAACTCATAAGAAGTCTGAGTTTGCGTCAGAGCTCCTGAGTCCAGTGCCACTGCTGGGAACCCCGTCAGCCCAGGAGGATGGCTGAACTCTCTGGAGGACAAGGATTTCCTCCCGTGCTGAGGAAGATGGTAAAGAAGGTACCTCAGGAGCATACAGAGACGTGCCCATGACCTCACACAAATGTGCGTACTCCACGTTGGTCAGCCCAGCTCCGTATTTCTTCTCAGGATCAGTCTCCAGGGGTAGGAAAAGGTTCCAAAGTCCTTCGGCCTTGGCTTTCTCCTGTCACAGCAAAAAAAAAAAAAAATCAGGGATCCACATAGGGTGGTTGTCATACTATCTTGGCCCATGGAAAATAATGAGTAAGTCCAAACTACCAGGCTGGATACAACTCCACAGATATGTGGGAGGAGAATAGGAAGAGTCTGGGGACAGCCCATTCCTAACAGGGACAGTGGCAATCAGTTCACTTCGTCTGTACCCCAGATGCCCCACCTACCCGACCCCCTCACTGTTAGCATCATTACTGTCATCACGATGCAGCATAAAACTCGCTCCATAACACAGAGAATGAAGGGTCGTTCAGTGAGCCTGCAGGGAACCGGCCAGGACATCTGGCAGCAGCCTCAGCTACTCTGATGAGGTGCCCAAGGAGATCCCCTGATCGAGCTTTCTTCACGAGGCACAACTTTGTTCCTGGGGAAGTAAACCTGGGTTTCTGAATGTAGCTCCTGACAGGGAAACCAGGAAGTCTAGCCTGGGGGTCAGGAACCCAGGCCCTGAATCAGACTTCCTGCTTCAGGCCCTGCCCCACCACACCTGCTGGGAGACCTTAGGCAAGATGGTGTGCTCCCTGTGCCAGTTTCCTCATCTGTTGTATTGGGACGGTCACCACTCACCCTACCAGTCACAGCTACTGAGCAAGAGTAGGAATGGAGGTGACTGACTGACTGGAAAAAGCGTTTCCAAGTGGGAAAGTTATCAGGAGCTCAGATTAGAGAAGGAGGCTCAGAAATGGACAGGAACCAAGGGAGCGTAAAGAATGGCAGCAGGACAGACGTTCTGTAGTCCAGCTGTACAGTGAGTGAGTGCCAGCTATTTTCCCTCTCGAAAACATTTCACTCTTTCAGTTCCAGGTAGTGACAGAATATAGTGTGCCAGAAGCTGGAGCTGCACTAAATATTAGTGATGATGGAAATTCTTCCCACCGGGAGACCACCACCTGGCTGAGCTTCCTATCACACTGGGACTGCTCTCTAGGACACATACAACCAGAATCAGCACATATACTTGTTTCATGGCTGTGTTAAGCTAATTAGCTGAGACTGCAGTGACCAAGGAGAAGAAGGACAGATTAATTGGAACAAATGAAGCAGGAAAGGAAGGGAGAATAGGAAGGGAAGCAAGGGAGTTCTGAGAAGAGGAAGAATAAGGAAATGAATCATCTTGTGGGAGGGAAAAACACATAGATTTGAGCCCAGAAGATCTGGATTGAGTCCAGGTGCTATTATTTCTAGCTGTGTCCCTGGCAAACTTGATTCCTTATCTTTAAATTGAGGTTCATGATGCTTACCTCACAGGATTTGTGAGATGCAGTGTAAATGCCAAACATTCTTATTTATTGGTAGTCACGACACTGAATAAAACTCATGAGCCATAATTTCACCACTTTCCCCTAAAATCTTAGTTGTCATGATTCCCATTCAGGTATGACCACATGCAGAATGTTCTCTAAAGCAGATTTTTCATATGCATTCATTTTCGAGTCTAAAAGTGTTCACAGCATGAGTGTCTGCTTTTCCAACACTTCCGTGCATGAGACGGGTACATCTAATGGGTGAGGATTAAGTGTGCAGGTCAGCACGTGGGGGATAGGACATTTCACAAGGTAACAATGGGAGCATAGAATGGCAAGCAGCTTTCTGATATACATTTGGCAGTATTTGTCAAAACTTAAAATGGTCTCATTCAGGAATTCCCCGGCAGTCCAGTGGGTAGGATTCACTCACACTTCAGGGGCCCAGGTTCGATCCCTATTCAGGGAACTAAGATTCCAAAAGTCACGTGGTGCAGTTCAACAAAACCAACCATCCAAACCCAAAGCAAACAACAACTAAAAATGTTAGCCTTGGACCAGAATTTTTACTTCAAAGAATTCATGCAGGGACTTCCCTGGTACCAGAGGCTAAGAATCTGCCTTCCAATGTAGGGGACACAGGTTCAATCCCTGGTGGGGGAACTAAGATCCCATGTGTTGTGCGGCAACAAAGCTGGCAGGCTGCAACTAGAGAAGCCTGAGCACTCTAAGGTCCGTGTACTCTAGAGACCGTGGGCCACAACTACTGAGACTACGCGCTGCAACAAGAGGGAAAAAACGTCTATGTGCACCACAGCTGGAGAAAGTCTGTGCACCATAAAGAAGACCCAGAGCAACAAATACTCTTTTCTTAAACTGACACTGTAGAAACAGTAAGTGAACACAGAAGTATGTAACAGCATTCGATACCCTTTGCTTGCACAGGATCCAAGCCCCTTCTTATTCTGGAGTGCTCTCTCACTGTAGACATTTCAGTGGCATGAAGATGTGAGCATGGGACCTACATGTGACTGGCTGAAAATTCCCACCTCAATCTTGGAGTCCTGAGAAAGCATCCGGACACTGCCCTAGTGACAGTCATGGCCAGGCTCCCCACAGCCGGCCTTCCCTTGGCTTCTACTGTCTCCTTCAGCTGGCTCTTCAGCCTCTCTGTCCATGTTAGCAACCAGCTGCTCACTCTGCTGCTTCAGTGACCTGGAGTGACCTAGACCGAAATCCCCACAGTGTCACTCAGGCAGGGGCAGGGTAGATAAATTACGGTGCATCCCCGATGTGGTCCCAGTGCCTGGGTTCATCTCCAAGCACTGACATGGGATACATCATTAAATAACATAAAACAACTGGAAGTTTCAAGTGCATAACACATTTTCATTACAACAGGAATGATAATAATATGTATTATTATGTACCAGAAGAAAGGAGCCGGGAGCCTATAAATCAAATTGTTGACAGTCATTATCTCAGAGGCCCAAGAATTTTAGAGAATTCTTTCCAGGTCATGAACTCTTTCTACTCTTGCCATGTTTGAACTCTGGTTACCTTGCAATAGGTTTATAACTATGAACAAAATTCAATGCCGTTTCTTTTTAATGTAGGTGATGGTTGCATCATAGGCAGAATATGTGCTCCTGAAGACCTCAGATAACTTAAGAACTAACACAAGCCAAGACCAATCCTGAAAAAGAACAGCAGGTATTTCCATTATACACTAAACTGATGTCACTGTATGTCAGGAGCATAAACGTAGTTTACAGTTGATGTGACGCTTTAGGTTTGATGTTATGGGTTCTTTAAAGAGAGCGTCATTTAATTGATGCAATTTATGTCAGTCTCAAATTTACATGATTCAGACATGCATAAAATGAGTCCACGCTCCTCAGGATTATAAGCCACAGATTCGGCATTCCTCTGCCTGGGCTGAGTATCAGGCCGGGACGTGGTCACACAGAAAGAGCAATGAAGTGAAACTGAGCTGGCTCTTTCTAGTGGTGGTGGCAGCAGAGACCATTGAACTCAACTCTTCCATCTCTTAACTGCCCGAGAAGGAACAGATATGGCCAGTGGACGATCTGAGGTTGGGCTGTGCTAATGAAAGGCTGCTTTACCTTGAGATCTTCGACCAGCGGGGAGGGGGTCCACCTCTCAGCTGAGACCTGGTGACGCTGTAGCTCCGGCTCAGCGGGGTACACATGTCGTTCCATAAACTCCTTCAGCCGCTGATATAGCTCCCTGACTCGGGGGGGAAGGCCTTCTGGAGAGAAGATCAGAGCTCCCTTTGAGGCATGAGCTGGAGAAGAGTCTGTGGAGGTGACATAGCTCCTCATGCCTGGGGTGCTCAGCAGGGACTGTGGCCTGGACCATGAGTGGTGGGACCCCATTAATGGTTTGGTGGCCAGCATCTCCTTGAAAACCTGGAACCCCTCTTTGATTGGAAAATCCCATGCCAGGTTACACATAAATTCAGTCAGCTTTCCAGTTTGTTTCACAGTCGCCGAGCTTGCTTGCCCTAAGCAGAAGCAAAGAAAACCAGTGAGGACCACCCCCCAAACAACCCTTAAGAGTAGTAATGTTGACAGTATTGTTGTTCCATTAGTGGCTACTACCACTGCTGAGCGCTTGACATGTACCAGACTTGGTGCTAAGTGCCTGACATGCGTTATTATAGCTCACTGAATTCCTGGAGCTACACACGAGTGTTTCAATCCCCAATTTACAGACAAGGATCCGGGTCATATGGAGGAGATGGGTCCAAGCTTACATTCCATGGGCTGGGAGCCAGAAGTTGGACTCAGTTGGCCTGCTTCCTGCTCTTTATCTCTTCTTTTCCTAAATAAACTAATCAGGAATTCCCCAAAGCA
Source organism: Bos mutus (assembly GCF_027580195.1). Classification (NCBI taxonomy): domain Eukaryota; kingdom Metazoa; phylum Chordata; class Mammalia; order Artiodactyla; family Bovidae; genus Bos; species Bos mutus. The sequence goes on from NC_091633.1 coordinate 17,223,152, forward strand.
CTTCTGCTGTCATATTGGGCTATAGGGAGCCCTGCCATGATGTTGCTAACAGTGTCACAGGGGATTGGATTAATGGCTAGTTTCTGGGCACCATTTTGTCTAGATCAACACATTTGTCATCATCACATAACTCACTCTAGACATGATCTGTTTTCTTTTTTTTTTTAATCTTTAAAAAATATATATTTATTTATTTGGCTGTCCCAGGTCTTAGTTGTAGCATGGAGGATTTTCCATCTTTGGTGTGGCAAGGTGGATCTTTTACCATGGAATGTGGGATTTGCAGTTGTTGCATGTGAACTCTCAGTTGCCATACACGGGATCTGGTTTCCTAACCAGTGATGGAACAAGGACCCCCTTCACTGGGAGAGTGGGGTCTTGGACACTGGACCACCAGGGAATTCCCATGCTCTGTTTTCTTTATTTAACACATGCATCAAGCCTTTTTAAAATGATTTTTGAAAAAAATCTAAGGTATAGTGGACATACATCGTCTTTGTAAAGTATACAATTCTGTGAGTTTAGTCAGGCAGCCACCACTGCCCTCAAGAAATGGTATATTTATTTCTATCATCCCCAAAGTTACATGGTGTCCCTTTGTAATCAAATCTTTCTCCTTTCCTCCGGGGGACAACACAGATCTATTCCTGTAGTTTATCTTTTCTTGAATGCCACATAAATACATACTTTCTACTCTAGAGTTGCCTGGTTCATAGTCAAGCTGTTCAGTTGATTTAACCTCTAAGCTGCCACTGATGCATCAGTACTATTAGTGTACTGACACCTATATTCCCTGTGAAGGCCATATGAAGTCCATATTATAACGTGCCAAACACAGCACTGGCACAGAAGGCTTCTCAATGAATTGTGGCTGTTATTACTGTGACTGTCATTGTTGTCGAATGACAATTACTATCACTATTAATAAACAACATATCAGGTCCATGGCTCTAAGCCAAGCCCTCACCCCTCATCTAGAGAAAAATGTTCCCCAGAAGCTTGAAGTCAAGGATAGAGAGACTGGTCTCCTTCTCTGGAGTGAACTGCATACTCAGAGTACTCAGTCACCTGTCCTTTGGAGAATCCAGCAGGGCTGGTTTTTTTTTTTTTTTATTGTAACGAGTAATCTTTTAAGAACCACTTTACTTATTTAATTTGTTTGTTTATGGCTGTGCTGGGTCTTCGTTGCTCTATGTGGGCTTTCTCTACTTGTGGCAAGCAGGGACTGCTCTTTGTTGCAGTGCTGGGGCTTCTCATTGCAGTGGCTACTCATTGCAGACCTTGGGCTCCAGGCACTCGGGCTTAGTAGCTGAGGTTCTTGGGCTCTAGAGCACAGGCTCAGTAGCTGTGGCACATGCGCTCAGTTGCTCCGAGGCACATAGGATCTTCCTGGACAGGGATCAAACCTGTGGCCCCTGCATTTGCAGGTGGATTCTTAACCACTGGACCACCAGGGAAGTCCCTATGAAAGGTTTTAACTCAAAGTAAAATCAAGCCTTTAGAACTAGAGTTCAATTTTGGGAATTACAAGAAGTCCATAGTAGTAAATGAAACCATAAGGTAATAATCAAGACAAATCATAAGACAACTGACTTGGTCCCTTTAAAAATTCATTAAAAAAAAAAAGAGGGGGTACTGTTCTAGGTTCCTTGATCAGATCCTGACTTAAAAAAACAAACCAAAAACAAACCCACCTCACTTATAAAAGATATAAGGAGGGAAATGAGGAAATCTGAATATGGACTGGGTCTTAGATATTGGGGAAAACGATGAGTTTTCTTGGGTGTGAAATGGTACTGTGAAATGTTCTTATTATTAGGAAGGCATAATGAAGCACTTAAAAGTCAAGTGTCAGGGTCTGTACCACTTTGTTAATCATGCAAATAGACAGATGCAGAAAGAGAAAGATAAACAGACATGGCAAAAGTTAATCATTGTTAAAATCAGTCATGGGCATACAGTTATTCGCAGCACTATTGAATGTTTCTTAAGTTTGAAAATTATCCTAAGAAATCAAATACTAAAGAAACCAGGAGCTGAACCTTTGTGGAAAGGGCCCCTCAGGTTAATATCCTACGTGGATTTAGGATGTCCCCCCGCCCCCCATGCACACACCACCCCAGCGCTGTGCGCACTCCCTTCTTGTGGGAAGCAGGTGCAGCTGTCCCTGTGTCTCTGCTGTTGGCCACTGGTCCTGAGCAAGCCTGCCAAGCACTAATGCCCTTCCTCCCCAAAGCAGCCTGCCCTCTGGGATGAGAAAAGGGAATTATGCTCTCTGCAGGTCCTTGGTGGAAAGGTTCTTTGTGATAACTAGATTGGACCTAAAGCATCTTTGTCAAAAGTCTCCTTGATTAGATCATTTCGTGTGCCTAAAAAAATTTAAATGTGTTCTCTTGAACAAATGATACATTCACATGCCTTGAAATTACAGTGACAAAAGGGGGTGCGGGAAAGGCTGTCCCACCCCTTTGCTCAGCCACTCAGCTCATTTCCCTAAAGGCAACCAACATGACCAGTCTTAGGTGTCCTTTCAGAGATTTTTTTCACTTCAGCAAACAAACATTTATATTTATTCAAATTTTAAGTATACTCATTTTACACAGATGGCAGATTAGCTATATATAGCCAATGCCCTGCCCAGCAGCTGGGCTCCTGACGTAACTCTAGAAATTGCAGGATTCTTGAAAAGGAAGATCTCATGCCCCTTTAGCTGGATCAGTGAATGTGAAATCTGAGGAAGCTGCTTTATGCTGTCAGGCTGAAAACACAGCCTGGGAGGCTGGTCCTGAGTCACAAAAAATGACACCATATTTCTACTTTGTCTCTGTCACACTAATAGGTCACTGTAAAAAGCACTTTAAAACTAAAAGGCAAAGGATCCACTCAGCACGTGGGAGAGTCCTCCTTAAACTGTTCTCTTTCCATTGCAGGATGTGATGTCACACTGCCCATTGCTTCATGTGACAGGCTTTATCTGCATTCACAGCACTGGGACAGCTGCCATCTCCTGTGCTTTTCACACCAGTGCTGTGAGAGGGGCAGGGCAGGGCTTTTTTACATAACCTCTACTCTTGAGAAAACTATGACAAAATAATGGGGCTTGCCCAAGGTCACCCCACAAATCAGCATCTGACTTCTTGTCCAGGGCTCTTTCCATCCTGAAATAATGGATCAATATAGGCAACATCTGTTGTCTTTGCCTACTGGCCATTTTACTAGTAACTAGGGCTCCTAGACAGAGGATGAGATGGCTGGATGGCATCACCGACTCGATGGACATGAGTCTGGGTGAACTCCAGGAGGTGGTGATGGACAGGGAGGCCTGGCATGCTGCGATTCATGGGGTCGCAAAGAGTCGGACACGACTGAACGACTGAACTGAACTGAGGGCTCCTAGATAAAATACAGGATACTCAGTTAAATTTGAATTTCAGATAAATAATAATAAAAGTTTTACTTTGAGACCACCAAACAGAGGCAACACTGACAGAGTTTGTAACTCTGGTCAACAGGTTAAAATATGGGAGGATGACATGGGTCTGGATGTACTTGGAAGGTGTGGAGAACCCCCTCGACTGGGGCTGGAAGTTGGCAAGCCTGCTTTGTGGTAGCAAAGTGTCTCAAATTTTGAGTTTTGAGGATTCAGATCATGTGTCTATGGAGTGAAAGGATTTTAGGTAAGTTGGTAGAAGTATGTCAGGAAGTTGATGTACACTGAACACATACAGCAGCCCTTAATATGATCCTACAGAAAACAAAGGTGTTTTGGTTAAAAGCAGAGAAAGAAGAAAATACAGCTTAGCTGACAGATTCTTTTTGACCACAGCTAGGAATGCATGGGCTTCCCAGGTCATTCAGTGGTAAAGAATCCTGAATGCAGAAGACACAGGGGACACAGATTCAATCCCTGGGGTTAGGAAGATCCCCTGGAGAAGGAAATGGCAACCCACTCCAGTACTCTTGCCTGAAGAATCCCATGGACAGAGAAGCCTGGCGGGCTACAGTCCATGTGGTTGCAAGGAGTCAGACACGACTGAGCAGTTAACCATAGCCACAGGAATGCAAACTGCTCAAGAGTTAGAAAATCTTGAACTCTGCAGGGCAGAAGTACAATTTTTTGGCTCATGATAAAGATTCAACATGCAAAAGTATAGGGACAATTGTGATGCTGATTATAAACTATGTGTATTAATGGGGATTTCCTTGCAGTTCAGTGGTTAGGACTCCAGGCTTCCACTGCAGGGGATATGGGTTCAATCCCTGGTCAGCGAACTAAGATTCTCTATGCTACTCGATGCAGCCAAAAACAAACAAACCTACAAATCGTGTCCATTTGTCAAACTTCATAAAATGCTACACTTCAATAAATCTGATTTTTTAAAAAAGAAAGCAAAAAACCTGATGATAACAAATGCTCACAAGAATGAGCAGGAACTCAAATTGAGAAACAAAGAAAAGAAAAGAAAAAAGTAGAAGCAAATTATATAAACAAATATTTGGCACAATGGAGTTTTAAAAATCTATCCCTGTTAAAAAGAATATTTATGGGAAAGGGCAGAAAATGAAGAAAGTAGGTATCTTAACTACCTTTGGGCAGTATCAGAAAAAAAGAAAGGTTTAAATGATAAAGTGAGATAAAAATTGCAGGGAGGAGAAATTCTGTAGTTCATGAAGGTATTTATCCCTGGACAAAATGTCTAGGTAAGCAACACCTCCACAAAATGAAATGGGCTTTCCAAGCAGGAAACTAACAAGCCCACCTCACAATTAGAAAAGGCTGATGCGTTAATACCTTGATACCATCCAAATCCAGAAAGCAGAGGACCAGTGAGGAAACGTCAGCACAGAAGACAAGGGGCCCCGTGCTCACCGTGTTTCCCACAGTATTCCAGGCCCACAGCCTTGAGGTCCACACTGTGAATCTTGCACAAGACTCTGTTCATGGCAATATAGATGGCCCGCCTCTGGCTGGGCTCCAAGCCTGGCGGAGAGGGGTCTTTGTTGATGAGGCCTGGGCAGTATTCCATCAGATAGAAGGGGTTGGTGACGATGCTGGGAGGGACACAAGCAGGGTATTTCAGTGGCCTGTGATGTGGCAGGCCATTAGTCAGGGCACTGCTCTGTCCTGTGTGTAAGCTCTGAATGCTGGGTGGGAGTACTGGAAGCTTCCTTTTTCTTCTGCATATAAGCAGAGGTTAGAAGTATTCCCTCTGCAAACCAATCCACACACACACACACATCCCTGTTTACACTCCCTTGCCAGCATGCCTCTCTTCTCTTTGGTCCACTTGTAGAAGGTATCAGAATGGGATTAAGTGTGATAATATAGGAAAGCAACTGTTGAGAGGGGGTCAGAGTCACACAGAATCAGGCTTAAGTCCCACCTCTGCCTTTCCTAGCGATGTGATCCTGAGGAACATAGTAAACCTCTCTGAGCTTGTTTTTCTTAATCTTCAAGGGGCAGTTATAAGAATTAAGGGAGAAAATTTATATATGGAGTGTCTGAAATGTGTCTGGCTCCAGTGAAGATTCTATAAGTATCCCTTCCCGTTAGATATAATTTCATCATTATTCAGTGGTTTGAATGGCATACAAAATGTCATTAATCCATCTCTTCATCATTCCTAGAAATCAGCTTAGTACTCTAAAAAGTTGTTTTGAAAATTCTACCATTAGGATTGTTTATCCTGACTTGAACATGGATAAGATATTAAGTTATACAATTCTTTTTAATTATCTTAAATGTAATACTGCTATGAAAGAAAATATCTTTATTTTTAGGAGATGTATGCTGCCTCCAGCTTACTTCTAAAGGTTCAATCTTATTTATATATATTTATTAAAAAGATACTTATTGGGACCTCCTTGATGGTCCAGTGATTAAAAGTCCATGCTCCTAATGCAGGGGGCACAGGTCTGATCCCTGGTCAGGGAACTAAGATCCCACATGCCATACACCACAGCAAAAAAATTAAATATATATAAAAACAAAAATAAAAATATATATGTATATATATGCATACATATATATATATTTGTTTACAAAATAATCCTTTATAATTATTTAACAAAATTATTAAATGTTATAAGACAATATTATCTTATAAAATTATATTATGTAATTATTACTATTTCTATAATATTTTATATATATAAAATACACTTACATACATACATACACATATATAGAAAGCAAATATGGCAAAATGTTAACAATGTTTCCATCTAGCTGAAGTATAAGTGGGTGCTTATTATGCTATTTTTTTTCTTCTTTCACCTACACTGTAAGTTTCGCATTTTTCATAATTTAAAAATTGAGAAAAAAGACACAGACTTAAAAAGCATATTACAGGGACTTCCCCGGTGGTGCAGTGGTTGAGAATCTGCCTGCCAACGAAGGGGACATGGGTTCGATCCCTGGTCCTGGAAGATGCCACAGCCGTGGAGCAATCAAGCCCAGGTACCATAACTACTGAAGCTCACATGCTCTGGGGCCTGAGAGACTCAACTACTGCAGCCCGCCCCCTAGACCCTGTGGTCCACAAGAAGAGAAGACATCGCAGTGAGGAGCCTGTGTGCCGCAACTAGAGAGCAGCTCCTGCTCCGCAACTAAAGAAAGACCGGGTGCAGCAACGAAGACCCTGCGCAGCCAAAAATCAATCCATAAAATTATTTTTAAAAGCATACTACAAAGCAACTTTAGAAGTTTAGAAAGCCACAATAAAAAAAAACTAAGAAAAACAAACAACATGCAACTTGATGGAAATATATTTCTAGAATGTTTAAAAAAAAAAAAAGATGTTTTCTACCAAACAGGAGGTTCCTATAAAATCTCTTTTCTCTTCTACCCAAATTTTATTTTTCTTTACTCTAGAAAACTGAAATTAGAGTTATTATATGGGCTTTTCTCTTCTGTACCTTGAGTATACAACATAAAAAGTAAATCTGGACATTACCTTGACTCTTCACAGAGGTGAAGAACTTTGGGCTTATGGGCTCCAGCATTTACAAGGGCTTCCATCATCCTGCCAAGAAAAACGAATGAACTTCTGACTGAAGTGATGAAATTGTCTTGAAATTATTTTTCTGATTTAAAAATTAATAAATGCATAAATTAAAATGGAACTCTTAAAAAAATTCAATCGACCAAAGAAGGCAAGGAGAACAGAAAAACAAATGAGACAAACAAAAAATGGTTCATTTACAGACCTAAGTCAAACATACTGATAATTACATTAAATTTAATACAGTAAATATTCTGATTAAAAGATGAAAATTGTCCTACCAGATAGAAACACAAGACCTAATAGGTACTGTTTATAAGAGACAATCTTTAGGGACTTGCCTAGTGGTCCAGTGGTTAAGAATCTGCCTGCCAACTCAGGGGACAGGGGTTCCATCCCTGGTCCAAGAACTAAGATCTCACATGCCTCAGAGTAATTAGACCTACACCCCAGAACTACGGAAGCTCACGTGCCCTAGATAGAGCTCATGCTTTGCAACAGAAGAAGCCACTGCAATGAAGAGCCCGTGCGCCACAGCGAAGACCCAGTACAGCCAAAAATATAAAATAAGTAAATAAACTGCATAAAAAGTACCTATGTAGAATTCCAAAAATTTCTAGCCTCCTAGTGGTTTAGACGGAGAAAAGAGAAAAAACAATCTCCTGAATAAAATTAGGTGACATGTTCTTATCTAAAATAATTTTGGAAAGTCATACTTGTAATTTTAAATGTCTCAAGGCACTTCGATGGGGCACTGACTTGCCAGCCCAGGCGTGGGGCTGTGGAGGCTGGAGACAGAGCACACCCCACTCCACACACACGCCCTGAGAATTTACCTGAACTCCCTCTCTACTGCATGCACAGATGGAAGGAGTGTCCCGGGGGGTTCTTCCTCAGAACCAGCTGATGGTTAGCCGGCTTGACATGGTAGGTGGGATTTGACTGCCTGTGATCAAACTGAAGGAGTTCCAATGGGCCTGTAAGTTTGAAAGGAAGGAAAACTCAAACCAGCTCTGGAGGACAGATGTGGACAGAGATTCTTTCTTTCTAAGGAGTATTGTACATGGACACAGAGCATCCTGATTTGGAATGCACTGTAAGGAAAGCATCTCCTCCCTGGGTATCAGAGATGACTGCATCCCAGGCATACCCCCCACCCCAGCTTCAGTCCAGAATGTCACGCTGCAGTGTGGCAAAGGCCACTGGATTTACACCACAACAATTTTCACTTTCACAAGTATCCAATTTTGTCCGTCTTGCCAACTCCTGCACCGTAAAGAAAAGCTTTATAGTTCTGTTTATGAACCATAAGCACAGTCATGGCAACCCATCTTGCTAAATGGAATACTTTAAGCCAAGGATGAAAAGTGCCCTTGTGTGTCCCTCACCCCATACTCGGCCACACCACACCTGACACTGGTGTGACAGCTGAAAGGAGCTATGCAGAGGCCTACAGCTCAAACCACAGCAGCTTTGGGGAGATGTGATTTCCCACCACAAAGATTAAACTCTGAGGCTCCCTTGCAGAAACAGCCTAATTAACCCTAGTCTTAGAATGATATGAACTCTACACACAGATTTGTTTCACTTGGTCAAAGGAGCAGGAAATGGGAGTTTGTCTGAATTGGCTCAGTTCAGTTCAGTTCAGTTGCTCAGTTGCGTCCGACTCTTTGCGACCCCATGGACTGCAGCACGCCAGGCCTCCCTGTCCATCACCAACTCCCGGAGTTTACCCAAACTCTGGTCTGATTCAAAATGGTCCCTCAGCTCTGTAGAGGCTCTAGGAACAATCCGATCACTAGAAAACATCCTCACATGAAGCTACATGCAAAGAAAGAGAACTTTCAAGGATCAAACGGGAGGCCAAATTTTATGCCCAGGTAGAAGTTTCTTTAAAAGCTCATGAATCACCTGTTTTTCTGAGGGTGGAATGTGAAAAATGAGAGAGCAACCTATGAAGAGATGGAGACATGTTCTCATTTAAACTCCTGCAACTTTTAAGTCACCTTCACAAAATAAGCTGTCATCTCAAAAATATCAGAAAGACCCAAACACCCTAGGCACATACTGCAAGTTCTTCTCCCCCAGGACAGCTGTTTGCAGGTGACTGCTGCCATGCCACAGTCTCACGTGGAACAAGGGCCAAGTACGCTCTGGGGATCCGTAGCAAAGGAGGTCAGTGCTTCTTCCCAAGCAAAACAGAGCAGCACCTGGGTCTGCAGGGCCCAATGGCTATTTTCTTCACCACATGGCATCTTTATCTCCAGCATATTCCACCAGGATAGAAAGTGAGAGCCAGGCTGAAAGCCTAGCCCTCTACCAAAATGCAGAGACTTAACTACCTGTGACTTGGGGCCCCAGTAAGTCTTTGAGGTACTTCTCCAAGGAGTCTTTGGGAATTTCCATCGTCTTTCTCATAAGGCGAATGTTTAGAACAGCCATTCTCAATGGAAATCCCCAAAGAGTTTCCAATTCCTTTACTGCAGTCTCTGGGTTATTGACCTGGTTTCAAAGAGAATACTGAGCATGGATCCCCAGACAACCCTGACCTCTCCTCCTGCCTTTTCTCTATGAGGGTACTTTTTAGAGAGAAATATTTTTTAATAGCCTGAGCAAAGACTTGGGAACCAGAAAGTCAGCTGATGAGAAAGCCTCAGAATGAGTTTCCTCCTTCCATTTACTACCTAACCACGTTAATCTTTCTTATCTGCTGGGAAGAGTGACGGTTAAATGTCCATGATACTCCCTTTTGCCAGGAGGACAGAATATTGTACTGTAGTGTCCACTCTGTCCCTATGGACCGGTTAATAATGAAAACCCAAATGTAGAAAGCTGGATGGAGACCCCTTCTCACATGGTTTCTCCCGCTTCAAAGCACTGGGGTGGTCCGGGTGCTGGTAGCTTCTGGGTCCCCACCCGAAACAGCATCATCAGATCAGCCTGTCACCTGAACCATCTTAAGTCTGCCATTCACCTCCCTGTGTGACTTTTTCTTGACTGCCTTCTTAGTATGTGTGTGTCTTACTTCTTATTGAAAATACAAGTGACTAATCACCTAAATTTCCTAATTAAAAGGTAAAAAGACTGTGGCAGCAAGGACAAAAACCACCAGAGGCAACTCTGACTCTTGAGTGTAAGACGACTGCACAGAAATGCTTACACTAGGACTCCCTGGTGGTACGATGGGTAAGAATCTGCCTGCCAATACAAGGGACACAGGTTCGATCCCTGGTCTGGGAGGATTCCACATGCCTTAGAGCAACTAAGCCGGTGCAGCACAACTACTGAGCTTGTGTTCTAGAGCCGGGGAGCCACAAATACTGAGCCCACATGCTGTAGCTACCAAAGCCTGCGTGCCTAGAGCCCCCGCTCCACAACAGGATCAGAAGCCCCTGCATGGCAATGAAGATTAGCCCCTTCTCGCAGCAACTAGAGAAAGTTCACATACAGCAACAAGACTCAGCACAGCCAAAAATAAAATAAATAAATTTTTGTAAAAAGAAATACTTACGCAATTGTCTGAAGCATACTTACACTAGTGCCTGAAGCACAAAGGGGTTCAAAAAACAGTGACCATTACCTTAATGGTGTGAATACCAACGCCGGCAGCTGCTTTTAGATTTGGTCCAAGATCATCAAGAAAGATGGACTCAGAAGGCTGCCAGCCAAGCCGCTCCAAGCACAGCTTATACATCCTGGGATCTGGCTTGCAGACACCTTCCAGGCAGGATTCTACTACCTGAGGGAGGGGCAGGAAGGAGAGATAAATGTCCCTAAAAGGGGTGTTCCCGTGTATACCCTGGTATGTTTTTTTGAAAAGAAGAGCAGAAAAAAAGACAGTGGAGGTTTGTTATAACAAATAAAGAGTGTCATGATATGAAATGATGTTGCTTTTTTAACTGGAGTGATTTGGAAATACTGGGATGCAACCTGAGGGAAGACTCAGAAAACCAAAGTTCTGGTTCAGACATGGTGAGTGACCTTGTACCAGCAGTGAGGCCATGAGGGACTGCAGGTTCATCGTCAGGAAACTGGAAACACTGATAGCCATCTTACCCATCCTAATGGTGGTTCAGACAGTAAAGCATCTGCCTACAATGCAGGAGACCCGGGTTCTATCCCTGGTTGGGAAGATCCCCTGCAGAAGGAAATGGCAACCCGCTCCAGTATTCTTGCCTGGAAAATCCCATGGACGGAGGAGCCTGGTTGTCTACTGTCCATGGGGTCGCAAAGAGTCGGACACAACTGAGTGACTTCACTTAAGTGACTTAAGACCCATCTTAACAGAAGCTGGGAAACTTAGTGAAACTGGAATGTGTTCCAAAACTAGGTATTGTGGCTGCACAGGACAAAAGAAAAGCGGCACATTTCAGATTTAGGGAAAGTATTTTATGGTTTTCTCAAAAAGAAAGCAGTGTTTACTGTTATAAAAGAAACAAGACTTTAATGTCCATATTTCAGAAGTGAAAAACAAACAGCTATATTCAACCTAGACAGATAAATTCCACAGAAGGGCTGACACCAAAGAGATCCTCAATGGCAGAAACATGGTTCCTTTCTTTTTTAAAGAACTTTTTTAAAAAGACTTTTTTGATGTGGACCATTTGGGTCATGGTGGAGAGATTTGACAGAATGTGGTCCACTGGGGAAGGGAATGGCAAACCACTTCAGTATTCTTGCCTTGAGAACCCCATGAACAGTATGAAAAGGCAAAAAGATAGGATACTGAAAGAGAAACTCCCCAGGTCAGTAGGTGCCCAATATGCTACTGGAGATCAGTGGAGAAATAACTCCAGAAAGAATGAAGGGATGGAGCCAAAGCAAAAAGAATACCCAGCTGTGGATGTGACTGGTGATAGAAGCAAGGTGCGATGCTGTAAAGAGCAGTATTGCATAGGAACCTGGAATGTCAGGTCCATGAATCAAGGCAAATTGGAAGTGGTCAAACAAGAGATGGCAAGAGTGAATGTCAACAATCTAGGAATCAGCAAACTGAAATAGACTGGAATGGGTGAATTTAACTCAGATGACCATTATATCTACTGCTGCGGGCAGGAATCCCTCAGAAGAAATGGAGTAGCCATCATGGTCAACAAAAGAGTCCGAAATGCAGTACTTGGATGCAATCTCAAAAACGACAGAATGATCTCTGTTCATTTCCAAGGCAAACCATTCAATATCATAGTAATCCAAGCCTATGCCCCAACCAGTAACGCTGAAGAAGCTGAAGTTGAACGGTTCTATGAAGACCTACAAGACCTTTTAGAACTAACACCCAAAAAAGATGTCCTTTTCATTATAGGGGACTGGAATGCAAAAGTAGGAAGTCAAGAAACACCTGGAGTAACAGGCAAATTTGGCCTTGGAATACAGAATGAAGCAGGGCAAAGACTCATAGAGTTTTGCCAAGAAAATGCACTGGTCATAACAAACACCCTCTTCCAACAACACAAGAGAAGACTCTATACATGGACATCACCAGATGGTCAACACCGAAATCAGACTGATTATATTCTTTGCAGCCAATGATGGAGAAGCTCTACACAGTGAGCAAAAACAAGACCAGGAGCTGACTGTGGCTCAGATCATGAACTCCTTATTGCCAAATTCAGACTGAAATTGAAGAAAGTAGGGAAAACCAGTAGACCATTCAGGTATCACCTAAATCAAATCCATTATGATTATACAGTGGAAATGAGAGATAGATTTAAGGGCCTAGATCTGATAGACAGAGTGCCTGATGAACTATGGACAGAGGTTTGTGACATTGTACAGGAGACAGGGATCAAGACCATCCCCATGGAAAAGAAATGCAAAAAAGCAAAATGGCTGTCTGGGGAGGCCTTACAAAGAGCTGTGAAAAGAAGAGAAGCGAAAAGCAAAGGAGAAAAGGAAAGATATAAACATCTGAACGCAGAGTTCCAAAGAATAGCAAGGAGAGATAAGAAAGCCTTCTTTAGCAATCAATGCAAAGAAATAGAGGATAACAACAGAATGGGAAAGACTAGAGATCTCTTCAAGAAAATCAGAGATACCAAAGGAACATTTCATGCAAAGATGGGCTCCATAAAGGACAGAAATGGTATGGACCTAACAGAAGCAGAAGATATTAAGAAGAGATGGCAAGAATACACAGAAGAACTGTACAAAAATGATCTTCACGACCCAGATAATCATGATGGTGTGATCACTGACCTAGAGCCAGACATCCTGGAATGTGAAGTCAAGTGCGCCTTAGAAAGCATCACTACAAACAAAGCTAGTGGAGGTGATGGAATTCCAGTTGAGCTATTCCAAATCCTGAAAGATGATGCTGTGAAAGTGCTGCACTCAATATCTCAGCAAATTTGGAAAACTCAGCAGTGGCCACAGGACTGGAAAAGGTCAGTTTTCATTCCAATCCCAAGAAAGGCAATGCCAAAGAATGCTCAAACTACCGCACAATTGTACTCATCTCACACGCTAGTAAAGTAATGGTCAAAATTCTCCAAGCCAGGCTTCAGCAATACATGAACGGTGAACCTCCTGATGTTCAAGCTGGTTTTAGAAAAGGCAGAGGAACCAGAGGTCAAATTGCCAACATCCGCTGGATCATGGAAAAAGCAAGAGAGTTCCAGAAAAACATCTATTTCTGCTTTATTGACTATGCCAAAGCCTTTGACTGTGTGGATCACAATAAACTGTGGAAAATTCTGAAAGACATGGGAATACCAGACCACCTGATCTGCCTCTTGAGAAATTTGTGTGCAGGTCAGGAAGCAAGTTAGAACTGGACTTGGAACAACAGACTGGTTCCAAATAGGAAAAGGAGTACGTCAAGGCTGTATATTGTTACCCTGTTTATTTAACTTATATGCAGAGTACATCATGAGAAACGCTGGACTGGAAGAAACACAAGCTGGAATCAAGATTGCCGGGAGAAATATCAATAACCTCAGATATGCTGATGATACCACCCTTATGGCAGAAAGTGAAGAGGAACTAAAAAGCCTCTTGATGAAAGTGAAAGTGGAGAGTGAAAAAGTTGGCTTGAAGCTCAACATTCAGAAAACAAGATCATGGCATCCGGTCCCATCACTTCATGGGAAATAGATGGGGAAACAGTGGAAACAGTGTCAGACTTTATTTTTGGGGGGCTCCAAAATCACTACAGATGGTGACTGCAGCCATGAAGTTAAAAGACGCTTACTTCTTGGAAGGAAAGTTATGACCAACCTAGATAGCATATTCAAAAGCAGAGACATTACTTTGCCAACAAAGATTCAACTAGTCAAGGCTATGGTTTTTCCTGTGGTCATGTATGGATGTGAGAGTTGGACTGTGAAGAAGGCTGAGCGCCGAAGAATTGATGCTTTTGAACTGTGGTGTTGGAGAAGACTCTTGAGAGTCCCTTGGACTGCAAGGAGATCCAACCAGTCCATTCTGAAGGAGATCAGCCCTGGGATTTCTTTGGAAGGAATGATGCTAAAGCTGAAACTCCAATACTTTGGCCACCTCATGCGAAGAGTTGACTCATTGGAAAAGACTCTGATGCTGGGAGGGATTGGGGGCAAGAGGAGAAGGGGACTACAGAGGATGAGATGGCTGGATGGCATCACTGACTTGATGGATGTGAGTCTGAGTGAACTCCAGGAGTTGGTGATGGACAGGGAGGCCTGGCGTGCTGTGCTTCATGGGGTTGCAAAGAGTCAGACATGACTGAGCAACTGATCTGATCTGATTTTTTAAGTCTTCATTGAATTTGTTACAACATTGCTTTTATTTTATGTTCTGGTTTCTGGGCCAAGAGGCATGTTGGATCTCAGCTCCCTAACCAGGGATGGAAGTCACACCCCCTACACTGGAAGGCAAAGTCTTAACCACTGGACTTCCAGGGAAGTCCCAACACAGTTCCTTTCCTGCAAAGAGCCTCCTCTATCCTGACAGCCTTGCCTCAAACTGTATCCAGTCCAGAACTGGTGAGCAGCAGCTGAGGGTTCAGGAGAACCCTGAAAAGCTGTCTCAGTGTCAGGCTACCTCTGGTCCAGCAACCCCCGCAAGTCCTCTGACATTGTCCCCAGGGCTTCATCTCCTGTAAGCAGGTCTAAAACAGCCATTGAGGCCTGTAACCAATACCCTCTGGGTCTGTTCTAAGAATTGAACTAAATCCCTCACTCACTCCAGAATTGACCCTTGCTCTCCAAGATCAAGGACGAACCTGAGGGCCCCTCCCTCTCCTCCAAATTCCCACTGTTCAAGGTTGGTGAACTGCTCTTTCAAGTAAATAAATGTCCTGAAAAAACTGGACCTCTCTACTTACCCTTCCCCATCTCCTTATAATTTGAATGACAATTAAAAAAAAAAAAAAAAAGAGACTGCTCCTTCTAAAGAAAATGTCCACCATGGGCCGTGGAGAAGCCAAGTGTTTCTAATCAACAGATGACCTGGCAGGAAATGAGCACAGCTGTACCAGCTGAGAGAAGAGGAGAAAGGGTAGCAAACGCAGGGGCTCTGGGCCATGTCTGAGGAACAGACAACTCTTCCCATAGGTGATTACATGTGGGGAAGTGCAAAAAAACACTTGAGGTTTAAATTGGATGAGATCCCTGGCCTTCTCTTTGTTCTGTTTTGCAAGATGAAAAAGTTCTGGAGATGAGTTTCATCACAATGCGAATATACTTAACACTAATAGAACTCTACAGTTCAAAATTGGTAGGATGGTAAATCTTATGTTCTTTCACAATAAAAAAATGTTGAATTTTTAAAAATATTTATTTTTATTTATTTCTTTGGGTGCACCGGGTCTTAGCTGCGGCACCCAGGATCTTTTTTTTTTTCAGTTGTGGCATATGAACTCTTAGTTGTGGCAATGTGGAATCTGGTTCCATGACCAGAAATCCAACCCAGGCCCCCTGCATTGGGAGGGTGGAATCTTAGCCACTGGACCACGAGGGAAGTCCCCGTCAATTTTTTTAATTAAAAGAAAATGGGGGGGTGTGTGGAAATGGGGCTTCCCTGGTGGCTCAGTGGTATAGAATCCACTTGTTAATGCCAGAGACATAGGTTCGATCCCTGGTCTGGGATGACCCCACGTGCCCCAGGGAAACTAAGCCCTGTGCCACAGCCCCAGCACCCATGCTCCGCAACAAGAGAAGCCACCGCAACAAGAACCAGCAGCACCACCACCACCACCCGCTCCCCGTACCTCAAGTAGCACCCCCCGGCCCAGTCATAACTAGAGAAAAGCCCGCATGGCAACAAAGACCCAGCACAGCCAAAAATATATAAATAACATTATATTTTTTTAAAAAAGAAAGAAAATGGATGAAAACATTTTTGAATGTCATATACGCCGCAGGTCAGGAAGCAATAGTTAGAACTGGACATGGAACAACAGACTGGTTCCAAATAGGAAAAGGAGTTCGTCAAGGCTGTATACTGTCACCCTGCTTATTTAACTTATATGCAGAGTACATCATGAGAAACACTGGACTGGAAGAAACACAAGCTGGAATCAAGATTGCCAGGAGAAATATCAATAACCTCAGATATGCAGATGATACCACCCTTATGGCAGAAAGTGAAGAGGAACTAAAAAGCCTCTTGATGAAAGTGAAAGTGGAGAGTGAAAAAGTTGGCTTGAAGCTCAACATTCAGAAAACAAGATCATGGCATCCGGTCCCATCACTTCATGGGAAATAGATGGGGAAACAGTGGAAACAGTGTCAGACTTTATTTTTGGGGGGCTCCAAAATCACTACAGATGGTGACAGCAGCCATGAACTTAAAAGACACTTACTCCTTGGAAGGAAAGTTATGACCAACCTAGATAGCATATTCAAAAGCAGAGACATTACTTTGCCAACAAAGGTTCAACTAGTCAAGGCTATGGTTTTTCCTGTGGTCATGTATGGATGTGAGAGTTGGACTGTGAAGAAGGCTGAGCGCCGAAGAATTGATGCTTTTGAACTGTGGTGTTGGAGAAGACTCTTGAGAGTCCCTTGGACTGCAAGGAGATCCAACCAGTCCATTCTGAAGGAGATCAGCCCTGGGATTTCTTTGGAAGGAATGATGCTAAAGCTGAAACTCCAATACTTTGGCCACCTCATGCGAAGAGTTGACTCATTGGAAAAGACTCTGATGCTGGGAGGGATTGGGGGCAAGAGGAGAAGGGGACTACAGAGGATGAGATGGCTGGATGGCATCACTGACTTGATGGATGTGAGTCTGAGTGAACTCCAGGAGTTGGTGATGGACAGGGAGGCCTGGCGTGCTGTGCTTCATGGGGTTGCAAAGAGTCAGACACGACTGAGCGACTGATCTGATCTGATCTGATATTCCTATAACATTGAAGAGGTCAGGAACAGCCCCCAGTGATGACACAGATCGTAGGAGTGGTTACACTATCTTTACCCCCATCAAAAAAATTTTTTTTTCGTCTTAGAGCTTTAGAGAACAAAAACATAAACCATGCTCTTGAGAAAAAGGATTTTCGACACTCTAGGTCTCTTGCAGACTAGGTTTCTTGCAGAACAAAATTATGAAAACTCATCAGAAAAGCTGCTGGAAAGCACATGCCAGGGAGTCTGTGAAGTCTGAGTTAAGTCCATTGTGTTAAAGAAGCTCACAAGTCCTTAAATAGTAGAAAGGCCCAGTGTGAGCCTGGCCAAGTTATTTATCCCCATAGGCGCACTGGAGGGGAGCAATCTCTGAAAATAATCAAAGTGTATTGAATACTTACCTGCCAGGCACTCTGTAAAGTGCTTTGCATGTACTATGCTGTGGGATCCACATAGCCACCCTAAACAAAACTGCTGTTTATGAACTACAGATGAAGAAACTACAGTTCAGGGAATCAAAGCTACTGCCCATAGAAAGCTGCAGAGACAGGGTTCAAATCTGGCTGAGGTCCCTGAGCCCCTAAAGGGAAGGGTGATTGTAGGAGGGTTGTGCTGTGGACAAGCCAGGAAACCAAGAATTGAAGTGGGTAAGGAGCCAGGCAGGGATGTACAGGGAGGAGACTGTATTTCAGCGGGCTGTGCACAAGGAGGAATGAGGAAGTGGGAGGTGAAAAAGAGTATTAGGTTGGGTGCTTAATCTCCCATATTTGTGCCTGTTATCCAACTAGATTTCATGTTCTAAAATAGCACTATCCAACAGAACTTTCTATAATCACGGAAATGCTATACTGCCCAGTCCGACATAGTAGCCACTAGCCACATGTGGCAACTGACCACCTAAAATGTGGCAAACATATATTCCAGAGGGCAGGGCTTATGTCAGTCACATTGAACACAGTAGCCCTTCACACCTAGCTAGTGCCCAGCACACAGCCACTGCTGTGTAAGAATGTGTTTTCTGACTGAATGAAGTTTAAGCCAGTCATCTATCAATAATTCTTATTTGTACCAGAATAATCATATACTTCCTTTTAGGAAAATGGAGAGTCTTTCACAGAAGTAACCTCCTGGCACAGAAGACCATCTCCTGACTCACAGTCTTCTCAGGTACTTTGATAGTCTGGCCCTTTATGCACTGTCTCATATGGTGGGATGATTTACATTTGAGTTGCAATGAAATAGAATTCAGCCTCTCAGGGCCACTAGCCACATTTCAAGCATATAACAGTCATGTATGATAGTAGCAACCATACTAGACATTTCCTTTGCTGCAGTAAGTTTGTTTGCACAGCACTGGTCTAAGGATTAATGCCATAGAAATAGAGGGCAAGGGGGTTGGTCTTTGAAAAGGTCAAAGGGTAAGGGCTGATAAAGTGCATGTGTTATCTAATGACTAGGTTCAAGTCCAGAATGAAAGAGAATCTCTGAAGCTGAGGTTTCACCCAGTTATCAAAGCCCATAAATGACCTTGCTCACAGCTCAGTGATACTTTGCAAGTCCTCTTTCCCACCTATCTGTCTAATCCTAACTCAGTCAACTGTGTGAATAACCGTCCCATCCACTCAAGACCTACTGAGAGGCAGCGTTAATGCTACATCCTAAAGTAAAGACAGAGACTTGATTCAGATTGTTCTGGATCCCTGTCAGCTTCAGTTCAGTTCAGTTCAGTCACTCAGTCCTGTCTGACTCTTTGCGACCCCATGAATCACAGCACGCCAGGCCTCCCTGTCCATCACAAACTCCCGGAGTTCACTCAGACTCACGTCCATCGAGTCAGTGATGCCATCCAGCCATCTCATCCTCTGCCTGTCAGCTTATCACATCAAATTGTTTCCAGTCCAGGGGCAAAAAGCTCTTCCCATTGGGAAGATAAAAATTATTGCTCAAGACTGCAATCTGAAGGCCTTTAGCCCGAATCTGAGTTATGGCCTCAGTCATCACTGGGAACTGCTTCGCCACTCGCTCACTGGTCAGCAGAGAGAAAAAGGAGTCCACGGGCACGGAGGTCTTTGACTAAGATTGGAGGTAGGGAGAGAAGAGCAGAGAAGGCAGTGGCACCCCATTCCAGTACTCTTGCCTGGAAAATCCCATGGATGGAGGAGCCTGGTAGGCTGCAGTCCATGGGGTCACTAAGAGTTGGACACGATTGAGCGACTTCATGTTCACTTTTCACTTCCACTCATTGGAGAAGGAAATGGCAACCCACTCCAGTATTCTTGCCTGGAGAATCCCAGGGACGGGGCAGCCTGCTGGGCTGCCGTCTATGGGGTCGCACAGGGTCAGACACGACTGAAGCGACTTAGCAGCAGCAGCAGCAGAGAAGAGAACCAGCCATCATTAAGAGTAAGAACAGCTTATCACCAACACAGAAAAACACGTATTTCAGGCTTCCTGCCACTAACCCAGGCCTCTGGCTTGCTGCCAAAAGGAATTCTCTTTCAGCCCTGGTGCAGAACTTTGCATATAAGGTTGTAAAACATGAGTCATTAGGGAATGGAGCTATTTACATCAACATTCCAGTTAAATGAGTTTTGTAAAATAAGTATTTATTTACTTATTTGGCTGCATCGAGTCTAGTTGTGCACTGTGGGCTTAATTGCCCTGCAGCATGTGGAATCTCTTCTGGGACCAGGGATCGAACCTGCATCCCATGTTGCTAGGCAGATTCCCTATTACTGGGCCATCAGGGAAGTCCCTAAATGAGTTCTTCATTTCACTCACTGACTGTCAATTTTTAAAAAGATTCAGAAGACTCTAAGAAGATACATTAAACTCTAAAAGTGAATTAAGCAGATGTAGTTTAATTTTTATTTGATTCCTTTGGGGAATTCAGAAGACATTTGATGATTCTGCATTGCCTGAGCTTCACCATTATGCACTGAAGGTCAATTTCTGATCACTTTTTGTGTGTCCAAATTCTATCTGTTTGGGTTTTGAAAACTCTTACTTTATCATATTTCAAAATCTGCAGTGGTGAGTCTGCTATATTATACACACACACACACACATTTCACAACAGTTTCATGTTATTGTTAAGTTACTCTGCTGCTGCTAAGTCGCTTCAGTCGTGTCCAACTCTGTGCGACCCCATAGATGGCAGCCCACCAGGCTCCGCCGTCCCTGGGATTCTCTAGGCAAGAACACTGGAGTGGGTTGCCATTTCCTTCTCCAATGCATGAAAGTGAAAAGTGAAAGTGAAGTCGCTCAGTCATGTCCGACTCTAGCGACCCCATGGACTGCAACCTATCAGGCTCCTCTGTCCATGGGATTTTCTAGGCAAAAGTACTGGAGTGGGGTGCCATTGCCTTCTCCTGTTAAGTTACTCAGTCATATCCAATTCTCTGTGACCCCATGGACTACAGCATGCCAGGATTTCCTGTCCTTTACTATCTCCCAGAGTTTGCTCAAACTCATGTCCATTGAGGCAGTGATGCCATCCAAGCATCTTAACCTCTGTCATCCCCTTCTTCTCCTGTCCTCATCTTTCCCAACAGCTTTATTGAAATACAGTTCACATATCACACAGCTGACCCACTTAACTGTAAAATTCAGTGCTTCTTAATATATTCATAAAGTTATACAACCATCACCACAGTCAGTTTTAGAACATTTTTATCACCCTAAAAAGAAACCCATATCCATTAGCAGTCACTACCCATTTGGCGCCTCCACCACCCCAATACTCCTAGACCTAGAGAATAACAACTCTACTTTCTGTTTCTAAAGATTTACCCGTTCTGGATACTTCATATAAGTAGAACTGTATATTATGTGGTCTTTTTGTATTGGCTTCGTTCTATCACTTAGCATAAGGTTTTCTATGTATATTTATATATTTAAATACAAGCTTATTTAAATATTTAAATTATAAAAACACATAACATCTAATTTAGTATTTTAAGCCCTCTGAGTGACATTAAGTACATTCATTGTTGTGCAATCAAACCCACCATCCATCCATAGAACTTGACTATATTTTAAATTATATTTTAGCAGGGTTATTGTGAAGGTATGTGAGTTAATATAAATAAAGAGCTTAGAACAATGCATAGTCCAGAGAAAGGCTCAATGTTATCACTGCGTTAAACAAGCTTTCTGATCAAAGCCATTATGTAACAATTCCAGGGTCATATAAACAATAGCTTATGGAGGGGCAGGGTATATAATATTTTTATTTTTCATTCATGCAGTTAAAATTGAGTACCTAGGGGTGGAAGAAATAGCTTAAAATCTTATAAGGGGTTATCAGGTTTTCTCTTCTTTGTTTTTAGTTTAACCAATTTAATGGATGAGTGTTGCACCCACTATTGTAGACGAAAAGAATATGGAAAATATGTTTATCACTCACAATTTCAGGGCAAAATCTCCCAAATTCTTGTAAGAAATCTTCTGTTGTTATCTCTGCTCTCATAAATTTCATCCAGGGCCCATTTTCGCCACCTGAGATCAAGGCCTTCACTATAGTTCCAGAAGGGATATGATTCTGTACCTCCCACTCTACCAAAAGTGAAACACATGGTAAGTGAAATGATATATGGACAAACAGCTGAAGTTTGGGGAACAGGGTAATTACCATACAGGTTCTGTGGCATCACTGTGGTGCCAGGTGGGATCTATTGGGAATTCAGAGAAATTCAGGAAATGGAAAATCTCAGCCTTAGAGCTCCCAGGGAACAGCCGTAATAATTTGTGTGACTGAGGGGACACTGCTGCCAAGCATCAGTCCATGCCACCAGCTTGAGATGATGCTGGACACTACATTATGAATTTTCTTCCCTGGTCTCTTATTAGCTGGTTCATATGTATTAGGTCACTCACATGATCCTGGCACATGGTTAGGAAGTACATGAGGGAATAAACCAGATTTTGACAGCACTCCAAAACAAGCCCTTCATTTTGTAGGCTGTAGTAATCCTTCAGGGCAGTGTAGCCGGTACACTGAAACATTCACTTGGGGGTGTTGTTTTATAGAATAAAGAAGAAAATTTTGGTCCACAGAGAGCTAAGGCAGTGGGTGGTGGATCAGTATTGTTTCTACTGTGAGCATTTGTATAGGAATTGCTTTTTTTTTAACAAAGATGTTTCTTTCTACAATACAGCTGCTATGAGGCAAAAATATATATAGCATTCATAATGATATCTAAGACCTAGTATACTTTATACATTTTCTTTCAATAAAGCAGTGCCTTGCATTGAAAATATTTCAGACAATATAGAAAGGTTTAAAAAAGAAAGTAAAATGACAAAGTAATCCCATTCTTCAGAAATCACCAATGTGACCAACTCAGAATGTCTTTTGAGAACAGCAAAACTTATAAAACTCAATCCAAATAATAATACCTCTTTAATTTTAGAACTAAAGTTAGAGCAATTTTTAGGATCTTAAGAGTTGGCAAGCATGCAAGCAAAGGGGCACTCTCCTATGCTGTTGATGGGGGTGTAAATAAGCACAACCTCTATGGAGTGCAACATTTTATTTTACTTTTAAATATTTATTTATTCATTTGGCTATGCCAGGTCTTAATTGTGGCACACAGGATCTTCATTGTGGCAGGCAAGATCTTTAATTTTAACAGGCCAACTCTTAGTTGTGGCATATGGGATCTAGTTCCCTGACCAGGGATCGAACCTGGGTCCCCTGCATTGGGAGCACAGAGTCTTAGCCACCAGACCACCAGGGAAGTCCCGAATACAATATTTTAAATGTACATTTACATTTGATGTGATAATTCTGCTTTCAGGAATTTCTCCCACAGATGTATTTATAAAAGTAAGCAAAAATTATGTACATGGCTATTGGGCAGAACTGCTCATAACAAAAACTAGAAACTTACATGTATGTTAATAAAGGGCTGGTTAAATCAACCATGGTACACCCATATAATGGAATACCATGTAAATGTTGAAATGTATAAACTAGGCCAAAGGTCAGAAAATTATGGCCTGGGGGCCAAATCTGTCTCCCATCTGTTTTTTTGTAAATAAAGTTTTATTGGAACACAACCACACCTACTTGTTTACCACTGTCCAGGGCTGTTTCTGGCTCTAACACTAGAGCTGAATAGTTGTGATAGAGCCATTATGGCCCTGAAAGTCTATCTAGTCCTTGACAGAAAGAGTTTGCTAATCCCTGAACTAGACTTATGCCTACTGATGTGGAAAAGTTGCAAAGATATTATACTGAGTCAAAAAAAAAGAAAAGGTACCGAACAGTTTGTACAGTATGATTCAGTTTTGGTATGCACGTTTTCCACACACACACACAAACACACACACACCCATTCTCAAATACATAGATGAAATTTTTTGAAATATAAACAATAAACTTTTCACAGTGATAATGAATGAAGTCTGGAACTGATTGAAAAGTAGTGGAGGAGCAAGCAGGAAATTTATCTTCATAGTTTATATACTTTTAGAACTGACTATTCAATAAATGAGACTGTCATAATGAGTTTCTATAAGGAAAAAATTTAATTAAATCTCTTTTTCATACCACCACAAAAATTCCCAACAGATTAAATACCCAAATCAGAAAAAACTCCAAAACAATACAGAACATCTTTATTTGAATATATTTTTCTTAGCCAAGACTCATAAAACTCAAGACATAGAAAAAAACAGATGATTTTCTTGATATCAAAAATGAAAACTCTTGTACAGCAAAAACATTATCATAAAATAAAAGAGAAGCCCCAGAACAGAGAAATATTTGTATGTGATATGACAAAAGTTTATTATTGCAAATCAACAATAAAAATGAGCAATTCACAGAAAGGGAAAAATGACCAATTAATATACAAAAAAAGCATTCAACCTGAATATTAAAATAACATACAGAGGGGAAAAAACACACAGAGATAGCCTTTTATCCATCACACTGACAAAAATTAAGCAGTCTGATCATATGACACTCCCTGAATGCTATGCTAAAATGTTTGGGCTGTACTCTTATTTAATTTTTTGTGTACACTGATTTTATAGTAAACTAATAGCTGAAATCAGGGCCTTGCAAACTTTGTGAGAAGGGCCACAGATGGACACTATGTAAATGAATGAACATGGCTGTGTTCCAACACAACTTCATTTTTATGGATACTGAAATTAGAATTTTGTATAATTTCCACATGCCACAGAATAATATTCTTGTTTTGACATGTTTAATTATTTCAAAACATAAAAACCATTCTTGGCTGATGAACTATACAAAACCATACAACAGACCAGATTTGGTCCACAGGCTATAGCTGACTGACTGACCTCTGGCTTAAATGTAAAAAAAAGTATGCCATTAGAGGTGATCTGAATTCTAGTACTTGCTGCTCCAGTGACCCTTGATATGGGTCATTTTGTTTTATCTGGGATGGCAGTTTTTAAAAATTTATTTGTTTATTATTGACTGCATCGTGTCTTACTTGCGGCAGGCGGATCTCTGTTGCAGCACTTGGGGTTAGTTGCCCTGAGGCATGTGGGGTCTTAGCTCCCCGACTGAGATCAAACCCAAATCTCCTGCATTGTAAGGCAGATTATTAACTACCACTGACCACCAGGAAAGTCCCATAGGCCTTTTTAATGAATAAATAACATTAGGAGTTCCAGTCAAGAAAAACAACAAGGAGAAAGTAGAAGGCATTATTATTTCCTTCTTTATCCATCCAACAAACCTTTACTGAATGAACACCTGAACCAGCTCTGAGCTGACACTGGAAAAGTGAAGTTAACACATCCCAGACCCATGGTCCCCAATTCTAACTGCTCCACAGAGGAGATAGGAACACATCCCATAGCCAGCTAAAACACCCCTTGGTGTTAAGCTGAACTGGAAAGCTGCTATCCAGGGACATTCTGCCAGG
This sequence comes from Bos mutus, assembly GCF_027580195.1. Classification (NCBI taxonomy): domain Eukaryota; kingdom Metazoa; phylum Chordata; class Mammalia; order Artiodactyla; family Bovidae; genus Bos; species Bos mutus. The sequence continues at coordinate 17,248,388 of NC_091633.1, forward strand.
CAAGGAGGTCAGAGGAGTCTTGACAGAAGAGAAGTCAATAATAACAACCATCATCTGATTTACTGAGGGCTCAAAGATTTTAGGCACCATGCTGAACACCATACCATTTAACTAGTCATTAAAGTATAGGTAGGATTTGAGCACACAGAGGATGCAAGGAAGGGTAGCTGCCAGCAGGTGGAACAGAACTTGCAAAGGTGCAGGGGTGCAGATGTGTTTAAAGAACATCAAATGGTTGAAATGTGGGCACATGTGGGAAGTTGTGTGGTACAAGGGTATGTGGGCTAATTGTAAGAGGCCCCTAATGCCAGACAAAAGCTTCCCAACTTAATCTAAGAGACAGAGTGCAGGCACTCAAGGATTTGAAGCAGGAGAGTGAAGGGGTAAGATGTGTGTATGTGTGGGGTTATTTTGGCATCATGTGAGATCTTGGTTCCCTGACCAGGGATCAAACTCTCACCCCCTGCAGTGAAAGCATGGAGTCCTAACCTCTGGACAGCGAGAGAAGTCCCGGATGCATGTTTTAGAAAACTAATTCTGGGGGCTGTGTGGAGGGTGGTGCAAAAAAGCCAAAGGACCAGAGTCATAGAGAGGACGCAGGTAGCTGATATGATTTCAAAGGTAGAACAAGTCGGGGATTTAAACTTGGGCAGAGGCCATGGGAGTGGAGAGAAGCAAGTAGCTTCTCAAGATATTCTGGAGAAAGTCAAGAAAACTCTTGCCCAGTGATCTTTATGTTTCCAAGCAGGAAGGATTGGGGTAGGGGAGTACAATGACTCAGGGAGTGTGGAACAGGCCTGGGGTAAATGCAAGAAGAATAAGAGTGGAGGAAAAGCAAAGCTTAGGGCTCAGCTTAGAGCTGAAGCAATTAGAAGGAAACAAAAAAGGCTCACCTCAGCAGTTTGTATACCCAGGTAATTTTTTGACCAAGGTCACAGAAAAACTGAACTTAGGTTGACTTAGCATGGAGAACTGCCTAATCAGCCAGCAGTACAGGTCAAAAAGAAAGGTCCATCTCCATTCCTGCTGGCTGTAATGATAATGTGACAGCAAGAGATGAAGCAGCCAGCAGAGACCATAAGGTAAGACTGGAAATGAACAATACCCATAGCAGAATGACACTATAGAAAGAGCCCACAGCTCTGATATCATATAGCAACATACTAGCCCAGACCACATACCTAGCTTTCATATACAAAATAAATCAACTTCTGCCTTCTTCAGTCACTGTTCTGTTAGGAAGGACAGATAAAGAAATGATCAGAACCTATAGGTTTGATTTTATAGTAATAAAAGCAGGTGTAGAGGGAGGTTGGTGGAAGAGGAAAGACTGCAATCAAAGCAGGGAGGGGAGATTACAGCATTCAGAAGCAGTTCTCAGGGAAAGGTAATTAAATTCTACCCATAACAATGACAGTTCGTCATTTACTGAGAATTTCGGATGAGCCAAGCACTCATTCTGCTAATCAAGTGCTTTCTATGAATGATCTCACTTAATGCTCCCCAAACCCCAAAGAAGTATGTACTATCATTAGCATTAATCTAATGATGAGGAAACTGACTCAGAGAAGTGAAACCACTTGCCCAAGATCCTCAGCAGCACTACTGTTGCTTGGAATTTGATTCAAGAGCAAGAATAGCACCCACTGAGGCACACTGTCATCTCCCCTCACCACCTCCTTTCCCCCACCCCCACACACCCCAGTCTCTAAAGGTGAAGGAGAATGAAGAGCTCACCTGCAGCCACTCTCCCTGGAGAAGGAAGCAGAACTCCGCCCATGTCAAAAATCACTGCTCTGTAGGGGCCGCCTCCAGAATGTGTCCATCTCCAGGCTCCCGGGTGCCTGCCCTGGACGTGTTTCAGGAAGGCCGCCCTCCAAGCCCGCTGGAGCTGGGAGGACTGCAGAAGCTGCCTTAGGCACATGTTGGGGCCAAGGCTGTGAAGCAGAAACAGGACATGATTAGCCTTCACTGCCTCCAAGCAGACCTCCGTCCTGGCACTCAGGCATGTCTACTCTGACTTCCAACCAGCATTTCAGACACAACCAGAGCTGAACTCACTGTCTCTGCCCTCCATGACAACTCCTTTCCTAGGGTCCTTGGCCCAGCAAAGGGCTCCACCATTTCCCCAGCAACCCAAGCTAGACAATTAGACTCACCCCAGTCCCCTAGTCACACACCTCCATTCTGGTGCTTGGTGCGACCAGTCTTTCCTCTGGAAGATTTCGATCTACCTCTCCACTCACTGTGTGATCTCACCCACAGACCTTTGCAGCAGCCTCCTAAGTGGTCCCCTTGCCTCTTCATTCAAAATTGCAAATTTGATCATGTCCTACCCCCATTTAAAATCTCCAGTGATTCCCCATCGTCCTCACAATAAACTCTCAGCTCCTCAAGCTGCCTGAAAAGGCCGGGAATTTCTTCTCCCCTTTGGGCAGCAGCTCTCCTTTGTACTTCACCTTAGCCTGGGTGATCTCGACACTCACTTCCATGTGAGGCTGTTGCCCTGGCCTGAATGCTCCCTTCCATCCATTACCTGGATAACTGCCCATTGTCCCTCAGGTTGTAGTTTGCCTGTCACTTCCTTCATGAAACCTCTTCTGGCCCTGAGAAGAGGTAGATGAGCAGTCTCTCCTGTACTTTCTCAGGGTGCCCTGTACTCACCTCCTCCTAGCACTCACAATGCCACCACACTATCATCCCTCCTACAGAGCAGGGCGATGACCTCCTGATCTTCACTGCCTCTTTTCTAAACTTACTTTCAACAAGTTCAGGGGAAAGAAAAACATACATATAACAGGTACATGTATACATATATACAAACATTTTCACATGAATAGACATAAATGTGGCAAAATGTTAATAATTAGTGAAGAGCGTGTGATGAAAGGTATATGAGAGATCATTGTACTATTCTTTCAATTTTTTAGGTCTGAAATAAAAACCTGGGGAAAAGAACAACAACAAAAAATTCTACTTGCAGTCAGTTCCACTTGAAAATCTTGGTTTCTCATGTGATGTCTATGGTTAAAAAACTAAGAAGCCAGTTAGAGCAAAACAGGTTGGTAAGACAGCCTGCATGTTCATGGGAGTCACCTCAGTGCCACCGTAAGGACTAAATAAAGTATGAAGAATCTAAAGAAAGAACTCTTAGGAAGTAAAAGTTCAAGATGATATAACGTGTTTCTTATGTAGTTGGAAATTTGCTGGATTGGGGCACGAATGCTGAAATGAAAAGGCAGATTGATTTGCATTTTGGGTTTTACTTATGTTCTGTGCCAAGGCCAAAGTCAATGACGGAAGGAGAAATTTATTTATAGGTTCCAAAAGTGTTAACAAGTTCTGTATGAGGGCTTAACAGAGATGAAAAGGGCTGACTTTCATACTGAAGGGGTGACTTTTATTCTCATTGAAGACACTGTCCTCCTTATACTCCAGCTAATGGATGAGTGGGCTCCCACAACTAGCTGCTTCTTCCTTCCAACTAGAGATGATGGGCTGTTCTTACTTCCCAGTGCTCTCTTCAGAGCAGGAAAAGGTTGTGATTTCTCATACCATACATCCTGGTAACTCCGTGCAACCTGCCCACTGACTGGAACGCCTCTGCCTGGTTTTTGTGTGTTAATTGCTCAGTTGTGTCCAACTCTTTGTGACCCAATGGACTGTAGCCTGCCAGGCTTCTCTGTCCATGGAATTCTCCAGGCAAGAATACTAGAGTGGGTTGCCATTCTCTTCTCCAGAGGAACTTCCCAACCCAGGGATCAAACCCTGGTCTCCTGCATCACAAGCAGATTCACCATTTGAGCTACAGGGAAGTCTGCTTTATTTGCTAGTAAATTTCCACTCATTTTTACATCACAGCATCAGCTTTATCTCCTCTAGAGAGGCTAGTCTTTCTTTTTCTTGGAAGACTCTGATACTAATTTTTTTTTTCCACTTTCACTGCTTCTTATCCATACCTTCACTAGACAACTTACCCCATCATAGTTCTTTTGACTCTATCTACTCCTCTAAATGTAAACTTGTTAAGGAAAGGCCTTATTTTATTTTCATGTCTATCCATCCCCTAGGACCTGGCATAATATCTAGACACGTTGCAGGTGCTCAGTAAAAACATGAGTTGGAGGAGTTCCCTTGGCTTCCCTAGTGGCTCAGACAGTAAAGAATCTGCCTGCAATGCAGGAGACCTGCAGATCCCTGGGTTGGGGAGATCCCTTAGAGAAGGGAATGGCTACCCACTCCAGTATTCTTGCCTGGAGAATCCCATGGTCAGTGGAGCCTGGTGGGCTACAATCCATAGGGTTGCAAAGAGTCAGACACAACTGAACCAACAACACTTTCTTTCACTTCCTGGGCACCTAATAGGATTTCCGGCTTTCACTGCTGTGGCCCTGGTTCAGTCCCTGGTCAAGGAACAGAGATCCTGCAAGGTGTGTGGCAAGGCCAAAAATCAGAATAGAAATATGAGTTGGAAGGATGAATAAACTGGATGAATCAGAAAACAGGGGAACACAGGTGGCAGGCATAGTATTTGGCAGCTACAGAGTACTGTAACAAGCCCATTTTGCCCATCTCTAGTGAGTAGTTCTCTGGAACTGGCATCTTCCTTCTCCACCGTAAACAATATTCATCTTCTCTCTCTCTGCCTCTCAGTATGTGTAATGTAGATGTGCTATCTAAATTATACTTTCATAAATATGCACACAGTGTGAAAAAGTGAAAGTGTTGTTGCTCAGTTGTGTCTGACTCTTTGCAACCCCATGGACCAGGCTCCTAAGTCCATGGGATTCTCCAGGAAAGAATACTAGAGTGGGTTGTCATTCCCTTCTCCAAGGAATCTTCCCAACCCAGGGATTGAACCCATGCCTCCCGCATTGCAGGCAGATTCTTTACCATCTGAGCCACTAGAGAAGGCCAGTTGTTGCATATTAAAGAGGTGGTTTAGTAGAGATTGAGTGTTGGCTCTGGAATCAGATTCCCTGCATTCAAAGTCTAGCTCTGCCGCTTACCTACTTGTGAGATCCTGAGCAAGTGACTCTCTCTGAGCCTCAGGTTCCTCCTCCATAAAATGGGAAAAATTATAGTATCTCTCTCATGAAGTTATTCTTACTACTACATAGAGATAAAGTATGTATTAATAAAGCACTCAAGTTATTACCTGGCACACCATTAAATGTTATCTGCTACTGTAATATACTATAAAAAAAAAGTTCACATGAGATCTCATATATTATATACATATAGTGGGATGCATATGACATATACAGTTCCACAAAAATCAGCAACTGCCACTGCGGGGAATTTTGGCCCCAAGGGGACATCTGGGAATGTCTGGAGACATTTTGGTGCTCACCAGTTGGAGGTGCTACTGGTACCTAGTAGGTCAGGCCAGGGATGGTGCTAACTATTCCATTAAATGTAGGACATACACACAACCCAAAGGCTTAGTGAGTCCAATAATGTTAACAGTGCAGAGGTTGAGAAATCATGATATAAAGTGTACACTGAAACTAATTCATAGTGTGCAGTCATCATGTATAAACATCAGGTGGTCATGATATGGATTTGTAGTCCACACACCTACATATGTCCAGGACACAGTGTGTCCTATGACACACTTACATGTCATGATAACATATACCGATTAGCATCCTGTCACATATATGCTATATATGTATTGATTGTGGCCCTCCATGTTCACGTGCCCAAGGCAAGTCTGTTGTTCAGCGGCTAAGTCCTTTCGGACTCCTTGCTACGCCATGGACTGCAGGATACCAGGTTTCCCTGTCCTTCACTATCTCATAGTTTGCTCAAACTCACGTCCGCTAGGTCGGTGATGCATCCAACCCTCTCATCCTCTGTCGCCCCCTTCTCCTCCTGTCCTCAATCTCAAGTCTGGGATATTGAAAAGAATGCGGACTCTCAGAAAAATTAATGTAAACAGAGTCACAGCCTCTACTTGCTTCATCCTCATAGCTGTATAAGGATATCACACAATTTTATGAAAAACCTCGCTCAAGGTCACACAACTAGGGACAAGATCAAATCCATAAGAACGGGAGTTGGGTGTTCATCTTATTCACCAATGTATCCCCACCACCCCAACAGTCCCTACTCCCTATCGGCCCTCAGAGAAAGAAACGGATTCATCTCTATGCCTCAGAGCACCGATCTGTAAAGAGTGGCTGACCCAAAGCAACCCTGCCTACAGTTGGAGCGAGAGATCAAACAGGACAAAAAGAAGCCAGAGCTCTCTGCAGGGTGCGGGTGGCTCAGACAATTGGGAGACCTCGCGGAGTCAGAGACCCCTCGCCGTCAGATGAGCTGGGCTAAGAACGAGGTCTCTCAGGTAGGCTAACTCAGGTCTGGACGCAAACCCACCGGTCCGCCTAATGAAAGCCCAGCTCCCGAGATTGCCGTGACGTGCCTCCTCCACGATTTCTTCCAGATTCCGTACGCAGGGTTCAGGCTCACCTTAGCGAAAACACCAGTCACGTGGCTACCGCCACACCCAATCAAAGAGCGCGCAGGCCCGCGCATGCGTAACCTCACAGGACAACGACGGCGGCCGGGAGGCGGAAGTGGAGGTTGTTGTGGCTCAAAGGGTTGCTCGCGGAGGTGCTGCTGCTGCTGCTGCTGCTGAGGCGGTGGCGGCGCTGCCCGCCCCGGGCCTCTCTACCTCTAGGCTCGCCTCCCAGCCTCGCCTGAGCCCGCCGGGGCCTTCACCGGCCAGCGGCTGCCCTATGAGTGTGTCACTAGTTGTCATCCGCCTGGAGCTCGCAGAACACTCGCCGGTCCCCGCCGGCTTCGGCTTCAGCGCTGCCGGTGAGTCCGCGGCCTCGCCGCCTCCCCCGTGGCCCGCGCCTGGGCCCCGGGGCGCGTCCTTTCAGAGTCTGAGTCCGGGCAAGGGCCTCCGCTTCAGGAGGAAGCCGAGAAGTGGTTGGGATCCCTCTCATCCCCCCACCATCCTTGGGCAGTCTCTTCCCAGGTGTCACCTGTGGGAAGTCTTTGCCGGTCCCTCCTTCCTGGTGCCTTCCCACTGGGACTTTGTTTATATTTGGCGCGTCGCACTCTCCAACCTGGGTGAGAGCCTAGTTGTGCGAATTGATTTTCTCTAGGCTGCCGTCTCTGGGGTCGCACAGAGTCGGACACGACTGAAGCGACTTAGCAGCGGCAGCAGCAGCAGCAGGCTTTGTGAAGGCAGACAGGGAATCCCCAGCACGCTGACGGCTTCTGGTTTAATTAAATTCTTCCTCTTTGAAAAACGATCCATTTGGGCGCCCTGTGGCAGTAGTTATAACTGAAAATATGTACAGTTCCTATATCCAAGCACTGTACTAAACACCTCGTGTGCACACTTTTCTATATCTTCATACAACCCAATTAGTTTTATGGGTGGATGAGGCTTTTACAAACTGGAACTGAAGCCGTGGGATTAAGTGCCTTACCCAGGATCATCTATCCGTGGCAAAACTGGAATTCTACCTCAGAGAGCTGGACTTGAGAGTCTGAGCTCTTCATTTCCAGTCACACAGCCTCCTCCTGGGAAATGCAGGTATGGCTCTGTTCCTTGAAGAGCCAGCAACGCATCATTCAAGGAATACTTTATGAGTGCTTACTCTCTGTTGAGCTTTAGTTTTGTGCGGAAAGAGACATGGTCCCTGCTTTAAGGGCACCAGCAATTCACTTCAGTTCATGGAGATAGATTAGGTAAATAATTACAGGATAAATGTAGGATACAGCTGTGACAAATGTACAGTAAGGGAAGGTAGAAAGCTGGAAAGGAGTTTGGAAAGCTATCATGAGAGGATGTGTTTGGTTTGGGGAAGAGGCCTGGGGCTGGTAGGGATGGTCTTGTGGGAAACTTCCCTGAGTGTGTGAATTTTTGAGCTGCAAACTAAAGACTGAATATAATTAAATAGGCTACTGAGTTCTGAAAGTCGAATTAATTGACATAAGCGACATATACATTTTTACATGGGTCAGTCATTGAGTCATTAATTTATTCAACATATCTTTAAAGAGCTTCCAGTGTGTGCCAGGCACTGTGATGTAAGTACAGAGGATACAGTGATGGGCAAAACAGGCTTGATCTCTCTTCACATAAAGCTTATATTAAGGATATTTCTGTCAAATCTCCAAATTTATTTTTCATTTTTGTGTGTTTTAGTGATTTAAGAAAATGATCACAGTTTTTCAGGACAAGGTGGGATTAGGCTAACCCAGGTTGTTAAGAAGACTAACCCTAAAAGTTTTGTTGATTAGTGGACTTGATGCCCTAATTTGGGGTCCAACACAGTTTCACGTACAAGTGTTACTAAAATGTTGGTTCATCTGAGCAGGATCACTATCAAAGCTTTTATCTCCTTCATTTGCTTTAAAATGCACGATTTCCACTAGGACCACTATGCATTTCTGAGTTTACTGCCCTGGGCATTAACTGACTGTCAGTACTGCAGAGCCCCAGAGATGAGTGAGAAGGACCCTGCAAAAGGCATCTTATAGTCTTGGGGGAAGGCAGCAGAGAGAAAAAGGAAACCTGTGAATGGATACATTGAGAGTGGAAAGAGGCTTGTTTTATTATCAGATATTAATTATTCATGTATTCTTTAGTCGGGGAAATGTCTGATGAGGAGATCCAAAAGAAGACACTAGCTTCAGCTGTAGCCTGTTTAGAAGGGAAGTCACCAGGGGAGAAAGCAGCAATCATACATCAGCATCTTGGTCGTCGAGAAATGACAGATGTGATCATTGAGACCATGAAGGCCAACCCAGGTATGCTTTCCAGAACCCTAGGCTATCTTCTGTTAAGGTAAACCCATGGTTGCTTGTGTTGGAGTGGTGTTCAGTGAGCCTGTGATTAAGACCTCTAGCATACTTTAGCTTTTACTGCCTATGTTCCTTACATGAAACTGTCAGTGTGGATTTCAGTTTCTCTAAATATTTCTTCTAAATTACTTGTAACAAGGTAGGTTGACAACTCTCCTTAGTGAGGAGAGCTACTTAGCATGTAGGTCTGTGGCGATTCATGTTGAATCCAGATAAGCACGTTGTGACTCCCCCTGCTCTGCCAGCTCGCTCCATCCAGGGGAGTGGATGTGTATTGCATCTCCAGTGTGGAGAACTGGTAGGTTGGTTTTCAAACTTTCAAACAGCCCTGAATATTTGTCCCACTTAGGAGTGCATAGCTCAGTTGGTAAAGAATCCGCCTGCAATGCAGGAGACCGTGGTTCAATTCCCAGGTTGGGAAGATCCACTGGAGAAGGGATAGGCTACCTACTCCAGGATTCTTGGGCTTCCCTTGTGGCTCAGCTGGTAAAGAATCTGCCTGCAATGCAGGAGACCTGGGTTCGATCCCTGGGTTGGGAAGATCCCCTGGAGAAGGGAGAGGCTACCCACTCCAGTATTCTGGCCTGGAGAATTCTATGGACTGTATAGTCCATAGGGTCACAAAGAGTCGGACACAACTGAGCGACTTACACTTTCAGAAGTGCATGATGGAAGACACCTGCCTTATTATGGTACTTCTCAATGTAAAGTCAACATCCTTCAGTTTCTGAGGGGCAGGGAGAGTGGGGGCAAAGAGTACTTTCAAGTTGTGATGTCCCCAAAACTCTGCTGTTCTGTGAATGCAATTCTTAATGCAATTTCTCTTTCACTCTGACTTAAAATTCTCATCTAATTGGAATCCTTCCACATATTTCATATCAGTTTATAATCTACTAACTTTTTGGTTTGTGAAAGATGAGCCAGAAGCTACAGTGGAAGAAAGGAAGTCTTCAGAAGCATCCCTCACTGCACAGAGATGTAAAGATAGAAGTAAAGAAGGTATAAATGCTGCTCTTGATTCTCCATCCAAGCAGCTTCCAGATCAGATTTCCTTCTTCAGTGGAAACCCCTCAGTTGAAATAGTTCATGGTATTATGCATCTGTACAAGACAAAGTAAGAAAATCCTTTTCTCTTTTGAGTTTGTCTGTTTTTTGCCATAGGGTGGAGAAAATGTTCTTGCCCTGAAGAGAAGGATTATTTTAAGCTTTGTTCAAAGGGTTAGTACTTTCATATATTGTGTGTTAAATTCTTAGATATTTTCTTAAGAATTCTTAGATATTTTATATATGGTTAAATCTCATAAATTGGGTAAAAGAGCCTTATGAATGAATCATGCAGATTCACTTGAGAGAATACCCAAGAAAATATTCCCTGAGAAGGTAGGCATGCAGGTGATTGGAAAATTGAAAGGAAGGAAGAAAAGAAAAGAAAAATTCTAAGTGATGTATAACATAGATGTAGTCTCTTATTCCCACCAAGTCTTTACTAAAGAAACTGCTAAGAAGTCACTTAATGGGTTGCCATTTCATCGTATCTTTGAACTCCTTTTTGTGGTCCAAACAAGGCTTTCTGGAGGCCAAAGGAAAGGAAGATTTTGCTATATAATCAACATAGCTGGGCCACCAGCTCCTTGAATAATTAGTTGCTGATTTCTTTAAAGACTGTCCTTGTCCTAAATTGTTTGCTCAGTCTCCACTGGGAAACAGAATACTCAGGTAGCCATTTTGGATTGCAGCTGTTGAAGTGAGTTTGCAGCATTTCAAAAGCAAATTGCTCACCTGAAACTACCACAACATTCTTAACTGACTATATCCCAATACAAAGTTTAAAGTTTGAAGAAAAAAGCAAATTGTATTGTGGGTGATTTTTCTTTCCCTTCTTTTAGCTATTCTAATCCAACAACACTTCCTGTAATCTTCAGAGTCACATCTTCATGATTCAGAATTCTCCTTCCTATATTTAGAAGTCTTTTCTCTTCAAAAACCTTCAAGAGAAGTCTATGGACTTCAAGAGAAGTCCATAGTTAGAGTTGTTCTTCTATTGTTATCTAAGGATGGTGATTATTAAAAAACGAATGAAAGCAAAACACTGCAAATTTGCCTGATGTAGGTTTATAACCATTAAAAGCCTTTAACTGAAGATTAAAAAATATCAGTGGTGGGTATCATGTAGAACATTTCAAAGGTTACCTTAAAGTCCGTTGCTGATGTGTTTAAGCGGTTCTCCATTTACCCAGGTGAGTATTTTCCAGTAAGATAACAAACTGTTTAAATTGATTTATAAAGTATTACATTTTGTTTTTCCTTGGACATAAAAGTTGTCTGATTAGTGTTGCTTGAACTAACCATACCTCATCTATTCAAGACAGTCTAATTATTGTCTTATTAGTAAGATGACCTCCTTAAAAGAAGATGTGAGGCGTAGTGCCATGCTGTGTATTCTCACAGTCCCTGCTACAATGACCAGTCATGACCTTATGAAGTTTGTCGCCCCATTTAATGAAGTAATTGAACAAATGAAAATCATCAGAGACTCTACTCCAAATCAGTATATGGTGCTGATAAAGTTTAGTGCACAGGTAAAAGTTAAGATATTAAAAATCTGTTTGCCACAAAAACTGTGTTTTTGAAAGTGTTTGATACTAGCCATGTTTAATTTACTACGTCTTGCATTTAGAAGTCTTGATATCTTCTAGAGTATTAATGTAATTCTAGAAATACTGCTGAATTCATCAGCAAACACACAATTCTAATTCATAGCTGTTATTTTTTATAAATCAAATTGAGTGTGAAATCTAGGGTTGTGTGTGTTTGTTTATCCAGTAGTAGCTATTCTAGTAGAACAGTAATTCCCAACCTTTCTTAACGCTGTATTGTTATTTGCCATTATAAAACTGTGCCCCTGCTTCTATCATTCTCTTTTTAGTAGATATTCTTGGGCACATTCTAGAAAATCAAATAAAAATTTTTTTGATGATGAAGGGTTTTGTGACATTCCCTGAATTATTAAAGATGCTTTTGAGTTCTAACTGGAAATCACTGCAATAGAGAGACAAACTCAAAGCAAGCTGATATTAAGTATACTTGTGTGTTGTAACAATGTTTAAGAAGGTTTGGCCATCCAGTCCATTTCCCTTGTTGCATTAAGCATAATTTTGCATGTGCCTCGGTTCTAAAGATGTCAGAAAGATATTCTCTTGGTTTTGTATTTTCATTCTTAGGAGTCTGCGTGTTTCTATGTGAATATAAAAATGAGGTAAGCTTTAGGTATTATGCAGGTTAATAGAGGACTACCTTGTCCATAGGTTTTCTTTAATTTGTTTGTATTTTTTTTTAATAACCTGTTACATTTTGAGATTTCATCAGGTTGTGAAATGCAGCTTTGTCAAAGTTAGTTCTTTCACACCTCACTGATAAATAGCCTTTCTGAGTTTGCCCCAGATAAGCAGTTCCAACTTGCAAAGAAATGAATGTGCCTGTAGGGTCATTTGTCATTGCGTCTGACCAATCACCAAGATCTGTGGATAATAGAACCTCATGACACAATGCCCATTTGTCACCTCCTCATTATGAAAAGCTAGAGTTGACAGCAGTAGTGGCTATTCATTGGTTGTAGGTAGAGAATTAAGAGAAATAAGAGTTGAATTGTATTTGTACCTGTTCATTGGGCCACCAGAAGAAAAAGAAAACAAAAACTTAGTGTGCATTTCTGAGTCCAAGAAAGTACACAATTATCTTTAACCTTTACAAAGCACTGCACCTTTGAGGGAGACATTTAAAAAGTATTTCAATGGCCCTATGAGCTTAGACTTCACAAGTTGACACTGAGAACTGAAAAGCATCTAACAGCTGGTTTCACTGACTGTCAGAACACCGTCTAAGGTCACTGAGACACTTTGCGAATAGTGGGCAAGTGGTATATTAAATCTTTTAAATGTAATAATGAGGTTAGTGATAATACGCAACCTTTATTGACTGCTTATTCTGTACCATTCACTCTGCTAAGTGCTTAATGGGCACTAGCTGATGTAATCCTTACTATACCCCTATGAGGTAGACAGGTACTGTTGTTACCGTAGTTTTACAAATGAGGAAACCAGCTGCAGAGCAAGGTTAGTGATTTGGCCACGGTTATACAGCTAGAAATAAGTGACTGGGAATTAAGCTGGGAATTAAGCCCTCACTTTAATCCCTAGGGTGTAGTCCTTGTCCAGCAGGAGCAGGATGTGGGCAAGGGAAGATACTGTTCGCCAAGAATTGTGTCCTGACAGTATTTCACTTGTAGCTTCTACTGAATGGGCAAGGGTGGTAAGCAAGTAACACAGATAACGTAGAAAGGGATTGGGAAAAAAATGTTTGAGAATATATTAGGCTTTTTATTTAGTCTGAGGTGTATTAAGCCCACAACAGTAACTTGTCTAAAAATCCCATAAACGTCTCTGTAGCACATGCCACCCTTCGCAGTCTGCAGATGATGCTGTGGAATTTTTCTGCTACTCTTAATGGATTTTCTTTGTAAGATTTTATGGAAAAATCCAAATGAACTTTTTGGCCAATCCAATACTTGTTTCTCCACCTCTGTCTTTTGACCACATGTAAGTTGCTTAAGTTGACAGATGTTTTCTAGGACTGTAACACAGCTTTCTTAGTGCTCTCTGAAGATAGACCCCTTGACCTTGGTATTGTGAGTTGTATTTTTTATCTGTAATGCTAGATCTTAAGGTCTAAGGCTCATTCTATCGGGGATTTTCTAAGGCCTAAAACTACCCTCTTAGTATAGGTCTCGAAGATGTTAAATTAATATTGGGCCCTAATGAGAGTAGACTCAGTAGGCACCAAATCTGGATCACTTACTGGATGCCAGGTATTAGCTTCGCATGCATTAGTTCCTTGAGTCCTCTCAGATATGTCATGAGGTAGGTGTCATTATTTTCATATTTTATAATTGAGGAAACATACATGAGTGAGTCAGTTGCCCAAGGGTACACAGCTAGTGTCAAAGAGTTATGATTCAAACACAGGCAGCCTGACTCCATGGCCTGGGCAGGTAACTGTATTCTTATGCCTTTCTGTTTCTCACCAGAGAATTTTTATTAAGAACTAACAGACCTATTTTATGTCTTTTATCATTTTTTGAATCTCTATTGGCCTCATCTTTCTTTATGCTGGAGGTGTCAGATGTGCCTACAAAGTTGTACTGTGCCCTTTGATGAATTAATTTATAATTCAAGGTACAGGGAGGCAGAAGGGGGTTCAGTTTTGTAGTTCTTTGGAACAGAAAAGGACAGATAACCTCTCAATGGAGTATGTTGGCTCATTATCACTTGTAGGCCTAGGCCAGCCTACTTTTCTTTGAGAAGTAAAAAATACGTTCTTAGCACTGGTTGATCACTAGTAACAACTAGTTACTAGCTGATTACTTTGCCTGGAAAATCCCATGGACGGGGGAGCCTGGTGGGCTGCAGTCCATGGGGTCACTAAGAGTCGGGCACGACTGAGCGACTTCACTTTCACTTTCATGCATTGGAGAAGGAACTGGCAACCCACTCCAGTGTTCTTGCCTGGAGAATCCCAGGGACGGGGGAGCCTGGTGGGCTGCCGTCTATGGGGTCGCACAGAGTTGGACACGACTGAAGCGACTTAGCAGCAGCAACAGTAAAGAAACATTGATATGATAGTTTTTTCTTTTTCGGAGTTAATCCTGAGGAGAGAACAATCAAATCAAAGGACTAGAAAAAAACAGAAGCTGGGTTTCATTAAATTTGGGGCTCTATATAGTACAGGCATTTTAAATGAGTTGTTTCTTCTGTGTGTTTTGCAGTTAGCTTCAGGCTTTTGTTCAGTGCATCTCAGTGCTGGGTTGAAGCAGGAGGCACATGGATTTTGCTCCCTGCTCTTGTCCTTTGCATATACAGTACCTGGCATGCATTGGGTGTTCAGTAAATATCCCAGCCAGTAGAGCTACATTTCCAATATCAAGATTTTAAAGAAGAGAGCAGTGTGTTCAAAAAGTATACACCTTTGGTCCGGGTAACTCCCCCAAGAAAGAAAGGATTTATCTGGGATTGAGTAGATTTTGTCACATTCCCAGTATCACACACCTTTTCCCTTCCCCTGAGGAGGCTTGGGCGCTTAGGGAGCATCTACAGAGCTGGAGGTCTTTGGCCGGGTCTGCTGTTCTTGGCAGCCACATCTGCAGCAGTTCTGGTGGTGATGGCAGCCCTGAAGAGCTGGCCGTGGCCCACTGGCCCTTGGTGCGTGAGTCCAGCGGCTCACTGTGCTGGTTATTCATCCAAAAGCATTTCAAGGCAAAGCCACTGCTCTTGAAAAATGGGAGAAGCCATTTGGGGCTGCTGCTGCTTAGTGTTAAAGACAATTTATTATCCAGGAACTGACTTTTAACATTTTAATTTCAAATACCCTTTACCCAATATACAGGTTATTTCCCAAAGGAAAAGCCTCCCCTTCTCCACCAAAAAGTCCCTGCAGAATCTATGTTCAGAACTGGTCATCCTCCCTTAGTGGCTTAGCTCTCTTGGTCATATTAAGATAGCATAGATAATATAAGAATCCACACTTGAATTACATCATCCATGTGCAGACTCAATGGACATGGGTTTGGGTGGACTCTGGGAGTTGGTGATAGATAGGGAGGCCTGGCGTGCTGCATTTCATGGGGTTGCAAAGAGTCGGACAGGACTGAGTGAGTCAGACAGGACTGAGTGACTGAACTGAACTGGGTGCAGTGAAAAGCTACTGAAAAGCTTCAGTGGCTCTAAGATTCAAGACCCCGTGAGGGTAGACAGCCAGGACTGTTTTTGCCTGATACAACTCAAATCTCGACCTCAAGGTTGATGGTGCGGCATTTCCTTTTGCAGAACACACTTCCTCTCTTCAGGCAGCTTGTCTGTACTGGCAGGGCCAGAGCACGTAACTTCCTATGTTGGGGCTAATGCCTGTGTGGGAGTGAAATCCACACAAGCCACAGCCTCTCAGCTGCCTCTAAAAATTGCTGAGCTTTAAAAGCTGGAATTGTCTCTTTGTTACTTCCTACTGAGGCTAGACTGGAAGATTGGATTTACTTGTGTTCTTATCCACAAATGCACATGTGCTTTCTGCAGGGGACTGATTTCCCCTGGTTTTATCTGTCTTCCACTCCAAGGGACCAAAACTGTTAGAATTTTAAAGGCTACTTCATCTTGGACCTCTTGACCGTGGCCAAGAGTTTTGCTTTTGGTATTGTACATTAGGTTGTTTAAAACCTCCTGACAGGATCCTGGTCTAACTATCATGTATTAATTACTGTTATTATTTGGCTTATTGAAAAAAAGGAATTGGCTTCTCACTCCCTGCTGGTTCCACTCGTCCTCTTATTTTTTCTCACCTAGATGCTGACATTTGTTTTAAAAAGCTTCTCCATAGGGAATTCCCTAGCAGTTCATTGGTTAAGACTCAGCACTTTCACTTCTGGTGGGCCCAGGTTCAATCCCTGGTTTGGGAACTAAGATCCTGCAAGCCCCAAGGTGCAGCCAGAAAGGAAAAAAGAAAAACTCTCCCGTTAACAGTCATCAGTTATGATTTGGTTCCAAATAGAACTGACCTCAGCTGCTGTGAAAGTGCTGACTAGAGGCAAAAGGGGAAAAAAATGATATCAAGGGAAACATTGACCATTGTTGGTTGACTATGTATTAAAATTGTAAAGTGTTCATGGACTGTTAGCATTAGAAGCAGACTGTGTCCCCAAATTCTAAAACAGCAGCAAATGATGTTGCTTGTATAAAGCCTAATAATAATTTTTAGACTAATTTCCACGGTGCCCTGTTGGCATTAGCACTACCATTGTACCCTGCTGTATAATAAACAATCTTAGACATTTATCAACTGTTGATACAAATGTTAGTCCCTAACCACTTTTTATATGTTTTAAATTTTTGAAATTCAAGTGTACCTGCCATAACAAAATAAACACTAGACCATCATATTTTGAATGAAAAATAAATAAATAAATAAATAAAATTGTAGGAGCCATCAGTTTATTGCACTTCAGTAGCTTCTGATTATTCAAATAAAACTACCATGTATCAGAAAAAATTGTCGAGTAGGATATTGACCTGCAGGGTTCACTTAGCCTCTCTCCTAAGTATAACTTTTAAAAGCTGATGAAGAGAATAATTGAAGCCATCTTGAATAGAAAGCACATTACCATGATCGCTCTCTTAATTTTTTCCTTTTCCGCCCTGGTTTACCTAGGCTGATGCAGATAGTTTTTACATGGCATGCAATGGCCGCCAGTTCAACTCAATAGAAGATGATGTTTGCCAGCTCGTCTATGTGGAGAGGGCAGAAGTATTGAAATCTGAGGATGTAAGTGCAAACTCTGTTTGAAATAAATGTATCAGAATGGTATAAAATTGAAAATTAAGATACCTGTGGAAATGTCCAGAATTGGCCAGTCCATAGAGACTGAAAATAAGTTAATTGCCAGAGACTGGGGGGAGATAAGTGAGAAGTGACAGCAAGCACATGGTTTCTTTTGGGGGTGACAGAAGTGTTCTAGAATTAGATAGCAGTGTGACGGTTGTACAACTTTGTGAATATACTAAAAATCACTTGAAAATGGCAAATTTTATATATGTGAATTTTATCTCAACTTTTAAAAACTGTCCAAAGTATTTTTTTAAATAAAGAATATTATTTGTGTTATTGAAGTTGAGTATGTATCTATTCCAGATGGATGAAACTGTGCCTGGAGCCCCAAAATGAATATTTTTGTTTTAAATATTAACCCTTAATCCTTATCCTAATACTTAATTCCCTTTTGATAGCAATTTGTATCAGTAATTGCTCTGATCTCCCACCCTCAATGAAGCATTCCTATAACATGTGCTCATTTGAATAAAGTAGTAGATCCAGCTCTGTTATACTTTTAATATTTCCTCTTTTAAAGTAGCCATAAAGGTCTTTTCACATTGAATTCCACTTGATAGGAATAAATTCAGATTAGATTGTTCTGTCATTAGATTAGGTAAAATAAAAATTGGCACAGGGGACTTTCTCTGGTGGTCCAGTGGTTAAGACTCTGCTCCCAATGCAGGGGACCTGGGCATTCAATCCTTGGTTGGGAAGCTAAGATCCCACAGGCTGAGTGGCGTGGGCCAAAAAAAAAAATCAGTCTACTCTTTTGCCGGGTACTGTGCAAGGCCTCAGTGTTAGGAATTCCTTTCTCTAAATGAACACGGCTTCTTGAGAGATTTTCAAATATCTACTCTTCAGGGACTGCAGATTAATGTGACTTTTCTTGGTGTGTTCTTATTTATGTGCCTCACCTTTGCCTCAATAGTCCCCTAGTTGGCAGGGCTTGGGTCAGACATTTCTGTGTTACAGGTGTTTTTTTTTGACCACCTAGATCCTTATGCCCTTCACACTGTGTTCTTTCACAGCCATTGGTAATTACAACCATTTTACAAGCATTGGTAATTAACAGTTTTTAAAAGTTTGGAGTTTTGCGGGACTGCCCTGGTGGTCCAGTGGTTAAGACTGTGTACTTCCAGTGCAGGAGCCCTGAGTTTGATCCCTGGTCAGGGAACTAGATCCCACATGCCACAACTAAAACCTGCCCTGGCCAAATAAATAAATAAATATTTTAAAAATAATAATACATGAAAATTTTGAATTTTGTATCTCTCTCTACTAGAGGCTAAACTCTGTGAGGAAAGGGACAGACTTTGTGTTTTGCAACTTAACTGAATCTGTTTTTGCTCACCGTAGTCCCACACCTAGAACAGTGTCTGGCACACAAAGCAGGGATTTAATTTAATAAGTATGTACTAAATAAATAAAAATCACTGTTGTTGATACTATTATCACATAGTAGAAAGTGTTGAGTTTTAATTTAATCTGTGGAAAATCATTCAGATACACTCCTGCCTTTTTTCCTTTGTGTTCTGTTATGGTCATGGCCATTTACAGTTAGAGCTAGGAGTCTGGTAACATGAGATTCTGGCAGCAGTCTCCCTTCCTCCAATGTCAGCACTGTGAGGGCAGGGATCTTCGTCTGCTTTGTTCCCCTTGGTATTCGTAGTGCCTAGCACAGTCCTGGGACTCTAGGAGGCGACCAATTAATATTTGTTGCATGGATGAAAACCTCACCAAATTAGGTTGTTTTCACAAAGCAATAATATTGAGAACATCCTACCAGGAGTCAAAGAGTATCAGGAAAACTATTGCCTTAAAAAAGAAAAATTAGAACCTGTGGATGACAAGTGAGGCTCATTCAAGTTGTTTCCCTGTAGGGCGCCAGCCTCCCTGTGATGGACCTGACAGAGTTGCCCAAGTGCACCGTGTGTCTGGAGCGCATGGACGAGTCCGTGAACGGCATCCTCACCACCTTATGTAACCACAGCTTCCACAGCCAGTGTCTGCAGCGCTGGGACGACACGACGTGAGTGCAGGGGCGCATCCCCCTCCCTGTCAGAGCTCATTATTACTCTTTCCCAGAATTAAAAACAGCACCCTCCAGAAAGAACCACTCCAAGTATTTGATTTTATAAACCTGGGTACCACAGTGGTGAGGAGGTCACATGGAAGGGCCTTCTGTATTTCGTCTTTGCTTTTCCTCAGTTCACATGGGGTCAGCATCTGTAGACCAGTTCCTTTCTAATGTGCTGACTAATATCCTTGTGGAATGTCCCAAAGCAGCATGAATCGTTCTTTCCTTCCAAGAGCCAGAGAATGAAAGGAGTGGGGGGTGGGGGAGTAAAGGTTAGCTTTTAGGCTCCTCTACTTAAAGGGCATCTAGGTCTAAAATCTTGTTTATCACTTGCATTTTATGTCTACCGTTGACTTTGGCTTTCTTATCAGAGTGCCGGGCTACACCAGTTGGACGTTTTAGATTTATCATTATCGATGGCTTGGTGGCCAGTAGTAACAACAGGCACTAAGTAAGAGGCACACACACACCTATGGTGTCCTGTTTCCTAAAGCAGCACAGACCCAGTTTGTATGAAAGGGAGCACTGTGCAAAGAACTGAGGTGTAACCTGTACTTTTATTTCCTCTAGTCAGAAGTTGCTGCTCCCTTCACAGACTGCATTGTGAGTCTTAGCTAGAAAGGTAGATCAGACTGGCCACAAGGGTTTCCCAGCAGAGAAGAAGGTGCAGAATCAAATAATCACACAGATAAACGAGGTTACAAAGGAACAGTGTTGCAGCACCGTGACTAGGGAATAGGGCCCTGACCCCACCAAGCTTGTCCGAGAGGCATCACTCAGGGAAGAGGAATAGGAGTTAGCCAGGTGACCGGTGGAACCCAAGAGAAGATGGTGTGGGGGAGAGGTGTAGCCAGGGAGCAAAAGGTCACGTTCCAAAGCCCAAGAGTGAGGAGGGGTGAAAGTCTACGGGAGTCTCGGTTCTTTGCCCCCATGTGGCCAGCCTTCCAGAGCAGGGACCTTGTCTGGCTGTTCTCTGCTGTGCCCTCCATACTTAGGGGGAGATGTAGTACGTAGGAGGAGCTCAGTAAATATCTCTGAGCAAATATATAGACCCTGGCTTTCCTGTGGCTTGTTTAACCAGAGAATAATTTTGGCCCAGTTCTGTAGAGTCCTTAGTCAATTCTGTGGTATCATTTAGTTCTTCAGAGAATTGTCCAAGGTTTAAATTTGCCTGGAATAAAGCCACTCTGAGGTGTGTGCATTCCACAAAGTATTAGTGTGTATCTTGTGTCCATCTGCTACCCCATTTAAGTTCTGGATACTTCTTTGTTTCCCACCACTCCAGTCTTACTCTCAGTACACGTTAACTTTTGTTTCGGTTGCAGTGGGTCTCTGTTGCTGCATGCGGGCTTCTCATTGCGGTGGCTTCTCTTATTGGAGAGCACGGGCGGTAGGCGTGTAGGTTTCAGTAGTTGTGGCTCCCGGGCTTAGTTGTTCTGTGGCCTGTGGGATTCACTTGGACCAGGGATTGAACTTGTGTCCCCTTCATTGGCAAGCGGATTCTTATCCACTGTGCCATCAGAAAGTCCCACATTAATTTTTGTAAAACCATAGCATTTTCACGTTTCCTTAGGGACCATCTTGTCCAACCTCCTCGTTACTTATAGAGGAGGAGACTAAGGCCCAGAGGTGATGGTTGGCATGCTTAGAGTGTCAGGACAGAGAATGCCAGAACTGGGACCAGAATTCAACCCACTGGGCAACTGCCTTCCAAACCATACAGTGTCTTCAGCAAGTGGGTTTTAAGCGTCTCTATATGCACAGTGCTGAGGGGCAAAGAATCAGAACACAGACTCTCTTTACGGACATTGAGTCTCCTAAGGGAGAATCACACATGTATGCGTACAATTCAAGGTAGAGATGAGAGATCGAGCTGGTTCCTCCTCTGGGTTGGTCTGGAAGGGCTACTTAACAGAAGACAGTATTGGTACCAGGCCTTGAAGGGTACTTTCTTGTCAGGGAATGACATTCTGAGAGGGTTTCCCCAAATATCTCCTCAGGAAAATAAGGTAACAGCTCGTAATTATTTTTGAAGGGAAAGCAGGAAGAATTAATGAACTGTTATTTTTTAATAGACAGATGGGATGATGTATCATGGAGTTCTAATTGTATAGTACAAATAAGTTAATTTTTGTAACTTCCCCTCTTTTCTCCTTTTTGATTCTCAGGATCATACATTTCAAAAAATCATTCTGGCACAGTGTTGAAAGTTAGATTTAAAAATTCATTTGTTTTTTTTTTTTTTAAATTATATTGATTTTTGACTGTGCTGGGTCTTCATTGCCACGTGGACTTTTCTTTAGTAAGGCACGGGCTCTAGGGCACGTGGGCTTCAGTAGTTTCAGCGTGTGGACTCAATACTTGCGGCTCCTGAGGTCTGGAGCAGAGGCTCAATAGTTGTGGTGCGTGGGCTTAGTTGCTCCAAGGCATGTGGGATCTTCCTGGATCAGGGATCGAACCTGTGTCTCCTGCAGTGGCAGGTGGATTCTTTTACTACTGAGCCACCAGGGAAGCCCCAATTGTTGATTTCTTATCCCACAATTACTATAGCCACCACACAGACTGAAGGGATGACACAGAGCTAGTTCCTACCTTTGACAAGACCGCTTGCGAGATCCTACCGGCAACTTCTGTTGTTTTTTCAAATTTCTCCTGTCTTCTCTTTTGATCCTAGAAAAAGAAACAGACTAAATCCTTTAGTTTTCTCTTGACAAACATAGTCCTTATCTGTGACAAGCACTTAGCGTTCTTCCTGCATATTTCCTTTCCTTGGTCTTATTTATTCAGTTGAGTAACAGATTGATTCTAGTTATATCTTGAGCATTGGTGGTGCTAGTTCACTTAGCCTCAGCTGTAACCCTCTTTCTATCATGTTTGCCCATCAGACACAAATATTCATGGCTGGCACTTAGTATTACTTTGTCTTTAGTTAAGGGTTAATAGATTTTTTTTCAAAAATGTTTTTAGTTTTATTGAAGTATAATTGACAGTCAAAATTGTATATATTTCTTCTTTTCCAGTCTGGATTCCTTTTATTTCTTTTTCTTCTCTGATTGCTGTGGCTAGGACTTCCAAAACTATGTTGAATAATAGTGGTGAGAGTGGGCACCCTTGTCTTCCTGATTTTAGAAGAAATGCTTTCAGTTTTTCACCACTTAGGATAATGTTTGCTGTGGGGTTGTCGTATATAGCCTTTCTTATGTTGAGGTATGTTCTTCTGTGCCTACTTTCTGGAGAGTTTCTATCATAAATGGGTGTTGAATTTTGTCAGAGGCTTTCTCTACATCTGTTGAGATGATCATATGATTGTTATCTTTCAATTTGTTAATATGGTGTATCACATTGACTGATTTGCACATCTTGAGGAACCCTTGCATCCCTGGGATAAAGACCAATTGATCATGATGTATGATCTTTATAATGTGTTGTTGGATTCCGTTTGCTAGAATTTTGCTGGCATTTTGAGGATTTTTGTATCTATGTTTATCAGTGATACTGGCCTGTAGTTTTCTTTTTTTGTGGTATCATTGTCTGGTTTTGGTATCAGGGTGATGGTGGCCTCGTAGAATGAGTTTGGGAATTTTCCTTCCTTTTCAATTTTCTGGAAGAGTTATAGCAACATAGTTGTTAGCTCTTCTCCAAACTTTTGGAAGAATTTGCCTGTGAAGCCATCTGGCTCTGGGCTTTTGTTCATTGGGAGACTTTTGATTACAGTTTCTATTTCTGTGTTTGTGATTGATTTGTTCGTATTTTCTATTTCTTCCTGGTTCAGTTGTGGAAGGTTACACTTTCCTAAGAATTTGTCCATTTCTTCCAACTTGTCCCAATTTATTGCCATACAGTTTTTCGTAGTAGTCTCTTATGATCCTTTGTATTTCTGTGTTGTCCATTGTAACTTCTCCTTTTTCATTTCTAATTTTATTGATTTAAGTCTTCCCCCTTTTTTCTTGGTGAGCCTGGTTACTGGTTTGGCAGTTTTGTTTATCTTCTCAAAGAACCAGCTTTTAGTTTTATTGATCTTATATGAAGTCTAGAAAAATAGTACTGATGATCCTACGTGCAGGGCAGCAGAGGAGACACAGATGGGTTAAAGAGAGGGTGGGATGATTTTAGAGAACAGCATTCAAACATACACATTATTACATGTAAAACAGATAGCTAGTGGGAGTTTGCTGTGTGACTCAGGGAACCCAGCGCCAGTGCTCTGTGACAGCAGGTGGGCTGGGGGGCACAAAGGGAGGGGACAGTTGTATATCTGTGGCCAATTCATGTTAATGTATGGCAAAAACCATCACAATATTGTAATTAGCCTACAATTAAAAACAAAATATAAATAATTTAAACATTGTATGTACTTAAGGTGTACAACTGGATGACCTGATATACATCAACATTGTCAAATACACATCACAACCAAGCAGTTCAGCATATCCGTCACTTCACACCTTTACCATTGTCCTTTTCTTTCCTTTTTTAGTTTTCTTTCTATTTTTATTTTATGGTGAGACCACACTCCGCCCTCTACTAAATTTCAGGAACACAATATAATATTGTCAGTTACAGTCAACATTAATGTACACCAGTTCTCCAGAACTTACTCATCTTGCATAACTGAAAGCTTGTAACTCTTGACCAGTATTTCCCCATTTCCCCCTTTTCCCAGCCCCTGGTAGCCACCTTTCCTCTCTATGTATCTATGAGTTTGGCTTCTGTGCCATTTTTATTGGCTTTTTGTAAATCGAAACAGTACTCACAGAGCACTGATACCTTCTTCCAGGTGAACTTCATTGTATGATAAAATGTCATATGCATTTCATGAGTACATTAACATTTTTGTTTTAATTTAGTGAAATTTACTACAGAATTTAATTTCAGCTCTTAGGAGCAACCTTGAGAGGACAAGGGTACATGTTGGATGATTTAAAACTTTAGGAAGTGAAGATAAGGTAGATTGTAAGTAAAAATACATTATGGGTAACCAGACATGAAAAAAATAACTTGTCTCAAGTCTCTAATTGTAACCTGTAAATATTTAGTTCTTTGATTACCTCAGCTTTAGGCAGAAGACTGGAAAAAGATATGGGGCATATCAAGATTTCTCCCTTTTCTTCAGCTTTATCAAGATCTTTTTTTTTTTTTCCATTTTGTTTGAGAATAGCTTGGAAGTGTTTGTCTTTTGAATGATAGCCTTAGTTATAAAAAATATTATGTAAGAGAGGGAGTATATAAAATTGAATTTTTGACTTTGGGGTTCTGTAACAGCTGTCTTTTACATTTAATCTGTGTCATTATTTTTTTGGTGCCCTTTATAGATGTCCTGTTTGCCGATATTGTCAAACGCCAGAACCAGTAGAAGAAAATAAGTGTTTCGAGTGTGGTGTTCAGGAAGTAAGTAACAAGTGGTGGAAAAGAATAATGTACACAGCTTTAATTGTCTGGGATTTTCTTCTGCCCATTGTGACTTAAATTGTTTTCAATTCTTTTTGAGACAGATTTTTTTTCTCTCTCTGTTGAGGATCAGGCAAAAAAAGAAAAAATTAAAATACACAAACTATTTTACTCCTACACAAAATACTTTATGCTTTCATTCTTTGGTGTTTGAAAAGGCCGAGATTTTTGTTGATAAATTATTTTTCCTTGTTGTTTACATAGAGTTCCATAGAATCCAGAGTGAAAAACTTAATTGACCCATAAAAGCATCCTTGTTGGGTGTTTTTTAAAAATATTTATTTATTTGGCTGCACTGGGTCTTAGTTGCAGCACTCAGGCTTAGTTGTTGGTTACTCAGAGACATGTGAGATCTTAGTTCCGTGATCAAGGATCCAGCCTGAGGACCCTGCATTGGAAGGTGGATTCTTAACCACTGGACCGCCAGGGAAGTCCCCTGGTTTGAATAAGGGGACTTATTTGAATGTAAAATAATTTGAATAAGTTTGAATAAGTCTCCTTATTCAGAACTCCTGTAGAAACATCTCTAAACCTCATCCTGTGTCAGGCCCCTCATACACCCCAGTGTCATACACCTCATACACCAGGTCATGTAATTTTACATCACTAATGAAGATCTTACCTCCTTCCTGGCAGAACCTTTGGATTTGTTTAATATGTGGCCACATAGGATGTGGACGATATGTGAGTCGACATGCCTATAAGCACTTTGAGGAGACCCAACACACGTATGCCATGCAGCTCACCAACCATCGAGTCTGGGACTACGCTGGAGGTGAACACCACTCCTGATTTCTAGTTTGGACTCATTCTATCTAAAAACATCTCTGTCAGAACCTCTCCACTTCCTTTCTCACAACTTGAAATCTTCCTGACAGCTATGGCAAACTCCAATTCTCATGGTGGCCCATAGGGCCCTCTTTCATATGTGAATGGCCTGCATTGCCCAGGTTAAAGAGAGTTAATACTTACACTCTTGCCCTCTCACTCTTTTTTAAAAATTCCAGTAATTTAAACCACTTGTAAAGAAATATTGCGCAGCATTTAATTTGGATCTGTGAAAACAAAAATTTTGTCCAAGTTAAAGGTTTATGGAGACCCTTTTCATTCTGAAAAACCATGCCTTGGTTGACTTATTCTTTTCTTTAGATAATTATGTCCATCGACTGGTTGCAAGTAAAACAGATGGAAAGCTAGTACAGTATGAATGTGAGGGTGATACTTGCCAGGAGGAGAAAATAGATGCCTTACAGTTAGAGGTAAGATATTTTATTATTAATCACTAAATACCTACGTCTACTGCTTTTTACTATTCTAACTTGAAAGGTTGTTTGGGCTTTAATTTTGCCATTTGCCTGGCATGTTAGCTTTTGTTTTAAAGATCTATATTGCTCTGAAGGATTCTTTAAATATTTTTATTTCATCTGATTTTCTTCTTTGGAAATCTGAAGTTTCATTGAGCCTTATAATTTTCAACATTATGTTCCTGGTTGTCTCAGAGTATTAGGGTTATCCTCTGTAGCTGTGATAAAACTAGAAGTTAAGAATCTTCCTGTTGGCATCACAGTAGCAGTCGGAAATGGAACAAACTTGGTCAGGATGAGGAGTCCCCAATAGCATCGTTCCATGCCGAGAAGCTTTTTTGTATATGTTGAGTTGACATTTAGTAATTGATAAAGATAAAGCCTTATATAGATAAAACCATTTTTGGATATTCATATAAGTGAAGAAACAACAAAATTTGCCCAGTTGGTTTTTCTCATAACAGTAAACTTTATATAAACTATAAACATGATATGTAAATTTTATATTACGGAAAGAAAAGTTTAACATGAGTCCTATTTTATATAAATTTCAAAACAATTACTTTAAAAACAAATACCTTAACCATTGGAGGAAGTGGACATTTGAAAACTTGCTCATCTCCAGGTGTTTAAAGTCAGTGAAATGGCCTAAAATAGAGCTGAAGTTGTTACCATTAATATATTGTATTGACATGAAAAAAGTTCCAATTTCTAGTGTTAAGTTTTTAGTAACTCCTACAAATTAAGTATGTTCATTCAGTGAATACCTATAGAGGGTTGCTGTCTGTCAGCTACTCTTCCATGTGCTACTTGTCCATTTAACTTAGCATTAAATGGACTCCCTGCCCTCCTGGAACATACATTCTAGTGACATACATTCTCTCAAATTGTCCTTTCTTTCTGTGGCTCTTTCATTCTCTTCTGGGGCCTGCAAACATGAGTAGATCTCCAGTCTCCTGGAATGATCTTTTCCAGAATACAAAATGTGATCCTGACACTCTTTGGCTCACATTTCTAGATGTGATACCCCGGAACTTTGCATAGGCCCCATCTCACCACACCCTATACTCCAGGCTCACTGGTCTTACTTCATGGCTGCAATAATCCTAAACGTCCACAGCATCACATTTCTCTGGAATCTTTCTGTCTCCTCCTATCTGTCTGTCAAGGTGTCAAGGGTCCTCTCAAATCTCACCTTCTGTCAGAAATCCTATCGGATCCTACCGTCATAAGCCATCTGTCCTTTCTCTGTAGTTACACAGCACTGTTCATTCATTCATGCACTTGGGTAGCAAACTTTTCTTGACATCCAGGATGTGCCAGGCATCGAGGGCACAAAAATAAAGATATAGCCTTGCTTTCAAAGAGTTCACAGTCCAGTCAAGGAGAGAGCCTGGTAAATGGCTGATTAAGTGCTAATGTCATAAGTGCTCTTAATGATGGGCACAGTGGGAGCCAAGAGGGGCAATTAACCCGAGGCTGGAAGTGATAGGGACAGCTTCCTGAAGGGGTAGCTGGATGAGCTGATTTGAGTTATACTCGATTTAAAACCATGTGGTTCTTGAAGTCAGCTTGAACAGAAACAAGGGTTTTTTAAATTGTACATTTCTCTGTTTGTCCCTAACTAGATTGATTGTAAGCCCCCAGAGGGGACTGAAGTGTAATTGTCATCTCTGTGTTCCCCTAATTATTGAGTAGAGTGGAACCAAGATGTAATATACATTCTGAATGTTCCTCTTACTCTTCTTAAGGTCATTAAAAATCAGGTTTTAATTGACTTTCAGAGACTGACAACAGTAACTTATGTTTTGGTGTCCATTCTCTGTGTTGACAACAGTAACTTATGTTTTGGTGTCCATTCTCTGTGTTTTTATAGTATTCATATTTACTAACAAGCCAGCTGGAGTCACAACGAATCTACTGGGAAAACAAGATAGTCCGGATAGAGAAGGACACAGCAGAGGAAGTAAGTCTCTCATTTGATGACTGCTAAAATGCCACGTGCTAGGACAGCTTGCTGGTGGGGGAGAAGGCGGAGTACAGGGGAAAAGGGATCCCACAATCTTTCCTTTGAGTCTCATCTATAGGCAGAGAGCTGGTTTACCTCTAAAAAAGAAACCTTTGTTTTAGGTCAGTTAAATCTCAACAAGGGTGGAGGCTAGTAAGGGTAGAAAAAAGAAAGGATTGGAATCGCTTGGCTCACTCCAGTGACCAAACTCTTGATCAAGGTTCCAGTAAACACCTGACTTGCCATCATACTGTAGACTTAGCCTCTGAAGGCTGTATCAGGAAACAACTTCCAGACAACAATGAGAGTGAAAGTAGTCAAAAAGAGGAAAAGGAAGAGACAAAAATACACTTACTGCAAATGTAATCAAGAGTTGACTCATTGGAAAAGACTGATGCTGGGAGGGATTGGGGGCAGGAGGAGAAGGGGAAGACAAAGGATGAGATGGCTGGATGGCATCACTGACTTGATGGACGTGAGTCTCAGTGAACTCAGGGAGTTGGTGATGGACAGGGAGGCCTGGCATGCTGCAATTCATTGGGGTCGCAAAGAGTCGGACATGACTGAGCCGACTGATCTGATCTGAAGCATAATTGAAGAGAAGGGAAGTGGACATATTCTCACCTAGGATTAATAAATCAAGATTTTATTGTGTGCTCACCTCTGCACACAAGCTTATTGTGTGCTGAGCCCTATTCTATACTAAGTTAAAGAAGAAATCAGACACTTGGTATGTACTTAAAAAAAAAGAAAAGAAACCTTGGATTTAAAGCCTTAAGTATTTTGGTATTTTGAGGTTGGGATGTTGTTTGTTTGTTCACTCAGTCAGGTTTTCTAGTGGCTTGTGCAATTCCATTTAAAAAATAGAAGTATGTGCATGAGAGTTTGTAATTTGAGTCAGCCAAGTGGTTTGTCAACTTGGGAACAGCTGCTTTGGGGAGCTGAATATGGGCTCCTAAGGCAAGAGGATGGTGCTTTAAAATCGAAGGGAATAAAATTAGGCAGAGATGCTAGAGTGGTCAGCATGGCACCTTGTTGGTCTCAGGCAGTGGTCTTGAAAATTTAACAAGATAATCCTTTAAAGAAGAGGCCATTCACTATTCCAGTGGGTAGAAGAGAAAAGTGATGTGATTTGGCGGAAGCCCAGCCCAGAGTGGCCCAGAGCGAGCGGCCCAGAGCTCCACCAACTTGGTTTTCCCTTTGTCTCCAGCATGTACAAGGAATGCTGAGAGTACCAGAGAAGGGAGTTTGAAAACCATTGAGCACCTGAGTGTTCATGTATATGGGGCTCTGGGAACCATTCTCAGGATCTAGGGACAGTGATTCCCTTAGTCTTAAATAAAGGCTTTTAAATTTAAATCATTGATTTAAATGGTTATTTTAAAAATGCTTATTTTAGTAACTGAATCTCCACCAGTAACTAGGTCTTCAGATGGGGAACTGCAGAGCCAGATACGGGGTTCACTTCTGTGGTAGCTGGTATTATCCTGGAGCTTAGCAGGCAAGGCCAACCTGTCACTTTATGCCAGGCTCAAGGGTCCCAGTTTCTGAACATGCGTACAATTGAGAAGAAATCAGGTCTCTTTCATTAAGGCGTAGTGTGTGCGTGCTCAGTCGTGTCTGACTCTTTGCAACCTCATGGACTGTAGCCCACCAGGATCCTCTATCCATGGAACTTTCCAGGCAAGAATACTGGAGTGGGTTGCCATTTCCTATGCCAGAGGATCTTCCCAATACAGGGATCAAAGCTGCATCTCCTGTGTCTCCTGCACTGGCAGGCAAATTCTTTACCCATAGCAGCACTTGGGATGCCCCCAGCTTTACAATAATCTCTCTCGAAAAGTTCATGATGCAGTTCTTACAAGAACCTTCTAAGCAACGGCAGTGCCTTTCTAGAGGGGCTTGATTGGAGTCCACATGGGAAGGAGGTACCTCTGACAGCACTCGAGAGGCAGAGCAGGGGTTGCTGCCACTCGGTGTGAAGTTTGGGTCTCCCCAGGAGGAGCACCAGCAATGCCATGCAGCCTCACTAATGAGTTTTTCTATGGCTGTCCCAGTGTGACCACCTAAAGTGCTTTGTACAGACCCTTGAGAACTTAGCTCAGGATCCTCTCTGCCTTTTAAGATTCTTGAGGATTAACTGCATTCCCTAACACATGCCAATGGAAAGCAAATCAGAGGGCAGGAAAACTAAAAATGTGAAACTCTGTTTACTTCGAGGTAGGGATAAGGTGGCGGCCAAGGCAGCCGTAAATACAAAACCTGGAAAGGATATTTTGTGTTCTAGTAAAAGAGGTCAGTTAATGGGTGATGTAAGCCTTTTGTTCCTGCCTCTGTCCTTCTCCTGACCAGTCCTCTGTCCGTTGGCACACCCAACCATGGTGCACGTGCAAGGAGAAACGGTGATCATGAGTTTCACGGGCAGAGATTCTTGGTCATGGGACTCATAGAAAGTTAATGTAGGGGAGCAGAGGGGCTGAAGATTGAAATTCACTGTGGACTTCAATTACAATACTATTCCAGTCCCTCGATGCCTTAGGTAGTGCAGTTATTACAGCGTGAGCAATGGAAAATGAAGCTCATACCCATTTGAAGGTTCCTAGTGTTAGTGGGCCATGTATGAAGAGCATAGAGTAGGTCATCTATACAGGTGAATTCTCCTAGATACCACTTTTTTTCTGGAATTCCCTAAGTGGTCCAGTGGTTAGGACTTGGCAGTTTCACTGACAAAGGGGATGGGTTTAATCCCTGATCGAGGAACTGAAATCCCACAAGTTGCATGACATAGCTTAAAAAAAAAAAAAGATAAATCTTTTCTTTTAAGCCTATAGCTCCATATATAAATTGCTGTTTTCCAGCTATAGATTGTGAACTGAGTTTGGTGGGCCACAGCTGGTATTTTTATTAAACAGCATGGGATAGATATCAGAGTGAATCACATTTAATATTACTTTGTGAAACTTCTGTTTCAGGAGTGTGTGTGTGTGTGTGTGTGTGTACACAAAGTGTTTCTTATTGCGGGCTAATGGTCAGAAATGGTTTTTAAATCACTGGTTTAAACCATCATAACATTTGTCTCTAGCAATATTAAAAACCTTTTTGAGGTCACTCAGTATTTTTCATCTTGATTTAAATGTGTTTGGCTTATTGTCTTTAGTCACCAAAACATTGGTTTGGTTTCTTTTGATGGTTATTTCTGTCCTTTCCAGTTTCCCTGAACTGATTGGAGTAACTTTAAGAGAAAAAGGTCAAAAGGATCTTGTGGTCTTATTTTAAAAACAGTATTGAGGAGAAAATTAATAGTGAATAGAATTAGAGTAATTTGAAAGCTATTTTTATTTTTATGACATAGCAGAACTTTTAGAAATCTCCTTTTAATTGCATGTTCTTCCAACTTAATAATGTTGGCTCTAAAGTTAATTACTACAAAGCCGTTATTCTTATTTAAAAAAAAAAAAAAAAGGGAGCAGTGCAGTTAGAGACCTGCTAGGCAGGCCATATGGCAAATGTTTAAAAAGAAAGCATTAAAAGTAGTGAGCTTTTTTCTGGCATGATGGATGTTGCATGAATGTATGCTGAGAGTTTAGATCTTGCCCAGAGGTCACTTTTCCTTTGTTATTGAGCTTTGGCCCACTGTCTGGTGCAGAGAGAGTTTTAGAACTTGGCTTTGAACCCAGACTTGGGGTCCAGTCCTGGACTCACATCACTCTAGCTGGGTGACCTTGGGGTGTATTGCCTCACCTTTCTCAAGCCTCAGTTTCTGTAAAAAGTTTATACACCTAAGTCATAGGCTTGTAATAAAGAATAAATGGAAAAAAGGGAATAAATGAGATACTACCTATAAGACACCTAGCCAATGCCTGAGCCATAGGATTTAAACTCTCAGTCACTTCCATTTCCTACTTGACCCACCTATCATGACCCACCTATCTTCTTCCTGTCTTTAGACCAGTGGTGTTGAGGCATACGTTTTTAAGACAATGTAACATGAATTCTTTCTGTAAACTGCCTCTATATAAACTCAATAAAATAAGAACTGCTTATGTTGCATGTGACTTCAGAGTACATGAGAATATTAATAGTGAGTTTGGAGGGGAAAGAATACCAAATAGCTAGAATCACCTGTTACAAGTACCTTTGGATTATTTGGATAATACAGTTGACCCTTAAACAGCATGGGTTTGACCTGCACTTACATGTGGATTTTTTGCAACAGATGCCTACTATAGTACTATAGGAACCACAAGTGGTTGAATCTGCAGATGCAGAACCTCAGATACAGAGCACTGATGATAAAGTTATACTCGGATTTTCAACTTTGAGGAGGGTTGAGTTCCTAACCCCCACGTCATTCAAGGGTCAAGTGTAATTTTAGAATATGATCTCAAGAGGTAAAAAACAGTAGTGAGTTAAGAATGGGAGATTCTTGTCCTCCTACACTGTTGATAGGAAAGTAAATTGGTGCAGTCACTATGGAAGACAGAATGGAGGTTCCTTAAAAAAATTTAAAAATAGAGCTACCATATGATCCTGCAATCCCACTCTTGGACATATATCTGAAAAAGACATAAACTCTAATCAGAAAAGATAAATGCACCCTGGTGTTCATAGCAGCACTATTTATAATAGCCAGTACAAATAGAAGAAACCTAAATGTTCATCAACAGATAAATAGATGAAGATGTGGTACATATATACACTGGAATACTACTCAGCCGTAAAAAAAAGAATGAAATAATGCCATTTGCAGTAATATAAATGGACCTAGAGATTATCGTATTAAATAAAGTAAGTCAAAGAAAGACACATATTGTATGATTATCAGTTACATCCAAATCTTAAAAAATAATACAAATGAATCTATTTACAAAATAGAAACAGGCTCACAGATATGGAAAATAAATTTATATTTACCAAAGAGGATGGGAAGGGGAGTGTGGAATTAACTGATAGACACTACTCTATTTGAAATAGATAAGCAACAAGGATGTACTATATAACACGGAATCATATTCAATATCTTATAATAATTTATAATGGAAAATAATCTGAAAAATATATATGTATTACTGGATCACTTTGCTGTACACATGAAACTACCACAGTATTACAAATCAGCTACATTTCAATTAAAAGAAAAAAAAGAATGGGAGGTTCTGGTCTGGCTTCTTACAAAACCATCTCCTACTCTGTAGCCTGAAGCTCTTTACCTTCTAGCAGTTTCACTCAACATTCAGTAGCTTTTGATCCCTCTTCATCCTGGTTGAGAGAAATGGTAAGAAAAAAGAGAGTTCTCAAAATATTTACTCCTGTTGCAGAAATTCTTTCAGATAATGGTCTCACCTTTTCTAAGTTTGGTTTGTCAAAGTTAAAGACAAGTAGTTGGGAGGTGAAAATTGTAAAGTTAGCCCCAAAGGCCACACAGCTTTCTCTTTGAAATAAAACTGATCTCTGTTTACTATTTCAGATTAACAACATGAAGACCAAATTTAAAGAAACAATTGAGAAATGTGATAGTCTGGAGCACAGACTAAATGATCTCCTGAAAGAAAAGCAGTCTGTGGAAAGAAAGTAGGTATAACTGACCTGTTCTTTTAATTAGCTGTTTTATCCTGACAGGCTCCATAAACAGAGAATCTCCTTTATTCCCAGGGACACACACTCATTATTGTCAAGTGTGTGTGTATGACCGAGTTTTCAAGGGTCTCTCTATATATGGAGCAGACCTACTGTGACTTCCTATTTACTAAAAAATTCAGTGTTTCATGCCAGATGGATGCCATGTGGAATACAGGGCTCTCTCCTGATGACAGTGCTTATGCTTGCACAAGTGTCTCCTATTTTTGCCTGTAGAAAGCTATCTCCCTTTGC
Source organism: Bos mutus (assembly GCF_027580195.1). Classification (NCBI taxonomy): domain Eukaryota; kingdom Metazoa; phylum Chordata; class Mammalia; order Artiodactyla; family Bovidae; genus Bos; species Bos mutus. The sequence continues at coordinate 17,282,337 of NC_091633.1, forward strand.
CCAGAGCTTCTCTGAGCTGTGGTGACTGAAAGATACTTAAATCTAAGCTGGAGATGGTGTGTCTTCTGGCTTTGCTTGGGAAATAAAGGCCAAAGATACTGAATATGGAGCAAAAAGCACATCAACAACATGGCAAGAACATTCTCTACTACTATTATTTGGGAAGATAATTGCTATTAAATGAAACTACTTTTCTAGCTTAAATTAGACTCACAAAAATAATTGGATTTTTTGCCTCCAGACAAATGGATAAAAAATAAAGGGGATAATTGTCCCTTAAGAAGGTTTTTTGGTTTGTGTTTTTTTAATCTTTTATTTTGGAATAAATTAAGGTTTACAAAAAGGTTGCAACGATAGTTCTAAGAATTTCCATATACCTTTCACCTGTTTTCCCCCATAGCAAATAACTGGATATTTTTAGTAGTGTGGGGGGGTGTGTGTGTGTGTGGTAAAATCTGTGTTACTTAGATTTTGCCATATTAATCATTTTAAGTATACCAGTGTGTATACTTAAAGTGTGTGTATACTGTGAGGTGTCTTCACGGTGTGTATACTGTGAGGTGTCCTCACAGTGTGCAACTATGATTCTAGAATTTTTCATCACTCCAACAAAAACTCTTCACCAAAGGGGTTAACTGTTGCGAAAACAATACTACAACATAAATAGAAATAAAAATTAAAAAGTCTCTTATACTTTCAGTGCCCTAACTAATTGAACTGTTCCAAAGAATTTAAAGTTAAAACTGAAAGTTTTCTTTCACTCCCAACCTCTAGGATCTAATGCCTGATGATATGAGGTGGAGCTGATGTAATAATAATACAAAAAGTGCACAGTAAATGTAATGCACTTGAATCATCCTGAAACAATCTCCCCCGTCCCCCTTCACTTCCTGGTCCATGGAAAAACTGTCCTCCATGAAATCAGTCCCTGGTGCCAAAAAGGTTGGGGACCACTGATCTAGAGGTTCTTAATGGCACCAGTGAATACTTCTTGTTCCAGCTCTTTTACTGTACCTGTATAAACATCTCACATACATCTTTTTTCTACAAAAATTGAATAATATTAGGTATTCTCTTTGGTAAAATATTCTGTTTGGGAGGGTTTTTTTTTTCGTTTGGACTGGCGCAACTAGATCTATACCTTGTAACATGTATGAAAATCATAATAATTTTAACCAGTTCCCCTTGATGGACATGTTTTACTACTATAAACAATGTTGCAATAAGCACCTTTCTCCATATGTCATTTAGTGCAACCCTGAATATATTTATTTTATAGGATAAATTCTTGGAAGTAGAATAGCTATGTCAGAGGGCAGGTGAAATTTTAATTTTCATAGATGTTGCCAAGTTGACTTCCATTGAGTGTGTATCAGTTCACACTCCAGTGCCACCATGTGGGAGTGCCCCCTTTTCTCACATCTGAGCATTCTGATACATAAAAATGGTATTTCAAGTGGTGTTTTAATTTGTCATTCTTTACTTATAAGATTGAGCATCATATAAGGCACTCCCTCTTCTTGAAGACTCTTCTCCAGCAAATGCAGTGAGGTCAGAGCACTTGACTCTTTAAGAATGTCACTTTTCCTCATAACTTCTTTATCACAGTTATCATCTCTAAGCCACTCATGTAAACAATACAGAGAAGCAGTAGACATTCTATCATGAATCACAGAATAGTTTCTGTGATTGAAAAATCTCTGATCCTTAAATATTGTCCTGAAGCTACACTTGAGTTAACCGAAGCAGAATTCTGATTTCAGGTGGCTGTTGCAATGGCAGCAGACCCCTTGGCCATGGGAGCGAGGGGTCTGCCGTAAGTGGATTCTGAGGTCATGTTCTCTGTTCAGTCCCAGAGCAGAAAGGGAACTCTGTCAGCAAATGGAAAATGTCCATTGTCTCCCTTTGTTTTTGTGAAAGGTGCACTCAGCTAAACACTAAAGTGGCCAAACTCACCACGGAGCTCAAAGAGGAGCAGGAAATGAACAAGTGTTTGCGAGCCAATCAAGTTCTCCTGCAGAACAAGCTGAAGGAGGAGGAGAGGGTGTTAAAAGAGACCTGCGACCAGAAGGACCTGCAGATCACCGAGATCCAGGAGCAGCTGCGGGATGTCATGTTCTACCTGGAGACGCAGCAGAAAATCAACCATCTGCCCGCTGAGACCCGGCAGGAAATCCAGGAGGGACAGATCAACATTGCCATGGCCTCAGCCTCCAGCCCCCCGTCTTCTGGGGGCAGTGGGAAGCTGTCCTCCAGGAAGGGTCGCAGCAAGAGGGGCAAGTGATCTTCAGAGAAGTGCACTTCCCCAGGACTGTTCGCCCTGGCAGAGCGAGAGCATGCTGGGGCCTTCAGCTAACTATGAGGGTGGACCCTGAATAAGTATAAGTCAGGATCAAGCCACAGTTGTTCTGATCTTTCATTTGCTAGCGTGCGGTGTAACGACCGTAGAGGGCTGACGACCAGGAGAGTTGAGGGAAACAGGCAGTGTTTTCAAAGGTGGCTGCTTTTCTCAACCATGATAGTTCACTAACCTCAGACATTCTGATGACCATTTTGCCTTCATACTTGATAGATGCCCCAACGCTGCTGTGCATTTTTCCGTTGTATTTACTGAGTTGGTGTATTTGACTTTCAGTTAAGAGCTTGGATTTTTTTGTGTCCCCTGAAAGGTAATATTACCTCGCCCTAAGGCACCAAACCTGCCAGAAGTCACAGCAGTTGCTTGAGAGAGAGGCTCCTGTTGGCCACTAAGGATTTATGAAAACGCCCTAGCATTAATCTCATATCATTGGCATCACTTCTTGCCTCTGGGGAATTGAAGAAATAGTTAAATGTTACATGAAAAGAGGCTAGGTCTGTAAACCCAGCACTGGCTTGTCACCAGCAGCCATCTCCTCTTGCTCTAGGCCTCGCCAGGAAAAACAAACAGCCCCCGGGCAGACTGAGTAGACCCAGTGTAGGAAAAATGGTGACGTCCCCACTTTGTTTATTTTTGATGCCTCCACAGCTCATTATGAACCTCAGAGAAGGAGGCTTAATTTTTGCTTTAAGACTCAATCTCAGTGGATTTCCTAGCATCGCAAGAATAAACAGGCAGATTTATCGTCGATGTGAAAAGGTATGAGCAAGGCCTCTGACTGGCTGACTGTATTTTGTTGGGATCAGTATTTTCTGAGTGTTTACAAAAAACTGGGCTACGTGTTTAGGTTGTGACTAGAAGAAGCTTGGGCAGATCTGCAGTTATGCTTTCAAGATATATCCAAAAGGCTGTTGCTAAATTCAAAAATTAGAATTTTAACAGAGGCCCCTTTAAAACAGTCATGTAATGCTTATATGGGCCAACAGAGGGTCTGTGTACTTTTTCTAGAAACAGAAATGTCAAAAAAAAAAAACAACTCACAATATGTGATAATTAAACAAAATTAAAGTAAGACCCGTGTTGGAATTTAGCTTCCAAAAGAGGTGGCTGTATAGGTTAACAAGAGACACTTAAATGACAGATTTTCTTTTCTGTTTTTATAATTAGACAAAGTTTTCAAATGATCACACTTCAGAACTGGTTTTTAGCCTAGGATTAGGCCTCATCCTCCAAAAGTCTTCATGTCACCTGTTCACACACCAACTGTATGGCTAATCACCATGAGTTTCTGTGGGGTCTGCCACAGCATTTCCCAAAGAACCTTCTCTGTAACTCTGCAACATGAATGTACTCAGACATTCTCAATTTCTTCTTAGGGCAAACCAATTCCACAAGTCCCCCTTGGACTTTATATATATATATATATACACACAGGTATCTTAAAGCAAAAGTGGGAATGGGAAGCTAACCTAATTCTCTTTCCTATAGAGATTCTATTTTATTTAAAATCTATTTTTACACTAGTTAGAATCCTGCTTTTTTGACCAAGTACTTGTCGTGCATGTCTGACCTTGCAGAAGCTGGGGTGGATCGTAGCATACTAATTAAGAGAATTAGAAGTAGTTGACAAAGCTTGCTTGCTCCTCATTTCTCTGTGATCACCTCTTGTCAAGCAGCTCTACCACCACTGGGAGAACAGAGATTTTTCTCAGTAAAGGTGAGATAAACACTCTGAAAGGCTGTGCCCAGAGGAAGGAGCAAATAGGCAAATGTTTCCAAACGACTTGAAGGTTTAAAAAAAAAATGTTCCAGAAAAAAATCTTGTCAAGCTATGTAAAGAAAATGTTTTAAAAAAAAACAGTCAATGAGTCATGTTTGAATTTGACAAAATTACATAAGGTAGAAACTCTTAGTGTTTTCTGCAGGATGGAAATGAACCACTTAACATATCCATACTACCTTGAAATTGCATTAAAATAACCAAACTTGGAAATGATCCTGCCATGTGTGAAATCTGTGTCTCTCTGGTGGTTATTTTGCTTGGGGGCTTGTACCTGAATCATCTAAGAAAAAGTAACTGAACCAGATAGAGAAGAAGGTTCTCTGAATTGGGAGGCTCGGGTTAAGAGAAGACTCAGACGCACCATTCTCTTGCAAACTATGGTTAAAAAAAAAAAAAAACAGTCAATTTCTACACCCAAGACTTTTTTCCAGGCCCTCTACAGAGCTAGGGTGGTTTTGTTTTTGAAAACTGTCATAAATGTGACTCGTTTCAGGATCCACCGTGTAAGATAAAGCACTGAAGTGACTCCCCGCTCCCTGCTTGCTCAGTAAAGTTGCTCTCGGCTGAAAAAGGGATTTAAATGGGCCAGTCAGTAAGAATGTGAAGAACTTGGCAAATCACAAATGAACAACCTTCTGTCACTACTTGGAAACCTCTCTCCTGGTGCACTCGGGGTATACAAGCTACAAATACTACCCGTAAAATTTGGCTGCAGTGTATGAGGCCACATTGCTTGGGCTGGTGGTAGATTTTGGCTCGTTGTGATAAAGTCCATGGGCTAATCTGGAAAAGAAAAGTCACTCTTATAACATTTGAGGAAAGCTATTTTGTTTCCTCCAGGATAAAGCTGATTTAACTCTGTTGCAGTGATTCTGCTGTGTTACTTCCCTCTTGGCAGCAGAAGGGAAGATTTTCAGGAACTTTTCTTGAGATCTAGCTCCTGTTCTTTAATGGCGCTGGGGGGTACATCTAAACCACCCAGAGACCTGGCCAGCATCTGAAGCAAGTTTAGGAAGCCACCGAGTGTTCTCTGGCAGGCCTGTGCTGCTGGCCAGTCTTCATTCTTGCCTGTGAAAATTCCTGAAATGGGAGTCCTAGAATTCTCTGTAGTGGCTACACCAACAGATGCAGCTTTTAAAGTTAAGATTTTTAAATGACAGAGTAAAGTCATAATAACCTGTCCTCTGAGGAACCCTGAGTTCTACCCCAGAGCCAAAGCCCAATCTCCTCTACGATGTGAAGTTATCTCCCCCCAAGGCAGTACTGTGGTCAGCCTGCAGCAGGCAAAAAGCATGCTTTGCATTTGTGCAGTAGGGCACTTCAGGGAAGTTATATAAGACTTTTTACTTTTTTGGGGGGCGGGGGGAGAGAGTGTGGTCTCTTTATCCTGATTAATGTCATAACTTCTTTACACCCTCTTCTCATTTTCTGAAGGTAGTGGTAACCATTTACCACCTGATGGTAACCCTTTTTCTTGCTTCCCTGAAACTTACGAGCCCTCCCCAGAATGCTGTCATTTAGGACAACAGTTTCTATCAGACATGAATTTTGAAAGCTGGACTTCTAGAGGCGAAAACTATTTCAGAACCATTTTAGCTAGTGTACCTTTCCAGGGCATTGAGCAGCCTCTCACTGTAATTCTGGAAGCTTATAAGAGCCTGAAAGGTGGTCTGCAGTTGGTTTTTAATCTGGATTTTGAATTCTTTCTGCCTTAAGGCCAGGAAGAGATGAACAGTCTGTCGTGTTATACACAATGACTGTGGCCTTGGGGGCCTAATATTGAACTTCTTTGGGGCAGAAACTTCTCACTAGAACGGAGCTGCACTGGTGCAGACACTTGTTACCCTAAGGCTAATTACCATTTCCGTAGTGTAGTGGTTATCAAGTTCACCTCACAAGGCTAATTACCAAGGACACAACATGAACTAAATCAGCTTTGCTTCTTTTCAGACTGTTCTAAATCCTCAATCCAAAACTCCTTTCAGATCCAGCATATCTTGAAATAAGAGAGGTTTGTCTGGGACTGGGGAAAGGGAGGGTCCATCAAAGGGTGAAATCACCAGCAAAATCTTGGACCATGAAGGTGTTTGACACCTAGGATGAATCTACCCTAGCACAACACAGCTGACTCTAAAAAAAAATCAGAGTGAGGGACTTCCCTGGTGGTCCAGTGGCCAAGACTGCACTCTCAATGCAGGGGGCCTGGGTTCGATCCCTGGTCAGGGAACTAGGTCCCACAAGCCACAACTAAAAGATACCACTTGCTGCAACAAGTTCCCGTGCAGACGAAAAAAAAAAGTGAGTCTATGGCACTGAATCGGAAAAACAGTTCTGACTTGCCCTCTGTGGAGACGTCTTCTGCCATCTTCTGCTGGGAAGAAGCTGCAAGTCCCAGAACAAACCTACTTGATTTGTTTCCTCATTTAAAAAGAACAATTGAGATCCCGCCAGCTATATGGATTCCTGATTCTAAATTCTTCATTCTTTGGTTGTGGCCCAACGGGCTAAAAGTTCAGACTTTTCCCTGGAGGGCCGAGAGAGGGTGAGTGCCATTAAGAGAAGGTGTTTCCACCACTTGAGAAACTTGCTTGTATCACTTACATCATTATCATTGTGCTTAACACCAGCAGGCTGAGGTGCTAAATGGAAAAGAAGGAACGCAAGCTAATTTCTGGGCAGAAGAACAGATCACAGAGAAAGACCTAGAAGTGAAGAAGAAGAAATGGAAATTTTCAGAAGGAATCAAGAGAGTTGCTGGCTTGGAGACACTCCAGCGGACAGCAAATTGGAACTTATCGCACAAAGCCAGCGGGTCCTGCAGCAGCATTCTCCTGGAATTATCTTTTGTGAAGAATCTAGCCTTCATCGTAGCCGTGTCCACTCACACATCCTGATTAGTTTATGCATGCTTGGAAACTCTGAGCCCAAAACCGCTCGCCAAAGTGACCGCAACAGAAGAGCCACGTCATGACTCCCCCACCTCCCCACTCCACCTGTCCTTGGGGAAACAAATGAAAAGCCTGCTTTCGAAACGCACGCCCCAGGAAAACAGCCTTTCGGTTGCATTTGTTTCTATGCTGTGCAAAATCAACACTGACTGGCTTTGATCCCAAACAGGGCCAACTGCGGACACTGAGATTTCTGCAGCCTTCGGCAGCCCTCCCCACCCCCAGCACATTCAACTTCAATTACGTGGGAACAGGCCCGGGGCCGGGGGCTGCCGCCAGATTCTCCTGGCCCAGCTTAGGAGGCCCCGTGCTGTGGCCCAGAATCTTTCCTAAAAGTCTCTGCAGGATTGCTCGGTCGCTGCCAATCCTGCACTTTCTGTTTGGCTAGATTCCTGGCTCTGTTTGATCAGAGTCAGGCGAAGGCTCTCTCCTGCTCCTTTTCCTCCTGTATGCCGGGATCTCCTCTCCCTGCAATCCCACGGCCTCTCACAGTTTTATGTAAATAAAGACATCCTGCTGCTTTTCAGAAACAGAATAATCCCCCAAAGATGACCCACACCATGCAGTCCTCAGCAAAGGGCTGCCTTTTTGGTGAACTCTGTTCAAACACTTTTCACCTGCTGAGATAATATTCTTGTACAAAGGGAGGTAATTAATGTCAAAGAATCCTGATTGGATTATTGTTGGCTCCTGTGAACCCAAGTAGACAGGGAAAAACCTAAAACATTGTAAAGTTTAAAAAAAAAATTAAAAAATGAATTATGGTAGAAAAAAAAAAAACATTAAAACAACACCCCTCTGAGAGACCTCTTTTCCAGCCCTGGTTACCCCAAGTAGAAATCCAGAGGGGCAGACCCCAAATCTGTTTTCTTTGGTAGGACCCAGAGCTGACAGAGTCACTTTGCTCTTGCCAAGAATCAGAAGCGGAAGAAAGTCCTGTCTTTGCTGAGGTGTTTGTTTCCAAGGCAAGCTCGCATTTGTTGAATTCCAAACCATGTACCAAATTACAGTTGCTGTGTCGGGTGCTTTCCATGTACTCAGCGCGCGCCTGTAAAGTAGGTAGTTACCCCATTTTACAAATCAGGAAACCAGGGCTCAGCAGCGGACATTTCAGCATTGACATGAGGTGACATAGCTGATACACGTGACAAGGGCAGCTCCCCATTTCAGCACTGTTTGACCCCCAAATCTGGGCTCCTTGCCACTCCTCTCCACTGCTCCCCTAATGTTGGAAATTGGGGACAAAGGACATGGCCCCCAATTCCTGTTTTGTGGTTGCCTTGGGAAAAGAGCAGAGTATTGGCTTAAGACTACTTTTGTGTGAGGACTGTAGTTCTGTCCGCCCACCCTCTGCAAGCCTTGCCCTCTCCTCATGGAACTGTCTGACTTCTCTCTGGCTCTCTCCCACTCAGGCCGGGCCTGAGCCAGAGCTGATAAAGGAGAGAGAAAACTTCACCAGTACTTCCCCTCATTCCACCCAAGGGCAGACTCTGGGAAATTGCCTCTCGTGGCCCTCTTCATTCAGGGGCTCAGGGCCCAGGCCACACCAAGCAAGTAAGCTGACATCTCAGTTCATTTACATGGAGCTTCCCTAGCTGGAAAAGTTGCTTCTGGAACAAAACTATCTAGACCCTGAGGAGTCCTTTCTTTGAGCGTGTAGACTCAGTTACTGCCCCCAAAGGCACAGTCAGACAGGCATAAACAGGCTAACTGGAAACTTTAAATTCTGGAGGGATCAGCTTAATTTGTGGCTTCGATTTATTACAGAATAAATAGGAGAGAGAGAAAACCTAGAACAAGATTTTTATAAACTACTGAGGGATATAAAGCAGTGTTAATTTGGTAGGTATAGACTGATGTGTGTACAAATGTCTTCCAAAAGCTTTTTCTGTTTTTTTTTTTTCTAATTGAAATATAGTGATTTACCATGGTGTGTTAATTTCTGCTGTTCAGCAAAGTGATTTATACATATATGCATTTTTTAATACTTTTCCATTATGGTTTATCTCGAGGTATTAAATATAGTTCCCTCACTTTCACTTTTCACCTTCATGCCTTAGAGAAGAAAATGGCAACCCACTCCAGTGTTCTTGCCTGGAGAATCCCAGGGATGGGGGAGTCTGGTGGGCTGCCGTCTCTGGGGTTGCACAGAGTCGGACCCGACTGAAGCGACTTGGCAGCAGCAGCAGTGCAATATTATACAATAGGACCTTGTTGTTTATTCTATATCCAACTTTATTTCTTTTATATTATCACAAGTCAAATTCAATTTGAGAGATTCAATACCAATTTTTGTTATGTAACTCACATCTCCACTTATTTCTACTTATCCTATTTACAATTATGTATTCTAAGTGCTATAAAACAATAGTAAGAGCTTTCTCTTTTAAAATACACAAGTAGGGGACTTCCCTGGTTGTCCAGTGGCTAAGACTCTGTGCTCCCAATGCAGGGGGTGCACGTTCAATCCCTGTTCAGGGAACTAGATCCCATATGTTGCAACTAAGACCCAAGGCAGCCAAATAAATAAAAATAAAAACTAAATATTTTTTCAAAAGAAGATGAATTGGGAAGGGCAATAAGAAGAAGGCACAGAAATGCCGCGGGATTCAGAAGAGGGCAGGATAACTGGGCATGGAGAGGCTGTGGGGACAAGGCCTTGGTTGAGATGGACCTTGCCTACCCTGCACCCTCTGTGGAGCTCTAAGACCAGTGTGGAAAGTGTTGTCTTGAACAAATTCTATCTGAGTTACAGGAGAATGAGGATGCCTCCAGCTACAAGTAATAGAATCTCAACTCAAAATGGCTTACACAATAAGAGATTAATTATTTCACAAAACAAGGATGGAGACAGGTCAAGTTCTGGATTGGTTAATGAGCAGCTCAACAACCTCACCAAAGAACTGGTGCAGAAGCCCTCCCAAGAGACTCCCCCAAACTCCTTGAGGACAATCATGATTTACCTCCCAAGATTGGGGGTAGGCCTCACCAGCCCAGAAACTCAAACAAGGTGAATATCTGGATAACTGTACTGCTCTCTTAGCAAAGAGATGAATCATGATTGCTCCTAGTTGATGGTATCAATCCTATTCCCTTGTGCAAGAGATTGGTCAGAGATGGTCATGGGACTTGATTTTGGCCAGTGAGATGGAGAAGGAAATTTGCCAGAGATTTCTGGAAAAGATTTTACCCTCTGAAATGAAAAGCATGAAAATGAGAAAGCTGTTTTTGCTCCTGCCCTCTTCCTTCTTTCCTTCCTTCCTTCTGAGAATGCCTCTGTGTGAGGATATGACACTTGGTTTCACAGCAGCCAGTTTGTGACCCAGAGGGACAATGTTGCTGACATGCTGAGGATGGCAGAGCAGAAAGAGAGAAAGAACCTGGGCCCCTAGCATGCAGGGAGAACCAACCTTGGAATTACTTATCTTTAGATAGCTAATACATGCAATAAACAACTTTGACCTTGTAAGTCCCACTAGTAGGGTGTTCTATTACTTATAGACAAATGCCTTTCTAATAGATAAGAGTCTCCAACTCTCTGTCTAAACTTATTGCCCTGTATATATCACACATTCCTTCTTTGCTGGTAATAAATACATTTGGGGCTGGTGGTGACCATCTTTTCTCCCATGTGGAAAGAGACCACATGAGAATAAAATCAATGCAGAAAAAGCAAAGGCGGGGGTGGGGGGGGCCAGTCCCTGATGTCACTGTCTGAGCCTCTGGATTAGCTGTGCCTGAAGTCAGCCCTACTCCTGGACTTCGCAGTTACATAAGCCAATAAATTCCATTCCCTTATTTATCTATTCTCTCAATCCAGGTCCTCTTGATTTCCTGTCACTGAAAGAGTCTTGATTAATATACAGTGCCCCGAAGTGCCACTTCAGGGCCTTCCCTCACATCACAGATGATCATAAAGTATTTGTCAGGGAGATGAATTCACTACTTTCTCTCCTCATCTCTGCTTTCCAGACTTCTGAATGCTAACCTTGTCAGTATCATCGGTATCGCCTCCGCAAAAGTAGGGCAGGAGAGCTGGAAGGAGGAGATGCCTGGCACTTCAGGGCAGTGAGAAGTCACCTTCCTGGGTTTCCATAGCATAAGGAGTGTTACATCATGACGCCTTACAGAGGTAAAACCAGCATTGAAAAGCATTAGTTGCTCAGTCGTGTCCGACTCTTTGTGACCCCATGGACTGTAGCCTACCAGGTTCCTCTGTCCATGGAATTCTCCAGGCAAGAATACTGGAATGGGTTGCCATTCCCTTCTCCAGGGGATATTCCCAACCCAAGGATTGAACCCAGGTCTTCCACACTGCAGGTAGATTCTTTACCATCAGAGCCACCAGGGAAGCCCAAGGCCAAGTTCAGGGGTGGACCTTGGGGACTGTTGTTCCACAACTACCATCTCACTAACTGCCCAGAACTTTCTGCCTGCAGTTGGGTTTCTTCCAGGTGGAGGGGGATGGGAGCCCCAGGGCCCCAGAGAGCCCCAGGCGCTGCCCACACCAACTCTTGGGCGCCTTCTCTCTCTAGCCTCCATGAAAAATCCCAGGATTTCATTCTCTTTAGCCCAGGCTGGACCACACGCCCCTATCTGCAATGACCACTCTGGCTCTGACTGGCCAGACCTATTCCATGTGCCAGGGTGCTGTGGTCTGTGGGCCCTTGTCACCACCTTGTGTGGGGAAAGGGAGTTTCCCAAATGAAGGCAGGCTGGGAGCTGTTATGCAAACAAAGGGTCAGGAATGTCCACTGGGTAGATGAAACAGCTGACGTCCATCATAAAGCCAACCCTCTACAAACTGGAACTTAAGAAATCTTAATGCATTTCACTAGCAGTTGTTGGATTCAGCAAATATTATTTTTTGCACTCCATTAAATGCCACAAGTTATGTGTTAGGAGTCTGGGGCAATAAAAATGATCAAAGTCTTCAAAGACTTCAGGTGATCAGATCAAGTGATCAAACAAGTGATCTGATAATGTAAACCAGCTACTGTGATTCACTGTCATAAAATGCTATGCTCTGGAGACAGGAAAGAAAGGGTGTGCTTCATTCTACTTGGTTTGGGGGTGAAGAGAAGCTACAAAAAAGAAGTGCAATTTGAGACAAGCCTTGACATTAAAGCGCACAGACTGGCAGGGGAAAGGGATAGGCTGGGGTCCTTCAGCAGAGAGCAAAGGAACAGAGGGGAGGAAGTGCCTGGTAGATCCTGAGAACAGCAGGGGATGCCCAGCTGCATAGAGCAGGGGTGCCATGTGTTCGGGTGACATGTAGAGTAGTGGGCCCTCAAAGATGTCCATAATCTAACTCTCTGAACCTGTGTAAGTCACCTTATTTGTTAGGGACTGTTATCATCTCCATTTTATAGATGAGGTAACTAAGAAATTCAAGAGTGAGGAGCTCCCTCTCAGTGGTCCAGTGGCTAAGACTGATGCTTCCCATCCAGGGGGCATGGGTTAGATCCCTGGTCAGGGAACTAGATCCCACATGCCACATAGTGGGGTCAAAAATACATAATAAAGAAAAATGAAATAATTTGTCCATGATCACCTGGCTATCAAAGAGTAAAACTAGCATTCAACCTGGGCAACCTGGACTTGGGAATGAAGTGATGCTGGCCAAGGACTTGCAGGTCTGAAGGTTCTGTAGGAATTCTAGTGGAAATGAGTGGCAGGCAGCTGATGGGATGAGCCCTGAGCTCAGAGCAGGAAAGATTTGGGGATTCTTCACTGTACATGTGTGGCCAGAGCCATGGGTATAAAACTGTGGTGTTAGAGAAGACTCTTGAGAGTCCCTTGGACTGCAAGGAGATCAAACCAGTCAACCCTAAAGGATATCAACCCTGAATGTTCTTTGGAAGGACTGATGCTGAAACTGAAGCTCCAATACTTTGGCCACCTCATGAGAAGAGCTCACTCATTGGAAAAGATCCTGATGCTGGGAAAGATTGAAGGCGGGAGGAGAAGGGGATGACAGAAGACGAGATGGTTGGATGGCATCACTGACTCAATGGACATGAGTTTGAGCAAGCTCCGGGAGATGGTGAAGAACAGGGAAGCCGGGCGTGCTGCAGTCCATGGGGTCACAAAGAGTCAGACACAATTAAGCGACTGAACAACAACCACAGTGGGTGTAAAAAAGAATGCCTGAAAGAGAATGTAGATGTGAGATGACGTGAAGGCTTAAGACAGAGCCTGGATAACAGTGGCAGTTGGGCAGGAGTGAAAGAAACAGGAAACGAAGATCCTGAGAGGTCAGAAGAGGCCCAGTTGGGTAGATGTCCAGAAACCACTCTTATCAGGGGAACAGGAAATGGTGGTCAGTGGTATAGCGCGTAGGCAAGAGGCCAAGAAGTATAGGGACAGAAGGAAGGCCACTACACTAGGTATTGGGCATTGATGGCCACTGGAGCCCTTTGAGTGGACTGGCAGGGCTGGAGGCCTGGTTATCCAGGACTGAGGAGGGTACAAAAGGTCAGGAAGTGGAGCAGGCCATGTAGACTAGAATTCTGGCAACCAGAGGAAGGAGAGTGATCTGCAGAAGCTCAAGGGAGATGAGAATGTTTTGTCGTGTTTGTAGGTTGGAGGAGACTTGGACATGTTTACAGGAAGCAGCAAGAGATGTAAAAAGTTAGGTGGAGATATGTTGCTTTCACTTTCTTCTCCTAAGTGCAGTTTTCCTTTGGGGAACTGTATTTCCCTCACTTCTTCATCCATAGCCTGCTCCTACTCTCGAAGTAGTCATGTGACTCAGGCCTGGCCAGTCAGAATGTTCTAATCTCCCAGCCACAGTGATAGGTTCATGAAAGAACACGTGACTCAGTTCTGCCTGATAAGCATTGGCCCCAGGACTTTTTTAATTAATTTTTTTTATTGAAGGATAATAGCTTTACAGAATCTAGTTGTTTTCTGTCAAACTTCAACGTGAATCAGCCATAGGCATACATATATCCCCTCCCTTGTGAACCTCCCTGCCATCTCCCTCCCCATCCCACACCTCTAGGTTGATATACAGCCCGTTTGAGTTTTCTGAGCCATACAGCAAATTCCCATTGGCTATCTATTTTACATGTGGTAATGTAAGTTTCCATGTTACTCTTTCCATACATCTCACCGTCACTTCCCCTCTCCCCACGTCCATAAGTCTATTCGCTATGTCTGTTTCTCCATTGCTGCCCTGTATATAAATTCTTCAGTACCTTTTTCAAGATTCCATATATATGAGTTAGAATATGATATTTATCTTTCTCTGACTTAGTTCACTTTGTATAAGAGGTTTTAGGTTCATCCACCTCATTAGAACTGACTCAAATGCATTCCTTTTTATGGGTGAATAATATTCCATTGTGTATATGTACCACAACTTCTTTATCCATTAATCTGTCGATGGACATCTAGGTTGCTTTTATGTTCTAGCTATTGTAAATAGTGCTGCAATGAATACTGGGATACATGTGTCTTTTTCAATTTTGGTTTCCTCAGGGTATATGCCTAGGAGTAGGATTGCTGGGTCATATCATGGTTTTATTCCTAGTTTTTTAAGGAATCTCAGCCCCAGGACTTTTGCTAGAATCCTGTCTTCAGGGATTGCCAAGCTGGTCAGAGTGAAAACCTGGATCTACAAGGGGTCATCTTTGCTACCATGGAAAGAGGACCTGCCTGGGAGTGGAGTCAACACAGATGATAACAGAGCTGAGAAATGGAGAGGGACTAAGTCCCAGTGACACTGTTTGGGACCCCAAGTCTAAAGGTCCATATAGTCAAAGCTATGGTTTTTCCAGTAGTCTTGTACAGATGTGAGAGTTGGACCGTAAAGAGGCTGAGCACCAAAGAATGGATGCTTTCAAATCGTGATGCTGGAGAAGACTCTTGAGAGTCCCTTGGACAACAAGGAGATCAAACCAGTCAACCCTAAAGGAAATCAACCTTGAGTATTCATTGGAAGGACTGATGCTGAAGCTGAAGCTCCAATACTTTGGCCACCTGAGGCAAACAGCTGATTCACTGGAAAAGACCCTGATGCTGGGGAAGATTGAGGGCAGGAGAAGGAGAGAATGAGATGATTGGATAATGGACATGAGTTTGAGCAAATTCCGAGAGACAGTGAAGGACAGGGATGCCTGGTGTGCTGCAGTCCATGGGGTTGCAAAGAGTTGGATGTGACTTAGCATCTGAACAACAAACGCCAGTTTGTTCTGGATTTCTGTGCCACTTAAAAGCGAATCCTGCCTTCAATAGGGAAGGTGTGTGAGTTGTACTGCACTGGAGTGACACCTGTTCTCAAGCTCACTCACATGCTTGTTGGCCTCAGTTTCTCACTGGCTGTTGCAGGAGGCTTTGGTTCCTTCCCATGTGGGTATCTCCACAAGTTTTCTGAGTGCCCTCTTGCCATGGCAGCTGGCTTTCCACCAAGTAAGTTGTCTGAAGAACAGACAACTCAAGATAGAAGCTGCAGTCTTTTAAATAACTAAATCTTGAAAGTGACATATCATCATTTTCATCACATCCTTGAAGTCTGTCACTAGGTCCAGCCCAGTTACAAGGGGACTAGAACTAAGCTCCACTTAAGGGAGGCATGTCAGAGAGTATGTAGACAAATTTTTTAAACCACTATACTATCATTGGTAAGCTTTCCCCTGATATATCATTCAAGAGATTTGGGTCACATGGTTATATTTGAGCCAGTCGCTGGTAAGGGGAATGGATTATTGTAAGATTAATCACTTCTGGGGTTGAGGACAACTTCCTGGAGGCTCAGAGCTATGTGGGGGAAGGGAGATGCCTGAATGAAATCTGGGAGAAAGGAAAGAATAGATGCTGGTGAGGAACCAACAGTGAGTGTTGTAGGCAGTCCCCTGGGGGTAAGCAACTGTGATAGGAAGGGAAGATGTTTCAAAGAAAGAGGAGCTATATTTAATACTTAATTAAGTCCCAGATTCTTTAGTAGTATATATTTATCAGAAGGAGAAGGAGAATAAGATGAATGGAGTTTCCTTTCTGACTTGGAACTCTGTTTTGTCCCCTCTGCCCTAGAAATGTTGTAATTTGTGTTCTCTACAGAGACATGTAATCCTTTTCATCCTAGGTCTTTGCAAAAATGCTAACTATTTCATAATGAAAGTCAAGGTTATGCAAATTAAAGGATCTAACATGAAGCCAAGATAGGTTTTTTTTTTTTTTTTTAATTGAAGTGAAATTCACAAAACATAAAATTAACCTTTTTTTTGGCCACACCATGCTCTGTGCAGGGATCATAGTTCCCCAGCCAGGGATAGAACCCATGCAGTAGTAGCTCAGAGTCGTAACCACTGGACCACCAGGGAAGTCTGTTGAGTGGCATTTAGTACATGTATAATGCTGTAAAACTTCCACCTCTGTCTCATTCTAAACCATATTTGTTATCTCAAAAGAAAACCCAGTGCCCATTAGCTGTCACCCCCACCCAACCTTCCGTCCCGCCCAGTCCCTGGCAATCACCAATCCGCTTTCTGTCCTTATGGATCTGTCTATTCTGGGTATTTCATACATGTGGAATCATACAGTCTACAGCCTTTTGTGTCTCAGTTCTTTCCCTAGAATGATGTTTTTGAGGTTCATTCATGGTGGTATGTATCAGAACTTCATTGTTTTTAATAACAGAATAATATTCCATTGAATGGATATTACATTTTGTTTATCCACTCACCCAATTATGGACTTTTGAGATGTTTCTACCTTTTGGTTATTGTGAAGAGTGCTGTTATGAACATGCATGAATACATATTATTTTGAGTACCTGTTTTCAATTTTGGGGGGTTATACCTAGGAACAAAATTGCTGGATCATATGGTACTTCTATGTTTAATTTTTTGAGGAACTGTCAAGCTGTTTTCTAAAACAGCTCCACCACTTAGATTCTTACCAATTCTTAGCAATGAACAAGGGTCCCAATTTCTCCATATCCTTGCCAATGCTTGTCATTTTCCATTGTTTTGAATGTGGTCACCTTAGTGAGTGCAGAGTGACGAGATGGATTTTAGAAGTGATGGTACCCCACTCCAGTACTCTTGCCTGGAAAATCCCATGGACGGAGGAGCCTGGTAGGCTACAGTCCATGGGGTAGTGAAGAGTCGGACATGACTGAGCGACTTCACTTTCACTTTTCACTATCATGCATTGGAGAAGGAAATGGCAACCCACTCCAGTGTTCTTGCCTGGAGAATCCCAGGGACAGGAGAGCCTGGGGGGCTGCCGTCTATGGGGTCGCACAGACTCGGACACGACTGAAGCAACTTAGCAGCATGGCTCAGGTGGTAAAGAATCTGCTTGCAGTGCAAGAGACTCAGGAAATATGGATTTGATTCCTGGGTTGGGAAATCCCCTGGAGCAGAAAATGGCAACCCACTCCAGTATTCTTGCCTGGGAAATCCCATGGACAGAGGAGCCTGATGGGCTACAGTCCAGGGGTCACAAAGAGTTGGATACAACTGAGCATCCATGCATGATGATCAATTTCCTAATTATCTATTTCAACAGGGTCAAAATCTTGCATTTCATTTTCTGAAAAGAAAAAAAAATGCAAGGAAGAAAAACCAAGACTTCTATTTTTCATCCATTCCAATAAAACTTGGGTTTTGAATAATTTGAGGTTGGAAATAGCTTAATAAATTCCCTTATAAGATTAAATTCACTGCAGTGTACTTAAAAACAAAACCAACAAAAGAAACAGTGGAAACCTATACTGACAATTCTGAACCAGGTTCCTAAATACTATCAGAAAAGTGGAAAGAACTGTGATCTTGTTACAACTGAACAAAGCAGAAAAAAAATCCAGAAGCCAACCTGTTACATGTTTTTGTACTAATTTGACCATGATCAGAAGAGTTTAATGAAAATGGACTCAGATGTATCTAAAGTATATATTTATCTGCTTATCTATATAAATATGGATAGCTATAGACATAGATGCAGATACAGGTATAGCTGTATCTGGGTCCATTTCCATTAATCTCTCTGTGTTCTCTGTATTTATACAGACAGATAGATGGATGTAGATATAGATACAGAAATATACTTTTTTTTTTAAACCTCAAGCATTTCTCTGGTTCTCTGGGAGTGCATTCAAAAAGCACAACCCACATATACACACCACACACATAACTGCACTTAAAATCCATAATTTAAGCATTCATTAACTTGCTAAAATATTTGTTGAGCATCTGGAAAGTGTCAGGCAGTATTCCAGGGTCTGGAAATGGATGCAGGAAAGTTCCTGCCCTTGCTGGGCTTACTTTCTAGCGGGAGGCAGCAAAAGATAAAGAAACGACCTAATATATATTTAGTAGTGATAAGTGGTATGAAGAACACTGTAGCAGGTTAAGGGGGTACAGAGTGATGAGGCAGGTGCAACTGTATATAACAGGTGCTCAGGGAAGACTTCTCCAGTAAGAAGAAGCCAAAATGAGGTCAAAGATCTGAATGAAGGGCTTAGCCACGTGTATACCCAAGGGAAGGGCATTCCAACCAGAGGGAGAGGCACATGCCAAGGCAGGGGTGACCTTGGCACTTTGGAAGACACTCAAGGAGGCCAGAGTGTCTGGGCTGGGGTGAGCAAGAGGAAGAGTGGAAGGAGCGGAAGATGGAGGAGGTAGTGAATGCCTGGATACTGGAGACCTTGGAAGTGAAGGTGAACCATGTGGCATTTACTCTGACGTGGGAGCCAATTGAACATTTTTGGCAGGGGAGCCACACACCATGGCTTGGGTTTTTAAAGTATTGCTCTGGACATTATTTGGAAAATAGAGTTAACAGAAGTGGAAGCAAGTAAACACGTCAGGAGACCCCAGCAACCACAAGGATGAGAGACAATGGTGGCTTGGATTAGGATGTGAGTGATGGAGGTGGAAGAAATAGCAGGCCCTGAAGAAGGAGCCAGAGGATCTACTGATGCATTGGAGACGGGGAGTGAGGAAAAGAGGAGCCAAGGACGGTCCACTGTTGGTGGTGGTGATGGTATGTCTGAGCAGCTGAAGATTGGAGGCAGAGTTTCAGGAGGTGGGGGAACTGGGGCTGAGCTCTGGCAACATGCTGAGTGTGAGAAATCCATTAGGAATCTCAGCGGGAGATGTCAGGTAGGCAGCCCAGAGCTCAGGAGGAGTCAGGGCTGGAGGAAACAACATGGGAATCTACAGGGGCTTTGTGGTACCTGAGGCCTTGAGAGTGATTGGATGAGATATGATCGAGGGAGTGTGGGGGCTGAACCGAGGGTGTGTCCATGCTGAGGGGTCAGGGAGGGGAGGAAGGACTCCTGAAAGGGATGGAGCAGGAGCCACCAGTGAGGGATCGAGAGGATCACGTGAGAGTCAAGGCCAAGGAGCCTGGTGACCAAAGTGTCTCCAGAAGGAGGCAGTGATCAACTGGGACAAAACTGCTGGTAAGTCCAGTCAGATGATGCGTGAGAATCGGCCGTTGGCTTTTGCAGTGCAGCAGCCATTTCACCAAATGCTTGGTGAAAGCATTTCTTTGAAGCGGTGGGGCTCAGAAAAAAGGGGAATGGAGGAAGGGGTGAGAGGGGCAGACAACTGTTCACCCAGTGAAGAGCAGTGTAGGCACAAAGGAGGTGGTGGCTGGAAGGGAGTGGTCAAGAGAGGATTGCCTTTGTGGAGATGAGAGGTACTGCAACATGTTAATTGCCTGAAGATGACTTACAGAGCACTGGGGATGCCCCTCGGTGGATTAGAGATGGCGGGATGTAGATGCAACACAGGCAGACCATCTATTACAAAAGTGGACACTTACAAGCACAAATAATTTTCCTGTGAATGAGCTGGCTACTGAACTTTGACTTTGAACCCCTTGGGGTTTGTGTAATAATCTAAGAGCATTTCCCATATTCTCTCAGCCCCAAGGCCTTCTGACAGTAGTTCATTATTTATTGCTACTTTAAAAATTGTGATAAAGTGTTTAGTAAAAAAAAAAAAGTGTTTAGTAAAACTTCCATTTTTAACCACTTAAGTGTAGAGTTCATTGGCATTAATTACATGCAAAGTTTTGTACAACCATCATGACTATTTCCCCAAACTTTTCATCACCCCAAATAGAAACTCTGCACACACTGAACTCTAATTCCCTATTTCCTGATCTTCTCAGCGCCTGGCAACCACCATTCTATGTTTTTTTTTTAATATTTCTTTCTTTGGCTGTGTCAGGTCTTAGTTGCGGCATGAGGGACTTTTGTTACAGCGCACAGGCTCTCTGGTTGTGGCACACGGGCTTCAGAGGACACGGGCTCAGTCGCAGGGGTGCACGGTCTTAGTTGCTCTGAAGCACGTGGGATCTTCCCCAACCGAGGACTGAACCCGAATCCCCTGCACTGCAAGGCAGATTCTTAACCACTGGACCATCAGGGAAGTCCCACCATTCTGCTTTCTGCCTCTGTGAATCTGACTGCTTTATTCATTTCACATAAGTGGAATCACACAGTGTTTGTCCCTTGGGGTCTGTCTTCTTGCAGTTAGCATGATGCCCTCAAGATTCATCCCTGTTGACTAACATATAAAATAAATAAGCTACAAAGATATATTGTACAGCACAAGGAATACAGCTGGTATTTCATAGTAACTATAAACGGAGTATGACCTTTAAAATTGTGAAGCACTATGCTGTACACTTCAAACATATAATAAACCAATTATACCTTAATAAATTAAAAAAAATTCATCCATGTGTCAGAACTTCTCCCTTTTAAAGACTGAATATTATTCTATTATATGGATAGACCGCATTGTGTCTATCCACTCATCCATTGATGGACATTTGGGCTGTTATTTCTAATTTTTTCACTTAAAAAAAAAAGTAATATATGGGCTGTGGGATGGATTACAAAGGGCACAAGAAAACTTTAAAGGTTGGTGAATATGTTCACATCTGGATTGAGGTGATGTTTTACGGATGCATGGTAATCCAAGCCTATGCCCCAGCCAGTAACGCTGAAGAAGCTGAAGTTGAACGGTTCTATGAAGACCTACAAGACCTTTTAGAACTAACACCCAAAAAAGATGTTCTTTTCATTATAGGGGACTGGAATGCAAAAGTAGGAAGTCAAGAAACACCTGGAATAACAGGCAAATTTGGCCTTAGAGTACGGAATGAAGCAGGGAAAAGGCTAATAGTGTTTTGCCAAGAGAACGCACTGGTCATAGCAAACACCCTCTTCCAACAACACAAGAGAAGACTCTACACACGGACACCCTAGATGGTCAACACCGAAATCAGACTGATTATATTCTTTGCAGCCAAAGATGGAGAAGCTCTACACAGTCAGCAAAAAAAAAAAGACTGGGAGCTGACTATGGCTCAGATCATGAACTCCTTATTGCCAAATTCAGACTTAAATTGAAGAAAGTAGGGAGAACCACTAGACCATTCAGGTATGACTTCAATCAAATCCCTTATGATTATACAGTGGAAGTGAGAAATAGATTTAAGGGACTAGATCTGACAGACAGAGTGCCTGATGAACTATGGATGGAGGTTCGTGACATTGTACAGGAGACAGAGATCAAGACCATCCCCATGGAAAAGAAATGCAAAAAAGCAAAATGGCTGTCTGAGGAGGCCTTACAAATAGCTGTGAAAAGAAGAGAAGCGAAAAGCAAAGGAGAAAAGGAAAGATATAAGCATCTGAATGCAGAGTTCCAAAGAATAGCAAGGAGAGATAAGAAAGCCTTCCTCAGCGATCAATGCAAAGAAACAGAGGAAAACAACAGAATGGGAAAGACTAGAGATCTCTTCAAGAAAATTAGAGATACGAAGGGAATATTTTATGCAAAGATGGGCTCGATAAAGGACAGAAATGGTATGGACCTAAAAGAAGCAGAAGATATAAAGAAGAGGTGGCAAGAATACACAGAAGAACTGTACAAAAAAGATCTTCACAACCCAGATAATCATGAAGGTGTGATCACTCACCTGGAGCCAGACATCCTGGAATGTGAAGTCAAGTGGGCCTCAGAAAGCATCACTTCGAACAAAGCTAGTGGAGGTGATGGAATTCCAGTTGAGCTCTTTCAAATCCTGAAAGATGATGCTGTGAAAGTGCTGCACTCAATATGCCAGCAAATTTGGAAAACTCAGCAGTGGCCAATGGAAAAAGGTCAGTTTTCATTTCAATCCCAAAGAAAGGCAATGCCAAAGAATGCTCAAACTACCGCACAACTGCACTCATCTCACACGCTAGTAAAGTCATGCTCAAAATTCTCCAAGCCAGGCTTCAGCAATATGTGAACCGTGAACTTCCAGATGTTCAAGCTGGTTTTAGAAAAGGCAGAGGAACCAGAGATCAAATAGCCAGCGTCTGCTGAATCATGGAAAAAGCAAGAGAGTTCCAGAAACACATCTATTTCTGCTTTATTGACTATGCCAAAGCCTTTGACTGTGTGGAACACAATAAACTGTGGAAAATTCTGAAAGAGATGGGAATACCAGACCACCTGACCTGCCTCTTGAGAAGCCTGTATGCAGGTCAGGAAGCAACAGTTAGAATTGGACGTGGAACAACAGACTGGTTCCAAATAGGAAAAGGAGTACATCAAGGCTGTATATTGTCACCCTGCTTATTTAACTTATACGCAGAGTACATCATGAGAAACGCTGGGCTGGAGGAAGCACCAGCTGGAATCAAGATTGCGGGGAGAAATATCAATAACCTCAGATATGCAGATGACACCACCCTTATGGCAGAAAGTGAAGAAGAACTAAAAAGCCTCTTGATGAAAGTGAAAGAGGAGAGTGAAAAAGTTCGCTTCCATTCAGAAAACTAAGATCATGGCATCCGGCCCCATCATTTCATGGCAAATAGATGGGGAAACAGTGGAAACAGTGTCAGACTTTATTTTGGGGGGCTCCAAAATCACTGCAGATGGTGACTGCAGCCATGAAATTAAGATGCTTACTCCTTGGAAGGAAAGTTATGACCAACCTAGATAGCATATTCAAAAGCAGAGACATTACTTTGCCAACAAAGGTCTGTCTAGTCAAGGCTATGGTTTTTCCAGTAGTCATGTATGGATGTGAAAGTTGGACTGTGAAGAGGGCTGAGTGCCGAAGAATTGATGCTTTTGAACTGTGGTGTTGGAGAAGACTCTTGAGAGTCCCTTGGACTGCAAGGAGATCCAACCGGTCCATTCTGAAGGAAATTGGTCCTGGGTGTTCATTGGAAGGACTGATGCTAAAGCTGAAACTCCAATACTTTGGCCACCTCATGTGAAGAGTTGACTCATTGGAAAAGACTCTGATGTTGGGAGGGATTGGGGGCAGGAGGAGAAGGGGACGACAGAGGATGAGATGGCTGGATGGCATCACTGCCTCGATGGACATGAGTTTGAGTGAACTCCAGGAGTTGGTGATGGACAGGGATGCCTGGCGTGCTGCGATTCATGGGGTCGCAAAGAGTCGGACATGACTGAGCGACTGAATTGAACTGATGTACCAGAAGTCATCAAATGAAACACCTTAAATATACACAGTCTGTTATGTCAGTTATGCCTCAATAAAGCTGTAAGGAAAGGCAATACTTAAGTAATTCAAATAGTTCCAAGGGGTGCCCTGTAAATTATAGTCTCCCCTTTTCTAAGTTCCAATCTTCTTCCCCAGGGAGCAACCGCTGTGATCAGCGTGTTGCCTTCCAGAGGTAGTCTAGGCACATATGAGTTTGTTGTTGTTGTTCAGTCGCTAAATTGGGTCCAACTCTTTGCAGCCCTATGGACTGCAGCACACCAGGCTTCCTTGTCCTTCACTATCTACCAGAGTTTGCTCAAATTCATGCCCCTTGAGTTGATGATGCCATTCAACCATCTCATCCTCTGTCATCCCTTTCTCCTCCTGCCTTCAATCTTTCCCAGCATCAGGGTCTTTTCCAATGAGTCAGTTCTTTGAATCAGGTGGCCGAAGTATTGGGGTTTCAGTTTCAGCATCAGTCCTTCTGGTGAATATTCAGGGTTAATCTCCTTTAGGATTGACTGGTTTGATCTCCCTGCAGTCCAAGGGACTCTCAACAGTCTTCTCCAGCATTACAATTCAAAAGCATCAATTCTTCAGTGCTCAGCTTTCTTTATGGTCCAACTCTCACATCCATACATGACCACTGGAAAAACCATAGCTTTGACTATACGGACCTTTGCTGCAAAGAGATATCTCTGCTGTTTAATATACCGTCTAGGTTGGTCATAGCTTTTCTTCCAAGGAAGAAATGTCTTTTAATTTCTTGGCTGCAGTCACTGTCCGCAGTGACTTCTGGAGCCCAGAAAAATAAAATCTGTCACTCTTTTCACTTTTTTCCCATCTATTTGTCATGAAGTGATAGAATTGGATGTCGTGATCTTAGTTTTTTGAATGTTGAATTTTAAGCCAGCCTTTTCACTCTTCTCTTTCATCTTCATCAAGAGGCTCTTTAGTTCCTCTTCCCTAGAGTGGTATCATCTGCATATCTGAGGTTGTTGATATTTCTCCCTGCAATCTTGATTCCAGCTTGTGAGTCATCCAGCCTAGCATTTCGCATGATGTACTCTGCATGTTTATGTTATTTCCTGCCCCACATTTTCAAAAACCTTAATGTCAGCAGCCCACACTCATTGTCTTGTATTTTATTTTTTCCTCTTGATAACGTCTTGGAGACCCTTCCTTATTTATCCAAATAGAGGTGTTGCATCATTTGCCACGTGTGCATCCTATTTGGTTGTTGGGGCATCTTATACTGTGCCTAACTGGTCCTCTGCTGATGAGCACTGACGTGGTGCCCGGTTTTGGTTATTGCAATGCTGCAAGGAATATCTTGGTGCAAATGTCTCTTTGTACCATGGGTACAGAGGAACTCAGAAGCAACCCGTGTTCACACCAAGACTATACTATTTGCTGGCTGTCCCCTTGAGTGAGTTACTTAACCTTCGTGACTGAGTTTTCTCCTCTGAAATATGGGGGAAGAGTGGGCTATGATATATACACAATGGAATGTTATTTGGCTTCAAAAGGAATGAAGTTCTGACACATGCTACAATATGAATGAACCTTACAGACATCATCAAAGTGAAAGAAGCATGAAGAAAGTCACATACTGCATGGTGAGGTCCCTAGAGCAGTCAAATTCATAGAGACAGAAAGAGTGGTAGGTGTTAGGGGCTGGGGGAGGGGGAAATGGGTAACGGTATCAGTTTGGGATGATGAAAAAGCCCTTGAAACAGATAGTACTGATGCTTATAAAACAATGTGAATGGACTCAATGCCAATGAACTGGACCCTTAAATATGGTTAAAATGGTCAATTTGGGAGGACTTCCTTGGTGGTCCAAGACTCCATGGTTAAGACTCCATGCTTCCACTGGTCAAGGAACTAGGATCCTGTATGCCACACAGTATGGCCAAAAAAAGGAAGGTCAATTTTTTGGGTAAACTTTATACAATAAAAAATAGAGTGGATTGCAAAGATTAAATGACATCATTTATCTGAAGCACTTAGAAGAGAGCTTGGCAGAGCATATCAATACAGATCAAAAGATCAACCCTTGTTATTTGTTGGATGAATTCCTAGTAGAGGATGGTTCTGTTATTTCATGTTCCCTTATCCTTTGCAATGAAAAAGGCAGGTTATGGTTTGCATATTTTTGGTCATTCTGCTCCAACACTAGTGTAGAATAAAGGGGGTAGAGGTGAGTGTGAGGAGCACCCAGTGGAAGCAAATGAGGGTGTCACTATTACAAAGAACAACCGCCAATATGTGAACCTCCTTGCACAATCCCCAGGGCAGCCTATTCAAAAGCAGTTCACGGAGGTTGCTCCTGGAACTGAAGCAGCTCATGAACGCCAGGCTTTGGTTGGGGGTTGAGAGTTTTGAACCTGCCTCCTCAGTTCCTGGCTATGGAGGGTTTTCTCAAGAGGCCCAGTTGGCACCAGCCATGCCTGTGTTTGGCCATTGGGAGCAGGCCTCTCACCTGAGTCACTCCTGTCTGCATGTAGAACATGGAACAAAACATTTTGAAAGCCAGGACACGCACAGCCTCTCTGGCCCAAATGGCAAAGGTCAAAGGGCCTGGCCCTGAAGGGGACGTGCAGGAACAGGCCACCTGACACCCCACCACCTCTCCCTTCCCTGGAACCCCTCCCGCCTTACTCTCCCCCAGAGTCACACAGGATACAAAGGCGTAAGCTCAGACTAAGTCTGATTTTTTGTTTGGAAGGAGATGGAGATGTGTGAATGAGTCTAGTACTTAATTACTAGAGGTCAGTCTAGAAAAACCACTCTCAAACCTTGGCATAAGATAGCCTTGGTTAAAATATAATCTACCTACACATTAGGGGACTATTCAGCCTCAAAAGAGAAGGAAAGGGACTTCCCTGGCAGTCTGGTGGTTAAGACTCTGTTTCCAATGCAGGGGATGTGGGTTCAATCCCTATGTTGCAGTGTGACCAAAAAAAAAAAGAGAGAGAGAGATAAAGAGTGACAGAGAGAAGGAAATTTTGACACCTCTATAACACGTATGAACCTTGAAGACATTAAAAAAGCCAGACATGAAAGGACAAATACTGTATTATTCCACTTATATGAAGTCTTAAAGTAGTCAGAATCAGAGACGGAAAGTAGACTGGTGGTCACCAGGGGCCAGGGGAGGAGGAAATGGGGAATTAGTGTCAAATGGGCAGAGTTCAGTTTGAGATGATGAAAAAGTGCTGGAGGTAAATGGTGGTGATGGCTGGACAATAATGTGATGCCATTGAACTGCACATTTAAAAATGGTTAAAATGGGGACTTGGCTCCAGTGGTTAAGACTCTGTGCTCCCAATACACAGGGCCTGGGTTTGGTCCCTGGTCAGAAAACTAAGAACCCACATGCTTCAACAACGACTGCGTGTGCAGCAACTGAGACTTGGTGCAGCCAAAGACATCTTTTTAATGGTTAAAAGGGCAAATTTTGTTATATATATTTTACCACAATGAAAAAGAAATAGCCCCAATATCAGAAAATAAACTAGTGGTTGCTAGGGACTGAGGGAAGTGGGGGGATGGAATGATGGCTAATGTGTATTAGATTTCTTTGGGGGACAATGAAATGTTCGAAAATGATACTCTAGTGATGGTTATACAACTCCGTATATACTAAAAACCAATGAACTGTACACACTTTATGTGTTTATTTTTATTTATCTGTATGATTTCACTTTTCTTCTTTTAATTAAAGTACAGTTGACAGACATGTGGCCAGTTGTCCTTATCATCTGCAGCTGACATAAAGCCAACTGCCAGACATGTCAGTGAGGCCATCCTAGACCATCCAACCCCAGTCAGACCAGCCCAGAATGGAAGAGTTATTCAGTCAACCGTACAGTCTTTTTAATTTTATTTTTTGATTGCATTGGCTCTTTGTTGCTGGGCAAGTGGGGGCTTCTCTCTAGTTTTGTTGCTTGGGCTTCTTATTGTGGTGGCTTCTCTTGCTGCGGAACATGGGCTCCAGGCGCTTATCTTCAGTAGGTGCAGTGGCGGTGTGCTGGCTCAGCAGTTGTGGCTCATGGGCCCTAGTTGCCCATGGCATGTGGGATCTTCCTGGACCAGAGATTGAACCCATATCCCCTGCACTGGCAGGCGGATTCCTATCCACTATACCAACACCTCTAGGCAAGTCCATCTACCCATACAGTCTTAAAAAATTTCTAAAAGTTTATTGTTTCAAGACACTATGTTGGGAGTGGTTTGTTACACAGGGAATACTGACTGATACACAAATACTCCAGATGTCTTTAAAAGGATTACGTGACTTAAAAAAAATATATAATGTGTCTACATCATAAGAAATTGCAGTAACAGGATTTCTGAGTCATTTCCAGGATACCAGAAGCCTATCAATTGCTTATTGCTGCATGAAGATTTGTCCTGTATTGACCCTCTGATGACAGAAATGAGCCACACATGCAATGGAAGAGAACCTCGATCAAAGGAGAGTGAAACCAACTCTCATAGGGCCTCAGCTCTGACCTCCTTCAAGCCTGCAGAAGGCTGGGGACTTAGAATAGTCCCCCAAAAGGCCCCTCCCTCATGGTTTCTTGGCTCCAGTGCTTATAAGACCACATCCAACTACTAACTAGAAGAGAAGTTAGCTTTATTCAGTGAGTGAATGCAAACTGTGCAAACCACATATGATGGAGATATGTGGGTAAGGAAGGCTGGCTGTTCAATCAATGTCCCCCCTCACTGCCTAAAAATGCTTGGGTCATTAGGGAGTGACCTTGGTCATTAAGGGCCATCAATATGGCCCATGGCTGGTAGCCATCAGCCGGTATGAATAGGAAGCATATGCCATTTCAGGTTCAAAGAAGCAAACGCGAATAAACTGAGAATAAGTCTCTATCAAAATAAACCAACTTAGGTTTATTAAGTTCCTGCCTGTACAGATGGACTCTGTACAGGTGGCAGGAGTAAAGGGTTCTACCTGCTTCTGCAGCTCCTGTATTTGACCAATATTGCACTTAAGCAGAAAACAGTACAACATGGCAGAATGGGATCAGCTCAGTTCAGTTGTTCAGTCGCGTCCGACTCTTTGCGACCCCATGTACTGCGGCACACCAGGCCTCCCTGTCCATCACCAACTCCTGGAGTTTACTCAAACTCATGTCGATTGAGTCGGTGATGCCACACAACCATCTCATCCTCTGTCATCCCCTTCTTCTCCCGCCTTCAATCTTTCCCAGCATCAGGGTCTTTTAAAATGAGTCAGCTCTTCCCATCGGGGGGCAAAGTATTGGAGTTTCAGCTTCAACATCAGTCCTTCCAACAAATATTCAGGACTGATTTTAGGATGGACTGGCTGAATGTCCTTGCAGTCCAATGGACTCTCAAGAGTCTTCTCCAACACCACAGTTCAAAAGCATCAATTCTTCTGCGCTCAGCTTTCTTTATGGTTCAACTTTCACATTCATACATGACTACTGGAAAAACCATAGCCTTGACTAGACAGACCTTTGTTCGCAAGGTAGTATTTCTGCTTTTGAATATGCTATCTAGGCTGCTCATAACTTTCCTTCCAAGGAGTAAGCGTCTTTTAATTTCATGGCTGCAGTCACCATCTGTAGTGATTTTGGAGCCCCCAAAAATAAAGTCTGACACTGTTTCCACTGTTTCCCCATCTATTTGCCATGAAGTGATGAGGCTGGATGCCATGATCTTAGTTTTCTGAATGTTGAGCTTTAAGCCAACTTTTTCACTCTCTTCTTTCATCAAGAGGCTTTTTAGTTCTTCTTCACTTTCTGCCATAAGCGTAGTGTCATCTGCATATCTGAGGTTATTGATATTCCTCCCGGCAATCTTGATTCCAGCTTGTGCTTCTTCCAGCCCAGCATTTCTTATGATGTACTCCGCATAGAAGTTAAATAAGCAGGGTGACAATATACAGCCTTAATGTACTCCTTTTCCTATTTGGAACCAGTCTGTTGTTCCACGTCCAATTCTAACTGTTGCTTCCTGACCTGCATACAGGTTTCTCAAGAGGCAGGTCAGGTGGTCTGGTATTCCCATCTCTTTCAGAATTTTCCACAGTTTATTGTGATCCACACAGTCAAAGGCTTTGGCATAGTTAATAAAGCAGAAATAGATGTTTTTTTGGAACTCTCTTGCTTTTTCCATGATCAGCGGATGTTGGCAATTTGATCTCTGGTTCCTCTGCCTTTTCTAAAACCAGCTTGAACATCTGGAAGTTCACGGTTCACGTATTGCTGAAGCCTGGCTTGGAGAATTTTGAGCATTACTTTACTAGCGTGTGAGATGAGTGCAGTTGTGCGGTAGTTTGAGCATTCTTTGGCATTGCCTTTCTTTGGGATTGGAATGAAAACTCACCTTTTCCATTGGCCACTGCTGAGTTTTCCAAATTTGCTGGCATATTGAGTGCAGCACTTTCACGGCATCATCTTTCAGGATTTGAAAGAGCTCAACTGGAATTCCATCACCTCCACTAGCTTTGTTCGTAGTGATACTTCCTAAGGCCCACTTGACTTCACATTCCAGGATGTCTGGCTCCAGGTGAGTGATCACACCTTCATGATTATCTGGGTCGTGAAGATCTTTTTTGTACAGTTCTACTGTGTATTCTTGCCACCTCTTCTTAATATCTTCTGCTTCTTTTAGGTCCATACCATTTCTGTCCTTTATTGAGCCCATCTTTGCATGAAATGTTCCCTTGGAATCTCTAATTTTCTTGAAGAGATCTCATCTTTTCCATTCTATTGTTTTCATCTATTTCTTTGCATTGATTGCAGAGGAAGGTTTTCTTATCTCTCCTTGCTATTCTTTGGAACTCTGCATTCAGATGCTTATATCTTTCCCTTTCTACATTATACAAAATATCTTACACATTTATGTTTTATTATTTTGTTTCATTTTTTAATTTTCTGGTTTTTGGCTTAACAACAGGCTTTGGCTTCCCCTCAGCTTTTTTGAGATATAACTGACAAATAAAATTGTATGTATTTAAAGTGTACAACAAGATGACTTTACATATGTAGACTTTACAAAGTGATTACTACAGTCCAGTGTATTAACATATCCATCACCTCACATAGTTGTCTTTTTTTTTAACAATCGATCTTAAAGATCCTTTCAGATCAATGCAAAGATCTACGTCTTTCATTAAACAGCTGAGAATGTTCTGTATTCCACTGTATTTGGGATACCCTACAAGGCATTTAACTGTCTGCCACTGATGGAGTTTCTATTCTTTGTTCCAAACAACACTGCAGTGATTATCCTTGTACATTCATCTTTTCACCCTTGTTGCATCAAGAGGAAGGTGCAGTTTCAGTTTTGATAGGCACTGCCAGCTTGTCTCCTGCAGATGGTGACTTTTACAATAGCCAGTTATTTCTCTAATCAAGAAACAGACAGTAATCTGTGGTGCAAGCTCTCTAGAAGTTTGTATTTGATGAAACCAAGGAAATTAGTTTATTTTTCCAAGACAGCCAGCTTGGGCCATCACTATTTCAAATAGCAAAGTGGTTTAGAATCCACATGTTGGGAGACACACTGGCTGGTTTTAAATCCCAGCTCTGTTACTTAATGAGTCTGACTTCAGGCAAGGTGACTTAAATTCTCCATACTTCAGTCTCCTCATCTATCAAATGGGAATATATAATAATCCTGTCTGCTTCATAGGGTGACTGCAGGGTTTGTCAACCAACCTCAGCGCTACTGACATTTAGGGCTGGATAATTCTCTGGTTGGGGCTGTCCTGTGCATTGTAGGGTGTTTAGCAGCATCCCTGGTCACTACCCACAAGATGCCAGTAGCATTTCCCCTTCAATTGTGATATCCAAAAATACCAGTGTCCTCTAGGGCGTGAAGCAAAATTCTCCCCTTCTAATGAGAATCAATGGATCGCTGTGAGGATTAAGTAAGTTACCGTATAGAAAGAACCTAGGACAGAGCTGGGACATGGTATTTGCTATAGAAGGGACCGCATTTATTAACATCATTATCATTCTCAAGCCCTAGCTTACCTTATGGAAAAGAAATGATTTTGAAAATATGGGGGCTTAAGGAAGACAGTTAGTATCTGTTCTACTTCCATATGAGAATCCAAGTCTCTCTTCTAAGATCATAGGTCAGCAATGTCAGTATTAATTATAGTTTGATCCCTCTAGGGTTCCATTGTAGGGCTCACTGTATCCGGTAGCAAACTAAGACGACTGCATGCTAAGGGCCAGCTCAGCTGTCACCGGTGCTGCCTGCATCCGTTTTAAATCCCCTCCTGCATTCTCCAAATGGTGCATACCTCACATCTTTCGCCTTCCATAAATCTGTGGCCCCTGAAATAACAGGCTGTCCATGAAATTCACCTCCCCAAAGGAGGGTAAATGAAAAGAAAAAGGGAGAACCAGAAAAAACCAAAGGTTGAGTTTCTTTAAATTTCTGGCTCTGCATAGCACAAGCATTTCCAGTGAAAAATAAAGAATTCTTTCTTCTGTGTCTATTTCAGCTGGCATCCAGCTCTTGCCTTGTGAATAATGTCACTGCATCATTATTCTGTCCCACAAGGTAAAACAAAACGAGCAACTTAACAAGCAAAAGTGTGCTTGTATGGAGGAAATGGCTCATTTAAAAGCTTTTCAAATAATGTTGCTGTGTTCCCTACTATTTTGTCACACCCCTCTCAGTTTTTTCAAACCTATGGGAAAGTCGTTACTTTGCACACAAGGTGTGTAAATAATGCCCTCCTGGAAGCATCACACCACACACTTTTTCCTTTTTTAATTGCCTTTAGCCTTTTGGGATTCCTGGAGTGTCTACAAATAGATTAGCCTCTAAGAATTCTGAGTAACCATGGTTAGGAAAAAACACTTGTTTAATTAGCCATGGTCCTATTTTTGAAATTACATCTGCTCTTTTTTTTCTTTTTTTTAAAAATGAGGGTTGGTCTATGCAAAAACTTAAAGAGGATGGATTTTGGGGGTGCACATTAGTTTTGATGTGAATTAATCTTCCTGCTTTTGAAAGTGAAATCAAGAGTATTGAGTGAATAATGTATCATCATACATTAAACATGTTCAAATGAAGAGAGCTGAAAAGAAATGATTGCAGGGAAATGAATTGCTGGAAATACTGGATCATCTGATGTGTGCTGCTATACTGAGTGATCACAAATCACTCTTCTCATTTCTGCTTTGCATGGCTACATCACTTTTTCATCTCCAAATCCTCAGACTTGATTAATCATTGCTATGTTGAAAATTAAAGGGCCATGTGGCTCACTGAAGGGTCACTGAAAATCAGAAAGCAAGTATAGAATCCACAGGACTAGATTCCCAGGTTTGAAAGTCTTTATATGGTTTTCACTTGATACTTCTTTCATTTCTTTTAAAATTATTTATTTATTTGGCTGCATCAGGTCTTAGTTGCGTCATGTGGGCTCTCTAGCTGTGGCACGTGGGCTCAGTAGCCCCGAGGCATGTGGGATCTTAGTTCCCCTACCAGGGATTGAACCTGTGTTTCTACACTTCAAGGTGGATTCTTAACCATTGGACCACCAGGGAAGTCCCCTTCTTTCATTTCTGAAATAGTGGTTGAAATGGCCACAGCTATTTTTGAAATATTTGAGCAATATTTCTCTATACCTGAACTTTTTCAGGACAACACTCTTCATTGTCTTTGATGACAGCTCCTCAATGACACTTGTTGGTTTTGTTGAAATGGCTGCCTGAAAATCATCTGGGGAGGGGAAACATTTAAAAATTCAACTTCTACTGGATATACTACTAGTTCCTGACTTCAGCATTTGTCTTTAAAGAATTCTGAATCCACATGGAAATCACAGGAAATGAGAAATGTACTTTTTTTCTGGGGGGGTCATGTGTATTAGTTAGCTATTGCTGCATAACAAATTTCGAAAAACTTAGTGACTTAAACAACAAAAGAGTTAAAGGAGTCTGGTACAGTTTAACTGAGTGTCTCAAGCACAGGGTTTCTAACAATGTCTAATAAGGTAGACTGACCAGGGCTACAGTCATATCAAGGCTTGACTGGAGGATGATCCTCTTTCAAGCTCACTCACAAGGCTTGTTGGTGGTCATGAGGTTCTCCCTCTGGCTGGAGCCATCAGTTCCCTGCCATGTAGGCCTCTCCATAGGGCAGCTCACAACATGGCAGCTAGCCTTCTTCAAAGTAAGTGAAAGCAGGCAATCCAATACAAAAGCCACAGTTTTTGTAACCTAATCTTGGAACTGAAAAGCCATAATTTTTCTCCAACTTTTTGTTAGAAGGAAGCCACTAAATCTCCTTCATATTCAAGTGAAGGGGATTTTGCAGGGTCTGAACACCAGGAATACATGATCATAGGGGGTCACCTTAACAGCTGCCTGCCACACTATTTTATCTTTTTTTTTTGTTCCCCAAGATTAGTTCTCGGACCAGGGATCAAACACAAGTCCCCTGCAGTGGAAGCATGGAGTCCTTACCACTGGACCACCAGAGAAGTCCCACATACCATTTGTCTTAAGGTGCATTATCCTGGCATTTTCTTCTAAAGCTAAAGCCCTCTGACATCACAGTTGTTGTTAAATAACCATGTCTTCAGAGATCCAGAATTCAGACAAAGGGTTTGCGATAAGCGCTAGTCCTTCATTTTGGATGGTGAGCCTCCTTCCACAAAGAAAAAAAAGGAAATTGTGTAGAACAGAATCAACAATAGAGGTTCCCTTGGTTTCTATTTTAATATAAAAGCAGAAATTAAAAAAAATTTTTTTTGGTCTAGTCTCATGGCTTTTAGGATCTCAGTTCCTTAGGAACTCAGTTCCCCGACTAGGAATTGAACCCAGGCCATGGCAGAGAAAGCCGGGAATTCTAACCATTAAGCTGCCAGGGAACTCCCAAGAAATCAAATTTTAATGATGAACTCTCAAACACTGCAGATGTGGATGTAAAATGGCATAGTCACTTTGGGGAAGAGTTTGACAGTTACCTTAAAAATATAATAAATCATCCAACATTCCATTACTAGGCATCTGCTCAAGAGAAGTAAAAACATATGTCCACATGAAGACATATGTTTACAAATGTTCATAGCAGCATTATTTATAATAGCCCCAAACTTGAAACAATCAAAATGTCCACCAACTGGTGAGTAGATACACAAAATGTGGTACAGTCATCCTTCAGTATCCTCAAGGGATTGGTTCCAGGAACCATATAGGTATCAAAACCCAAGCATGCTCAAGTCCCCTATATAAAATGGTGTGGTATTTGCATATAACCTATAATACAGACTTCTGATTTAAAGTATTTTAAATCACCTCTTGATTACTTATAATACCTAATACAATGTGAATGTTAAGGCAATAGTTGCCAGAGTTGGCCAATTCGAGTTTTGCTTTTTGGAACTTTCAGGAGTTAAAATTTTTTTTTTTCTGTTTGGAGGGGGGATTCTCTAGCAATCCAATGGTAAGGGCTTGGCTCTTTCACTGCCAGGGCCTGGTCAGGGAACTAAGATCCCACAAGCCACATGGCACAGCCAAAGAAACAAAACAAAACCTGTAAAAAAAAAATTTCTTTCAATCCATGGTTGGTTGAATCCAAGAATGCATGAATCCCGTGAATATGGAGGGCCAACTGTATATTCATATAATGGAATACAACTCAGTGATAATAAAGAATAAAAACCCTGACATGCTATGAACTGGATAAGCCTCAAAAACATTGTCAAGTGAAAGAAGGCAAAAAACACTTTCTGTAAAATTCCCTTTATATGAAATGTACACAGTAGATAAAGACAGAAAGTAGATTAGTGGCTGCTTGTGCTGAGAATAGGAACCAGGAGTACCCTGCACAATGGACCCTTGGGAGACAGAAATGCTCCATAATTAACTGTGACGGTGGTATAACTGTGTAAATTACTGAGAATCACTGAATTGGTGAATTTCATAGTATGTAAATCACACTTCAATAAAACCATTAAAATATAGTTTCAATAATAATAGAAGAAAACCTGAGCTTTCTCAGCATAAATGAAATCAAGTTCAGCTACCTCAGCTTCAGGTCTTCTTATTCCGCTTTCTTTTTTGCTCCCACATGTCTGGAATTTGGTCCTAACATTGAATTTTAGGACCTTGGTCTCAGATATGGCTAACTGTCAAATCATTAAACCAGAGAAAGTTGACTGTATTTCAATTTCCCCTTCCCCCAAATCCGGCTTTTTTAGTCTGTTTCCTTTGGTTTAATTTTTAAAGGATTTTGCAACTGTTGGTTTAAAAGAATGCTCTTTCCTCTCTCAACCTCCTTTTTACCTCAGATGGAAGATAAAATTGATATCCCACTTTTCACATGTTTGTAGAATATGATAACCACTTTTGCCCCACCTACGAGATTAATTTCAATTTGGCTACTGGAAGTTCACAGCTTAATCATTTTCTAAATTTTTTAAAATATCTTTACCTTTATCTGACAATTCTGGAAGACTGAGGTAAACTTTTCGTGTTTCTTCCCTACCATTTCCTGAAGTAATTTCAGTTCTTAAAAAACTAAAAAACTTTTAGTCACTCTCCCCTAAAAGTTATCTGCTTCCAGTTTAATTGAAACACATTAAAAAACAAAAAGAAAGAAAGAAAAGGAACAGGGACTACTGTGCTGGCTACCAGGCTAAGTTAAAGTAAAACTTCTAAAGGGGCCAAGATCTAAAGTTCGCACATTCTTGTGAGGTCTGTTCTGTCTACACCGAAGGAGACCCCATTATCCATAGCTCTACCAATCATGTACAATTTCCTTTTGAGTCTCATGAATGAGGAAAAAGAAGTTCAAGTGAGGGAAACTGGGTTCAAATGAAGGTCAGATACCCAAGAGTTTTCTGGTTAGTGTTGCTGGGGTTGAAAAAGTGGGGAAAAGGTAACCAGATGTGGGTGGCCCCGGGAGGTTGTTCGATTCCAACCGTGTAGGTCTTGGCAAGGAAAGACAGGACGGCCTGTCTTTGACACCTGGCTGACACAGTGAGAGCCTACGGTGTGTGAGGTGCCGGGGATACAAAGAAAACTATGGCATGCTTGTGTTCAAGCTGATTTATATGTAGCAAGACAGTCTCGTCCTGAAGACACTCGCAGTCCATTTTCGAACTTGCATCAGGTGGGGCCAAACACGGATTTTCCTAGCAGTCTAAGAACGTTGAACGCTTGAGGGGGGCGGGGCAGAAAGGCTTCGCTCCGGTCCCCTACCCTAGGCCCGCCCTTCAGGCGAAGACAGACACGCCCTCTCCGAAGGGCAGACCCGCCTCGAGGAGGGCGGATCCGGGTAGGGCCGGCGGTCGGGGCCTCACCCGACCCCCGCGAACGCGACCCAGCGCGGCGCCCGCTCCTCACGTGTCCCTCCCGGCCCCGGGGCCGCCTCACGTTCTGCTTCCGTCCGACCCTTCCGACTTCCGGTAAAGAGTCCCCACTCCATACCTCCGCGCCCACCCGGCCTCGCCACGCGGCACCTCTGTGCCCGACCCCGATGCGCCCGACGGCCGCAGCTCCTCGGGGCCCCGCGGCGGCTATCGAGCCTCGTCGCTTCGCTGCGGCCAGGTGGCCCGGGCGGCGCTCGCTCCCGCGGCCGGCGCGGCGGGGCGGCGGCGGCGGGGCTCCGGGACCGTATCCATCCGCCGCCCCTCCCCCGCCCGGCCCCGGCCCCCCTCCCTCCGGGCAGCGCTCTCCTCCCTCCTCCTCAGACTGTTTTGGTAGCAACGGCGGCGCGGCCCGGCCCGGCTCCCGGCGACTTCTCGGTTTCGGCGGGCCTCCCCGCCCGTTCGTCGTCCTCCTTCTCCCCCTCGCCGGCCCGGGCGCCCCCCCGGCCGCGCCAACCCGCGCCTCCCCGCTCGGCGCCCGCGCGTCCCCGCCGCGCTCCGGCGTCTCCTCGGCGCGCCCGGCTCCCGGCTGTCCCCGCCCGGCGTGCGGGCCGGTGTATGGGCCCCTCACCATGTCGCTGAAGCCTCAGCAGCAGCAGCAGCAGCAGCCGCAGCCGCAGCCCGCGGCCGCCAATGCCCGCAAGCCTGGCGGCGGCGGCGGCGGCCTTCTCACGTCGCCAGCCGCCGCGCCGTCCTCAGTCTCGTCGTCCTCGGCCGCGGCTTCTTCCTCCTCCTCCTCAGTGGCGGCGGCTAGCACAGGCGGCGGGCGGCCGGGCCTGGGCAGGTGGGTGTCGCGCCTCAGCCGCCTCGGCTCGGGGCCTGGACCAGCTCGAGCCTGAAGTCCCCTCCCCCGCGGCCCGCACCGCGGTCCCCGCCCCGTGACCGGCGGGACTGGGGGCCTGCAGTGGGGGTGGGGCTCCCGTCTAGAGCCGGGGGCGGGGGGTCGGGTGAGGGGGCGTCGTGGGATCCCTCTGGGAATGGCGGTGTCTAGGCTTTTGCAACATCCCCACCCCCTTCCGCCAAACGGTCAAGATGGAAGGACTGGGCAGCCTCCCCCTCTCAAGTGTTTGGGAGGGGTTCACAGGTCTCGGCGATTGTCAGCCCTTGATCACCTTCTTTAAGGTTCCTCCGCCCCCAAACGCGGGGATGCTTGGGCACAGCTCCCATCCCCTTTAAATGTTAACATGGAAGGGTCTTTAGATTATCTGCCTAAACTTGCCAACTCCCCCGTTTGGGAATAACGAGAGAGGGGGGGAAAGTTAGGGCAGCATCGTCCCCCCACCCCGGCCCCCCGCCTGTTAAAGGGGCAGCCGCGGGCTTATCTGAAATCATTAGGGTCTGTCCAGTCTTCTCACCCACCCGCTTCCCTGCCCAGGGAGAGATCGAAGGACCGGGTTGAGGTGAGTGGACAGGGACCCCCCCCCCCCCCCATTTAAGTCTAAGGCGGCGGCCGGGGGCTCCAGAGCTGCTCTGAAATTGTGGGGCTCAGTGCAGTCTCCCGCAGCGTCCCGCCCGCCCCCACCTAAGGAAGGGGTGGGGAATGTCCGGCCCCCTCCATGCCTCCCTCCTTCCCCCGCAAGGCCTCTCCGGCGCGGGTGGTGGCTGAGCCGCATTGCTGTTCGAGGCCGCGGAGAAGGCCCCTTTGAATAGTGGTGGGCGAGGGCTGGACTGGGGACTGAGGGGGTGGTGGTGGCGGCGGCGGCAGGGCGCGGGCACGCTGTGTATTTTTCCTCAACCCTTGCCCCAATTTATACATTTCAAGAGGAGAGGAATCGCAGCAGGAGATACGGTGGGGTTCCGGAAGGCAGAAATGCGGGTGTTTACTTGCTTGGTCTTACCCACTCCCCACCATGACCCAGGTTTGTGGTACAGACTGGGGGCTCAGCGTTGTCTCAGTGACGTGGGTCTGGCTCTGGAGTGGATGTATGTGTGTATGTGGGGGGGTTGTCCGTATTTCACGAACTAAGAAAATGCTTAGTGTTCAAACGGAGTAGCAAATGTCAATAGACTCCATTCCATTGTGGCCAGTGTCCTTAACTTGGGGAGTGCCGCCAGAGCTCACCAAGGGCACGCAAGTCCATTTCCCCTGTGCCCCATCCATGTTGCCGGCACTGCCATGCTTCCCTTAGGCCTAGGCGGGGTTGGCAGGCTCAGATAAGGGTCCTCCTTAGATCTCCTGCCTTTAGAAGGTGGGATAAGGGGATTTTTTCATGCAGAGTTTTCTTTTTGAAAAAAGGTTTTTAGCAGTCGATTTCCAAACAATTTTCATTTGTGGCAGAAGTTATCCATCAAGATGATTCGGAGCTGATTTTTTAAGGAATTCTGCCTCCATGCGGGGCAATCGGGAACATTGATTTACTTGCTTTCTACCCTACCCACCACCCTTCCTCCCAGGTTCTCCTTTGAAGCATCTACAGATGCTTCCTATCAAAACTAGTTCAAAAAAGTGGGGGAAAATGCTTATTTTCCCAGTTCTGTCCATGTAGGGTTCTGTAACTTCAGTTCCCCATTTTCCGTGTCATCCATAGGGAAAAAAAAAAAAGGAAAAAATTTAAACATAATTTTTATAAAAAAGGGTGCACTGTTTTTTCCTTCTTGGGTTCAGATAGGAGTCTGGGGATTTCCCTGGTGGTCCAGTGGTTAAGACTTAACCTTCCAATGCAGGGGGTGCAGGCTCCATCCCTGGTTGGGGAGCTAAGATCCCACATGACTTGGGGCCAAAAAAAACAAAACATAAAACAGAAGCAATGTTGTAACCAATTGAATAAAGACTTTAAAAATGATCCACATCAAGAATCTAAAAAAAAAAAAAAAAAAGGAATCTGGCAGATGTATTCAATTTGTTCAAATAATTAAAAATTAAAACAGGTTGCATATGCTTTCTTAGGCTTAAAAATTATAACAATTTGTTCAAGAGTGGCTTGAGTGATCAAAACTATTTGGAATGTTTTCCTACCACAGATCTTTTTTTGTTCTTGAGACTTTATAAACATTTAAGATTTAGTTTCTTGTTTTAAGTTCTTTTATTTGAGGCATGAATTATAGCCCTTATTTTTGTTGATAAATGTGTGACATTTCATTTAATGAGTTGAATTCATATAGTGTGAAGTTTTGTTCTTTTGCATGTTTGATGTACTTGTAGAATTCCTTTCAAATTTGAATCACTGTTACTAATGTCTTTGTAAACTAAGTTACAAGTTATACTTGTGTGTATCAGCAGTTAAAATGTGTTTCTGGGACCAAAGGTGAATTAAAAAAAAATGCAGCCTTGGGTTTTTGTGTTTAGAGACAATAAAATATTCTTGAATGTCTAGAAATTCACGTCTGCTTTAAATAGTACTACATTTCATCATATTTGACCTTTTTTTCTGTTGTAAATAGTGGATTTTCATGGCTTTCAAAAATTCTCTTTGTCATGTGTTTTAAAGGTGGCTGTTTTCTCTTAGAAAGTTTGATTATAATCTTACCTTAATCCAATTCTTATTTTTGCCACTTTGATTTTTATATAGTTTTAGTAATTGTGTATGTTATTTTGTATTGAGCTCTTTTCTTCTTTAACACCACATTATGAATTTTCTTAAATTTTTGCTTAACCATTCTGTTGTGGGGATTTGGTCTTCCACATTTTTTGCTATTGTAGATAGTGGTGCAGTAAGCATCTTTTTATTAACAGCTTTTTGCCTTGGTCTAATTATTTTCTTAGAGAAGGTTCCCAGGAGTGGTTTTACTGGGTCAAAGGGCTTCAAGTTTTTATGCTTGCTAGTGCCATAATTCTCTTCAGAAGACTTGTGTGTTAAAGAGGTGGCTCTTTTATAGAATGGTTTCTTTGTAGGTTGTTAAACTTTGGGGGATTTTCAAGGGAAAAGTTGGATTTACTGTCAAGTGCATACACAATTTAGTGCTTTTGTTATCTGTTTATCTTGGAATTCAGTGTCTCTGAGGCTTAATAATGTATGTGAAAATGTCTTGAAAATTGTTAATACTCATGAGGACACTATTGTGCTGATGATTCTCATTAGAGGAATGACAGTCTTGAGGACCTTATTCTAAAACTTTTTCGTGTTTTGGTTAACCTTCCTTGTTCATTTCAAAATATTTTTTAATCAGCTGCTAGTTTATGATCGAAGTATTTTTGGGTAACTTTTTTTAATTTTATAATACTTTTGGGAATATCACTAGTTAAACCTTATCTCTTTCTGTTCCACATTCTCTTCCCCAGTTTTAAAAAAGAAATATGTGTGTGTGTATTTACATAGACATAGATAGGAGTTTGCAGTCCTATTACTGTATTCCAGACTCTAAATAACGGGCTTCCTCGTTGGCTCAGTAGGTAAAGAATCTGCCTGCAATGTTAGGAGACACAGGAGACAGTGGGTTTGATCCCTGAGTTGGAAAGATCCCCTGAAGGAGGAAATGGCAACCCTCTTCAGTATTCTTGCCTGGGAAATCTCATGGACAGTAGAGTCTGGCGGGCTACAATCCATGGGGTCACAAAGAGTCGAACATGGCAGAACACTTGCACGTTATTAGAATTTCTTTGGGTACAGGATTAAGTGTGAGTGAAAATTTTTAGTAATTTTCAGTTTAGGACTTGCTTACTGCTTCTTTCTCTTAAGGCATTGTGATTTAGAAATTATGCTGCAGTTCATAGTAATTATTTATCATGTTTCCTTTTAAATATTGGTGAGATTTTCATGTCTTTAAATTTCTTATAGAAGAGCCTAAAGAAAACTGCATTCGTTCAATACATTCATTGAAAATCTGTGTACAATAGAGATGTAGGTACTTGAGATATTTATAAAAGAAAAGATAGCTCTCTCCTGTTGCTTACTTGTTGAGTCACTAAGTCCTGTCCAACTCTTGCGACC
Organism: Bos mutus; assembly: GCF_027580195.1. Lineage (NCBI taxonomy): Eukaryota > Metazoa > Chordata > Mammalia > Artiodactyla > Bovidae > Bos > Bos mutus. Next base: position 17,324,167 of record NC_091633.1, read on the forward strand.
CCCATAGCCTGTAGCCAGACTCCTGTCCGTGGGATTTCCAAGGCTGGAAAACTGGAATGCGTTGCCATTTCCTTCTCCAGAGAGTGTTCCCCACCTAGGGATCGTACCCTTGTCTCTTGATCTCCTGCATTGGTAGGCAGCTTCTTTACCACTGAGCCACCTAGGAAACCCTTTTACATTCTGATGTGGCATATTAAGGGAGTGTGATATGGAGTGTGGGGGAAAAGAATGGGTTGCAATTTTAAATGGATCGGGGAGGCCTTGTTGAAGAGATAATGTTTGAACAAAGTTTTGAAGGTGTGGTAGTTAGCCATTTGCTTTTAATCAAGATTAACTAATCATATGGCCTCAATTGTAGTTTATAAGGTTTAAACTGCATCATCCTTTGCTAATTCATTCTTTTATGTGGATATTGATGGTAGTCAAATTTGAAATTAATCTAGAGGTAATATAGATGGCTGTTAAATGAGTTACATTTTTGTTTTTTAGTTGGCTTTTTAATTTTACCTTATCAGTTTAATTTTCATTTTAAATATCTAGAGAAAAATACACTTAAAATTTTTTTTATTGGTTAGATAGTATCCCTGACTCTATATGAATTTGAGCAAACTCCAGGAGATAGTAGAGGACAGAGGAGCCTGGCAGGCTGCAGTCCATGGGGTAGCTAAGAGTGGGACATGATTGAGCGACTGAACAATAGCAAGTTGATTTACAGTGTTGTGTTAGTTTCAGGTGTACAAATACACTTTTTAAGGTTTGGCAAAAACCTACAACAAATGGGTTATCTTTGACAAAGGTAAAAGTAAGACTGTAGTTGCTTATACATTTTGCATTCTGAAAAGGCAACACAGTGCATGCTATCAGTCACCGTGCTTCTCTTTTGGTTAAATGTAAATTTGTATTTTCTCTGTTTCTCTAATTAGAGAGACAATTATACTTTTACACAGGGGATGTTAACTCATATCATAGCTATTTAATAGACATATGTTTCAACTTAAGGCAGTTTTTTTCCTTAAGTCGTTACAGCTGTGTTAGCACTTATTTTCATCATTGCAGAGTGTGCTTTTATACCTTGAAAAGGATTTTTAAGCTTTTATAAAATTTTTTCCCCTAGAATTGTAATTTTCTATTTTGATGAGATAGTAATGGTATTTTGATACCATATTAAAGGTTTAAGCCTAAAGAAAACCCTATCTTTGTAGCTATTTTAAATGATTGTGACTTTGATGGAGATACAGTTTATTAACAGGTTTACCTGCTACTGTATCTTTTTAATTGAAAGTACTTGCCTTTTTTGTTGTTTTTTAAAATATATCTGGGTCATCTATGACTGTTAACCATACCATTTTAAGAGGTCCATACAGTGATCTTTTTAAGGAAGACTGTCATAAAGAGCAGATTGCGCTTTCCTCTTGAAGTCTTTTTGCCTCCTAAGATGTTAGACTTCAAAAATAAGGATATATTCATCAGAAAATTTACTCATCAGTGAACATGAAGCTTTTGAAAGGTTGTAGCACCTAAGTCTAGAATTTGTAATGTAGACATTTTTGATACCATAACCTTTGCTGACATTATTGATGATTAGAAATAGATTGAGCTGTGTCTTATTTTTTTTTTTATGTATCTTTAAAGAATAATTTTCTACTAAAAAATTTTCTTATATATATATTGGGCGCGTGCACATACACACACACTCACTCACTCACTCACTCACTCACTCTGCTTTGGGGCATACAGACGTATAGAATGTGGTCCGCACTGCTTAGAATAGAGATGAGAGATGTACTTAACAGTGTCCAAATCAGATTCTTTCTTGAAATTGAGAAAGTCCTTGTGTATTTCCTCGTTTGTATTTGAAAGTTCTATTGTTTATAACTTGAAAGACTGTGTTTTAAAAAAAGTGCATTTAAACACTTAATTGTAGAAGAGTGCAGAGAATTTTTTTTTTTAAGTCCAAACTCATTTATTTAGCATTTAAAAAATTTTTAAACACTATTTATTTATTTAGTTGGCTGTGCCAGGTCTTAGTTGCAATATACGGGATCTAGTTCTTTGACCAGAGATTGAACCCAGGCCCCCTGCATTGCAAGCATGGAGTCTTAGCCACTGGACCCCCGGGAATTCCCCTGAATTCTTTAAATTAAAATCTCTCACAATCTTTTCTTTGAGATAACTACTGTTAGAAATTTGGTGTATGTCTTTTCAGACTTTGTGAAAACTGTTTTGGATTCAAGAGTATATATTGTCTTTCAAAATATTTTTTTCCCTAAAACAAGATTTTAGAGCATAACAAAATAACAGAAACTCTTGTCTTAGAAGGGAAGAAATTTTAACTTTTGAGAGGTTAGGGCACTTGCCCAGCGCAACCTATTTGTAGAATTTTTTTATATCTCCCTCACTTTCAATAAGTGCAGACAGAGACATAAACAAGATCATGCTGTATAGTTAAAAGAAAACATAGCCACAGTCAGTTTTTGCCTCTCAGGATATCTTTTGTAACCTTGATCTTGGCTCAATGAAATAGAAGGTCTGTTTGCTCATCTTTTTAAGAAAATACGTGATTCTGTATATACGTGGTGTAAAATCTGCTTAAATATTAAATCCTTTGTTTTGTTATTTTTAGTAGTATAGTATTGTTACAAATCTGGGTTGTTGATGAAAATTTACCACAACTATTAATCTTAGGCTTTATTTGCTTAAAATTATTTGCAGTTGTATTCATGTGAAAATTTGAAATTCCTTTTAATTTAAAATAATTCTTACGTAGCTTGCTTATACTTTAAGCCTTGAAGTTGAGTCAAGTGGCTATAAAATATCAGTTTCATGCCATGATTAGTAGCTAGCAGCATTTAGGGAACTGGATAAAATGGCATGCTATAATGGACTCTTTGTAATTCTCATCAGTTTTGTGGTGCATGGCTTATTTTTACTGAGTTTCAGAACTTCAGAATGTTGTCCTCTTGAAAGTGTTACCTTGAGAGACTATCTACCAGTGTTGTCAATGTCAAATATTTTTGATTGCCACTTTGTTCGTAATGCCTTTTATAAGTCGTATGTTAAAAAATATTCTTACAGGTAATCTTTGTAAGTAATCTAGAGTAATCCTGATTATAGTCTTAGTTTTTAAAAAATAAGTCTTTTTTTGAATCAAATTGTACATTCTTCTTTTGGAGCTCATAAACATTTTTTGTGGACCTTGGGTAGTTAACTATTTTCATTCCGAAACACACTTGAAAATAAGGTAGAGAAAAGACTTAAGGTCTTTATGTTGAACCTTGTGCCGATTACAGAAAGGGGAGTGCTTCAGGGCATCTTCTCACTTCATACATGCTTCTGCTTTGCTTGTTCTTTTTATATGTATATTTACATGTGTGTAAATGATTTTGTTTATTTTTGGCTGTGCTGGGTCTTCATTGCTACACATGGGCTTTCTCTAGTTGTGGCCAGCGGGGGCTGCTCACTAGTTACTGTGCAAGGGCTTATCATTGCAGTGGCTTCTGCAGAGCACTGGCTGTAGAGCTCTCAGGCTCAGGAGTTGTGGCACGTGGGTTTATATGTCCTGCAGTGTGTGGAAACTTCCAGACTAGGAGTTGAACCTGTTTCCCCTGCATTGGCAGGTGGATTCTTAACCACTGGCCCATTAGCCAAGTCCTTTAGCTTGCTTTTTTGATTTACAGATTGCCAGCAAGTAGAATGTTTTAGGGCAAACATTGGTAGCAGTGAGAAGTAATAATAGTATGATAGGAAGTTAAGAGATGGGAAAATAATAAAAAACAGACACAAGACCTCAAAAGTTTATCATCATGGGTGTTTTGACTATAAATTGGTAACTCCATGCTTTTGTACACCCCAGAGGCATTACTATTTTATGGCATAATGTAGTTAATTGATGTGCTCCTAATGGTGACTCATAAGACAAGGTTAAATTGTTTTTTCATCTTTCAAAGGAGTATTTCAAACTGTGGGTGATGAACACTTAGTAAGTTGTAAGATCACTTTAGTGGATTATGACAGGCCTTTTAGAAACATTTTGAAAAAGTGCAATGCCCTGTAGTATCTTATTCTAAGGGTGAGGATTGTTTTAAGGAATTTGTTTCAATTGCTGTATATATACTCTTACAATTTAAACTAATTTTTCACTGGTGTAGTCAAAGTCACTGATTTAGAGGCACCGAGATACAGTAAAAGGATTGAGAAAGTGTTTTGCAGTTAATATCTACACTAAAGTTGCCAGATGTAGCAAATAAAAATACCCAGTTAAACTTGCATTTTTATTTTTAAAAAAACAGTTGATTTACAATGTTGTGTTAGTTTGAGGTGTACAGCAAAGTGATTCAGGCATGTGTATTCTTTTTCAGATTTGTTTCCCTCATAGATTATTACAGAATATTGAGAATAGTCCTCTGTGCTGTACAGTAGGCCCTTGTTGGTTATCCAGTTTATATATAGCTGTGTGTGTGTGTCAGTCCCAAACTTCTAATTTATACCCCCCGAACTGGAATTTCTGATAAACAACCACTAATTTTTTGGTATAAATAGGTCCCAAATTGCATGGAACAAAATTATTTATTATCTGAAATCCAAATTTAACTGCGTATCTTTTATCTGATAATCCTAATCTGGACTAGAATTGGAGTTCATCCCCTCGTGACTAAAATTTAAGTTCTGAGGACCACAACTTCATTTTGTTCACGATTGTGTAGTAGTCTTCTGAACCATGCTTGACACTTAAGTGGTCAGATGGTTGAGTGAACAAATGGGCAAGTTACTCTCAGGCTCAGTTTCTGTACTTATTAAAGCGGGAAAGAATACCTTCCTTAGAAAGTGAGATTCTGCATTTTTATTACATTAATATATTGACATATATTAAGCTGTCAATATTTTATGCTTTTTGGGTCACTCCCATGCATTTGTGGGATCTTACTTCTGCGACCAGGAGTCAAACCTGGGTCCTTGGCAGTGAAAGCATAAAGCCCTAACCATTAATAAACCAGGTAATTCCCTCAGTATTTTAAAATTACACAGATTTGGAGTTGGAAGTGACTCTGGTGAGTTTTTAGTTTTCATTTTCTTTACTGTTGAAGAAATTAAGGCCACAGACATTATTTGCGAATATTCTCTCATCATTGGCTGCATAACTGACTTTAGAATCTTGTTCCCTCTTCTTTGTATTAATAATATGTTTCTTCAGAATTGTTTTCAAAATTTGATACTAATTTAGTATTCTAAGGAGAAATCTACCTATCTAGAAAAAGTTTCTCTATGTGTTCCAATTAGACTTTGCTATTTTTTGTTTTCTGACACATATAAGTGGCAAAGTGTCTCTTTAGTCCTTTTAACTTAGGAACTGGAATCCAAAGTGAAGTTCCTCTGTTTCTACCGGGCATGCTTTTCCTTTCTTGATCTTTAATCTGGCTGGCAAATAGGTTTCACTTTGTCTGTTAATTGTGATTGATAGGTGTATTGTTTGGAGGATTCTGAGATTTCATTTGGCTTTAGAGAAGAGATGTAGATAGAGAAAGGGGGTGGATTGAGTCTTTTTATCATGGTCACCAGAGGGTATTTGCTGACTGTAGCTTAGTAAACTTCCTGATTGGTTACTTCATGGCCAGATACTTCGCGCATACTCCATAGCCATGAGAATCTTTGTCACCACCTCAAAAAAAAAAAACAAAAAAAAACTCTCCTAAACATCTTCAATTGTGTACTGTTTCTGTTCAGAAACTTTTAGTGGCTCTCATTTCTAGCTGAATCAAATCCAGACTATTAATGAATAGTCTGTTAGTCAAGTCCCTCCACAGATTGTGGATACTGTATTCTCTAGAATAAATCAAGTTGTGTCAGTCTAGTTATCTTGTCCTCCTAAGCATAGGTTTTTGAAGTCTTAGCCCAGATTCTCTCTTGCATGGTGTTTCACCATATTTGCCCTAGGAAAATGGGATTCTTCCTGTGCCCCTGTAGCTTTTGACAAGTTTTGTTCCTGTGGTATTCAGTGTATGGTGGGTGTTTTCTTTTGTTTTAATATTTATTTATTTATTTATTTATTTGGCTGCATCAAGTCTTGGTTGTGACACTTGTGCTCCAGAGTGTGTGGGCTCAGTATTTGTGGCTCGAAGTCTTCATAATGTTCCATGGCGATATGTTCCCCTACCAGGCATGAAACCCATGACCCTTGAATTTCAAGGCAGATTCTTAACCACTGGACCACCAGGGACATACCATATACAGTGCCTTGTATTTAAGTGCAGCAGCTCCTCCGCTTGGCAGGCTTTCTCCTTAGGATGATCTCTGAAATAGAAGCACAGCTACACCACAGAACAAAAGTGGGTTCATCCCACCAATAGAGGGCCTTTTTTGTTTTTTCCATTTTGGGGAGGGGAGTGGGTTTATGGTCATTTTGTAGTCAGTGACCCTTGTCATTTTAAACTTCTCTGTGTTTATTGTGTTTGAGCTTAGTTTGTTGTTGTTAAAGTTGTCATTTTCAGAGAGAGCAGCAGCAGTGAGGATTGATAGCTCCAGTCAGAAGAAAGCACTTAATTATGGTAGAAATGAGAGATTTTAAAAAATAAGTAGTAGGAAATGATAGCTTGGGATGAGACAAATTATTCTGAAGGACAGAGAGCAGAAAGTACCATGCTTATTGAGTCAGTAATAATCAGCTAAAGTTAAAGAGAATTAGTGGATGAAATGGAAAAACTTGGAAATTTGCAGGTAGTAGTGTTAATTTGGGAGAAGGCTAAAGTAGTTAAAATGCTATTGCTGAAATTTTTGTAGACCTACAAACAGTGCTACAGGTTCACAGTTCATTGAATAAAGAGTCTAAAGCATCTCCAGTGATAACAGAAAAGATTATTAAGTGATTGTCTTTTGGGAAAAGATGCCAAATAGAATGTTCATATATTGGGTCTTTAAGTGTTTAAACTTTCTCCTGTCCATTTTGGACTTAGGATCACAGGGATAAACAGAAGAACTTTTTAAAATTTCTTTGCTCAGTGTGCTGTGGTTTAGCTTAAATTGCTTGACAGTTATTGTAGTAAATTGTATTTTAATTAGACATACTGAAATATAATTCACAAAAAATAAAGTTCACCCTTTTTAGTGTGGAGAGGAAAATGGCAACCCACTCCAGTATTCTTGCCTGGAGAATCCCATGGATGGAGGAGCCTGGTGGGCTACCTTTCATGGGGCCACAAAGAGTCGGACATGACTGACTGACTAACACTTTTTAGTGTACAGTTCTAGAGTTTTGAAAAATATAGTCATAAAACTACCACCACAATCATAGTATCATCCCATAAAGTTTTCCTTCTTTTCAGTCAGTCCCCTTCCTCCAAACCTGGCAATCACTGATCTATTTCCTAACATTTTGAAAGTGAAAGTCATTCAGTTGTGTCCAACTCTTTACGACCCCATGGACTATACAGTCCATGGAATTCTCCAGGCCAGAAGACTGGAGTGTCTTTCTCTTCTCCAGGGGATCTTTCCAACCCAGGGATCGAGCCCAGGTCTCCCACATTGCAGGTGGATTCTTTACCAGCTGAACCACAAAGTTTTGTCTTTATACAACCTTTTGTGATTGCCTTCTCTCACTTAACAAAATACTTTGAGATTCATGTTAACTGCATGTAACAGTTTCTTCCTTTTTCTTGTTGAGTAGTGTTCTGTTGTGTGCAAGTACAATGGTTGTTTATCAAATGATAGACTTTTAAATTGTTAGCAGTTTTTGGCTATTATGAATAAAGCTGCTGTGAATATTTATGTACAGGTTTTGTGTGGTCATAACAATTTTATTTCTCTTGATTAAATACATAGAAAAGGAATTGCTAAGTTGTATGGCAAATGTTTATTTATTTTTAAAAGTAATTGCAAAACTTCTAAAGTAACTGATTTTTTTTTTTTTTTTCGTTTGTAAAGTTCATTTTTGGCTGTGCTGGGTCTTTGTTGCTGCACGTATGTTTTCTTTAGTTGCAGCAAGTGGGGCTATTCTCTAGTTACAGTGCATGGGCTTCTCACTGCAGTGACTTCTTGTTGCAGAGCACGCGCTCTAGAGCATGGGCTCAGTAGTTGTGGCGCACGGGCTTAGTTGCCCATGGCATGTGGCATTTTTCTGGACCAGGGATTGAACCAGTGTCCCTTTTATTGGCAGGTGAATTCTTAACCACTGGACCAACAGGATAGTCCCAGTAACTGATTTCTAACTTCTCTAATTTCTTGGCAACGCTTGGTATTGTTGTTCAGTTGCTAAGTCGTGTCTGGCTGTTTGTGACTCCATGGACTGTAGTGCGCCAGGCTCCTGAGTCCATGGAATTTCCCAGGCAAGAATACGGAAGGGGGTTGCCATTTCCTTCTCCAGAGGATCTTCCCGATCAAGGGATCGAACCCAAGTCTCCTGCATTGGCAGGCAGATTCTTTACTACTAAGTCATCAGGGAAGCCCAACACTTGTTACGGTAGTTTTTAATTTCAGTTATTCTGGTGGCTATGTAGTGATATTTCATTGTGGTTTGACTCCATTTCCTTACGCCTAATGATATTGAACATCTTTTCATGTGCCATTTGTTGATCTTTGGTGACAAGAAACTATTTGGGATCTAACTTCTTTGAGAGTAAAGGAACTTCTGTATTTGCATTGTCTGCCTTGTAGATTTAGAGCATCTTGAGGACAGGGACAAGTGCTTTGCACTACTTTGTATACCTAGTAAGTGGTAGATTATTTATTTACTCTATGAACATTGGTTTCATTATTAAGCAGATGAATTTACCCTACCAAGGAAAAGTTGTCACCTCCAATGGAACATGGCATTTATTTTATAGGCAAACCATAGTTAAACTTTTTGAGTACCTCGTGTTTGCTTGGTTTGGGGGAATACAGTGGTGAATAAGCCAGAGGCGGTCTCTCCCTTCCTGGAGCTTATATACTATTATTAAGGGAAACAGGGCAGAAAGTTCAAACCTTTGATTCCCCACAATATGTTTGAGTTGCTAATGCTTACTTAATGTGCTTCTGTCTTATAAAGTATTGGAAGGAAGTCTTTTAGATGAAGAGAAAAAAGGCTTATTTCTTTTTCAGAAGATCGACCCTCTTACTAGCATTCTGGTATGTTGCTAAGGGTCTTATTCCTTTTAATGCTTTTGGGATAGCCACTGATGAGTAACAGAAATCACTATGTTTGAGAAGTCTCCTGGTCTAAGCTTGTGAAAGCCGACTAGGGTCATAATTGAAAGGGAGAGGAAAATGAGCTTCCTGTTTTGCTGGGGCATATACCTACCTTTTACATATATATATATATATAATATATGCACTTTTTTTTCTCATTTGATTATCACACAATCCTGTTAGATAATCTGTTGGGCCTTCCCATTTTACCTGTGAGGAAGCTAAGGCCCAGAGAAGCTAAGTGACCTGTTTTAACTTTGCTAGAAAGTGGCAGAGATGCAGTGACTTACTATTTTTTTTTTTTTAGGATCTCTGAAAAAGTATATGCAAGTGAGAATAGGAGAAAACTGGTGATGAATTTAAGGAATGTTACAATTAGTTTCTTATTTTAACTGACCAGGAATTGAGTCACTAGCTTCACTGAGTGAAGGAATGTACGTAAACCACCTCCTTGGGATGAAAAGTGGAAAAGAAAATGACGAATTTACATTTGTGACAGATAAGGAATTTAGTTATTCATAATCTGTAAATGTTACATAGGAAGTCTATATATTTTTAACTCAATCTAAAAGGTTAGAGAATAAATGAGAATTCCTATTTATTATAACACTTTTTTCCCTCTGTAAAACGTGTTAGAAAAAACTAGCATTTGTGAGCCAAATGGAAGCCATTTTTCTGAAGGAAAAAGTCTATAGATATGTATATATGATGTGAAAACAGTTTGTGGAGCGCTTTCTATTTATATAATGATAGTTACCATTTATTTCATGCCTATTAGGTTTCAGGAATCATGCCAAGTGCATTACTTATATATCCTTTAATCCTTAGAACAGCCCAGCCTGTCATGTTGGTAGTGCCATATCCACTTTACAGACGAGGAAATGGTGGTTCAGACAAATTAAGGAACTTGTCCAGGGTCAAGGGCTAGGAAGTGATAAAGCTGAGATTCTAACCCTGTAAGACTTCAGAGTTTTGCTTTTAATAACTGTGCCCCACTGCTTCTAGTTTAGCTCTATGACAAAACAAAAGCAGATAAAAATCAACGAAGAAAGCAATTTAGTCATTATTAGCCATAAAATGGCTTCAATTAACCATGCCTTAGTCCTGGCAGTTCTCTTGATAAATGGATCTGATAAGCTCAAGATTTTTATTTTAAAATTTGAAAGCAGTGTTATAAATGGTGGTGCTTTCTGCATCTGCCTATTTTGTAATTGATAGTTGTTATCCATAATTAATTTGAACTCAGTAGTACCGTACTATGTTGTGGGTTAAGAAGGCATTTTTGACTTGATCTAAGAATTCCAACACCACTTACGTTTCTGTAGGAGAATTAGTGCTAGAACCAACTTCTCCACTCTGTCTTAGTCAAACTGGAGACTGCATAGCCCTGGGGCTAGAAGGATACACTGAGTGAAGCTTCAGCAGCACATATTAGTCCTTCAAAAAGAAGGGATTGAATAGTTGAAGAAATGATTCCTCTGTTCCGTGGCTTTTAGAGAAGTTTCTGGCTATGGTGCAGTTATCTGTGGGCCAGATAATCATTTTAGCTATCATATATTTTATTCGTATTATAGCACATTAATTTTTCACACCTGTTTAACCTAGCCTTCCTTTTGCTATTAGATTTAAACTCTATTTTTGTTGGGCCAACTATCTGTTCAAAAATCATCTTATTCCCAAGCCTGAGGTCCTCTTCACTCTCAATCCTTGCCATAATCTAAACCAGGGGTTGGCAGATCTTCTGTAAAAAGGCAAATAATAAATATTTTGGGCCTACAGGCCTCATGGAGAAGGCAGTGGCACCCCACTCCAGTACTCTTGCCTGGAAAATCCCATGGACGAAGGAGCCTGGTGGGCTGCAGTCCAGGGGGTCACTAAGAGTTGGACACTACTGGGCGACTTCACTTTCACTTTTCACTTTCATGCATTGGGGAAGGAAATGGCAGCCCACTCCAGTGTTCTTGGCTGGAGAATCCCAGGGATAGGGAGCCTGGTGGGCTGCCGTCTATGGGGTCACACAGAGTCGGACACGACTGAAGCGACTTAGCAGCAGCAGCAGCATAGAATCACTGGGCACAAAGATAAAGAAAGATACAGGCCTCATACTATCTTTTTTGCTTCTTCTTCTTCTTTTTTTTTTTTTTTTTTTTACCTTTTTAAATGTAAAAATCATTCTTAGCTCTGGGCCATGTAAAAACAGGCCACAGAACCATGGACATTTGCCAATCCCATTTTATCTTTCTGTCATGTTTTTCATTAACTCTTCAGAACATGACCTCCATTTAAATCAGCATGGTCTCCTTTTCTCATCGCCTCTGCAGGTATCAAGCTCAGCCTCTACTCCCTGCCTGCTCTTCTATCAGTATTCTCCTTTTCCACATTCTTATACTTAGCCTCTAAGATCTGGTTCACATGTTCCATGAAACTAATTCTCATTTATTTTATCAACTCCTGCAGAACTTAGCTTGTCCTAAATATATTAGCTTTCTTATTTGAAAACATGTTCCATGTTTTACCATAGTAGCTTGCTATATATAAACTATAAGAATGAAAAGAATCACATTTCTCCTCAGACTGTTTTCTGGTAAATGCCTAAAGTAACACTGTTTCTTTTCACAAGTCAGTGTTCCTACTCCTCCTCCAAATCTGAATTTTAGAATTGGAAGCTTGCATTTGAGATCATGACTCATCCTCTTTATTTTACACAGGAGCAAGAACTTTAAATGGCTTGTCCAGAGTTGCACACTATTTATTTAGCACCCTGCAGGTTATTTCACTTGTGCTTGAGTTTCTTCCTCTATGAAATGGAGGAAGGGTATACTAACGCATGTATATGGAATTTAGAAAGATGGTAACGATAACCCTGTGTACGAGACAGCAAAAGAGACACTGATGTATAGAACAGTCTTATGGACTCTGTGGGAGAGGGTGGGAAGATTTGGGAGAATGTCATTGAAACATGTGAAATGTCATGTATGAAACGAGATGCCAGTCCAGGTTCGGTGCACGATGCTGGATGCTTGGGGCTGGTGCGCTGGGAAGGCCCAGGGGGATGGTATGGGGAGGTTGGGAGGGAGGAGGGTTCAGGATGGGGAGCATGTGATTTTTTTAAATAAAATTTTTGAAAAAAAAAAAAAAAAAAAATGAAATGGAAGTGATGAGGATTAAATGAATTACATGTGAAAAATACTTAAATCAGTGCCTGGCATGTGGTAAGTGCTTAGTAACTTTCAGCTGTTACTATTAGTGTGTTTGGAAATAAGTAAAAACGACTTGAGCAAGTAAGCTGCTTGTTAATGGGTTTAGGGTAATACTATTAATATAATAGTAGACACAGTTTAACATTTCATTGAGTTGGTATGCATACTATTGATTACGTCACTGAAAGTTTGAAGCTATCAAGACTGGAATAGTTAAACAATGAATGAGCAGCTCTGCTTCCAGGTTACGCAGTGAGTGTAGTTGGGAATGGCAGGCATGTAGGGAGTGTAAACTGGTAGTACTGAGAAGCAAGTGAATGACTGCTTTGGGTGTTCAGTTCAGTTCAGTCACTCAGTCATGTCCCACTCTTTGTGACTCTGTGGACTGCAGCATGCCAGGCCTCCCTGTCCATCACCACCTCCTGGAGCTTACTCAAACTCATGTCCATCGAGTCGGTGATGCCATCCAACCATCTCATCCTGTCGTCCCCTTCTCCTTCCGCCTTCAATCCCTCCCAGCATCAGAGTCTTTTCCAGTGAGTCAGTTCTTCGCATCAGGTGGCCAAAGTATTGGGAGTTTCAGCTTCAGCATCAGTCCTTCCAGTGAACATTCAGGACTGATTTCCTTTAGGATGGACTGGTTGTATCTCCTTGCTGTCCAAGGGACTCTCAAGAGTCTTCTCCAACACCACAGTTCAAAAGCATCATTTCTTTGGCGCTCATCTTTCTTTATAGTCCAACTCTTACATCCGTACATGACTACTGGGTGAGTAGTGAAGAAAAAAACTTTAAAAAGCAGTGAGGGTTGAGATGGATCTTGAGGAATGATAAGCAGTTTCCAGTGAGGCCGTGGAAGAGAAGAGGACGTTCTAGGCAGGGAAAAGTTTGTGCCAAAGTACACAGATGCTTATAAACATGATTGTTGGCTGAAAATTTTGGTTCACAGTGTGGAAGAATTGGAGGAGATTAAGTATTAAAGCATGGAGACAGACTTGAAACTCTTTGTAGTCAGAGAAGAAATGAAGTGAGCTTGAAATAAGTGCTAATTAGAATTTTTTTAATGAGAATTTTTTAAAAGAAAATTTCAACATATATAAAAGGAACAATTTAAGACCCTACAGTTATCAGTGAATGGCTCATCTTGTTTCCCATTACTCCCCTCCCCGTTAGCACTTGTCTTTTGAAGGGGATTAAAGTTGTTCTGAGGCCCCAGGAAATATAAATGACTAATGGGTAAAACCATTGGGGAGAGACTTGAGTTCAGTATAAGGAAGCACTCCTGGTATACGTCAGAGGGAATGGATGCTTTGGAAAGTAGGTAACACCTACTCCTGGAGAAGCTCAAAGAAAGGACTGCATTGTCCAGTATGGCAGCCACTATCTACATATGGCTATTAACATTAAAGTTCTTTAGTGTGGCCTGCATTTTAAATTTAATTAATTTTCGGCCATACCAGACAGCATGCAGGATCTTAGTTCCCCAACCAGGGATCAAACTCATGCTCCCTGCAGTGGAAGTGCTGTGCAGAGTCTCAACCACTGGACTGCCAGTGTTATGTCCTGCTATTTATATTTAGAATTAAGTTAATTAAAATGTAAGAAAAATCAGCTTCTCAGTCACGCTAGCCATATTTCAAGTGCTCAGCTGCCACATGTGCCTAGTGGCTACTGTATTGGGCAGCATAGATATAGAAGTTTTTAAAAAATTCATTATAGAAAGTTCTATTGGACAACACTAAACTTGAACCCCCAGGATTCCATTTTATCCAAAGTACGTGTAAATTTTGGTGTATCTAGGCCATAGGTGTATCTAATTGTGCATGGCTTTGTGGCCAAGCCTTCCTCTGAGTAAAACTAATATGAGGGAGATAATTGTGTTCACTTCAGTTCCTCAGTTGTGTCCGACTCTTTGTGACCCCATGAACCGCAGCATGCCAGGTCTCCCTGTCCATCACCAACTCCCGGAGTCCACCCAAACCCACGTCCATTGTGTTGGTGATGCCATCCAACCATCTCATCCTCCGTCGTCCCCTTCTCCTGCCCTCAATCTTTGCCAGCATCAGGGTCTTTTCAGATGAGTCAGCTCTCTGCATTAGGTGGCAGAAGTATTGGAGTTTCAGCCTTATCATCAGTCCTTCCAATGAATATTCAGGACTGATCTCCTTTAGGATGGACTAGTTGGATCTCCTTGCAGTCCAAGCGACTCTCAAGAGTCTTCTCCAACAGCACAGTTCAAAAGCACCAATTCTTTGGTGCTCAGCTTTCTTTATAGTCCAACTCTCACACCCATACATGACTACTGGAAAAACCATAGCCTTGACTAGACGGACCTTTGTTGGCAAAGTAACGTCTCTGCTTTTTATTTATTTATTTTATCCCAGTCCCCCCGTCTCTGCTTTTTAATATGCTGTCTAGGTTGATCATAACTTTCCTTCCAAGGAGCAAGCATCTTTTTAATTTCATGGCTGCAGTCGCCATCTGCAGTGATTTTGGAGCCCAGAAAAATAAAGTCAGCCACTGTTTCCACTGTTGCCCATCTATTTGCCGTGAAGTGATGGGACCAGATGCCATGATCTTTGTTTTCTGAATGTTGAGCTTTAAGCCAACTTTTTCACTCTCTTCTTTCACTTTCATAAAGAGGCTCTTTAGTTCTTTGCTTTCTGCCATAAGGGTGGTGTCATCTGCTTATCTGAGGTTATTGATATTTCCCCGGGCAATCTTGATTCCAGCTTGTGCGTCCTCCGGCCCAGTGTTTCTCATGATGTGCTCTGCATAGAAGTTAAATAAGCAGGGTGACAATATACAGCCTTGATATACTCCTTTTCCTATTTGGAACCAGTCTTTGTTCCATGTCCAGTTTTTTTCCATGATCCAGCGGATGTTGGCAATTTGATCTCTGGTTCCTCTGCCTTTTCTAAAACCAGCGTAAACATGTGGAAGTTCACGGTTCATGTATTGCTGAAGCCTGGCTTGGAGAATTTTGAGCATTACTTTACTGGCTTGTGAGATGAGTGCAATTGTGTGGTAGTTTGAGCATTCTTTGGCACTGCCTTTCTTTGGGATTGGAATGAAAACTGGCCTTTTCCAGTCCTGTGCCCACTGCTGAGTTTTCCAAATTTGCTGGCATATTGAGTGCAGCACTTTCACAGCATCATCTTTCAGGATTTGAAATAGCTCAACTGGAATTCCATCACTAGCTTTGTTCGTAGTGATGCTTCCTAAGGCCCACCTGACTTCACATTCCAGGATGTCTGGTTCTAGGTGGGTGTGAGTGATCACACCTTCGTGATTGTCTGGTTGTGAAGATCTTTTTTGTACAATTCTTCTGTGTATTCTTGCCACCTCTTCTTAATATCTTCTGCTTCTTTTAGGTCCATACCATTTCTGTCCTTTATCAAGCCCATCTTTGCATGAAATGTTCCCTTGGTATCTCTAATTTTCTTGAAGAGATCTCTAGTCTTTCCCATTCTATAATTGTACTAAGTAATAATAATTAAGAATTTAGTAATGTGCCAGGCATTGTTCTTAAGCCAAACTGTTTATATGGAATATCATTTTCACAACCTTGTGAGATGATACTCTTTTATTTTTTAAGACCATACTATTTTTAGCACCATTTTGTAGATTCTGAAGTTAAGATACAAAGAGCTGAAGTGAAAAGGTTAAGGTCACAGAGCTGGAAAGTGGTAGGGCCAGAATTTGAACCCAAGCAGTTTGTAGCAAGCTGAAATAAGTTCTTGTGGGGATAGTTCTTGAAGCATTGATCTAGATGATCCCATGGCTGAGTTAATCTGGCAGTTGTTCTATTTGAATTTAGAGTTGCCAGCCTCCTCAGTTTGCTAAAAAAAAAAAAAAAGAGAGGGGAAAAAAAGAATAATCTCATAGATACAGAGAGCAGATTGATGATAGTCATAGGCAAGTGATGGGAGAAATATATATGTATTTTTTATTTTATTTAAACCTTTTGTGATTAGGTCATTAATCCATTTTGAGTTAGCCTTGCCAAGCTCTCTTACTTGTAGTAGGGTGTTTTTGGGTAGATTCTCTGCATAAATAGCCATGTTGTCATTTATTAAAGACAGTTTTCCTTTCTATCCAAACATTATGCCCTTTTTTTTTTTTAATTGTGCCTTTTATTTCTTTTTCTTGCTTTATTGCATAAGCTAGAACCTCCAATTCGAGTGTCTCATCACCTTATTTTTCTTTTACAGTTTGTTCAAATGAGAGTTCACAAGTTGTTTACTATGACTCAAGTCTGTCTTAGTCTACAGTTTCACTACAAAGTTCTTATCTTTCTGAAACTTGCTCACAGTATTGTCAAATGTACATTAGTAAAATACCTTGATTTTTTTAATAGATAAATCTCCCACAATTGAATTACATTGTAAAGCCTAAAAATAATTAAATGAGAGCAACAATACTTTCATGACATTTCTCAATTGTGTACATTAAACTTTAGTGAAAAGTAGTACTATTAAGAAGTTTCTTGTAGAAGAAGTAATTTGTGTGAAACAGCAGTAGACTTCATTTTTAAATTGCAGTTATTGATATAGCAGCCATATTTTTCAGTTCAGAGGTCAGCAGATTTTGCTTGTACTGACCCCTTTTATGAGGCATATAATTTCTCTATTGCATATTGTTCTTGGCTTTTTTTTGTTTTTTCCCTTAAACCCTTTAAAAACTTAAAACCATATTTACTCAAAAAGCCCAAACAAGAACAAATTGTGGGCTGTAGTTCGCTGATATTTGATTTAAAGAATTATTACAGATGATCCCTGACTGAGGATGGTGTGAAAGCAGTAAGCAGTCAATAGAAACCCTGCTTTGAACTTTGATCTTTTCCCAGGTTAGCTTTATGTGGTAAAATACTCTCTCATGGTGTTGGTCAGTGGCATCGAGCTGAGCTCCTAGTCAGCCACACAATTTACAAGTGGTAAGAACTTAAAATCATTCTGTACCCATAGAATCACTCTGGTTTTCACTTTCAGGGCAGTGTTCAGTAAGTTACGTGAGATGTTCAACACTTTATTATATAATAGGCTTTGTGATAGATGATTGAGTCCCACTGTAGACTAATGTAAATGCTTTGAGTACCTTTAAGGTGGGCTAGGTATATACATTTATTTTTTACTTCACCTTATACAGTGGGTTTATTCAGGACATAATCTCATCATAAATTGGGGGAAGATCTTTACTTTGAAAGTGTTCATGTTCATTTTTTTTCTTTCTTTTTTGACTGGGCTTATTCACAAAATATGTATTGTATATATCATATATGAGGCACAGTTCCTCTGTGCTGATTTTGGTAAATGGTACAAGGATGGACAAGATCCTGTCTGCCAGTATTGGTTATTCCAATTTAATTTTATTGAAGATATCCTGGCCAAGGGCATAAGTGGGTGTTGAAATCTAGGAGTTTCTTTGCTATATGATATGCCTTTTGGGACTACATTTGTTTCTGATACCTCTTAATTTTTACAAAGGCGTTGACTACTGACTGCACGGTTTTTTCTAGTGTGGGACTGTGACTTCCTGGAGGAGGCATCATTTTCTGGTCTACACAAAAACATTATGTTGTCAAATAGATGGCAGTTAGATGGGGGAAATGTAGAAATGGTAACAGATTTTATTTTCTTGGCTTCAAAATCACTGTGGACAGTGACTGCAGCCATGAAATCAACAGATGCTTGCTCCTTAGAAGAAAAGCTATGACAAACCTAGATAGCATAAAAGAAACGACATCACTTTGCCAGCAAAGGTCCTTATAGTCAGAGCTATGGTTTTTCCGAATGTATGAATGTGAGAGTTGGACCATAAAGAAGGCTGCGTGCCGAAGAATTGACACTTCGGAAGTGTGGTGCAGGAGAAGATTCTTGAGAGTCCCTTGGACAGCAGGGAGATCAAACCAGTCAGTCCTTAAGAGAATCATCCCTGAATGTTCAATGAAAGGACTGATGCTGAAGCTCCAGCACTCTGGCCACCTGATATGAACAGCTGACTCATTGGAAAAGACGGTGGTCCTGGGAAAGATTGAGGGCAGGAGGAGAAGAGGGTGACAGAGAACGAGATTGTTGGGTGGCATCACCAACTCAGTGGACATGAGTTTGAGCAAACTTTGGGAAATAGTGAAGGACAGGGAAGCCTGGAGTGCTGCAGTCCATGGGGTCACAAAGGGTCAGAAATGACTTAATGACTGAAAAACCACCACCATCATATTGTCAGGTGATGGCCCTGAGTTAGTGGGCATGATAGGTTCCCTGTTAACTACAGGGCAGATTATGATAAATTTCAGTCTAGCAAAGAGAGCACTGTTTGATTGGATGACATAAATCTAAGAAAGGTTTCTTGAAAAGGTAACATTTAAGGCTGGGCAAGTTTATTACAGAATTGTACAGACACTTTGGACACTAAAGTAGAAGTTAATAAATAGCTCATAGTTAATAATTTAAAAAAATTGTTTATAAATAAAAGTTACAGTTATACAAAGAATTCTTCTGTATCCTTCATCTGTATTCCTCAAGTAGCATCTCACTCCATTTTTTCATTTTCTATTGTTAAAATTAATGTATAAATATGTATTTAATGTAAAATTTAAATAATTTTTTTAAACATGAGAGACATGGTGCCCCTTAGTTCTGAATACTTGAGTGTATATCCTAATAACAAGGATATTCTTACAAAACTACAGTACAGTTGTCAAAATAAGGAAATTAATATTGTGCCAAATTATTATCTGTCAATCTTATTCAGATTTTACTAGTTGGTTTTGTATTATTGTTTACAGCTCCCCCCACCCCTGCACTCCAAAAGAAAGCTGATCTAAGAACTAATCCAGGATTATATGTTATGTTCAATTGTCATGCCTTGTTGGTCTCCTTTAATCTGGTATAGTTCCTTAGTCTTTGATGATTTGACAATTTTTGAGTATTACAGGTTATTTTGTGGAATGTCCCTCCATTAGGGTTTGTCTTAGGTTTCCTCATGATTAGATTCAGATTATATACATTTTTGGCAAAGATATTGCAGAAGTGATAACATGTATTCTCATTGCCTGAGAGGAGGTGCATGATGTATGTTTGTCTCATTGCTCATGCTGTTAATTTTAATCACTTGATGATGCTGGGTTCCTTTTCTATAAAGTTATTTTTCACTTTATCATAATCAGTATCTTGTGATGAGTTACTTTGTGACTTTATAAGTATCCTGTTTCTATTGATACTTTATTAAACTAGCATCCATTGGTGATTTCAGCCTGAAACAGTTGCTACTATGGTGGTTACTAAATAGTATCCCTCTAATTCCATCATTCCTTCCACATTTATTAGTTGGAATTCGGTTGTCAGGTTGATAGTATGACAAGGAGAATGGAACGTGAGACACACTCTCTAGGTGAAGGAGCAAGGCTCTGAAAGAGATCAGGTTTGTACGGATAATTTCTGTTAAAGAGTTCATCTCCAGTGGCCCAATACTTCATGTGAAAAGGGTATACAGAGTCCTGGAGGAATGACTCTTCTTCCTGTTGGATTGACTTTTTTATGATTATAAAATGTCCCTTTTTAGTATCTTTTTTATTTTAACATCTATGTTGTCTAATATTAGAATAGCCACTCTTGCTTTCTTGTTTGCATGCTTGTCTTTTCTTTTTATTTTCAATGTATTTATACCTATGCATATTAAGCATTTGCTTCCAATTCCAACTTTCCCACAGCCCCTTCTGTATCTATGAATTTGAGTATTCTGTGTCTATGAATTTGAGTATTCTGTGTACCTCACATAATTAGAAGCATGGAATAGTTGTCATTTTGTGTATATCTTATTTTTCGTGTTGTCAAGAGTCATTCATGTTATAGAATGTATCAGAACTTCATTTGAATAATATTCCATTGTATGGGTGATAGCATACTATGTTTATCCATTTATCAGTGCACATTTGATTTTTTTCCCACCTTGAACTGCCATACTATTTTCCACAGTTGCTGCTGCTGCTAAGTCACTTCAGTCATGTCCAACTCTGTGCGACCCCATAGACGGCAGCCCACCAGGCTCCCCCGTCCCTGGGATTCTCCAGGCAAGAACACTGGAGTGGGTTGCCATTTCCTTCTCCAATGCATGAAAGTGAAAAATGAAAGTGAAGTCGTTCAGTCGTGTCCGACTCTTAGCGACCCCCTGGACTTCAGCCCACCAGGCTCCTCTGTCCATGGGATTTTCCAGGCAAGAGTACTGGAGTGGGGTGCCATTGCCTTCTCCGATTTTCCACAGTAGCTGCACAATTTTGCATTCCCACAAGCAGTGTACAGGGGTTTCAATTTCTCCTCATTTTTGTCAACACTTGTTATTTTCTTGGTTTTGTGGGTGTTGTTTTTTTTTTTTTGGTTGGTTATTTATAATAGTCATTGTAGTGGGAGTGAAGAGGTAGCTCATTGTGGTTTTGATTTGAATTTTCGTAATTAATGGTGAGGTTTAACATCTTTTCATGTGCTTATTGGCCAACTTATAAATTTCTTTGGAGATTTGTTTTTTGATGTTGAATTATAGGAGTTCTCTCTGTAGTTCAGATATTAACCCCTTATGAGATATATGCAAGTATTTTCTATTATTCTGTGGATTGTCTTTTTATGCTGATACTGTTTTTTGCCCAAAAGTTTTTAATTTTGATGAAATCCTATATATATATTTTAATATTGTATGCCTTTGAAGTCACAGTTAATAAATTATTGCCAAATTCAAAGCCATAAATATTTTCCCTTTGTTTTTTTCTGAGAGTTTCATGGTTTTAGCTTTTAAATTTAGGTCTTTGGCCCATTTTTTAGTTCATTTTTATATATGGTGTAAGGTAAAGCTTCATCTTTTTTTGCATGTGAGTATCTAGTTTTTCTAGCATCACTTGTTAAAGAGATTTTCCATGAATGATCTTGTTCCCCTTGTTAAAGATCAGTTGCCCATAAACATGAGGGTTTATTTCTCAGCTCTCTATTCTATGCCATTGATTTTTATAGCTGTCCTTAATGCCAGTACCATACTATTTTGATTTCTTTAGTTATGTGATAAGTTTTGAAAATTATTTATATGGCTGGGTCAGGGCTAAGTTGTGGCACTCAGGATCTTCATTGTGTCATGTAGGATCTTCCCTTGTGCCCCACAGACTCTAGTTGTGGTGTGCAGGCTAGCTTTGTCCCACAGTATGCAGAATCTTACTTTCCCGACCAAGGACCAAACCTGCAATCCCCTGTGTTGCAAGGCAGAGTCTCTCTTTTTTTAAGCTTATATTTATTTGTTTTCAAAAATAATTCTTTACAATATTGTTTGTTTCTGCTATACAACATTGTGAATCAACTGTTCAGTTCAGTTCAGTTGCTCAGTCGTGTCCGACTCTTTGCGACCCCATGAATTGCAGCACACCAGGCCTCCCTGTCCATCACCAACTCCCGGAGTTCACTCAGACTCACGTCCATCGAATCAGTGATGCCATCCAGCCATCTTATCCTCTGGCGTCCCCTTCTCCTCCTGCCCCCAATCCCTCCCAGCATCAGAGTCTTTTCCAGTGAGTCAACTCTTCACGTGAGGTGGCCAAAGTACTAGAGTTTCAGCTTTAGCACCATTCCTTCCAAAGAAATTCCAGGGCTGATCTCCTTCAGAATGGACCGGTTGGATCTCCTTGCAGTCCAAGGGACTCTCAAGAGTCTTCTCCAACACCACAGTTCAAAAGCATCAATTCTTTGGTGCTCAGCCTTCTTCACAGTCCAACTCTCACATCCATACATGACCACTGGAAAACCATAGCCTTGACTAGATGGACCTTTGCTGGCAAAGTAATGTCTCTGCTTTTCAATATGCTATCTAGGTTGGACATAACTTTTCTTCCAGGCAGTAAGCATCTTTTAATTTCATGGCTGCAGTCACCATCTGCAGTGATTTTGGAGCCCCCAAAAATGAAGTCTGACACTGTTTCCACTGTTTCCCCATCTATCAACTGTAAGTGTACATATATCCCGTCCCTCTTGAACCTCCCTCCCACACCCCTAACCCCACCCCTCTAGGTTGTCACAGAGCACTGAGCTGAGCTCCCTGTGTTAGCTTCTCACTAGCTATCTGTTTTACATGCAGGCGAATTCTTAACCACTGGACCACCAGGAAAATCTCTGTGATAGGTTTTGAAATTGGGAAGACACATTTTGCTTTTCATATTGTGTATCTTCAAATGTGTAATAATTTTTCCTCTACATTGTTTTTTCTTGACATGCCAAAGTGTCATCTGTTGAGTCAAATTTACCACATTCTGGATTTAACTGACTTGTAACCTCGTGGTGTAAGTTAATTTACTCTACTACCCAGTGGTCTCTGTAAATTGGAAGATCTATACACTTGATTGAATCCAGACTCCCTTTGTGTCATGTCAGAAGACTTTTTTAACTTACGGAAATTTTGAAAAGTAAAAAGAATGATATAATGAACCCCTGCATACCACTGCACCTGGCTTCAGCAGTTAGCAACTCATGCCAGTCTTGTTTCATTTTTAACCCTGTTTCCTCCCTACTATATTATTTTGAAACAATATAAGCTCTTTATTATTATTTTGTATATTTATATTTATTTGGTATTTTGATTCACATTTTAATCTCATGTTCAGTGACGGTTGAAAATTTAAAATCCTGGATATTATTGATTTGCTAAATCTGATCTGTTGCATTATACTTATATTTAGAACTAAAATATCTTGGTTGGGTTTTTTGTTTTAGATTCTTTTTTTTTTTTTTTTTTTTTTACTATATGAAATATTAGAATGCTTGTCTGAAATACCAAAGGAAAAAAAACTAAAAGTCAACCATAATCTGAGTGGATTCAAAAAGAAAAAAAACAAGAATGAATGTGGGCTTTTTATCGGTTTCAGAGAATGCTACTGTTGTATGCTAACATCCCCTTTAGGTGTCCAGCCACCTGGTAGAGCAGTGGAAATCAGTAGTTTCTATACTTTTATACCACTTTATACCACTGTGAGTCTTTGATGATTTTCCTGTTGACCAGGTTGTTCTACTGAGTAAACTGGATTGTTAAAACAGTTGCTCTTTATTAATCAAAAATATAACTGTGTGCACTCAATTTTTTAAAAAATGTGGTTTCTATCACGGAATTTTATGTTTTAAACTCTTTTAAGTAGCCTTGTGGGTAGAATTTTATGTTTTAAACTCTTTTAAGTAGCCTTGTGGGTACACTGCATAAATTTAAGGGCACTTAATTAGTGTCATTTGTTTAAATCTTTTAACTGTAGCATCTCAGCGACCACTAGGATAAGATAAAATGGTAATACTTAGACATTTTATAGCCTTTGGCTACCGACTACAAATAAACAGAAAAACATAATACATTTAGATGGCTTTTGAAAGATGCAGAGATTGGGCTAGGCTTTATTGTCAAGTTAATTTTTTGTGATACAATTTCAGAGAAGGAGCATAACCTAGAAATGCAAAGTCTATACTTTGGATCACCTGGTTTAAATATCTGCTCTTGCTCATAAACTAGATGACTTTGGTCAAGACATATTGCTACTGTTTCCATTTCCTCACCTGTAAAGTAGGGGTGAGAGATTTGACGTGGTGCTTACTATATACTGTCTGGTTTGTAGTACGTTTTATAAATTGCTTAAACTTTAGGACTTTATGTGTGTTGTGTGAGAGGCAGAAATGATAAAAATGGAAGTAATCTCGGGTTATTTGGTCAAAGACGTTATTTTCTAGATGGGAAAAGGTAGATGAGAGTTAGAAACAAAACCAGTTGACCTCAGAGTACTAATATCAATCTTGCTTTTCTGGAAATTGGCACCATTCATACTGCTAGGCTTTTTCACCTGAATTGTGCTTCTCTTTGAATGTTTTTAAGTTTGTGGTTTTGAGTGTTGTGATTATTTTATTAGAATGAGATTGCAATACTCTTCCTCAAGAGTAATACTTATGAGCTGATAACATTTTACTTTATTGTGTTTTTTTTTTTTTTCCATAATAGAGGGGCTAATTTTTCCATTGGAGCAAGCCTTACAGTATATTTTGTTCTCTAAATTTACTTGATAATAGACTCCACATTACTGGAAATTACTTGACAACTGACATAGGTGTACTGCATTGTTTCAGAGGGAGTGGTTTGGCAGGGAGAGTGGTTTGGTTTGCTGTTGGACTTCCCTGGTGGCTCAGACGGTAAAGTGTCTACCTACAATGTGGGTGATCTGGGTTCGATCCCTGGGTCGGGAAGATCCCCTGGAGAAGGAAATGGCAACCCACTCCAGTACTCTTGCCTGGAGAATCCCATGGATGGAGGAGCCTGGTGGGCTATAATCCATGGGGTCGCAGAGTCGGACACAACTGAGCGACTTGATTACTGCTACTTAGATAGATCTTAACAGGAGCACTTAGTATTTAAAATGAAAATGCTTTGAATGATTTAACTTATTTTCAAATGTTTTTCTGCAGTTGTAGACACAGTACCTATTTTAAGAGGTGAGGGGAAAATGGAGGTATCTTGATGTTATTAGTCAAGTGTGTCAGTTAAATTGGTAATATAATCTGTATTTTGCTCCTGAGTAGTTTTTTATGACAGAGTGGTTAACTTTTGGAGAGGGGATTATTGTTTTTGGTATTGGTTATTTCTGTAAGGTTGTTTTAATTTTTACTTTATTCACTTAATTTTGATTATGGTCACATTCTTTCCTCCTTCCTCCCTTCTCTGACCCATATCTGTTGCAGGCCTCTGAGCCTGGAAAGCACAGCAAGCGTCATGCTTAGGTAGCCCTTATACTTCACATTGGATGATCCTTCCCCACAGATAGTGTATTTTTTTTGGATGGGATTATAAGGTATTTTAAATTTGAAAAAATATTTTAGCTTGCTTAGCTTGTTGAATTTCATAAATATTTAATCTTTTCAGAGGCCGAAACAGTAGCAAAGGACTGCCTCAATCCACGGTGAGTAATTTCAGTGTTACTTGTTTGGAAAAATTGGTAACGGAAATGTGATTTCTAAATCCCACAGACCAAAAGCCAAGGCCCCCCCCAAATTGCCTTGTATCTCAGATAACCTTTATAGATTAGTACTGCTTAGCATAAGATTATTAGCTATAACTGTTTTATAATGTGTGAAATGCAGAACTATTGTAAATAGTATTTTGATTTTTCATACTTAATAATAACTCATTTGTTTTACAAATGACTAAAGGCAAATAAAAATGATTAATGAGATGAATGGAACGCTAGGACCATAGTTGGCAAAACTTTGGCGTCTTGATTTTGAAATAAGTTTAGTTCAGTTCAGTTGCTCAGTCGTGTCCGACTCTGCGACCCCATGAATCGCAGCACGCCAGGCCTCCCTGTCCAACACCAACTCCCGGAGTTTACTCAGACTCACGTCCTTCGAGTCAGTGATGCCATCCAGCCATCTCATCCTCTGTTGTCCCCTTCTCCTCCTGTCCCCAATCCCTCCCAGCATCAGAGTCTTTTCCATTGAGTCAACTCTTCACATGAGGTGGCCAAAGTACTGGAGTTTTAGCTTTAGCATCAGTCTTTCCAGTGAATATTCAGGACTGATTTCCTTTAGGATGGACTGGTTGGATTTCCTTGCAGTCCAAGGGACTCTCAAGAGTCTTCTCCAACACCACAGTTCAAAAGCATCAATTCTTTGGTGCTCAGCTTTCTTCACAGTCCAACTCTCACATCCATACGTGACCACTGGAAAAACCATAGCCTTGACTTAGACGGACCTTTGTTGGCAAAGTAATGTCTCTGCTTTTCAATATGCTATCTAGGTTGGTAATAACTTTCCTTCCAAAGAGTAAGCGTCTTTTAATTTCATGGCTGCAGTCACCATCTGCAGTGATTTTGGAGCCCCCAAAAATAAAGTCTGACACTGTTTCCACTGTTTCCCCATCTATTTCCCATGAAGTGGTGGGACCCGATGCCATGATCTTCGTTTTCTGAATGTTGAGCTTTAAGCCAACTTTTTCACTCTCCTCTTTCACTTTCATCAAGAGGCTTTTGAGTTCCTCTTCACTTTCTGCCATAAGGGTGGTATCATCTGCATATCTGAGGTTATTGAGATTTCTCCCGGCAATCTTGATTTCAGCTTGTGTTTCTTCCAGTCCAGTGTTTCTCATGATGTACTCTGCATATAAGTTAAATAAGCAGGGTGACAATATACAGCCTTGATGTACTCCTTTTCCTATTTGGAGCCAGTCTGTTGTTCCATGTCCAGTTCTAACTGTTGCTTCCTGACCTGCATATAGGTTTCTCAAGAGGCAGGTCAGGTGGTCTGGTATTCCCATCTCTTTCAGAAATAATGTGCTGTCTTTTATTTCTTTCATTTTTCTCCTTTGGAAAATGGTTTTAGATGCCGAAACTTTATCAGTGAAATTGAACTATGCCCAAAGGCCAGAAGATATAGGTTCCACAAAATGCAAGAAATAAATGCAAAGCTGTCACTAATTTTTGAGACTTTGCCTTTTTTGTATATAGATTTTCTTTAGAATCAGGACACGTGCTTATGTAGTGTGTAATAAGAAGTGATGTGGTTTATTAGACCTTAGAGCAATATCATTGATTGAGATTTACTAAGAGAAAAGATAGGCAAGGGTCTTGTACAGAGGTTCCCCCTCTGCCCCTATTTATTTAGTAAGGTATATTTAACCCTATTTAGTGTACAGTTCTTTGAGTTTTGTTGTATACATTGTGTAACCACCACCACGGTCGAAATAATAGAACAGTTCTGTTACTTCCAGAAATCCCACATGCCACTTTGTAGTGAGCCCTACTCTTAAGTCACTGATCTGTCTTCTGTTCTATGACTTTGTCTTTCTTCATATATGGAAGTCCAATTTTGCCTTTTTTTTTTTTAATATCATAGATAGTTAGAACATTTAATTTGTATGATTGATTTCACCTTTGCAAACTTATACATTGTAAGGAGGAAAAGATTGTAGTAAACCAAATCTTCCTTTAATGAGTATGAGGTATAAAGCTAACTAAACATTTTGTAACAGAAGAAGTGTTAACTGTAATATATAGAGAGATAAATAATGAGTGCCAATAATGTTTTTTCTTAATATTACAGATTTCTTTTGATGGAATCTATGCAAATATGAGGATGGTTCATATTCTTACATCAGTTGTTGTAAGTTTTCAGAGTATTGGGGAGAAACTGCCTTGTGAGTGGAATAAAATAATTTCTTGAAGTTAAATGTGAATGAATGATAAAAGTAACATTTCTTAGATCATGTTTAATCAGGATGATGTAGAAAACAAATTAGAACTCTATTCAAGTCATTGTAACTCACTGTAAAAGCAATCTTGTTAAGTCTGCTGTGTACAAAATATTACTAGTTGATTGTCTTTAGTGCATTATTTTGTTATTTAATAAGCTAGAGTCAAAAATACTAAATTTCCCAGTTTAAACTTATACTGCAGACTGAGCAGGACCTCCTGAAGAATTTTGAGAATTAAGTGTATTGTTAATATTTTAAAATTTTTTTATTCTGTCAGTGATTACCTAATACATTGAATGAAAAAAGTAGAATGAAAGGAGTTATTTCCATGACTGCATAGCACACTGTTTCTTTGATAAATTAATTATGTGTTTTTAGGGATCCAAATGTGAAGTACAAGTGAAAAATGGAGGTATATATGAAGGAGTTTTTAAAACATACAGTCCTAAGGTAATTTTTACTTTTTCAAAAATAATGTAAAACCCCGAGAATCACCAACTAGTGTGTATGTTTCCATGTGTCCATTAGTTTCTGATTTAGCAATTTATAGTTATGAGACAGTTACTTTTGTCACATTTTCATGCTTAGTACATTACCTTTAATGCACTTCTTAAAACCACTTTGAATGACTTTACTCTTTGGTTTTAAGTACTGATTACTTTATAGACATATTTGTATAATCAGAACAGCTTCTTGCTCTTTGTGCTTATTAAAATATTTTGGCCTTTGCAAGCATTATGGACTAGAAGAGGGGTCCTAGTGGTTTATTGTTTTCCTCTTTACTGCTGTTGTGCTTAAGGCAAACCATGGAAGCAAAGACCAACTTTTAGATGAGAGAATTTTAGAATATTGGAATACTAGATCATATTACTGAGAAAACAGTATGATTATAAGGATCTCTTGAGATAATTTTTTACCAAAGGCATATAAGAAATAGTACCTTGATGTGTAAGGGAATTCCTGTTGGATTTTATTTTATAAATGTTTTTAATTTTTTTTTTTCCTCCTTAGTGTGATCTGGTACTTGATGCTGCACATGAGAAAAGTACAGAATCCAGTTCGGGGCCAAAACGTGAAGAAATAATGGAGAGTATTTTGTTTAAGTGTTCAGACTTTGTTGTGGTGCAGTTTAAAGATATGGACTCCAGTTATGCAAGAAGAGGTGAGTTTTGATTTCCTAAATATGCTTCATGGTTTATTAGATTTATTCAAGAAAAGATTCTATACTGATGGCAGAATTTTCCTTTTTCTCTTTTTATTTTTAAAAAGAAATAAGGCAAATGGGAATTTAAATGCATTTTTGTTGGAAAATATTTAAAACTTCAGAGGAATATTCCTTGGTACTTTGGGCAGGATAAATAATGAAGACTTGTATTCTATTAAAAACAAGTTTGTGAAGAATTTTCTGAAGTTTTACTGTCAATGCTACTAATAGTACTCAACTAAAAATTTCTTGTCCTGTTCAACTTAAATGTTTAGCTTACATATTTTTAGTTTATAATGTTTATAAATAATACTTAAATATTACTATGTATGTTTTTCTATGCTTGTTCTATAAATAGTTTTTTAATCTGGAAAGAAGTCAAAAGCACGGAAATAAAGGAGAAAGGCAGAGAGCTATGGATGGAAAATGATTGTCTAAATGAAGTTGAAAAATGTGACTAGAACATGTATATTGGAAGAAATATTCAGAGTATGGGACTATTTTAAGAATATGAAATAGTGATGTAGTTATGTTAAAATTCAGTCTATTTCAGGTGTCTGTTGAGGAAGAAGATGTGGGAATTGCTGTCACTCATTTGGAGAGCATACTCTGCAATGATGAGTGTTCAATAACACACTGAAAGACTCTGTTGGGCTATTTTTGCAATGCTGAGTGTTCAGTAACACATTGAAAGCCTCTCGGGTGATTTTGAAACTGGCTCTAAAACTCTTAAAAGATTTTTTGTTGGGGAGGGCAGCAGTGGCATTGAAATTTTGTAGTCATTTCTGTTGCAGCTTATAACAATTTTTTGTTTTCATCATTCAGTCTATACCAACTGTTTTCATTGTTACACTGATACTACTTCTACACTGTTATTTCAAATTACAAGCCACCAGAAAGTTAAAGCCTTTCTATTGGACCTCTTAATAAGGTTCTCAGCTTTAGTTATTTATAGATTGCTTTTTCAGAAACAAGCTGCTCTAGGTACTATGAAACTGCTTTTGCATTGTTGATGAAAGCACTGTGCTCTGATCTTGTATCTTCTTATATTGTGTCTTTGTTTGTTTTTTTTTAATTTTTTTTTGTTGTTTAGAAGGTACTTTATTTTTTTTTCTAATTTTATTTTATTTTTAAACTTTACATAATTGTATTAGTTATATTGTGTCTTTGATTCACAACTCTAAGAGTCCTTCAGTGGCCCATACAAGCAAACAAGTCTTTTGGCCTCTAGGGCCACGTGGGATCTTAGTTGCCCAACACTGGAAGCGCGGAGTCCTAACCGCTGAACCACCAGGGAAGTACCAACAAGTCTTTTTTAGTAATTGCCTTTGGGGTTCATCTTACTTATGCCTGCTAAGTTGCTTCAGTCGTGTCCAACTCTGTGCGACCCCATAGACGGAAGCCCACCAGGCTCCCCCGTCCTTGGGATTCTCCAGGCAGGAATACTGGAGTGGGTTGCCATTTCCTTCTCCAATGCGTGAAAGTGAAAAGTGAAAGGGAAGTTGCTCAGTCGTGTCCAGCTCTTAGCGACCCCATGGACTACAGCCTACCAGGCTCCTCCATCCATGGGATTTTCCAGGCAAGAGTACTGGAGTGGGGTGCCATTGCCTTCTCCGTTACTTATGCCTAGGAGCACAAAATTATTTATACTTAAACTGTTGAAATATTTCACTGTTTTAAATTTTAAAATTGACTTGGATCATAAATCAAAAGGAAAAATAAAATTTTAGTTGAGTTTAGCACTTAGCACTCTGGGAAAAAAGTATTGGCTGCAACAGATGTTCCCTGATCTGTTGGGTACCAGGCCATTTAGCTCGAAACCATTCATAACATGCTTTTTTAGTATTCTTAAAGAGAATTGACATTTCCTAAGTTTGAAAGGATAAATACTACTTGAAGACATTTATGTCCCATTCATTGATCCTTGTAAAAGATCAGTGTAAAAGATTGATCCTTGTAAAGGATCCTTATAAAGGATCAATCAAGACTAACTACAAAGTTAGTCGTTAAATTTTTATTATTTTGTTTATTATTTTATTATGCCTTTATTTCTTAGGTAAATTGTGTTCATTGTAGAAAGCCAAGAAAATCCAAATCAGAGCAATAGCTTTGATAGTGTTCAGTACATTCATTAGGGGATGCATGTATTTTACTATATACATAATAGTTTACTTGATGAGAACATTGAGTAGTGGAGTAATTTCAGGTATTTTATTTAAGGACTGTAGGAGTTTAGTGAATTACATAATTGTGTCCAGTGTATAGTGTTCTGAAAATAGTATCAAGTCATATGTTTAGGATTTCAGTTCTCTTAGTCCTGATTCTTAGCACTATCCTGGCAGAAGTTGCATCTATAAAAGTATTGTTTTGGAGATTCTATTACTGTAGAGAAAACTTTAAGAATAATTAATTGGCATGATTTATTGTTGTTGTTCAGTTGCTAAGTTGTGTCCAACTCTTTGCAACCCCATGGACTGCAGCATGCCAGGCTTCCCTGTCTTTCACTGTCTCCCTGAGTTTGCTCAGGCTCATGTCCATTGAGTCATTGATGCTATCCATGTCATCCTCTGTCGCCCCCTTCTCCCCTTGCCCTCAATATTTGCCAATATCAGGGTCTTTTCCAGTGAGTCAGTTCTTTGATCAGGTGGCCAAAGTATTGGAGCTTCAGCATCAGTCCTTCCAATGAATATTCAGGGTTTATATCCTTCAGGATGGACTGGTTGGGTCTCCTTGCAGTCCAAGGGACTCTCAAGAGCCTTCTCCAACACCACAGTTCAGAAGCATCAATTCTTCGGCACTCAGCTTTCTTCGTGGTCCAACTCTCACATCCGTACATGACTACTGGAAAAACCGTAGCATTCACTATATAGACCTTTGTTGGCAAAGTGATGTCTCTGCTTTTTAATACACTGTCCAGTTTTGTCATAGCTATTCTTCCAAGGAGCAAGTGTCTTTTAATTTTGTGGCTGCAGTCACCATCCACATTGATCTTGGAGCCCAAGAAAATGAAATCTGACACTGTTTCCACATTTTCCCCATCTGTTTGCCATGAAGTGATAGGACTGGACGCCATGATCTTACTTTTTTGAATGCTGGGTTTTAGGCCAGCTTTTTTGCTCTCTTCTTTCACTGTCACCAAGAGGTTCTTTAGTTCGTCGTCACTTTTCTTCCATTAAAGTGGTATCATCTGAGGTTGTTGATATTTCTCCTGGCAATCTTTTTCCAGCTTGTGATTCATCTAGCCTGGCATTTCACATGATATACTCTGCATATAAGTTACATGATGATTTATTAATTATGAAAATTAAGTCATTTAGTACTGCTTTTAGATTAACATTATTTGTGTTAAACACATACTCAGATTTCTAATCTCCTTGAGTAAAGGAAGGTAGGATGTAAGCAGTGATTCTTCGTGCTGGTTTCACATTCTAGTCACCCATGGGTTTAAAAAAATACCTAGTGTTCACTTTTAGAGATTCTGATTTCATGATATTTAGCCTGGGTGAGGCTCTGAATGTTTGATTCTGGGGTGTAGTCTGGCATGTGAGCCATGAATTTCATGTGATAAGATCCTAGGAATGGCTGTGTTCTGGAGATCTTGAGGATTTGTACTCTTTCCTTACCTCACAGTGTCTCAGAATTGTACAGTATCTTGAAAAGTCCCAGTTGGTATCAGTTTGATACTACTTTCCTGCATTTTAAATGGGTAGATGGTTGAGGGTGTTTTTTTCTTTTAGAAATAATAGAAATGAATGAGTGATAAGAACAAAACTAGTATTACATTGTAGGTTCCTAAAAGAAGAGGGAAATTTATTTCCTTTGTGGGTTTTTGTCTTGTAATAAATAGTACTGTTAAAATCTTAAATTGGCAATATGTAACTAAAATTCAAGTGTCAATTCTATGTATTGGACTCTATGCTAAGTATTTTATGTGCATTTTTTCATTTAATCATCATAGCTTCTTTCTAAAGTGGGTATGATTATTATCCACATGTTTTAGGTGAGGGAACTGAGACATGGATTAATTAGCTTGATGAAATGAGGACACAGACCCAAGTGCTATCTAACCCCAAGTCATATTCTTAAACATTGTCCTATAGTGACATAAATTGTGTCTAATTTATTATTTAGCTGAGCTGAATCAGAATTAATCTGAATTTACCTTAAAGAATTTCTCCACAAACAATACCAAAAATGGAGGGGAAAAAAAAAACCTCAGGCAGTAGAAATATGCAGATTATTATATTGTTTGAAAATTCTTTTCCTTTTTAAATCTCTTTATTTTGGGGGAAACTTTAAAATTAGTAAGATGCGTGTGGCTTTTAAGTTTTTAATACTAACTACATTGATTTTAATAAGGTTTAAAAGTTGTCTTTCATATACATATTCAAGTGAATAATAGGCCTAGCAGTAATTGATATCTTAGGGAATAGTGAATAAGTTTCATCTGATCTCTTGAATGTTGTATATATTCCAGTTTGACTTACGGGCAAAAGGAAGAACAACTTTGATCTTGCAGGCTGTTCCTTTTGTACAAGCATAACTAGGAGAGACTGTCAAATTATCACTGGAGAATTAGTGTGTGTTTTACATGAATTCCAGTGCAGACGGATCCTGGGATGCTCTCATTTTCCTCTTCTCGTTTTGCATCTGTTTTTAGAGCATTCAGCTGCCTTTTTATCTGTTTACCTTGGAATTGGCATATTATTGCTACTTGATTTTTACATGGTTTTCCTGTCTTTTTCCAACATCCCTTTCTCATCTCTTTTTTTCCTCTTCTCTTCTTACAGTTCCTTTATTCATTTTTTTAAAAATTTAATACCCTAACTCAACTGTGTTTTAGTTCTATGGCTTCTCTTTACTTCCTTTCAGTACTGTTCTCAGCCTGTAGAACAGGGATCAGCAGACTTAAGGCTTATGGACCAAATCAACTCATCAGTAAATAACGTTTTATTGAAACACAGTTAGGCCTATTTCGTTCATGCATTGTCTCTGGCTGCATTAATGTTGTAGTGATAAAGTTGAATAATTGTATTAGAGACTATATGACTTTGAAAACTAAAAAAAAAATTTACCGTCTGCCCCTTACAGGAAAAGTTTGCCAAGTCTAAAACCTAGATCATTTTCCCTACTGCATATCAGCTGTTACAGTTATTCAAAAATACATATTGTACTGGCTGCAGTGAAATAAAACAATGTATTTTGTTGTAACACTCATCCTTTGACTCTCATCTAGTACTGTGTAATTTCACATGATTCCTTATGTCAGGTTAGATTTAGTCTTAAGAATGACTTTTGCTTGTCAGCTCCTTTGTTACAATAAGTAAAAAATAATAAATGAGAAAATTGGTTATCTTGAATTCTTCTAATTACTATTCTGTATTCCTTTCTTACCCAAACTTGTTGACTCTCATTTTCTGCTGACTCTGCATCCCATTGTTGTCTTTTTTTTTTTTTTTAACCATTTATTTGGTTGTGTCAGATTTTAGTTGCAGGACATGGCTCCTTTCGTTGTGGTACATAGGCTTCTCTCTAGTTGGGGCGTGTGGGCTCAGTAGTTGCAGTGTTTTGGGCTTAGTTGCCTGAAGCATATGAAATCTTAGTTCCCTGACCGGGAGTTAAACCTGGGCCACGGCAGTGAAAGTGCTGAATCCTGACCACTGGACCACTAGGGAATTCCTGTGTTCTTTGCTAACTGTTCTTAACACATGTAGTCATTTATATACTCTCATAATATCAGCTGCCAACCACATACAAGCCTCCTCTCGAATGTCTCTACATCATTTCCCTTACAGTGTGTTGTATTATATTTAGATGTTTCTGTCTCCTCCATTATGCTTTGAGTTCCTCGTGTACTGTATGTTTTTCATCCTTGACGTCTAGTATAGTGTTCTGTCACATAGTATGGTCTCAATATAAATGTCTTTTGAATGAATGAAATTAGAGCCTTCACATATTTTTAAAGGAGCACTGTTTCATGCAAAGAACAGGAAACGTATAAATAGTCTTAATGTCTACAGCCAGGCAACGAATACTTTTTGTGCCCTGGAATGTATTCATTGCTGTGCTAATTGCTATAGACAGTACAAAGAAATTCATATTCTTGGTCCCTTTTGAGAACTTAGGGATGCTGTATACCTTTACACAGACTTCTACATTTAATTCTGTGGTATTTCCTAGGAAATTCACATACTTCATGTGAATCCTAGCTCTGCTCTAGACATTTTTAGAGTTGGAGATACCAAAGCATGTGAAAGAATTCAGGAAAAATGGAAAGTTGATAATCAAAGTTTTATTTAAAATTATAGAACACTTAAACAATATAGTAGGTTTGAATGTGTATTGGGACATAGAAAAATGCTTTCAAATATACTAAAACCTTTGATTTTTTACCCTAAAATGTGCTACAAAGCCAGTCAAAGTACTTGGACAAGCATCACTCTCTACAGATGACTGGGGTAGGAGGTAGGCTGTGGAGTTGCCTGCAGGGGTTTCCTAGTTAGATTGGCAATGTTTTTCTTGTTGTGGCTTTCAGTTGCCCTTCTGAGCACCTCTTCCTGGCTGAGATCAGACATTCTCACATCTGTGTGGCTACAGCCAATTTTCAGGCAACAGGCCTTTTTCTTCCTTTTGTGCTTAGACTCTATCATGCCAGCAATGGCTTCTTCTTTGTAGGTGTGGCCACGTGTTTTATTTTTCACTGGTTTCTTCATTTCCAAGTGTGTAAATGGGGCAGATGAAGTCGGTCTGACTTTGAGTCACAATCATCTTCATCAGCTCCTTCTGTGCCATCATCCTGTCTGCTTGAAGACCATATTGCTTCTTTAGTTCTTTCAGCTGTTGTTTAAATTGTACATATTTTTCATTATTTTGAAAGTCTACATCAGAATTCTTATTCTGTAAAGCCAAAAACAACTTCATTAATAATTTTAGATTGGATATTTTTTCTGGACATCTTCTTTTACATGGTTTATTGTACAGCCTTTAAATAATGGTTTAGTTGCAGATCCATCATTGCAAATTCAACCATTGCTTTATCCATACTGTACTCACTATTCACTTAAGTATAAGTTTTCATGAGATCCAAAGGAATGCTAGAAGCTATCCTTTCCAAAGCTGATGCAGGATTGAAAGTTTTTCAAGGAGGAGAGTGCAGATTCTCCACTCCTGAAGGATATAAAACTAGTTGAACCTGAACTTGAAGTGGAATTACCCCTGCATCTTGAAATTATATGTGGCTGCCCAATGTAGCTGCATCTGGTTGTGCCCGGACTTCCCACACCCAGACCCCGGCTCCATCCTTAATTCCCTTCCCATGTCAGAAAGTTGAAATTGGTGGCATTAAATCCCAAATAAAGTTCAGAGACATAAAGACTTGTGTCTGTTGTAGTAGTTGGAGTAATTCGGGTTGTGAATGGGTAATGAGAGAACAGTGAGAAATAAAATTGTCTGGATTATTTTATTCTGGTGTTGAACTGTTCTGTTTTCATGTGATCATCCTATGTGTCTGATAGGGTGAGGTCCTCTGAATAACAGTGGAATCTTTTCTGAAGTGCATGACATTAGGAATGCCACATCAGTCCAGGAAGAGGCAGGTCCCAGAGCAGCATATGGCCTGCAAAGCCTTAGATTCTGAGGAATCCAATGTGTTTCAGATTCATTCATGTCTGGCACTCCATTGTGGTGGGCTGGCCACACAGCCTTGCAGCTGAGTAGGCATCTTGGAGCAAGGAGTACAGGAGGTTCTGTAGCTGAGCAGCAAGTGCTAACATTGGACAGGCAGGCAGGCAGCTCTAACACTGGGCAAGTGATGGGGATTGACAGCCTGCCTTTTTGGCAGGAGGGAGGATAGGCCCTGTGGTAGGTAGGCAGGTGGGGTGATAGAGGCAAGTGTTCTTATGGCTGTCTAGGAAGCTGATTGTCTTGGGCCTATGGCCATTGGAAGTAGGTTTGTTTTTTGTTTTTAAGGAAGTAGGTTTTCTAAGTCAATCCGTGTTCTAATAGTCTTCTGTTAAAACTGTACCATTATAAGGTTTACTGCCTCAGCCTTGCTGTAGGCAAGTTAGAGAAGGATGTATGTCTGCTGGGTCCAAGTAGTAAATGGAGATGAATCAGCATTTACTGAGGCCAGTATGGAGGTGGTACAGAGATTGAGATTAAAAAAATTAAACAGGTATAGTGGAACAGGTGATGGAAAACTTAATACATAGGGTAGTTTGAGGTACATAATAGGGAAGTATTGCGTGTTATTTCTTTGTATGTTTTTGGAGCATACACAAAGTATCTGCTGTATTGTTCATGTTTATAACTCTTCTATATTTATAACTCTTCTATATTCCTTGAAAGGAACCTACATCTGTTCTCCGTAGTGGCTGCACCAGTTACATTCCCAGCAATTGTGTAGGAGGGCTCCCTTTTCTGCACACCCTCTCCAGCATTTTTTATTGGTAGACTTTTTGATGATGGCCGTTCTGACCAGTGTGAGGTGGTTGCTCATTATAGTTTTGATTTGCATTTCTCTAGTAATTAGTGATGTTCAGCATCTTTGCATGCCTATTGGCCATCTGTATGTCGTCTTTGGGAAAATGCCTATTAAGGTCTTCTGCCCATTTTTTGTTTGGTTATTTGTTTTTTTGATACTAAGTTGTGTTGAGCTACTTGTATATTTTGGAAATGCAGCCCTTGTCAATCTCATTGCAAATTTCTCCCTTCCTGGGGGTTGTCTTTTCATTCTGCTTATGGTTTCCTTTGCTGTGCAAAAACTTAAAGGTTTGATTAGGTTCCATTTGTTTATTTTTGCTTTTATTTATATTGCCTTGGGAGACTGACCTAAGAAAAACGTTGCTACGATTTATGTTAGAATGTTTTGCCCGTGTTCTTTTCTAGGAGTTTTATGATGTTATGTCTTACATTTAGTTTTTGAGCCATTTTGAGTTTAATTTTGTGTATGGTGTGAGGGAGTGTTCTAACTTCATTGATTTACATGCAGCTGTCCAGCTTTCCCAATACCACTTGCTGAGGAGACCAGCTTTTCTTTGTTGTATAGTCTTGCCTCCTTTGTTGAAGATTAATTAACTATAGATGTGTGGATTTATTTCTGAGTTCTCTATCATGTTCCATGAATTTATATGTCTCTTTATTTGTGCCAGCAATCTCCTAGTAGGTAATTCAGACAAGTCCAGGACATTTTCAGGAAGACCATTTACTTGATAGTATTGTGTGTAAGACTAGAATACTCAGTTACTGTCTGGTTTTAGTTTTGTTTTTTCTCTTGGCCTGCACAGTCTCAATGGAATCTTATGAATAGCGAATATATTAAAACTAGTAATAAAGCCAGGCAATGAAAGAATGTGGATGAATTGTCTCCACCTTTAATTTCTGTTCCATCTGACTATAAATAGAAATTGTTGGCTTTTTTTTACCTGGATCAGACCTCACAAAGAGTTTTAAGTGAGCATGTGCACTTGAACAGTTCTTCTAATTTATTAGAAAAGAACAGTCTGAATCTGTAAAATGTTTATCTGCCAAGGACACAGAATGGTGTTTGTATAGATGTTTAAGAATTGGAATTAGCTTTTTCTTAACCTATTTCCAAACACTTTTGTTATAGGCTTAAGAGTTAGTTGTTGTAAAAAGACTACTGTATTGCCTAATAGTATTGGAAATACAGTTCCCACATTTTGTTTTTTAATTCTTAAATATTTCTGAATTTACGTGGGATTTTTTTCTGCTACATTTTCTGCAAAAGCCCTTTCTTTCCCTTTTCCTTTCTCTTTAACTTTTGAGATGAAAACAGTACCTTTTATTTTTAAAAACTGCTCACACAAAATTAGATAATTTCATTCTTTTGGACAGCACAAACTAAAGGTTCTATTCACCCCTCAAAAGGGAGTTCTGAACCCGGAGCCTAATGGGGAAGCTGAAAACAAAGTGTTCACCTCTGGATGTCACTGCACCAAGTGTATCTTTCTGTTGAGGTTTTTGTTAGAATTTATCTTCTCTCTTTTGGAGATAGTGTTATCTCTAATTGATTTCTATCAATTAGAAATGTAACATTCTGTGGCATCTAACACCTTGTTTCTTTAAATACAACAAGCCTCACAAAGTTGCCTTCCATTTTTCCCTTGTTCTTCTGTAAGTTACATTAACCTGGATTTGCTGTACAATTTGGTGTGCATTTGGTCCAATGGAGTCTTGACTACTGATCTTCATTCAGATCTTTCAAAGGAATCTGGTTTGCAGGTTTAATTTTTTTTTCCCTAATAACTTGGTTGATATTTTGAAGTCAGATATCCATTTCAGCTCAATTTAATTTAGCTAATTTAATGTTTTAAGAAAATTACTTTTCAAATGTTAAATTCCTAATTATAGTGCCTTTTATGTTATATAATGGGCCTTAGTAAAACTAAGGTGAAATATTTTATCTTAAAAATATTTTGCCAGAGTTTTAACTAGGGAATCCCAATTTTTTCATGTCACAAGCAGTTTATTAGTAGGGAAAATAAGAACTACTACTTATTCATTTATGGCTACACTGAACAGCATGTGGGATTTTAATGCCCCAACCAGGGATTAATCCCATGCCCCTTACAGTGGAAGCCAGAGTCTTAACCACTGGACCACCAGGGAAGTCACCAGAACTTAATATTTAGTAGGATATATTTTCTCTCAGGGATATTTATCTCATTTTATCATAGTATGATAAAATTTAATAATTCATTTTATATAGGAAGAATATGAGGTTTCTTCATTATTGATGCAGTCTGGTACAAGCTGGTGCTG
The DNA here is from genome assembly GCF_027580195.1 of Bos mutus. Lineage (NCBI taxonomy): Eukaryota > Metazoa > Chordata > Mammalia > Artiodactyla > Bovidae > Bos > Bos mutus. The sequence goes on from NC_091633.1 coordinate 17,363,746, forward strand.
CCTAAATGAGCTACTGGGTCCAAGTGCTTTATTCAGACTTGTGATCAAGTATATTGTAATATCAAAAGGATTTGTATGGTTGTTTATTGTGGAAGCCCGGTTGTCCTGTGCATGTTCTGAATGGTGTACTGATTGAGATGTCTGTCCTGTTTTTTAGTCATATTCTAGGCTTTTCTGTTGGTCTCCTTCAGAGGAACAGAAACATAAATTAATTTGCAAATTATATTTTTAACAAGAACAGAACTTTGGTATTTGCTTTTCTGCATCAGTTTATTCTTTCCAGACTTTGGTCAAAGGGGTATCTGGGTCAGATCTCAGAAAAGAACAAAAGAAAATGCTTTGGGTGGTTTGGTTTGATTCTAACTAGAAAACCATAGAATCTCTTTTAATATTTTTAATTAATTTTTGCACAAAGAGTGATGTTTAGACTGAAAATAGATACAGTATATCTGCTTTTCCTTAGAGTTGCTTGTTGCTCAGGAAAGAACTTTTTCAGGGGGTTACTGTGTTTCTTAGAGCTCATTACTGCTGCTTTTCCTCTCCTGTATTTGTACTTTTGAGGCTGATATCTTTGAGCTCTCTTGCCTACTTAAGCTATTCTGATAGTCTCCACATTGGTTCTCTTGCTAAAGTTTTGTCGTTTCTTCTTCCTTGAGTGGTAAATTTTCTTTGAGTTATAGGACTCAGAAACTGAAGATCACAGTCAAAATAACTATTGCTCTAGGCTATATAATTTTGTTGTCAGACATTTCATCCTGTGTTAAAAAATCTACAGTGACCACTGTTGCTTATAGAAGAAAGTTGAGATGCTATACCTTGGCATTCAGGGCCCTCCTCAATGAAACTTTTCTTTTTCAACCTCACCTCTCATTATTCCCCAATATTAATTTGCTTCTTGACCTAAGTGGCATTTTCTGCATGCTAGCCATTCATATCTTCATCTTTGAGCTCAGTTATCTCACTGCTGAATTTATTCTCCGCTCTGAATAAATACCTTTCTTCCTAACTAGAATTTTAGATACTTCTTCAAGACCAAGCTCAAATCTCCTTTCCTCTTTGGAGTCTTCGGTGACCTTTCCTGCTCACTGTGGTTGTCTTTTTTATTGTCTATGTCAATGACTTCTATACTTTGAATTTTATTTTCAGCACAGAGTAGTTTGCCCCCCTCCCCCCCCCATTCCCGAGGAAATCTCATGCTGAGTCCCACTTACAAAGTAGTGGTCGGGGAGGGGATTGGGAGTTTATGCTAGAATCATATTTATTCAGCTTTTGCTGTCTGCTGAGATACCTATAAGAAATTGGATTTCATGGAGCACAGTTGGAGAATCAGTTGTCTTACATCATGTATTGAATACTCAGCTTTACAAAGTAGTGTATTTTGTCTCTCTCAAAGCATTATAACTTTCTGGAGTTTAGAAATCATGTTTATAGAACCTAGGGATGTGTATGCCCTGTTGTATCTTAGCATAATGCCTTACGGATCCATAGTAGGTACTCAACATATGCTTATTCTTTGAACTGATATTTTTAAAGTTTTATATATTTTTATACACACTACACCCAAACCAGGGAAAAACTAGTAGGTTTTGTTTTTCTTACATAGACATTAACTGGTAACTATCATTCATTTCCAGGAAACTCAAGAAAACAGTTATTCCTAGCCAAACTAAAAGTAACTTTCCTATAACATAACATATTCAGAGTATATTTTTCTGACAAAACGTTACTTTTAGTAGGCAATTTAATACCCTTTTGAAATACAGAAAACAAAATCCCAAGTTTTACTTTGAAAACAAGGCCCAGATGATTCTGGTACAAGTGAGAAAAGTTGGAAGCACAGGTGAAGGAGTAAAGTATTAAAATATGCGTGTGGGCTATTTTGAAAGTCTTTTAAACAAATTAAGTTGGATTAGTTGCTCTGTATGTTAGAAATGTATACATCAGTTCAGTTCAGTCGCTCAGTCGTGTCCGACTCTTTGAGACCCAATGAATCGCAGCACACCAGGCCTCCCTGTCCATCACCAACTCCCGGAGTTCACTCAGACTCACATCCATCGAGTCAGTGATGCCATCCAGCCATCTCATCCTCTGTCGTCCCCTTCTCCTCCTGCCCCCAATCCCTCCCAGCATCAGAGTCTTTTCCAATGAGTCAACTCTTCGCATGAGTGGCCAAAGTACTGGAGTTTCAGCTTTAGCATCATTCCTTCCAAAGAAATTCCAGGGCTGATCTCCTTCAGAATGGACTGGTTGGATCTCCTTGCAGTCCAAGGGACTCTCAAGAGTCTTCTCCAACACCACAGTTCAAAAGCATCAATTCTTCAGCGCTCAGCCTTCTTCACAGTCCAACTCTCACGTCCATACATGACCACTGGAAAACCATAGCCTTGACTAGACGGACCTTTGTTGGCAAAGTAATGTCTCTGCTTTTCAATATGCTATCTAGGTTGGTCATAACTTTTCTTCCAAGGAGTAAGTGTCTTTTAATTTCATGGCTGCAGTCACCATCTGCAGTGATTTTGGAGCCCCCAAAAATAAAGTCTGACACTGTTTCCACTGTTTCCCCATCTATTTCCCATGAAGTGATGGGACCGGATGCCATGATCTTTGTTTCCTGAATGTTGAGCTTTAAGCCAACTTTTTCACTCTCCACTTTCACTTTCATAAAGAGGCTTTTCAGTTCTTCTTCACTTTCTGCCATAAGGGTGGTGTCATCTGCATATCTCAGGTTATTGATATTTCTCCCGGCAATCTTGATTCCAGCTTGTGCTTCTTCCAGCCCAACGTTTCTCATGATGTACTCTGCATATACGTTAAATAAGCAGGGTGACAATATACAGCCTTGATGTACTCCTTTTCCTATTTGGAACCAGTCCTATTTGGAACCAGTCTCTTGTTCCATGTCCAGTTCTAACTGTTGCTTCCTGACCTGCATACAGATTTCTCAAGAGACAGGTCAGGTGGTCTGGGATTCCCATCTCTTTCAGAATTTCCCACTGTTTATTGTGATCCACACAGTCAAAGGCTTTGGCATAGTCAGTGAAGCAGAAGTAGATGTTTTTCTGGAACTCTCTTGCTTTTTCCATGATCCAGCGGATGTTGGCAATTTGACCTCTGGTTCCTCTGCCTTTTCTAAAACCAGCTTGAACATCAGGAAGTTCACGGTTCACGTATTGCTGAAGCCTGGCTTGGAGAATTTTGAGCATGACTTTACTAGCGTGTGAGGTGAGTGCAATTGTGCGGTAGTTTGAGCATTCTTTGGCATTGCCTTTCTTTGGGATTGGAATGAAAACTGACCTTTTCCAGTCCTGTGGCCACTGCTGAGTTTTCCAAATTTTCTGGCATATTTAGTGCAGCACTTTCATAGATCATCTTTCAGGATTTGGAATAGCTCAACTGGAATTCCATCACCTCCACTAGCTTTGTTCGTAGTGATGCTTTCTAAGGCCCACTTGACTTCATATTCCACATGTCTGGCTCTAGGTGAGTGATAACACCATCATGATTATCTGGGTCGTGAAGATCTTTTTTGTACAGTTCTTCTGTGTATTCCTGCCACAAATTTTTGGATTTAAATTTGTATCTGTGAAAAATAGTATGAAATCCACAAATTTTTGGATTTAAATTTGTATCTGTGAAGAATAGTATGAAATCAACTTTGGTTCAATTTGAAATCACATGATTAAAAGATATCACACCTTAGAGATTCACAGATTTTTGTGTTGACCAGGGTAAAAATGACGCCCTTTCTACTTTTGGGTCACAAAACTCATTTTCCTTGTTCAAGTGCCCTAGAGGCAAAGATATGATTAGGTAGTTCAGTTTGGAAAAATGACATTCTTTTCTACCAAGGTAAGAAATTATTTCAAGAATTATTCAGAATTTTGAATAAAATGCAGGGTGCAGGTGTTTGGCCTATTGTTCTTAGTTAATTTTGTTGTGTTGGTCCGTCCTGTTCTGCAGGATGTTGTTAGGTGTTTGCTTGCCAGTGTGTTCACCTTTATTGTCACGTCTCCATCTTATAGAAAGTCATGGTTTTATCACTGTTGGCTTTTATTTTAATATATATGGTTCTTTACTGATGCATTAAACAGTAAGATCTAATAGCAAATCTAATACCTACTATAATTTTAGAGGTAATAAGCATAAAAATATTCAAATTTATACAAGTGGTATAAAATTAACTGAATTCTATAGGTGCAGAAGTTACAGATAATGCAGTGGTTTGTTGTCTACATTAATAATGGAAGGAAGGTTTGTTGTCTACATTAATAATGGACACAAGCCCAAAAGACTTGTGTCCTGCGGCATGTGGGATCTTAGGGGGTGCATGTCCCAACCAGAGATGGGACATGTACCCCCTGCAGTGGAAACACAGTGTACTAATCACTGACCTGTCAGGGAAGTCCCTCCAAAGATTAAAGCTTTTAAAGACAGGTGTTTGATTGAGGATTTTAGCTTCTGGGACAGGAACAGATTATAAGCATGGAAGGCTCTGTTGTCTGTTTGAGGTTGAGGGGGTGGGAAGTGTGCTGCTGAGACAGATCCTAATTTCCTGTCCTGACCCTATCCCGTGTGAAGTCAGGATGGACTTGTGTCTTGTTTCGAATGTTTTACAGTATTAGTTCTTCCTGATTCATTCTCTCCTTACGTTTCTTTTTAAAGTTGAGATTTAACTGACCTCAGTGGATTTAACTTCAAAAACTTGAATTTTGTGGTTCTTTAACTCCTGTCACATGGTGTATCAAATAAACCACTTCCAACATTTTAATTGTTAAATAGTTCTGCTTAATAGGCCCAAAATTATGATTAGAAAATAGTTGTGGATATTCAGAATGACATTATCCACTTCTGCATTTTTGTCTGATTTATAGGCAAGTGCTGTTGTGTGATTTATTCTGCAATATAACTTGATATTTAGAACAGAGAGGTTATATACACTTGGAATGCGTTTACGTTTCACATAGTTTTATGACTTAGACCCTTATATCTTCAGATATTAGTTTGCAAATGGTAGATTTTGAAAAATTTATTTTCAGGTTCATCATTTGGAACGAACACTATTCCTGTGAAAATTTAGCTCTGTTACTTCAATACTGTTAATTTCCATCTTATTTTAGCAACCTGCTTTCATGACTTTGTCATCACTCGTAACTGCTTCTCTTCCAAAATCTACTACTCTTGACTATGGCCACCTTCACATTTACACCTACTTCTTTTCTTGCCCCTCACAGGGTTCTCTGACCCTTCCCTGGCCTTCTATTTTTAAACTCTCTACTGCTTTAATTAGGAAAAGGAATGTGACTGGGAAAATACCTTTGTGGTGCCGGTTAGTTAGGAATGTAGAGTTTCTAGCTCTTGCCAGAGCTTAGGCTCTACCAGACCCTTTTCTAACCTGTTTCTGCAACCTGATGGTTATCCCCTGCAGTCGTTACTCTGTGTACCTCATTTCCTTTATCCACAGCAGAATACTTTTTTTTTTTTTCCTGCTTTTAAGAACACATAGCCAGTGTTCTTAACCTGGTTCCATGGATTCCCCATGGTTCATGAAGATTCAGAGCATTCATGAACTTGGATAGAAAAAAATATTACATCTTTATTTTCATTAAATTTTTATTGAAATTTAGTGTTTCCTTCCATTATTAATGTAGACAACAAACCACTGCATTATCTGTAACTTCTGCACCTATAGAATTCAGTTAATTTTATACCACTTGTATAAATTTGAATATTTTTATGCTTATTACCTCTAAAATTATAGTAGGTATTAGATTTGCTATTAGATCTTACTGTTTAATGCATCAGTAAAGAACCATATATATTAACTGTGGCACAGATTGGGTTTTTCAGATTTTGATAACTGCATTTCATTATATTGCATTACGACCCCATGGACTGTAGCCTGCCAGCCTCCTCTGTCCATGGGGATTCTCCAAGCAAGAGTACTGGAGTGGGTTGCCATGCCCTCCTCCAGAGGATCTTCCCAAATCAGGGATCAAACCCAGGTCTCCCACATTGTAGGCGGATTCTTTACCATCTGAGCCATCGGAAACATCATTATAATTGGTCTCCTGTGGTTTTCTATGTATTTTTTGCATTTAAATTTGTAAGCTCCCCATATGCTGAAGGGATCCATAGATCAAAGAATAAAGGTTAAGAATTCACTAATCTAGAGACTCCCTGTGTCCCATTTCTCTGCAGTCTTTTCTTTTTTCTCTCTCTTGCCTAGGACAGTGCCTCCACTTGTCGCCTTGCTTTTGTTGTTCTGTTCCACACACCCTGAGCCCTTAGTGTGTTCACTATGCCCATCTTTTTTGTTTATCCTTTTCTTTAATACTGTGTTTTTTAATAGCTGTATAATAAAATACACGATTTAGTATATATTCATAGTATAAATACTCATACAGAACAGAAGAATATAAAACAAAAATGTAATCTTATTCTGGCCTCAAATTCCATTTCCCTTGGGGAAACCCTTGGATTTGTGTACAGTTCAGAAAAATATTATTTTTTATGTTACTCTAGTCTGTATTGGGCCTCCAAGGTGGCTCAGTGGTAAAGAATCCACCTGCCAGTGCAGCAGATGTAGGAGATGCAGGTTCGATCCCTGGGTCAAGAAGATCCCCTGGAGAAGGAAATGGCAACCCACTCCAGTATTCTTGTCTGGAAGATGTGTGGACAGAGAAGCCTGGTGGGCTCCAGTCTATGGGGTCGCAAAGAGTTGGACACGACTTAGGACACATGCATGCTAATCTGTATTAGAATGCCTTTTGAAGTGAAAGTGTCGGTTGCTCAGTTGTGTCCAACTCTCTGGTCTCTTAGTTGCTAGGATAGCACCCACTGTAACTGATACTCTGTTGTGTATAGATTGGTCCATATAAAACTCATGGGACATGATGAGAAAATATGTTTTTAAAGTCGTTGAAAAAGGTCACAGTATTAATAATTGATGTATTGGAACAATATCATTGAAATAAGTTTTTTATCTGAAATTTTAGTGTTTGAAGAAAAGCAGATTTAATTTAAAGATGACATGAGTAGCTGAGGATTTGGGTGAAGGCTTCACTGAAAGCACATTTGAGGGCTTCTGATGTCAAGTCTGATAATGGTTTTTTAATCTCATCTAGTTTTATGTCATTTTGTAGTTTTAGTCAATTTAAATTTATTTTTTTTTAGCTTAAAATAAGTGTTACTTTTTCACCACTTTTCTGGCCATTTAAAAAATTCTTAGGCAACTTTGATTTTTTTCAGAGTCATAATTGACTGAGATGGAGGGAAAAAGAGCTCATTTCCTGGGCATGGGGCTGAGGAACAGAGGCTGCACATTGGTTGAGACATTTCTTTCTGGTCACCACCAGGTGGCACCACTGGCTCAGAAGAGGAAGGGAACGTTTGGAGGCAGGGACAGTATTACGCCCTTTCTATTTCCCCTTTGCCTAAATTGGATTCCATCAGGCAGGGAATGAAGCACATCTTTGTCATCTTTTATTATCTCATCTGATCACTTTTATTCTTTTCTTTTTATGCCTGTAGTTCTTTCAGAAACAGGTTTAACATTTTTCTCACAGTCACATTTTCTTGCATCCAGCTTTTTTAATGCTTTTGCTTCTTACCATAGAGGATAATGGGAAATTAATGCACTATGACTTTATGGCATTGCAAAATTTGCACAATTTTAATTAAATTATATTTGCAGAAATCCTAGCACTAACATTATACTGTTTCATACCAACAGTGGTTCTTTTCAAAAATCCAAATGCAGCTATTAATAAAATAACTATTCAGGACTTAACAGTAGTAGATATTGGTAAGAGTATAGAATGAATACCCAGGTCTGGCTTCCTTCTAACTAATGATAGAATGTTGACCTGAAATACGGTGTTATTAATATGACCAGGCTTTCTACTGCCGTCTTGACACGATAGCCTCATTTTGCTGATTCTCCACTTTGTGCATCTTACGCACATCTTTCCCTAAAATATTTACTCATGTTTATACGGAGACTTTTTCTTTGGGAGAAATTTTTGAATCAAGGAATATCATTCCTCACCAATACCAACATACTTTTGTGTTTTCCCTCCCACACCTTATCTGTCCTGAAAGAAAAATGGGATGCTAAGAACTACTGTGTGAACAGTTAATTCATTTATAAGGTTGATTTAAGATAAAAATGTAGCATTTTTTTAAAGATAGGTAGTTTAATAATGGCCTCTTAATACAACCTAAATTGTAATTAGCAGAGTAAAACTTGGTTCAGTGAAGTTTTAGACTCTTGCTTTTTCACCTTGGTTCCCTCTTCAAGGATCCTTTGTGATTTTTGTTTAAAATAATACCAGTAGAAGTATATTTAAGCTGTTTCTATTGTATATTTCATTTTTTAAATTTGAGGACTGCTGACTCAGTCCTTAGTCTTTTCTAAATACTTTGACACACACAAACACCCTGCAATAACAATAAGTCCATTTATGTGGATCTGTTTCTGTTTCTTTTTTTTTTTTAAACTTTTGTTCTGGGTTTTAATTTCTAGAATAAAAAAGTATTGTCTTTAATTCTGGGTTTCCATCTGAGTAAATGCCTTATTTATTTAAATATATGCTTTTCAACAACTAGTGTAATTAAAACATTAACAGGCTCTTAAATGAGAATTAATCCCCTTGCTGCTTGTATGACTGATTTGTGATTTTTACGTAGTCTTAGTTTTCTGTTCTAATTGTGTGAGAATTAAAATAGGGAATTTCAGCCACCTATTGTGAGTTATTGTTTGATGTTTTTCTTGGAGCATTTCACATTCTTGAAAATACTCTAAGGCAAAATTAATTTTACCAAGAATTTGCATAAGTTTAAGGTGACATGGACTAGAACTTCAAATTTGTAGGGTCTTTCAGTGACTTACAGCTGAGGATGGCATTGTGAAGATAATATCAGTCTGTTAGAACCCCTAAGAGAACTTTCCCAAAATGCAGTCATCTTCCAATGAGTGCTGATCCCACTCTCAGCTGAGACCTGCTGCTTTAGGAATCCCCCTTGGCATGCTCTTGGCTTGTACAATTGCTGGCAGCAGGAGCCATGCTGCCTGATAGGGCTGGTAGCTAAGCCCATATGTGCAGTTATGCTTTTATTCTCTAGTGTGCGTGAACACACACCCACATGCACTTAACCACCCCTAGTTTGAGATGAGAGGAGGTAAGAGCTAGCTAGACTTAGAGTGCCATGCCGGCTCAAGTTTCTTATTTCACTATCGCCATGCCCATTGGGTAGCCAGTGACATTTATAGAAACAGTACCAAATCAAAAATCCCCCTGGAATTGTCTCTTTTGAAGAAGACACAAGTGTTGATTTTTTTTGACTGGGAGCCAGTACTCTGGCACAGCCAGGTCAGCAGAAGTATTACTCCACAGCCTTGTGTGGTGGGGGATACACTTTAGGCCCAGAATCTAAATGTAAGCTTGTATCTCCCAAGCATTTTCTAACATTGTCATTGCCCAAGTAGACTTCTATTTAGCTGAGTCCTGACTTTGAACTGGAGAAACAGTTTCTTTGCTGGACAGCAGCCATGGGATAGATAGATCCTGCCAGTGAGCATACTGATGCCATGCCATGCTGCTTTCACAAGCTAGTGCTCCTCAGTAACATTAGCAGAAGAGGGGCGAGGATAGACAGGTGAGAAAGTGTTGACAGAAAGTCTAGGTAGGCCTTTCTGAGGACAGGTAACACAGTGGGGTCTGAATTTTGTAACAGAGTGGCTATGGGGAAATAGGGTTCTGTGTGGAGATGGGTCACTTAAAATGACGTTTGTTATTAATGGCAAGGGTATGTTAGAATATTGACCCCTGCATGTGGACATGGATTTGGAAAGTTAAAAGATCTGCGTATGTTTGGCTGCAGCAGCTCTGAGTGCATACCTAATGTGTCAATTAAACATGAGAGATCTTGTTTTAGATGAATTTGTAGAAAATTTCTGGATCAATTCTGAAACACAAACTAATAATTTTTTAATATACTTAAATATATTTTTATGACTTGTGTTAATACATTATAACATTTCATGTGGCTTAAAATTATATGTGTAAAACATACCTTCCTCCAGTAGTCATCTACGGTGCCACTTAGTGAATCAGGTTAAGTGTTTTGAAGATAAAAGCATTAGAAGCATTACACAGCTGAAAGCATACTGTTAATGAATGCTATTTTTTCTGTATTAGAAAGTCACTTTTCATAATAATTTTTTAGCATTTTTGTTGATAATTCATGTGTGTATTCTTGTAGCCCAGTGTCTGGTTGTATGATCTTTCATCCAAAACCATCCTTTGCAGATGCTTTTACTGACTCTGCTATCAGTGCTAAAGTGAATGGTGAACACAAAGAAAAGGACCTGGAGCCTTGGGATGCAGGTGAACTCACTACCAATGACGAACTGGAAGCTTTGGAAAATGATGTTGTAAGCAAAATCTTTTCAATTAGTAACAGTATGGTCCTGTGATACGGTATGACATCCTATCACTTGGTTTTAAGTATGCTGTTGTGACTGTATTTAAATAAGCTGTTTTATTGTGTAGAGACTTCACCCTAGGCAGTATATACAGAAAAATGTTTCTTGGGGATGCATATGAAGTATTTGTAGGTCTTTAAAGTGAATCCTAATAAACAACTTAAAAGTTTAGATTAGAAACCATGGGAAACTAGAAATGCCTGCATATTTAGTTTTGAATGCCCTGCAGAATAGGGCAGTCTGAGGAAAATGGTGACTTGTTTGTTGTCTTTAGCAAGAAGTGATGTAAAAGTGTGACTTTTAGGATTCTTGTCTGTCAAAGAGGTACTCATTATTAAGCTATATCATTAGGTTACATTAGAATTACAGCAAAAAGTAAGTTTCTTTATCTTAAAATTAGGAGGAAAAGGCTATTTCCAAAAGCCTTTTGACATATTATTTTTACTTTTCCCAGAACACATCATTTGTAAATCAATGCTTAATAATGACTCTGTCATTAGGATTCTTTAAATTCTGTTTCTAAACTCTGGAGATACAAGCAAAGTTTCTTGCCAGAAATGAGTGTTTAGGCAATAAAATTTGGATGAGATGAATCTTTCATTGAATCTTACAGAGAAATCTTATTTAACAAACCTGTGTTTGATGTTAAAGTCATTGTCCAGTTGTAAAACTGGAAATTCATAGACACCATCCAGTAGTTTCCAAACTTTTTAAAGAACCACATATTACTTAATGTGAAGTTTCTCAGGTTTGTGTAGCACATCACCTCTGGAGGATAAAAAGAAGCAAGCATTCTCTGTCTCTTTTTTTTAAATTGATAGTGAAGCAGTTGAATTGATAGACACGTTCTAGAGCACATTCTGGCAATGTTTTCAAAATTTAAAACAGTTTGGTTCAGCAATTCTATCTCTGTGAATGTATTCATAAGACATTCAAATAATTATATTAGGATGTTTTTCACAGCATTTTTTTCTAGTAGTGAAAAATAGGAAATATCCTAGCTGTCCGTCAGTAGGACATGGGTAATTTATTATACCTCCATTCAGTTGAAGTAGTATATGTCCTCTTGAAAGAAAGGTGTTCTGGGAAAATACCTAGAACTTATTAAAAGAAAAAGCAAGCTGTAGAACAAGAAGATCCTATTTGAATGTCTGTAAAAGAGAGCTGATGATAATAATCACATTCTTACATATGCACAAAGAATGTCTGGAATTATGCCCAAGAAGTTGTTAATGGTGGTTATCTATACACACTGGGATTGGCAGTATTACTTTTCACTGGATATGTTTCTGCACACTTTAAATTTTTCACATGGAGCATATACTAAAAGAGCATATTTTAAAGTTTCTATAGGTAACTAATTTCCTGCTCCCATATATTAGGCTGAAGTAGTTGATTGAGTGGTAGATTTGTATTACAATTCTATCTGAAGCAGCACAGAAGGAGCCACAGTTGATGGGTGATCTTAGAGGCAAGGTTTTGTCCTGAAATTGCCATCAACATTGCTCAGATGATGCTGTGCCCTCTGCTAACATGGATACTGATTATGTGCTGTATTTTACCGCTTTTTATCAATTGGACCTGATGATCAGTTCACTCAAAGAGGTTTCAGGTAAAATACCTTGTAGAAAGATCACTGTAAGGAGTAGGAAAAGGAGAGAACCCTGATCTGAGACTCATAGTTTATGAAGTAACTAAAATGTTCTGAACTTAAAACATCTCAAATAACTGTTTCAAACACAGTTGAACCTTGAACAACACAGGTTTGAACCATGCTAGTACATTTATACACTTAGGTTTTGCAATAGTAAATACTATAGTACTGTACGATTCAAGGTTGGTTGAATCTACAGGGTTTATACTTGTGCAGGGAGTTGGTACACCTGACACCCCACCCCCCGAATTGTTCAAAGTTCAGCTGTAGTTATTTACCAACTTGTAGGGGCTGATGTGTAGAAGAGAAGTTTTTCCTTAAGACGTTTTTAAAGCAAATTTTTGCCTATTTTTTACTTTTGCTAGGTTTTGCTTGAATAGTATGATAATGTAGATCTTGTTAATGTAGATAATTGTTAATGTAGATCTTGATTATAACTGCATTAAAGAAGACAATACTTTGTTATTTTGAAAAATGAATTTTGTTCTCTTCTAGTCTAATGGATGGGATCCCAACGATATGTTTCGATATAATGAAGAAAATTATGGTGTAGTGTCTACATACGATAGCAGTCTGTCTTCATATACGTAAGTTTTTAAAGCTTGCTTTTGTTTTAGTGCATTTGCCTTTGATTTTCAACCACTCCAGAATTCTTGCCTGGAGAATCCCAGGGACAGGGGAGCCTGATGGGCTGCCATCTATGGGGTTGCACAGAGTCAGACACGACTGAAGCAACTTAGCAGCAGCAGCAGCTTAAATTATGTTGAATAAATGTTCCTGTTAGACTTTTTTTTTTAACTTGTTTTATTTTTTAATATTTATTTATTTGGCTGCTCAGGGTCTTAGTTGCAGCACTTGGGATCTAGTTCCCTCACTAGGGATCGAACCCAGGCCGCCTGCTTTGGGAGCATGGAGTCTTAGCCACTGGACCACCAGTGAAGTCCTCTGTTAGATTTTAAGTTAAACAATTATGTGACTATACATTATTGTTACTTCTTACACTGATAAATTCCCATTAAAATAGGTATTAAATGTAGCTTATTTATACTCTGATTTTTTTGTTCTAAATAAATTTTCTTTTATTTTTGCACTGTAAAAACTAAATTGACAAATGCAGAGGTTATGGGGAAATAGGTAATTTAACCAGTTTTGGAAATGTTATATTACTCTAAGGAAAAAGTAATAAGAAAATTCAAATTCTGATTTATAAGTAGATGACTATAGCTCTTTTACAGTTTTTACCAGCATTTTAAACAAATGCCTTAATAGTTGATTGTGACAGATATGTAAACTGTTACTTTAAAATACACACTTTGCTTTTTCTTTTCATTTGTTTCAGGGTGCCCTTAGAAAGGGATAACTCAGAAGAATTTTTAAAACGAGAAGCAAGGGCAAACCAGTTAGCAGAAGAAATTGAATCAAGTGCCCAGTATAAAGCCCGGGTGGCCCTGGAAAATGATGATAGGAGTGAAGAAGAAAAATACACAGCAGTTCAGAGAAATTCCAGTGAACGTGAGGGCCACAACATAAACACTAGGTATTTAAAGGAAATCATGATGCAGTATTTTGGATACACAACTCAAGGTCTGTGTGAGAAGGTGTATTATTATTATTATATTTCATCTTCCTTTAACTTAGCTTAGGTAGAGAATGCAAATGGAGTTGGTTTCAGGTTCTGTTAGTGAAAAGATTATAGTACTCTTGGAAAATAGTTTCTGAACATCACCTCTGTGGAGCCAAGTGGTGGATATACAGTGACGAGCAAGCCAAGGTCTGGAAGAGCTTGTTAAAGACAAATGAACAGGTTGGGGGAGGGGTGCATATAACATAATTACAGTTCAGTGTGATTTCCTAGTTTAGAGGTGTGATCAGAGTACTAGGAATATGCAAGTGAAAAGGAACAAGCGTAACCTTGTAGGATCAGAGTATACCTAACAGATGAGGTGATATTTTATGATAGGATAGTAGATCTGTCTGTCACTCACAGAAGCATAAAACAGGAATTCCTTGCATGGTGAAGACAGGTGAAAGAACTTGTCCAATTGAGGAAAAACCTTGTTTCGTATGTCTGGAATACAGGGTGTATATTGACATTGCAGTGGTAGTAGCTGGTGATAGGAACCAAAGGAGTGAGACTCTGTGTGTGTCATGTTAAAGAGCACCTTGTAGGCAGGGTATGGGGTGAACCAACTCTGGTGACATTGAGAACTGGCTGAGACATAGAGGCCAGTTATTGTATTGAAATAGTTCAAGTGTGAGAATGAGACCAGGACCAGTGATAGAAAGGTTAGAAAAACCAGGGGTGATCCTGAGTTTATTTGATAACTAAGCAGATTGGTGGTTGTACCGGTATCAGAGACAGAAAACACCAAGCAAGCTTGAGGGGAGATATAGTGAGTCCATTTGTGCAATTTATTGCATTCGAAGGGCTCACAGATCTTTCATGAATTTATTCATAAATATGTGTTGTGAGAACCACCTGCTACATACCTGGTAGAATAAGATACACATTCTGTCCTAAAGGCACTTGCAGTTTAGGAATCGTGATTTGAATTTAAGTGTTCAGTGAGAGATACTGAGACTGTGAGACTGACAGTGTGGATTTGGGGGATTGATGTGAAAACCATGAAAAACTAATGAACAGCTACAAAGAGAAGAGATCGCAGAGAAAACCAAGGAAGAAGAGTTTCAAGAAGACAGATGATGATTGATAGAAACAGCCATAAGGAGATCAAGTAGGACAAGAATGAATGAATACATGTTTGTTTTATTTTGTCCTTACGGGGAAAATCTGAGGGAAAAGAAAGGCCAGACCTAGAGCTTAGAGTAAAATGGAAGAATAAGGGTGTCTGGAAGTGAGGCCATTTGGTTTGTTTTTAACCTTTTAATAACAAGTGTTCCCTTCTGCCTAAATTGCTTTTAGATAAGTTTCATTGGTCTGGTATCTATTAGGATAAAATGATTTAGAGGATCTCTCATTTCCAGGGAAAATAAATATATTCCTCCTGGACAAAGAAATAGAGAAGTCATATCCTGGGGAAGTGGGCGTCAGAATTCACCACGTATGGGCCAGCCTGGATCGGGCTCCATGCCATCAAGATCCACCTCTCACACTTCAGATTTCAACCCGAATTCTGGTTCAGACCAAAGAGTAGTTAATGGAGGCAAGTATTTTGACCAAATTTGTCAATCTCATTGATCAAATATATAATTTTCTGAATATTTACAGTTTTACATAGTTGATAAGAGGATGCATACCTTTTAATGATTTCTGTGGAGTAGTTTTCAGTAAATATTTAAAATTTGCCTTTGTGGATATCAAATTAGTAAAATTGTAAAAATTAGTATGTTGTTGGCATATACAGAATTTAACATGATGAAATACTCACGTATTAAGGTAAAATGCTAAATTTAACCAAAGACATTCACTTGGCAAAAAAACACTCCACATATAAAGAAATTGGAAACTGGGTAGGTTCTCAATTTTAAAAACACTGGACTATAAAATTATTTAGACATAGTTTACATGGAAAATCCAAATCTGTGTGAAATGCTCAGTGGTTAATATAAATTCATTTTTATCAACTGTTTGTTTATATATTTATATTCTGCTTACTTCAAGAGGATTTGAGGTACCTTGCAGTACAAGACATGGCCAACAGTCATGTGAAGATGGTGGGGAAAAAGTGCTTAAAAAAATAAAAATTCAATATAAAGGTAGATATTATAGTTTAGCTTAACTAAAATATGCAAATTTGCATCTTTAGTAGGAATTTTTTTTTTTTTTTTTTTTTCCTATTCTCCCTCCAGATCTAGGTTAAATATGGCTCATGGGTCATGGCTCTCTCATACAAGTCAGGGACACTGGAAACAGCAGTACCATAGACTGTATGGAACTATGGTAATTAAAATATTGATGGTGTATTAGATACTAACCTGGGGGGAACAGTGGGCATTCAATTTTAGGTATTTAAGTTTGGAAAGTTAGACAAATAGAGAACACTAAGTTTCCAATTTCATTTGTTTTCATTGAGTCTTTCTCCAGAATTCCTCTCCAAATGAACACTCTTGAGTATTTTCTATACTTTGTATTGGGGTGAGATTTCTTTGCTCACTGAGTAAAGAATTTTAGTTGTTTATGAACAGAATTTTAAAAGTAAAAAACCTGAAAGGGGCTGGGAAATGTATGATACTCAAGTGTGTGGAACCCTATGGAGAGGAGACCTGGACTGTTTCCTAAGATTAAGGTAAGTGATGTCATGTTACATGTTAGCTGTATTTTGACCTGTGCATATCCCTCAGTGTCAGTTTATTTGGTGATGACTGCTTTGTAGTTGGATTGTTTATTACGCAGTCTCTTAAATGTTTCACTGCATAAGTTATTTAGAAGATACGCCTTCTTTTTCTAACTTGATAAGGTTAAAATATGTTTTTTGAAAAGGCAGTGAATATTAATCTGTCACTCCTGTGACTCTGGAAAATAGTAGAAGTAATGTTCTACTTAAATGTACCTGCTTAATGTGATTTCAAACTCAACCTTATATTCAGGTATAGACTAGAAGAAAACCACAGTTTTAAGAAACTAATATTTTTAATGGGATTATAATAGCTGTTGTTTCAAAAGATAAAACTTTAAATAAATAATTTTATCCCTGAGTTTTGTGATTGATTGTGTGAAATTACCTAGTGTATGTTATTCTCCTTTTAACAATTGATTTTCCAAAAAACAGTTATAGAAGCAGGTGAATAGGCAAAGTCTTAACTGTCTTCTTCAATAGTATGTGTAGATCCTAATTAACCCTTTGGGAACGTGTATTCATTTAAACAGACTTAATTTTAAGGAGGTTAAAGTAAAATGTGAATTTATGTCAGTTAAGTTATGCTAAAACTTATCACAAATCAAATGACTGTCCTCAAAGGGTTAAAATGTACAAGAAATCATTTTTGTCATTTTACTTTTTTTCTGTTTACTTTTTTCCCTCATTTTTTTCTTTAGTTTTTATACTTTCCTTCATATCATTTGTTCTGTCAGGTGTTCCCTGGCCATCGCCTTGCCCATCTCCTTCCTCTCGCCCACCTTCTCGCTACCAGTCAGGTCCCAACTCTCTTCCACCTCGGGCAGCCACCCCTACACGGCCGCCCTCCAGGCCCCCCTCGCGGCCATCCAGACCCCCGTCTCACCCCTCTGCTCATGGTTCTCCAGCTCCTGTCTCTACTATGCCTAAACGCATGTCTTCAGAAGGTACAATACCACAATTTGTTCATGTTTTTGTTTGTCTTTGTTTAACTCCTATGTGAGTTTATAATTACAAAATAGTTTCCTCTTCATTATTTAATAACCTATAATTTCTGTGTTTTAACTTTAGTTTATTAAAACTATTTCTATTAACCTTTTGTTTATTAGAAATTTGATAAATGCTGTATAAAGCTATGAACTATCCTGAATTGTGAGAATGGGGGTTTGTCTCTGCCTGGTAATGATGCTCTTTTACAGCCCAGGGTCTTCTCCCTCCCACTTTACAGTGTACACAGTGGTTAATGGTAAACAGTGAACCTTCTTCATACTAGTGAATCTGCTTGTTGACATTAGGTAGGAGTGGTGGTTTAATGGTCCTTTTTGAGAGGGACATTGCATATGGCTGCCTTGATATGTTTACCCTTAAATTACAATATAGAGTTTGATTTTGTGTTTGGGATTTTTTTTTTAATTTTGTAATATTTTGTAGTGAAAGTCTTTAGAGGAAATTCTTAATCTAAGATAAAATTGTTACTGTAGAAAACAATGTATGAATCTTTAGGGGTTTTTTGTTTTGTTTTTGTTTACCCTATGAAAAGAAAAAACAGAATAAAATCCTGTAATTCTCATTCATTGTAATTACAGTTGATATCGCTTATATTGAGACTAATACAGCTTTCTGGCAGAAAATGCTTCCCTGGAGAAAACTGTATTGGCTGCTTTTTAATAAATTGTTGCTGTCCAGGCAGCGAGGTCATGTGATCTTGACTGAAGCAGCTAACCTTGAACAACATGTTAGGCTGATTTTCAAGGTGACTTCCTTACTCAAGTGCCTATGATGGTGGCCTGTAAATGAGAAGTTAAATTCTGTTGACATATTTTGTTGTGGTCTGTTGTTTGTGTAAGTGATGTTCATATCATGAGAATGTGTTAGATAAAATTCACATTACTGAATGTGAGCTTGTTCACCACTGTTAGATGTACAGATTCACATAAAAGTTTACCTTTTGCATGTTCAGGGAGGCTACATTATTCAGTTTTTCTTTTTAACTAATTAGAATTAGTGTTTTCTAGTCATATAGTTAGGTGACACTGAAGCATTTTTAAAATGTGAACCTCAAAATAAAACTATGAAATACAATGGTTTTCTGTGTTTAGAATAAATTTTCTTTCTATAAGTATTTCACATCTTGCCAAAAACTGAACTTTTTAAAGTTAGTTTGATTTCACTGAGCTGTGTCAGCCATCTTTCTTGGTCTTTTCCTATAAAAGGATGTAAAAAATATGTATGAATATTTAAATACCCAGTTCTTAACTCATCTTCAATATAAATTATATCTCCAGTTAAAAATTATAGTAACACTCTTTGTAAGACTGTGCTCATGATTGTATTCCTATTGAGGACACAAATTAATTTAACATCCTAAAGAGTTTGGCAAGGGACTTACCTGATGGCCCAGTGGTTAAGACTCTGGTTTCCACTGCAGGAGGTACAGGTTCGATCCCTGGTCAGGAAACTAAGATCTCACACTCCAACGTAGCATGGGCAAAAAAAAAAAAAAAAAAAGAAGGTGAGAAGCATTGGCTTTGGCATTAAGAATGAGTTTGCCAAGTGTTACCACTGTCAGGTTTCTGTTGTAAGAGTCATTGTATTCACTGTTTTCACCTGACACTTTTGCTTCAATGCATAGGAGACTTCTTTATAAACAGAAATCACTAATGTGACAATTGATTGATGTGGGATTTTGATGATTCATATAGTGCAAATTTCTTCCCCAGATGTAAATTACTCTAGTATACAAACCAGTGCCTTAGCCATAGAAGTTTCAGTTCACAGCCTGTTTAGTCTGAGACACTCTACAGGTGAGGACTGTTTTTTTGTTTTTGTTTTTGTTTTAGCTACTACAAAGGTGTATCAAAGTAGTTTTTTGTTCAGTAATTTTTTTTCCTAGTCTTAGAAGTAATACAGCAAATTTGAGGGAGAAAGCTAAAAGTGTATGTTAAAAATTTATTTCATCATATAGCTATAACTTTATTAACATTTTGTCATACTTATTTTTATATACCTACAAATAATGGATATAGATTAAACAAATTGCTAAGATCTTTGAAGAGCTGTGACATCTTATTTGATTTCTTACCACCAACTGCATCCTTCCCTTTTTTTAAAAAAATAAAAGGGAACAAAATTTATTTATAAAATTTTATGGCATTCCACAAAATAATTCTGAAAAAGTATGGCCAAAAATATGTATGGTGCTTATTTTCTTTTTTTAAACCAAGATGGAATGAAAGAGAAAGTGGGAGAATATGTGTGTGTGTGAGGGAAAGGGAGGAAGGGAAAGAGAAAGAATGGGCTGTGTGTATTTAGCAGAAAAGTAGTACTGATGGACATTGTGGCATTTATGTGATGTTCACTGTTCCTTTCTTAGGGCCTCCAAGGATGTCCCCAAAGGCCCAGCGACACCCTCGAAATCACAGAGTTTCTGCTGGGAGGGGTTCCATTTCCAGTGGCCTAGAATTTGTATCCCATACCCCACCAAGTGAAGCAGCTGCTCCTCCAACAGCAAGGACCAGTCCTGCAGGGGGCACATGGTCATCCGTGGTCAGCGGAGGTAGGTGACACTTGGCTTGGAGCGTAATAACAGTGTTCATTTTGTTATTCTACTGGATGTGAAAAGGGCTGAGCTTGAGCTCTATGTGAGGAAGTCTATGTGTATAAAAAATAGTGGAGTAACCAGGAATTGAGAAAACTATTTTTATTTTGGGCTCTACCAGTTATTCACCATATGTTAAGGGCAAATCATGTGATCATCCTGAATTTCAGTTTTCTCAGTGAGTAAAGTAATTTTTCCCTAGTCTATTCTCTGATTTTAGGTGAGATTCATATGGGGTTCATAAATATGAATATACTTTATAGTTTTATAAAGTTCCACTCAAATGGAAAGCAAATATAGTACATAAACAACATTTGGAGGGATCATATTTCATGTCTTCTTAGCAGCCTTGTTCATTGATTCTTTCACAAACATTTATTAATATTTTGGGCTTACAGTGCTATGTATTTCTTTCCCCCACCCCCCATTCTTCCCATACATTTTTGTTGATATCCTAGTTTATACCAGGCAATATTCTGGGCCTAGGTCCTGTGGGTTTCTTTAGTATCTATATATGGCACTAATTCCTGACCATATTTCACTTGTAAGGAATAACAAACACAGGAGCCCAAATTTTCTGTGATTAGCCCGAAGAATGTGCTGATGGAAGCTATGAAAGTGTAAAAAATATACTTTGACAGGATCTTAGAATTAGGTTAAAACTGCTTTTGCTACTTAATGTATTGCTTCCATGATAACTAGAGTTTGAGCATGTAATGATTGTGTGTTTTTTGGTCATAAACTCTGTTAATCAATGCATGGGACTTTTAAAAGAAAAAAAATCTTTAAACAAACAAAAATATACCCAACTCCATTAAATATCTTTAGTTAATACACATTGCTCACCTTCATATATAATTTTAGGTTTAAGTTTACTGTAAATTCCTTTTAATTTTCTGTTTTCTTATTTGGTCTTCAATTACAAGGAAATAATTAACAAAAAAATAGAATTTCTAAAATATTTATTTCTTCAGTGTATCATTATTTGATATTACTCAGATGACCCGGAAATGAATTTTGAAAGTAACAGCATTATAGAAGTGAAAGAGTAAAATCACAGTTGTTAAGAGATATGCACAAAATGGTGTTAGAGTTTACTCTATATTAATTAGAAAAAAGGTAGTTGTTAAGTAATACTTTCTTCCATGATCCTTTTGACATAAAAAAGTAAAGAACCACTAAAGTGAAATAAATTGAACCGTTTTCTCTAGATCTTTGGAATCTGAATAGGTTTGTAATGAAACATGAAACCTGTTAGATACTTATTTCAAAGTCACTGAAATATGAACCCCACCTTGGATTATCTGTCTCAGCTAAAGTGAGTTCCTGATCTCCTTAATTACTGCAACATGAATTTTGATGTGTTAAGGAGTATATAGGATTGGCTGCAAACTGCTGAAAGATGTTCAAGTTTATTATTTGAAGGAGGAACAAAGAAGTCTACTTCTTAGGGATCCCCCCAACACCTTCCTACTTTAAAGAGACAGTCTTACTTTTTAGTAGAGAGTGTTGTTATTTTTATCCTAAAAAGTAGCATTTTTCCTGCCTTAGAAATCCAGTTTCTAAATTCATTTCAAATACTTTGTTTTAAAATTAATATATTTAGTTAGAAAACTACTGTTGGACATAGGTATTAGTAATAATTGCTTTCATTTTTGAGATATTTGTTGTCTCCATCATCACCTCTATTCCTGAGACTTTGAAAAAGAAAACAGAATGATGGGATAAAGAGTAATTGGGGGAGGAGGTCAGATAGAACTCTTTTACCTAGATCTTCAGAGACACTGTTTTGAAGAAGTGACATTTAGCTTGAGAATATAATGGGTAACTTTTTTCTTTCTTGTAGTTCCAAGATTATCCCCTAAAACTCACAGACCCAGGTCTCCCAGACAGAATAGTATTGGAAATACTCCTAGTGGGCCAGTTCTTGCTTCTCCCCAAGCTGGTATTATCCCAGCTGAAGCTGTTGCTATGCCTGTACCAGCTGCATCTCCTACACCTGCCAGTCCTGCATCCAACAGAGCTGTTACCCCATCTCTTGAGGGTATGTAAGAAAGGGCTTCCAGATCCACAGTGTCTTTTATGAAGTTGTGTGTTAGAGGTTTAACAGTTTACGAAAAGTGTCTGTGTTGTTTTATTCTTAGGTATGTATTTGAGAGTGACTTCCTGGTAGCTCAGTAGGAAAGAACCCGCCTGTCAGT
Organism: Bos mutus; assembly: GCF_027580195.1. Taxonomy (NCBI): domain Eukaryota; kingdom Metazoa; phylum Chordata; class Mammalia; order Artiodactyla; family Bovidae; genus Bos; species Bos mutus. The sequence continues at coordinate 17,385,980 of NC_091633.1, forward strand.
GTAGGAGATACGGATTCGATCCCTGGATCAGGAAGATCCCCTGGAGAAGGAAATGGCAACCCACTTCAGTATTCTTGCCTGAAGAATCCCTTGGATGGAGGAGCCTGGCAGGCGGGGATCCATGGGGTCTCAAAAGAGTCAGACATGACTTAGCGACTAAACAAGAACAACAGTGTATTTGAGGGCACATTTAAAATTTTATATAAATGCAGTTAGTTGTTTAAGTAATACTGCTAATCTCATCTGTTATTCTTCAATGTGTGTTGTTAAGATAGTTTACATTCCTGGGTAGTAAATATCAATATAATTAAGTTCATGTTTCTATGTCTACAAAGTTGGAAAGCCTCTATTTAAATGGAAATGTTCTTTTGTAAAAACAAAAAGGATCAAAATTGTTGAATATTTTCTCATTTTACTTTTATAGCTTTTATCTAACTTTGAGTTTTTGTAAAATATCATTTTCTAGCTAAAGATTCCAGGCTTCAAGATCAGAGGCAAAACTCTCCTGCAGGGAATAAAGAAAATATGAAGCCCAGTGAGACATCATCCAGCTTCTCAAAAGCTGAAAATAAAGGTTAGAGCTTTAAAAAGTCTTTAGAAATAAGAGAGAATATGTCTTAATCTCATGTCCAGTATTGAGTATTTTTTGGTCAATACTTTTTCTTAGGATTGTACATATTTAAATGTGTAATTTAACATGTCAAAATCTATAATTAATATGTTGAGTTTTTTAATTATTTTAATAGTAGAATTTATTTTCATTTCTAGCATCCTATCCTAAAAGAATTTTAAGTTAGATCCAGATTTATTTCTAATCTTCAGCTTAAAATTATTTTAGATCTAACACTTCCTTAATTTTGCAGGTATATCACCAATTGTTTCTGAACATAGAAAACAGATTGATGATTTAAAGAAATTTAAGAATGATTTTAGGGTAAGTATAGTATTGACTAATGAATTAGAATTTAAGAAAAAATTTTTAAATGTACTAAAAAATGCATTATATATATACCCAGAATAATCAAACCATGTTTATAGAAAGCTAAACATTCTCATAGTTGTCTTTGCCTATGCTTTATGTGAGGTAATTAAAATCATGAGATTTGATAAGAACAACAGATACTAAATGAAAGAGAATGTACTTCTGATGTTGGAAGTCAACATAAGTTGTTATTTGATACTCATTTGATTATATTATTTGATGACAATTGAACCCTGGTTGCAGATTTATACTCGTGCACAAATGGATTGTGATAGACATCTTTCTGCAGTATCATTTCTCTAAAGACTTGCTGGATCTGATCTCTCCTAGATGACTGTTCATTCTTTTGCCTAGCATTTACTATAACATACTGTACATATCAAGGTGTATTTTGAGACCAAATCAAGAAATCATCCTGAAACATCATGTTAATGGGGAAAAATCTGATTAATTCAGCCCCCTTTTTTTTTCAGAGGCTGATAAAAGTTGAATGGATCAAAGGCAAAACCAGCCTTTTCCTAGCCTGTGTTCTGGCTTCCTAAAAATTTAAGTTTTTGCCAGTAGCATCATTCCTAACTTATTGGCACCATTCAAAATATTAAATTTAAATATTACTTCATACTTTTAACACATTTATTCTACTTTAATGCTCTTAACAGTTGTGAATTTAGTTTTTTAAGCTATAGTTAATGCATAGACACAATACAAAGAAAAATGACTGCCCAGATGCCCACTACCAGCTTGATGTGTCAAGCATTCCAACAAACAGTCTCCTGTGTAGTTGCCCTCCTCAGCTGCATCTCCTGCCTAGTGAAAGGTTTCTTTCCTTGTGGTTCTTTACACTGCATGTGAATACATCCCTAAACCACAGATGGTATTATTTTGTTTAATCTTCAGTTTGATATAAATGTTATGTCCTTGCCCATTTACTTGTATTTTGTCAGTATTTTTTTTTTTTACAGTCAGTCCTTCATTCTCTTCTTATAGTACACTTGCATGAATTTATTATGTTATGAAGGAAAGAAAATTTTTACTTTGAAGTATATGAGATAGTACTTTTTTTTAACAGTTTTATTAAAGTATAATTTATATATCATACAATTTATCCATTTAAAGTATACAGTTTAGTGGGTTTTGGTATATTCACACAGTTTATACAACCATCACATAAGCCCTTAGCAGTCAGTGCTCATTTGCTTTCAAACACTTCCACCCCCTCCCACGCCCGTACCCCCCAGTAACCACTGATCTTTTTCTTCATGGATTGCCTCTTCTGGACACTTCATGTGCATGGAACCATGCAATAAATGGCCTTTTTGTGAGTGGCTTTTTCACTTACCATCATGTTTTCAAGATTTGTCCATGTAACCTATGTTAGTACTTCAATACTTTTATGAATAATATTCCATTGTGTGGATAGATCATATTTTATTTATTCATTTATCATCAGTTGATGTGTCTTTGGGTTCTTTTTGACTATAGTGAATAATGCTGCTGTGAATATTAGTATACAGTTTTTGTGTGACCATATGTTTTCATTTCTCCTGAGTATATACCTAAGAGTGGAATTTCTGTGTCTGGTACCTCTGTCCTTCACCTTTTGAGGAAAACTTGATTCTTCGCCAAAGCAGCTGCACTATGTTACATTCCCACCGGCAGTATATGAGGGTTCCTGTTTCTCCACATCTTTACCAACACTTGTTACTATTTGTTGTTTTGATTGTGGTTTTGACTTGCATTTTTCTGACAGCTGATGCTATTGAGCATCTTTTTATATATGTGTTGATTGCTCATTTGTATGTCTTCTTTGGAGAAATGTTTATTCAGATCTTTGCCCATTTTAAAAATTGAGTTATCTTTTTATTGAATTGTGAAAGTTCTCTGTTTATTCTGTGTACAAGTCTTGCATCAGATGTAGGGTTTGCAATTTCTTCCTTTCTGTGGGTTGTCTGTTCACTTTCTTGATATTGACCCTTGAAGCACAAAATTTATAATTTTGATGCAGTCCAATTCATCTTGTTTTTTTTCTTCTGTTCCTTGTGCTTTTGTTGTCATATCTAATAAACCATTGCCTAATCTATAGTCATAAAGATTTACTGTTTTCTTCTAAAAGTGTCACTTAGAGCTGGATTCCATTTTGAGTTAATTTTTTAAGTTGAAGTGTAGCTGATTTACAGTGTTGTGTTAAGTTTCAGGTGTATAGCAAAGTGGTTCAGTTCCATGTGTGTGTATTCTTTCTCAGATTCTTTTCCATTGTAGGTTATTACTTGATACTGAATGTAGTTCCCTGTGCCATACAGTAGTTCCATGTATTTTTTATATTTCATTTTTGTAGCATTATATCTGTTAATCTCAAACTCCTTATATATCCCCTCCCTTCCCCTTTTATAACAATGAGTTATTTTCTGTGCATTAATTTCTGTAATATAAGTATGTTTGTTTGTGTCGTTTTTTTAGATTCCATGTCATATATTTACCTTTTTCTGCCTGACTTACTTCACTTAGTATGATAATCTCTAGGTCCAGCCATGTTGCAAATAATACAAATGACATATTCATCTTTTATGGCTGATTGTGTGTGTATACACAGCACACATGTTTATCCAAATGACATATTATTCTTTTATGGTTGATTGTGTGTGTATACACAGCACACATCTTTATCCATTCATGTGTTGATGTGTATATCTAGGTCGCTTATGTGTCGCGGTTATTGTAAATAGTGCTGCTGATGAACATTGGGGTGTACATATCTTTTTGAATTAGAGTTTTTATCTTTTCTGGATAACATACCCAGGAGTAGGATTGCTGGTTCATATCGTAACTCAATTTTGGTTTTTTTAAGGAACCTCCATACTGTTCTCCATAGTGGCTGCACCAATTTATATTTTGAGTGATTTTTAAAACATAGTTTTGATAGGGTTTCAAATTCAGTCTTTTACCAATGGATATCACTTGTCCCAGCACCATCTTTTGAAAAGACATTGAATTAGATTGAATTGAAGTGACTTTGCACCTTTGCTGAAAATCATTTAACCACAAAGTTGGGAGTATATAGTTATACTCACTTTTCCTGCATAGATCTTTATATGTCTGTCCTTTTTGCCAGTACCATACCGTCTATACTAGTGTTAGTGTATTTTTTTAAGTTTATTGTTTCTTCATTTAATAGAAAACATTTTGGCTCTTCATATTATCAGTTCACAACTTTCTATAAACCTTTAATACTTGACTCTTTAAAGTTCTGTGTAGTTGCAGCTTTAGAACTTATTTCTTTGGGACTTCTCAATATTTTGGGGGACCTGAAAATTCAAAAGCATTATTAAGTCTCTTATAAATAACTGTCTGGTCTGTAAGTGAATACTAGAAAGCAAAGAAATGATTGTAAAATAATGTTTGAGGATGGGCTTTATAATTATCTTTAGATAAAGGAATGTTATTAGTTTAACTATAATTTCCTATGTATCAGAGACTGTTCTAAGAGCTTATGTAATAAATCCTTTATTGTCATCATTTTGAAGCAGGTTCTGTGTGTTTCTGAAATGTGTATATCAGGAAACTGAGGCAAAGATAAATTAACTTACCCGCATGTCACATGGCTAGTAAGATAGGGCTAACCATCTGTGTGTTTCATCCTCCAGCAGTGGTTTGGACAGTAGCTAATGCATTCTGTGTGCTGCAGTGTTCAATGAATGAATCATCATAGCCACTCTCATGGTGTGCACATGGCCGTAAACTATGATGGTTCACAAAATCTGTGGTCCTTCACTCAGACAGAAATAGGAGTATCCTACAGTTCTGGGGCCCCTCTGCTCAGAGTGCCATCAAGAAGCTCTAATATAGCTCAGTGCAGGGTGCTGATAGCTTTATTTGTGTAAAAGAATTGCTAATAATTCAATCTGTTACAGCTTAATGGTGTGGATTTTGGAGATAAGTATATGATCTATGTTTATATCTTGTCCTCAGTACAACATTGAGGCATGTTATCTAGATTCCCCTGAGCCCAAATGGGATAATTGTAGAACCTACTTCATTGTGTTCTTGTGAGAATTAATGAGATACTGCCTATAAACGGTTTTAATACCATTCTTGACTCATAGTATATACTCAGTAAATATTAATTATTACCAAAATATAGATAAAGCAAAATTACACTGGCAACCATGGGTTTTTTACTGAGTCACATAAGAATTTTACTTTTCCATTGTCCAAAGCAATCTACAGATTCAGTGCAATCCTATCAAAATTCCAATGGATTTTTTTCACAGAAAAAACACAAAAGTAGAAATTGTATGGAATCACAAAAGACCCTGAATAACCAAAGAAATCTCTAGAAAAAACAAGCTAGAAGTATCACGCTCTCTGATTTCAAACTATTGCAAACGTATAGCCTTGGCAAAACATTAAGTACCTGTATTGTGACTTAAATTCTGACTGTGTCCAAATGTTGTTATCACTTTCTGCCTTCAACTACATGAGGCTCTGTAACTATATTAGTGATGCAGTGAAACTTGAGAAGTCCCTGAGATGTGTGGTACTGCTTGCCAGGACACCAAGGCTCCCAGTAGTGAGATTTTGACGTTGGTCTGCCTTTCTTGAGGCTCAGGAGATAGTTTGTCCCTCTCTAGTCTTGCAGCCTCTTTTTCTGTGCAGTTGCTCTTTAGCTTATTCTTACTGCCTTGGGCTGTTGCTTGGATTTATTCTCATTTCCACCATTGGGACCTAATGATTCCCTTTTCCTTTTCTTTCCCTTCAGCTATCCCTGTTTTCTTTCTTCTGTGGAGTAGGGCATCTTAAGTCATTATCAGACAATAGTAGCAATGCTTGCTTCTAGTCTGCAAACTTAAAAACCCCATCACATATGTTACCAACGTGTTTGTCTTCGGCTCTTGTTGTTGGTGCTTCTGTTTTGTGGTTTCCTATACCTTATAGGTTATAAAGTCTTAACTGACCTGCATGTCTAGTCAGGTCTCCCTCTGAATCCACTTACTTCAGAATTTCCAACCCACCACTTCTCAAAGTCAAGCCCAGGTCTTAGTCCAACATGCATAACAAGTCTCTCTACACCCTTACTCAGCTTCCTCCAGTTCATTTTCTACAGGGCTGCTACACTCATCTTTGTAAACTGTAAATCTTGCTTAAAATTCTTCAGTGACTTCTGATTATCCTGAGAATTAAAAGCTAGAATCCTGAGCATAGCTTTCAAGTCCTTTTATCATCTTGTTCCTCTTGGGTGAGCTTATCGTTTCTTGACTCACTTTGTGTCCATTCTTGCTGCAGTTACCAGTACTTTTCTATTTCACATAGGGCCATCTTCTTCCTTTCCTTTGGGTCTTTAAACGTGCAGTTTCTTTTCTTTTACTTAGTGTATTACTCCCTTTTTGAAACTCTCCCCAAACCCCTAATATCTTTGCCACTTTAGATGACATTTTCATTGAGAAGCCTTCTCTTTCCATGAGTTGCTTTTTCCTCTGGAATCCCCATTTACGCTAGTTGGTTAGTGTCTGATCTCATCCAGATGGAAAGCTTTGGGAGGATAGGAACTATTCCAGCACACACAATTTCTGACACATGGTATGCACTCAGTACAGAGTTTTCAGGCTAGGACATTTGAGTGCTCACATGACTATAGTTAGGTTGTATAGACATTTCATTATTGTTGCCTTATAATGAAAACATTACTTGTAAAGTATGAACAGAACGTTACTCAGAATATTTCATGCTTACAAATACTAGTTTGTGATCACGGGAAAAAAAATGATTACTAGAGTTATTTAAAATATTTAAGTATAATTATTTCCTTTATTTAGTTACAGCCAAGTTCTACTTCTGAATCTATGGATCAGCTGCTAAACAAAAATAGAGAGGGAGAAAAATCAAGAGATTTGATCAAAGACAAAATTGAACCAAATGCTAAGGATTCTTTCATTGAAAATAGCAGCAACTGCACCAGTGGCAGCAGCAAGCCGAGCAGCCCCAGCATTTCCCCTTCAGTCCTCAGTAACACGGAGCACAAGAGGGGACCTGAGGTCACATCCCAAGGGGTTCAGACTTCCAGTCCAGGATGTAAACAAGAGAAAGAAGATAAAGAGGAGAAGAAAGACGCAGCTGAGTGAGTAAACCTGGAATTTAGCACACCCTTTTGCTTCACTTTCCCTTAACGTGTCCAGGACCTTCCAACTCCAGAATTTATCTAGACTTTTAGACTGCTTTATATGTAACCCTCAACTTAAATACAACTGGTCTTAACAAATAACATTTTAAGTCAGTTAAGTCATTGCACCCTATACTCTTCTTCCCTCCTCCCATGTTTTTCCATCCCTTGGCAAAAAAAAAAACAACTCTATGCATAAATTAAGCATGGCTAATTTGTAAATATACAGGGAGTTGGAAAATTACTGGGTTTGGGACTGATATCCCCTGTATGCTAGTCAGTACCCACCTCCTTGCTGTGCTGCTAGAGCTAAGAACTGCCACTGCCAAGAAGAGAGAAAATTCTGGTGCCCCTTATCAATTAAGTGGGGCTTTTGTGGGCCAGTCTTAGAATCTAATCACACCACCATTGGCTGATTTGTTCTGCATTCCCTACAACGCTGTTAAACAGCTGAACTTTTGGAATGCAGCTTGTTGATACGTCAGGGAGCACTTATTCTTGATTTGAGGCAAAAGTTTTTATTATAGTTATGATTTTTCCCAAGATACTTTGTATAGGAAACACTGTCACAGAAAAAAATTACTACATATTAGAGACTTGATATATTAAGGATTGCTTTTAAATATATTTTAGAAGGGGCTACTGTCTTCAGGTTGTTTTTGTTGGTTGCTCAAAAGCTTTGCATATTTCACTTTTTAAAAAATTGTCTTTTTTTGACTAGCAATTACCAGATTAAGCAATGGGAAGTATGTATGTGTGTGTTTTAAGGAAGAGAATGATCTCCTAGTGAGAATTACTTAAATTTAGCAGTTTTTAAAAAGCTGTCAGGTATAAAAGACTATAGTGGCATAAGTTCCATGCAGATTTCACTGGCCTTTATTTTTTTCTGGTGTAGGCAAGTGAGGAAATCAACGTTGAATCCCAATGCAAAGGAGTTCAACCCTCGTTCCTTTTCTCAGGTAAGTTTCTCTCTCTCTTTGTAGTAAATCTAGTCTCTTAAAAAAAAAAAAAAAGTAGTAGTAATACATCTTTTTCCATACCTGCCATCTAAATTCAGTTACAGTATGCTGAAACAACTTCTAGTTAAAGTTCCTTTTTCTTATGTGGTAATTAATATATATTTTTGAACCATAAGAAAAAAATCTAGTTTTATCAATTAATAATGTAGTCTGAGGCAAATTTTTTAATCTTTCTGACTCAGAATTTGAAGATGGTTGGCCTGCTAGGCTCTCAGGTTCATTGATATACTGTTGTTATTTTACTGACTTTGAAAGATACGTTTTTTAAAAGATTAATTTTTAAAAACACTTTTTTCCAAAACACTTAAAGATATCACTATTTTTAATAGCGTTGTTGATTAATTGATATAACATTTACATTAACTTTCTACCAAGTATTTCTTTTTTTTATTTGAAACACTTGCAGGTTTATTTTCTCTGAGATAACTTTCATTAAGAGATACTAATTAACACTGAGTAAAACTGAGAAAGATGGGGAAACCAGTCCTCAGATTGCAGTAATATTTACCTTTTCACCTTAAGATAGTTGATTTTTGTTTTTGTAGCCAAAGCCTTCTACCACCCCAACTTCGCCTCGTCCTCAAGCACAACCTAGCCCATCTATGGTGGGTCATCAGCAGCCAACTCCAGTTTATACTCAGCCTGTTTGTTTTGCACCAAATATGATGTATCCGGTCCCTGTGAGCCCGGGCGTGCAAGTAAGTCATAGAATTTGACTTGTTCATTTATCCTCTGTAAGTTATTTATGTTTGACACCAAGTGTTCTGTAGGTGCGCAGTGACTTGCAGTGATGGTGTAACAGAGATATTTAAAAGTGGAGCCATGAGACTTCCCTGGGGGTCCATTGGTTAGACCTCTGTGCTTCCACTGCAAGGGACCTGGGTTTGATCCCTGGTCAGGGAACTAAGGTGCTTCCCTGATGGCTCAGACAGTAAAAAATTCTCCTGCAATAAGGGAGACTAGGGTTCAATCCCTGGGTTGGGAAGATCCCCTGGAGGAAAGTATGGCAGCCCACTCCAGTATTCTTGCCTGGAGAATCCCCATGTACAGAGGAGCCTAGTAGACTGCAGTCCGTGGGGTCGCAGAGTCAGACATGACTGAGCAACTAAGCACACACACAGGGAACTAAAGTCCCACATGCTGTGTGGTGAGTCACCCTCTTCCCCCCACCCCCACAATTTTTCTCTAAAAAGTGGAGGCATGCAGTGTGGAATATTGTTGGTATAAGGACCTAACTATGAAAATGTTTTCTGGTCAGAAAGATGATTTAGATTTACTGTAGTTTGGGATTTGTCCTTTTAGCTGTGGGTGTGACTTTATCTTTTTAATGACTATTAAGAATCAGAAAACTTTAGAGCTAGCTCTCTAGTAATATACAACTAAGAGAAAGTGGTAAGATACATTCCTAATATCTTGAGAGCTTAATCTTCATTTTCTTTTTATTTCCTTAAGCCTCTGTATCCTATACCTATGACACCCATGCCAGTCAATCAAGCCAAGACATATAGAGCAGGTAAAGGTGAGAATAATCCTGCCTGTGTTTGCTTGTAGTCTGCATGCTGCATGAATGAAATAACTCATTTTATAATGAGTGAATATCTGTGGTTCAGTTTTGACTTTTCATAAAACTTCATTGACTTTTGGATGTTCAACATTACATCAGGTATTTAAATGGATTTTTATGAACAAAAACGGGAGGAGAAATACTCACAAGTTGTGAATTTCAAGATCCTCTTCACAAAAAATAATTGAATTTTGAAATATTCAATGTTAAATATGTAAAGATGGTTTGCTGAATTAACTGTTTGTTCACATTCTTATATAATATGTAATTTCTCCAAAAAATTTAAAATTTCTTTGTGAGCAGAGATGGCTCACTTCAGAAATTGTCAAAATGCTATTAGAGAAATGTTTCCTCATCTTTAAAATGAGAGTGTTGCATGATCTAGTACTCTGTGTTTGTGCAGAAGAGACTTCATTGAAAAAAAACACATACTTATCTTAAAAAGAAATACTTTAATGTTGAAAAACATTAAAGGGTTCCCCCTTTTGCCATTTAGGTAATTAAGAGCAGTCGTTTCTTCATTTTATTGAGAATAGAAAGTAGAATGGTTTGTATAATAAAGTCACTTCTCAGTGCCCAGTAATTACCTCCATCACAAAAATTTCACTTTTTTCCCCCATTATAGTTTATTGCAAGAGACTGGCTTTGGTTCCCTATGCTATATAGTAGGGCATTGTTGTTTGTTTGTTTAATATATAATAGTTTGTATCTGCCAGTCCCAAGCCCCTAATTTATTCTGCCATCTCCACCACTCTCCCACCACTTTCCTCTTCAGTAGTCAATAAGTTTGTTTTCTGTCTGAGTCTGTTTGTTTTGTAGATAAGTTCATTTGTGTCGTTACATTAGACTCTCGTATGTGATATCATAAATGTCCTTCTCTGACTTCACTGTTGGTATGATAATCTCTAGATTCATCCATGTTACCACAAATAGCATTATTTCATTCTTTTTTATAGCTGAGTAGTATTCTATTGCATATGCATAATATTTTCTTTATTCATTCACTCTTTATCAAAACACTCTTTATCCACCTGTTCTTGGACATTTAAGTTACTTCTGAGACTTTCCTGGCTGTACATTGGTTTAAAACTTGTGCTTTCACTACCATGACTCTGGGTTCAGTCCCTGGTTGGGGAACTAAGATTCCACATGCCATGCACATGGCGTGACCAGATAGATAGGTAGTAGCTCTTGTTTTCCGTCCTTAATAAAATGCTACAGTGAACATTAAGGTACATGTATCTTTTTGAATTAGAGTTTTCTTCAGATATATGCCCAAGATTGGGACTGTTGGATCATTTGGTAACTTTAAAAATTTTCACTTCTTAAATTAATAAGCTTTCCTCAGTGTTGAAAGCATGTTTTGTGCCTGTTAGTAATTAAAATTCTGTTTTTAAAAAAACATGTATGAGGGGAAATTGCCTGGTGGTCCATTGCTTAGTTAGGACTTGGCGCTTTCAGTGGCAGGGCCTGGGTTCAATCCCTGGCTTGGGAACTGAGATCTGGCAAGCCTCACAAAGCAGCCAAAAAAAACAGAATATATGATAGCCTTTGTCTTTCCTTTAGAACACTGGAACCTATTGGAAGAATTCTACCTTAGATCATTTAAAGTTATCTTGTGGGTTAATCTTATTCTGAGGGCCTGCTGTTTCATTTCTACACACTTTGGGTGTATCATATTAAAAATATGGATATTTTTATTAGGTAGCCAGAGTGCCATTATCACACTTTATAAAAATAAACTAATTCCTTTTTATCATCTAATAACCATCATAATAAGATTACCCTGATTGAGACAGGAATATATTTTTATAGTTGGTTTGTTTTGAGTGTGGATCAAAATAAGATCTTCACATTATTACATTGGTTACACGTCTTTGTTTTCCCCTATTTTTACCCCTGCTGTTGCTTTGTGGCAGAAACTGATTGTTACGTAGTATATCATATATTCTAGATTTCTCTCTTCTTGTGATGTCATTGATTACATTCAGGTGTAACTTTTATGGGAAGAGATAAGAATACTTGATAGACTGGGCATACACACTGAGGAAACCAGAATTGAAAGAGACATGTGTATCCCAGTGTTCATCGCAGCACTGTTTATAATAGCCAGGACGTGGAAGCAACCTAGATGTCATCAGCAGATGAATGGATAAGAAAGCTGTGTTACATATACACAATGGAGTATTACTCAGCCATTAAAAAGAATACATTTGAATCAGTTCTAGTGAGGTGGATGAAACTGGAGCCTATTATACAGAGTGAAGTAAGCCAGGAAGAAAGACACCAATATAGTATACTAACACATATATATGGAATTTAGAAAGATGGTAACGATAACCCTGTATGCGAGACAGCAAAAGAGACACAGATATATAGAACAGTCTTTTGGACTTTGTGGGAGAGGGAGAGGGTGGGATGATTTGGGAGAATGGCATTGAAACATGTATAATATCATATATGAAACAAATCGCCAGTCCAGATTTGATGCAGGATACAGAATGCTTGGGGCTGGTGCACTGGGATGACCCAGAGAGTTGGTACAGGGAGGGAGGTGGGAAGGGGGTTCAGGATGGGGAACACGTGTACACCCGTGGCAGATTCATGTTGATGTATTGCAAAACCAATACAATATTGTAATTAGCCTCCAATTAAAATAAATAAATTTATATTTTAAAAAAGAATACTTGATAGATATTTGTGAGTGCTCTATGTTGGATCATTTAAGAGGTATAGTATCTGGTCCTACTTTGAATTATGGTAAGATTTATTAAAGGCTCAAGTGGTGATAGCCTGATCCTCCCCTCTCCAATTGTAAAGTTTTCTGTCAAGTCTGTCATCTTATTTATTGATGATTGATACTTAACAGCATCTTTTCATTAGGGCTGTGTGCTGTCTTGTCCAAGTCTTTGTGACTCTATGGACTATAGCCCTCGAGGCTCCTCTGTCCATGGTATTTTCCAGACAAGGATACTGGAGGGGGTTGCCATGCCCTCCTCCAGGGAATCTTCCTGACCCAGGGATTAAACCTGCAGTTCTTAGGTCTCCTTTATTGGCAGATGGGCTTTTTATCACTAGCGCCATCTGAGAAGCCTCTTCTTTAGAGCTGTGGTTCTCAAATTCTAGTGTACATTAGAATCACTTGGAGAGTTTGTTTAAAAAAAAAAAAACACCAATTGCTTGGGCCTATCCCCAGAATTTCCAGTTCAGTAGATTTGGGGCATAGCCTGAGAATTTACTTTTCTAGTGCAATTCATTAAAAAAACAAAAACACAATTCCCCAGTGATATTGTTGGTACAGGACCATACTTTGGAAATCACTTTAATTAGGAGTTTGAAAACAGTGATTTCTGAATTTCTAGCATTGCTTCTCCACTTACTAGCTAGAATCATTCAGTAAGGGACTTCTTTTTAACCAGGGCTGTTTGGGTATCTTGAAATAGTTTGTACAGAAAAGTTATGAATACATGTAAAATTTTATATATTGTTAATATATATGTATTATATATATTCTTGTATAATTTTTTACATATCCATTGTATTTCAATTAATTTTTTTTTTTTTCGCTTCTCTCATTGTCCCATCTTTGATCAATGATAATCGCTTTACATTGGCTCCTGTCTCCTTTTGGTACTACTTATTTGTCTCTGATAACTTCCTTTCTGCTATGAATAAGATGTCTCAGGCTAATCTTCTAACAGTAGACCTGGATCAGTAATCCTGCAAGCAACCCTCATTTTCTTTGCTGGGAAATAGTGTTTAGAAACCATTTTCTGGTCATTGGGTATGCTCATTGCTATTGAATTAATAATATCTGTCTTTTAACAAATTATCACAAAGCTTAGCTGCCTAAAACAGCAAACATATTTTATTTCACATGGTTTCTGAATGTCAGCAATCCAGGAGCCTTTTAACTAGGTGGTTCTTCCTTAGAGTCTCTTGCTGCTGCTAAGTCATTTCAGTCGTGTCTGACTCTGTGCGACCCTATGGATGGCAGCCCAACAGGCTCCCCCGTCCCTGGGATTCTCCAGGCAAGAACACTGGAGTGGGTTGCCATTTCCTTTGCCAGTACATGAAAGTGAAAAGTGAAAGTGAAGTCGCTCAGTCGTGTCTGACTCTTAGCGACCCCGTGGACTGCAGCCTACCAGAGTCTCTTAAGCAGTTGCAAAAAGATGTTGGCTAGAGCAGGAGTTTGGAGAAGGCAATGGCACCCCACTTCAGTACTCTTGCTGGAAAATCTCATGGATGGAGGAGCCTGGTAGGCTACAGTCCATGGGGTCACGAAGAGTCGGACACGACTGAGCGACTTCACTTTCACTTTTCACTTTCATGTATAGGAGAAGGAAATGGCAACCCACTCCAGTGTTCTTGCCTGGAGAATCCCAGGGACAGGGGAGCCTGGTGGGCTGCCGTCTGTGGGATCGCACAGAGTTGGACACGACTGAATCGACTTAGCAGCAGCAGCAGCAGAGCAGGAGTTATGTAACCTTAAGCTGGTGGATCTGCTTCCAGATGCAGAGCTGTTGGCAGGATAGTTCTGGTCATAAAATGTCATCTGGCTTTTCCCATAATGAGAAACAACCTAAATGGAAGCCACAGTTTGTTTTACAATCTAACCTTTGAAGTACCCTAGCTTCATTTCTGTCATTTGCTGTTGATTATGTGGAGCAAATCTGGTACATGTGGAAGGGACTAATATATAAGGGTGTGAAAACCAGGAGGCAGAATCATTGGGGGCCATCTTAGAGCCTGGCTTACTTACATTTTCCTATAATGTGTATAAGATGTTTTCAGAATATTTGTTGTCTGTTGCTCTACAAGATAAAATTTAAGATTTCTTTAGTATCTCACTAAGAATTCTTTTAAGTGTCAGTTTTCAGAGTCAGGAATTGCTACCCATGATACTTCAAAAATACCATTTTGTGTAGTCACTGAGTTATGTCAACAATTAGACACCTAGGTAGGTTAACCTGATTGAACTTGTTAACATTTGTAATGATAAATTTTTTTATTATTTTAATTTTATTTTTTATGTCAAATATTTATTTTCAAAGTGCAAATTACATAAAAAGGTTGTTTAGAAAAGTCTTGTTTTCATCCCAGTCTCTTAATTTGTACTTTCCATCCCATTAAGTGGATTGTCCCTTTCACCATTAGCAGCTGATGATTTAAAATTAATTTCTGTTTATCCTTACAGTGTCTATTTTTACAGTTGTTTCTTTGCAGATGTTCTGTTTTTAAAAATGGCTCTATTTGGATTGTTGACCTCTCATTTATATAGTTGACCTTTGAACAACTCGGGGGTTAAGGGTACTGACCCTCTGTGCAGTCAGAAACTGAGTATAATTTATAGTCAGGGGAAAAAAAAAAATTTATAGTCAGTCCTGCATGTTCATAGTTACAGATCATCCAACAGTGGATGGCTTAGTGCTGTAGTATTTACTATGGGAAAAAAATCTGTGTAAGTGGACCCACACAGTTCAGACTTGTATTTTTCAAGGGTCAACTGTAATTCGAAAGCCATAAAATTCATCCCCTTGAAGTATATAAGTTTAGTGGTTTTTAAGATATTCTCAGAGCTGTCCAATCATCACCAGTCAATTTTAAAACATTTTTATCACTCCAGAAAGAAACCCCATATCCTTTAGTAACTATTTTCCTCCCACGCCATGCATGTACACACTTATATCCTAGACGTGCTAATACACTTTTCTCTGTAGAATGCCTGTTCTGGATATTTCGTGTGAATGAAATCATATTGTATGGAGTCTTTTGTGACTGGCTTCTTTCATTTAGCATGTTTTCAAGGTTCATCCATGTTGGAACATCTATCAATATACACTTCATTTCTTTTTATGGGTGTGTAGATACCAGTAACATTTCACTTATCCATTCATCAGTTGATGATTCTTTGGATTGTTCCACTTTTTGATTATTATGAGTGATGCTGAACATTGTACAGTTTGTATGTGGACTTAGGTTTTCATTTCTCTCTGAGTGGAATTACTGTGTTTACAGTGTGCCACACTGTTTTCCAAAGTGACTATAGCACTTTTTATTCCTACCAGTAGTATACGAGAGTCCCAATTTCTCTACATCTTCCCCAGCACTTGTTATTGTCTGTTATAATCCTCGTGGTTATAAAATAGTACTTCTTTATGATTTTGATTAGTATTTCCTAGTGACTGATGATGTTGAGCATCTTTTCATTGACCATTTGCATACTATCTCTGGAGAATTGTTTATTCAGATATTTGACCTAGTTTTAATTAAATTATTTGCCTTTTAATCACTGACTTGTAAGAGTTTTCTATATATTCTATATACAGATCTTCTATCAGATATAAGATTTACAGATATCTTCTCCATTTTATGGTTTTTGGTTTTTTTTAACTTGATGGTGGGCTTTGCAGCACAGAAGTTTTTCATTGTGAAGGAACCTCAATTTATTTGTATTTTGGATTGTCACTTTTGCTTTTGGTATCATACTAAGAAACCATTTCCTGACTCAAGATTGTAGAGATTTACCAAGATTCCTTCTAAGAGTTCAGCTCTAACATTTAGGTTAGTGATACATTCTGAGGTAATTTTCCAGATGGCACTAGTGGTAAAGAATCCACCTGCCATTGCAGGTAGACATAAGAGATGTGGGTTCAATCCCTGGGTCACAAAGATCCCCTGGACAAGGAAATGGCAGTCTGCTCCAGTTTTCTTGCCTGGAAAATCCCTTGGACAGAGGAGACTGGAG
The DNA here is from genome assembly GCF_027580195.1 of Bos mutus. Taxonomy (NCBI): domain Eukaryota; kingdom Metazoa; phylum Chordata; class Mammalia; order Artiodactyla; family Bovidae; genus Bos; species Bos mutus. Next base: position 17,402,447 of record NC_091633.1, read on the forward strand.
GGCTACAGTCCATAGGGTTACACAGAGTTGGGCACAACTAAAGCGACTGAGCAAGCACGCATGCGTAAGGATAGAGTCCACATTGATTCTTGCCTGTGTACATCCAGTTATCCTGGCACCATTGTTTGAAAAGTGTTTTTTCCTCATTAAATTGTCTTGGCATCCTTGTTGACATTTACTTTTCTTCCCTCGTATGCAAAGTGAAGCATACTATATGTACTGCGCTGCACCCATGGGGTTTTTTGTTTGAAGACATCGTATTTCCTAGAAATTACCTATATTACTGTATCAAGATTTTCCTTAGACTTTTTTAAAAAAAATATTTGTATATTTGTATATTTATTTGGCTGTATTGGGTCTTAGTTGCAGCGGGCAGCCTGTTTGTTGCCCTGTAGCTTGTGGGATCTTAGTTTGCAGGCCAGGGGTTGAACCCATGTCTCCTGCATTGCAAGGCATATTCTTAACTACTGGACCACCAGGGAAGTCCCTCCTTAACACATTTTTTTTTTGCCTGAGGCATATGAGATCTTAATTCCCAAACAGGGATATTCTGATTCATTTGGAAATTGCCATATATACAGTATAAGGTATGAATCCAGTTTATCTTGTTCCAAATAGCTCTCCAAAATTTTTAACCAGTTTTGTTATTCTATAGTTTACATACAATAAAATAAGTGTACTTTTAAGTGTACTTTTTGATGAGAACTACTCCAGTACCACCCATTGCAGGCAGCCACTGATCTACTTTCTCTTACTTTTTGACTTTTCTAGATATTTTTTAGTAAGTAGAATTGTGTGTTGTATTTCTGTGTGTCTAGCTGATTTGAGAATATTTCATATTATCATCTGCATCATTTTGTTCCTTTTTATTGCTGAACAAGATTCCATTTTTATGATTATACCATGGTTGGTTTACCCATTACCAACCAGTTCATGGGTATTTGGATTATTTTCAGTCTTTGGTTGTTTTCATAAAGCTTTGAAGAGCGTTTGTGAACTAATGTTTGTGTGAACGTTTGTGTTCATTTCTCTGGGTTAAATATCTAGAATTAGAGTTGTTTAGTTGTATGGTAAGTGCAATTTTAAATTAATAAGAAACTGATAAATTGTTTTCCAAAGTGGTTGTGTCATTTTACATTTCAGCTGATCAGCCATGAATGAGCATTATGGTTACTCTACATCCTTGCCAACTTTGGTATTGTCTGTTTTTTTAGTTTTAGCCTATCTGGTCTGTTACCTCATTGTGATTTTAATGTGCATTTCTTTGATAATTACTGATTTTTTTTTTTTTTTTAAGAAATTTTATTAATTTATTTGACTGCCTTGGGTCTTAGTTGCAGCACATGGGATCTTCATTTACTCATGCAGGATCTTTCATTTTAGACTCTCTAGTTGGAGTGTACCAGCTCAATGGTTGTTGTGTACGGGCTTAGTTGCTTCACTACATATGGGATCTTTGTTCCCTGACTGGAGATCAAACCTGCGTCCCCTGTATTGCATTAGCTATACATTTGTAATCATTGCTTTAGCTGCATCCCTAAAACTTGATGTGTTGTATTTTCATTCAGAATATTTTCTGTCTTACGATTTCTTTAACCAAAGGGCTTTAAATCTTAGTAATGTGTTTGTAATCGCCAAATACTTGGTTATTTAGGGTGTATTGATATTTCTGTTTATTTTTTCATTCCATTAAGATCAGAAAACAGAGTGCTACGAAATGCCATTTTCATCCTATATTAAGTATCCATGTGTAGTTAAATCTTTATCTGGATTTCTCTTCCATTCTGTTAAATTGTCTGTCTTTAGATAGACTACTTTCCCACCTATCCACTCCCAATATTGATTTTTTTTTCCCTCAAGTGTTTTTGACTTTTCTTTTGGTTATTTTTCCATATGAACTTGATATTCAGGTTGACTACTAAAAAATCAGTTGACTTTTTAAAAACCTTTTTATTGAGAATTTCAAACATATACATATAAGCAGTTTGAATAGTACATCAATGTAAAAGTACTCATCACTCAGGTTTAACAGTTAGAAACTCACGGTCACTTTTGTTTCATCTACAACACCTCTCCCCTCCTCAGATTGTTTTGAAGCATATCCTAGATACACTATTTTATTTGTAAGTATTTTATAATTTTTAAAGAGTCTTATAAAAACAAACATAAAACACTACAGTTCTCCAAAAGTTTCCCAGTTTTTAGAGCCCAGAAACTTGTCATCCTCTGCCCATCTGCCTGCTGTTGTCTCACTTCCATATTAAAGTCCTTTTCTAATGCAAAAAAAAAAAAAAAAAAAAAAACTACAATGCTATTATTACACCAGAAAGAGTTAACCAGGAGTTCCCTAATATCCTCAAATTTCTGTGGCTTTTGTTAAAATACGTATTTTTTACAGTTAATTTGTTCCAGTTAGGATTCAAGTGAGGTTTACAAGTTGCATTTGTTTTTCATGTTTAAGCCATTTTTAAAGTTATTTTATGTTGTAAATTTTTATTATGAAAATTTAGACAAGTTTTGTTCATTTATACCATTACACTGTTACCCTAGGTACCATTGTCATTTCACTAATCAATACTTTTGTATGTATCTTTAAGAGTTGTGGACTATTTCTTTTTTAAAACCATAGTTAAGGTACCATTACCTAAAATAAATTATAAATTATTTCTTGCTATCAAATATCTAAGCACGTTTTTCTTACTGCCTTAAAATTTTTTCTTAATAGTTGGCTTGTTGAGCCACAATCCAAAATCCACACTTTTCATTTGATTGCTATCTCTGTCTTAATATTAACTCTTTTTATTTATAGTTTCCCCCTCAGGTTTTCCCTTTTACATCTTATTTAAATCCAGTTTGTTTGGCCTGTATTCTTTCCCACCATCTGAACTTCATGGATTGGATCCCTGTGGTATTAGTTAAAGTGATCCTCTGTCCGCTGTAGGTCTCTGATAGTATATAAATAAGAAAGACTTGTTAAGTTTAGGTTGTATTTTTTTTAAAACCTTTACATGGAATGTTTCATAGATGGTGTGTGTAGTTTTATTAGAAGTCAGTGTCTGATCTCCTTTTTTTTCTTTCTTTGATAGTAGGAGTAACTTGGCTGCCTTATATATCCAGGATAACATTTCATACCAGCTCTTCTCTGTTTGTTTTAGCAGCACTGGCAGTGACTATCTAGCGCTAGGTTCATTATTTCACTAAGGATTGCAAAATGATGACATTCTCATTCTATCATCTCTCCTTCAGTTGTTAACTGGACTGTTTCTATAAAGAAAAACTTTTACCTTGTTAAGCTATTTGGTTACCGTGAAGTACAGCTTGTAAAAGAAAGGTTACTAAACTGCCCATCATTTCAAAGCAATTTTCAAAATAATGAGTTCGTTTCCTATTATCTCCGTGACTGATGAGAGTCTGTTGTTGTTCTGTTAGTATGAATTCCTGGATGTTAATATTTGAACCACATTAAATTTATAAATATATTCTTTAGACATTAACTTAAGGGAGGATTGTTATCTTTATCTTGTCTTCTTATGCACAAACAAATTATGCCTTTCTGCTTGTTTAAATCTGTTTCTCTGTCTTCAGTAGTGTTTTTTCAGTTTTCACCTCAGGTAGTTTCTTTTTTTATTGTTAATGTAAACTGGGTTCATCTTTCCATTGTATCTTCTAAGTAGTTACTCATGAAGTAAATTTATGAAGTGTGGTATATGAAGGCTATTGGCTGTCTTTATGTTAACTTTATATCCTGCTACTTTACTCCATCAAATAACAAAAAATTAAGGACTTGCTTCTGAAATACAGCCATAGATCATGTAGGGCATATCTTTCCTTCATGATAGTAGTACCTTTTTGCACCAAACTACCTCTCTGTCTTCTTGGTGCATGATGCAGTTCTCATTTTTGCATCCTGTGAGAAAGGATTTTGTTTGAAAATATGCTGAAGTCAGGAACATTTGGGGACAGATATTCTTGAGCGGGGAGGGTGGTTAAATAGAGTGGGATCTGAGTATTATAGGATGTTGATTAGCATCCCTGGCCTCTACCCATTTAGATACTAGTAGCTTCCTCTCCTTCCTTAACTGTGACAACCAAAAATGTCTCCAGACATTGCCAAATGCCCTTTTTTTTTTTATGTCTTCTTTGGAGAAATGTCTGTTTAGATCTTTGGCCCATTTTTTGATTGGGTCATTTATTTTTCTGGAGTTGAGCTTTGAAAGGCAAATGCCTTTGAAATGCCCTTTGAAAGGCAAAATTGTTCCCAGTTGAAAACCATTGACAAAAGGAAATGGCTAAAGTATGGCCAACATAAACTGTGGTTTAAGATTAAGGTAGATTCAAACTATAGGGATTGGGACACGACCATAAAACCAGGTCTGCCTCTGTACAGATTTAAGATTGTATTCATTGTTTTTATAGTTAAAATTTTTCTTTTAGAAATCCATAAAGTTGACTAGCTTTTGGAGAGAAAAAAAAAGTGAGGATTATAAATATAAAAAGAAATAGACAAACTTTCATATGATATTTGAGTTTGGGATGGTTTTTCTTTCTTGAAGGATATGCTTTTTCAATATGAGGGAATCTCAAGATTGAATTCAGATAAATATTCTTACTAGTTTCCTCTGTTTTCAGGCTTGCTTTTCTAACCAGATAATAAGTATATATAACCAGCTTTCCTACATATCAGCAACAGTCAAGTGTTTAGCAAAAATTTCAGATGTTTTTAAGAAAATTTATCTCTACCTTGGCAGTTCGTTCTGATGATTTTGTGAACATAAGTTACACATTCTTTGTGTCCTGTGGAATTGGTGGTTCACAGCTTTTTCCCTTGAGTGATTTAGTTAACATAGCACCATAAACCCATCACAGGCAACAGTCAGTGCTGTAATAAACATGTGAGAAAAGGGTACACAGAGCATGCAGCTTGCTGTTTTGTGGGGGACTGGGAAAGACATATTACAGAGATGGCAGTTGACCTAAACTGTTAATGAGAGCTTTAATGGGGCCGATTATAGGCAAGAACTCTTATTTAGAAACCTGCAACATGATAGCATGTGATAACTATGTTTGAGAATGAGCAAGAATTTAGTGGTGGAAGATTTTTAAAAATGGAGTTAAGATTAGTGTTGGGTCTCTTTGCACTTTTTTTGTTGTATTTTTGTTTTTCTTTGAGTAAAATCCAATGCCCTTCTCTAGCCATGGCATAATTTAGTGTATCAAACAGGGATGATCTGAGAAATAATATGGGAAATGTTTCATAGTGCTGTAAGAGTCTCATAATTACAGGGACTTGATCAACTCTGTGGGTCATCGCAGAGTGTCTCTGAGAATGTGGCTATCAAGCTGACCCCCTCAAGGACAAGTAAAAATTTTCCAACCTGACAGTAGGGAATTGGGGATTGAGGCTGAGGAATGGCATAGATGATAGGAAAACAGCCCATAGTGATGGAAGAGGGGTGGGTGCGGAATAGCGTGGCATTTGAGAGACAGGCAGAAATGTCAGACCATACAGAGCCTTATGGACCAGTTCATGTATTTTATGCTAAGGAGATGCTATTTTCTAATATTACATCATTTTTTCCTGCAGTACCAAATATGCCCCAACAACGGCAAGACCAACACCATCAGAGTACCATGATGCACCCAGCCTCAGCAGCAGGCCCACCAATTGTGGCCACCCCACCAGCTTATTCCACACAGTATGTCGCCTACAGTCCTCAGCAGTTTCCAAATCAGCCTCTTGTTCAGCATGTGCCACATTATCAGTCTCAGGTAAGCCTGATATGACCTAATAACTCTTAACTGTTGTTCCATTTAAGTAAGTTTCAGTGTGATAAAGGGGTTTTCTGTATATCTTGTGTTATGTGCTATGGTGGGGGTAGACAGCTAAGGATTTGGGGGCCCCTTTTAACAGAAAGGTGCTGATCAGTGTAGGTGTTTCAAAGAAAATAGCCAAAAACAAACTGATTTAGAATTTTCTAAATTCTGTATTTATAATTTATAAGTTTTGGAAACCTGCAAACCATGAAGTTAAGACATAACTAAAATCTACTTGATTATATCTGATAACTTTAATGTTTTTTCTTAATTTTTTATTTAAACACAGCATCCTCATGTCTATAGTCCTGTAATACAGGGTAATGCTAGAATGATGGCACCACCAACACATGCCCAGCCTGGTTTAGTGTCCTCTTCAGCGACTCAGTACGGGGCTCATGAGCAGACACATGCGATGTATGGTAGGAAACACTTTTTGTTTTTTCTCAGTGTGTGTCTTAATGTGTTTTAAACTTCTGTTTAAGAATAACTCTGCCTTTTATGACATTGAGGGTCAAGAATCTTAAAAAAAAAAAAAAGGAATCTGGTTCTCTCTGACCTAGTCTGTAAGTCTTGGCAAATCATTTCTGCTTTTGTTCTTGAAATTTCTCTCTTTAACTAAAAATGTAATAATGTTTGTAACAGAAGGCATCTTTTGTAGAGAAATGTATCTTCCTTCTCTTCCTCATCAGTAACATCATTTGGTATACTCTTCCTAAGGCATGCAGGAAGGTTTTTCCTTAATGAAAGCACTCTCTAGCAAGAAAACATTCTCCCTCACTCTTTATTCTGGGGGCCACTGACATTGCATATTTTTGATTGCTATTTGTTATAATACTACTGTGTTTCTTCATTATGCTGTATTTTAAGTGGTCGAAATTGTGTCATACTAGATCTGCTTTAGACAGAGTCATACTGTAAGTGTAATCAGTATGCAATGATAAAAGTATTCTATATAAAATTAATATATATAAGACTACTAAGCTAAAATTGCCATCTTAGTTTTGTGGCCAGAGAACTTTGTACAAGTAAACTTTGCAGCTTTCTATAAAGTACTAAAATAATACCATTTTCAATGTTGAGAATTTAAAATAAAATTCCCACCTTATATTTTATAGAATAGGATTAATTAGTTATCTCATATTTTTCAAAATGCACCTTTAATTATTAATAGTACCAGTTTTATTGAGATCTGAATTTTGTTTTGAACTTTTTTGAGAACTCCTTTACTGTCATTTAAGTTTTCCCATTGGCATTTCAGTTTGTTTTGGAGTGGGAAAAGAGAAATTTAAATTTATTTGTACAGTTGAAAAGAGAACAACCCCTGTGAGAATGAAATTAATATTACATGCAGCTGCGTGGACCTTTTCTTTTTAAAACCTCGTTAAACTTTTTGAATGACTAAGAATGTAAAGACTTTCAGTTTTTTTAACTTTAGATTACAGTTTATAACGTTTTGTAGGTTAACAGGAATAGGACTCAGGCAGCAACAACCATTGTTCTTGTCACCCAGAACTCACTTCTAATGTTTACTTTTTGGAGCCATGCTCCTTTCCCACTGGTTCACTAATCATAGAAATTTTATGTGACATTTTTTTAATATAAAATACTTTTCAGATCTTACTTTTCCACACTTAAAATCTTTTATTGTTGATTATACTCTTTAAATTTAAATAATGTGCTTGTAACATTTTGAAAACCTTTCAAGAAACCCATCCATAATTTAATTGAAAGGTTGACAGACTAATTTGGTTTATGATTTTAGTTATGATCTCCTGTCATTGGGTTGTCTTGCTGCTGCTAAGTCGCTTCAGTCGTGTCCGACTCTGTGCGACCCCATAGATGGCAGCCCACTAGGCTCCCCCGTCCCTGGGATTTTCCAGGCAAGAACACTGGAGTGGGTTGCCATTTCCTTCTCCAATGCAGGAAATTGAAAAGTGAAAGGGAAGTCGCTCAGTCGTGTCCAACTTTTTGCGACCCCATGGACTGCAGCCCACCAGGCTCCTCCGTCCATGGAATTTTTCAGGCAAGACTGCTGGAGTGGGGTGCCATTGCCTTCTCCGATTGGGTTGTCTTAACCCGAACTAATTATGTTGTGAAAAGGCATCACTGATTTATCACACTAAGTTTTACACAATTTGTATATATTTCAACAGTTTTCCAGTTTGCTAAAGTCTTAGGTGAAAAGTTCATAATGATTGTTTATACATACATTCCTGAATATATCATGATATAACAAGTGGAAAAACATTTCTTTCTTCCCATTTTCTGGCATACTCCCTTTGGAATAAGATCTGAAACTTTTGAGCTAAAATTTCCGTTGCTTTTAGAGAATAGCTATTTGTATGCCCATGCCTTTTGAGATACTGTAGTAATACTGTTGAGCAGAATCTTTCTCCTCAGTGTATTCACTCACTGCCAGCCTGGCTTTGTCTTTTGAATGGATATTCATTGGTTTGAAACATCCAGTACAGTACAGTAAATACTATATTTGAGGCACTAATGGTTTTATAACTACTTTGCAAAATATTTCCATTTGAAAAGCAGTTGGTCTCAGACTCTGAAGTCCATTCAGATGTGGGTAAACAGAAAAATACTGCAAAAAAACAAAATACTAGACCTAATGTCCAGTGAAACTTAGAATGAACTAGTCATCAAAGCTACTTATTTGATGCCAGGAGAAAGTTGGCTCAACCATATCTGAATTAACTCTCCTACGATTTACACAGATTGAGTTTTATTGATGTCTGTTGATGAGGGTAGGCTAGGGGCAGCGCCGTACCTAGATTTGGTATGATTATTTTTGGTTCTCTTTTGGACACTACATACCCTGAAGAAGACACCAGGAAATGAATTATTTTGTTATTTACTGCAATAAACCATAATTTAATCTGCTGTAGCAAGTTTATTAATTCATCAGTGATTTATTTTAGGTCTTACAGATTTTTAAGTCAGACTTTAAACTTTTACAAATTTTTGTACATTTTGTTTTGTCTGTAAAGAATACAAATTTTTAAGTACATTATTTTAAACTGTAAGATAAAATTTGCATAGAAATGCTAATTTTATACTCATTTCTCTTAAACAGTTTATATTATATTCCAAAAGGAACTAGATATTTTTAGTATGGATTATTTTTTAAGCTATATCCTATCTAGATTTTTTTTTTAATACAAACAAAAAATATGCACCCAGATGTTGATGACAGTTGTTATGTTACCTTTTTGTCATTTATTAATCATTACGGTCATAGCAAGAGCCTTTGAGAATAGAAATGACTACAAAATGAAAGGCTGGTTATTGTTTTAAAATTTTTTGGCATATTAACTGTAAGTATGCTAACAAATCCTTGAACGTTTATTTAAGGTACTAGGAGAAATATATTCTAAGTTTGTTGACCTTGTATTCTTTCTAGCTATCTTAGGAGAGACTCTGATCACAAACTTCATCTCTTTGACCTTAATTTCACTTTCATCACTGCGTCTGCCCTCTTTCTCCAAATAAGTTACTTTTTGTTTCCTTAACATCTAGTCTTAAAATTCTTCTGATTTTGTTTCATTCATCTTGTTTTGTTTTCCCTTTTAGAAATAGTAATAATGAAACTTTCTCTGCTAACTAAAGCCATCAGGAAGAGTTAAATCCAGAATCTTTTTCTTTGGGCTTATTTTTGGTAGTTTAATGCAGATAAATTCGAAAGTACAGTAGGCAGAAAGATGTAAAGTGCACCTATTAATCCTCTCCCTTACAACCTCCTGTTAATGTTTTGGTGCATATCCTTCCAAGTGTACTTACGCACCCACGCACACCCGCACACCCCTTTATGTAGACAGTTTAATAATAAATGATATCACACTCTTGTTTAATATTAATATTACTATGTTTCTCAGTTTTTGGATCCATTCCCAGATGCGTAGTAAACATCTTACAGAACAAGCTGTAAGGTGACATTTCTGTTAGTAATGATTGGCAAAATTGGACTAGTCTTTTGAATGAAATTTGGTAAATATTATTTTATATTGGTATATTTTTTATATTAGAGTTGTTCAGTGGAATGCAATGTTGGTCTTTTTATTAGATAATGACTTTATTCCTTTCGTTTAAGCAAATGAGCAAGTGGAACTCGACCGCCCAATACAGAAGAAAAAAGTGTCTTTCACTTCAGCTCCATCTTACTTAATTTTGTAGTAATGTTTAAAGTGCTTGTCATCTCTTATAAAATAAGAAAAATGAATTATGCATGAATACAAAAAGAAATTACTAAATATGTCAACCTTTCCAGAAAATTAGGAAAATGCACACCTTAAAAGGCTAATTAACCTTTCTATTTCCTAAATTCAGCATGTCCCAAATTACCATACAACAAGGAGACAAGCCCTTCTTTCTACTTTGCCAGTGAGTTGGGTTTTTTATACTAATTTTAATTTGAACAGTAAAACACTTTTTAAAGAATACATGTTAAGGGAGTAGACTTGTTGAGCAATCTTTTCCTTGTGCCAGACAAAATCATTAAAAAATACATATATCTGAAAATAATTCAGAGTTTTTAAAAAGGAAGTATAACCCAGCTTAAGAAAGCTGGAGTTAATTTAAAAATTGACTTGTTTCAGAAATAAATTTTTGCATACCAAGCAAATATGTGACTGTTTCGGAATGCCTAATACATTCCTTGTTCAGAGAAAATCTTCCTGAACAGCCTTTTTTCATAGCAAAGCAAAACAAGCCACAAGTGTAAAATATACAATTTTTTTAAAAATATATATCCTGGTAAGAAAAAATTTATTCTTACAAGGATTTTTATTTGAGTAGGGTTGAAATACTACGGGAGAAGCGTTCCTGTATTTTCAATCCTTGCATGACTACAGGTTTAAAATATTCAGGTAGCAGACACCTCATGGATGTCTTGAACTTAAGCAGGAAAACATGATCTAGCAGCCACCAGAGATTACCTTGAGTAACACCAGCCCCTCTCAGCAGTGGAAAGGTAGATGATTGCTCTTAAATGGAGAAAGTCTGAGCAGGGATTTCTTTTAGAAATGAACTTGTAAGGTTTGTTTTCTCTATTTGTAGGGAAATCTTAAGGCTTATTCATGGACTTTTGGTATTTGGAAGGGGAAGTCACTAACTTGCAGAAACGGATGATAGTGTAGTATGTGGTCACTTTATGTGAAATACTGTTTTCTCAAGACTATTAAGGATTAAAATGTTATCATAGAGACTAAATTTTAAATTATTTTGGAATAACTGAATGTCTGAATATACTAGGTGGCAAATTTTAAAAAGCATTGAGAAAACATTTTGACATTAATTGTGCCTTGGTATCCAAAAATAAGTGCGTACATATTATTTATTTGGTGCTAGGAAATGTTAACAAATTTAATCCTTTAATAGATGCTCTTTAAAAAGGAGTCTTGCTGTGTATATAACTATTGAAGGGGAATTCTGTATGTGGTATAGTATATAAAAGACAGTGTCAGTAATTCTAATGTACTCAGTTTGAGGTCTCAAATGTAGTTATCCTCACCATCTTACTGTCTCTGTTAGTAGATTTGGAGTCAGTTTCCTGGTAAGTAGCTAAAAGCTTAATCACCACACCTAAGCATTAACTGCCTTAGCACAAGTTTCCCTAAAAGAGAATATCAGTATTTTTTAAAAGAAACTAATAGCGGGGCTGCAGTTTGTGATTTAATTTGCTGCTTTATACCCCACCTCCTTCTAAATAAGCTTTTTGCCCTGTTTTTTTTGGTCTAGTTGCCTTTTATTCCCCTTTTAAAGTTTTCCACTTTCCTTCACTTCTTTGCTTCTGATTTTACCATCGAAACTAAAAGTTGGAAGATTTTGTTTCATTTTTGAGGTTTTGCCGTGCTGGTGATCTCTCATGACTTGTGCATCCAAGGCCAAAAATGAGAAAACCTAGTTAGAAATTAAATGCACAGCTCTGCGGACTCAGTTGGCTTCAGTAGGATCAGTTATGGCCTAGAAAACTTTTTGGACTGTGGTTATCTGGTGGAGAGCTAAATCAGAATTTTTAAGAAAAATCACTTTATTTTTAACCTCTCTGGAATCTTTAGCTAATGAGTATGTATAATAATAGCAGTTAAATGATAGATTTAGTTTAAGAAAGCCCAGAATTTTCTGCCTTTCACTCTCCACTTTTCCCTTTCCTAATTCTCTTACTTTCCTCATTTACTCTAACTTGGTTCCTTTCTCTCTCTCTCTCTGCCCCCCCCACCCCAACCCCTCCTCCTCTTTTAAAAATTTCCCTTCTACCCTAGCTGTGTTTGTTACTTTCTGAAGTGAGCTTTCAAGGAACCAAAGTATATTTTTGTTATTACTATTAAAGTCTAGTTTCTACATTTTCCCCAATTAGCTACTCAGTTTTCGTATTTGAAGGGGAAAAGAATTCCTGGATAAGGTACTTGCTTAGCAAGCGTCTTTTCAGAAAGATGATAAACAGAGGAAGATATTTCTAATCAGACATGCTTACATTTTATTTTCCAGCCTATGATGTCTGTTTAAATCTGCTTAATTTTTCTTATAATGCATTGTAGTTTATTGATGTTCAGATAGGGAGAAGATGGGTTTTTTTACACATTCAGCTCGGACTACTTGAAGTATTTGTGCTATGAATGTAAATGAGATATAGATAGCCTTTTAGTATTGGCAAATAAATCCAGAGGTGCCTTTTAAAAATGCATGATAAAAAATACTTCTGTCTTTATTTTTCTCAAAGTAATATCAAGGTTTTAACATTTTTCTAATTGGTGGATAATTAGTTAATTATGAGACTTCATGGGCATAATTATTCTTTGTAATGGCCATTCTTTTTTTTTTTTTTAACGTGTGAAAATCAAATAGCACCCAGCTAGAGTTGGTTGATGTTACTTTTTATTTTCTTATTACTTTGCTTACAGAGTAATTAGAAAGGAAAGTTAAATTTTCAGTACAAAAATTTCTTGAATAAATATGGTTAAATAAGTAGAAACCCTATGAGATTCTATAGTCTACCTCTATGAAACTTTATAAATAAGAATTTGGATTCAGGAATTGCTTTCCAGTTTAAGATTTACAAGAGCAGAGGTTCAAAATTTATGTCAAGTCTTTTAGACCAAGTGCCTAGACAGTTTGTGGAGATCTGCAAGTTAATTTAAATGATGATGAATGGCCTTTTAATAAGCCAATGAAGTAGGGGAAAAGACACTATTTTCATAAATTCATGGGATTGTGAAATTCAAGAAAGCTGTTAGTACATTATTTTTTTTCCACCTCCCAGGTATCAGTCACTGACTTGTTAAAAAAAAAACACCCAGAGAATATGTTGCCAGTTTTTCTTGTTAATATGTTCAATGTATGTTAACTGTTATAGTTAGGGGATTTTCCCAGTGTATAAACAGAAGTGCTTTGTTGAATCTAATCTAGATGTTAACTTAGTATACACTCCCACTAGGTGTTAGCCGTGGATGCACAGGTGATCCTAGCGCTGGCTCTTTGCCTCTCCTTCTCTCTTTAAAGGGTACCTATGCAGTTGAGGAGATAACCAGTTGGGCTGGAATGTTGGTAGCCCCTGGCCCTACAATGTCAAGTATTATAGAATTGTTTCATGTGCCTAACCTTCTGCATAACATTTACATGGGATTCACCCAGAGCCATCTCTGCTGGTGACTCTCAGCAGCCGGCCTACTAGACTACTGGAGTCAGGGTGCCTGATCCCAAAGGTGCTTGCTTCTCCCTATGAGTTCCCTGTGCGTAACATCATATGAAGAACATGAGGAAGTATTTTGAAATTGTTTCTGTGTATGGGCATAGCTTCTCAGGGATTTCAGGATTGATTTGAGAGAAGGCTGGAAGTCACACATTGACTTCTAAGAGGTATGTCTTGAGAAGACTGTCCTCAACTCATAGCCACATCATGGTTAGATTTGTATCAGTGTGCTATATTAGTAGTCACCGGAAGCAGTGAACCTGTCTTGTGCTTTTGATTCTCAGATTGCTGTATTGGGATGACATGAACAAATATCTGATCTCCCTGTTTTGTGCCAACGTATGGTCAGTGCTGACAGTTACAAAGAATTGGCTTTGCATTCTTACCTTCAATGAACACATTTTTACTTAAACTAAATCATCATATTTCCTTTGAAGTTACCCTAACTAGTAAAATTTTTTCTAAAGGCTGTGATGCTTTGAAGGGAGTTCAGTTTTCCTAAATACATAGTTTAGGTAATCCTAAATTATAAAACAAAGGTGAGAGATCTTGAGCGGGGAGGCCCAGGGAACAAACTGAGCAGCAAAGTGGCTTCTGTAATCAGCTGAGAGAGATTGTGGTCATTTGGCCCTGAAGATAGAGCCCTGACCTTGCCACACACCTTATCCAGCCCCTTACTGCAGCTTTGATACCATCTTGATACCATCTGTGCCCATAGGACACTGCGCCAGCTCCAGGGCAGTAGCATGGTGAGGTTAGCCAGATGATGGCCTTGAGCTACTGTGTGTGTGTGTGTGTGTGTGTGTGTGTGTGTGTGAGTGAGTGATAGAGAAAGATTGAATTATTTCTGTCTGTGCTTTTAAGTTGCTTTTTCAGGAAAACCTAGTGACTGTTATAAAAGTAAATTTAAACTGATCAGATTTAGATATAGTATGTATGTTATTTGAATAAAATGCTAGTGTGATTGGTAAGCAGTAACTTGACTTTTTTTTTTTCAAGAAGTGGATGGATTAAATGGAGTCAAATATAGAGATGGGTTAGGCATTGAGCATCAAGAAAGCTGTTGAGCTCAAAGTTGATGAGGCATAGAAGTGCAATGAAGACTACCACACACATCAATTATACACACTCCTTTTTATTTCACTTTAGTTTCCACTGGCTCCCTTGCTCAGCAGTATGCGCACCCTAATGCCACCCTGCACCCACATACTCCACATCCTCAGCCTTCAGCTACGCCCACCGGACAGCAGCAAAGCCAGCATGGTGGGAGCCATCCTGCGCCCAGTCCTGTTCAGGTAAGACACTCAGAGGCCTTCACCAGAATCGCCGCATCGTTCTGTTTACTGAGTGTTTTTTCCAGTGCCAGGCAAGATGCTAGGTACCACGTGATCAAAACACTTAGCAGCCCTGCCTCACCTAGGAGCCAGCGTACAGCTCTGCAGGCTGTGCCCCCAGTTTTAATCACCTTAAGGTACATATTGAGAATAAGGTGGTTAGGTAAGTTCTGAAAATTTTACCAATATAGAAAATTCTAACAAGGAATTTGCTTGGAACTTTTTTAAAACTCTCATTTCTAATGTTTATGTTATACGATTTTGTTTGTTTTCCTATTAGTTTCTTTAGTTGTGCTTTTTAAGAAGGCACTTAAGGAGCTCTTTGCTCCAGTTCCCTGGAGCAGTACTCTTGGTTCCCACTGCTTGGTTGAGGGCTTGCAGTCTGACAATCAGGCTTGTATCCCAGAAAAGAATGTCTCTTAATCTGTACTCTTTGCTGTCACTTTGCAGCACCATCAGCACCAGGCCGCTCAGGCTCTCCATCTGGCCAGTCCACAGCAGCAGTCTGCCATTTACCATGCGGGGCTTGCGCCAACCCCACCTTCCATGACACCTGCCTCCAATACACAGTCTCCACAGAATAGTTTCCCAGCAGCACAGCAGACCGTCTTTACCATTCATCCTTCTCATGTTCAGCCGGCTTACACCAATCCACCCCACATGGCCCATGTACCTCAGGTAAACCTGCTTTAGCCAACTTTTTGTGAAGACCAAGTAGGATATGAAAGTTATCAGATAAGCAGCAAAGAGCCAGATGTTCTTCAAGCTAGGAACCCCTGTGTGTGATGCCATCTGCTTGTCTCTTCTTTCCCACTCAAATACATGTGATCTGGCCTTAAATGAATGTTTGTGTGGTTTTGTAATGGGATCAGTGAAGTTGCTGATTGGTCAGTCTTTTGACATTTCCCAACTGAGGCCTTAAAAATACCTTTGACTCTGGAATGCAACCTAGTTCTTTCCTTACTGTGTCTGCATTGCTCTGTTTCTGTTTATATAGCTTTCTCGTTGCTATATATACACGTATATGTACACATACTCCCCCCACACCTCTCTCTCTCTCTCTCTCTCACACACACACACACAGGTCTGGCAAACAAGATGGGATTTTACAAATTCTCAACTCTGAGATGACTGCCCTGGGACTGTCCACTTGAATGTTAGTCACCTGAGTTCCTAAGAAATCTCTCCATTTGTTTCCCTGGCTATTCCTAAATCTGCTTTGACCATACGTTGTACTTCTTGAAAGGACTTGGCCTTGTACATTGGTGCTGTGTGATTTGAAGCTGGAAGCGCCCAGGTGTTCCCATTTTTCTTAAAGAGCAGATCCGGAAGCACTTGGGGCTCACCTCTAGCATAAGTTTCTAAAGGTTGAAAGGTGTGGTTGCTGCTGACTAAAGTCCAATGCGATCCAGGGCCAATTTGAATTGTCTTAATGAGGAGAAGGAGCTGCACTGAAGTTGGACTTTTAACACTGTCCTTTGAGGCCCTCCCTGGAGCTGTTAAGGGTGGATCGGCTGTATTTGATGTCTCTTTTTGCTGCTTTCATAACAGAACTCTCTTAGGCAGGTCTCAGCTTAAACTGCCTCACTGAACTCCGTTTCATGTCAAGCAGTGCACCCCTGAGGCTCTGGCATGGTGGGGCTGGAGATGCTGCTCAGTTGGAGCTAACTCTCAGAAGGCGACCTTGTAACTAGAGTTCCACGGCTCTGGGAAGTCTGGGCATCCTCCCCAGCAAACGGGCAGGTTCTGTAGTGTGGTGCACTGCAGTGGATGAGTTGCTTTTGATGGTGGGGAGGGGAGGTGGTTTGGTCAAGTGTGGGGCAGCATTGTTTGGCTGAATCAGGAGCTTTGTGAGACCTGGGGGCCGGTAGATGTCTAGCAGAGGCTGGTGGCTAAGTAGTTACGTGAATTTATATCTAAGTTGGGGTTCCTAAAACCTCACTTTTGTGTTTTTGTGCTGAAAGAACAAAAAGGTTAACATCTGCAGGGAAGTCCAGATGTGCCCTGGGTCTACTTGAACGTGTTAGAGTCAAAACAGGGTTTCCTTCAAGGCTTATATCATGGTGCACAGTATTGGAGGAGGAATTGAGGACTCGTCCTCCTCGCTCTGCAAATCTTTGCAGAGCTGGGGTCCAGCTGTTTGGGCTAAAACCTTTCCAATTTGACAGGGAGACGTGGTTGAACTCACTGTCACTTGGTACAGGGACACTGGGTTGGCCCTGATGATTTCAGATTACCCCTCCCCACCTAACTGGAGCCATTCACTGCAACTCCTCCTGCTGCTGCTTTATCGGCGGATCTTTCAGCAGAGCAAAGGAGCCTGAGAGTTTCTCACTGCCTTGACTCATTCTTCACTGAGGTGTGCTGGTGAGCAGGCGAGAAGCAGGGGAGGAGCAAAGAGAATATAGAACAGGAGTTAACAGTTCCCACTTACAATGTAATAATCTGCTTTCTTACCTGAAAGGGATAATTCAGGCCCCACATGGAAGCCAGAGTCTAGAAGCATCATTGCATGTAGCCTCCTATTAGTTTGAAAAAGCTGCGCTTGGATCAGGGATCTTCTTACCTTTGTGAAGACCTTGCCCCATACATAGAATCCAGTCATCAGAAATGCTGAAGCCTAGGACATGGCAGCCCTGACTGTTACCAAGGCTCGTTGGGTGCCTGCCCCCTCAGCCTTGCAGAATCTGCCAAAAGGTGAAGCATGTCTATAGGTCAACTAATGGATCCAGTAGGAAATGTCCCCAGAGAAAAGAAAGGGCCCTGAGGGCCCACTGTTGCCCTTTCCTGAGAGCCCCAACCCAGTGAAAGGAACACAGTTGACATGTTGTTTAAGCTGGAGATGTTGCCTGTATGCGTAAAAGAGCTCTCTGTTTCAGGCTCATGTACAGTCAGGAATGGTTCCTTCTCATCCAACTGCCCATGCGCCAATGATGCTAATGACGACACAGCCACCCGGCGGTCCCCAGGCCGCCCTCGCTCAAAGTGCACTACAGCCCATTCCAGTCTCGACAACAGCGCATTTCCCTTATATGACGCACCCTTCAGGTGAGGCGTGTGTGTGCAGGGGCCGCCGGGCACCCCAAAGCATTCTGCTCGCACAGGTCGAATGGCAGGCAGGGCCAGCGCTTCAAGCCCCGCATCCGAGAACTAGCAAGACCCGTCAGAGTGTGCACAGTAGGGACTGTGATGATCAGTTCAGTGTCAGGACCTGAGGCTTCCGGAAGCCTAGGCTGTGTGTGTTCTGATGGTATATAGGATCTGGCTTGATGAGAAGCAGCAGCAGCATTCTGTGTAGCTGATGCATGCTTAGGACTCAGTTGGCCTTCCTTGTTATGCTAGGCTGGACAGGGCAGTGTTTTCCTTCCTGAGT
Source organism: Bos mutus (assembly GCF_027580195.1). Classification (NCBI taxonomy): domain Eukaryota; kingdom Metazoa; phylum Chordata; class Mammalia; order Artiodactyla; family Bovidae; genus Bos; species Bos mutus. Next base: position 17,420,667 of record NC_091633.1, read on the forward strand.
CCCAACAGTCTGGCATGTGGGGGGTTACCACCATGGCAGAGTTTGACTGTAGCTCTGGAGACTACTACTGATGAGAAAGTGCTGTGTATGGATTGGTTTTGAGTATAGAATTAGCTCCAGTCTATGCCCTGACAGGAAGAGAATGCCTGTGATTGTGCGCTAGTACTTGATGGCAGCGGCCATGGCGAGATTTCACAGTCTAACCTGTTACTCTGAAAGCAGCACTGGTGCTTGGCTATTATTTGGGGAGGGGATATGTTAAGGCCTTTTTTGTACCCCATGAACAACAACTCTTCTGGGAGTTTTATCTGAAATGGTTTTATGTCTGACTGGTCTGTTTCTACCCACCCACCTACCTCTCCCCATTTTGGTACAGATGCTGGGGGGTTGGGAGGGTACAGAGTGAATTAAATTTTGAGTCTTGTTCAGCTAGCACAAGGATAGCTTACAGTCATGTGCTGCAGAAACACTAGGCTAATGTGCAAGTGTTGCCAGTTTTCTGTTTAAATATTCACTTTTCTTTTTTACAGTACAAGCCCACCACCAACAGCAGTTGTAAGGCTGCCCTGGAGGAACCGAAAGGCCAAATTCCCTCCTCCCTTCTACTGCTTCTACCAACTGGAAGCACAGAAAACTAGAATTTCATTATTTTGTTTTGAAAAAATATATGTTGATTTCTTGTAACATCCAATAGGAATGCTAACAGTTCACTTGCAGTGGAAGATATTTGGACCGAGTAGAGGCATTTAGGAACTTGTGGGCTGTTCCATAATTCCATATGCTGTTTCCAAGTCCCGCAAGTACCCCAGCTCTGCTTGCTGAAACTGGAAGTTATTTATTTTTTAATGACCCTTGAAAGTCATGAACAACACATCAGCTAGCAAAAGAAGTAACAAGAGTGATTCTTGCTGCTATTACCGCTAAAAAAAAAAAAATCAAGACTTGGAACACCCTTTTACTAAACTTGACAAAGGTTCAGTAAATTCTTACCGTCAAACTGACGGATTATTATTTATAAATCAAGTTTGATGAAGTAATCACTGTCTGCAGTGGTTCAACTTTTAAGTTAAGGGAAAAACTTTTACTTTGTAGATAATATAAAATAAAAACTTAAAAAAAAATTAAAAATAAAAAAGTTTTAAAAACTGATACCAAGTTAATGTGTGTTTGTATGAGCTATTTCCATTATAGGATACTGAGTATCAGGGCAGGAGGGCTGACTGCTTTCTTAATACCCTTGAAGGTTAGCTGTCAAATGATTTTTCTTCTTCACCTTTAGTTCTGGTTCAAGGTATCTCTAGAAAAAAGACAAGACTGAGAGATGTTCTCTGTGGTGGCTAGAGGTCTGCTTCAGAAGGAGGAAGGCTGGCCAGAGTTGGGCAGCACCGAAGGTCCCCGTCCTCAGCCTGACGTTGATTCTGTAAGCTTCCTTTTTAATATCTCCGGAACCCAGATAAGTCAGAGGTTGTCCTGATTCAGGCATCTGTGTTTTACCAGTAGGGGGCAGGAGACACACACTCACAGTTGAAAGGATCCAAAGGCTGAAAGGATGCAGCAATGCACAAGATAAACCCTAAGCATTTGTTAGGTGTCTTGGTTTTGTGGGAGGAGGATAAACTGGAAAAATACCTATTTTTCAGAGAGTGTAGTCATAATAGAACCTTTAAATACTGCAGTTAACTAATCAAGATTCCAAAACCTTTGTTTTAATTCACATGTAGCAATTTGTACATTATAGCAAAATTTGTATTCAAGAATAAGTTACTTATACAGTACATAAACAATACATAAAAATTTGCCAAATAGACCTTCTGCCTATAATGATACAAGATGAATCCATTCTGTGTTGTCATCACAATGTGCTGTTTATTCCAGCTAAACACTGGGTGTCAGATGTGTCCTTGTTAAGAGGCAGTGGATAATCAACTATCAAGTTCCTCTAGCTTGTAGGAGATGTTAGCACTCAGCCCACAAACTTAGCCCTGAATAACAGCATGAAGGAATCTCAGGCAACCCTTAGGGAAGAGTTCAAGGCCTTGATTTTAGGTTAAGAAACTGTTATGTAAAAATAGTGTTCTCTGGCTTAAGATTTTAATGATTTGCTATTCCTTTTTCCTACACGGTCCAGAAATGATCAAAGGCAGAAGATTTATGCCAGATAAAGCCATATGGATTGCTGGTCTAAAATTCAAGGCAGGTTAGTTGACTTAATTCTTTGGTGCTGGTGACTGTTAGTTTGTAAAAGTTCATTAACGTCAGGTAAAGGAAGTGATGGTGCTGGGAGCAGTCAGGCCATCCTTGTCATCATCTGTCATTAGAGATAACCAAAAGGCTGGTGATAACTCAGTGTCCGTTTGGCACTCAGAGCCTGGCTCTCAGCAGAGGCTGCCGGCGTGGTCTCTTGCCGGCAGCAGTGGTCACATTGGGGCTGGAAAGAGGGTGGTGGAACATGCTCTGACTGCGGTGGGCTGGCTGCAGCTATCAAGGTTGCTGCCTTACTGCCTGTGAGGGCAGCACGCCCTGGGCCCCACTGCTCCCCCTTTCTCCAGCTCAACCTGCTCTAGCAGAAAGGAAAGGCATTGGCTTAGTGTCACTTCTTCCTAGGCCACAAGGGGCCTTTTTGTTGGAATGTATTTGAACTGTCCGGGTAACTCAGACACATTTAGTTAAGAAATGTTTTTCTTGAACACTTTACACTGAAGCTGTCTGGAAGTGGGTGACTATGTCACGGATTCTGAGCTCGTACTTTGCAGCCAGTCAGTCAGAGCTGTGAGCTTGCTGGGCCTGGCTAGCCTCTTGGCACTACCTGAGACTTGTATGTTGAGTGGCTGTTAGGAAATGAGTGCCCCAGGCTTATAGGTGTCATATCTCTACGTTTACCCTCCTGGTCTGCGCTTTGCTTAGCATTCATTACTCAGTAATGCTTGATGTGTAGAAAATGTGGCCCTTAGAAATGGACCACAACCATAGATCAGGGTTGGATATGCATTACCATCTGTGAAACCACCCAGGAGTGTTAGTTTTATATACATTTTTTGAGGGATCTTAGTTCCCTAACAAGAGATTGAACCCGTGCACCCAGCAGTGGAAGTCCAGAGTCCTAACCACTGGACTGCCAGGAGTGTTGGTTTTAAAAGTAGTGAAGCGAGGTGGCTGCTTACCTCCCTGCCCCTCCTAAAGTCTGACCTCCTGGAGTACAGAGAATGGCTGGAACAGACACACCCCTCACCCCAGATAAGGCAGGCAGTAGTCAGTCTAGGCCAAGGTTTAATTTTAGCCTTTGATTGATATATCTGTAAATGTTAAGCTGTGCTAATAAAACTCCCAGTTTCCTAGAAGCCACTTGGGTGAGCCTGGCAGCTATACTGAATGGCTCTGCTGGCACCAGAAGCAGCTGACTCGCTGGGTCACTGCCTCCCTTGTTTCTGAGCCTCTGCATGAAAGTTGTGGGAGGAGCTAGCCCCCTATGAATTGTGTCACTTGTGAAAGGCAAGTACAGATGGAGATTCGACTGCAGGACCTCTGGGGATGGTAGAGGTTATGGGTGCCTGTGTATCCATGCACACATAGTCTTAGATGAAGCAGTGGTCACTGCTGGAACAGAACACCGATTGTGGGCTATTAAAGGAGTTTCTCATTAGCTGTGGCACCAGCTTCCTAGCTTCCATTTTGGCTTAAGAATGAGCCTAAAACCTTGTAGAATAATTTAATAAGCCTTTAGAGGCTTGGAGGCTCTAAGCCAGCCCTGTTGGTGAAAGATTTACTAGAAAGGGCCCAGCAGCCCTTTTCTTCCTTGCCCCTCCCTCGCCTCAGTTTAACTCTCACCATAAAGCTACTGTAAACCAGAATTCAGTTTTTTTCATAAGGCACCAGGGTGGAACTGTTCCTGGCCACCCTCCTCTTTCAATAATTGCTTGGAATTTCCTTGAAAGAGTGACACACTTCAGTTCTCTACATTTAGGAAGGACAGTGTCTCCTCAGCAACAGGTGACTGTCCTGACAATGTAACAGACAAGGAAGCCAGGCATACTGGCTTGAACCAGGAACCTGGTCAGTAGGTTTGCATAGCTGTCTCTGACTATAAAAATTGCATGGGTATTAAACAGTGCAATGAAATAAGCAATGGTTTAATTTTGAAACCTGATTTCTTTGAAAAATTAATCTGAGGTAAAAATGTTTAAAATCATTTTTGACCTTTAGCTTGTCCATCTGCCAGAACTTTTGTCCTAAAGCTGAAAGTTGAAGCAGGATAGGTATGGTCACCTGTGGCTTGGGTACAGCAGACCTACCGCATGGACTGAAGCTAGAGTGGGAAAAACCACAGGAGAATCCAGGGCTTGTTAGTGTTTTGGGCTTCCTGATGGGCCCCCTCCCCAAGTAGAAAGTCTGTCAGTTGGGACAGACAGTGTCAGTGAAAAAGAGAACAAGTTTCCACTGCCGACTCGGCCCTCCCCCTCCGCCCGCCACCTCTCAGGAGTGATGGGGCCTGGTCCTAGTGACATCCGCGAACAAGAACTACAACTGTAAACAATAAGGAGAAAGCCAGGTAAGAATGGAACTTATAGGAGGCCCTTTAACAGGCCTAATAGAAGGGTCACATCCAAACTGGAATGAGCAGTTAAAGTGTCCCTTGAATCTCTCTCTGGAAGGAAGGAAAGAAAGTTACATTCACAAGTTCACATCTCTGCTTGCTTGTGCTCCCCCGGGCAGCGTGAGGCCCATCAGAGAGGCGTGTACTGATTGTCTATGGCCCGTAGGCGGCTCCGGGAGGAGGAGTCCATTTCATAGTCTGAGTCCCGGGCTCGACTGGCGGGCTCGGGCTCCAGGTGCCGCAGGCTGTTGGCCAGTTCCTCGGGCGAAGGCACCAGGTGGAAGATCTGCTCTGGGGGAGAGGATCGGCCTGGAAGACCCTCTGGGCCAAGCCCCCGTGGACAGCCAGAAGTGCTAAGGTGGGGAAGGCCCAGCTCTGAATCCCAGCGAGAGAGGGAGAAAGGGAACAGAACAGTGTTGGAGGAACCTGGGGGACAAGTGACCGAGAGAGAGACCACACTGTCAGTCTTATCAGGGCGGAGGCAGGTGCTGGAAGGACACAACAGGAGGTCTTGGTCCCCACCCCCTTTATCAAGGGGCATCAGGGTCACACCTGGTGGCTGGGAGACGACGACCACGTAGCTGGACAGCCGGACGTCACAGGCAGCCCCGCACTCGAGGGGGATGGGCGAGCGCTGGAAGTGGTGGAGCATGTCCACGACCGAGGGGAAGTGGAGGTGCTGCACTCGGCACTGGCCCCGCTCGGTCAGCGACAGGCGCAGGTGCTACAGGAAAGGAAGAAAGGTAGGCTCAGGCCCTGGCCCCTCGGGGCCTTTAATTTGGCCAGGGTGCAGCTCCAGCCGCCTTGCCCCGTACCTTGGCGATGCCCTGGAAGTTGAACGTGAGCACATACTCCCCGCGCCGCGTCTCGCTCTGCCGCACCAGGAACACTCCGTGAGCATCAGGACCTTGCAGCTGGACCAGCTGAGCCGCCTTCACCCGGGAGATGGGACCGTGGAACCAGGGGTAGCAGGACAGGAAGTGATCTGTTTTCTGGCAGGCTGGATCCAGCAGCACCCCAGGAGAACCACCTGGTAGAGGAGATGGGTGATGATGACCCTCTGTGGGCGCTTTATGCCCTGGGTTGGGTCCCGATGTGCTGGAGGACAGAGGCCCTGACCCCTCACCTTGGTTCAAGGAATCTGTGCTTCCCCTTGGAGAGTCAGCCGTGCCAGGTTCTGTGGCTGAGGGAAAGTGCGGCTCTGGGTCTGTGGTCTCGAGTCTGCAAGAGAAGATGGGGGTTAAGGACTGGGTAGCTCAGGAATAGCAGGAAAAGCTGTGTCAAGATGGAGCCCTTGGGTCTCACCCTTGGCCTGTGCATGCCCGGAGCTCAGCCATCCATGAATTCAGCTGCTGTTCATCTCCCACCTCAAAGATGATGTCTGTCCGGTCCTTCACCTGGCAGGAAGGAAGGGACAGCTGTGTGCAATTCCTGAGGTCTGTGTCTGTTCCCCACATGTGTGGAAAGCTGCCACTCACCTTTAGCACAAAGGTGTACAGGTTGTCAGGCATCTCAAGACGTGTGCATCGCCGGATCTCCTGGATACTGGAGCAGGCTGCTTGTAGCTTGGACTTTGAGCTCTAGGAGACCAATGCAGACATTCAGGGCCTGTCCCTGATGGCCCTTCACCCACCCAGGCCTCTGCTCTTCTCTGCAGTCTCCCCAGGGGCCTAGCTTGCTCAGTGGGCACCCTGATCCTGGAGTAGGTTCTAGCATTCTTCCCAGCAGAAACCTCCAGGGCATCCTCTGCCTGTAACTACAGCACTATCTCCCCCACCCAGACATAGACACTGAGTTCCCCAGCACCCAACGGGGCCTGAGGGCCAGTCTTTGCTTCACCTTGACCTGTGGACATTCTAGCTCTGACCCATTTGCTGGCTGACACCTGTTTCTCTTCCCACTGGTGGAGCAAACCCCCCAACCCATTCTTCTGGCCAGTCACAATCGCTGCTGATCACCTCATCACAGCAAACCCAGAAAGGGAAGGTGAGGGTATCCCAACCCAAGTTTCCTCTGTGGTGCTGGCTGACCATGCCGAGGGCCCAGGCCTTTCACATTGGCTTTACCTCCTCTCCTCCCCTCCACTGGCTCCCCACCAGGACGGACCTCTCCCAGCCCAACAGCAGCCCAGGAAGCAGATATTATCACCACATCTTAAAAAGAAGAAACTCAAATTTTGGAGATAGTAATTTGCCTGAGGAAGCAGAGATCTGGTTGTGAACCCCCATTCAAAGCATTCACCTGACTACTCTGTTCTGCCTCCAAGTCTCAGGAGGAGGCGCAGGTGAGGTGGCATGGTGGGAGTTGGCAGAGTAGCTTAGCTATGGGCTCTTGGGGCTGTTTTGCCAGTGTGCCCAAAGGAACACAGCCTGGCAAGGCTGGCCCTAGTTACAGCCAACCAGAGAACTGCAGGCCCCAGAAGTCTTGCATGACATTCAACACACATGGGGTTCAGAATGGGTGGGAGATGACCCCCTACTCCTTAGTCATCAAAAGGGTCCTGACTGAACCTGGCTGACCCTACAGATGTCTGTTCCCAGGGCCCAGGAGCTCTCATCACTTTCTTAGAAGGGAGAGCACCCCTCCACTTCCTCCTGTGATAAAATGGCTAAGATTGTTTCCCTAGAGTCATGACATGATCAGTGGTGGCTTTCAGCAGAGGCCTGAGGGAGATAAGATGTGGGGAAGGGGCAGCCAAGACCCAACTGTGCCCTCTTCCGTTCAGCAGTTGTTTTAAGCGACAGTGAGGTGTGCCTGAAAATAACCACAATCCCCACCAAACCAGGGCTTCCCTGGTGGCTCGGTTGGTAGAGAACCTACTTGCCAATGCAGGAGATGCAAGAGACCTTGGGTTTCAACTCTGGGTCAGGAAGATCCCCTGGAGAAGAAAATGGCAACCCGCTCCAATATTCTTGCCGGGAAATTTTTTAGAGCCTATTGGGCTACATACAGGCCATGAGGTTGCAAGAGTTGGACACAACTAGTTATGCGCGCATGCACACACCGTCAAGCCAGCACCGGGTGAGGAGGAGGAGACGAGGCAGAAACAAAGGTGAGTTCTAGGCACAGCATCCAGCCTGTGCCCAGACGGGTATGCCAGAGTGGTGCCAGAGTCCATCCCAAAGCCATACATTCAACTGAGCTTCAGATAAACAGGTGCCAGGATTCTGGCAGAAGGATGGTGAGTGTAAGACTGGGCAGCCTGTTAGGAGAGAGGCTCTTCCTGGTCCAGGCCCACACCCAGCAGGTCTTGGAGCTGCCAGTCCTGCCCTGGTGGTTGGACACAGCAGTCTGGGATGGAGAACGGTGGGAATGCACTCTGAGAAGCTACACAACTAGTAAATCCCACCCTAAGTGACCACCAGCCAGGGCATTATCACCCTTCCAGGTCCTCTTGTATGTCCCCTACTACCCAGTTCCTCAGCCAGGGAGCCCCACCCAGCTCCCTCATGGACACTGGACATGCCAGACAGAGCACAGGGAAGCAGGGCCCCCATACCCCCAGCAGCACTCTCAGCCAGCCAGCCTCTCCATGTCTATTTCCTGGCTACAGAATAGTACAGAGGGTTTGTTCCTGCGCCTGTATGTGTGGTTGGCCCTGCCTGGCTCTGGATCCACAGAATCACCGGGAGGAAGTAGACCAGGCCAAGAAGGGAATGGGCCTTGTCTCCTTTTCAGTTCCTCCCTGGGCCCTGCCCCCAGCGCTAGTGCCAAGATTAACTGGCGGCGCCATGGGTTTCACTCTGAATGTGGAGCTCTCAGTGCCAGCTCCACCCCCAGCAGCTGAGCAACTGCTGACCTGACAGGCAGTGGTGAAGAAAGGATTCCCCCTCTTCAGCCACGGCGGCCAACCCTGGCTGCACAGGCGAAGGTAAAATTTGGCCCAGTTCCCCTCCGCCTGCTGGCTGAGCCCAACATGCATTCTTTGGCCGAGTCATAAACTCTAGAGGCTGAGCTAGGGGCTGTACCCAGCTCCCCCAGTGTCCACCTACCTACCGTGCTCCCTGGTGGGGTTGGCGGGGGGGCAGAGACTCTGCCCAGATTGGAGGAGCAATTTCTCCCATGGCAGGGGGTGGGGGGGCGGCGTTTGGGCCTCGAATCTGGCTGGAGGGAATGAGAGCTGTGACTGGAAACATCTGGCCTCTCTGGAGGCCTTGCTTTCCCCTCAGCCTGCTGCCACTCCCTGCGCTTGGGCGTGCACGGCCATCCAGAGTGCTCCAAGGCGCCCGCTTGCACTCTGCTATGCCCCATCCTCGTTCACACTCACAGGATCCCAGCAGGGACAAAGTACATACAGTATATCACCCAGCTTCTGCCCTAGAAGGGGACAGATACCCAATGGGCAGGACACGGTAGGGGCCAGGACACATGGGTGTGCAGGCAGTGAGTGAGTCTCGCAGGTGCTGAGAGGTCCTGGGCCAAAGCCCTGAGGTAGGGAGGCACAGGCACGCATGCTGTGCAGGGGTCCCCGTGGGGCTGAAGTAATCAGTTTATTCTGAGGTGGGGCTGTGGAGGTGGGCAGCTGCCTGTGTGAGTCTGGCACTCACATTAAATACTTGGGCAGAAGCCAGCCAGCCAGTTGGGCCAGACCCAGCTCTTAACTCGTCTCTTACATGGGAAATGGGGGGGGCGGGCATGGGTGGAGACAACATCCAAACAGCAAAGACCCTGGCACAGGGCACCCCAGGGTGTGGGCATGCAGTATCCTCACAGTGGCCTTACTCCACCCACTCTAGGGGTCTTTATTCTTCCAGGGAAAACCAGGAGAGACCCACACCAGCCTCTGAGCAGTCTTCTCTCTCCCAGGGCTTTAGGACCCTCACTCCTCTCCTGTAAAGAGCAACCGTGGGACAGGAGGTAGGACGCAATATACAGCTGAAGGTCAAGGTTCAAGTCCCATTCCTCTGCCACAGCACTCAACGCCCTCGAGTTAGCAGCCCCATGGCCTGGAGCCAAGATGGGACAAGCCCCAGCTCCACCACCTACATGTGGAATCTTGGGCATGGCAGTGACTGCAACCTCAGTGTCCTCTTTGGTGATAGGCAGACTGTAAGCAAGATCCTGCTGACCTCCAGGCAGAGAACAGTGGGTCTTTGCTGGGGGCCTGAAAACAAAGGCTTGGAGGAAATTCTAGATCCATTCAGAAAACTAAGATCATGGCATCTGGTCCCATCACTTCATGGGAAATAGATGGAGAAACAGTGACAGACTTTATTTTCTTGGGCTCCAAAATCACTCAGATGGTGACTGCAGCCATGAAATTAAAAGATGCTTGCTCCTTGGAAGGAAAGTTACAACCAACCTAGAAAGCGTATTAAAAAGCAGAGACATTACTTTGCCAACAAAGGTCCATCTAATTAAGGCTATGGTTTTTCCAATAGTCATGTATGGATGTGAAAGTTGGACTATAAAGAAAGCTGAGCGCTAAAGAATTGATGCTTTTGAACTGTGGTGTTGGAGAAGACTCTTGAGAGTCCCTTGGACTGCAAGGAGATCCAACCAGTCCATCCTAAAGGAAATCAGTCCTGAATATTCATTGGAAGGACTGATGCTGAAGCTGAAACTCCAATACTTTGGACACCTGATGCAAAGAACTGACTCATTTGAAAAGACCCTGATGCTGGGAAAGATTGAAGGCAGGAGAAGGGGATGACAGAGGATGAGATGGTTGGGTGGCATCACCAACTCAATGGACATGAGTTTGAGTAAACTCTGGGAGTTGGTGATGGACAGGGAGGCCTGACATGCTGCGATTCATGGGGTTGCAAAGAGTTGGACAAAACTGAGCGACTGAACCTAAGTCATGGATAACTGAGTTCCCTCTCCTCAGGCAAGAGCCCAGAACGGATGCTGCTTGGACCAATGGATGAACAAATGGATGAAACATCATTCTGAGAAAGGCTTAATCACCTCTTATTGTATCCTATAATATTGTATCCTGCTTATTTAACTTATATGCAGAGTACATCATGAGAAACACTGGGCTGGAAGAAGCACAAGCTGGAATCAAGGCCTGGCAACTGAACTGAATTGTATACAAACAGTCTTAAAAAAAGAGAAAATGTCCTCTTTCAGATTCCAGGGATACCCAGAATGGGAATGCAGACAACCACTAGAACACAGACCTGAGTTTAACTTGCCACAGATTTGTATCTGAGCTTCCCAGCAGCCAGTGCAAAGAGGCATTCTCCAAGAAAAGGCAGCCACTTACGCATGGATCCCGTGCGCAGCAGCCATTAAAGGCTCTGAGAAGAGCTGCTGCTGCTGCTGTGTCTGCTCAGACTTCAGTCATGTCCGAGAAGAGTTGGAGCAGAGAAACCTGAACCCATGTGTTCCCCACCCAGTGGCCACCAAGTGTCCAGCTCAGAAACCCCTGTTGGGTCTGCACAACCACTGCAAGCAGCCTCCCCATCCTGAGTTTTTGGAATTAAACGTTCCTGGCCTTCAGTCCCAACTCTGCCTCACCCTCCATGGACAACTGACTTGCCTCTCCTGGCCTCAGTCTCCACTACTGTAAAGTGGGCTAATGGTGCCCCTCTACCCTCCAAGAAAATGTGGCAGTACCATGTGTATGGGCACTGTGGGGGCAAGGGGGGGAGAATATGGAAAGGTCTCAGGGGATGTCACAGGGCGGGGATGAGCACAGGGTCTTGGGAAGTCAGTCTTAGGAATACCTGGTCTGCTCAGAAGCAAACCGCTCTCCTGAGGAAACTTTCAGCTTTCATGGCTGTCCATACACACTGAGTCCGTGAGCCCGAGGCAGCCTCCCTGCTCCCTTCCCATCTCGTGCCTTCCACAGGGCACAGTCACCGGCTTTAAATGTTTGCTGAGTGCTCTGCAGAGTGGAGAAGGGGGAAGAAAAAGACACCGGAAGCCAAGAGTATGCCAGGAGCCAACAGCCAGGGACCAGTAAGTGCAGCCACATCCACAAGACGGCAGGGGAATTGTCTGTGGCAAGAAACAGCACTAACAGGCCCCCTCACTCCACTCTTTAATGAGCACCTCCTGTGTGCCAGGCACTGGGGCCTGGTCTGTCCATCCAGGACATTTGAACTGTTGAATTCACAGGTCTGCATCATTTCCAGAAATTGGAAATATTGCAGAAAAGAGCATCATCTTGAGGAATGGAGGTACCAGGACCAAGGAAATTGGAAGGTCACCGCTCCAGGGTGAAGGCAACCCTGACATCATCTCTGAGAGCATCCTGCTCTGAGCCACTTGTCTTGTTGGAGGAACATGGTGGGCGCCTCCCCTGACGCCCCCCCCAGGAGCCCACGCATGGCTGGTGTTTTATTCCCGACTTCACAAATGAGCAGCCAAGGCTAAGAGAGCCTCCTACATTACAGCCAGTGGGCCTGGATCCTTTGGAGGTCAGCCTGGGATCCATGTTTATCCTGGGTGCATCTGAAACAGCATTTTCAGATGCTGGGCAAGGAGCCACACCCCCTCCCCAGGCACAAGAGATGGGGAGGGCAGGGGATACAGCCCACCCCACAGAACACACAGTGCTGGGCCCTGGGGGCAAGGGCTTGAGAACGAGCTGGCCTGGATTCCAGTTCTCAGCAGTTCGTAGGGGGATGGGGGAGAGGGCTCTGGATTCTAGTCATAAGCAGCTCCTGCGAGCAAAGCAGGGGCGGTCACAGGGAGCCCCACTAAGGTGAGGCATCACAAAAAGGTGACATCTTGAACCCTGAGAGATGGGACGGGTGGCATGAAAACTGAGTTTGTTGTCCAACAGTCCTGTTAGCGCTCCTCCCAGACACATCCCGAATCCAACAACTTCTCATCCCCCTCCTCTGCTCTAAAACTCTTGTGGAGACTTCCCTGGTGGTCAGTGGCTAACATTCTGCACTCCCAATGCAGAGGGCCCAGGTGGAGAGATCCCTGGTCTGGCAACTAGATCCCACATGGCTGCAACCAAGTAACTCACATGCTGGCTCTGAAGACCATCGAATACCCCATGTGCTGTTACTAAGACTGGGCACTGACGGCCTGCATAAATAGAGAAAATTTTTAAAAAGGGACTTCCCTGTTGCTCCAGGACTAGGATTCCATGCTTCCAATCAGAGGGCCTGGGTTTGATTCTGGTTAGGGAACTAGATCCCATACACTGCAACTAAGAGCTCATACAGTTAAATATTTTTTTAAAAAAACCTGTAGGCCCCACCTTGCTGGTCCTCACCGTGGCCCGTGAGATACTGCTGGACCTCGTTCCTGTTACCTCCTTAACCTCACCTACCCTGTTTTTCACCCTGTTCCGCCACACTGGCCTCCACTCTGCCTTCAATGTACCAAGCACACTCCCACCTCGGGGCCTTTGCACCTGCTGTTCTCTCTGGCTGAAAGGCAGGTTCCCTGCATCTTTACAGATCTGGCTCTTCTTGGACTCAGGTCTCAGCTCAAGGATTGCTGCCTCGGGAAGGCCTTCTCTGACCACTGAATCCAGACACACAGAGTCACCATCCCAGAACCCCCTTCACTTCACTTCCTCCACTGCCTTATCCACCTGTGAAATGTGGATATGGGGAACCTGGTCTTGTCACATCCCCAGGATTGAGCACAGGGCTGGGAGGTTGTAGATGTTCAACTTTAGTCCTCAACAAATATTCATCACAGGCCCCTTGTCTGCCAAGTATCATGTGTGTTGGGATCTGTAGGCACAGGATACGGCCCCCAACGCAGACCCCCACCCTCTCGAGGACTCTAGGGGAATGGCAGGGACTCAGGGAGGCAAGGATGGAGGACACAGGTTGGGCCTCCAGGGCCTTGAGCCAGCTCAGGGAGAGCCCTGGCTGAGAGGAAGGCCCTGGACGCCTCATGGAACACGGGTCAAGCTGACGATACAGATGGAGGAATGGGAGCCCTGACCAGCAAAATTCAGTTATCCCCAGCCATGGAGAGCAGCCAAGTGGAGCTGGGGCTCAGACCCTTGTCTATGTAGTCCCCGAGCCCACAGCACCGCTGCCATCCAGCTCACACACCACCAGACCTGATCTAAACTGCTGGTCTCAGGAGAGAAAACCACCTCTCCTTCAGGGAGCCTTCTCTGATCGCTACATTGTGGTCAGTGCAACTCCTGTGCCTCTCCCGCGGCACGGGGCTTATCAGACCAGGCCATAATTTCCTGATGGTGCCGCTGCCCCCACCATCTGACTGGGAGTTCCTCTGGGGGTGGGGACAGGGCACCAAGCCTTGTTTCCAGCTGGGGCCCAGCACCAGGTCCAGCCTGGAGGAGGTCGAGAGAGAGTCTGTCAGATCAATGGGTGAGGGTAGATGCCTGGGGCCCCAGCCCTCAGATGTCTGGGAAGCAGAGGCAGATGTGGAGGTGTGGCGAGTTATCTCACCCCCTTGTTCCCCTGCTCCCTTGGGGGCAAACTGAAAGCAATGAGCTCAACAAATGTTTAGCTGAACTATAGGGCACAGGTCATTTCCTTCCTCTGCCCCCAACCTGGGGGACACACGGACACACACACACCCTTTGAATGCTTGCTTCCAGCTACTTTTTCTCCATGTGACCCTGAGCAAATCACTTCTCTGTGCTTTTGTTTCCTCGTCTGTAAAATGGAGATGGTGATGAGGCACATGCCCAGGGCTTCTGTATGTGCAACCTGTCAGTTGCCTGGAGTACACAGGAGTCTCCCAGGTCTCCTCCTTGGTCTGGCCCTGTTGTCTCAGGCTTCCGTCTCCCCATAAGAGAGCAGGAAAGGGACGGGAGATGCTTCTATAAAAGCCACAAAGATCAAGTCAGCTTCCCCTTTCTGCCAAGTGAGAGCCCACCAGTGCCAGAGACGGAGCTCTTCCCGAGCCGGCACTGACAGAGGGAGATGTCCCCCCTGCCCAGAGTCCCCATCATTTCGCCTCCCTCCCCTGGGCAGGTGGCACCCCCAGATCACACCCTTAGTGACCAAGCATGATTGTGGGGGCCTGTGCCCCCTCTACTTCTGGACCCGGAGAGGCCCCAAGAAGGCCCTGTAGAAGGGGTAACTAGCTAGAGGTGTTGAGAGAGACATGGGCTGGAAAGTGAAAGTCGCTCAGTCGTGTCCGACTCTTTGTGACCCCATGGCCGGTAGCCTACCAGGCTTCTTGGTCCATGGGATTTTCCAGGCAAGAATACTGGAGTGGGTTACCATTTCCTTCTCCAGGAGATCTTCCCGACCCAGGGATTGAACCCGGGTCTCCCGCATTGTAGGCAGATGCTTTACCGTCTAAGCAGGAAGCATGGGCTGGGGGCTTCCCTAAAGCCCCACCTGCAATGAGCTCCCCTGCAAGCCTGCAAGGTCCCCTCCACATGTCAGAAATGCAGACTCACAGTGACACAGACATAAAGCCCCCTTTCAGAGAGATGGAGACCACCCCACACATAGAATCACAGTGACAGGGACACAAAGCCCCTCTCAGATGCTGGAGCAACCTGCCTCCCAGAGACAGACATGCCCGTGGACAGAGAGAGCTCCCCAACCCCCAATATTCACAGAACCAGTCTTGGATCCCCCTGACAGCCATCCAAACCCTGAGATGCGGCTGTCCAGCTTCATACTGAGTGGCCAAGTGTGGAGATGAGCATGCACTTCTACTCTTAGGCTAGCCTTGGGGAACCACCCAGGATTGGGAGGGAGTGGCCTGTGGCTGAAGAGAGACCACTCCTGGAAGTCACCCTCCCCACACCCCCTCATGGGCGTGGATGCACTAGGGAACCAAGGTGCTTATGGACCTATGGGCATCTCATCAGCTGACCTCGCCTTGCCTCCCCCTCAGGGTGACAGCGGTCCACCCATGACCTGGCCTGGGGAGGCCAATCCTGGGATGGGGCCTTGCAGAGGTGGGAACAGAGAGGCCAGCTTCACACCGTCACAAGCCAGGCTGCGGGCTGTACCTTTCCTCTGCACAGGGCACCACTCCTGGCCAAAACTTCCAGCAGAGTAGAACCAACCACTTTCCAGAATGTGGAGCTGCTCAGTGGCTAGCCTGCGTCAGCTCCCCTCTGTCAGTTTCCTGCTGGAGGACAGAGCAGGGTCTCTGGGAATACTGAGCCGGCACCTAGGCCTGGGCCCACTGGGGGCCCCGTCAGAAGCCCCCTGCACCCTGCCCCTTGCCGGCTGCAAACCAGCTGCCACCAGCTCACGCGTTGAGCGACCACTTCCTGCTCCGAGCATCCCGCCAGTTTTCCTCCCTGCCCTATGTGGCTGCAGAGCCGCAAGAGCCCCGCACCCTGTCCCCACCCACCTTCACACCGACATTGCCTTCCTCATGCGGTGCCCCTCTGGCCACCACAAGGCCAGGACACCCGGGCCTGGAACACTAGGCTGTGTCAGCCCCCAGACAAAAAGGGAAGCCGTGACTCCCAGAGGCCCCACCACCCACCCAGGCCCCGAGCAGGAGGGTCCCGCCTGGCGTGCAACCAGCCACTGCCCCAGGTCTTCCCACTGCATGGGAGGGTGTGCTCTGTGTTCTTGGGGGGAAAGCAGAGGGGACCCAGAGCTGGCTGGCCACCCCCCAGGGCCTTTTGCGCTGTGCCTGCCTCCCAGCCCTATGGTGGAGCCAGCCAGGTGGGGGAAGCCCCTTACCCCAGCAGCACAGCCCTCAGCTGCACCCTGGGGCCCCTGTCAGCTCTACACCCAGCGAGGGTGGAAAAAGATGTGGTTAAGCAACAACAAATAACCTCTGTCACTGGCCTCCGATAGGGGCGTGCAGTGGAGGGAGGGGGGCTCGTCACCACCAAGATCCCCAAAAGCCCCGGACGGTGGCTACCGCCTGCCTTCGAAGAATGATGATTCAGAAAAAGAGGTGAAAGCGAGGACCTCTGGAGCTCAAGGGGGCTGTAGGGCTGCCGTGGAGGCTCAGAGTCAGCTGAGCAGAGCCTCAGGCCAGGCTGACGGGGAACCAGGGCGCCAGCCAGGAGCCCCAGAGTCGGCGGGGCCCACTGAGGCCGCAGTCTCCACCCTTCCCAGCTCAGTCTGCCAAGAGTTCTTGTCATTATCCTTAGCCCCTGTTCAGTGATATGCCTTTACACACAGCACCTCACTGACACCAAAGAACAACAGGAAATTGCACCAGCCACAAAGAATAAAAGCCAGTTGGATTAAATAATTAAATGTGAAACATAAAACCGAGACAAAACTGGAATAAAAGAACCTGAGTAATTATCTGATCCCAGCCCTAAGCAGAAAAAGCAAAGGACAAAATCATGAAGGAAAAAAATCAACCATATGTCAGTGCCCAGACTTAAAAACCTTCATAGGCTGAGAAACTCAGAACCAGTTGAAAAGTCAAATAGCAAAGGAAATATTTGCAGTGTGTGACAGAGCACCAGGATCCATGTACAGAGCTCCTGCAGGTTAGCAGGGAAGAGGCAGGCAGTGCAAGAGAGGCACACAGAGAGTTAATGGTCTGTAAGTCACAGAAAATGTCTACGGCCAAGAAACATAAGAGACAGTCAAAATTCGCAGGGACAGAAAGCAGGATTAATGGCTGCTAAGGGCTGGGGACCAATGCTAACAGGTACTGGGTTTCTGAGTGAGGTGATGAAACAAGGTGGTGCAATGTTCTGGAATGAGACAGTGATGATGGCTGCATACACAGTGATATGCTAAAAACAACGAATTGTACTTTAACATGGTGAATTTTATGTCATGTGAAGTATATCTCAAAGTTCTTTAAAAAGAGAAATGGCCCATTCTATTCATAATCAGGACAAGATAACCACTTCACCTGGTAGTTGGCAAACATTTTTAAAGTAATACCCAATGTAAGCACCACTATTTGAAGATATTTAAATGAGTATGGCTTTTCCAGAAGGCTCTTTGGAAAGGATGTATCAGAAACATTAGAAATAGCTCCTGAGCACATGAAAAGATGCTCAACCTCATTAGCCATCAGGGAAATGTAAATCAAAACCATTCAACTATTCAAAACCATTGTAGGATGGCTACAATCAAAAACAGCTATAATAAAAAGTGTTGGTGAGGATGTGAAGAAGTTAGAACCTTCATACATTACTGGTGGGAATATAAAATGGTGCAGTAGTCTGGAAAACAGTTTAGCAGCTCCTCAAAATGTTTAAAGGGAGTTACATTTGATCCAACAATTCTACTCCTAGGTACATACCCAGGGAAAAAAAAAGAAATGCGTCCACACGAAAACTTAACTCACAAATGTCTGCAGCAGCACTTTTCATAATCACCCGAAAGTGAAGACAACCTCATGTCCATCCACTGAGAAATGGACATACAAAATGCCATCTAGCCATACAATGGGAAATCAGTGGGCAATAAAAAGGAACAAAATACTGACACGAGCTCCAACATGGACAAGCCTTGAACACATGATGCTGAGTGAAAGAAGACAGTCATGAAAGACCACACACTGGTTCTGTGTACATGAAAAGAAGAGACTAAGCCAATCTAGGGAGACAGAGGAGATGAGTGGCTACCTGGGGCCGGGGGAGGGGAGGGATGAGGAGTGATTGCTGATGGCTACAAGGTCTCTTTTTGAGATGAGTGGTGGTGAGATGAGAAAGTGGCCTGTAAACCATGGAGACATGTACAACCCTGTATATATACTAAAAACCACTGTACCCTTTTAAACAGGTTAATTTTATAATCTGTAAACTATATCTCAATAAAGCTTTAAGAGAAAACACATGAGAAGCGCTCATGACGCCTTCCAGCCAGCACTTCCCCTCTAGGAATGTAGCCTAAGGAAGTAATCAGAGATGGGCAGCAAGATTGATGTACAAGACGTTTGTCACAAGGGTATCTACTTGAGCAAAAAAATTAGAAATGGTTGAAACAGGAGTCTGGATAATCACAGATAAATACATCATGGCCTATGTAAATGAAATATTGTGCAGCCATTAAGACATTCTTAAAAATTTCTTAAGAAAACATAAAAATATTCAACACATGTTAAGTGAAAAAAAAAATGTAGAATGAATGTGTTAGTCCCACAAGGGCTTGGGGTTTTGTCCAAAAGTTTCTGCCCATTTCCAGCGTGCTGGGCACACAGAAGGAGCTCCCTCTATTAACTACTGAATGAAGAATTAGCGAATGCTGATGGAGCTGCAATTTGGGGGAAAAGTTGGAGAAAGAAATACAAGAGAGGACAGAGACATTGACTGGGACTGAAATGCTCGTTTTCTCTGGGTAGTTGGATCATGGGTGGTCTTTCGGTGACTGTTCTATCATTTCTGCCCTGAGCTTTAAAACAAAACCAGAAACACCAGGAACTCAAACGTGGGGGCCCTCGGTAAGGTAGACAGTTTCCTAGATTACATGCAGATCTGAAAAGAGACACCACGGTCTGTCCTCCCGTTCCAGATGGTTCCCTGGAGAGAGGTTCTCTCTGCCGTGCTGTGGACTTCAGACTGGGCCGCAGTCAGGATTTGCGTCCGGCCCAGGAAGGAGGGGGTTCAGACACAGGGAGGGAGGACCCGGAGGCTAGATCTTGCTGTGCTGGCCCCCACCCCTATCCGCCGTCATCCATCGGTTCCAGAGACTGAGCAGTCAGTGGGGTCCACGGCCCAAGGGCAACGGTGGCCTCCACCCCAGCTCGGAGGGGAGAGAGAAAAAGGGGTGTGTGCCCCAGAAAGGAAGCTGAGGCGGCCCCTCCTGCCTTGGGGAAGGAAGCCACCCCGCCCCCACCCCCAGTGAGGGCCAGCGCTCAGAATGCAGAGATCTCTGGTGTGCATTTTGGTTTCCTTTTCCATTCACAAAGAAGTGGGTGGGGGATTTCCAGCAGGCCCAACTGGCTGTCCGTGCTGTCCGCTTTGCCCAGTTAGGGCCACTGGGAGTGGCAGCCAGGTGGTGGCCTATCCCAGGGAGGGCCTCTGGGGACCCAGCTCGAGGGTCTGTGACTTCCCACGCAGGAAGTCCCTTCCGCTGCCCCTCAGGAAGGAAACACCTCACACCTCGTGCCAGGCCCTCCAGGAGCCAGGTTTTGACTCGGTCACCCGGCGAGGGCAGGACTGACATCCCATTCTTCAAAATGGGAAACCAAAGCCAAAACAGGCCAGGTTTTCAGCCCAAAGCCACATAACAAGGACGCAAGAGCCACGATCTGAACCCAAACCTGTCCATGTGCCCTGCCCCCTGGCCACCAAGTCCACAGCGCAGACTCCACAGTTCTGTGTCTCCACATGCGGTCCCCCAACAAAGGAAAACCAAAGATCAACTTCCAAGAAGCTGACAACAGCCACAGGCCCGAGGAGCAAGGGGATGGAGGGATGATAAATGACTGTCATTTGCCACCCTCCCCCTGATGGATTCAGGGGCACTTTCCAGTCTTGGGATTCACAGAATTTGAGCCGAAAGGAAGCACACCGATACCATCTGCCCGTGGTTTCAGCGTGGTTGGGGGTTTCTTCTAAGCGGCAAAGTACTTTTCAAAAAACGATGTTACACAAAACCCCAATAAGGGGCAGACAGGGCGGCTGTGTGTGCGGTTGGGGGCCCCACGGGAGCCCTGCCTACCACCACCCCTTCCTTCCTTCCCCCACCAGCCCTGGAAGGCCCGGATCAAGCCCCTTGGTTGCCCGTTTCACAGCTCAGAGAGGCACGGGGAATCACCTGGGTCACAGCAGCCCCAGCAGAGCGAGGACAGAAACCCCATCTCACCCCAGAAGCCTTTGACGCCTGGTCCTCCTGGGAAGGTGGGATTGGGGATGCACTGGCCTTCTACACGCCTGTCTCCCCGGGGATCATTGGGGCTCTGGGCCCACAAGGGTCTGCTGGGCTATAGTGGGTGGTCTCTGTGCCTGTTTGGGGGTTGACACAAGCCCCTGACCTTGGCAGGCCCACAGCAGACTGCATTCCTGCTCTTCCACCTGCCAGCTGTGTGGCCTTGGGCAAGTCTCTATATCTCTCCATGCCTCTTTCCTCTTAAGAGACAGTGTCCTCTCTGTCTCCGCCTTCCAGTGTTTGTGGTGACTGCATGGGATGTGTCGAATGCAGTGCCCACCGTGCTGAAAATGACTAGTAACAAGTAGCAGCTGCAGCAGCTCAGCCTGGCTGAGAGCCCCTGCATGGGGCCGGCTCTCACCGCCACGGGGACAGCGGTTGGTTCACCATCGCCCTGCTGTGGGTGCCGCCACTCAGCTCTTTGTACTTGAGGAAAATGAGGCACAGGGAGGGCCAAGTGCCCTTCCCGAGGCCGCACAGTGCAGAAGGGCAGGGACGGGACTCGGGCCCAGGTCTGTCCGAGCCCCCAGGAGGCTGCCCCTCCCGCCTGCATGGCCGCTTCCTGCCCAGCCCTCCTCTTCCTCCTCGCACTCCTGCCTCCGAGAGGAAACCGCCGGCCCCCGGCGGACGTCCCTCTCTCTCTGCTTCCTCTTTCCCACACTCGGGCACGGGCTCTGGGCTCGGCCCCCAGGGTCCAGCGGTGGCTCCTTCTGCATCTTGGGGCCTCAGTTTCCCCACCCGGGAGGCAGGCACAGCGGAGTCAGGGGAGGTTGAAGGGCTAGTTGGGCAATGCCCTCACCCCCAGGCTGCGCTCAAGACTCTCAGCCCCTTCATCATCCAGGCTGCTTGCCAGGAGCACTGACTGCTCCCAGCCAGGTCCCCTGCCCACCCAGTCAGCACCTGCAGGATCCACAGCTCATGACACGTATGGGCGCCAGGACCACCCCCATTTTACAGACGAGGAAACTGAGGCCCTGTCACTTGCCCAAGGACAGCTCATAAGCAGAGGAGGGAACGACTCTGAACCACACTGCCCGACGGCCCCCAGCCACCCTAAGGACCAGTCGGTCCAGCCACTGCCAACTGACCCACTTCCTCTTGGGGCTACGAGGGCTGGCAGTGCAGGAGGGAGCTCAGGGCTGTGGGCCGAGTCCCCTAGGATCCCCCACCTCCTTGCTCAACGGCTTCTCTGGGCTGAGCAGCAGAGGCCAACAGCAGGGCACGCTGTGCAAGAGGGACCCAGGGGAGTCCGGGCCTCAATGTGCCCAGCTGTAAATTGGTGGCACTGGACATGATGGCCATGGGGAGCCTTTTCAGGTCTGAGAACTCAAAACAGACACTCCCCCTACCAACCCCCACCCACCCGGGTAGGGCCCCTGGCTAACCACCACCAGCTCCGCCACCCATGATAACAGTAGATACTCTGGAGACACACTGGGCACCAGGTGCAGCCCAAATGCCCAATTCCCCATCCCGTCTCCGATGCTCTGAGCTGTGTGACTGTGGACAAGTCACCTCCCCTCTCCTAAACTCAATTTCCCCATCTGTGATATAGGGCCAATTGCTGCAGCCCCCTCACAGGGCTGCTGTGAGGGGTAAATGAAGCCCAGACAGTTAAATGCTTAGTATATAACAAGTGCCAAACAGATGCTGCCTAAAAGGGCATTTTTCAACAGCACCTACTATTAACAGAATTCCATCAATACTCCCACAGTGCAGATGAGAGAAACTAAGGCTCAGCCCTCAGACCGAGCAAAGCTGGCCAGACTCTGAGACCCCCTCAGCCAAACCAGGCCTGGACATGTGGGGAAACTGAGACTGGAAACAGCAAAGGGCTGGCCCTGAGGCCATGGCCTGCCCAGATGCGCTCCACTGAAAATGGATCCCAGCTCCTAGGAGAGCCCTGCCCTCCAGGGTAGCCAATCCCAACCCCTGTAATTGCTCCCTGACCTTGGGACCCACCCCTCACCCCAGTCAGGCTCTCCTTCCGCAGGGGCCAGGCTGGGGTGCACTCCGAGTGAGCCTGGCCCAGCACTGCCAAATCCACCAATTCGTATGAGAAACCAGAAGTTGGGCTCTTATAGGAAACCTCTCCATTTTATGGTTTATAAATATTGGCAATCAATCCATCTTTCTTGTTTGTAACTGCCGAGGATGGCACATCTTAGGCCTGGCCTGGCCAGGAGCTGGTGCTCTGCACCCCATGGCTGGAGGGGGGGCCGTTCAGCAGTGTGGCTGGGGGCTCAGGAGTAGGGACCAGTTGGGATCAGGGCTCAGATCTCCTTAGCAGCATGCTCCTGAGTTTCTTTGCCTCTCCTGGCCTTGGTTTTCCCATGTCAAACGGGCCGATAAGCTTGACCTCATGGGAAGGACTTGAGGGTCAAGTGTTTAGGGCAATGCCTGGTGAGTAATACTGTTTACTTAAGGAAACATACTGCTTCCTCAGCAGCCCCCAGCCTGAGCTCAGAGATGCCCGAGGGAGGTGCCATAGGACAAGAGGGTCTTCTAGGAGAAGAATCATGCCACATCCTCCCAGACACCGGAAGACCACAGGCAGCCCCAGAGGGTTTCTCCAGCCCATTCCCACTGCTGAGCAAGTGTCGCACCCGCCTTTGGCCCTGAATCCTTCACATGCTCCCACTGCTCTCAGTGTGAAACCTAACATCCTCACTGTGCTCCCTCAGGTGCCGCCCAACCCAGCCCGGTCACCTTTCCAGCCTCACCCCTCCTTCTGCCCTCTACTCCAGCCCCTGGCTGCATGGCTGTTCCTCCAAGTCTCCTGGCTCATGCCCACCCGAGGGCCTTCCCACTTGCCGTTCCTCAGCATGGGACTCCTTTACCCAGTCTTCCAGGAGCAGCACCTTCGCTCATCCCAGATGTCACTTCCTGCCAAGGGGCTCTGATGACCACCCCCCAGGGACAATCCCCAGCCTCCCCCGAGCGCACAGAAGGAAGGGCTGTTCTGCCCCCTGTCCACCTGCAGCGATGCCACTGAAACTAGACTTTGAACTCTGGGAACGAACTATGCTTGTCTCCTCCCACCCCCCTGAAGGTCCACTGCAGCAGCCTGTGGCCTCCGCTTATACACTGCCTGTAATGGCCGGCTCCCTCCCACCGCAGCCCTCACGGTGCCTTGAGCCCTGGCTGCTGCCATCACGCCTACTTTACAGACAACTAGACTGAGGCTGTGAGTGGAGAATTGACCGGGTCAGGGGCACTGGTCAGAGGCGGAGCTCTGACCCAACTCCAGGGGAGGCAGACCCATGAGCTGCCGACCACCTGGCCTCAGATTTCCGGGGGGAAGGGGGGGCACACGCCCCAAGTGAGGTCCCTGGGCAGTGCCCTCTCTCAGTTCTCGTCCTCCAAGCCTCTTCTGCCTGAGCACCATCCAAGTGACAGAGCTCAGGTGTGAATCCAGAGCTCAAGCCTTTGCTGTCACACCCTCCTTTGCCTTTCTTGACTCTTTGAGCTGCCCTGGCATGTGAGATCTTAGTTCACTTGCCAGAGATGGAAGCTGCACCCTCTGCACTGGAACCACAGAGTCTTAACCACTGGACCATCAGGGAAGTCACTGCCTTTGTTTAAAGTTGCTCGCATAGGGGTAGGGTGGGGGAGAGGAGAGAGAGACTCAAGAGGGAGCTGATATATGTATAATTATGGCTGATTTGTGTTGTTGTATGGCAGAGAGCAAGACAACATTGTAAAACAACTTTCTTCCAATTAAAAAATAAATTAAGAAGTTGCTCCCATAGACAACTCCAGGGTCAGAGGTCAGAGGTCAAGGCTGCCCAGTAGGCAGGCACACTCAAGACTTCTAGTCTAGGTATCTTCAGCCTAGACTGGATGATCCAAGTCACTCCAGGAAACATTCAGAAGAGCCTCAGGCTGTTCTAATCCCGAAGCTAGGACCTGCTCACATACCCTGTGGAGGGGGTGGGAGATGCCCTACCAGGGCTGCTTACTTTGTGGGGGACACCCAGGTCACACAGCAACTCTCAAGCCTGTGAAAGAGGCCCAGGTGGCCTGGGGGGAGGGGCGAGCCCAGGGACCCAGCTGCCACCCCAGGTCCCACTTCTCCGAGGCCAGACACCACTTCTGAGCCCTAAGAACTCTGACAGCTGCTCTGACCCTGGGCTCCTGAAGAACAGGAGCCTTGATCGTGCATCCCAGCCAGGTACCAAGGGCCCAAAGCAGTAAAAAAATCTGCACTGACTTATTACCAAATAATAAGTCCCCAAATCATTTCACTACGACAACCACAACAACAAGAAATACCAGAAACGCCAAGCCTTCCCTGTGCTGGGCGCTCAGCAGAGGCGCCCTCCCAGGTAACACAACAGCCACGCAAAGTGCGAGCTCTGAGAAGCTCAGCTCAATAGAGGAGGAAGCTGAGGCCCAGAGAGGTGACACCACCTGCCTAAGGATCTGCAGCTGAGAAAGAAGCGAATTCATTGTTTGAACTTGGGTCCGCCTGACTCCTGGCACTGTGTTTTCTAAGACGGTTTGTTTTAAGCAGCAGCAGTTCTTAAAAGTTTTACAGGGAATCGCACATTATCATGCAGGTAAGACCATGTATCTGGGATGTTATTTGCTTTTCATGGTGTCAGAGCCTTGAGACTTTTTAAAACAATGAATAAAGTTTTTATCTGCACTTTCCAAAAGCTTCATGTTACATCTGGAATAAAATACTAACTCTTCACAGGACCTCCTCCCCTGCGAGCCGTCTTCCCCTTCTGTGACCCCACCACGTTTCTGTGCTGCTTTCTTAAAAACATGCAAAATGCTTTCCCATCTCCGTGCCTTTTCCCTATGCTGTTCCTGAAACCCAGCGATTCTTACCTCAGTAAGATCTTAGTTCAGGGACTTCCCTGGTGGTCCAATGGTTAAGAATCTGCCTGCTAATGCAAGAGATGTAGGTTCGATTCCTGGTCTGTGAACCAAGATCCCACATGCCACAGAGCAACTAACCCTGACGCCACAACTGCTGAGACCGTGCGCTCTGAAGTCTGAGAACCTCAACTAGAAGCCCACTCACTGTAACAAAGACCCAGTGCAGCCAAAAAACAAAAGATCTCAGTTCAAAAGTCACCTCCTCAGTGGCAGCTCAGTGCTTAGGACTCCATGCTTTCACTAACGAGGGTGCAGGGTTTCAATCTCTGGTTGTGGAACTAAGATTCCCACAAGCCTCACAGCACAGTTGGGGGAAAAAAAGTTACCTCAAGATTCACAGTTAAACTTTGGTGATTAAGACAGTGTGGTGTTGGCATAGGATAGACACACAGGCCAATGGAACAGCAGGTCCAGAAGCACACAGATGGACACTAGATTCAGGCTGACAGTAGCATCACATGAGACCCAATGGGAAAAAGAGGGTCACATCAGCATGCATCACCAGGACTGGAAGAGCTGTGACCCCTGCCTCACACCGCAGTTCAGGGTGGATCTTGTGAAGGCCTGTCAATATGATTCAGCCCAAACAATAAAGCTTTTAGAAGACAAGACAAGAAAGATCTTCATGACCCTTGGTAGGCAAAGATTCCTTTAATGGGACAGAAAAAGCACTAACCATAAATGAAAGCAGTCGATAAACTTTAGACTACATTAAAATCAAGAACTTAGGTTCACAAAAGGATTCCATTAAAAGAGTAAAAAGATAAGCATAGTGCAGAAGATGATACGGACAAAGAAAGTGCCTTCAGGGTATATAAAGACTATAAATCAATAAGAAACAGACAGACAACTCAATAAAAATGACAAACACTTGAAAAAAGAGCCAGTCCCAATGGCCAATAAACACATGATAAAGTGCTCAACTTCATAAGTCAGGGAAATACAAATTACAGCTGCAATTTGAGATACCAGTATACATCCATTGAAGAGAAGAAAAAAAAGACTCATACACTGCTGATGAGGATGCAAAACTGTGCTGTCAATTTGTAGAAAAATTTAGAGGTTTCTTACAAAGTTAAACGTGCACTTACCATATGACCTAGCACTTCTAGGAATCTACCAAAGGGAAATGGAAGCATATGTCCATACAAAGACCTCAGAACAAATTTCATTACAGCATGATTTGTAAAAGTCCCAAAGCAGAAACAATCCAAATATCCACCAATCGGTAAACGGATAAACAAATTGAAGGACATCCATACAACAGACTGGATTTACTCAGCCATAAAAAGAAACAAACTCTAGTACATCCAAGAGCACGAGCAAATGTCTAGAACATACTGGGTGAAAGAGGCCAGACATAAAAACCAATGTACTGTGCGATTCCAGTCTTCCTAGGTTGCCCCAGTGGGAAAGAACCCGCCTGCCAAGGCGGGTTAGATGTAACAGATGGGGGTTCCATCCCTGGTCAGAAAGATCCCCTGGAGGAGGGCATGGCAACCCACTCCAGTATTCCTGCCTAGAGAATCCCATGGACAGAGCCTGGCAGGCTGCAGTCCATGGGGTCCCACAGAGTCAGACACAACTGAAGCGACTTAGCACGCACACACAGACTGTGCAATTCCATTTATATGAAGTTCAAAACAGAGAAATGCAATCCATAGGGGCATGAGTCAATGTGTGTGGGGGGGTGGGTGCTGATGTGGAAGAGGTGTGAGGGAGCCCCCCAGGGCACTGGGCCACTGGGTGTACAAACACAGAGATCCTTGTGAAGTTTCAGACGCACTTCACACGGCTCAGCATGTGAGTATGACTCCACAGAGAAGTTTAAAAAGGAAAGGTACTTCACACAAGGGGCTTCCTTGACAACATCCCATCCCACCCCCAAATTAGGACCTCCTCCCAGAGGTTCCATTTCTTTCTTTCAGAACACAAGATACAATTTATAATTCCAAGTTCATTGGTCATTTTACTCCTTCAATAGCCCCACCAGGACACCAGCTTCCCCAGCAGCTAGTGCTGAGCAGTTGCTAAACAAGTATTTTTTGAATGAATGAGTAATTGTTGGTCTCCTCCACCCAGACGGTGACCCCCCCCCCACCCCCCAGAGCTGGGATCTGCTTTGCTCACTCTCTAGACTAAGGGCCTAGGACATAACAGAACCACAAAGAGAAGGGAATTACAGGCCACAGGATCCCATCAGCTTGACACATCTGGTCAAAGACGGAGTCCTACAGGTGTCCAGAAGACAACGAGCCTTCAGCCTCAACTGCACCACTGGAACTGTGTCCCAAAAGACCCCCCCCAAAAAAAATCTAAACTTCAAAGAAAGTAAGACATTCACAAAGCATGGAAGGCCTCTAAGGAATTCCACCACAGTTTTTAACTCCTTAGGAGAAATCCTCCTATTTGTCAGGGTCAACCTGGGTCAGGCTTTTCAAGGACCCTGAACCAGGCTGCCACCAGCCCACATGATGCCCATGTATGGTGTCCCTGGATATTCTACAAAATCCCTGACCAGTGCTGCTGAAAACTGCCAAGGCCGCTGGAAACAAGGCTGAAGAACCATTCATCACAGCCAAGAGGTGCCTAAGAACACATAACGACTACATCAAACTTGGTGTCCTGAGGCAGAAAAGGGACCTTAGGGGAAAACCAGGGGAATCCAAAGGACCCTCAGAGTCCAGTTAACAGTCACGTTCTAACGTTTATTCCTTAATTATACGACGAACGTGCATGGCATTGTAACAGAGAAACACGAAGCAAAGCTGAGTGTGGCGTCTAAGGGAGCTCTGTACTACCTAAAAATGGGAAATGATTCTCTGAGGGAACAGTTTACTTTTTAAAAGTCCCCTGGGCACTCTGCAGCTACCTGCTGGGAAAGTGTCACCACCCGGAGCCACGTGCGCGCGGGGTCTTACCTTGGGCGGGTCGAAGAGCTCTAGCAGGCGGTCTGCGCCGTCGGGGCCCGTGCGCCGCAGCGCCAGCCGCCCCCGCTGCCAGCGCGCCCCGCTGTCCATGGAGGCCTCGTCGGCCAGGCTGTACCGCAGGGTCGCCTCCTTGAGGGCCTCGGGCGGCGGCTCCCGGGCCAGGCTCCAGGGCAGGAGCTTCCTGGCCAGGCCGGGCCTGGCCGGGGCCTCGCCGGCCTCCCCGTTGGTGGCGACGGGGCCCGCGGGCAGCTCGCCGGCTGAGCGGTGGCGGAAGATGTGGCGGAGGCTGTGGCGCAGGTGCCGGAGCGAGCAGGTGGCGGCCGGTCGCGGCGGGGCCAGCTCCTCTGAGCTGCGGGCCTTGGGCAGGCCGGGGGCGGGCGCGGGGGCGGCGGGGCCGGCGCCCGGCTCGGCGGGGGCCGCCGGCCTTGGCCGGGGACCCACGGCCCGTCTCACGGTAGTCGCGCGCGGGGGCGGCGGGGGCGGCCCGGGGTGCCGGCGGCCCGGGCGCCCGGCCCTCACGCACTTCGCGGCAGAAGTAGCGCTGGAAGAGGTCGGTGAACTGCAGCGACACGAGCTCGGCGCGCAGCGGCGCGTGGTGCGGGTGTTCGCGGGCGAAGAGCCAGTACTGCCGGGCCAGCTCCCGGGCCGCGGCCACCGCGTGCAGCTCGCAGAACTCGCTCCAGCCCCGCGGGGACGGGGCGGCCGCCGCCGAGGTGGAGGCCGAAGACGCAGACGAGGCCGAGGAGGACTGCAGGGTGGGCCCATTCATGGCGGAGACCGAGGTGGAGTGGCCAGGCTGAAAGACACGGTGGGGAGTGCGCAACAGAGGAGGGAGTGGACGGCTGGGCAGACCACCACAATACCACTGCCAGAGATGCTGGTCACCAGGCACTACCTCAAAAAGCAAAAATTACCTTAATACCCAATGCTGGTGAAATGCAGCAAAATGAGCACTCCCCTACAATGTTGCGGGTACTGGGGGAGTACAGCCTTTTGGGCCGGCAGCTTGGGAGGATCATTTTCAGACCTAGTAATTCCCCTTGTAAGTAGTCAAGAGAAACAGTTTCCCACCTGAGCAGAGACACGTGTACAGGACAGTCCCCTTCCAGGTGTTTCCTGCCCCAACATTTATAATAGGGAAAAAGTGCTGTGCTTAGTTGCTCAGTCATGTGAGACTTTGTGACCCCATGGATTGCAGCCTGCCTGTCTCCTCTGTCCATGGGATTTCCCAGGCAAGAATACTGGAATGGGTTGCCATTCCCTTCTCCAGGGGATCTTCCTAACCCAGGGATCGAACCCAGGTCTCCCACATCACAGGCTGATTCTTCACCGTTTGAGCCAGGGAAAAGGTAAATTCAACCTAAGGGCTTCCTAGGTGGCTCAGCAGTAAAGAATCCTCTTTCGAATGCAGCAGTTGGGAAGATCCCCTGGAGAAGAAATGGCAACCCTCTCCAATATTCTTGTCTGGGAAATCCCATGGACAGAGGAGCCTGGTGCACTACAGTCTATGGGGTAGCAAAGAGTCTCACACGACTGGGCGACTAATAACATCGAATACAACCTAAACGCCTATCAGTCAGAGACTGGTGAAACAAACTGGGATACGTCTGCAGGCCAGAATGTGCTACAGCATATTCCAAAAGGAAGAAGATTGATGCTACCATCTTGGGACGTCTCCAGGGCACAGCATCAAGGGAAAAAGCAAACCACTGAGCAATACAAACCATTCATGATCCCATTTACATGAACATACAAAGCAAAACTACCAATTCTTATGTGTACATAAATGTATTTAAGTGATGGGCAAGAAAGATGTGGCAGGAGCAAACCCATGCAGCAATAGTAGTGACCTGTGGGGAAGAGTCAGAAGTTGGGGTGCAAGAGGGGAAGTAACCAAGGAAGATTTATTACTTGTCTCTAGAAAATCTGGTTAAGAACATGGCGCCTGGAGCCTAGATTCAAATCCCACTGCTTACTAGTTGTTACCCTGGGTTCGTTGATGTCTTTCTGCCTTGCTTGCCCCATCTGTAAAATGGGGAACATGTTGCACCTACCTCATAGAAGTGTTATGAGGATTCACTGAATTAAATGGAAAGGCTTTGGAACCTAAGGAAAGCCTAATAAGTCTTGTAATCAATGTTACAATAAGAGTGTATTATTGGTGTAATAAAAATAAACATAAAAGATAAAAAGGAATAAACTAACAAGACTCAAAAGGGGTACAAAGGTACTTCCTGCTCTGATGGGGGAATGTTGGGACAGGTGACCCTTGCCTGTTCATCGCAACTGGGGCTCCTACACAATCAAAGTGCAGAAGCCCCCTACCCTCTGCTGTCCACGGTGCTGAACCCTGGCCCTCTCTCCTTACCATCAGTACTGTACTTCCTTCCAACCTAGCCAGGTTGGGCCTGGGCCCCTGCTGAGGACCACACACTCATGGACGCCTATTCACCCTACCCTGATATTACTGAGGACCTACTGTGTGCCAGGCACTGTGCTAGGCCCTGAGGATACAGGAGCGAACCAGACAGAGAAATTCCTGCTCTCCTGGAGCTACATTATACACAAACACACAAAAGTACTGGCTGTGTGCCTCTCATCGGACCTCTCTGAACCCTAGTTTCTTCATCTGTCAAATGGGGAGCAGCACAGTATCCACCTTCTAAGACCTTGAAAGAAGTCCTTGTAAGGGGACTCAAGGTGAGACTCTGAACCTAGAAACTGGGGTTCTTTCTGCCCCACCCCATTCTACATCTCCATGTCCTAGTGGTGACCCTGCAGCCGATCACAGCAGCATAGCCCAGAAGGCATGCAGTGGGTGCCACTGCTTTAGCTGGGAGGGTGCTGTGCACACACTTGACAACTTTGCACACTACAGGGCCCTTGGCAGCTACACACAGGAGGCACTTTGTACACAGTGGGCAGAAGGGAAGGAAGAGGGGCCACATGTGTCCTTGGCCACCACACTCCAAGAAAACCACCCTGTCACTGAAGGAGAGGGTTTTACCTGAAAGTATGGGTAACCTGTCCTTGGCTAACCCCTTGGCAACCCCACACCTTGATACAGCACTGTGCTCACAGGTTGGGGAACCAGATTCCAGGCCCAAGTGCCTGTCCCATCCACAAGACCTTGTGTGATCGGCCCTCACACTGGCTGCTGCTGGGCCACTGCATCAGGTGTCCCTGTGCCCTGCCTGCTCCCAGTCTCACTCAGAAGCCTTCCTTGAGCTCACTGGTGACTGAGTCCTGAACTTGTCTTTCAGCACACGTGCTCTCATTCAGTCACTGTGATTATTTAATGAGTGACTCTCTCCCCTACCAGACTGTGAACTCCACAATGCCAGGAGCCACTTCCAGCTCCAACCCCAAGTCCTAGCATGCAGCAGGAGCCCAATAAACACCTGCGGAATGAATGAAGGTAGGAATACAAGAAGCTGGCTGGATTTGCAACCTCTGGCTCCTCCAGCAGGTGTGTGCTGGCCAGCATTCACTGATGAGCACTTCTTGCTGGGCCAACCCACTGCCTGGGCACCCAGGCCTGTCCCTTTGTCTGGAACACCTGACCCTGTCCGACCCTGTACATCAGAGACCTGAAGCCCAGCTGCAGGACCAACCCTGGGAAGAGCCTTCTCGGAACAGCTGTGCCCACTCCAAGCTCCCTCACCACTCAGGCAGGGGCCAGCAGCCCTCCTCACTGGGCCCCCTACTCCAGTTCCCCACAGGAAGAGTGGTGTGTACTCAATACTTGCTAAACATCAGGCATTTTTCTAACTGCTTTTGCAAAACATTAACTTTCCCAGGCTTAACAACAGCACTAGCAGGTAGGGTCAATAATTGCTCCCATTTTACAGGTGCTTAAACTGAAGCACAGATCTCCCATGGCTAGCGATCAATGCGAACCCCACACAGAAGCCCCCCACAAAACACCTGATCAGTGCCCAAACGCACACCACAAGGAAGACTTAGTGCCCAGTGAACGAGTGTCCAGAGGAGAAGACAGAAAGGCCTCACTCAGGTCCTTCTGGTGCTCAGACAGTACAGCATCTGCCTACAATGCGGGAGACCCAGGTTCAATTCCTGGGTCGGGAAGATCCCCTGGAAAAGGAAATGGAAACCCACTCCAGTACTCTTGCCTGGAAAATCCCATGGATGGAGGAGCTTGGTAGGCTACAGTCCATGGGGTCACAGAGTCGGACACGACTGAGTGACTTCACTCACTCAGGTCCTGCTGGAGTCAGGAGGCCCCAGCGACTCTGAACAAGTGGTTGGAAAATAGCCACAGGGTGAAAATTTTAAAAACAACAATAAATGACGCTATTTCACACTATGTGCCCTGCTCTGTGCTAAATACTTTGCATTTTTTCACATGTTTATTCCCCATCAGCAGGGGCAGTCCCAGCATTATGCCCATTTGATGGATGAGAAAGCCAAGGTGGGGGAGGAATGGTCTGTCCAAGGTCACAAGGCCCACAAGGGGCACAGCTGGGATTAAAAGCCTGTTCAGTCGCAGGGAGCACCAGCTATAGTGAGCAGTACTGCTCACCGTCCATCTCCCTCAGCATCTGCCCCAGCAGGCAAGGGCCACGGCACTCCGGCCCACTCCATGGGGCATGTCAGAACAGCAACTCCAGAAATGCTGAAGTTGCATGAAGTGGTGAATTCTCAGGGTTGAGGCGGGCTGCTGTTTGACAGTCATACTCTTGCAATCATGCCCCTGACCTTCATGGACTGACAAAAGGCTGAGGGGCTTTGAGAAACCCACCACCACAAATGAGCTCACCACGGTGGAGATACCAACCAAATCTGGGTTCACATCCTCATTCTGCCACTTCCTCGCTGCGTGCTGCAGGAGAGAGGGCTCCCCTCCCCATCTGTAAAATAGGTTCATATTTTTCTCTGGACATTCACTAGGAGCATTCTAAGAACTGCTATCTGTGGGGTCCTCAGCACAGGGCTCAAGAAACAAGTGGCTGCTGCTGTTACTATTGTTCGAAAAGAGGGGTACCAGCTCCAGAGAATATCAAACCCGCCTGCTGTAAGAAGCCACAGGCAGAGTCTCACAGGCTTCACTGGCTGGGCCAGGAAGGGGGCAGGGCAGGGGGGGTGGGTCACAGAAGCCTGAACACAAGGCCTTCTCAGGGGAGAAGCATTGCTTAGGCAGCTCCGGCAGGAGCTCTGGGCAGGAAGCCACCAGCCAGAGCACTCAGCTGTGGCCTGTGTTGGGG
Source organism: Bos mutus (assembly GCF_027580195.1). NCBI lineage: Eukaryota > Metazoa > Chordata > Mammalia > Artiodactyla > Bovidae > Bos > Bos mutus. Next base: position 17,453,977 of record NC_091633.1, read on the forward strand.
AGGGGGCCACGCCTGGGAGCTTTCCTGGCCAGGGCAGGCAGCCAGGCCACAGGAAGGTGGTCCCCTCTTTGGGCCCTGGCCCAGGAGGTAGCATTTACTGAGTGTTTACTATGTGCCAGACACAGAGGAAGAACAACTGATCAGATCACGCCAACCCTGGGAACAGGGCCTAGAAGCTCTTGGCAGGAAAAGCAACTACTAATGACCTGTGGGTTCCCAGGAGCCCCCCAGGCTTCAGCTAGCAGGTATGAGGAGAGGGGTCTTTGGCGCATTTTTTCCCCTCCAATACCCTCCCCACCCATGGGAGCATCTAGGAATCTGGGCAACCAAAGGGATGAATAGCCGTCACAGAGGGCCTGCAAGTCCTGGGGGTCCCTCCCGACTCTTCATCCAGGGCTTTGAGAACAGGGAGTTCTGCTGGATAAGGAAGTAGGGGTCCAAGATCTCCCCAAATCCCCCAGCAGGGTAAGGGACAAGGATGAGGCAACAAGAACAGTGAGATCGGATTGCATTCTGGCGCCCCACCCCCCAATTCCCCACCGCACACCCACAGAGGTGGGGGCAGCTACTTCTGTGCCCATCCTGGGGCTCATGTCGCAAGGGAGGGGAGGTGGGTCTGCCTTTCAGGCCCCCAAGTTTAAAACAAGAGTGTCCACAGCATCCCTGCTAAGGGCAACCTGCGGCGGGCTCTGAAGCCTCAGCCAGTGCTTGGCGGGGACCCCTTGTTCAGGCAGATAGCAATGCATCCTACACCAAGCCTCAGGACCCCAGAGACTGAGGCTCAAAGCCTCTCCTCTGTCCCATCACCCCGGGTAATAATGGAATCCGGGCAAGCTAATATTTCCTGCTGCATTATCAGGCCCAGGTGCAGAGAAGGCCCTTACCCACCTGTGGGAATTTCACCTGCCAAGGCTCAGGGAGAATATTTTAAATTGTGTCAAGTGAACTTAAAATGAGCCAGTTCAGAGCCTCCATCCGCACCCAGGTCTACAGCTCACAGATGTTTAGGCAGGAAGTCTTACACCATCTGAGGAAGACGTCTCCTCCAAGGAGCCCTCCAGGTTCATTCCAGGCTGCTGGAAGCATTTCTGCCTCTCCTGCCTGCAGCACCGACTTTCTCTGGGAGCCCAGATCCCCCCGTCCAAGAAGGCCCAGAGAGTTGAGGGGATTCCAACACACAGCCTGGCAGGAGGCCCACTGCCCTTTCACACCACTCATGCTGGGTCAGACTGTAGACGAACCTATGGGAGGTTCAGAGCAGAGGTTCTGGGGCCCTAGGGAGGCTGAGAAGTGGGGTCTCTCCTAGACCACTGGGCAGCCAGGGAGCCCTGAGGCACTCTCTCTGGGGTCACCGAGTGCCCGAGGACATTTATCACACCAGCACAGTCTGCCAGAACAGGAAATGTCCTCTGGCTTCCTCTGCCCCCACCCCCGCCTGACACCCCGGCCAACAGCCCGGCTAGGCTTCGGGAGGTGGGGAGAGCCAGGCCCATCCCGCCCCCCCGCCCCAAGAATAGGCAGAACTCTCTAAGCCACCCCCATCCCAGGACAGGACTTCTCCCTTTAAGTGCCCCTGGGTGGAGGAGAGATGGCAGGGCAGCCTGTCAGCTCCACGTGTCCCAAGGCCCCCAGACGGTGTTGCCTCTTCAGTATATCAGGACGGGAGCCCTCAAGCCCTCCCGCTCCTGTGCGCCTCTCTCCACACTCATCATCCTCTCTGGGACTCTCTTCCAGTGACATGACAGGAGTGCCAGCTCTCAAAAGGACCCATTTTGTGCCAATGGTCCTCTTTTGTGTCCACCTCCCCTAATCGCATTTCCAGGCCGCCAGCCCCTCAGGGCCAAGGCCTCCCCCTCAGGCGCCCTGTGAGTCTGCTCCCGATGAGCCGGGCACAGACTTCCTCCCCCCAGGCCTCCCTGGGGACATGCAGGGCAGTGGCAGGCTCTCCCCCGCTACACCCCAGCCAGCGGGGTGGGGGCCCACATCCGGGCAGGCCCCCAGGGGCTCCGCTGCCTGGTTCACGAGGAAGCCTGCAGCCCGGCCCCCCTAGCCGACCCCTGACAGGGTGGCGTGGGAGGAAAAATCTTCCAGCCATCTGCTCAGCTGCTGGGTTTCCGGACAGGGCGGAGCCGGGAGACACCAGGAGGACTTGCTCTCCTGGGGAAGTGCCCCTTGCCCCTGCGGTCAGAAGGACTGAGCGGCCCAGGGATGACCATTGGGACCCCAGAGTCCCCACTGAAGAATGCTGGTCATCCAGGTTTCTGGGCCCAAGTCAGTGGTGTCCAGCTGCGGTTTGGACCTGCCCAGTCCCTAAGGGACCTCAGGCCCCGGAAGCCAGGGAGCTGGGGCACAGGGCTCCTGGGTCCAATTAGGCCTGACTCAGCCAGTGACCCTAGCTGAGTCACTTCCCCTGGGCAGCCTGCTGGCCTCAGTTTCCTCAGGGAGGGAGGGCAGCTGGGAACAGGGTCTGGCTGGGAACAAGCAACTTGTATTACACCTCTGGACTCTCTGAGGCAGGCTTCTTTCGTCTGCCAGATGGAAGCAGCTTCCTGTTCTGCCCCGCCAAAGATGCTGACCACCCCACGGCCCCCAGGGACCATTTTCCCAGGAAACCTGGCAATTAAGTGCCAGTCTCCCTCTCAGGCATTAACAGCAATAGCTCTTATTAAGCACCGACTGCATGCCAGGCACGGTGCCTGCCTCTTCTCAAAACAAACCTGTTAGTGCTCTCATTCATAGACAAGGAAATCCACAGCTCAGAGAGGTTAAGGGACAAGCCCAAGGTCACACAGCCATAGCAAGTATACTCAACACAGTGTGAGTCCCTGCTCTGTGCCAGGCTCATACCCTTCACATATGAACTCACATATAGGATCATATACCCGAGAGAAGCTGGAACCCCCACTGGGCAGTTGAGGTCCAGAGAGGTCAGGTAACTTGTCCAAGGCTTCACAGCTAGAAGCTGGCAAAGCTCAGATTTGGTTCCAAAATCCATGCTGCTACTGCGAGAAGCAAGAACTGAACAGAGAAGTCCTCTCATTTGAATAACAACAACAACAACAACAACAGTGTCTGTTATTAATTGAGTGCCAAGGCCAGCACTGAGTGCTTTATGTGCTCTGTCTCTCCCACTCAGGGTGGGCAGTGTGGGGGACGGGCAGCTGGAACGTCCCTCCAAGTGCCTCCAACACTGCCCCCTCTGCCCTCGAGGAAGCTCCATCCAGGAGGTGGCACAGCCAGACCCAGACACCCACCAGCGCCTACAGGCTGAACTGCTGCAGGGCTCCCCAGCACCCGCTGGGCCCAGGCTACTGCTATACTGCAGTAGTTCTACAGGAACGAATTTGTGTTAGAAAGTTCTGTTTAATGGAGAAGGATCAAGCCCAGGATTCAGAAGAATGGGGGAGGGGAAGGAGAAGGAAAACAAGCAAGGCACACGCAACAAGATAACCATCATCTCTTCCTTATTACTATTCTTCCTCCCGAATTCACTCATTTATGGTTCCAATGACCCTAAAGAAGTAGGTACTAATATCACACCCACTTGACAGATGAAGAAACTGAGGCGGGGGGGTTGTTAAGCAAGGCCATAAGAGCCGGGATTCACCAACATCTCACCCTGTCCAAGGACTCCAGAATTCTTCTCCCAGAACTCAGGAAACCCCAGAGCTGCTAGCGCAGGTGGTGCTCAAGGGAAGCTGATGAACAAACATTCCACAGCCAGTAACAATAACACTAATGATGGTAATGAGGAAAATCACCACCACCTGTAATTGAACCTTTCCATGCCAGGCTCATTATATGCCTACCACAAACCTATTATTACCTCATTTCACACAGGGGGAAACCAAGGCTCACAAGTGTCACTTGCCCATGCCCTCGGCTGGGAAAAAGCAGTGGGGGTATGGAACCTAAGCTTCCACGACCCTCCTCTGTCACTGCTGAGCCCTGAAGGAACTCAGATGCCAGAAGCTGATGCTTTAGTCCAGCCCCTTCCCAGCTGGCTCCTCCACAGCCCACAGAGACTCACACGAGTTCTAGGAATGTTCACCCTTTGGCTCCAAAGGATTTTCCCTCCCAGAGGGGGGTTGTGGGAAAAAGCTCAGAAAAAGTGTATTAAAAACCCATCCAACTTCCCCAAAGGGCCCTGGCCTCTCATCTGCTGACCCCAGCCTGACAAGGGGTCTCAGTCCGCTCTCCCCCCACTACGCCTGGGTCCCTTGGCCCCAGGGGGCCTCCAGGGCTGTTTCCGGTCAGGCAGCCAGGTCAGTGATGGGAAATTCAGACACAACTCGCACCCACAACTCTGGAGATGCCTATGCCCGCCGCCCTGGCAGGGGCCCTAGGGATTGGACTGTAAATGGGAACGGACTGGCTGCCCCAGCTGAGCAGGGCAGCTACTGGGTGTCGGAGGAAGCTCATCTCCCAGGGCAGATCTCCGCCCCTCCTGCTCCCAAAGCTGGTCCTTGGCCCTCCAGACTTCGTTTTGCCAGGCCCTCTGTTCAGAAACCCCCCTCCTGGAGCCCAATTTCACTTCCTCCCACTCAGTCCGGCCTGGCCATTCCCCTCCCTGGAGGCCTCCAGCTGCAGGCAGTGAACTCCTTACCTACATCATTGTGGCCCGGGAATGGGGAAGAGAAACAGGAGAATGAGGAAACTCAAGGAAAAAAAGTGGAATGGCAGGCAGGCCCCCCTCCCCAGTTCCTCAAATGCAGTCCCCACTGTTCCCAAAACCCCCAGAAACAGAATGAGGGAAGGGAGGGGATTTCTGCACCAGGCATTAAGGGCCTCTGAAATACCTTCCAGCCCTGCTGACCTATTAGGCCAATGACTTGTTTCCCTGTTTATTTTGGGTGGAAGGATTCCCCTGGAGCCCCATGTCCAGGTGGGAAGGTACCAGTCCAAAGAGAACCGAGCTCTGAAAGCCCTAACCCTTTTGAACCCCCAGATTCTGCAGCATGAGGGCGCCTGGGCCACCCCACCTCCTGAGGCAGAGAATGGGGAGAGGGGTTTCTGGAATGCTGGGGGTGGGGGCGGTGAGTGCTACCCTCTTAGCCACATGGCCTGGCCTGGGAGAGCAGGGAGAGTCCTGTGCCCCACTCCAAGAGGACGCTTCCATTCTCACGGGCTGTTTGACTACTTTCACTTTCAAGGTACTAAAGCAGTGACCCCCCAACCCCTCCTCTCTAGGCACAATTTGACTGGCTAGGCTACAATAAGAGGCAGCTAGGAGTATTAGCCAAACCCTCTCCCAGCGCCTCCCCCACTGCCTCAGCTACCCCCACTACATCCCCAACACGTGTGTGGGTGTCGGCTGAGAGGGTGTTGCAGGAGCTGGGGAACGGTCACCCCTGAACAACCCCATCTGAGTGAGCAGCAGGACAATATTTTAGGCAGTTGCGGGAGTGCGCAGACACTAGGCAGAACGGGACACGGGGCCTCCCCGTTCCCCATTGAAGCCCTCCCAGCCCCGGAGGAGTGGAGCCCTGGGAAAGGCGTGCTTACCTGAGAGAGAGGGGGTCCGGGCCCGGCCAGCCCATGGCGTCGCGCGCCCCCGGCCCCCCAAAATCCCGAGGGGGCGGGCGGGCCCCCGCCCCGGGCGCGTTCTCTCCCGCGCGCCGGCTCCTGGCTCGCGGATCGCTCGAGCGGGGCTCAGGCAGGAAACCCGGGCTCGGAAAATGGCCAGCGCCTCATCATTTCCGCCGCCAGCGCTTGACAGTTGCGGGAGGATGCGCCTCCGGGCCGCCACCGGGGAAACTTTGCTGTCTCCGACGTCGCCACCGCGGGCCGCGACAGTCCGGGCGGGCGGCCGGGCGGAGGCGGTGGCCCGAGCCCATGCCGCCCCGCGCCGTTATGTAAAGAGGAACCGGCTGTGCTAGCAGAGCCCGGCGGGGGAGGGCGGCTACAAGAGGGGCGGGGCCTGGGCGGGGCCGGGCCACGCAAAGCCCCGCCCCCGCCCGCCCGCGAGCCGGACTTGGCCGGAGGCGGTGGGGGGGGGCGGGAAAAACAGGGCTCGAGGGGCGGGGCTGGTCCATGCCCCGCCCACCAGCCCGATTTCTCCGCAGCTGACCGAGTCCTGGGGTCTCAAACGCAAGCCCGGAGAGGCGGGCCCTTGTGAAACCACGCCCACAGCTCGCCCACCCTATGGCGTATCGCACAGTCTAAAGCAGGGAAGGAACGGCAGGCGGGGCGGGGCAACCCTGGCCCCACCCAGGGAGCGCCAGCGACCACCACGGGAGCCTCCACGCTGTGGGGGCGGGGTCGGATGAAGGAAAGGCGGGGTCTGAAGGCGGGGCCAGGCCACGGCTCCTGGCCTCGAGGGGGCGCGACCCTGCCGACTCCCTCCTGCCGGGCCTTATCTACGCGCGCCGGGCCGGTCAGTGCAATAGCGACCGCAGCTTTCATCATCACCCGGGGAAGGATCCCAACCCCGCCCAGCCCCGACTATCCGCAACTCTACTGAGCCGACCCCCCATAGCGCCACCCTCAGCTCTACCCCTGTCGTAACCCGTGGCCCTGTAGACGGGCCTCTATGGGCCCATCCATTTCCCAACTCCAGGAGGGCATCCTTCTCCAGGAAGCCCTCCTGAATCGCTGGCTCCCATGGCCTCTGGGCCTCCTTCTCTGCTCTCCCTGGAGCTATCTGAGCCATAGGTGGGATGAGGTTCACAGTGGGGTCCGCACTAGCCTGAGGGGGAGCATACACCCAGCCAGCCCTTCCTCTGACACACGGGAAGGAGGGGAGAGAGGAATGTCTGCTCTTCTCTCCCTCCCACAACAGGAAACAAGTCGCTCACACCCCCAGCTTGCAGGGGCCACATGGACTCTTTCCAGACAACACACTCTTCCATTCCCCTGCCTCCCCCTCTTACTAACCTTGGGCAAATGACTTCACTTCTCCACACCTCAATTTCCTCACCTATGAAATGGAAATAATAAGAGTACCCATAACCCAGGGTTGTTGTGAAGATTAAATGAGTTAATGCATTAAAGCACTTAGCAAGGGACTTTGCCCAAGGGGAAACACTGCTAGTGTTTGTTCAACAATCAGGCCTGAGTCTTGCCGTTGAGGTGCTACAGGAAGGGGTTCCCCCAGAAGATGGGGATTTCCAGATTTCACCAGATGGCGGAAGGGGGCCTGTCTGCTGTAGGATCCTTAGAGTTCAATAACCTTGAAGGAACTGGCCACAGACATGTGCTTTCCATAAATATGTATGTCAGGCATTGTTCAGAGTGCTGGGGACACAGCACTGAATGAGACAGACAAATATCCCTGCCTTCATGGGCATCCCTTGTCCTCAGCTGACATTCTGGTGAGGGGTTGTAGAACACGAATAAATAGAAAGTGGGATAATGTATTATGAAGATGACAGAACAGTAACAGGATGGAGAGTGCTTCCCAGGCTGTCTGAGACTGGACACTTGGAGGACCTTCCAAGGAACTAATATTTGGAATGAGACCACCCTTCTCCTCCACCTCACAACAAGAAGGATCCAGGCATGATAAAGAACAGTAAGTGGAAAGATCCTGATGTGGGAATAAACTTGATGTATTCAAGGGAAGTCAAGAAAGCAGTGGTGATGCCTGGACTGACAGGACGAGATGAAGGCAGCCCCTCACATGGAGACTTAAAGGTCCTGGTGGCAGATCTGGGAATTATCCTGGGAGCAACAGAGCCATGGAGGGTTTTGCACAGAAGGACCTGTTGCATTTGAGCTGCGAAGTTTGCAGCTGGCAACCCATAAGGAGGTGCCCCAGTGATGTTCACACAGCAGCTGATGATGTGGGACAAAGGGAGTAAGTCATCAGGGAAGCCTAACCCGATCACCCCATATTATTATCTCTTTCTTATGTATGGGGAGACTGAGGTCCACAGAGAGCAATTACTTGCCTGCAGTCACACAGCTGCCAGGTGGTGCCAACAGAGCAGCCAGGTACACAGCAGTTGTCAAATGGTTGCTGAAATCTGCCAGCCACAAGCACTTTCCCTCTCACGGCAGCTTTGCTGACTTAAATGGAGACTTGTGGTTCTTCCCCTTTTTAATCACAGTGCAAGCCTTCCCTCGCGCCAGATTTCTCTGAGGCCCCAAGTGGTTTCCTTTCTCGTTTAATTTCTTCTCGCCACGCGTCCCCTCCAGAGTCCAGTTTCTTGTTTCAGTGCTCTCCGCGGTTGAGACTTCTCACTTCGTTTTTGTTTTTCCTTAGAAAGGCAAAGGGTTTTCAGCGAATACCCCTCCACCGCCTTGCCCTAGATTTCAGAGCATCACGGCTTAGAGCAGCGATTTCATCTTCTTCTCAGGCAGGCTGGCCGGCCTCGGCTCCTCCCACTTCACAGGTCACTGGGGCCCAAAGGGAGTAAGAGGTTTATTCGAATTCCCCGGAAACAAGCAAAGCGGTCTTGGGGGAGCCGCCAGCCCTTCTTTCTGACAGTGAAGAATGCTGAGCCGGAGCGCACCGACTGCCTGCCAAGCTTCGGGGCTCGGATACTCTCAGGATTAATAAGAGTAACAAAAGAGTAGTCGGTAACTATTAGTAAATACTTAATCGGATCACTGATAGTGATATTAACAACTGATATTAATAACAAAATTTAACCAGTACGGGGTTAATAATAAAAGGATCAATAACAATAAATATAACAATGTAATAACAGTCATGAAGTCTAACTGATAATAATAATACACGGTTAATTATTACAAGATTAATTGCAAATATAAAATAGCAATAAGATATTAGTAGTAATAATAAATATAGTAATAACAGGTCTAGGATTAATAGTATTAATGGTAGCTTATAGTAATAATAATAATGGGGGAGCTTCCCTGGTGGCTCAGTGTTAAAGAATTTGCTTGCCAATGCAGGAGACACCCATTAGATCCCTGATCCGGGAAGACCCCGCAGTCCATGGAGCAACTAATCCCCTGAGCCACAACTCCTGAGCCTGTGCTCTAGAGGCCGGAACTGCAGCTACTGAGCCGGCCGGGCTCTAGAGCCGGTCTGTGCTCCACAGCGTGAGAAACTACCGCAATGAAAAGACCCTGCACTGCAACTAGACAGGAGCCTCGCTTGCCAGGACCAGAAGAAAACTCGTGCATCAACAAAGACCCACCCAGAACAGCCAAAAACAAATAAATGAAATTATAAAGAAAATAATGGTGGTAGGATTAATAATAATAAACATCAAACAATAGGATAGTAATAAGATTAATAATAAATATAATATAATATTGTCATGTTAACAGTTCTAGGACTAACAATAACCACTTAATAAGTAGATTACATGTTAATAATAAGTATAAAAATAATAGGCTAGAATAGGTATAAATATATATAACATACTATAATTATAATAACTAATGATCTAGGATTAACTATAACATGATTAACAAGTTTTTTTGTTTGTTTTTTAGTTATAACAGTTTATTGCTACCAACCCATCTCCCTCCACCCTCCTCATGCACGTGTGCTCTGTCATGTAACTCCATGGACTGCAGCCTGCCAGGCTCCTCGGTCCATGGACTTTTCCAGGCAAGAATACTGGAGTGGGTTGCCATTTCCTTCTCCCATGATTAACAGCTTTTGAGACTTATTTCATGACACGTATTATTCTCTACCAGTGCCAACAAATGGAACTTTCTGTGGTGATGGAAATGTTTTATCTGTGCTGTCCAGTATGGTCGCCACATGAGGCTACTACTGAGTACCTGAAATGTGACTAGTGTCACTGAAGAAATGAATCTGTAACTTTATTTAATGTTCATGAATTAACTGCAAGGACATCCGACCAGTCCATCCTAAAGGAAATCAATCCTGAATATTCATTGGAAGGACTGATGCTGAAGCTGAAGCTCCAATACTTTAGCCTCCTGATGCGAAGTACTGACTCATTAGAAAAGACCCTGATACTGGGAAAGATTGAAGGCAGGAGGAGAAGCGGATGACAGAGGATGAAATGGTTGGGTGGCATCACCGACTCTATGGAAATAAGTTTGAGCAAGCTTTGGGAGTTGGTGATGGACAGGGAAGTCTGGCGTGCTGCAGTCCATGGGGTTGCACAGGTGGACATGACTGAGTAACTGAACTGAACTGAATGAACTGAAATTTAAATAGCCACACGTGGTGAGTGGCTACTGTACCAGCTCTGAATGTTTCACATATCTTAACTCTCACATCAGCCCTCACGTAAGTACTATTATTATTATTATCTCTATTTTATGATGAAGGAACTGAAGCACTGAAAAGTTAAATCATTGACCCTCATCAGAGTTTCTCCCCACTTCTAGGGCAGGCTCTAGGGGGTCACTCAGAGAGGTTTAGAATTTAGAGTTCATCATCTGTTTAGCTGTGGGATCACTTAGCCTCTAAGCCTCAGTTTCTTCATCTGTAAAATGGGAACAATTACAGGGCTGATCTCACTAGGTTGTGGGGGAGAATTTGACACATTAAGAGCTTGAGAGATTGGCTGGCACTTCCACATGGCATGTGCTCAATGTGCTGTGCTGTGTTTAGTCGCTCAGTCGTATCTGACTTTGGCGACCCCATGGACTGTAGCCTGCCAAGCTCCTCTGTCCATGGGGATTCTCTAGGCAAGAATACTTGGATGGGTTGCCGTGTCCTCCTCCAGGGGATCTTCCCGACCCAGGGACCAAACCCAGGTCTCCCGCATTGCAGGCAGATTCTTTACCAGCTGAGCCACCAGGGAAGCCCAGGAATACTGGAGTGGGTAGCCTATACCTTCTCCAGGGTATTTTCCCACCCCAGGAATCGAACCAGGGTCTCCTGCATTGCAGGCGGATTCTTTACCAGCTGAGCTACCAGGGAAGCCCAATAGTGTTGATTATAATCTACAATGGGATGTAAGTCAAATGTCCCTCACCCTCTGGTGGCCACAGAGACAAGCCCTGCAGGTGACAGACCCTCACACCCAATTTACACATGAGATCACTGAAGTTTGAGAGTCAAGACTGTTGCCCCACCTTGGTGTAAACATCTGTAAAACATGCTTCTGCAGAACTGTCCCCTTCCTACTGAGCACAAAGTCTGAGCTGCAGATGGGGAAGAGACCTGAGTGGCTGGCTGCTCCCTAGTTGGGTAGTGACTGGTGCAATTGCCTGAATGTATGTATGCCCCCACTTTCAGGCTGAAATCCTAACCTCCCCCAAGGAAATTGTGTTAGGAGGTGGGGCCTTTAGAGGTGATTACATCTGGAGAGCAGAGACCATATGAATGGATCAGTGCCCCTGTAAAGAGACCCAGCAGAGAGCCATCTCTGCTTCTGCCTTGTGAGCTTACAGCTAGAAAACACCACTTTTGAAGCAGAAACCTGTCTCTCACCAGTCACTAGAAATAAATGACTGTAGTTTATAAGGCACTCAATTTATGGTATTTGTTATAGCAGCCTGAACAGAGAACACTGGTTCCAAGAAGTGGGGGCTCTGCTGTAACCAATACCTAAAAATGTGCAAGCAGCTTTGGAACTGGGTGATTGGTAGACACTGAAAGAGCTTGCAGGTGCATGCTAGGAAAAGCCTACACTGCCTGTGAACCCACCATTAAGGGCGATTCTGATGAGGACCCAGAAAGAAAAGAAGTTTGCTGCAGAGACCCATCCAAGTCACTGGAAGAATGACCCCACAGGCATTTTGGAGCTCATCAGGGCTGTCCTCTCATCACAGGCCCAGAGGGCGAGGGATTGGGCGGGAGGAGGATTTCAGAGGAGGGGCCTCCACTGCAGGACTCTGCTCTCCACACAAGGTGGGTGGATCTGTGCTGCTCCACAGGGCTCCAGCAGCCACACTGCAACCCGCCAAGCTGTGTGTGTGGTGGGTGGGAGTTGGAGGCAGTGGGGGGCGTGACTGCCTCTACCAGGACATTGGAGGAGCTGCAGGAGCACCATCCAGCCAGAGGGCCACCAGGCAGGTAGAGCCACCTGCGTGAAGTTCCAGTCCAGGAGCCCCTGGCAAAGCGATGGGAGCAACACAGAGTCTTGGGGTCCAGCTCCTGCCCAGCAAGGCTTTCAGGGGCAAGAAAGCCACCCTGTGTGTCCAGAAGGCATCCCTCCCCACACACAGACCCAGGATGCCTAGAAGGTAGAGTATCTAGCCAAAGAGGATTATTTTGGAGCCTTAAGGTTTTGGACTTGCTGGGGACCTTTCTTTCCTATTCGCCCTTTTGTAATGTGAGTGTCTGTCCTGTGCCTGTCTTACCACTGTATCTTTTTAAATATTTATTTGTTAATTTATTTGGCTATACCAAGTCTTATTTGTGGCATGTGGGATCTATTAATAGTTCCCTGACCAGGGATTGAACCCATGCACCCTGCATTGGGAGAACAACGTCTTAACCACTGGACCACCAGGGAAGTCCTCAGCACTGTATCTTGAAAACACGTAACAGGTTTGATTTCACAGCTGGAAAGGAACTTGCCTCAAAATGAATTGTACTTCGAATTTCACTCATAATGTTTAGGTGAGACTTAGGGCTATAGACTTTTGGGTTGATGTTGGAAGGAGTTAAGACTTTGGGAGCTCTTGAACACATTTTGCATGTGTAAAGGACATGCATTTTGGGAAACCAGGAGTAGAATGCAATGGACTGAATGTTCATGTCCCTCCAAAATTGACTAAGAAAGCTGGTGCTGGAGTTCTCCAGGTCTGGGTTTTCATCAGCACTACTGTGTTACCTCGAGCAAGAGACTCCCATTTTCTGAGCCTCAGTGTCCCCATTCTGTAAAATGGGTATAATAGTAATGGGTAAAGGAAGAACTGTACAAAAAAGAGCTTCATGACCCAGATAATCACGATGGTGTGGTCACACACCTAGAGCCAGACATCCTGGAATGTGAAGTCAGGTGGGCCTTAGAAAGCATCACTACGAACAAAGCTAGTGGAGATGATGGAATTCCAGTTGAGCTATTTCAAATCCTGAAAGATGATCTGTGAAAGTGGTGCACTCAATATGCCAGCAAATTTGGAAAACTCAGCAGTGGCCACAGGACTGGAAAAGGTCAGTTTTCATTCCAATCCCAAAGAAAGGCAATGCCAAAGAATGCTCAAACTACCGCACAATTTCACTCATCTCACATGCTAGTAAAGTAATGCTTAAAATTCAGCAGTACGTGAACCATGAACTTCCAGATGTTCAAGCTGGTTTTAGAAAAGTCAGAGGAACCAGAGATCAAATTGCCAACATCCACTGGATCATGGAAAAAGCAAGAGAGTTCCAGAAAAACATCTATTTCTGACTTTCATCTTTATTGACTATGCCAAAGCCTTTGACTGTGTGGATCACAATAAACTGTGGAAAATTCTGAGAGATGGGAATCCCAGACCCCCTGACCTGCCTCTTGAGAAACCTGTATGCAGGTCAGGAAGCAACAGTTAGAACTGGACTTGGAACAATAGACTGGTTCCAAATAGGAAAAGGAGTACGTCAAGGCTGCATATTGTCACCCTGCTTATTTAACTTCTATGCAGAGTACATCATGAGAAACGCTGGGCTGGAGGAAGCACAAGCTGAAATCAAGATTGGCAGGAGAAATATCAATAACCTGAGATATGCAGATGACACCACCCTTATGGCAGAAAGTGAAGAGGAACTCAAAAGCCTCTTTATGAAAGTGAAAGTGGAGAGTGAAAAAGTTGGCTTAAAGCTCAACATTCAGAAAACGAAGATCATGGCATCTGGTCCCATCACTTCATGGGAAATAGATGGGGAAACAGTGGAAACAGTGTCAGACTTTATTTTTGGGGGGGCTCCAAAATCACTGCAGATGGCGATTGCAGCCATGAAATTAAAAGATGCTTACTCTTTGGAAGGAAAGTTATGACCAACCTAGATACTATATTGAAAAGCAGAGATATTATCTTGCCAACAAAGGTATGTCTAGTCAAGGCTATGGTTTTTTCCTGTGGTCATGTATGGATGTGAGAGTTGGACTGTGAAGAAGGCTGAGCGCCGAAGAATTGGTGCTTTTGAACTGTGGTGTTGGAGAAGACTCTTGGGAGTTCCTTGGACTGCAAGGAGATCCAACCAGTCCATCCTAAAGGAGATCAGTCCTGGGTGTTCATTGGAAGGACTGAGGCTGAAGCTGAAACTCCAATACTTTGGCCACCTCATGTGAAGAGTTGACTCATTGGAAAAGACTCTGATGCTGGGAGGGATTGGGGGCAGGAGGAGAAGGGGACGACAGAGGATGAGATGGCTGGATGGCATCACCGACTCGATGGGCATGAGTTTGAGTGAACTTCGGGAGTTGGTGACGGACAGGGAGGCCTGGCGTGCTGCGATTCATGGGGTCGCAAAGAGTCAGACACGACTGAGCGACTGAACTGAACTGAACTGACTGAAAGGAAAGTTAAATTATGTAGGGAGTCCCTAGTGGGCACCCAGTGAATGCTCTGTATCTGATTGTTATCAAAGGATAACTGGACCACACTGAGCTCCTCATTGTTCCTCAAATATTCCATCAGGTTGCCACTTCAGAGCCTCTGCACTGGCTATTTCCTCTGCCCAGAATGTCCTTCTACCAGATGTTTCCATCCCTCAATTCATTCACTCCCTGGAGGTCCCTGCCCACCAAACCTAGGACAGGCTCCTCCCCACTGCTGTCATGCTCTGTCTCTGCCCTGCTTCTTTCCCTTCCAGCACCTCATGAGGCCACTCAAACAGCTTTACTGGCTGGCCCACATGGTGAGGAACTGAGGCCTCCTGCCAAGAGCCAGGAAAACACAGAGACCCCCAGGCAACAGCCATGTGAGTACACCATTTTGGAAATAGATCCTCCAACCCCAAGTCAAGCCTTCACATGAAGGGAGCTCAAGCCCCTGTTTTGACTATAATCTCATGAAAGATCCTGAGCCAGACACACTCGGCTAAACAGCTCCAAAATTCTTGTAATCATATGAAATAATAAATGTTTACCGTTTCAAGCCACTAAGTTGGGGAGTAGTTTAATATATAGCAATAGTAAACTAATACAGAGCTCAAGACAGCTCTAGCGTTGTCCAACCACCATGATCCCCACCCATCAGTGTCCAGCTGACACTGGGAGGTTCAGGAAAGGGTATCCCTGGCCAGAAAAGAATTATGCAACTGGCTTCTTCCTCTTTCCTCCTGGGCTGTCAGAACTCAGGGCTAGATTCCTGGGCTAGGGTCTAATCTGCTGAGCCCAGGTGCCTGATGCCATCTACACCCTCTGCTTCCTTCCCAAAGATTTAGTTCCCTTTTCAGTCCTCCCAGTGCCTTCCAGACTAAGACTGCTCCAAGCCCTTGCCTAAAAAAAGGATGAGCAGTTTTTATAATCTGGACTCCATTTCCGGAAGTGCGTGTCCAGCTGAGACCATCACAGGCAATATTTTATCCCTCCACCCCCTCCCCACTGTGAATGGTGTGCTATGAATTTCCCTATTTTTCAGATGATGAATCTGAGGCATAAGGCAGTGAAAAAAAAGCCACACAACTGGCAAGTGATTGAAGCATCTGGACTAGACTCAGGACTATCTGATTGCAGAACCTCAGCTCTTAACTGCCTATGCTACCCACGTAATAACAGTGACAGTAAAAACAGAATGAACTAGTATGACAGCATTATGTGCCAGGCACATTTTGAAGGCTTTCTATGAATTGAACAATCCGTCCCTCTGACAGAGGAGGAAACTGAGGGACAGAGAGGCGCAGGACCCTAGCCCGTAAGTGGCCCTGCACTGATTGACACTCAGGCTGCAGAATTCAGACCGTGACCCAAATCGTCAGCGCCGGCTGCGCGACCCACGTCCACCCCAAGGGTCTCCAGCCCAGCCCAGGGAGTTGTAAGCCGCCCCCTCTTCCGCCCGGGGAATCTGGTTTCTGAGGGGAAGTGACTCAGTGGCCTGAGGCCCCGCAGATAATTGTTCACTTCCAATCCCGGTAATTAAAGGACCTAATGGCTCCGCAGAGGACTTACAACCTAGTTACTCCAGCGATCCCCACCCCTGCCCTGGGATCAGCGTGGGGCGCCGGAACTTCCCAGGCGCGAGCTTGGCGGGAATCCCAGGCTGCGGCCCGGCGGGCAGCCGCGCGTTTGCGCGAGGCTCTGGCGCCCCCTGGTGGCCTGGATGGTGGCGGGCGCGCCGCAGTCCACCTCCTGCACCCCTCCTCCCAAGAGTCACCCTTGGATTCCCCCCAAGCCTTCCCGGAAGCCTCCCAGGCCTCAGGTTTGATGCCTCCAATCCACTGTCAAATGGCCACGAAGGTCTAGAGCACGGGTGTGGGGCATAGTTTAATTTGTGGCTTCTTCCTTTAGTGCTGGGTCACTCTGGGCAAGTGACTTGTGCTCACTGAGCCTTGGTTTCCTCAAATCTGTAAAATACAGATAAAGCATGAACCTACCTCACAGGATTGTACTGAAAACTAAGTAAAATGATTAATGTAGACGTTCCTGCCACACAATAGGTGCTCAAAATATGCAATTATTATTATTATTCATTTCCAAGGCGCAAACCTGATTATGTGTCATGTTTGTGTTCTGCTTGAAACCCTCCATGGCTCCTATTAGCTTCTGAGTAAAATTCAAGCACCTCAGCCTGACATCCCAAGCCCTTTCTTATTCCTGACGACCTCCTCTCGCCACAATATCTATCAAACTTCAGACTCTCTGGCCATACCAGACTTTTTTCTGTCTCCTGCTTCATGTTTTCAGACCTTTGCCCAGACTATTCTCATTGCCTACCACTCCCTTTCCCTTTCCTCTGCTTGGCAAACTCATATATATATGTCCTTCAAAATCACCTGAAAAAAAACAAATAAACAAACCCCCAAAAGAGAATTCCCTGGTGCCTTCCATTGCAGGGGGCATGGGTTCCATTCCTAGTTGGGGAATTAAGACCCTGCATGCTGCATGATGTGGCCAAAACGAAAACAAACCAAAGGAAACCACCTGAAATGTGACCTCTGTCTGAAGTTAACTCTGGTTCCCTGGGGCATTGCGACTTCTGGCCTCCCTTTGGCTTCCTCTGTATCAAGCCTCTGAGACAGAAGTCTCGTCTGTTAGGGCGCATTCTCATTCGTCTGTGTACCTTCCAGGCTTTGAGCTCCTGGGGCGTGAGGCTGGTGTTTTGCTTATTTCTGAATCTCTGGCTCGCAGCTCTGACCTAGCAGGCATTAGGCACTCGAAGCACTGTCTGAGATAAACAATAGGTACGTCGTGATCATCAGCGGATGGTGGTTGATTCCAAAGCACAGACTTTTGATGGGAGCCTTGGTTCTGTTACCTTCATGCCGGCTTGATCTCTCTAAGCCTCAGTTTCCTCATCTGCAAAATGTACTTGTGAAGATTCAGTGAAATTCTGTGTGTAAAGAGCTTAACACAGGACACTCAATGATGCTGCTTATTATTAGCTAAACCTGTCTCAGTCCTTACTTTACCCTGAGGAGTAGATGACTGAGAACAGCTTAATACAGTAAAAGTAGCATCAACATATTAACTAAAGTATGAAGTGAAAGTGAAAGTCATTCAGTTGTGTCTGACTCTTTGCAACCCCATGGACAGTCCATGGCATTCTCCAGGCCAGAATACTGGAGTGGATGGCCTTTCCCACCTTCAGGGGATCTTCCCAACCCAGGTCTCCTGCATTGCAGGTGGATTCTTTATCAGCTGAGCCACCAGGGAAGCCCAAGAATACTGGAATGGGTAGCCTATCCCTTCTCCAGAGGATCTTCCCAACCTAGGAATCGAACTGGGGTCTCCTGCATTGCAGGCAAATTCTTTACCAGCTGAGCTACCTGGGAAGCAATTATACTCCAATATAAAATAAATCAATTAAAAATAAATTTAGAAAAGGAATGAAGTACTGAGGAGCTACCCCACGTTGAAGGTTAGGAAGGGCGGTGGTGAGGAGATACCCCTCGTCCAAGGTAAGGAGTGGAGCAATGGCTGCACTTTGCTGGAGCAGCCATGAAGAGATACCCCACGCCCAAGGTAAGAGAAACCCAAGTAAGACGGTAGGTGTTACAAGAGGGCATCAGAGAGCAGACACACTGAAACCATACTCACAGAAAACTGGTCAATCTAATCACACTAGGACCACAGCCTTGTCTAACTCAATGAAACTAAGCCATGCCAGTGGGGCAACCCAAGATGGGCGGGTCATGGTGGAGAGATCTGACAGAATGTGGTCCACTGGAGAAGGGAATGGCAAACCACTTCAGTATTCTTGCCTTGAGAACCCCATGAACAGTATGAAAAGGCAAAACGATAGGATACTGAAAGAGAAACTCCCCAGGTCAGTAGGTGCCCAATATGCTACTGGAGATCAGTGGAGAAATAACTCCAGGAAGAATGAAGGGATGGAGCCAAAGCAAAAAGAATACCCAGCTGTGGATGTGACTGGCGATAGAAGCAAGGTGCGATGCTGTAAAGAGCAATATTGCATAGGAACCTGGAATGTCAGGTCCATGAATCAAGGCAAATTGGAAGTGGTCAAACAGGAGATGGCAAGAGTGAATGTCGACATTCTAGGAATCAGCAAACTGAAATAGATTGGAATGGGTGAATTTAACTCAGATGACCATTAATTCTACTACCGCGGGCAGGAATCCCTCAGAAGAAATGGAGTAGCCATCATGGTCAACAAGAGAGTCTGAAATGCAGTACTTGGATGCAATCTCAAAAACGACAAAATGATCTCTGTTCATTTCCAAGGCAAACCATTCAATATCATGGTAATCCAAGCCTATGCCCCAACCAGTAACACTGAAGAAGCTGAAGTTGAACGGTTCTATGAAGACCTACAAGACCTTTTAGAACTAACACCCAAAAAAGATGTCCTTTTCATTATAGGGGACTGGAATGCAAAAGTAGGAAGTCAAGAAACACCTGGAGTAACAGGCAAATTTGGCCTTGGAATACGGAATGAAGCAGGGCAAAGACTAATAGCGTTTTGCCAAGAAAATGCACTGGTCATAGCAAACACCCTCTTCCAACAACACAAGAGAAGACTCTATACATGGACATCACCAGATGGTCAACACCGAAATCAGATTGATTATATTCTTTGCAGCCAAAGATGGAGAAGCTCTATACAGTCAGCAAAAACAAGACCAGGAGCTGACTGTGGCTCAGATCATGAACTCCTTATTGCCAAATTCAGACTGAAATTGAAGAAAGTAGGGAAAACCACTAGACCATTCAGGTATGACCTAAATCAAATCCCTTATGATTATACAGTGGAAATGAGAAATAGATTTAAGGGCCTAGATCTGATAGATAGAGTGCCTGATGAACTATGGACTGAGGTTCGTGACATTGTACAGGAGACAGGGATCAAGACCATCCCCATGGAAAAGAAATGCAAAAAAGTAAAATGGCTGTCTGGGGAGGCCTTACAAATAGCTGTGAAAAAAAGAGAAGCGAAAAGCAAAGGAGAAAAGGAAAGATATAAGCATCTGAATGCAGAGTTCCAAAGAATAGCAAGAAGAGATAAGAAAGCGTTCTTCAGCAATCAATGCAAAGAAATAGAGGAAAACAACAGAATGGGAAAGACTAGAGATCTCTTCAAGAAAATCAGAGATACCAAAGGAACATTTCATGCAAAGATGGGCTCGATAAAGGACAGAAATGGTATGGACCTAACAGAAGCAGAAGATATTAAGAAGAGATGGCAAGAATACACAGAAGAACTGTACAAAAAAGACCTTCACGATCCAGATAATCACGATGGTGTGATTACTGACCTAGAGCCAGACATCCTGGAATGTGAAGTCCAGTGGGCCTTAGAATGCATCACTATGAACAAAGCTAGTGGAGGTGATAGAATTCCAGTTAAGCTATTTCAGATCCTGAAAGATGATGCTGTGAAAGTGCTGCACTCAATATGCCAGAAAATTTGGAAAACTCAGCAGTGGCCACAGGACTGGAAAAGGTCAGTTTTCATTCCAATCCCAAAGAAAGGCAATGCCAAAGAATGTTCAAACTACCGCACAATTGCACTCATCTCACACGCTAGTAAAGTAATGCTTAAAAAATTCTCCAAGCCAGGCTTCAGCAATATGTGAACCATGAACTTCCAGATGTTCAAGCTGGTTTTAGAACAGGCATAGGAACCAGAGATCAAATTGCCAACATCCGCTGGATTATGGAAAAAGCAAGAGAGTTCCAGAAAAACATCTATTTCTGCTTTATTGACTATGCCAAAGCCTTTGTGTGGATCACAATAAACTGTGGAAAATTCTCTAAGAAATGGGAATAGCAGACCACCTGATCTGCCTCTTGAGAAATTTGTATGCAGGTCAGGAAGCAACAGTTAGAACTGGACTTGGAACAACAGACTGGTTCCAAATAGGAAAAGGAGTACGTCAAGGCTGTATATTGTCACCCTGCTTATTTAACTTCTATGCAGAGTACATCATGAGAAATGCTGGACTGGAAGAAACACAAGCTGGAATCAAGATTGCCAGGAGAAATATCAATAATCTCAGATATGCAGATGACACTATCCTTATGGCAGAAAGTGAAGAGGAACTAAAAAGCCTCTTGATGAAAGTGAAAGAGGAGAGTGAAAAAGTTGGCTTAAAGCTCAACATTCAGAAAACAAAGATCATGGCATCCGGTCCCATCACTTCATGGGAAATAGATGGGGAAACAGTGGAAACAGTGTTAGACTTTATTTTTCTGGGCTCCAAAATCACTGCAGATGGTGATTTCAGCCATGAAATTAAAAGATGCTTACTCCTTGGAAGGTAAGTTATGAGCAACCTAGATAGCATATTCAAAAGCAGAGACATTACTTTGCCAACAAAGGTCCATCTAGTCAAGGCTATGGTTTTTCCTGTGGTCATGTATGGATGTGAGAGTTGGACTGTGAAGAAGGCTGAGCACAGAAGAATTGATGCTTTTGAACTGTGGTGTTGGAGAAGACTCTTGAGAGTCCCTTGGACTGCAAGGAGATCCAACCAGTCCATACTGAAGGAGATCAGCCCTGGGATCTCTTTGGAAGGAATGATGCTAAAGCTGAAACTCCAGTACTTTGGCCACCTCATGCGAAGAGTTGACTCATTGGAAAAGACTCTGATGCTGGGAGGGATTGGGGGCAGGAGGAGAAGGGGATGACAGAGGATGAGATGGCTGGATGGCATCACTGACTCGATGGACGTGAGTCTGAGTGAACTCCGGGAGTTGGTGATAGACAGGGAGGCCTGGCGTGCTGCGATTCATGGGGTCGCAAAGAGTCGGACGCAACTGAGCGACTGATCTGATCTGATCTGATCTGACTGACGCATGCTACAGTGTGGACGACCCTTGAAGTAATATGCTGAGTGAAAGAAGCCAGACACAAAGGATCATACTGTGATTCCATTTGGCTATGATTCCATTTACATGAACTATCCAGAGTAGGTAAATCCATAGAGACGGAACACAGACTCCGTGGTTGCCAGGGCCTAGAAGAAGAGAGAACTTGGAGAGCAACTGCTAATGGGTACTAATAGGTCTGGGTCTCCTTCTGGGGTGATGAGAATGTTCTGGAACTAGATATAGAGGTGGTGGTTGCATGACACCAAATGGACTAAGTGCCGCCGTGCCACGTGCTGTGCTTAGAGTTGCTCAGTCGTGTCTGACTCTCTGCGACCCCATGGACTGTAGCCCACCAGGCTCCTCTGTCCATGGGGATTCTCCAGGCAAGAATACTGCAGTGGGTTGCCATGCCCTCCTCCAGGGCATCTTCCCAACCCAGGGATCAAACTCAGGTCTCCTGCACTGCAGGTGGATTCTTCACTGTCTGAGCCACCAGGGAAGCCAAAGTGGCCGCTGAGTTGTACTTTAAGGTGGTTAATTTTATGCTATGTGAATTTCATCTCAATTTAAAAAAGATGATGCTGTGAAAGTGCTGCACTCAATATGCCAGAAAATTTGGAAAACTCAGCAGCGGCCACAGGACTGGAAAAGGTCAGTTTTCATTCCAATCCCAAAGAAAGGCAATGCCAAAGAATGCTCAAACTACTGGACAATTGCACTCATCTCACACGCTAGTAAAGTAATGCTCAAAATTCTCCAAGCCAGGCTTCAGCAATACGTGAACCGTGAACTTCCTGATGTTCAAGCTGGTTTTAGAAAAGTCAGAGGAACCAGAGATCAAATTGCCAACATCCACTGGATCATGGAAAAAGCAAGAGAGTTCCAGAAAAACATCTATTTCTGCTTTATTGACTATGCCAGAGCCTTTGACTGTGTGGATCACAATAAACTGTGGAAAATTCTGAAAGAGATGGGAATCCCAGACCACCTGACCTGCCTCTTGAGAAATCTGTATGCAGGTCAGGAAGCAACAGTTAGAACTGGACATGGAACAACAGACTGGTTCCAAATAGGAAAAGGAGTACGTCAAGGTTGTATATTGTCACCCTGCTTATTTAACTTCTATGCAGAGTACATCATGAGAAACGCTGGGCTGGAGGAAGCACAAGCTGGAATCAAGATTGCCGGGAGAAATATCAATAACCTGAGATATGCAGATGACACCACCCTTATGGCAGAAAGTGAAGAGGAACTCAAAAGCCTCTTGATGAAAGTGAAAGAGGAGAGTGAAAAAGTTGGCTTAAAGCTCAACATTCAGAAAACAAAGATCATGGCATCTGGTCCCATCACTTCATGGGAAATAGATGGGGAAACAGTGTAAACAGTGTCAGACTTTATTTTTGGGGGCTCCAAAATCACTGCAGATGGTGATTGCAGCCATGAAATTAAAAGATGCTTACTCCTTGGAAGGAAAGTTATGACCAACCTAGATCAGATCAGATTAGATCAGTTGCTCAGTCGTGTCCGACTGTGACCCCATGAATCTCAGCATGCCAGGCCTCCCTGTCCATCACCAACTCCTGGCCACCTAGATAGCATATTCAAAAACAGAGACATTATTTTGCCAACAAAGGTCCGTCTAGTCAAGGCTATGGTTTTTCCTGTGGTCATGTATGGATGTGAGAGTTGGACTGTGAAGAAGGCTGAGCACAGAAGAATTGATGCTTTTGAACTGTGGTGTTGAGAAGACTCTTGAGTCCCTTGGACTGCAAGGAGATCTAACCAGTCCATTCTGAAGGAGATCAGCCCCGGGATTTCTTTGGAGGGAATGATGCTGAAGCTGAAACTCCAGTACTTTGGCCACCTCATGCGAAGAGTTGACTCATTGGAAAAGACTGATGCTGGGAGGGATTGGGGGCAGGAGGAGAAGGGGACGACAGAGGATGAGATGGCTGGATGGCATCACTGACTCGATGGATGTGAGTCTGAGTGAACTCCAGGAGTTGGTGATGGACAGGGAGGCCTGGCGTGCTGCGATTCATGGGGTCGCAAAGAGTCGGACACGACTGAGCGACTGACCTGAACCTGAAGAAAAAAAGTTAAAAAAAAAAAACAAAAACGGTTAGCTAAAGGAGTGAGGATTTGGAGGGAGTTTGGAAATGGGCTCTTTACTTCTCCTGTCCTGCCCCCAGGCTGGTTTTGACCCCAAAATGGGCTGCTCGAGGCTTCCCACCCAAGTTGCATTCCTACCCCTGACCTGGCAGAAGCTGGGGACGGTCGCACAGAGGGTCTACGAGAGTGTGGGCCACTGCACACCGGCAGATCAGCCAGGCTGGCTCTGTGATCACGGTCAATGTGCGGTGGCCATGTGACATGTAGCCAGCATCTGGTGAGTGAGCCTGGCCTCAGGGTGAGCCTAAAGGTGCCCCAGGAAGGTTGTCCAGCAGGGATGCTAGGCTCAAAAGTGGCCACAGGGCAAGCAGATCCTCTCTGGGGCCTAAGACCTTGAGATACACAGACAGGAGCAGAAAATGGCTAGCGGGCAGGAAGAAAATGGCGTCAAGAAGTAGGAGTAACCTTGAAGGCCTAGACTGCTGGCTAAGGAGGCTGCAGTGTCCTCTGCTATGAGGGCTCTCAGGACTATTTACCGTCCAGATTGAAAGGGTTGTCTCTGGAGCCTCAGGAGGCTGCGTCACTTCCCTTCAGCATCTGGCACTGGGCTGAGGGTGCCTGAGGGGAGTGCCTCAGGCTATTCCCCTGGCCAAGAGCTGGACTCCGGGGCCGTATGACCTCAGGCAAGTTACTTCACCGCTCTGAGGCAGCAGGAGCCAAAGGGCTGAGGAGAGGAGACACTGAGATCAGAAGAGGAGAGAGCAAAGTACTTGGCAACACTTTGAGAGATAGAAGTAAGAAGCTGAGGGCAGAGGGGTGTAGAGAGCAGCTGAGCCTCATATTTCCATTTTCCCCAAGCTGGTCTCCCTTCATTGCTGAGATGGTTTCCTATGATTGCCCTCAGCATGGCTGCCCGACCTCCCCCTGTCACAGTAAAATCTGGTCCTTGCAATCTTGGCTCAGGATGTTCCCTGGGGCTGAGCTTTCTCTCCTGTCTCTAAGGACTGGCGCAAGGACAGACAGGTCAACCCACAAGCCCAGAGAAACTCAGTTTCAGCTTTGTGTAGAACGGTCTGATAAGAGAAGGACTTTTTCTATTTGTCTGGAGCTGTGAGGACAGAAGTTCAGAGCTTTCAGGCACTACATTGCCCGAGAATGAATCTACTCAGAATAGAGCAAAACCCAGAGACTGGGAGAAACTGAGTCCTGATGATAATGGCTCTGCACCTAGAGCCAGCCATACCTGAAAGCAATTACTCAGGCTCCTCAGCCATGTGTCAATTAATTTTCTCTTTGGCTGAAACCTGTTTGTGTGCCATTTTTAGCCACTTGGCAATTAAGAGAGTCCTGCCAAACACCTGTTTGTCCTCCAGAGAAGTGTATCATCCGTAGGTCCCTCATGGGCCACCCATGCCTGAAATAGTTACTAGGATATGGTCCCGGGTTGTTTGGAGCACCAGAACATTTTCTATACACCTATTTCCCCAAAGGCCCTATATTTTGATTTCCTTACCCCAAATGACACATTTCCTAGATAAGGACTTAGTTGTTTTAAGATTTTCGATTACTCAAAGATGTCTGAACTGCCAACCAAAACTTGTGAGCAGAAGAAGATAATACCTAATAGTTATTAAGCACTTACTATAGAATGGTACTGTTCTAAGAGCTTTATATTATTACCCAGAGGGGCAACGAGGCATAGACTCCAATTCCAGACTGCCTGAATTAAAACCCACTTGTTCACTGTGTGAATTCAGGCAAGCTATTTCATCATGCTTTTAAAATTTGTAAAATGGGGATGGTAAAACTGTTCCTACTTCTTAGCATTTTCATCAGACGCAAAACACACAGCAAGTGCTTAGTAAACATTAGCTAGTATTCTTGAAATCCCTCATAACACCTTATAAGATAGGTCACTGTTATTTCTTCTGGTTTACAGATGAGGAAACCAAGGCACAGAGAGGTGAAGTGATTTGCTAAAGGTCACACAGCTTAGAAATGGCAGAGTGGAGATTGGAATCCACTTGTGAACATTAACTCCATTAACTTCTGGCTCAAAGCGTGGTCACAAATTGCTTTATGAGTCAGGCCAGTGCAAGGTCTCCCCCTATACTTCTGTAGTCCTGGATGTGGCTCGGGGACATAGCCGTCAGCTCTCCTCCTTTCAGCCACACCTGACCAGAAAATATATATAAATATATAATCTAACTGGAGAAAGAGATGGCAACCCACTCCAGTATTCTTGCCTGGAAAATCCCATGAGGAGCCTGGCAGGGCTACAGTCCATGGGGTCGCAGAGTAAGACACGACTGAGCGATTAACACGCACATGTCAAAGGCAGTCATTTGGGCATTCTAGGAGGGGGTGTGATTTATATCTTAGAAGGGGCTATCAGTCTGCGTTTTGCTAAGGCAGTACTGGGACAGGTTTCTTTGAACTTGAACTAGAGGTGATGAGGTGGTTAGGAATGTGGGTTTTGGAATCCAATAGGCTTGGGTTGTAGTATCAGCTCTGCCCCTTCCTGTTGACCATAAGCATGTCACTCCCCTCTCTGAGCCTTGGTTTGAAGATTGTGCAAAAGGAACGTGGCCCTGGGCCAGAATGCAATCAGTTCAGTTCAGTTCAGTCGCTCAGTCGTGTCCGACTCTTTGAGACCCCATGAATCGCAGCACGCCAGGCCTCCCTGTCTATCACCAACTCCCGGAGTTCACTCAGACTCACGTCCATTGAGTCAGTGATGCCATCCAGCCATCTCATCCTCTGTCATACCCTTCTCCTCCTGCCCTCAATCCCTCCCAGCATCAGAGTCTTTTCCAATGAGTCAACTCTTCGCATGAGGTGGCCAAAGTACTGGAGTTTCAGCTTTAGCATCATTCCTTCCAAAGAAATCCTGGGGCTGATCTCCTTCAGAATGGACTGGTTGGATCTCCCTGTAGTCCAAGGGACTCTCAAGAGTCTTCTCCAACACCACAGTTCAAAAGCATCAATTCTTCTGTGCTCAGCCTTCTTCACAGTCCAACTCTCACATCCATACATGACCACAGGAAAAACCATAGCCTTGACTAGATGGACCTTCGTTGGCAAAGTAGTCTCTGCTTTTGAATATGCTATGTAGGTTGGACATAACTTACCTTCCAAGGAGTAAGCATCTTAATTTCATGGCTGAAATCACCATCTGCAGTGATTTTGGAGCCCCCCCAAAAATAAAGTCTGACACTGTTTCCACTGTTTCCCCATCTATTTCCCATGAAGTGATGGGACCGGATGCCATGATCTTTGTTTTCTGAATGTTGAGCTTTAAGCCAACTTTTTCACTCTCCTCTTTCACTTTCATCAAGAGGCTTTTGAGTTCCTCTTCACTTTCTGCCATAAGGGTGGTGTCATCTGCATATCTCAGGTTATTGATATTTCTCCCGGCAATCTTGATTCCAGCTTGTGTTTCTTCCAGTCCAGCATTTCTCATGATGTACTCTGCATAGAAGTTAAATAAGCAGGGTGACAATATACAGCCTTGACGTACTCCTTTTCCTATTTGGAACCAGTCTGTTGTTCCATGTCCAGTTCTAACTGTTGCTTCCTGACCTGCATACAGATTTCTCAAGAGGCAGGTCAGGTGGTCTGGGATTCCCATCTCTTTCAGAATTTTCCACAGTTTATTGTGATCCACACAGTCAAAGGCTTTGGCATAGTCAATAAAGCAGAAATAGATGTTTTTCTGGAACTCTCTTGCTTTTTCCATGATCCAGTGGATGTTGGCAATTTGATCTCTGGTTCCTCTGACTTTTCTAAAACCAGCTTGAACATCAGGAAGTTCACGGTTCACATACTGCTGAAGCCTGGCTTGGAGAATTTTGAGCATTACTTTACTAGCATGTGAGATAAAGTGCAATTGTGCAGTAGTTTGAGCATTCTTTGGCATTGCCTTTCTTTGGGATCGGAATGAAAACTGACCTTTTCCAGTATTGTGGCCACTGCTGAGTTTTCCAAATTTGCTGGCATATAGAGTGCAGCACTTTCACAGCATCATCTTTCAGGATTTGGAATAGCTCAACTGGAATTCCATCACCTCCACTAGCTTTGTTCATAGTGATGCATTCTAAGGCCCACTGGACTTCACATTCCAGGATGTCTGGCTCTAGGTCAGTGATCACACCATCGTGATTATCTGGGTCATGAAGATCTTTTTTGTACAGTTCTTCTGTGTATTCTTGCCACCTCTTCTTGATATCTTCTGCTTCTGTTAGGTCCATACCATTTCTGTCCTTTATCGAGCCCATCTTTGCATGAAATGTTCCCTTGGTGTATCTAATTTTCTTGAAGAGATCTCTAGTCTTTCCCATTCTGTTGTTTTCCTCTATTTCTTTGCATTGATCGCTGAAGAACGCTTTCTTATCTCTTCTTGCTATTCTTTGGAACTCTGCATTCAGATGCTTATATCTTTCCTTTTCTCCTTTGCTTTTCGCTTCTCTTTTTTTCACAGCTATTTGTAAGGCCTCCCCAGACAGCCATTTTACTTTTTTGCATTTCTTTTCCATGGGGATGGTCTTGATCCCTGTCTCCTGTACAATGTCACGAACCTCAGTCCATAGTTCATCAGGCACTCTATCTATCAGATCTAGGCCCTTAAATCTATTTCTCATTTCCACTGTATAATCATAAGGGATTTGATTTAGGTCATACCTGAATGGTCTAGTGGTTTTTCCTACTTTCTTCAATTTCAGTCTGAATTTGGCAATAAGGAGTTCATGATCTGAGCCACAGTCAGCTCCTGGTCTTGTTTTTGCTGACTGTATAGAGCTTCTCCATCTTTGGCTGCAAAGAATATAATCAATCTGATTTCGGTGTTGACCATCTGGTGATGTCCATGTATAGAGTCTTCTCTTGTGTTGTTGGAAGAGGGTGTTTGCTATGACCAGTGCATTTTCTTGGCAAAACGCTATTAGTCTTTGCCCTGCTTCATTCCGTATTCCAAGGCCAAATTTGCCTGTTACTCCAGGTGTTTCTTGACTTCCTACTTTTGCATTCCAGTCCCCTATAATGAAAAGGACATCTTTTTTGGGTGTTAGTTCTAAAAGGTCTTGTAGGTCTTCATAGAACCGTTCAACTTCAGCTTCTTCAGCGTTACTGGTTGGGGCATAGACTTGGATTACCGTGATATTGAATGGTTTGCCTTGGAAATGAACAGAGATCATTTTGTTGTTTTTGAGATTGCATCCAAGTACTGCATTTTGGACTCTTGTTGACCATGATGGCCACTCCATTTCTTCTGAGGGATTCCTGTCTGCAGTAGTAGATATAATGGTCATCTGAGTTAAATTCACCCATTCCAGTCTATTTCAGTTCGCTGATTCCTAGAATGTCGACATTCACTCTTGCCATCTCTTGTTTACCACTTCCAATTTGCCTCGGATATGACTGAGCGACTTCACTTTCACGCATTGGAGAAGGAAATGGCAACCCACTCCAGTGTTCTTGCCTGGAGAATCCCAGGGACTGGGGAGCCTGGTGGGCTGCTGTCTATGGGGTCTCACAGAGTCGGACACGACTGAAGTGACTTAGCAGCAGCCTTAGCAGCAATTTGCCTTGATTCATGGACCTGACACTCCAGGTTCCTATGCAATATTGCTCTTTACAGAATGCAATACATCTTAGTTATTCATAAGGAACAGGGGAAACTCAGAGAAGGTTTAAAATGCTCCTTGGAAGAAAGCATTCAGGAACTGGGGGATCTGTTTGGGGATGGGGGGGTGAGAGGCCCCATCAATGACAGAGGGGAAGAAGTGTTGGCGATGCCACCTTTTAAGGCAGGGCTCTCAAATCCTCCCTTTGACTCCAGGGAGTGAACTGGCAAGAACTCCTGGGTCGGGACTTCCCTCGTGGTCCAGTAGTTAAGGATCTACCTTGCGATGCCAGGAACACAGGTTCAATTCCTGATCGGAAAGCTAAGATCCCACATGCCGGGGAGCAACTGAGTCTGCACACTGCAACTACTGACCCCTGTGCCACAACTAGAGTCCTTGCGCCACGAGGAAAGATCCCACATGAGACAACTAAGACCTGAGGCAGCCAAATAAATAAATATATAAACGTTAAAATAAAAAGAAAAAGAACTCCCAGGTCTCCATGCCTTTGGAAAAACTGGACGGTACTCAGGACCCAGGCTCCGGGCTGGCGGGACACAGGTTTTGTCCCAACAGAGGAGTGCGGCAGTTCCTGAAGTCAGAGGATCACAGCCCTTTCCATCATTCCCCCTCCCCTGTGATCATCCCAGCATGTGGCCTGGGCTGGCATGTTTGTGGTGGAGAACAATTTCAGTTCCTTCTTGGGGCTGGCTGGTCCTGCCCGTTTCTGGGGTGGGGCAGTCAGTGTGGAAGGAAACTCTGCCTCAGACCCCAACTTGGACCACTGTCTTCCCCTACTGGTGGTGAAGTGGGGGATCAGCAGAAAGGGTTGGGACACCAGATATGGATGCAAGATGGTGGGTGCTATGGGCACCTGCCTGGGAGGACTGGTTCAGGCTGAGCCACGTTCTAGTCACCCAGCACCTTCTCTGTGCCAAACGTTGTGTCAGGAGGTCGAGGTGCAGCCGTGAACAAAGCAGACAACATTCTGAGACAGAATCTTCTCATGTAGGGGGTGGGTGGGGAGAGAGATCACAGTTTACACAGAGCCATCAAACCCAGGTGCCCTACCTGCAGTTGGCTCTCCCGGTTCTTCTATTCTTCCACCTCCTGTGCTTTCGCACCTCACCTCCTTTCCGCAGCCTCCTGAGAAAAGCCCACAGGCTTCCCTGGTCTCACCTCTCCTCTCGCTCTCTCTTTGCTCTAGCCACACTGGCCTTCTTGATATGTTTTTTGTTTTGCTTCTGAGCCTTTGCATTTGCTGTTCCCTCTGCCAGGAATGGTGTTCCCTCTGGATATCTGCATGGCTTATGCCCTTACTTCCCTCAGGTCTTTACTCAAAACACCTTTTCCAGGAGGTCTCCCCTGCCTGGTTGAAATGGCAGTTCCACCATCCTCATTCACAATTCATATGCTCTTCCCTCACTTAATTTTCCCCTTGGGTCCTAACCTTACCTAATGTACTATACAAATGTTGCTTTATCTCTTCTCCTCTCTGGTAAGGGAGGGCAGGAGCCCTTGTCTGGCATTTTCAAAAGACAATTTATTGAGATGAAATTCACATGACATGAAATGAACCCTTTTAAAGCGAACAATTCAGTGGCATTTCATACGTTCATCATGTTGTGCAACCATCATCTCAATCTGACCCCAAAACATTTTCATTGGCCCCCAGTAAAACTCTGCACCCACTAAGCAGTCAATTCCCATTCTCCCCTGCCCCCAGCCCCTGGCAACCACCCCTCTGCATTCTTTTTTTATGGACGTATCTATTCTGGATAATTCATACAAGTGAAATCACACAGTATATTCACTCAGCATCATGTTTTTAAGATTCGTCCACATTGAAGCAAATGCATCAGTACTCCATTCCTTTTTTATGGCTGTGTAACATTCCATTGTATGGCTGTACCATGTCTCATTTATTTACTCATCTGTTGATGGACATTTGAGTTGTTTCCCACTTTTGGCTACTGTGAACAGTGCTGCTATGAACATGTACTTGTGTCTTTTTAAGTTGTATCCCTGGCGCCTCAGAAAAAGTAGTGCTCAATAAATATTGGTTGAAAGAGTGACTGGAGGAAGCAAAGGCATTGGACTAAGCAGGGTGGTGTTGGGGTGGTCATATGCCCTCCCGGAAGGGGCAAGGGCTGGGTGAAGAACTGAAGCATTAGCCATGGAAGGGGACCAGCACACGCAAAGGCCTAGAGCGGGATGCATTCTGGGAACAGGGGAAGCAGATGACGGATGTTGAGGGAGTGGGAACAGGAAACTGCATGAGGAAGCTGGAGGGGGAGGTAGAGACCAGAACTCCAGGGCCTTGTCATTCACGGGCAGGAGTCTGGACTCCCTCTTGAGGCAGGGGGGAGCCATGGAAAGCCTCTGAGCAATGAAGTGCCATGACTTGATTTGACTTGAGTTTTATTCAATACTGTAATCCCTCAATGGGGAATGGATTCAGGGGGCATGGAGGTTGGAGTGACAGACCGGAGGCCCGAGACAGGCCACTGCCCACACCCTGGTGAGAGAGAGATGATGGTGGCTTGGGAAGGGGAAGTGGTGGCCGAGAAGGAGAAGTGATGGACTTGAGACGTGGTTTTCAGGTAAAATCACCAGGATTGCTTACGGTAGCCACAGCCCAGCTCTGGTCCTTAAATTCCCCTTTCCCGTTCTTCTGAATCACTGTCCCTATTCATAGTAAGCGAAAGGTGGAGACAACCTAATGTGTGTTGTGGATGAAAGCGTAAACCAAAAGCGGGACATCCATACAATGGAATGCTGTTCAATCCTAAAGGAAGGAAGTACCGATAAACACAGCAACGTAGTGAGCAGAAGATGAAAACCTGATGCTAACTGAAAGAAGCCAGGCACAGGAGGCACACACTGTATGACTCCAATTATATGAAATATCCAGAACACGTAAACCCATAACGACAGAAAGTAGGTTGGTGGACGCCAGGGGCTGGGAGCAGCGGGGAACGGGCGGTGACTGCTAACGGGTGTGGAGTTGTACTCTGGAGGGACAGAAGTGTTTTGAAACTAGGCACATGTGGTGGTTGCACAAAATTGTGAACGTATCTAATGGCACTGAATTGTTCACTTTACTTTTTTCCTGGTGACTTTAAATTTGCAAGCTGTATCTTTTTTTCATCTTCAGCTTTGTTGAAGTATAATTGGCAAATAAAATTATAAGATAATTAAAGTACACACTGTGATGATATAAAATACATAGACATCATGGAAGGATTCCTCCCATCTCATTAACTAACACGTCCATCACCTCCCATATTTGTATACATGTACTGTGTGTGAGAGCATTTAAATTCTACTCAGTAAATTTCAGTCATGTAATACAGTGTCATCAACCATGTTATACATTATGTTCACTTTAAAATGCCTAATTTTTTAAATGAGAATTTCACCTCAATTAAAAAAGTAAAATGATAAAGATTCTTAAAAAAAAAAAAAAAGCCAGGCTTTTGCTCTCAGATTTCTGCCTTTTTTCCCATGTCAACCCTTGACATCAGCATAAGGGGATCTGAGAGCCAAGAATCACAGACTTCTGGGAAATTTTCCCCACACTAAGGCCCAAATGCCCATGTGCCTGACATTTTCCTTATCTGGTGAATATCCAGATTTGGGGAAATTCCAGTTTGCCTTTCCTGACTAAAAAATTATGGCACCATCAGGTACAGCTGGATCCAGGGGTTCAGATAATATCAGACATCAAAATGTATCTGTTTTCCCTTGTACTGTGGGTCTCAGGCCCTACTTTTCTCTGCCGTGGCTTCACTATCAGGCAGGCTCTAGAATTCAGCCACTTATCTCCACCTCCACTGCCCCTTCTCTACTCTTCGCTACTATCATCACTCACCTGGCCTGCTGCAACAGTCTCCTGCCTGGTCAGCTGGCCTCTATCCTTGCTCCCAACAGTTCATTCTCCCCATGGTGTGCATGCATGCTCAGTCACGTCCGACTCTTTGCAACCCCATGGACTGTAGCCCACTGGGCTCCTCTGTCCATGGGATTTCCCAGGCAAGAATACTGGGGTGGGTTGCCATTTCCTACTCCAGGGGATCTTCCCGACCCAGGAATCGAACCCATGTCTCTTGAGTCTCTTGCATTGGCAGGTGGATTCTTTACCACTGTGCCACCTGGGAAACCCATTCTCCCCAAAGCAGCTAGGAATTGTGTTGAACCTAAGAGAAAGATCATGTCCTTCCTCTGCTCAAAACCCTCCCATGGCTCTCCTCCATTCCTCTTAGAGTAAAAGCAAAATCATTTTCACGATCCAAAGAGACCTGAAGGAAGTGAGAGTGGGAGTGATGTTCTACAAATATTCTCAGATGGTCCTACCTCCAGGGCCTTTGCACCTGCTCTTCCCTCTGCCTGGGACACCTTCAGAGAAGCTTTCCCTGACAACCTTGTTTAAGTTGCACTCACAGTCTTTCCAGACCACTACCATGGCTTATAGTCTTCCTAGAGAGAATTACTTCTAGATCTTGTTTGTTGATTGACTTGGAACAGCACCTGGCACAGTGCCTGGGCACACACAGGTGCTTAGTGAGAGGCTGCAGAGTGAATAGTTCATCCTGGTCTATCCTGTTTCTCTTCCGCTCTCAGGCTAGGACTGGACAGTGATTGAAGCCCATATAGTGGGGAGGAGGTAGCAAGGGCAGGAAGTACAGAGAGCTCTAGGGAAGTGGAACTGTGTTACTTTGGATGGAACAAAAAGAACAGCAATTCCTATTCGTTTTGCACTTTATATGACTCTCTTTACTGGACGGATGAGGAAGCAGAAGGCTAGAGAAATGTATGGATTTCTCTAAGGCCTCACAGTGATTAAACGTGACTTATGAGGACTTGAACCCAAGGCTGCCTAACTCCAGAACTTTTCTTCTTCACCTGGGGCCAGGGATAGGGGTGTCACTCATCCTGTCTATATAGTTCAGTTCAGTTCAGTCGCTCAGTTGTGTCCGACTCCTTTCGACCCCATGAATCGCAGCACGCCAGGCCTCCCTGTCCATCACCAACTCCCGGAGTTCACTCAGACTCATGTCCATCGAGTCAGTGATGCCATCCAGCCATCTCATCCTCTGTCATCCCCTTCTCCTCCTGCCCCCAATCCCTCCCAGCATCAGAGTCTTTTCCAATGAGTCAACTCTTCGCATGAGGTGGCCAAAGTACTGGAGTTTCAGCTTCAGCATCATTCCCTCCAAAGAAATCCCAGGGCTGATCTCCTTCAGAATGGACTGGTTGGATCTCCCTGAGGTCCAAGGGACTCTCAAGGGTCTTCTCCAACACCACAGTTCAAAAGCATCAGTTCTTCGGCGCTCAGCCTTCTTCACAGTCCAACTCTTACACCCATACATGACCACAGGAAAAACCATAGCCTTGACTAGATGGACCTTTGTTGGCAAAGTAATGTCTCTGCTTTTCTTTCTTTTTTTTTTTTCTCTGCTTTTCAATATGCTATCTAGGTTGGTCATAACTTTCCTTCCAAGGAGTAAGCGTCTTTTAATTTCATGGCTGCAGTTACCATCTGCAGTGATTTTGGAGCCCCCAAAAATAAAGTCTGACACTGTTTCCCCATCTATTTCCCATGAAGTGATGGGACCAGATGCCATGATCTTCGTTTTCTGAATGTTGAGCTTTAAGCCAACTTTTTCACTCTCCTCTTTCACTTTCATCAAGAGGCTTTTGAGTTCCTCTTCACTTTCTGCCATAAGGGTGGTGTCATCTGCATATCTCAGGTTATTGATATTTCTCCCGGCAATCTTGATTCCAGCTTGTGTTTCTTCCAGTCCAGCATTTCTCATGATGTACTCTGCATAGAAGTTAAATAAGCAGGGTGACAATATATAGCCTTGACGTACTCCTTTTCCTATTTGGAACCAGTGTGTTGTTCCATGTCCAGTTCTAACTGTTGCTTCCTGACCTGCATACAGATTTCTCAAGAGGCAGGTCAGGTGGTCTGGGATTCCCATCTCTTTCAGAATTTTCCACAGTTTATTGTGATCCACACAGTCAAAGGCTTTGGCGTAGTCAATAAGGCAGAAATAGATGTTTTTCTGGAACTCTCTTGCTTTTTCCATGATCCAGCGGATGTTGGCAATTTGATCTCTGGTTCCTCTGCCTTTTCTAAAACCAGCTTGAATATCAGGAAGTTCACGGTTCATGTATTGCTGAATAGTCCTATATTGACTGTCCTGACGCCTGAAATGTCCTATTCAACTTTTTTTTTCAATAAATTAAATCACACGTTTTCTGCAGGGTTATTTTCCAAATGTAGCTGAGCGTTAAATTTGCTAGCCAAGGAGGAGTTTGAACACTCAAGCCTAGAGCTTTATTTAGCAAATAGAGGCTTTTTCCAGAGCAATCCGCCGCCCCCTGTACCTAAGCCCTGGAAGCGCGTTGAGTCTCCGGGTTCTAACCTTCTACCCGGAATAGGACACTGGGAATTCCCAAACCAGTTGCTGTTCCTTTAAGAGTGGTTCCGGGGGCGGGCCCACAGGGCGTGGCGAATCCGGGGGTGTGTACCGGATCCAGAGTGTCCAATCCTGGAGCGAGGGACGAAAGCTGGGGCGGATCCGGCACGGGAAGGTTGGGAAGGGTTAAGAGGAGCGTCTTTGGGTCTCGGACGGTCCGGTTGCCTCCGCCTCCTTCTGTCGGGTCCGCGCTCTCCCGCGGCTGCGCCGGCTCGGCAGCCCGGGGGACAAAGCACTGCCGCGGCCGCCGCCACAACCGAGCGGGTCCCGGGCCATGGCCCGGCCACCCCCTGGCTCCGCGCCTCCGGTCCCGCCGCTGCTGCCATCGCCCTAGGCCGTGCCGAGAGGTAAGGCCGGCCTGGCGCGGGGGGAAACTTGGGGCGGATCTGCATGGAACGCGGGACAGGGCTCGGACCGCCGTGGGCCTCGGGGTCCCCCAGGCAGTCTGGAGAGACCTCTGCTGGGGATCTGTCCTTTTGTGATTCCAAGCCAGCGGTAATTTTCCCGTCGGGGACTCCAGCTGCTTGGGCGTACTTGGCCGGTGACTCTCCAGCCCCATAAAAGATCTCTGCCGCTGAGGCAACTCTGCGGACTAGAGAGCTCCACTTGGCTCCCACATTCTGCCACGGACCACCTCATCCAGGGCTCAGGCTGTCTTTTAAGGAACACACCACACATAAAAGGAGAGAGGGCAAGTAGGAGCAATGGCCTGGGATGGTAGTCCTGGCATCCTTGAGGCCCCTGCCCAGGGCAGCGCTGGACAGGAGTTCTTCAACACATGTTTTTCTGCCCGTGCCTGCCACACCCTCTCCAGCATGTCCACTGCTAGGTGACACTTGGGGCAGTTGGATCCAACCCCAGGACCTGACTTCTTTCCTTGAAATGAGTGGCAAAAAATAAAAAATAAAAATGCCATGCCTCAGTTTCCCCAGATGGGTTCTGGGCCATCTGTGTCCCTGGAGACCAGGAGCTAATTATTTGCCCTTGGGATAGTTTCTGACTGTGTGCTCACTACCTGCTCAGCATTTTGCAAGCTGTCTCTTCAAAATTAATATTTTCAATTCTGAGAGGGATGGCTATTAATGTACTCATTTTATACACAAGGCTGTGTTCTCAAAGCCCACGAAGCCTGGACTGGAGGAGGCGTGGGGACCAGAGAGGGTCTGGGATGGTCCCCTCTAGCTTCTTGCATTGTCCGGGACTGTTGAATTAGCAGCAGTGCCCGCAGCGGACTCTAAACTTCTTGGAGTGTGAGGAGATAAACTGGGGACCAGGCCCTCCCAGAGGCTGGAGCCTGTGCCCCTGCTGTTTTCCTTCACCTCCTTCCTGGCTAGGCTGGAGGAGGCAGGGCCATGGGCAGAGAGGGGTCCTGTGTTGGCTGATGACTTTGGGCTCAGGGTTGGAGGGGAAGGGGGCAGCTGCTAAGTTTGAGGGAAACTGCTCTTCATTTGGCCTTAATGGGTGGTGAGACTCTACCTCCTTGGGCTGACTGCCCAGAGCATGCCATTCTAGGCACAGAATTGTACCTTTGGGCAAGTTATTTAAGCCCTCTGTGCCTCAGCTTCCACATCTATGAATGTGGGATGAGGAAAAGACTCCTCCTGGGACCGTTGAGAGGTTTAAATAGATAATCGCTTGACTCATTCTATAGGTCTTTGAGCACCACTACGTGCCAGGCACTGGAATTCCAACAAAGAATCTTTGCCCTCCTCGAGCAGGCAAAAATGACCCAGGTAATTTCAGGCTGGGGTGTGGGAGAGTGATGTGGGGAGGGGGCTGGTGGTTCTCTTGTGTACAGATACCTTCTCCTCCTTGAGGAGGTGATGCTCTAGCTGAAACTTGGCCATCTGAAGATAAGGGAAAGGCGTTCCAGGTAGAGGGAACAGCCAGGGCAAAAGCCGTGAGATGGGAATATGCCTGGTGTGTTTGTGGAACAGCAAGGAGGCCAAGGTGGCTGGAGCGAGGGGGAAAGAGAGAGGAAAAGGGAACCTGGAAGACTGGGGAAGAATGGATTTTATGAGACAGGGAGGGAGCCATGGGTGGGTTTAGAGTAGGGGAGGGGTGTGATTGGGCTTAGTTTATAGGATCCCTCCATAGGGCCAGGGGCGGGGCCTAGGAAGAAGTTAAGATCTTATCCTGCTGCTGCTACTGCTAAGTCACTTCAGTGTGTCCGACTCTGTGCGACCCCATAGACGGCAGCCCACCACACTCCCCCATCCCTGGGATTCTCCAGGCAAGAACACTGGAGTGGGTTGCCATTTGCTTCTCCAATGCAGGAAAGTGAAAAGTGAAAGTGAAGTCACTCAGTCATGTCCGACTCTTCACAATCCCATGGACTGCAGCCCACCAGGCTCCTCCGTCCATGGGATTTTCCAGGCAAGAGTACTGGAGTGGGGTGCCATTGCCTTCTCCAGATCTTACCCTAAAGAACACCAATAAGGAACAGGCATCGGTGGAGGCAGGGAGGCCAGTGAAGAGGCTACTGTAGCTGTCCAGGCAAGCCACGATGGTGGGGGTGCCGGGGAGCTAGAATGGGAGATGGCAGTGAGCAGAGATTAGGCCCCTGATTTGGAAGAGATTGGAGGGGGGATCAAGGTGACCTGATGAGAGTGACAAGATGTGGAGGTGGGGGGAATCCAATAGCCTTTCACCAAGACAGCCCCGAGGGGAGCATTTGGGGAGGCTGAGAAGAAGATCATCAGCTACCAGAGCTTAGCACGGACTGTGCCTGGCACTGTGCTCAGCGCTTCTACATAGTCATTGTGTCATCGTCTCAACAGCCCTGACTTAGGTGCTATTATTCCATTTTACAGATGCAGAAACAGAGGCCCAGAGAGGCTTAAAGCTTGCCCAGGATCACATAGCTTGGACACTCCAGAGCTGACATTTGAACCCAAAGAAGAGCAAGTCAAAACCAGAACTGGGCAGAGAGCAGGGAAGTGAGCTGTGGCCTGAGAGGTAGGAGGGAAATGGGGTGAGTACGGTGGGTGGTTCCTGTGTGAAATGGGGCTGGGGTCCACATGGGCCTTGCTGGGGAGTTGGTAGGAATCCCTCCCACTTTGCAGAGAAAGAAACTGAAGCTCAAGAGAGGGGAGGCCTAAGTCTGAAGTCACATAGCTCAGGGAGGCAGAGCAGAGATTAAATACCTTGAGTATTCAGGGGCTGTGGCCTTGGTCAGATCAACTTACTAGGTCAGGACAGGCTGATAATCAGCACAAGATCATGGCTCATGTTGCCTCTTCCAGGAAGCCCTTCTTGACTGTGTAGGCTGGTGAGATGAGGTGGATTGGGGATGGAGCAACTGCCTCTTCTGCCCTGGGTCAGGTCGCCTGTCTGGGCCCCACTGTAACCGGCTGCTCCAGCTGAACCGGAGGAGAGAGAGCCTCCTTTCTAGGAAAGCCTCATTTCTCCAGGTCCTGAGTAAGGCACTGCCCACTGGGGAACGAACATTAACTGAGCACCTACTGCACTCCAGCGACTTTATATACTTTGCTTCTTGAACAATGTGGCCACTGTCCTACGTAGAGTGAGGTTTTAAAGCAGGAGCTCAAGATGCATTTGTAGCGTGGCCATGGAAAACCCCAGGGGAGGGCGTAGCCACACTGGAGACTCATATGCCACCTAAG
Source organism: Bos mutus (assembly GCF_027580195.1). Taxonomy (NCBI): domain Eukaryota; kingdom Metazoa; phylum Chordata; class Mammalia; order Artiodactyla; family Bovidae; genus Bos; species Bos mutus. The sequence continues at coordinate 17,493,093 of NC_091633.1, forward strand.
TCCTTCCTGGCCATCATATACTCCTTGGAGGGGAGTAGTAAAATCACTGTGGCCAAGTGCAGAGAGTTAGATTCCTCTGCTGCAAATGGATGCACAGTGCTCTCCCTCCGGCCTCTCTGACTTTTAAGAGTGAACCAAGTCCTGGGCCCTTTGTCTGGATTTTGTAACAATCTTTTATGCCACTCTGACTGCATCCCCTGCCTCTCCCCTTCCTCACTCTGCTCCAGCCTCACCAACAACCTTAAGCGCACTAGCAGCTTCCTACCTCAGGGCCTTTGCACTTGCTATTCCCTCTGCCTGGCATGTCCCAGGGGCTCAGTCCCTCACCTCCTTCAGGTCTCTGCTCAAATGTCACCTTCTCAGTACAGCTTTTCTTTTAGAATCAAACACACCTCTTGTCCTTAATACTTCTGATCTCCCCTCCCTGTCTTGTATTTTCCACACCACTTAAGCCCATCTGACAGATGTACCTTACCTGTTTGTTAATTGTGTACTCCCTTCACCTGCCACCAGCATATCAGCACCAGGAGGGCAGCGACCCTCTCTGTCTTGTTTACTGCTCTATACCTAATGCCTAGAACAGTGCCTGGCACACATTAGGTGCTTAATAAATGTTTGATGAATGAAGTCCCTACTGTCCTCTGAAATAGATTCTGTTCACATCCCTATTTCATTGAAGAGCAAATCAAAGCTGACATCAGCAGAGATGGAATCCGACCACAAAAGGTCAGCTGGCCTGGTACCCAGGGGTGATAGAATTAGCAGTGCCTGAAACTGAGGCCTGGGTGTGGGTTTCAGCTCTCGGCCCAACTTGCTTTGTGGCCTTGGACCAGTGGACTAACTTCTCTGTACTTTGTTTCCCCACCTGGCAAACGGGTAAGGCTAGTCCGGACACCTAAAGTTTGTTTCGAGATTAAATGAGTTCATATATATAAAATGCTTGGCAATGTCCTAAGAATCCTCACCATCATTTGGGGGAGGTAGGATGGCGGGAGAGTTAACCAGCCTGACTTCTGGGGCCAGCCAGACCCGGGTTCGAGTCCACTTTCTGCTCCTGAAGAGCTGTGTGAGCCCGGGCAGGCTGCGTCTGCTCTTTGAGCCTCAGTTTCCTCATCTGTGAAATGGGGGTGGCGGGGGGTGAGGGTGGTGATGAGTGCTGTGGCAGCCAGCGTTGTGTGAGGTCATCCGAGGCGGCGGCCGCATGAATAACCGCTGCCCCGGTTGGGGACAACAGGTCCCGAGCGCACGCCATGAAGCTGAACGAGCGCAGCCTGGCCTTCTACGCCACCTGCAACACCCCAGCCGACAACGCGGGCTTCCTGTACAAGAAGGGCGGCCGGCACGCGGCCTACCACCGCCGCTGGTTCGTGCTGCGCGGCAACATGCTCTTCTACTTCGAGGACGCGGCCAGCCGCGAGCCCGTGGGCGTCATCATCCTGGAGGGCTGCGCCGTGGAGCTGGTGGAGGCCGCCGAGGAGTTCGCCTTTGCCGTGCGCTTCGCCGGGTCGCGGGCCCGCACCTACGTGCTGGTGGCCGAGAGCCAGGCCGCCATGGAGGGCTGGGTGAAGGCACTGTCGCGGGCCAGCTTCGACTACCTGCGGGTGGTGGTGCGTGAGCTGGAGCAGCAGCTGGCGGCCGTGCGCGCGGGCGGCGGCCCACCCCCGGCCCACCGGCCCCGCGCGCTCCCATCGCTCCCGTCCAAGGAGAATGGCTGTGCCGTCTGGAACGCCGAGACCCCCGCCGCCTCCGCCTCTGTCAGGGCCAACCCCAGCTCCCGGCCCGGCCCCGAGCCCCCGCCGCTGCCGCCTCGCCGGCGGGCCTCAGCACCCAACGGGCCTCTAGATTCCGCCTCCTTCGCCCAGCTGCACGAGTGGTACGGCCAGGAGGTCAGGGCGCTGAGGAGCCAGTGGCTCAGCAGCCAGGCCCAGCCCTCAGAAGCTGGGGGACCCGGTCGTGAGGGAAATCGCCATCAGGGTCAGCCCTGAGGTCCCTGCCGGGTCTGCGTTCGGGAACTCAAGGCGCTAAGAAGATGCTGGGTTCTGAGGGATGTTTTGGGACCTCTGTAATTCAGAGAGAGCCTAGCCTTGAGGAGGCCACCGTGCCCGATTCTCAGGAGGATCCAGGCCCTAGATGATCCTCAAGCAGCCAGAGAGCTGGTTTTGTGGGAGCTGTAGCCCCAAACCCAGCCCAGCAGGTGCCTTGGTGGCCTGTCCTGAATCACCGAGCAGAGGTTTGTTGCTGGCAACAGGCCTTGGCAGGGGCGACTGGGACCTGCGAGGCGCTATGGGCTGGAAGGCACATGAGCAGTCAGCACTGGTCCAGACTGGGCCCCACGTGGTCAGGAGGCCAGGCTGTGCTACACCACACCTGGGCCTGACCTCCTTTTCCTCCAAGGCCCGCTGGAGGAGCTGCCTGGCTGCCAGCCACCTTCCTGCCTCCATAAGCAGCAGGTGCAGAAAGGCAGCACCAGTGTGGGTTTTCATGTATGACCCGCACCAGGCTTCTGGCCTGGAGTGAGGCCCAGGCAGGACTATTCCTGGGGCCTCAGCCAGGCCTTGGGGTGATGCCCTGGGGCAGTAGACCCTCTGGCCTTGGGCCATGTCTGTGTGCCTGTGGCAGCTCTCACCCTTTCCCAACACTCCTTAACCACATCCTCTGTCTTCTCCCGGAGCCAGCTCTCCCACCCCTGGCCTGGGGCGGCGCCTCGCAGGAGCCCGCCTGACCTTGTCCAGTCCTGGACCAGGCAGCCATGGCCTGAGCTGACTTCCCAGCAGGTGCCTCTGGCGAGGAGGGGCCATGAGCTGACTCACAGCCCAGAAAGGGTGCAGATGCCAATCTGATAGGGGCAAAGCCACAGCTGCCAAACCATGTCTGGCTTCCAGAACCCTCTCCCACCATCACAGCCTATTTCCGTGCTCACCAACTCAGCCCCACTCTCGCCCAGCAGCATTCTGAGGGAGACCAGGTCTTGCTTTGCCCCGCGCCCAACTTCTGGTTTTACTGTTACTCACTCACCACAGTGGCCATTCTTCATCCAGGGAGTCTCTGGGGGCTGGGACACCCCTGGCCCTCAAGCTGGGTCATATTTACAGTCCTCAGTGCCTCAAAATCGGGACCCCCCCTGAGGACACCTCTGCCCTAATCTTTATTTCCCCAGAGGCTCCCTCTTGGTGACACTGACTGGGCCCTTTGCCCCTTTCTGCTGCCTTTGGAGGCCTTGGGGCTTGGGAAAGAATGGGTGCTGTCTGTCTGCAATCACCAGCTCACTGCTGGCTCAGCTGACTGGGGTTTCAGTTTTAATTTACTTTTTAATACTTCAGGGTGTCTTTTTTTCTCCTAGCAACAGAGTTTGGTATTTTCACTGTTTTTGTTTCTTGTTGGCTGGTGAAGGGATAGGGTGCCCTGGTTCTGGGCTTGGCCAGTGGCGGTGGGGAGTAGGTGGCACTGCCCTGGGGCGGGGGGTGGGCAAGGAGCCTTGGCTGAGGACAGAGGAACCTCAAGAATCTCACCTGGCTCTTTGCCTTCTCCCTGGTGAGCCCTGCTCACCTGTAGGTGCCTCTGGGGGTCTTGGTACGCTTTCCATCCCCCCTTCCCCAAGTCCTGAGTGGTGGGCAGGGTTGGCAGCTCTAGTCTATAGGCTCTGGGATCTCAGGGGGTGTTAGGAACTGTTAGGTGCCCATGTCCTGGCCAGACCCAGCTGGTGTGGTGAGGCGTTGGCCCCAGTCCTGGTGTAGGTTTACAAGCTCTAAAGGTACAGTCTCCCCCCTCCCCGCCAAAGCCCAACACAGGGTCAGGCTGTCTCCAGAGTTGGGCAGGGGAGAGAGATCAAGCATCCTGGGAGAGGGAAATAGAGGCTAAAATGAAATAAATAAAAAACTTATCAAGTAATGGCTGGTGATATCATTTTTTTTTTTTTTTTTTGCCCCATCTAAACCCTGGATTGACTGGCCTGGCAGAGCCAGGAGCAAGCCCTACAAGAGAAGTGACGAGTGTGTGCTGAGTGCTCCCTGGCTGATGCTCTGTCAGGAACATTCTTACCACCTCTTATGGCAGATACTGGCCCCCTTTTACAGGTGAGGAAACTGGCTCAGAGAGGTTAAGAAATCAGCCAGGTTCACACAGCTCAAAAGTATCAGAGAAGGGATGTAAACCTCCGGAAGCCTGTGGAAGAAGACAAGAGTCTTTGAGAGGAACATGAGGCAATGGAGTCCCCAAGTTCCTTTTCAGAGGGGAAGGCAGAAGAACGCAGGGAGGAAGGTGAGGTTTAGAAAGAAGGTCAACTGTGGGCTGAAGGCCTGACACCTGGGAGGGACCCCAAAGGGGAGAGCCACCCCTGTCTCTCCTCACTGATCAGGGCCCAGAGGGAGGAGGATTCTGGCACCAGTGCTAATTCAGAGGGAAATAGCCTGTGACTGACTAGTGGTGTCTGCTGTGAACAAAGGGCGGATGGCGGCCCTGTTTATGCTGTGTTTCTGTATCTGTTATCTGTATGGTTGCTGGGCTGATGGGGGATTCACAGACTGAAGGGGCTGGCCCAAGGTCATCCAGCATGATAGACTAGCCCTTAGGTCCTTTTAACATGGATTCAGAGCTGGGTCACATGCGTCTTGATAGTCTGGAAAAATCACGTGCATCGAGGAAAATGTGGCTTAGGATGAGTAACCTGCAGTTCTCAGTCTGCAGAGCAAGTTCAAAGAACAAGAAAAATACTAAGGTCAGGGAATCATGCTACTCATGAGCATCCAGGATATGCTGAGTAATTCCTTCCTGGTACCACAGCTGACAGATGGGGGCTGAGTCGGGATGCTGCCTGTGGCATTTGTGACCACGGCCACTGCAGGGCCTGGGGCAAGAATGGAGGAAACAGCAGGAGAGATGGCTCCAAGAGGGAAGGTCCCAGGGAGGGAAGCCCTCACCTGCAGGCTTCTTAGGAACATTTCCACGAAGCCAATGAAAGTGGAAGGGGTGACACGTCACTCAGTGTCCACCTGCTAACCGTGTTTCCTTTTGACTCAGGGGAGGTGTGCAGGGCACGTGCCTAAGAAGACCACAACATCCCAGGACCATGGCAAAGTCAAGGAAGCTGTCTTCACTGCAACAGTCTTTGGGGGATATTGTATGTGTTCAAAAGGAATATTCTGAGAAGCCGCCTGGGGGCAGGGGATGGGAACCTTAAGGAGAGCAATCAGGTCAGAAGTTATGGCTCCCTGCCCAACATCCATCCACCCTAAATGATTAGTCAAATTCAGTGGTGCTACTCCCATTTGATTTGCAGGCACCGGCTAAACTTGACCTGCTAAAGAATGGCTGTGTGTTGGGGCGGTAGGTGAAATGAGTCAAGAGGGCCAAATGTATGGTGCTGGATGACAAGATTTGTGGTGGTGATCCCTTTTCATGTGTATAGATGTTAAAGAATGGCTGTGTGACCCCATTTTGGCCAATGACATGTGAGTGCAAGGGTGTTCTTGCTTCTAAAAGGACACAAAGAGCTCTGGGAGTAAGCTATGTCTGAAACCTGGAGCCGTGGCAGCCATCTTGTGATCATGAAGTAGGTCACGTTAAGGAAAAGATGCCCTGCTGAGTTTAGCGCACATTGAAAATATCCCTGAAGCACTGAATCATGGACCCAAGAACCTGCCCTTTTTCTAGAAGTCTTGTTGTTTGAGGTAATAAATGTTTAAAACTTTGGGAGAGGGGCTTTTTCATTATTAGTAGTCAGAGGCTTCCTAATGGACAGCTTGAGTGATAGCAGCTTCTCCTTTTAAGGTGCATGGCTCTGGGTAGCCAGCCCCAGAAAGGATGTTGTCAGCTTACTGGGGTGAAGGTTAGGGCTCGAGTGGGATTCTCTGGGAGAGGAAAAGGGCCACTTTACCCCCTCATCCTTTCCCTGGATGCCTTTTATCTCTCCTCTTCCAAGTGAACAAATATGGAGTGAATAGCCCTTCTCTCCCCCCACTTCTGGCCCAGTATCTTTTAACTTCCTTAACAGGGCTGTTTTGTCTCTACTTTGGCTAGATCTGGAGCCAACTGTCCAGCACCCACCCTTCACCAACACCCCTCCCCAGATCACCTTAGGCAAAGTTTGTTAAAGAAAAGGCCCTGCTACTCATCCCAGTTTCTACGATTGCAGCATCCAAACGGCGGTACAACGAGAGACTGCTGAAGTCCAGCTGCAGGTTTTGCATTTTCTGATCAAGACTTTAAAGGTGAGCCCACGAACTATTTTTTACTTAGGGTTTCAAAACGGATGCCCACTCCTGACAGAGGGCTCAGAGCTGCCTTGGCTTGGTCTGCCTGTGCTCGGGGCCACGGCTGCATCTGTTCTTGCCAGGTGCAGCTCTGAGAGCACCTGGGCTGCTGCAACTCATTGTCCAGGGGCTCTGTTGTCATTGTTTCTCTAGTTATGGGGCCAAGGAATGGCGGGGCAGTGCACTCAGACCCCCCAAAACTGCAGCTCCTTAGAGAGCAGGGACAGGTCTGCCTCCCACGTACCCCTGAGGCCTGGCACAGTGCCCGGCACAGATACGTCCAAAATTGCCTCCCGGGACTTCGCTGGTGGTCCAGTGGTTAAGGATCAGTCCTGCAATGCAGAGGATGCAGGTTCAATCCCTGGTCAGGGAACTAAGATCCCACATGCTTCAGGGCAACCGCAAGCAAGTCCGGGCGCTGCAACTAGAGAAAGCACGCGTGTGGCAACGAAGACCCAGCACAGTTAAAAAAATTGCCTCCCGTGCCCATTCAGCTCATGTGATCCTGACTACAGCTGCTTGGGCAGGAGTTGGTCCTGAGATACCAGCTGAACCAATCAGGGTCCTAGGAATTTTGAATAGGTGGGTATGACAGACCAAATTGGATATGAGGTGGCCTTAGGCAGAGAACAGAATGGCTCAAGATAAAGTGAAAGAAAGTGAAGTTGGCTCAGTCGTGTCTGACTCTTTGCGACCCCATGGACTGTAGCCTACCAGACTCCTCCATCCATGGGATTTTCTAGGCAAGAGTGCTGGAGTGGAGTGCCATTTCCTTCTAGTGTCCTGAAACCTGGCTGAATTTCTTGCCTCTGGGTTTTCCAAGGTTTACTCTGGATCTTCCCAATAAACTGCACCCTTTAAGTGGATCATGATTTCTTTCAACTCAACAGTTACTGACTATGCCCAGACACCCAGCATCTGACACACAAACAAAGCAAAATGAATTAGAACTGCCTCCCGTTTACTAAGATCTATGATGTCTAAGTCACCTGGGGGGTGGGGGGAGGGGAGGATGTGGGTGTGGTTCCTTAAAATGCAGATTCCTGGGCCCTGGAATTTGGGGTCAGGAGGTTGCAGCAGGACCTAGGAATCTGCACTTTGAGTAGGAAACAAGGGATTTTAGAACCACAGCTTAAAAAATGTTCATTTGATCTTCAAAGAAACTTATAAGGCAGGATGGCAGGCAGCCTCCCTGATGGCCCCTGCTGATCCTTGCCTCCTGGGGTCCATACCCTTGTGAAGTCCCTTTCCACAACGAATAATGGCAAAGCTGTGTAGCTGAGAGGATTCTATGGAAGCGACAGCGGGGCTTCCAAGTCTAGGTTGTAATAGGAGACACTCCAACCTCTGCCTGGCTCACTCTCAGCTGGCATGTCATGAGGGCACTCAAGCAGCCCCTGGAGAGGGCCACTTGCAGAGGAACTGCAATGCCCAAGCGAGAGCTAGCACCTGTTCACTCACCGTCTGAGCACACCTTCTTGCCAGTGGATTCTCTAGCCCCAGGACAGCCTTCGGATGACTGCAGCCATGGCCCACAGCTTTAACTGCAACCTCAGAAGAGACCAAGGAGCCACAACCACCCAGTGAAGCCACTCCCACATTCCTGACCCACAGAGACTGTGAGATAAATGTTTATTATTTTAAGCCACTAAGTTTTGGTTGTTAGTAAGAGACAACAAATACAGGTAGATACTATTATGATCCTGTCCATTTTGCAGATAAGGAACCTGAGTCATTAAAGGGTCCTCAGGTCACCTAATAATAGAGTTTAATCCAGGCGAGGATGATTTCAAAGCCATTGCTTTTTTATCAATAACTATACCCTAGGGGGCTGGAGAATGTCACAGACCATTAAAGAGATTAACTGTTTTACCCCTCCCACTGTTGGCCAAGGGTGATCCCTACAGTTCTAGGGTTTAGAGGGGTGGCTCTACCCTCTGGGTACCTGCGAAGAGGCACACACTCAATACCTGAGCCGTGGAGCTCTTGGCCTTGAGAGTGATTTCTAGAAAGGTCATGCCAACTGTCATGGGCCAAACAACCAGGTACAGTCTGGCTTTCTCATTCACCAGGAGGTGATGGGAAGTGGGGCTGCTGGCCCAACACAGCAGCTCAACTAGGAGGAAGAGAAGGTGGGAAGAGGAAGAAGTGGGAAGCAAGGGCAGCAGAAACCTGAGGTCAGGCCGGCACTGGGAGTGGGCCCTGCCATCTCCTCTGGCAGATGGAACCTCCTAACCTGGAAGTGCAAGTCTGACCATAACATCCCCCTGCTTCATACTGCCCATGGCTCCTCAGTGCCCTCAGGAGAAAGGCCTATTTCCCAGCATGCCGCAGGGGGCTTCAATATCTTACCTTGTCCCTCTTCCTCTCTCCATCCTCCCCTCAAATTCCAGCCTCCTTTGCTTTTGTTCCCCCATGTCCCTGTCCCACGTCTTGCCAGCTATTCCTTCTGCCCGCCTCTTATGCTTCTCTTCCAACTCTAATTGTCTTTCAGGGGTCAGCTGAAATGCCTCCTCCTCCAGGGAGCCTTCCTGGACCCCACTACTCATGCTCTCATGGGGTTTCCACCGTTTAAGCACTAAGCACACAGCAGGTACTCAATCCAAACTTATTACCTGAATGAACTGTCACCAAACCGCCCCCCAGCTCAGCTGTCTCCTCTCCTCTGTCCCCTGATCTAAACCTGCCTCTGCCTGCAAGGCCTTCCCTGCTCTCTCATTTCTCCCTGGTCTCTCCACTCCCGCTTTGCCATGGTCCTTAGCTCAGAATTCCACATTTCTGTGTTTTTGCTGAATTTTCCACTCCAGATGGGTAGCAACTGCAGACACAGTGTCCACACCAAAGCTAATTGTCCGGAGGGAGCTCTGGTTCCCACACCCCAAGGGCACCTATTCCCACAGGCTCTCAGGTCACGTGTGTGTGTGTGCCATCAGATGAGGCTTCCTCCTCCAGCCTGCCCCTCCTCCACCCCTGCTGCCACACTGTGGGGATTTCTGACTTCTGACCCCCAGAGCTGCAAAAAAGTGTCCACAGGGCCTGTCCTTCACTTTACTTTGGAGCAATTAATTATCCTAACCAAGGGGGAGGTCACTAATCATTTAATTCTCCCTGCAAGGATGTGTGGAAAAACTGGGGTGATCAGAAGGTTTCCAGACAAAGAGGAAAGGTCTGTCTTGGGATGCCACATGCCCTTGCCTCCCGGGTGAGTAATATTCAGTGCTACTTCGGAAACTCGCCTGACATTACTGGTTGAGGAAGAAAACAAACCTCCTGCAGCGTGACGCATAGAGACTCACCATCACGGGGTGAAGGAACCCAGCCCCCGCTCATGAAAACAGTAAGTAGTACTGAGCCCTTACATGCCACACACTGTCTTATGTGCTTTACATGCATTGTTATTTCTGATAATGACCTTTTGAGTTGGCTGCTGTGATACCCCCATTTTACAGATGAGGAGACTGAGGCCCTAGTTATACAGGCACTGCTGTGTTGGTGACCAGGGAGCCCCTCATGGCATTTTTTCATCAGGAAGCCGGAGGCACCTGCCACTCACACACCCCACTGAGGTGGGCACAGCTGGTATACTGACTGGTCTCAGGGCCATGGCCTGTGGCCTCCAACTGGGGCAGGGCACAGTCTTGGCTCCTCAGATCTAGACCCAGCATCTAACCAGCTTCCACCTGTTGCAATGAGTGGAAAGTGGCTTCCAGTCCTTCCATCTTCCTCTGTTGGAGCCCACAGCACAGTCACAGCCGAGATGTCCACCGGACCCAGGCAGCTGGCACAGGTACAGACAGAGGCAAACCGTGCTCATGTGTCCTAACAGGGGCAGCCACTCCTCAACTAGCTGTTGTCATGTTGGGACCTGGGCCCAGTAACCTCGAGTTTTAATGGAATTAAAACATTCTTTAACACTATACACAAAAATAAACTCAAAATGGATCAAAGACCTAAGTGTAAGACCAGACACTATAAAACTCTTAGGAGAAGACATAGGCAGAACACTCTGACATAAATTACAGCAATATCGCTTTTGAATCCTCTCCTAGAGTAATGGAAATAAAAACAAAAATAAACAAATGGGACCTAATTAAACTCAAAAGCTTTTGCATAGCAAAGGAAACCATAAACAAAACGAAAAGATAACCCACAGGAGGAAATATCTGTGAAGTACTACCAACAAGGGATTAATTTCCAAAATTTACAAACAGCTCATACAGTTCAGTATCAGAAAAACAAACAACCCAATCAAAAAACGGGCAGAAGACCTAAGTAGATATTTCTCCAAAGAAGACATACAGATGGCCAACAGGCACATGAAAAGATGCTCAATGTCACTAATTATTGGGAAAATGCAAATCAAAACTACAAGGAGATATCACCTCACACCAGTCAGAATGGCCATCATCAAAAAGTCTACAAACAATAAATGCTGGAGAGGGTGTGGAGAAAAGGGCACCTTCCTACACTGTTGGTGGGAATGTAAATCGGTGCAGCCACTATGGAGAACAGTATGGAGATTTCTTAAGAAACTAAAAAACAGAGCTACCACATTATCCAGCAATCCCACTCCTGGGCATATATCCAGAGAAAAACATGGTTCAAATGGATATAAGCACTCCAATGTTTGTTGCAATGCTGTTTACAATAGCCAAGACATGGGAACAACCTAAATGTCCAACAGATGACTAGATAAACTGTGGCGCGTATATACAATGAAATATTACTCATCCATAAAAAGGAATGAAATGATGCCGTTCGCAGCAACATGCGTAGACCTGGAGATTATTATGCTAAATGAAGCAAGCCAGACAGAGAAAGACATGTATCACTTATATGCAGAATCTAAAAAAATGATATAATTGAACTTATTTACAAAACAGAGACATACAGACTTAGAGAATGAGCTTATGATTACCAGAGGGGAAGGGAGCGGGGAGAGATAGACTGGGAGTTTGGGACTGAATGTACACACTGCTATATTTAAGAGAGATAACCAACAAGAACCTACTGAATAGCATGGGGAACTCTGCTCAATACTCCATAATAACCTAAGTGGGAAAACAATTTGAAAAAGAATAGACACATGTATAACTGACTTTGCTGTGCACCTAAAAATAACAACACTGTTAATCAGCTATACCCCAGTATTACATGAAAATTTAAAAAGAACATATACATACAAAAAAAAAAAATCATGGTTTTTACCTGACAAGCCCTCATATTTTAATGGTGGCGAATGAATTTTAAAAACCAGTTTTTAAAAATACCATTTTGTAAAATACTCAAGGGCAGATCTGACCCCCAATCTGCAGCCCCAACTCCAGAACAAAGCAAACAGGACACCCAGACATTATTATACAATTCTGTATTGAGTGATGCGTTTATTACAGAACGTGTTCCTTTTGTTTTTGTTTTTTTTTAATTTAAACAAGGTTCATCACTCTCTCATAGAAACGGTTTTGTGGGGTTTTGTTCTGTTTACCGTTACAGGACGTGAACCCGACAAAGTTGTTCACAGGTCTGCTAGCTTTAAGTACAACAGGATTTTCCATGTTCGAAAGACTATATGCTAAGTGCTTAATCAAATCCCGTCACATAAAAGCCAGATTTAGTCCTTTAAGAACTGCAGTCTGCATGTAAGCCTGGATTTCAGTGTTGTGTGGCTTTCAACAGTGAAAAGTGGTGTGTCTCCCACGATTGCCTTAGTTGGGACAGGGCGGTGGTGGCTAAAAGGAGATGTTTTCATTTGTTCCAGATTTGATTACTCTGAAAATTGGTCACTGTTTCCTATTGTCAAAATATAAAAATACCTTCATCTGGATAAAAATGTATACAGTGGAAAACTCTTCAATGCATAGCCTGGGTTTATGGAAAAGGAGGTTTTCCAGCAGGGTCTGCGTTGTTCTTTATGACTGGTGTGGAGACTACAGCCTGGGCTGGGTGCATGAGAGTTGAGATTTCTGAACGGCCCTCAACTGATCCCTTCTGCTCACTGGAATTTGCCGGCCTGGGTTTCAAGATATTTGCTCCATCCTTGAAATCCCTGTCAACCATCTCTCCCTCTGGTACTGGGTTGGCACCATGACGACCACCTTTTCATTGTCATTCTGGATGGAGCTGATATGGCTGCTGTGATAGCCCCATTTTACAGACGGAGAGACTGAGGCCCTAGTTATACAGCTAGGACAGGGGCACTGCTGTGTTGTTGACACAATATGGTGACTGGTCCATCCAGATTGGGAGCTCTCCCTCTAAAAACCAAGGTGATAAAGACACCGGAGGGAGGGCTTCTCTGAGTTGGGGTGCTGAGTCTTTGTTCTCAAAAAGGTCACGTGTTAGAAGACAGGAGGCTGGACTTGGAGACGGATGTGGTGGTCATGCTGCAGTGAACTCAAACCTTTGAGCTTCATTCTGCACAAACCTGGAGGTGCAGACGCTTTCCAGAAAGCACCAGGGTCAACTTGAGAAGGAAGATGATGAGAGGGGAGTTGGGGGTCTCTAGTCTGATGAACCTATTTTTTGGTGTGGGGTGCTGAGCTGGGTGCTTGTGGGATGACCAACACTGTTATTTTCTTAAAACACAAGGAGAGGAAGATGGCAGCCACAGTCTTGCTCTGGAAAGCCAGTAGGGAAACTTCCCATGCTGTGGCCACAATTCAGGTTGAGGAATGGCGTCACTCTGGTTCAAGTGCCACCCTCTAAACTCTCGCCCCGGTACCAGGCTTTCCAAAGGATCTGGAAGCACGTCTTGCCTTACAGGTGGATGAGATGGAGATCCACCCGCTGTGGTCCACAGGTTCCTGACGAGAGGGAGTGTAAGCAGTTTGTTTTGTACCATGTTACAGCTCAGAGAGGATGGTTGGCCACAGCCCACGTCTCTACAACACTTACAACAGCGCAGGACATCTGTGTTATCCAGGTTGCAAAACAGACCACCAGAATGAAACACACCCTCACGGCATTGAAGTTTTCCTTTAGAGTCTTTTGGACTTTCTCTTTTCAACATGGTTTCTGGAAGGGCAGTAGCAATGCAATGTGTCTCACAGACAGACGTGGAAAAAAAAAAAACCGCAGTTCAAAGGTTATCTAAATTTTGGTCAGTCTTATAGTGTTTTGTGATGGCTTTGAACAATTGTCTCCTTTTAATCTCATCTAGTGGCAAAAAAAAGACACAACTTCAGTGTATACTTCGCAACAGTTCTGACAGCATCCTGATTTTATAACTCTCTGTTAATATCAAAACAGCATTAGCTGGGAATAAATTCCAAAGGATCCTTTATTAAAATATCTAAAAGTGGTCTATAAATATTTATTTTTCTAAAAGAGTTTGGAGCTTCCAAGTGAAAATGTGGCTCCACTTTGCTTCTGCGTCTGGTAGAGAGGCCAGCAGGGAGAAGATGGTGCTCCCTGGGGAAGGGGGAGCTGTAAAGAGGCAGCAGGGGCTCCGGCCCTACCTGCTCACTCATGACTTCATAGAGCTCGGATTACAACAAAAGCAGAAAACGGCGGGACCGTAACGCTGCTGTCCTTCCGGGGCCCTGTCCTGTCTGGGAGAGTTGGTGGCCACCGGGTGTGCCCCTCGCCTCCACCTTCAGAACTCCCACTCCAGGGCCTCCTCCCGATTGGCAGCCCGCTCCAGCCGGTAGATGATGCTGTTCAGGTTGGCCATCTTCTCGTGCCGCCGCTGCAAGTTGGGGTTCACCTTGGTGCTGGGGTGCAAGGCCCCAGTTGTGTCGGCGGTAGGGCTGGCACTCGGCACCTTGGCAGGGAGGGTGCTGGGTGGGGATGGGGAGATGGGGGCTGAGGAGGAAGGGACAGGCGACACGGACATCATGAGGCCCGGCGAGGAGGCGGCTGAGGGTGAGTTCAGCGACACCTCCAGGCTGCAGCGGGAGGACTCTGAGGCTGACTTAAAGCTTAGGGGGTCCGGGTGTAGCCGCTCCCCGCCCTCACTCTCCGGGAGAGGGTGCAGCGAGGGGCAGGCCGGGGTGGTCCCACCTGGGAGGAGGAGCCCTGGGGCTGCTTTGGGGAGTCCGTCGTCACCCAGAGGGTCAGGATGCACCTCTTGGGGGGAGCCTTGGCCTTTGTCCGGCTCCTTTGAGTCCTGGCTGCCGGCTTGTTCCTCAGCCTCCTCAGTCTGTTCCTGCTTAATCCTCACTGGAGTCTTGTCCTGGGAGGTCAGGTGGGTGACGCTCTCCTCGGGAGCCTCCTGAAGCTTTAGTTCCTTCACCGTAGGCTTCTGGTCCTCGGCCTCCGAGTCGGGGCTCTGTGGGGTGGGGTCTGGGTGGGAATGGCCTGGCGGTAGGATGCCAGGACCCCCACTGGGGTCGAGGTCTGGTTCCTCTTGGGTCCCCTCCACCAACATCTCCCGGCGCATCCGGGACCTGGGGCAGAGACGGTGGTGAGCAAGGTGCTGGAGTGGACAGCTAACCCAGGAGTCAAACCCAGTGAGTGGCCCTGTAACCTCACCCACTTCCCGGGGGGGGGTCACTATGCATAAGCTTCTTCACATGTAGCATCCTAGTAAGCCCTCTCAACAACTCCAGATGGTGGGCTATCATCATCCCCACTCCAGAGGAGGAAACAGGCTCAGAGATGCTGGGTGATAGGCCCCAGTTTCACAGCTGGTAAGTGGCAGAACCAGGACTTGAACTCAGGACTGTTGGATTCCAGAGCTCACAATCCAGCCCTGTGTGGTCTAGTGCAGCAGCCACTGGTCACACGTGGCTCTCTCATTGTTAACAGTTGTTATACTGACTGCATGTGGAAATGGTTGCATTTGTAAAAGTGTTAGTGGCTCAGTTGTGCCCGACTCTTTGCGACTCCATGGACTGCAGCCCACCAGCCTCCTGTGTCCATGAGATTTTCCAGGCAAGGATGCTGGAGTGGGTTGCCATTTCCTTCTCCAGGGGATCTTCCCAACCCAGCGATTGAACCTGGGTCTCCTGTACTGCAGGCATATTCTTTACCGACTGAGCTACAAGGGAAGCCCTGCATTTGTATATACTGGGCTAAATAAAATATGCGTGTGTGCTTAGTCATGTCTGACTCTTTGCAACCCTAGGGACTATAGCCCACTAGGCTCCTCTGTCTGTGGGATTCTCTAGGCAAGAATACTGGAGTGGGTACTATTACATTAATTTCATCTGTCTCTTTTTGTTTAGTTTTATTTTTAAATTTTTCTTCAACGTGGCTACTAGAAAATTGTATATTATATATGTGGCTTTCGTTGTATTTCTATTGGACAGTGGTGCTCTAGAGCATTTCTCAAAGTCAAAAGCAGAGAACAACTTGTCTAGGTCACCAAGGCACACAGAGGCAGAGCTGGGCCCAGACCCTGGGTACACCGAATTCCAGTCCAGAACCCATCCTCTCTTCACTTCAGTGGCCTACCTTTTGTCAGAGGGAAACGTGGTCTCATTTATTACGTTTTAGGGCAGGAAAGGCTAGGATGGGTTTAACTTCATTAATTATTTCCCTAATAGCACGAGGTCCAGAGAGGTCAAGTCAGTTGTCCAAGATCATAGAGTGATAGGATGTTTTAAGTATCTTCAATGCTGTATCCTTCTTTAATTGATGACATCATATATTATATTATTATTTATAATAATAAAGTACATGTTACTGATATAAAATAAACTTACAAATTTCATTGATAAAGATCATAATGATTAGTGCTTATCACATACCAGATGCTGGACCAAGCACTTTGTGCAGATTATTTTTCATAATGACCTTATGAGGGGGAGACTAGTCTCATGCCCACCAACAAAGATGACAAGGCTCAGAGAGGCACAGGGACTGCCGTGGTCACAGAGCTGGCAAGCAGTGCAGTTGAGCTCGGAACCCAGCTGTCTGCCTACACTCTCCTGCCTCCCTGCCCAGGTCGGGGATGGGGCTCCATCCCAGGATCCTGAGCCCGGAGGGACTATCAGCGGTGATCGGGTTCACTTTCGTCTCTCAGTTCCTAATCCTTCCACAAAGGTGGCCTTGCCCACCTCTCAGGAGACCCTGTCTTCTCCTTTAGTTCCCTCTAGAGGGAAGAGTTGGTGGGACCAGGGGAGTGCTGGGTGTTTTTTGGGATGGCTCACTTGCCTGAAGCTTTATCATTAGAACTTCCAAACTGTGGGTAAAATATAAATATCTGGCTAATAGTCATTTATACCATAGTAAAAATTAGTCTTTTTCATCAATTCTTGACTCCCTAATCTATAGCAAGTCCTTCCAAGTAAGTTTTTCTCAAAACATCCTATTGTTCACTTTTCCCAGAGCTCACTGCAGTGTGTAATGATACATTACTATAAGAACTCATTTAATAGTGACCATTCCTGCTGGTCTGTGAGAGATGCTAAGGACTTTACCTCATTCTCTTTGGTACCTGGGACAGAGAAGATGTTCAATAAACATTTACTAAATGAAGCAATGTATTCTTCTATAATTATAGCTCTTTGAGAGTGTTTTTTTTTGGGGAGTGGAATTCTCTCTACTCCCTCAAAGCCCAGCTGAAATGCCACCTCTCTATCTAAATTTCCCCTAGGTAGAATTCCCTTTTCCCTTAGTTCCTTATTCCTTCTTGTTTTCACAGCATTTATTAGGTTGTCATGAAATTATCTGGTTTGTGATCTTAAACTCTCTAAGAGCAGGGATGATGGCTCTGAACCCCCGTATCTCCCAACCCTGGCTCCCTGTGCATACATGGCAAATATTAACTGAAATAAATATGCTGGATTATAATGGAGGGATACATTCCTGTGGGAAACAAGAGGGGAGAGAATGTCTGGAAGCGAAGGAAGGTGTGAGGCTTTAAGGACCTATATCATCTGCCGTTTGGCAGGTTCTGGGTCTGAGCAAGCTATAAGCAGTATTTTACAATGTGTTCATGCCTGTAGTTTTTCATTTGATCCTCAATTCAGCATTGTGGAGTAAATTTTAAGTTCCTTATCTGTAAAATAGGGATGAGACTCAGAAAGGTACAGTGATTTGCCCAACAACACACAGCCAAGGTGGGATTTGAACTCAGGTCTGTGTGATGCCCATGCCTGGGCTCTGGAGAGAGATTTCAGGTGTTCCATCCTTCTAGGTTCCTCCCTCCTCTTCTCTCAGGGATCAAGAGACTCTCTTTTCTGGCACCACAGGGGCATCAGAGACATTTCTTGCTCAGGAGGCTTGGTGGGGAGTGCCTCAGAGGGATGGCCCTTGAAATCGCGTCAAGCCTTCTCTTCAGTGTTCTCAGGAAGCCCTTCTGCGGTCTCCTTGGGAACCATACACCCAGTCAGTGCCCCGAGGCAGCCAGCCCCCTGCAGGTCAGCTGCTCCGAGGATGAGGGACTGGTGAGTGGGAGGAGGTACCACTTTCCTTAGGGATCACCCACTCCCCGAGGTGGGTAGAGCCTGAGGGGCTGCCACAAGGGTTTCCTTCACCCTCAGGAGTGGGAAAGGCCAGGAGCCCCAGACCAGGGCACTGACACAAAACTCAGTGGGTAGTTAGGGTGCCTCAGGCCTGTGCCCCAAACACAATCCCCTGTCCCTTTGTAGAGGCAGACGCGGAACAAGCTGGTGAAGTCACAACAAAGGCAGCGACAACAGTGTCGTCAGCACCCACCACCTCCTATGTGCCGGGTTATTTTCCGTAAGTATGTTAGCCGCATCAAATCCTCAAGGCAACTCTATGAAGTAGATCCCATTATAATTCTCATTTTACAGGTTAGAAGACCGAGGCTCTGGGAGGTGAAGTCACTTGCCCAGGCCGCACAAGATGAAAAACTGTCGAGCTGGAATTTACATCCGGGTTTGCCTACGTTATAAAGCTAAACACCTAGAAATATGGCCACCTCGTTTCCCAGAGGCCATGATGGGCTCCCTCCAGGCCCTGGGATGAGGAAGCAGAGGGTGCCGGCTGAGACCCCTGCCCACCCTCCCAGGGGCCACCAGGCACCCTACCCCCCATCCCTACCTGTAGTTGTGGAACCAGTTGATGACGGTGTTGGTCTTGAGGTTGAGCTGGAAGGACAGGAGCTCAATGGTCTGCTGGGAGGGGTAGGGCTCCAGCTGGTAGGCCTTCCTCAGCGCCTCCTTCTCTTCGGGGCCAGCACCACTCGGGGCTTCTTGATCTGCAGGAGGCTCAGGTCTTGGGGCTGCAGGCAGGGGCTGGGGCACTCGGAGCGGGTAGCTGGAGACTCACTGTCTGAGCCAGTGCTGATGAGGCCGTACCTGCGTTTCAGGTAGGCTGGGGCGGGGGAGGGAGGGAGGAAGGGCTGAGAGGGGCCAACTAGAGGCTCCCCTGAACCGAGGAGGGGTCTCAAGCTGAACTGAGCACCAGCCAGCTGTCCTCAGAGCCCCTGTGTCCCAAACATGGGGACCCCGGCCCGGCCTCAGCCTTTTCTCCTTCCATGCCCTCCTCGTGAGACGGGAGCCGCTCGCCTGCCCACACCTGGTCATTAACACGCTAACTGTTAACATGTGTGGAGGGCTGCCCTCACAGACAGAAAGTACTCCAAAAAGGGGGTTCTGCAGCATTCTCGATTGTCAGAAGTGTCCCTGAATTTCACCAGTGTTTTGGAGGGCAGGGGGAAGTAATTTTAGTTTTTTCTTTCCTGTTTTCACAGCTTTCTCTGGAGCCGTCTGTGGAGTCTGTGGGTTCAGTGCGGTGGTACAGATGCATAAAGTGGTGCAGAGTCTTTCGCCCTTGGCCCCTGCCAGGCTCCAGGACGTTAATTTTAAATGAACGTAGTAACTGCATGATGCATCTCAGCCTCAAATCATCAAAATGTGTGTGCATTGGGCGGGGGGAAGCCCACCTCAGAATGGAGGAAGTAAGGTATTGGGTCCCATTTAATCCTCACACCAATGCCCTGAGGTAGACGCTATGACTCTTACTTTCAGATGAAGTGGAATGAGGCACAGAGAAGGGAAGTAACTTGCCCAAGATCACACAGCCAGCAAGCGGCAGGACAAGTTCCAACGTACAGCTGTCTGATGCCAACAGCCAGACTCGGCCCTGCCCCACGTGCCGCTTATAGCCTGGCTTGACCCTGGGCCCTCGTCATGACTTAGTGCCCCAGCTGACAACTTTCCAACTCCTCAAGTCTCCTCTCCCAACTGGATTTTGAGCTTTCTTAGACCCAGGAATCCCTTACACACAAAGCATGAGACTGGCTGGGCCACAAAGCAGGTGCTCAGTGCCAGTTCAATTTTTCAGGGAGATAAAATCCTATCAGACAATGTAAGAACCTGCGATTTCTTGTCCGGTCTTGTTAAGGGGGCAGTTATCATTTGCTGGGTCAATTCTGTGCTTTGTTGCATAGAATCCAGATGATGGGCAAAGGGGGTAATATAATAGGACTCTGATGCAGAGGATGGAGAGATCAGAGAGAGAGGGGGCTTGAGGAATATGCAGGAGACTCTGGAGTGGCTATGGGTTTGTGGAAGGATGCTGAGAGAGACGGTGTATTGGAATTTTCAGGGGAAAAGTATTAAACATTTTAATGGCTCACGTTCCGTGGAATGGCTATTTCTTGCAGCCTACACTAGGCTAAGACTGGACCACTAGGACCCTGGGTTTATTTGGGTTAGAACCAGATACGGTTCCAATGGGAAAACCTGAGGCCAGACCCAGAGTTCCCAGGGCTTACCTTTCTTCTCCAGCTTCTTCATGTCTCTCAGCTTCTCCACGTTGTGGGGGTCGTTGAGCCACAGCTGCATGCGCACAAAGGGCTCCCGGCCCTTCAGGCTCAGCTTGTGCCAGGGCTTGGGTCGGGAGAGAAGGTCAGACACGGAGCCCTGGGTCAGCCCTAGGATGCTCTCCCCGAAGAGCCGCTGCCCTGGGGACAGGGGAGGAGGGGGACGACCTGTTACCCCAGGCTGGGCACAGGTGCTCCCGGGAGAGACAAGGGACAGGCAGAAACCAGGGAATGTCTCCACTAACTCAGCAGGGAGGACCAGACACATTGGGGGACCCATGCCTGTGTGCATCTGGGGAACTTTCTGCAGAACAGGAGATGGGGGCAGGCAGATAGCTGCCAAACAAAAATGCTGTCATGATTCAGATGTTATTCACTCCTAGGGGATCCCTGACATTGTCTGCAAACTTCATGTGCACAAATAAGTATCACCTTGTCAGACAGTAATTTGACAGATTCTATCAAAATTTCAATATGCAAGCCCTCTGATCCAGCAATTCCACTGCCTGGGATTTCTCCTCCAGTTGTACTTGCCCAAGGGCACAAAGACACATGTGGATGTGGTTTCAGAGGCAGCAGGAAATTGGGAACAAGCAAAATGCTCATCAGCTGCATAAAAAATGTGGGGCATCCATGGCCTGAAAACTTTTGCAACAGTGACAAAGACTGCAGGTGGGCTATTCATTCTAAGGCAGAAGAGGGTCCGCAGAAGAGTGTAAGTTTTTCAAAAGCAAGTGGAAGGACAGCCTGTGTGTAATTTCATCTATCTAGAAACAAGAAGAGAAGAAACTAGGTGAACATACAATTTTGTATGTGTTCAGAAAATATCAAAGATACAGAAAAACTGTGGCGTATGACTGGGAGGTTAGGGGAGATTTTACTTGTTTACACTTTAACTTTTTTTTTTTCTGTATTGTTTGGCATTTTCAAATAGTGATACCTTATTTTTATTATAAAAATTGTAGTGAAAAGTTGAGGTTTGTGTGCATGACTTGACTCCCATCTGAGACGTGGAGGAGTTTGTAATTCAAAAAATTAAAGAATCCAGATTTCTCCCTTGGGCCCCCAGCATTGGATGAGGACTGAGTTATCTGAGAATAACTCGGAATAACTGCGAATCTTCCTGGGATTCTCTAAGTCCTCCTGGAAGAAAGTTTTGAAAGTTGTGGGCTAAGCACTTTAGGAGGACAGCATACTGACCTCCCTGCTGTCCACTCTAGAGACCCAGTTCAGAGTCAGATGCCTCCCAGGGAGCCCTGGGTGGCCCAGGGCTGAGCAGCACCTGCAGAAGGGACCCCAGTGCCTGGGATCTCACCATGGCTCTTTCCTTAAGGCAAGGGGGAGCCAAGCAGGGCAAGAGGCAGCACCCCTGACTCCCGGTACCCTGTACCTAGGTTGTTGTCTGTGAGGACCTCTTTGACCCTCTTGGTGATGGAGTACGTGTCCAGCTCGGGGGACATGGCCACAATCTCCTGGATGCCCCCTGTGGTCTGGCTGCCCGAGTAAATCTTCCCACTCAGTGATGAGCTGGAGCGTCCCTCTGGCTGCTGGTTCTCCTTGCTGCTCTCCAGTGTCAGACTCAGGGGCTCCTGGGAGCTCTTCTCCAGTGGCTCCGTGGGACTAGGGGGTGGGGATGGCGAGGACCTTGGTTCAGTGGGACTGACTGTGGGCCGCAGAGAGACAGAGAAGGCAGTTACTGCAATCTGGCATAGACATGCATGGTTTGGGCAGGCTTGTTTGTTACAGCCAAGAGTTAGCAACAATCCATTTTGCAACTACCACAGTAAAATCTCAGGTAGGGACCATCCTGGCTGTGAAAACCAGTAGATGAAAGTTGGAGGAGGAAAAAGATATCCACCTAGTCCCAAAGTATCTCCCCACAGGATACTTACTAAGTACAAAGGGAAAAACAGTAACTTTACAAGTACAGTTGTCTGCCAACACCACCTCAATCTAGTGATTGAAGTTAGCACCTCCAATCACAGGACAAATCAACAGCTGGTGACTCCTGATATGATGGACTGAGAAGGACAGAGCAACATTTCTGGGACATTTCTGCCCGAAGTGCACAGCTTGACTCTAACCACAAGGGAACATCAGACAAAGTTGAACTGAGCATCAGTCTATAACATAACTGGCTTCCAGTTTTCACAAACGTCAAAACTAAAAAACTTTAGAGAGAGGCAGAAGAACTGTCCAAATTGAAAGAGACTAAAGAGACATGATGACTAAGTACAAGTGATCCTGAATTTGACCTGGACAGGGAAAGATAAAATTATATAAAGGTGATTATTGGGACAACTGAAGAAACTTGGAATATAGATGGTGGGTTACATAGTAGTATTGTATTATTGTAAAATTTCTCATTCTTGCTAAATACTTTGAAATATTTAGGGGTAAAGGGGCATGATATCTTCAATTAATCTCTTAAATGGTTGAGAGAAAGAGCACAAATATGGCAAAATTAACAACTGGTGAATCAGTATGTAGGATATAGGAAGTTGGTTCTATTGCTTCAACGCTTTGGTAAGTTAGAAATTACATCAAAATTAAAAGTTAAGAAAAAAAAAAAAAAAAGGACTTGGCAATGACTGACAAGTCCAACTGCCAGAGTCAGCTAAGTAAAATACAGTGAGTCCCCACAGCAATCAATAATATAATGTAATAAAAAGATGCATATAAGATGAGTAAGTTCTGGGATTTGATACACAGCACGGTGACTGAGGTTAACAATCCTATTTTATATATATACTTGACAGTTGCTGTGAGAGTACAGCTTTAATAGTCTCACTATAACAAAATGGTAATTACCTTAAAAAATAAAACCACAGTTTTCATAAGACATTTTGTGTACATATATGTTAGAAAACGGAGAAGGCAATGGTACTCCACTCCAGTACTCTTGCCTGGAAAATCCCATGGATGGAGGAGCCTGGTAGGCTGCAGTCCATGGGGTTGCTAAGAGTCAGACACGACTGAGCAACTTCACTTTCATGCATTGGAGAAGGAAATGGCAACCCACTCCAGCGTTCTTGCCTGGAGAATTCCAGGGACGGGGGAGCCTGGTGGGCTGCCATCTATGGGATCGCACAGAGTCAGACATAACAAGCGCCTTAGCAGCAGCAGCAGCATGTTAGAAAACCACTTTTTAGAAGATATCTTGGATAGGGTGACTTTATTGAACCTCAGTTCCTGAATCTGTTAAATGGGGCCATAATACAAGCAGTGCTATACTTGCAACTTCCCTGCTCAGGGCCATAAAGAGGACTCCATGAGATAATGGGGGTCACCTCCTGAGGAATCAAGAGTCACCCACTCACTGGACTTTCCAGCGTGAGCTGAGCCACGGGACAGTCCGGGGAGGGCAGGGGACATGCCTGGGGAGGTGTCCCTAATGGGGAGGGGCGTGTTCAGAAATTCCTGTGCTGGTCCACAGGGCACCTTCCAGTGAAGTGGAAAAAGGTACTTCTTCCTCAATGTATTTAACTGGTGCCTGATGGAAATTTGTTAATATAAACCCAAAGGCTCTGTGCGAAGAAGGATTCTGAGGCTGCAAGCTGGATTGCTGGGAAAGAGATCAATCAGCAGACTTCTGACATGGGATGGTTAGGTGGGCACCGCCCCCACCCCTACTCCCGCTCAGTCGAGGCACTCTGGCGCCACCTAGAGGTCAGTCTGGCTGAGGGAAGGATGAAAGGGGAGCAGGGGCCCTTTTCAGGGCAGCAGCGGGGAGGGGCAGGGGAAGGGAGACCTGGGCAGTGAAGCCAATGCACAGACTGGAAGAGTGAGGGCTCTCGGTGGTTCGGGGCCCCATCTGTACTCACCCTGGGAGGCGCTGGGCTGCTGGCCCACGGCCTGGCCAAGCTGGTCCGAGAGCCACAGCTGCATGCGGATAAAGGGCTCCCGTCCCTTCTGCGTCAGCTTGCTCCACGGCTTCGGCCGGGACAGCATGTCACTCACGCTGCCCTGTGACAGGCCCAGCACCTGGGGATGGGCAGGGCGGGAAGGCTGGGTCAGCAGGTCCTGGCCATCCCCTCCACTTCTCTTCCCCAGACCCTTAGGGCCCATTGCTCACTCCTGTTCCAAGAGGAGAGGGCTGCCTTCAAGTGATCTTCACTCTCCATATGCCTGCTGTGTGCCTGTGCTGTGCCCTCCACCTGCAGTGCCCTTCCAGATTTCCTTACAGTCCACGGAATTCTCCAGGCCATAATACTGGAGTGCGTAGCCTTTCCCTTCTCCAGGGGGTCTTCCCAACCCAGGGATTGAACCCAGGTCTTCCGCATTGCAGGCAGATTTTTTACCAGCTGAGCCACAAGGGAAGCCCATCTAAAAATCGTCCTTGGACTCTTAAGACCCCTTAAGTGCCTCCTCCTCCAGGAAGCCTTCCTATGTTGTGTTTCCCATTCCTCCGAGCTGAGCTGAGCCTAACACTTAAGTGGAATGGACCATGGGAGGGATGGAGGTTACTGGAGAAGGGGGGTAGGCGGCTATTAACTAACCAGATGGAAGCTTTTCACAGCTTTAAAAACCACAGAACTGAACACCAGCCTTGTCCGTGGCTCCCCTTTCCCCACTGCCCAGGGACAGGAAAAAGGGCTTTTGGGGTCACTCAGATCTGGGTCTGAATCCTGCTTCTGCTCAGTTCTTGCTCACTTACACACACTCACACACACCCTTCTTTCCAGGCCATGGACACGGCAAAGATGTCCTTGCTCCCCAGGCTCCCTGAACCTCTGGGGCGAACCCCACCACTTTCACCTTCTCCCCGAAGATCCTCTGGCAGATTCCATTCTTGGCCAGCTTCTCCTTGACCTGGCGCGTCAGCTCCAGGGTGTCCACCTCGCGATACATGTAGAGCTCGTATTGCTCGGGGGTCAGGGGCGGCACGGTGGGCTTCAGCGTGCGGGGCACATAGGCTGGGTAGTAGGCCAGCCGCCCGCCGCCGCCCCCTTCAGGGCCGCCCCCCTCGGCCTTGAGCTCACCCACCCTGGGGGGCTCGTCCTCGCTCCCGGCCGCTTCGTCCTCGGGGACTGCGGGGGCCTCGTCCCCACGGGGCCAGGCCCGCCCATTGGGCTGGCCGGAGTAGCTGGAGGAGGAGGAGAGTGAGGGCGAGACAGAGGCGTAGGGGCGGCTGAGCAGGCCGCGGTCCGAGGCCCAGTGGTGGTCGAAATAGCCGGCGTCGCCGATCTCCGACTTGACCTTCCGGATGATGCTCTGCACGAAGGCGGCCGGGGACAGGACCGTGAGGGAGGTCTGCGTGCCGCTGCTGCTCGTCCCCCCGCTGCCGACACCGCTGTCCTCCTGCTTGACGAGCGTCGGGGCCCCGTTCTGGCTCATGGCGGCCAGTGAGGGCCGCTCTGGGGGCGAGGGAGGCACCGAGCGGCCCCGGGCGCCGGCCTCCATCTCCAGCAGGGCCTGCTGCTGCGCTTGCATCTCGCGGCGTGCTTGCTCCAGAATGTTCTTGATGGCGTCTTCCGAGGTGGTGCTGGTGGGGCTGTGCCGTTGGTGAGGCTCAGTGGGGCTGCTGAGTTCTTGGGCTCGCCTGTGGGAAAGGGGACAGGGAGGCTGGAGGCCCGTGGACAGGGCATGGCTTGAAGGACAAAGGTGTTCACAGCACAGAATTTTTACCAGCGATATGTTGGGGGCAACCTCTGTGTCTGGGGATAAAAACCAGGTGGACACAGATTTTAGCTTATGTGGAAAAAGCGCTCATGGGGATACTGTAAGGTTAGAAGAAGACAGTTGTTTTTACACATGCTGTGATCCACCTATGCAAATAAAAGCAAGTCCCAGAAGGGGACACACAGTATAACCTGCTTTCTATTGAGCGGCAGAGCAACCCAAATAAGCAATACATTACTTGGTGAAAATTCTACAAGTGGTCAACACAAAAGAACAGCAGGACCGGGCTTCCCTCTGCTCTCTTAGTGGCCTTTCCTACACTGGGGTCTCTCCCCACCCCTGAACGAACCTAGATCAACACAGCCCTTCCTTTACTATCTCACTGTGCAGTCTGCACCCCGGTGGATCCTCATAGCGCCGTTAAAAATAATTTCTATTGCTTTGCCAATTAAAAAGCAATAGAGCAATGGAATACTATTCAGTCATAAAAGGAATGAAGCACTGATACCATATGGAGGAAACTTGAAAATATTACGCGAAGTGAAAGAAGCCAGGCACAAGAGGCCACCTTTTGGACAGTTTCCGCTCATATGAAATATCCAGAACAAGGAGAGCCACAGACACAGAAAACAGACTGGGGCCTCCCTGGGGCTCACGGGAGGTGAGGCATGGGGAGTGACTGCTAACGGGTACAGTGTTTCCTTTTGGGGGTGATGAAGATGTCTGGGAACTATAAAGAGACAGTGGCTGCAAAACATTGTGAAGGAACTAAAGGCCACTGAATTCTTCACTCTAAAATGGTTAAATTCATGTTATGTGAATTTTACCTCAAAAAAAAGCAGACATCCCTGGTGGAAGTGGGTAAGAATCCGCCTGCCAATGCGGGGGGCACGGGTTTGAACCCTGGTCTGGGAAGACTCCACGTGCCATGGGGCATCAAAGCCTGGGTGCTACAACTGCTGAGCCCAGCACCCTCAAGCCTGTGATCCGCAACAAGAGAAGCCGCCACAACGAAGAGCAGCCCCTGCTCACCACAACTAGAGAAAGCCCACACAAAGCAACAGAGAGCGAGCATGGCCAAAAAAATCCCCCTCTGCTAAAAAAAAAGCTAACAATGCACAAAAACTTAAGATGAAAATGAGAATCCCCTCTGAGCTTTCCCCAGTGGTAATCACGTGAAATTTTCCCAAGCTTTCCCTTCCAATCTGTTCAGTGTGGCCTGGCTTGCTCCCACTTAGTATCAACATGAGTGTTTCTTCCTACGAGCTGAAGTTCTTCCATCTTTAATGGCTGCATATGCCACTGAAGAAATACTCTTGGCTTTAGTTACCCAGCCCCCCACTGCTGGACACTTAGGTTTCTACTTTGTCACTGTTGGAAACAACAATAAAGAGATAGCTTCTATATATATTTTTGTTCCCATTCTGAATATTTCCTTTGATCCCCAAAAGCAGAGCTCCCAGGTCAGTGTCAGCCACGTTCACTTCCTTCCCAGAGGGATGCTAACTGGTCTCTGCTTAGTCTTCACTTCCGTGAGGGACATCGGGGGGTAACCCGGCACTCTTCCTCTTGCTGAACTTTTCACAGACCCTAAATGGAAACCTCCTGCCTGGGCCACTGGAGCAAAGGTTTCCCTCTGTGATGTCTTTTTAATTTCTTTGCTACCTTGATGCAGACCTCCCAGTGGGAGAGCACTGTGCAGGGAGTCAGGAGGCCCTGTTCTCCTCTGGTCTCTGTGAGTATGTCCCCCTCTTTGGCCTCAGCTGTCCTTTTTAGTGGGAAAGTTACATGAGACTGTTTCTCATGGTTCTTTTCACCCCAATACTGTGTCTTATCTACGTGTGTAACCTCTGTCCAGCACACAGTAGGCATTTAATGTTTACTGAATGACTGCCTCTCTTTTGCTACCAGAATTGACCAAGGAGACATAGCTAAGTGTGTACACAGTCGGGGCTCAGCAGATTATCTGGGTGGGGCAGTGCAGCATCCCAGCAGGGTTAACCTCTCTCTGTCCTTTCCAGGGACCAGGAAAAGAGGGGTCTGTGGGAAATTCATAGCTTCCAGCAGCAGACTTGGGAATAGGGACACTTGCCCCAAGTCACCACCAGGGGGGAGCAGATACTGTAAAATGGAGTGGGAGTGCTGAAGCCAGTGTCCAGTTGAGTCAGCTGTGGTCTGCACTGGCTGTACTACATTATGCTGGGTGCAGGGATGTGATAGCTCCCTGGCTGCAAGAATCCCCCACTTGGAGGGACAGCCACATCAGCAGAGTCATTTGTAACATGAATAAATGCAACAATGGAGACATAGTGATAATGTAATGTGGACGGCTAACTTTCCAGGGACATCTTCTACATACTGGACCCCAGCTGAGTGCGTGCCATGCCTGATGTCATTTGATCCTCACACAACCTTGAGAAGGGAATACAAATACTGCACCTATTTTAAAGATGAGAAAATGAAGGCACAGAGAGGCTAAGTAATTTACCAGAGGTCACACTGTTTAATAAATAGCAGAGGCAAAATTGGCAGCCAAGGCACTCAGGCTCCATTGCACCGAACAACACAGGTCATTACAGGGGATCCGAGGAGGGGTGGATTCCAATCTACCAGGATGGGGATAGGGGTTCCTGGAGGAGATGACTCCTGAGTTGAGTTGTAAAGTAGGAGCAGGAGCCGGACAGAAAGGTGGCTGGGGTGAAGATGGCCTTAGGGGCACAGAAACAGGACTGAGGATGGTCATGAGCAAAAATAGTTCATGTGAGAGGCATGGAGGGGTCAGGAGGAGTCTGAAGACTATTCTAGGGTCTGTAACCCTTGTTGGGGAATTAGGATTTTATCCTGAGGGTAATAGGGAGCCATGGAAGGATTTCAAATAGTGACATGAATATGTGGTCCTCTTGAAGGATCCCTGTGGCCTCTGGGTGGAGAATGAGCTGGAGTGGGGTCTAGGCCAGTAAAGCAAGACCAGCAAGACTGGTCATTGGCAAGACCAGTAAAGAGGCTACTGTAATAGTCCCAGCAAGTGATGATGCTGGCTCACTAGGCTGGTGGCAGGTGGGATGCGGGATGTACAAGCTTGAGAAAACTTAAGTAACCCCTGGACGGGGTTAGGGTTAGGGTTGTTGAAACTTCCAGGAGCAGATTAACTCATCTAAGAAGAATAAGAAAGTCAGAGGGCCTGGGGTGGAGTTCTGGGGGAACCCCATGAGGGGCTGATGGAGAAAGCACACTGTGATAGGCTAAATAACGGTCCCCCAAAGATATCCATATCCCAACCTCTGGGACCTGTGAATATGTTACCTCACATGGCAAAAGGGAATTTTTAGATATGATCAGAGTTAAGAATTTTGAGATGAGGGTATTATCCTGGGTTATCTGGGTGGGCCCCACAAAATCACAATGGCGTTTATGAGAGGGAGGCAGAAAGATGAGAGACAGAGACAGAAAGAAACTAAAGATGCTACGACGCTAAGATGAAGGAAGGTGCCAGGATGCAGAAAATCTGGACGCCCTCTAGAAGCTGAAAAAGACAAGGGAACGGATTTTCCCTAGGAGCCTCCCGAAAGAACGCAGCCCTGCCGACACCGTGACTGTAGCGCAGTGAGGCTGATTTTGGACTTCCGATTTCCAGAACTGTAAGAAGATCAATCTGTGTTGTTGTCAATCACTGCGTTCTGATTGGGCACCCACTGGGAAAGTGGAGGAGGTACGGTCAGAGAGGTGGGAGGAAGCTGGGGGAGCAGCATCTCATTGGGAACCAGAAAGTACAGTGCAGGGAGGGTGAGGTGGATGGTCAGATGGTGAGGCTCAGGTCGAGGTGCCTGACAAGCGCCTGGTGAATACTGATCACGGGGCCTCCGGAAACAACCCAGAGCAGCACCCCCAACAGAACTCGGCAGTGGTGTCACCTGTGTGATGTGGCTGCTGTGGCTGAAGAACTGAGGTTTTAATTCCACTTGCTGCTGCTGCTAAGTCGCTTCAGTCGTGTCCGACTCTGTGCGACCCCATAGACGGCAGCCCACCAGGCTCCCCCATCCCTGGGATTCTCCAGGCAAGAACACTGGAGTGGGTTGCCATTTCCTTCTCCAATGCATGAAAGTGAAAAGTGAAAGTGAAGTCGCTCAGTCGTGTCCGACTCTTCACGACCCCATGGACTGCAGCCCACCAGACTCCTCTGCCCATGGGATTTTCCAGGCAAGAGTACTGGAGTGGGGTACCATTGCCTTCTCCATAATTTCACTTAACTGTAGTTAAATGGCTTATAGCTCCCATACTGGATAATGGAGCTGGTACTTTCCAGGCCTAGATCTCATTGGCTGCAGATTGTGAAAAAGGAAAAGCGGTTCAGACCTGCTTGGAATCCCCTCTGGGGTGGACACAGCCTCACCTCCTGCTCAGGACAGGCCCTGGAGGCCTCAGGCCTCACCTGCTGTGGCCACACTCACCCCCCTTCTGTGACTCGATCTCCTTCTTGGCTTGCTCTAGGATGCTCTTGATGGCGTCATCCGAGCCGGTCTCTGGCGTGCGGATTCTTGGGGTGATACTGCCTGGGGGAGGAAAGGAGGTGTCTGTTGTGGGGACCTGCATGTTGGGGGTCAGTCCCTGGTGCTGGGCAGGGTGACACGCTGGTGTCTTCTTCCCAGGGCCAGGAGAGTGAGAGCCAGACTGTGAGTCCGTGTGACAAACTGTGGACCCACAAGAGATTCAGCTTGAAATAACAACAAAACTCAATGAGGGCAGCCACCATCAAAGTGAACAATCATCTTGGGACTTCCTTGGTGGTCCAATGGTTAAGACTCTGTGCTTCCACTGCAGAGGATGCAGGTTCGATCACTGGTGGGGGAACTAACATCCCACATGCCCCAAGGTGTGGCCAAAAAAAAAGGAAAGAAAAGAAAATAGCTAACAATTCTCAAGGAGTTATTATATGCTTTATGCTCATTTAACTCTCTTTAGGAGCCTGACAGATGGGGGAACTGAGACATAGAGCAGCTAAAGAGAGCTGCCTGAGGTCACTAAGCGGATGAATGGCAAAGCTGGGACACAAACTCAGGTGTCTGTGGGGTCAAAACTTGGGGCCATCACATGGATTATCTGAAAACTGAGTCTGTCAAGGTTGGGGGCGTCACCCCGGTCATCTTATGGATGGGTAAACTGAGGCTTGGAAGTGCTTACAGGGTACCTGCCAAGGCAGCCCCAGGGACCCGGCCTTTCCCCACCATTATCCGCCTGAACTGCACCACAGCAGCACCCAGGTCTATGGGACAGGGAACAGGGAGCCCCAGGAGGAATTGAGAATGGTTTCCCTTATTTTACAAGGTGGGAAACTGAGGCACAGAGAGGCAAAGTCATTTGCCCCAGGTCACACAGCTGGGAGGTGGCAGACTCAGGCTCTGAACTGCGAGCCGTGTTCTCAGCCCTCAACAGCCCCACGCCTGGGGCTGGCCTGGGGAGACGGCTCTGTGGACGGGCCCTCAGCCAGCACCCACCTCGCTGCCGCACCTGGATGGTCCTCAGGGCCAGCACGTTCTGCTCGTCTGACAGGAACTGCTTCATCTTGATGAAGGGCTCCTTGCCCTTCACCGTGAGCTTGCGCCAGGGCTTGGGCCGGGCCAGGATCTCGCTGACCGAGCCCTGGGACAGCCCCAGCACGTAGTGGCCGAACACCCGCTGCCCGATGTTGTGTTTGAGCAGCTGCTCCTTCACCTGGAAGGCGATCTCCGCCGTGTCCAGCTGCTCCTCCTCTGTTCCAGCCCCGGCCGTGGCCATGCCGCCCCCGCCCCCCTCTGCTGGCTCAGGACCCCCGGGCGGCTCAGGGCCAGGGGCTGGGGTAGCAGGGGCCGTGGGGGGCTTGGCGCCATAGAAGGCTGGGGGGAACACTAGCAGGCCTCCAGCTTCCCCCTTGAAGGCAGTCGGGGGCATCATGTGCTTGGACAGCAGCGTGTCCCCTGTCAGTCTCTCTGCTGAAGCCAGGCTGGGGAAGGGGGACAGCGAGAAAGTCCGAGGCCCATCAGGGCCCAGGCTGGGGCCCAGCAAGGGCTGCCCTGGGCTGGGGGACAGGGGGTCTTCGGGCCCTGGTGGCGGTGGGAGCTGTGGAGGGGACGGGTAGGACTGCTCCGTGCCCAGAGAGTCCTTGATGGAATCATCCTCCGAAGGGTCCTCCTCTAGAACACCAAGACAGACAGACAGATGGAGGAAGAGAGGAGAGACAGACAGAAAGACAGAGAAATAGACAGTGATGGGAAGAGACAGGCAGAGAGACACAGAGAGAAACAGAGATAGGGAGACAGACAGATGGAGAGAAATAGCATGGGAGAAGACAAAGATAGGCAGAGACAGAGTGAAAGAGGAAGCGACAGAGGTTCAGAGAGATAGAGAAGGAGGCAGAGAGACAGTGAGAGGCAGAGAGACATACAAAAAGGGAGAGATTTGGAAGGAGAGGAAGCGGAGAGAGGGCAGGAGGGGTGCGGGGAAGCGCTATAGGCGTCCGACGGCGTGAGGCACCAACACTGGTGTTTCTGCCACACGCTCCCCTCCCCCTTCTCTAGTCCCCGTTCTGCAAGGCCTGGGCCAGATTCCAGTTCCGGGGTGACCCTCCCACCGCCAAGCGCATTAACCGCGCACCTGTTACAGGCCCAGCACTTTGCCCGGGGAGGGTTAATCCCCATCCCGGAGCAGGACAGCCCACTTCCTAAGTGCTCGCCCCGTGCTCCTTGTCTACGCGTTCGCATCTACCCGCACAGCACCTACTAGGGCCGGTAACTGCCCACTTCACAGATGAGGAAATGGAGACAGCACACACATGTGCTGAGGCCATGTGGCTGAAAGGTCATGAGGCCACTGTGTGGGGAGAAGGGGCGATCTGGGGGAGACAAGCTTTTCCCAGCAGTCTGCAGTAAGGGTTAGTGTGAACGCCCTGTGACCTCTCCCTGCTGCTCACGAAGGCTGGGCATGAGGGATCCCTCCAGGGACCCTGGGAGGGCCTGAGTGAGCTGGGTGTCTCCATGTGTCCCACCTTAGGGGACAGTCGCCCACTGGCTTAGCCGTGGACGGCCACCAGCTCAGCCCCAGGTAGGCAGCAGGCGCTCAATCAACATGCCCGCCTTTTACCCATTGTCTTCCTGCCCTTTGTGTTAAAGGCAGTGGTCTGAGGGTGTGGAGGAGGCTGGAGACCCACGGACAGCTCCCACCCCAGCCCCTCAGCCCCGAGAGCATCCCGCCTCCCCTACCAGGGCTGGCCAAAAGACCAGGCTTTTCCAGAAGGAATTTCTGCGCAGGGAAGAAGGCCTCCTTTGCCAGGAGCAGTGAGTCTTCGGGCTTGGCCATGCCCTGAGGGGACAAGAAGCAGGGCTGAGAGGGCATGGCTGGTGCAGAGCTCTTGAGGGCAGCCTGCCCGGTAGGGACGCTGGTGGGGACCCTCACCTGGGGGAGGCTGCAGGTGTTGGAAGCCAGCTTCATGGCTTTCAGGATGCTGCCAGAGAAAGTGCAGACAGAGTGTGAGGCCAGCCGGGTCCTCAGGCCAGGGGGAGGCCTCGTGAGAGGCACACCACCTGCTCCTCTTCCCTGAGAGCACCCACCCCACCCCTGGGTCTCACACAACGTGGGACTCAGTGGACAACAGGCCCGAAGCAGCGGCTTGTGAAGTGGTCTGCTCCCCTTGGAGAGGTGCAGCTTGAGCTGGTCTGATTAAGGCATCACCCCCTGCCCCACAGTGGCTCAGCTGGTAAAGAATCCGCCTGCAATGCAGGAGAACAGGGTTCTATCCCTGGGTCGGGAAGATCCCCTGGAGAAGGAGATGGCAACCCACTCCAGTATTCTTGCTTGGAGAATCCCATGGACAGAGGAGCCTGGTGGGCTATATAGTCCATGGGGTTTCGAAGAGTTGGACACTACTGTGTGACTAACTTCCACTTTCACTCCTCCCCCTGCTCCACCCCCACCCTGCCCTGCAACAGCACCAACAAGGCTGTTTCCCCACGGGCAGCTCTTGATGACAAAGGACTGGGCATGATAGCCAGGGTGCCAGTGGACAGGAGACAGGGTACCACAAAGCGGGATCTGGTGGGAGGGAGGAAGGTGATAAGCTTTCCTGAGGGACCCTGGCAATCTTCCCAGGCAGCCTCCTGCCAGGGAAGAGGGCCTGGTGGTGTGAGGGGCTCCACCCGACACAATACCTCAGCTCTGTTTTAATTTCTTCATAGTCAGACTGTGCCTGGAGCTTCTCTTCTAGCTTCTAGAAGAACAAACACAGATGGGGAAGGCTGATCCACATTCTTCCTCTGGGGGATGCCCTCCCCATCTCCCGTCTGCCCGCCTCCTCCTGCGAGACCTACCTCGATGGCCTCGGACTTGGCGGTGAGCTGCCGCTCCAGGTCCGCAATCTGGTGGGCGGAGGTCTCCTCCAGCTCCTGCAGGGAGCTCTGGAGATGCTGCACATCCTTCAGTAGCCGCAGGATCTCCCGGTCCTTGGAGGCCAGGGCAGCCTCCAGCCGAGGGCCCGAGCACAGCGCGAAGTTCACCTTATCCTGGGCACAAAGAGGGGCTTGGAGGGGCCAGGAGGGGTGGGGCAGGGGGCTGCAGGACTGCTGTGCTCCCCTAGAGTGATTCAGTCCCCCCCACCCCAAATCAGGCCCTTCCCACTTCTGAGCCTTTGCTTAGCTGGTCCCACGTGCCTGTATGTCTGTCCTCTCTTCTTGAAATGAAATTAGGAGGAAGAAGGACTGCTCAGAAGAAGTGCTTTGGAGGAAGGTATGTCTAAGCAGCAATGAAGTTCAAGAACAAGTTAGTGATCTGGAAGACTGCTTGGCAGCATCTACTGAACACCCATCAAGGTGCTGCATTCAGTATGTCAGCAAATCTGGAAGACCCTGCCATGGCCACAGGACTGGAGAAGGTCAGTCCTCATCCCAATTCCCAAGAAGGGTAGCACTAAAGAATGTGCTAACCACTGGACAACTGCACTCATCTCCTATGCTAGTAAGGTCATGCTTAAAATCTTGCATGCTAGGATTCAGCATTATGCGAACCAAGAACTTCCAGATGTCCAAGCTGGGTTTCGAAAAGGAAGAGGAACCACAGATCAAATTGCCAACATGCTCTGGATCACAGAGAAAGCTAGGGAGTTCCAGAGAAACATCCAACTCTGTTTCATCAACTATGCCAAAGCCGTTGACTGTGTGGCTCATAATAAAATGTGGAAAGCTCTTAAAGAGATGGGAATACCAGATTACCTTATCTATCTCCTGAGAAACCTGTATGCAGGTCAAGAAGCAACAGTTAGAACCCTGTATGGAACAACTGATTGGTTCAAGATCAAGAAAGGAGTACGACAGGGCTGTCTGCTGTCACCCTGTTTGTTTAATCTATATGCTGAGCACATCAAGAGAAATGTCGGGCTGGATGAGTTAGAAGCTGGAATCCAGATAGATGGGAGAAACATCAACAACCTCATATATGCAGATGATACCACTCTAATGACAGAAAGCAAAGAGGAACTAAGCCTCTTGTTGAGGGTGAAGGAGGAGAGAGAAAGAGCTGGCTTAAAACTGAATATTAAAAAAACTAAGATCATGGCATCTGGCCCCATTACTTCATGGCAAATAGAAGGGGAAAGGGTGCAAATAGTGACAGATTTCCTTTTCTTGGGCTCTAAAATCACTGCGGATAGTGACTGCAGCCATGCAATCAGAAGACATTTGCTTCTTGGCAGGAAAGCTATGACAAACCTAGATAGTGTGTTGAAAAACAGAGACATCACTCCGCCAACAAAGGTCCGTATAGTGAAGGCTATGGTCCTCCCAGTGGGCACATACAGTTGTGACAGCTGGACCGTAAAGAAGGCAGAGCACTGAAGAACTGATGCCTTCGAACTGTGGTGCTGGAGAAGACTCCTGAGAGTTCCCTGGACTGCAAGGAGATCAAGCCAGTCAATCTCAAGGGAAATCAACCCTGAATACTCGTTGGAAGGACTGATGCTGAAGCTGAAACTCCAGTAGTTTGGTCATCTGAAGCAAACAGCTGACTCATTGAAAAAATCCTTGATGCTGGGAAAGATTGAGGACAGAAGGAGAAGAGGGCATCAGAGGATGAGATAGCTGGATAGCATCACTGAAGCAATGGACGTGAACTTGGGCAAACTTTGGGAGATGGTGAGGGACAGGGAGGCCTGGCGTGGTGCAGCACAAGGGGTTGCAAAGAGTCAGACATGACTGGGCACCTGAACAACAAATCTACTAAAGATGAACACATGGTGCCCTAAACCTCGGTGCTCTCAGTCTTTGGAACATATGCAGGAGAAACACAGGGACTTGCGCACCAAGGCAGAGGACATGCATGTTCACAGCAGCCTTCTCTGAAACAGCACCAAACCAGGAACCCCAGAACATGGATGGACGGGTTGTGGAACACTCAGACAGTGGAACCCTCGACAGCAACAGAAATGAATAATCTATACTACCTGTAACACAGCACGGATAACTCTCCCAGCTATAACATAGACCCAAAGAAGCCAGACACCGAAGTGTGTGTGTGATTCTATTAAGATCAGGTATCAACACCCATCATTTAAAAGTGGACATTTTAATTTCTAAATACACGGAGCTTTTAAAAAAATCTTTGATATTAATTTCTCATTTTGATACCCATTTCTCATTTAAATGCTTTCTTCTCTGCCATCACCCTCTGTATTTTTTCAGTCTTTTAACTTTACTGAGGCTTTCAATGGCTAAGTCAAAGATCTCTCTTGGTAAATGTCACATTGCACTTGAAAATATGAGGTTATTTTCAAATACCTTTTGATATTGATTTCTAACATAATGCCACAGTGATAAGAGAACAGACTCTGTATGATTTCAATACCTTTAGATGATGGAATTTTTGCACTTTATGTCCCTGGATATTTTCCTGTGTCTCTTGGTTTATAGTCTACTGGAACTTGAATAGAATTTGTATCCTGCTGTTGTGTGAAAACTGTATAAATCTTAAGTATGTTGTATTGGTTCACAGTGCTTTTCAGATCTACTGTATGCTTCCACTTTCTGCTTTCATTCTATCAATATTTGAGAGTTTGATATTGAAACTCTAACTAAAAATCTTAATTTATCTACTTAAAAAAAACTGTAATATATAGTGGAGCTATCTGTAACTTTGTTCTGTATTTTCCAAGTCTCCTGTCAATGTTATCATACTTTCATAATTTAAAAATTAAAAAGAAAGAAGATTTCCTAAGAAAAAAAAAATATCAGGTTTCAAAACAGGCAAAACCCATGTGCGCTGTTAGAAGTCTGGCGAGGGGCTCCCCCGGGGGAGTGGCACCTGGATGGGGGCATAAGGGAGGCTTCCAGGTGCCAAATGTTTTACTTGTTGATCTGGATGCTGGTTAAGGGGTGTGTTCACTTTGAAAAATTCCAAATGCTGTACACTTATGCACAGTTTCCCTTGTGGATGTTATACTTCAATAAAACATTTGCTAAAAAGGAATAAAAAACCGAAGTAGTCACTTGGATGAGGAATTGGTAGTGATAGGGTGTTCCTGGCCGTAGAACAGCACAGACAAAGGTTTGGGTTTCTAAATTAGGCCCAGGTCCCACCCCAGGGGGGGACGTTCCCATTCCAGGGGAACCACAGGATTAGACCTGAGACCTTGAACCCACGAGTCACATTAGGGTGGTTCCTTCCTCACCCTAATTTGCCACCAGGCCCCATGGCCTCTTTAGGTTTTAGGAAATGGCCCTGGATGAAGGTAAAGAGGTTTCTGTTTGAGAGCACCTGAAGTCAGGCTGTCCTTGAGCTCAGTTACAAACGAATCTAAGCAGCATTACAAAGGGGGAAAAAAAAACAACCGACCACTACCAACCCCAGCTATTCTTCCATGGAGATAAATGCCAATTAAAACAGGAAGCGGATGCCATTAACACATTAAATTAATTAGCATCGAGCGCCACTGTTGTGCTCAGAAAAGCTCACCCCCCCAAACCAGCAAAGTTTCCCGTGGTTGATTAGCACAGGCATTTGCTGGGTTCCACGGGGGTTAATTAAGAACCACTGGCAAATTCTCTCTGAGGCGTCCTCATGAGCTCTCTTGCACTCTCAGTCTCTCTGGAGTTCACTCTCTGGGTCGTGCAGACATCAAGCATGCTGATAACATACACTCTGCCTCCTGGGACACGGGGACAGACGGACACCCCTATGGACACAGCACACACTGACACGTGTACCGGCGGGGGTACTCGTGTGGACAAGCACACACACAGAGAAATATACAGGAGACACATCATCATCACACATAGAAACATGTATGTGCTCAGACGCCACATGCTCTCATGGGCAAAAACACCCTGGACATGCCCCAAACACACTACTAATAATAACATCGCATTGAATGTTTACTGAGCATAGATTATAAACCAAACGCCATGTAATTCTCTCAATAACCCCATAAAGCAGATCTTATTTGTACAGATGAGGAAACTAGGCACCGTTAGATTAAGGATACAGTTATTTGCCCAGAGGTCACACACACACATACACAGTAACACACGTTCAGAGAGACGCGTTCAAATACTTAAATAGAAAGATACAGACACACAGGTCTGTGTATCAGGGTGTCAGGTGAAATGAAAATTCTGTGGCCTCTTCAGGTTCATGGATGGAGACGGCAAATCACCCCGGAGCAGACCTGTTATTATGGAAGCAATCATGAATTGCATGAGCTGGACCATAAAGAAGGCTGAACGCTGAAGAATTGATGCTTTTAAATGTGGTGCTGGAGAAGACTCTTGAAAGTTCCTTGGACTGCAAGGAGATCAAACCAGTCAATCCTAAAGGAAATCAACCCTGAATACTCATTGGAAGGATTGATGCTGAAGCTCCAATAGTTTGGCCACTTGATGTGAAGAGCCAACTCATTGGAAAAGTCCCTGATGCTGGGAAGGATTGAGGGAGGAGGAGAAGGGGGCCACAGAGGATGAGATGGTTGGATGGCATCACCGATTCTGTGGACATGAACCTGGGCAAACTCTGGGAGATGGTGAGGGACAGGGAAGTCAGGTGTGCTGCAGTCCATGGGTCACAAAGAATCGGACACAATTTGGTGATTCAACAACATCAACAACATGAATCTTATTCCTTGATAAGCAGGAATCTGGAAAGAAGGAGGACCAATTTACATAAGGAAGTCAGGCTTTCTGGGAGAGGAACAATGAAGACTCTTATTATATGACAGAAGGGTAGGTGGGGGTGGTGTTGATTAAAATCCCTTGGCAGGAAATGTCCCCAGGACCTTAAAGGGGCACCAACTTAAGAGGAATGAGAAAGATGCCCTAACTGGCTTAACACAGGAATCTCAGGGTTGACGACAATAGACTGATTCTTTGTAACATGTGGCTGGTTGGGAGACCTTGTCAGAATCACCCTGATATGAGTGTCCACCTCAGATCTTGGTATGTGGACCCACACATCCAAGCCGGTGGAGACCAGGGGGGTCAACAGCGACACCTGGTGGCAGCCATCAAAACTGCACTGCTGCTCTACTGATCAACCTCCTACCCTGCTCCAGCCGAATGATCCTCTCTGACCTGACTAAACTCCAAAGTATGTGGATTCAAGCTATACGAAGCTTGAGCTTGAAAAAAAGAGCTGTGGCTGTGTTTGACCCTCAGCAGGCGAAGCAAATCATAGCATTGATAATTATACTTAACTACACACTGACTTTGGTAATAAAGATGTTATGCCCACTGTATGCAGAGGCCCAGACCCATTCGTGTGCACAATTGCATGAAGATGCACACAGTCCACCCACAAAATGTCACCCACATATTCCAACCCACAAACACGGCCTTTCCCAACTTCTCCCTCTGGCTCTGCCACCATCCTTACCCCACTGGGTCCCTGAGGAGAGCAGCAGGCCAGGCGGATGGAGCTGTTGACGGAGGCGAGTTGTTCCCGAAGACTTTCCACCTCCCGCTGGGCAGCCTCGGCTCGCTGGGGAGGAAATTGGGGCAGGTGTGGTTAAGAGGTGAGGGGGCCACACTGGATCCCACCCTGGCCCTCCACTGCTCCCCTGCACCGTCTCAGACAGCTGGGAAGGCAGGTCTGAGGACCTGGGGTCCTCTTTCTGAGTCCTGGGCCCCTGAGTTGGCTCTGGGTTCCCCTGGTGTGTTTGGGACTCCAGGTGGAGCTAGAACGTTCCCACTCCACTAGGGCAGGAAGGGAGGTGCTGTCTTGATGAGTCTGGCAAGTTTTTGCATGTTCCCAGGCCACTTCTGTCTGCCAAGTAAACTTCAGGCTAGGCTAGTCAAAAGGCCAGAGCTTGTCCCCAGCTCCTGTGCCATACGTTGTCTGCAGAGGTTGGCTCCAAAGCCCACAAGCTGTTGCAGGTCCCTGGGCAAGTTACTTCCCCTCTCTCTGGGTCTCAGTTTTCCTTCTGTGAAATGGAGGCCATGGAATACAACTACTGCGGAGGAGCACTGAAATTCATCTAAAAATCAGTATGCCACAGCTGACTAAACTGAATCTTAACTCTTCAAAAATTTATAAGAAAAAAGCTTGGAAGGAAGCTTTCAAATGTTAACAATGTGGACTTGTGGCCTGGAAAGACATCTGTACTTTGTCTCTTTCTGGTTGCGTGACCTTGGGTAAGAAATTTCATATCCTTGGCCTCAGTTTCCCTGTCTGCAAAATGGGGATGATAAGAGCAACTGCCTCATAAGTCTGTTCTGCAAGTAAGTGATGTGGTAAATACGATTCATTAGGTATCCCACCCTGATGCCTGACACATACAAATATGTCAGTAACTGGATTCCTTTACTAACAACAACAGGGTGGATGGGATCTTGAAGTGCTATTAAAATGAAAAGAGCTACAGCTGTGTTTTGACCCCCAGCTGGTGATGCAGGTCAAATGATTAAGTTTAACTTATACACTGATCGCAGGAATCAGTATGCAGTGCCCACTATATGTGCACAGAGACTCACACACATTATGCACATGTTTTGTTGATTTATCTTTAAAATGATTTGTTTATTTATGGTATCCTGCCTTGTTTCAAAAATAGTTCTAGTTAAGAGTCAGCTTTGTTTGGGGAAAGGATTTGGGTGTGTGTGGGATTGTAGAGAAAACATTTTTATGTTTCCACACAGTTAGGGCTTTCTGAGTAAATGGGACTGAGACCTGAGATCTGGGCTAAAAGACAAGCCTTGTAAATATCAATACACGACTGATCAGCTAGTGAGAACTCCAAAGATTCACTTCCTGGGAGATGCCTGTTGACATTTCAAGGGGGCACGAGACGCAGACCATGAAGACATCCTCTGGGTTGTAAAGATGAATTTAAAGTTACTAGTCTTATCTTCCCCTGGAGAGAAGTATTTACATTCTAAAGGCTAGAAACCCAGGATACTCGCCCTTCTGTTCATCAGGATACTTGAGAGCAGATTTCTCTCCCTTTCTCAGAAGGTCCCTCTCCTATACAACCACCCAGATTCATATTTAGCGGGGGTGGGGGAGGTTCCTTGCCTATAGCACAAACCCCAGTACATGCAGGATATCTGGTTCTCGACTCATCACCCCAGGGGAACAGCTGGGGAAAACTAGCATGGTTTTTACCATGCAAGTAATAATGACCTGCTCCAGAATCCTCTTGCTCACATTTAAGATAGTATTAATAAATACAGATATTAAAGACTAACACGGTAACATGTCCTTTTTTCTCAATACTCTATAATGCGCAGGTTTTGTTTTATACTCAGAAAAAAGAAACATTATCAAAAATGCTTCCTATTCAGACTACTCTAAGATCTCTCTTCTTAAGCCTGTTTGGCAGAAATCCAAAAGTTGGATGCCACATGGTGCTGGTGAGGCTATGAGAACACAGACTCTCTTATCTTGCTGAAGGGGGTGTAAACTGGTTAACCCATGGAAGGCAGTCTGGCCACATCTGCCAAATTATAAGCACCCGGCTCTTTCACCCAACAGTTCCACTTCTAGGAACCTGCCCTGTGTAGCG
Source organism: Bos mutus (assembly GCF_027580195.1). NCBI lineage: Eukaryota > Metazoa > Chordata > Mammalia > Artiodactyla > Bovidae > Bos > Bos mutus. The sequence goes on from NC_091633.1 coordinate 17,534,650, forward strand.
GCTTGGGTATGTATGAAATGATATCTGTACAAGGTTATTCCCTGCAGTATTAAGGATGATGGTTAAAATACTGGAAATACCACCAAAAGGGTATGAGTTAGATCAGAGGTCAGCAAAATGCAGCCTGCTGCCTGTTTATGTAAATAAAGTTTTATTGGAACACAGCCACGCCCATTCCCTTCCACATTGTCTATGCTGTCACTCTACCAGAGCAAAGTTTTGAATGGTTTTGACAGTGACTTGCAAGGCTGAAATATACTCTCAGGTCCTTTACAGAAAGTTTGCCTTCCCCTGGGTTAGTTGATGACGCGTCCCTGTAGTATAACATGACGCAGCTGTCAAACTGGAGGACCTGCCTTATACTCGGATCCGAAACAAGCTCTAAGATACGCACACAGAAAAGGCAAGGTTCAGAAGGGTGCACTTGGTAACTGTTGTTTCTGTTTAAAAAGGGGTAAAAGTAGATATTCATGGGCTTGTGAATGCCTCTCTGGGAGGAGACCCCAGACATGGTAACGGAGGCTGCTGAAGGGAGGGGGTCTGGGGGCAAGTTCAGGGAGGGGAGATGGAGTTTCCGGGCTATGCCCTCATGGAGCTTTTTCAGTTTTGAACTAAGTAAATGGATTACCTACTTAAAAAATCAATCTAAAAAGTGTTATTCTTCCCCAACTTTCCTCTAGGAGGGAGCACCCCGTCCTTGGGCCCCCACAGCCCTGCATCTGGCCCTTTGCCTCTGCTGTGCCCTCTTCCATTCCTCAGGAGGGCAGCGCCTGGGCTTTAGAACCCAGCTCAAAGTGCCCCTCCTAGGAGGCCTCCCTCCACCACCCCCAGGGAGATGACCGCCTGCGGTGTCACACTGCTGACCCCTCCTGGCCACGGCCCTGGCTGCTTGAGTCGCAGGGCACTGAGGAAGAGGTGTGGTGGGCCTGCGGGACTCCAGACTGAACCCTCATGGCCAGGTCCTACCTCCTTTCAGAGTCCCGCCCAACCCAGCCCCCCAGATGGCAACGCATCTGAAGCCAGAGGGAGGCCGGATGTGGGAACCCCATTTATAAATGCGAAAACTGAGACTCAGAGAGGCTGAAGGACTTCCAGGGATCCGGGCTGGGATGAGGATGTGGGAGCCCCAGGGAAGGTTGGGGTCCACCCAGCACTCAGCTGGTGATCGAGTGAGGAGGCTGGCGGAGACCCCCAGGTCGGGACAGAGGGAGAGAAGCAGCCCCAGGCTTGTCCCTTGTCACTGTCCCTGGCTCTGCGGAACACGGCTCCTCACTTAGTCCGGCTGGGAGAGACCCGTGTCCCAGCTTAGCCTGGGGACGGGCTCGGACCCCTGGTCCCTGCTCTCCCTTTCTTCCACGGGGAAGGGCGCTCGTTGTGCTCTGCAGGCTGCTTCTTGGCCTTTGCCAGGGCCATCCTGTGCCTGGAATCCATCCCTCTGCAGGCTCCAGTTACTCATCAGGTCTCAGCTCAACGACCCTTTCTCTGGGATGTCTTCACCTGTCTGGGTCAGGTGCCCCTTCCTCAACCACTGCTGCCTGCATCACCCTATTTCTGAGTGTTCTGTCTGTCTGGGAACTCAGGGGCCGGGTGCCTCTGACATCTCCTAGCCCCAGCGCTCAGCACGGGATGTAGTTCAGTGAATACTGACTGAGCTCAGCTCCCTCCGCTCCGCCCAGCCCGGGATTCCCCCCACCCTGGGTCAGTGAGCCCCGGCAAACGGCAAACATCTCCTCACCTGATTAGCTTTCTCCAGGTTGGTCATGATCAGGCCGACTTCATCTGCCCTGAGACAGAAAGATGAGGCCCTGAGGAAGGGATTCTGGCAGGTGCCAGGGCCCCTGCCCTTCCTGAAACTCCCCAGCCCCTGCCAACCCAAGGGTCTTGCGATGGAGGCTGTGAAGAGGCTGCCTTCCATCCTTCCTACTGAAGAGGTCAGGCTGCGGGGAAATGAAAATGGGGCCTTAGCACTGGGCCCCTTCCAGGCAGCCTGACACCTCATCCCCCACCGGGGGTCCACCCTCTGATGCTCTCACCGAACTACACCTCCAGCCTTTGGTTCTGTTGAGGCCTTCCTCAAGAGGACAGGGCTTGAGCTTTATTTCTGTTTATTTAAGACTTTTTTTTTTTTTGATGTGGACCATTTTTAAAGTCTTTGTTGAATTTGTTACAACACTGCTTCTGTTTTATGTTGTTTTTTGATGGAGGGCCATGTGGAATATAAGCTCCCTGACCAGGGATTGAACCCATAACCCTGCACTGAGAGGTGAAGTCTTAACCGCTGGACCACCAGGGAAGTCCCCAGGTCCTGAGCTGAAAACCCAGCTGCACTGTTCTCCTAGGAGGCCTCCCTCAACTCCCCTCATTTATTTTGCTGCCTCCCCACACCTCTGCGTTGGCAGGGCCTAGAGGATCAGGGGAGAAGGCAATGGCACCCCACTCCAGTACTCTTGCCTGGAAAATCCCATGGATGGAGGGGCCTGGTGGGCTGCAGTCCATGGGGTCGCTAGGAGTCGAACATGACTGAGCGACTTCACTTTCACTTTTCACTTTCATGCATTGGAGAAGGAAATGGCAACCCACTCCAGTCTTCTTGCCTGGGGAATCCCAGAGACAGGGGAGCCTGATGGGCTGCCATCTATGGGGTTGCACAGAGTCGGACACGACTGAAGCGAGTTAGCAGCAGCAGCAGAGGATCAGGACAGGCCTTATCCACCTCGGCTGCCCCTCTGTCTAGTGTGGGCTAGGGGGTGGTCTGCGGGGAACATGTGGTGACTAAAAGTCACACTTGTGATTCATGCATGTTCTGCTTCAAGGCCTTTTTTTGCACAAGCTTTCCCACTGCCCAGAGCACCTTGCCCAGCTTTCTTCATGTGGCCATCGCCTTCTTGTTTTTGAGGTCTCGCTCTGAAGGTCATCTCCTTAGAGAAGTCCTCCCTGACTACCCTGGATAGCAGGACGCACCTCTCCCTGTCATTCTCTCTTGCTGCTCTCCCAGTTTTTCCCTTCATCGCATTTACTATGTGCCCCCAACAGTGTCAGGCAAACAGTAAGTGCTCAGCAGTGTCTGCACATGAAAGAATTTATTCCTGTACATCAGCCAGTATCTGTCTCTTTTCCTTGACTGAGGACAGGGCCATGTTCTGATGTTTCCTCCAGGCACCCAGCATAGCCGTGGGTAAACAGTAGGTGCTAAATATTTGTGTTTGAGGATTAAGTGATATCTAGTCCAGAATAACTGAAGATGACGCTTGGCCCTGGGGGTTGGATTGTGAAGTTGGGGAGTGGGGACAGCGCCGGGAGGATGGGACAAGAAGCCTCTGAGCAGTCGAGTGGGCTGAGCTGGCAACCCAGAGTGTCCTTTATAGTGTGTGGTGCGTGGATGGCACCACGAACGGCTGGGGAACAGCTGTGTGCGAGTGTGGAACACAGGGTGTGAAATGAGTGCCTCAGGCAGAATCAGAGGGAGGAGAGTCAGAAAGAGGAGGCAGGTCTGGGAGGGTCAGAGGGAGGAGGCACACCTCAGTGAGGCGCTCACTTACTTGGATGCTGCCTCCTCGTCGTATTTCCGCCGCAGCTCCAGCAGCTCTGTCTGCGTGGCCTTTAACGCTGAGAAAAATTAGAGCGCCAGGGTGAGGTTCTCCGTCCCCAGGGAGGTGGAACTCTCTCCCCTTCTGTAGAGCCCAGAAGGCAGAATGAGGCTTGGGGTAGTGAGCAAAGATTTTCCTCTGGGAACTGGCGACAGCAGTTAGTGAGTTTCCTGCTCCTAGAAGGGCTTCAAGCTGGTGGGAGGGCTGTGGAGTGGCCAGGGAAGGGAGGGCAGATGACATCATTCTCTGGGAGTCCATGAAGCTCAGGGGACCCAGGTAAGTGGAGGGGGTGGCTGGTCCCAGAACCCGGGGTATGAGCCCCTAACACGTTGAGGTCACTCCAGGACCTAGGTGGGGCCATCCTTCCATGAGCTCACCCACCCTGAGGTCCTGCCTGGAAGTGAGGGGGACAAGGATGAACAACAAAGTCAATAGGTACATGCATGATAAATAAGGATTTCTCACAGAATTCCAGATTTCTGATTTCTTGAGGAGAGCGGAAGGGACTGGCTGTACTGGGCAGTGCCTGGCTGAGACTCAGCAGGGGCCGCCTCTTTAGATGAGGCCTGGGTTTTCCAGTTTGACCCAGACCTCTCCCCTCCTCCCTACTGCACTCTCTGATCCAGCTGGCTTGGGTGCTTGTCCAGCCCCAGTGGGCACTGCATTTGCCACCCCTGATTTAATTCTATCTTAAACCCTCTCTCCATAGTAGCATGACCCCTGGAATTGGAGCTCCAGTCCCCATGGGGTCATGCAGGTCTTTCCTCTCCCTTCCCAAACGCCTTTCTTGCCCTCTGAGTCTTCTTAGCCTCATTGCCCCCTCCTCTTCCCACTGGACCTCCTGGACTGACTGGCTGGGGTGATGTGAGGGCAGGGGACACGTGCCAGATACATACCTGAATGTAGGACCTTGATCTTCTCCTCGGCTTCCCCCAGTCTGGCTGCCAAAGTGATCTGTACTTCTTGAAGGCCCCTGTGAAAACACCTGGCGTGTGGACCAGCCCCTCCTGGCTTCCTATACCCTCACCCACTCCCTGTAATCTGCACCTGGGTCTTTTTAATGAGTCCTTAGACACGACATGCAGGCACCTGGCTGCCCTGCTCTTTTGTTGACAGTGTGGCCTCCATTAGAGCTGATGCCCAGTTAAGCTTCCAGTGACCCTGCCTCTCTGGCCCTCAATTTCCTCATCTATAAAATGGGGTTTGTTGCAGTGAGAAGCCCAAGTACCACCGTGAAGAGCAGCCCCCACTCGCTGCAAGCAGAGAAAGCCAGTGCAAAGCAACAACATCCAACATGGCCAAAATAAATAAATAATAAAAATGGGGTTTGTGATGGAGTCTGCCTCAGTGGGTACTATGAGGCACGTTCAGCGTGGTGCCCAGCCCCCAGAGTTCCCCCAATACCACTGTTTACTATTATTGTCCCCTGGAGAGGCAATTTTTTCCCTGTCTGTGGCAGGAGTTTGGGAAGCCCTGCCAGCCCACTGTGGCCTAACTCATGTGTGAGGCAAGCATCTCAGCAGAGAAAGAGGACTTCTCACTGCGTTGGGGGAAGGATTATGCGAAGCCTGAGCCTTACCTTATTCCGGCTCAGTAAGTCCAGCGAAGGAGCCTTGTTTACCCTGATCTTATCCCGCCCTCTCCCCTCCTTGCCATTCAAACACATCAGGCATGTTCCTGCCTTAGGACGTTTGCACTGACTGTTCCTTGCCCCATATGCCTGCAAGACTCCCTCAACTCCTTAGGGCTTTGTTCATTCTATTCTATAGGAAATCAACCCTGAATATTCATCAGAAGGACTGATGTTGAAGCTGAAGCTCCAATAGTTTTGCCACCTGATGCGATAGCCAGTTCATTGGAAAAGATCCTGATGCTGGGAAAGACGGTGGGCAGGAGAAGGGGGCAGCAGAGGGTGAGATGGTTGGATGGCACTGCCAAATCAATGTATGTGAATCTGAGCAAATTCTGCAAGATAGTGAAAGACAGAGAAGCCTGGTGTGCTGCGGTCCATGGGGTCGCAAAAAGTTGGACACAACTGAGCAACTGAACAAGAACACCTTCTCAGTGAGACTTCCTCTAACACTCTATTGAAAACTTCAGCCTGTCTCTTCTGCTCCCTCTTCTGTTTTATCTGTTGTCACAACCTTTATCACCTAGTACACTACTTATTTATCTTTTTTGTGTCTTCCTCATGCGAAAGTAAACTCCAGGAGGGCAGAGAGTTTTGTCCATTTTGTTCACAGCTGTTCCCTAGAACAGTGCCTGGCACACAGCTGGTGGTTCCATAAATATGTGGGATGAAAAAAATAAGTGAATAACAGAAAAGATACATGGAATGATCATGAAACTGTCCTAGAAAGGCCCTAAGAATGCATATTTTACCAACACTGCACTAACTGTAAAGGCAACCCACTCCAGTGTTCTTGCCTGGAGAATCCCAGGAATGGGGCAGCCTGGTGGGCTGCCGTCTGTGGGGTCACACAGAGTCGGACACGACTGAAGTGACGGCAGCAGCAGCAGCAGCTGTGTGAGCATTGAGCTAAGCATTCAGAGTCGCCATTTCATTTCATTCACTCTCAGGGCAAACTAGGAGTTGATACAGTCAGTGTTATATGTCCATTTGGCTGGGCTATAGTACCCAGTTATGCAATCACACACTAATACAAGTATTGTTGTGAAGGGATTCTGTAGATGGGGTTAACATCTACAATCAGTTGATGTTAAGTAAAGGAAACTATATGCAATAACAGGGGTGGGCCTCATCTAATCAGTTGAAGGTCTTAAATTTTTTTTTTTTTTTAATTAAAAAAAATTTTGGCATTCTGTACAGCATGTGGGATCTTAGTTTTAGTTCCCCAACCAAGGATCAAACCTGTGCCCCATGCAGTGAAAGCTCAGAATTTTAACCACTGGACTGCCCGGGAAATCCCCCTTTAAAATTTTTTTTAATTTTTGTTGTTGTTGACAGTTTTAAGAACAAAACTGAAGAAGGAATTTTGTCTCAAGATGGCAGCCAGCGCTGACTTCTACTTGAGAGTTTTCAGCCTGCTGGCCAGCTCTCCCAATTCAGACTTGCTAGCTTCAATCATGTGAGTTAGGTCCTGGAAATACAACTCTTAATTTAAAAAAAAATCCTACTGGTTCTGTTTCTCTGGGGAACCATGACTAACATACCACCATTAGCCCCAGTTTTCAGATGGGGAAACTGCGGCTCAGTGAGGCGATGTGACCGGCCCAGGGCGGGTCACTGAGCTGCTGAGACGAGGTGTGAACCCAGGCCGGCATCTCCATCTTCAGACTGAATCTGGATTCCCCATGGGCCCTGGCAGGGGTGACTTTCCAGGCCCCCTCTCCCAGACAGGTGGAGCAGCAGGGGCCCGCCCGTCCTTCCCAACTCACTTTTGTTTCTCTGCCTCATTTCTCTGCAGCAAAGTTTCTGTCAGGAGGGCTTTGCTGGGAATGCCTGGGAGGCGGCTCGCCTCGGTCAGCGTGGGCCCGGCTGGTGACGTCCCCTCTCTCTGCTCTGAAGGAAGAAGAAGAGGGAAAACTGCCCATTGCTGAGAGCGGCGTGACGACCAGAGTCGCTTTCTGCAAACCAGATCGATCAATGGTTCTGGGAGGAGAATCAATTTCCCAAACTCAGCACTGGAGACAGCACAGCTGTCAGACCTGCCGTCGCCATGGTTGGCTGGGTTGCAGCCTTGGCAAACACCTGCATAAGAGAGTCAGACTCCCATCGTGTGGGCCCTGGGCGGCCCACCCAGAGGTTCCTTTGCCCTCTCAGACCTGTCCCTGCCTCCTTGGCCTTCTGTATGATTTTAAAAAATCATGGTAGAATACACGTAAAATTGACCATTTTAACCATTTAAAAATACCCAATTTAGTGACACGTAGTATAGTCAAAAATACTGTGCAATCATTATCAGTAATTCCAGGACGCTGTCATCACCCCAAAATGAAACTTGTTCCCATTAAGCAGACACTCCCCACTCCCTTCCCTGGCTGACAATTGTTCTGCTTTCTGTTGCTATGGATTTGTGTATTTGGATATCTCCCATCACTGGAATCATAACGTATGTCCTTTTGTGACTTGATTCTTTCACTCGACATGTCTTCGAGCTTCATTCAAGTTGGACCATGGGTCAGTGCTTCATTCCTTTTTTATGGCCAGATAATATTCCACTTTATGGATATATCATACTTTGTTTTTTTCCCATTCATCCACTGATGGGCATTTAGATTATTTCTATCATTTGGCTACTGTGAACAGTGCTGCTATAAACATTTGTGTACAAGTTTTGTCTGAGCACTTGTTTTCAGTTTTTTAGGGTATATCCCTTGGAGTGGAATGGTGGGGTCACAGGGGAACTCCAGATTTAACCTACTGAGGACCTGACACGCTGTTTTCCCTTCTCCATGATCGATGGCACACACTCAGATGTTCAGTCATTACCCCTCACCTGCAGGTGCCCTGGGGCAGGGCCCACATCAGGTCCATCTTTGTGAACGCCATGGGGGCTCATTCGGAGATCAGTGTGTGCCTTTGGCACTAAATTCACGGAGAGAGAGATGCCCAGGGGCCAGCTATCGAGGATGAGTGGCTCAAGAGCTCCAAAATTTGGTCTCCCAACCATGGGTCCACGTGACTCAGTTAAATTCTGTCCTGGTTATAAAGTTTCTACTGTGAGCCTGGCACAGGAGGGTGAGTGTAGAGCTGGGCAGTTTGTAGAGTGAGTCCCCTGAGAGGCTGGCAGAGCGGTCAGCTCATAAGACACACATAACACGTGTGCACACACGGTCTGGGAATGTTCCAGATGTGAAGGTCACAGCAGTGAACAGAAAAGCAAGGTTTGACCATCATGATGCAGAATAATAAGGGTCCTCAAGAAGAAACACAGCCCAGGGCCAAGGTCAAAATTTTGTGTTCTGATTCCCTACTTGGCTACCTGTTGCTTCTGTGACTCAAGTTTCCCCATCTGTAAAATGGGGCCAGTGAGCTGCTATGTGAAAAGCACACTGCACAGAGCAAATGCTCTCAAGAGGCAGTTTCCACAACTACTATTAATATTATTCTTAGAGAAGGAAGTTCAGACCTCAGAGGAAGCGGTGACAGCTTTGCTGGGGAACCTCAGAGGCTTCATAGAGGCATACCTATGAGCAGGGGCTGAAGAACTGCCAAGTCCTGGCTTGTCAGGGTAGCTGGAAGGGTATTCCAGGCGCAGGACCAGAGCTGGCAAAATGCTGTTATTTTAGTCACTGTAAGTCTTCCCCAGAAGACCCTGCCTAGGGCCAGGCTTGCAGCAGGTGCTCACTACGCAATGTGGGGGAGAGGGGTGAAGGGAGGATGTTGAGAAATGGGGGAGTGTGAAAGTGGTTGTTTCCTGAAAAGTGACTTTGTGTCATGCTTCCATTTGACAGGCCTCAGCCCATTTTGTCTTCACTACATGCCAAATCTGGCTCGTTACCTGTTTTGTCAATAAAGTTTTACTAGAATAAAGCCATGCCCCCAAATTAATATGTAATAATTCACATGCTATCTATGGCTGCTTTCACCCAGCGTCATGTAGTTGTGACAGAAACTGCATGACCTGCAATCCAAGGTAATTACTTTCTAGCCCTTTTCAGAAAAAGCTTACAGACCTGAGGTAAACCCTACTCATTCATTCCTTAGACAAGAAGCCTTTAACCCGACTCTTTCCCAGTTCTCTGCTTATTTTTTTTCCCAAAGACTTTTCACCAACTGACATACTATATATTTTACTAATTTATTTGTTGACAATCAGTTCCTCCCTCTAGAAGGTCAACATGATGAGGGCAGAGATTTTTTTCTGTTTTATTCCTGGCTGGGTCCCTAGTGCCTACCACAGCGCCTGGCATGCAGGTCAATGAACACCCAAGACTGGGCTGGTTACCAATGGCTTTCACCTGCTACTATTTGCTCTCCCTATGGAGACTTCTTACCTTACATCTTACCTTCCAGAGGTAATCACCATGCTGAATTTTGTTCATCATTCTCTTGCTTTTAAACATTTTATCACAACATATGTACACCTAAAGACTCTATTACTTGTCTCATTTGGAGCTGAGACAGTGTTGTGCTCCTACACCCTTTTTCCCCCTCTCCTCCTGGGCACGGACTACATTTCCCAGCCTCCTTTGCAGCAGCATACAGCCACGTGACTGAGCTTTGGCCAATGGGATGTGGCCAAGGTGATGCTTGCCGATCCGAGGTCTGGACCCCACAAATCTCAGTGTGATCCTCCACATTCTTTCTCTGCCTCTTGATCAGATGTCAAACATGCACTTGTGACTGTGGATGTTGAGTGCTGACGACCACAACCTGGGTCCCTGAATGACCGTGTGGACCATCCCCTGAAAGTTCTCCTCTCTTCAAATACATTAACCCTCTGAAATTTGGGGTCAGCCTGTTTCAGCAGAAGTGTACCTTAATCCATCCCACTTCTAAAATGATACAGTTGAGTTCCCTGCCCCTCTTCCCCCCACAGGGGTGGCAGAGTTTGGCTGCCAAAGATTCACAGCCCATTTGCTCATTATGGACATTCTGTGAGAGCCTTATCAGTACCTTTGGTGCCGACGAGCTCAGGGTGTCTCTTCCACGAAGCGTGGAAATCTCGCCGCAGGGGCCCACTGGGGTCGAAGCTGGGGGGCTGCAGTCTGTCGTCTGGGCTGCGTGCCACCTCAAACACAGGCACGGGGTCTGCACAGAGAAAGGAGGACAGTGGTAGGGGGAGCTCTGCGGGCCAGGGAGCTTATGTGGGAGGAACCATCCATCGGAGCCGTCTGGAATCTCTCTGCTGGCTTATGGGAGCATTGTGCACTTTCTGCTTATGAGGGAGCAGAGCTTCTCCAGGCACCTGCTCTGAAGAGCCTGTGCTGTTCCCATGGATGTGGATGTCCTGCCCAGCTGGGAATAATAACCATAATTGTTACAATAACTGCATTCTGCTGATTCTAGATGCCATCGGTGGTAGCCATGAGATGGCGTCTTTCTCCAATCAGAGGGAGTGTCACTTAGCAAGGATCCCAGCAGGCACGCTCTGAAATTCACAAGTCCAAGTGCTTCCTTCTCAGGGAACTTCCCAGACAAGGCAGCGGGGATCGGGGCAGACCTGCTTGGGGGATATGAAACTGCTCTGAGGACTGGCCCACGACCTCACTCAGGACTTCCTTCCTTAGGCTTTCACCCAGTTCCCCACTTCTCACTCTCTCCCTATTCTCCTTCACCCAAGGTTCCCTAATAGCATCCTTGCACATATAATCCTTGCAGTGCTTTTCAACGGATCTGGGACAACACACCATCTTTTGTGAACACTTATGGTTGATTAAATGATTTTTTTTTCTGGGGACCAAATATAAACCTGGATATAAGGTGTCTCCAAATGTCCCAACAGCAAAAAAAAATTGAGGACTGCAGGTCTTTCCACCAGGAATTCTGTCCCTATTGCTGTCAGCTAGCAAGCACTTCCTCTTCCTTCAGATGTAGAGTCCAACCATCTCTTCTTCCACTTGGGGCAGGTGGTTGGTGGAGCATCTTCCAGGTTACAAAGCCAGTCCCTGGGAACCAATCCCACGATGCACCAGCATCCCCTGGAGGCTGGCTTAGATCTAACTTGTTTTCACAGATGAGGAAACCAAGGCTCAGAGAAGCGGTGATTTGCTGAAGCGTGGAGGAGAGACTCAAGTCTGGATCTCTTTCTCTAATGCCACAAAAACTTCCTGTCCCGGTGCTCTGGATATTTCAACCCCAGTAGCCACGTGTAGGAAGGGGCTTCCCTGGTGGCTCAGGGGTAAAGAACATGACTGCTAAGCCAGGAGACATGGGTTCAATCCCTGGGCTGAGAAAATCCCCTGGAGAAGGAAGTGGCAACCCACTCCAGTATTCTTGCCTGGAAAATCCCATGGACAGTGGAGCCTGGCACACTACAGACCATGAGGTCACAAAAGGGTCGGACGCACTTACTGACTAAACAACAACAGCAGCCACATATAGGTAGGTATTCATGGGGCCCCAAGAAAGCCAGGGCCTCTTCGCTTCAGGCCAAGGGGCCTGGTCTGTTCCACAGTGTTTTCTAATGCCCAAGAGCCCTCTCTCTTTCTGGTTCCTCCTCTGGGATCTCCCACTAGCATCTGCTTGGCCACTACTCTCTGCTGGTGTGGACCCTGGAGTCAGACATCCCTGGTCCAAATCTAATCCATACTTGCCTCTCAGGATTGCTGTGTGACCTTGGCAAGTGGTGCTGCCTCTCTGTGCCTCACCACAAAAGTACCGACCTCATGAGCCTGTGATGAAGATTCATGCAAAGTCCTCAACATGGTACCTGGCCCTTGGTCAGCTCAGAACACATGGAAGCCCTTGCTAGTCCCCCTGCCCTTCTGAGTGCCAACAATACTGACCTTCTTCTCTCAGTCCCTCATATGCACCTTCCCATCCCAGAGGCTTTGTACAACCAGGAGCCTTCTGCCCTCCTCTGTCCCTTTCAGCTAGTTGATGCTTACTTGTCTTAGCAATTCGAATGCCAGTTCTTCCAGGAAGCCTTCCCTGACCAGTTAGCTGGTTTTCCGGTATGTGCTCTCCCAGCTGTCTGCACCTCTCTTTCACAGCAGTCGCTGCACTTCCAATTTCAATGATTTACAAGTGCATCTAGTGAATACCCGCTGGACTGCAAACTCCACACGAGGCAGGGCCGGGCCCGCATCTCCTTTTGCTCCGCTGGACCCCTTGTGGGTGAATGATGCCTGATCCACAGTCCAACCCAATAAATATCTGCTGGTGGGAGAAACAGGGTAGAGCTTGTACTCGGGGGCCTTCAGGTCCGGCTGGAACAAGGCCACCTCAGCATTTTCTCCCTCTCCTCCCGCCTGTCTGTCGAGGTGGTGGGAGGCTCGGACAATGGGCGTTTGTGTCGAGGTAAGCAGGTGCACGGGAACGCCGCTGCCGTCTTTCCTCTGTCAGCACTCCCCGCACGCCCCGTCATTAGGCAGGGCCTGCTCAGCGGGGTATGCCATTATGTCTCCCCGGGCTGATGTAATTATACATTGACATAATTAACCCAGCAAGCGCATTAGGCAGGCCAGCTAAAAATTCATCTATAATTATTTGTTGTGTGCATGCTAATGAGTCCATCTGCACTGCCTTTGTACAACACGGACAAATTAATTTACAAGTCTGGATTTTTTAATAAGTTCAAGGAAACGCTTCCTATTGTGTCCTGGTTTTTGAGAAAAGAAGAAACAGGCGACAAGCGCTTGCCAGGGTCAGGGAGGTTAGATAAACACAGAGGCTGCAGCTCCCAGCTCCAGGAGGTGGAACAGATCCAGCTCATGGCTCAGGGGCTGGCTGGCCAGGAGCCTGTCCAAGCCAAAAGACGCCGCTCGGGTGAGAAGGGATGTCATTTACCTCGTTTCCAGGGATCAGAAATGGAGGTTTGTTTTGCTCGGAGGCCCTGTGGTCATTCTTTGTTGCCCGATACTCGCTGTCCAGGGGAAGCTGACCTCAGGTGACCCCGGAGAGGCTCGAGGAGTGTGGGGGGGGGCAGTGACACTCTACGGGGCCAGCGGGTTCCCGGGCTCTGTCTCTTTGCCTTCATTTGCCCGTAACAGGGTAGAAAAAAAGTGTAAGTGAAAGTTAATCGCTCAGTTGTGTCTGACTCTTTGCGACCCCATGGACTGTAGCCAACCAGGTTCCTCTGTCCATGGGATTCTCCGGGCAAGAATACTGGGTGACGACACTCTCAGAACCCGAAGTCCAGCACTGGTCTTGAGCCTCAGTTTTCCCACTAAAAAGTGCGAAAATGAAACAGTTTCTGCCTCTCAGAAGTTACTACTGGGAAGACTGAAAACGATTATTGAGAGAGGCAGCATGATTTAAGGATTGCTGGTGTCAGCTCCAGCTCCAAACTGGCCATGTGACCTTTGGACAGTTAGGTAACCTCTCTAAGCCTCTATTTTCTGATCTGTACGATGGGGCTGCAAGGACTGGATGAGAGAATGAGATCTGCACAGTGCCGGGTGGAGACTAGGGCTGGGCACAGAGCGGGCTGCTGTTATTATCCTGAGAGGGGCAGCACACCTGGCCCCACGGTGTTCCAGCAGCAGCGGTCTGTGGCCAAACTCCAGGAGACTGAGGACATGGCGAAGCCTCATATACTCTCGTCAGTGTCTGGGACACTCAGAGTCCAACAGTCCTGCTTTGAACTCCACTCAGGGACTGAACGGAGAAAGCAATGGCACCCCACTCCAGTACTCTTGCCTGGAAAATCCCATGGACGGAGGAGCCTGGAAGGCTGCAGTCCATGGGGTCGCTGAGGGTCGGACACGACTGAGTGACTTCACTTTCACTTTTCACTTTCCTGCATTGGAGAAGGAAATGGCAACCCACTCCAGTGTTCTTGCCTGGAGAATCCCAGGGACGGGGGAGCCTCGTGGGCTGCCGTCTATGGGGTCGCACAGAGTCTGACACGACTGAAGCGACTTAGCAGCAGCAGCAGGGACTGAAAGGCTCCAGCTTAGAAAGAGTCATCCAAGGAGGGACAATCTGTCCATTGTCCAACCTCCCCCACCCCACAACCCCAGAGCACAGCGGGGAAAAGCAGAGTCCCGTGACTTCCCTGAAGTCTGAAAGTGAGGGGGTGGTAGGGCCAAGATGGGCCTTTGGGCCTCTTCTCCCCACACTGTGCTTCCCCTGGATCCTCGGTTGGAGAGAGAAAGTGAAGGGGAGGTTCAGATGACAACCAAAGTCAGGCAGTGGCTGAGTCCTAACAGCCAGACCACTTTACATGGATTAGAGTTCATTCCATCTTCACCACAACACTGTTGGTAGGGCTGTTGTGTTCCTAGTCTACAGATGGGGAAACAGGCATGGCGGGGGGCCGGCGGGTGGCGCGTGGAAATCACTTCCCCAAGGTGAGGCCTGATAAAGGTAGCTGCTGCTATTTCCACTTTTTTAGACAAGGAAATGAAGACCCGGAGAGGAGATTCTATGTGCCTAAGAACGTTAGCTCAGAAGTGGCAGGGGTGGAGTCTGACCAGAGAGCCTGGTGACTCTCAGCAGTGGACCAAGCTGCCCCGAGGTGCGCGACACTGAGAGCTCTGTTCTTGGCCTTGCCGCTGGCTGGCTGGGGGACCTGGGACAAAGCATCTGACTTCTCTGAGCTCCACCTTCAAGTTTCTCTGATGAGTCGACCCCAGGCACACGCTCAATCAGCACCGGATGTCAGCAGATAGGGGGCAAGGTCCTGCCAAGTGAGTGCTCTTGGCCCTGGGCCTATTCCTTGGAGCTGGGATGCTCAGGGTGATTAATAAACAGCTTTCCAGATGAACTTGACACTCGAGGTGTGGATGTTGTGAATCCTCCAAATTCCCACAGCCTCTCACAGATAAAAGAGGGAGGGGGACAGGCTGGGAGGCTGACGGTCAAATCCTGGCTGTGACAGCCTCAGGGAAAGCCACATAGGTCTGCTGAGCCTCAGTTTCACCGGCAGTAAAACGGGAATAACAACAGGACCTACCGCAGAGGGCTGTTCAGGGATGCATGAGCGCACCGAGCTTCTGGGACAGTGCCTGACCCCTAACAGACTCTAAGTGAGTGTTGCCCTAATTCTATGCCTTGTGGCAGTGTGGGATCAGAGCAAAGCCTCAGCCTGCTCTGATGCAGAAGGCATCTGCAAGGCAGGAAAAGAGCTCTCACCAGAAACCAGCCCGGCTGGCACCTCGATCTTAAGACTTCCAGCCTCCAGAACTGTAAGTAATAAAACCTTGTTGTTTAAGTCACCTGGTTTGTGGTGTTTTCTTACAGCAGCCTGAGCAGACTAGTGTATCCTGCTTTGGGGCTCCCATTAGCTTGGCTATGGACTGTTTCGAGATCTGCTCTGCGGTGTGAGATTCCTCCCACCAACCCTCCTTCCTCTCCCCTCCCTTCCCAGGCGTCAAACCAGCATCACCATGTGAAGGCTCTCCTGGCCTTTTCCTTTCCCTCTCCATCCTTCCCAGGCATCTTCCCCCAAAAACCTCTTGCACATCTAATGCCATCTTGGCATCTGTATGCTTCCAGAGGACCAAACCAACATGTGATTACTCTTTCACCTCTCAGAGCCCTCAGTTTTCTGGTCTGTAAAATGGGGATAGTCACAGTGCCTCCCCTGTGAGGTTGCAGCTAGAGTCCAGAGTCTGTGGGTGTGGAGCCCATGCTGAGGTATTGCTTTATGCCACACTGGTGAGTCTGAAGTGGGCACAGCTCACTTCAGGGGGACCTATGAGTCCATGCACCTGCTTCACTCAGCAAGTTGAGCATCTCTCTGAGGGGGGCACAGTAGTGGCCTTGTCTCTGTGTAGCTTAAGTTCCAGTCAGATAATACGGATGGGGATGGAATAGATCTTCAGAGCATTAGGAAGCAACAAGTTCTAATTTGCCTTTTTGAAAGGCTCATCCAAGTTGCCGTGTGAAAATGGGCTGTAGTGGGAGCCAGACAGGAGACTGCTGCAATAGTCCAGGCCGCGAGATGCTGGGACCAGGATGGCAGCAGGAGAGGCAGGGTGGAGTGCTCAGACTCAAGAGGCAGACAGGAAGAACTGATGGGGTGTGGTGTTCTAGGCGGAATAGTGTTCCCCCAAATTCATGTCCATTCAGCACTTGCGAATGTGACTTTATCTACAAACCGGGTCTGGGACTTCTCTGGTGGGTCCAGCGGCTGAGATTTTGTGTTCCTGGAGTGAATGTGTGGTGGGTACGCAGGTTTGATCCCTGATCAGGGAACTAGATCCCACATGCTGCAACTAAAAGTTTGCATGCCGCAAGGAAGACTGAAGATCCCCCATGCTGCAACTGAGATCTGGTGCAGCCAAATTAAAAAAAAGAAAGAAACAGGGTCTTTGCAGATGAAATCAAGTTAAGATGAGGTCAACTGGATTAGGGCCGACTAATCCAATGACCAGTGTCGTTACAAAAAGAGAGGACACAGAGAGGTGACACGCAGGGAAGGCCCTGAAGACAGAGGCGGAGACTGACATGACGTGTCTGCGAGTCAAGGAGTGCCCAGGCTGGCTGGCCACCACAGAAGCTAGGAGCGAGGACTGGAACCTATTCTCCCTGTGTGCCTTCTAAAGGAACCAACCCTGCCAGCATCTTGATTTCTGGCCACTGGGCTCCAAAACTGAGAGAATAAGTTTCCACTGCTTTAGACCATCCAGTCTATGGGTAGTCCTAGAAAATGAAGGCATTGTGTGTGCCCTGGAGGCCCGAAGTCCAAAATCAAGGGGTCGGCAGAGCCACGCTTTTCTGATCTGCTCCACACTTTCTCCTAGCTTCTGGTGTTGCTGGCGATCTGAGGCATTTCTCGGTTTGTAGTAGCATCACTTCGATGTCTGCCTGTCATCACCTGGCCCTCTTCTCTGTGTCTCTCTCCTCCTTCTATAAGGACAGCAGTCACATTGTCCTTGTAAGAAGAGAGAGGGGAGCCTGGCAGGCTACAGTGCATAGGGTTGCAGAGTCAGACGCGACTGAAGTGACTGAGCACACACGCATGCCCACTGGATTAGGGTCTCACCCTAAGGACCTTCCCTTATCATGATCACATCTGCAAAGTCTCTAGTCCCAAATAAGGTCACATTCACAGGCACCAGGGGTTAGGACTTCAGTGTACCTTTTGGGGGCACACAATTCAATCCATAACACATGGTAACTGGCTGCTGGATACCAACTGCGAGAGAGCAGGACTAAGGAGTTGCTAGACTCCAAGTTTCCTTGGAAGGAAGTCCTTACTCAAGCCTAACCTACTCCCCTCCTGGTGCACCCATTTCACCAGCCTTCCAGGAAGACAAGCTGCTTCATAAGAGGATGTAAGAGCACGGACCTCTGATTCTCCTGCATGTGCGTCCTCTCCCATTGCTGAGAAACTGGGCTATGGGTTGAGTGTGGTCCCTGCTCTGGAAACCACACAGCAACGGTGATCACGTCTCTCCTCAGGCATACTCCACTCTTGATTTCTTCTCTACAGAATTCCTAGACTTTACGGTGTGTGAGTAAACTCATTTCTTCCCAACGTCCCTATCTGGGAAGATATCCACGGATGCCTGAGCTACGTTGCTGGGGATTGAGTTAGGGAAGAAAAAAAAAATTCCTAGCATTCAGATGACTGGAAGATTCTGCCAAGTTATGCACAGGTGAAATCCTCAGCCGGGGGAGCCAGCACATCCAAGGGCTTCCTGCTTACTTTGTCCGAGCGGTATAAGCTGATGCATCAGCTGTACGTCACTGGCTGCACTTACAAAGTGAAAGAGAGAGAAATGACAGCAAATCTTAAAAATGTTGGGAAGAGGTTTCTCAGAGAGCCTGATAGTCACAGGGGCCAGGGGGCATTCAGTTTTCACTCCTCACCACCTCCTTTCTGCTTGGGCCTTTCACACAGTAGGTGCTCAATAAATGTGACTTGTTTTGAGCATCTAAATCAGAGGTCATTTGTTACAACAGCGGGAGGAAACTAATACAGTCCCTAATTCAGCCATTTATTCATCAGTTTGCTTATACTGAGCACCTACTACGTATCAGATACCATTTCTTCAGTTGCCAGATATTTCCTGAGCCTCTACTTAGTGCCAGGGTTTCTGAACCCTGGAGATACAGCAGTAACTGTGTGGATCACAATAAACTGGAAAATTCTGAAAGAGATGGGAATACAGACCACCCTGACCTGCCTGGAAACTTGTATGCAGGTCAGGAAGCAACAGTTAGAACTGGACATGGAACAACACACTGGTTCCAAATAGGAAAAGGAGTACGTCAAGGCTGTATATTGTCACCCTGCTTATTTAACTTATATGTAGAGTACATCATGAGAAATGCTGGGCTGGATAAAGCACAAGCTGGAATCAAGATTGCTGGGAGAAATATCAATAACCTCAGATATGCAGATGACACCACCCTTATGGCAGAAAGTGAAGAACTAAAGAGCCTCTTGATGAAAGTGAAAGAGGAGAGTGAAAAAGTTGGCTTAACGCTCAACATTCAGAAAACTACGATTATGGCATCTGGTCCCATCACTTCATGGCAAATAGATGGGGGAACAGTGGCTGACTTTATTTTTCTGGGCTCAAAAGTCACTGCAGGTGGTGATTGCAGCCATGAAATTAAAAGACTCTTACTCCTTGGAAGGAAAGTTATGACCAACCTAGACAGCATATTAAAAAGCAGAGACATTACTTTGCCAACAAAGGTCTGTCTAGTCAAGGCTATGGTTTTTCTAGTGGTCATGTATAGATGTGAGAGTTGGACTATAAAGAAAGATGAGCACAGAAGAATTGATGCTTTTGAACTGTGGTGTTGGAAAAGACTCTTGAGAGTCCCTTGGACTGCAAGGAGATCCAACCAGTCCAAAGGAAGTCAGTCCTGGATGTTCACTGGAAGGACTGATGTTGAAGCTGAAACTCCAATATTTTGGCCACTGATGCGAAGAGCTGACTTATTTGAAAAGATTCTAATGTTGGGAAAGATTGAAGGTGAGAGGAGAAGGGGACAACAGAGGATGAGATGGTTAGATGACATCACCAACTCAATGGACCTGAGTTTGGGTAAACTCTGGGAGTTGGTGATGGACAGGGAGGCCTGGTGTGCTGTGGTTCATGGGGTCGCAGAGAGTCGGACACGACTGAACTGCAGTAAGAGGAAATTCCTGCCTTCCTGGGGCTGACATTCTAGAGAGGAGAGATAGACAAAGGACAGGTAAATCAAAGGCTCTAAGGGGGCTGAGAAGGAACACAAAGCAGGGTCAGGAGAGAGCTTGGCCAGAGATGTGCCCGGGGGGGGGGGGGGGGAGGATGTTAATTGAGGCAGCAGGTCCGGGAAGGCTTTATGAAGGTGGAGACATCTGAGCAGAGCCCTGAGGGAAATGAGGAAGCCAGCAGCGGGCTGAGAGAGAAATACCAGGAGAAACAGCCCCCATCAGACAAAGAAAGGGTGGCAGATGGTCCTAACCCATCCCCCCCAAGTTACTGTCCCACAAACACAACTTAGCCTCATCCTCACAGCAACGGACCCATTTTACAGATGAAGATGTGGGGCTTGGAGAGGCTGGCGACGCCTGGGCAATTCTTGGTGCCAGCTTTGCTTCTCCACCCTGTAGGCCGTTCTGGGTGCTGGTGGGTGGTGACTGGGTTCAGAGCTGGCTAGTTTCTGGTCTTCGGCCCCCTAACTTTAGCAACCATTCATTCTGGAGCAGACAGGGCACCCAAATCCAGGAAGCTGGGGTAAAGAGTAGATGAGATGACCACCCAGCATCTTGAGCCAAAAGCTCCAGGGAACTGACATTTCTTCATCCCCGCCCCCACACTGCACCCTGACAAATGCCAGGTACTTTGCATGTATTTATATCTCATTTAATCATCAAAACAACCACAGGAGACATCGCTATCATCCCCACTTCCAAGATAAGAAAACCGCAGCCCAGCAGAGGGAAGCCTCTTGTTGAAAACGGTGGAGCTGGATTTGAACCCCATGTGGCTCAAGAGCCAGATGCTGGGGTCCTCACGTCACTATTTCAGCTGCATCCACCTGCCCCCCTGAAGATTACCAATATGACACTTGTCCTTATGTGATTCAATGTTTTAACTTAAATGTATTTTAAAGGAATATGTATCTCACTATTGTAAACAGATCATTGAATTCTGTGTTATAAACAAGGCGCATTCACCCATAAAAATAAATACAAAGGAAAAACCAAGGGTGTTGTTAATTCTAGTTACACCCCCACTGCCAGCTTGAAGCTGGCTCTTCCATGGTTAAAGGGAAGATTCACAGGTTCTGTAGGCATTTAAGATGTTTTGCACCCGACTGTGACTTTATCTAGAAGGAAGTAGAAAGGCGATACCTGGCGCGCAATGCGTTCACAGTTTATGTTGTGCCGCGTACACCGTGACTGCGCCCTCTGTCGGGTGGCTCTGCCTGGGGAAGCGCTGGGTCCCGCTGACCCCTAGTCTCCAAAGCGACCTGTGCCACTCCTCGTCCGGGGTCTGGCAAGTCTCGTATCTTAGTGTCAGATGTGACACAACATCCCCACAGCACCTCGTCTGGAGCCTAGGAGCCCAGGTTGCTTCCGGGCTCAACACTTCCGCTGAAAACCTTTCAGCAGAGACACGAGGCTGCCCGGAGCCGTGAGCGGGACTTTATTTCCCCCACTTCACTCCTGCAACATACCTTGTCGATACATAGACAAGGGCAGTGGCAGCAAGAATCAAACGGCTTTAGATTCAACCTGAATTTAAAAAGCCCCAAACAGGGGACCCCAAATCAGAAGGGTCTGACTACAAATCCTTTGGATTAATTGAGCACGCTGGCAGACACAGAAGATCAAATATGAACCATCCGAGGTGGCAGGTCCTGACGGGCAGGCGGGGAGGGGGAGCGTCGTCGAGAAGCGGCATGCCTTTGTCTTACAGCCATCAGCTTGCTCTTTATGCATAAACTGCTTAATAAAATGACTAATTCATTTTGGTTACGTTGGATCTAAACCCCTAGAGAATACTGCCAGTAGATTTATAATATTTTAATCCCACACCAGGCTTTCCAAAGCCACTGTAGGAGGAGACGAACAGAATACCCTCTATTCCATCTTCTACCACTAGCTGATGCTGTTGGTTTTTTTTTTTTTTTTTTTTTAAGTGTCTACGAGGTTGTGGGGGGAGAATGGTGAATCTAGGAAGAGCGGTCTCATTCCTCCCACTGTGTCCATCTGAAGGAAAGTGGCATCAAGAGCTTTTTTAGGCAACGAGAGCCGCAAAAGCTGTCCGAGAGGCTGTTTAGAAACACATATATGCAGAAGTATGCGTGTGCCCCTCCAAAGTCTCTCTGAGACAGAAGCCTTCTCCCATCTGGGCCCCGGCTCCGGGCGCCTGTGTGGGCGGGAGGCTCAGGCTACCAACGGAGGCAGTGAGCCTCCCTTTGATCCTTTAATCCTAACTTTTTGACAGCAGATGAGTTGCCCAGCCCTTGTATGCAAATGGAGGCCAGGGGTCCCGCCACCCTCTTTTCCCTCTACCGCCAGGGCTGGCTGCTTCGAGGTCTCCTGGCTTGAGCATGGACAGAGGGGGCTGGAGTGGGTCTTCCTTCTTGGCGCTGGTAGATGGTGTGATAGTAACACCATGGGCAACAGCAACAGCAGCCACTGGTCTCCTGAGCATTTACTGTGTGCTAGACAGCCAGCTTAGGAATTCACACACTTTACCTCGCTTAATCCTCCCAGAGGCACCAGGAGGTAAGTGTGCATTTCCAGAGGAGAAAACAGGCGCAGAGAGGTAGAGCTACTCACTCAAAGGCTACCCAGCTAGGAACCAGCAGAGCTGGGACTCAGACTCATGTCCATTGTAAGAAAAATAAAGTTTCCATAGACTGGGCTGCACAGAAAGTTCCAGGCAGGCAGGCACAGTGTTTTATTTAGCATTTTGGCCCTGGTGCTGGGTAGAGTACCTGGCAAACAGCGGGAGTTCAGTGTTTGCAGAATGAATTGCACAGGGCCACTCCTCTGCGCCAGGCACCGTGTTAAGTGTCCTCTATCCCCACTGAATCCACCCAGTGGGCCTACAATGAGGTGAGAGCATCTGTATTTCACAAGTGGGGAAACTGAGGATCGGAGGAGTCGGGTGTGATATAGGATACAAGATGGCAGAATGGGGAGTGGCCCCAACTCAGTGAGAGGGTGCTGCAGCCTGGAGTCCTGTGAGTGCCCCTCCTGGCATGGCTCTGCCCCCTGAAATTAAGAGTTCTGTGACTCAGTTTCCCCTCAATGAAAGTATAATACCAGCCTTTGGAGCCCTGGGCTGGGAAGACCAGGCATTCTTGTCTATGAGGGTTAACGATCTTCCTCCAGCTGATGCATTTGCACTTCTGCAAGGGGCCCACCCTCTCAGCCTAGAACTTCTCAACCTACAGGCAGCAGAGACCATTAGCTGTTTTTCACTCTCTTTGGATGTCAAATCTCTAATGGTTTTGTCCCAATTCCTTCAATTTTTGGGGGGGCCGCACAATGCGGCATGTGGGATCTCAGTTCCCCAACCAGGGATCGAACTCCTGCCTCCCTGTATTGGGAGCATGGAGTCTTAAGTACTGGACCGCCAGGAAATCCCTTACAGCCCTTTCAATTTTAAAATTAATCCTGCATCAGCGTTTGGAGTCAGGGATGAAGATTCAGTGTTCACTACCTGTCTGCTGTGTGACCCTGGGCAAGTGGCTTGACCTTCTTGAGTCTGCACTGCTTCAGCTGTACAGTAGGGCAGGATGGCAATATGTACCTCCATGGGGGCAGTCGGGATAAATGAACTCCTTTCTGTAAGGGGCTGAGTGCACTGCCTGACACAGAAGAAGCACCCAAGAAACCAACCTGCAACGAGGGTAGCTCATCATTTAAAACCAAATCCAAAGGCTGCTCTCCCTGCAGCATCCCTCCTGGCCTTCCCACCTTGGAGCCCTTTTCCTGCTGGATTTGGCTGTCTGTCTTGGGGTCACATGGTCCCTGCTGGACTCTGAGGGCAGGGTAGGACTCGGGTTTGAGTTTCCACAGGGCTCAGCACACAGTAGATGCTCAGAGAATGAGCTGATGAAAAGCCACAGCTGAAACTCCTGTCATCTCTTCTGAAAGGGCACAGCCATTCACTGAGCGCCCACTGGGTACCAGCATCACGCTGGATGCTCTCCTCTAATCATCTTTCAACCCTTAGCTGTCAGGGGTAGTGAGAGTAAGACGGGAGGCCAGGGCAGGGGGCACTCCTGGCAGAAGAAATGGCAGAAAACAAGGGTGGGGGACAATGCCTTCTGAAGTTAAGTATCATCTTTGGGAAAATCTGTCATCATTAAACTCTGCATTTTTTATGGGTTAAATACTCTTTTATGTTACCTGTCTGTGCTCCCTTGACCCCTAGAGGACCAACTGGGCAGATGTTTGTACTGGGAGGAAGGGAAGGAGGTGAGGGGTGCCAGAGACAATGACGGATCTCTTGTTACATTAAAATCTATTTTGCCTTTATCCGCGAAGGTGGCTTATCCACTAGATGGCAGCAGAGCTAGCCATTTGGGATAGACACAACGCTAAATTCTTAACCTCCCTCAAGACTACTTTCATCAACATATATTTCAGATGCTTCAAAGATTCAAATTTCTAAAAATTCAGATCACAAAAGTACTTTAAAAAACTATATAACCTTCAGGCAAGAAGGTTTTTTTTTTTTAATATGACAATAAATCAAGAAGCCATAAAGCAAAGGTCTGGTAAGATTTCCTGCTTTCTGCAAATATTTTTTGAATGCCTACCATGTACCATATACAAGAGACATAGTGAACAAAGTTAAGAAACAAAAGGCAAACTAGGGGAGAAGCTATGAAACACGTTTCCCAGGACAAAGGTTAATATCCCTAATACACAAAGAGTGTCCACAAATCAATAAGAAAGTGATTTCTCTATTAGAAAAATGGGCTAAGTATATGCAAACCAGTGATTGATAAAATAATAAATATGAGTGGTTCACCCACATATGAAAAGATATTTAGTGTAACTAAGAAATGAAAGAGTACAAAATAAATCAACAAGAAGAAAAAAGAATTCTTAGTCTTTCTGACTATTCCTGGGTTTGTGGTCAATATGTGGATACATGTTCCTTCCCAAGTTTTCTTCCTCACCCTCAGAACTACAGCATAGTACCAATATGCCATGCATTCCCAAGAACCCCAAATGCCCAGTGTTGGGAATGAGGTTCAGTAAATTATAATACAGCCACGCAAGAGACTATTACACAAGATGAACCAAAGTTACTCAGAATTTGTAATCACACAGGGAAATACAGATGCTTGTAGTGAGTGAAAGGAATCAGAACTGCAAATGGTACATGCAGAATGAATGACTGTTTTGAAAAGTACATGAAAAAGAAGATCAGATAGAAAAACAACAAAATATTACCACTGCTTTTCTAGTATGGTTTCCCCTGCCTCCCTTCTATTTTGTGTACTTTTGAAATTTGACAGTAGGCATATGTAACTTTTATAACTGCAGAGAAAAAATTTGAAGATCTTAAACATTGGAAAGTATTTTCCTACTGCACATTCATCAACTCTTCCCTAAATCTCTCACCCCACATCCTTGACAACTGACAGAGCTGAATGAAATCCACAGCCAACGTGTGTGACGTGTGTAACTTATACCCTGATGTCAGCTTTGCAATGGGCTGCTGATTATCAAACCCTGCCAAATGCTTTCATGCACAGGTATAGGATCCTCACGGCAATGGATTAGCAGGTTCTATTATCCCTCGGCTAAACACACAGAAACCAGAGCACAGAGGAGTTCAGGTCCCTGCCCAAGGTCACACAGCTCAGAAACACCAAGCTGAGAGTCCTACCCCACTGAGTCGGATGCTACCACCTCCATCACCTAAGCTGTCCAGCCTTGCCTCTTGAAAGAAGGAGCAGAGAGACAAATGCGTGCCAGGAGTTGCCATTTCCTGCTGCTGCTACTGCTAAGTTGCTTTAGTCGTGTCCAACTCTGTGCGACCCCATAGATGGCAGCCTGCCAGGCTCCCCGGTCCCTGGGATTCTCCAGGCAAGAACACTGGAGTGGGTTGCCATTTCCTGCATCAGTCTAAAAAACACCAAAGTAAAGCCAGAGGAAAAAAAAAATGGGAGGAGCACTCACCTCTCTTATCTCCTCAGCAGTGTTCCTCTGCCTGCCCTCTAACTCCCTCTTTCCTTGTTTTCATTTAAATTTTCCCCTTTTTTTTCACTGTTAACTAATCACTCAGTAAGTTAGCTCTCTCTGAACTCGGGTCGGTACCTAGTGACTGTGAGCGCAATAAAGAAAGCAGCCATCACCGGTACAGAAGTCAGAAAGGTTTAAATCAAATCATCCTCCACAACAATGACATTAATTATGCTTTTAACACGTTTTACTGCTTTTTTTTCTCACTTCACACCACATCTGTGTGAACAATATCCAAAAGATTTACGGTTTTCTTTCGTAATTACAGACATACAGGCTGCACACTTATCAAAATACTTGCTGAGCAATCACGCTATATCGCATTCTCTGCCAAAGATTTGTGTTGGCAGCAGTCACTCAAAACAAAAATGTTGAATCAGGACTTGTGTGGCTTGGTGGCGGCGGGGGGGCAGGGAGGGGGAGGAGGAAGTATTTCGACAAATAATTTGCCTGTCAAGAAATATAAAAACAGGAGAGTGTGCATCCTGGCAAATTTTCCAGGAGTGTTATTTTTATGGAGGGGGTTGGGGTGGGGTGTGTATGGCGGGGACAGTGAGCAGGGAAGCTCTGAGCATCAACAACACATCTGACATTTGGTTCTTGTGTCTGAGGATAAAATTTAATGAGAACAAAAATATGTCTTCCTAATTCCCCTAAGAAATCATTAAAACATTTTGTTATTCTTAAATGTCTTGAAAATGAATTAGAGCCCTGAAGGGGCTGTTCCTGCGGTATGTCTCCATCAGTTAAGGCTCCTTCTCTCTAACTCGGTGACAGCTGGGGATGTACGTACCCCCCTGGCCCCTCCATTTCTGGGGAGTAGAGCTGCAAAGTCAGACACATGGAGTCAGCACCAGGCTTGGAATGACCCTTTGGGGAGAGGGGCAAGAGGGCACAAGAACCTTCCAGGAAGTTCCAGGCCATTCTGGGGAGCTCCCACGGTCCCTGACTGGCACTGCGGTTCTGGACTCATGTGTTAATAGACATACTTCCAGAAAGATGAGGGCCCCATCGTGAACCCCAGAAATGATGCTCTTTTTCCAAGGGGGGGATGTAAGCCCCTCCTTACCCCAAACGCTCCCCTGGATTTGAGACAACAGGTTACTGGCCTGATGGTCTGTTCTCCTCTGCCACCAGAATGCAAGTTCCCTGAGGGCAGGGCCTGCGTCTGCCTCGGTAGACTCACGGCCACGTTTCCAGTGTCATGGTCCCTGTTCACACAGCAGGCACTCGATAAATGCCATCTGAGTAGGTGACACGTGACAAACAGAAGGCACTAGTTGAAAAAAGTACCTTTTCATTTAAATAGCTCTTTTCCCTTTTTCTGCATCTGAATCTTTTTTCTAATTCAATCAACAAACAATTACTAGGCGGTTACTGTGTACTGGATTCCGAGTACACACATTCAGTATAAATCAGTCCCAGGCTTGGAGAATTGCACTTGTCTGAGGGACACACAGGTGATGACAACAGTTAACACTTAGCAAGTGCCACCATGTGCCACGCACGAGGAAGCCTCCCAGTGACTGTATGAGGCAGGCGCTGATAAATTTCTCCCAATTTATAGAAGTGTGAAGCTCCGAGGTGAGTTAATTCGTCTACAGTAAACCAGTGAGTAAGTGGTACAGGCAGGCCTTGAACTGGGATCTGAACCTGGAAACACAAGCCGTCTCAGTGCTGCCCCCTGGTGCTACATGAGAGGTACTACGAGGCACAGTGGAGTAGTTGGGCGTGTGGATTTGAGTGTGGATTTGTGGGAGGTATCTTTGGAGTCCATACAGGTCATCCTCCAACATCATTCACCACTGAGACTGTGCAACCCAAAGGAAGGAGTGGGAAATAAGAGGGTGTCATTTTCCAAAATTTTTTCCTAGACAGTTCTGATAAGGGTAGAGACATCATAAGCAAAAAGGCTGCAAGGAATGGGACAGCCTCTTGGACTCTCCGCCATGTGCCTGCTGTGGCTCTGAGTAAGGGTGACAATGACCGGGGCTGCAGACAAAGCTGCCCTGGCCTCAAGCCACGGGGGGTCAGGTCCCTACGGGGGTAGGCACAGAGCCTGGAGGGCTGTGCTGTCTGGTTTCGGCCACTCTTGCCACCCAAGCATTTTGACTGAGAAAACCAATGTGGCCAGGCTGCCTTCCTAAGGGTGCAGAAGCAGGGCGGGGCGCGGCACTGGAGAAGAGTGAGTCGAGTCTCCAGGTGCCACTGCCGTGGGCTGAATGGTGACTCCAAAACAAACATCTGTATCTTAATGCCTGGAACCTGCAAATGTGACCTGTTTTTGGAAGAAAGGTCTTTTGCAAATGTAAATAAGGATTTCAAGGTGCGACCATCCTGGATTCTCTGTGTGTGTGTTCAGTCACTTAGTCATGTCCAGCTCTTTGCAACCCTATGGACTGTAGCCCACCACGCTCCTCTGTCCATGGAATTTTCCAGGCAAGAGTACTGGAGTGGCTTGCCTTTTCCCCTAAATCCAATGACCAGTCTTACAAGAGAATGGAGAGGGGGATTTGGGATAGAGACACACAGGGAAGAAGGCTGTGTGAACATAAAGGCTGAGACGAGTGATGCGTCCACAAGCCAAGGGACACCTGGAGCCACAGGAAGCTGGGAAAGGCCAGGAAGGATCCTCCCCTAGAGCCTTCAGAGGGAGCACAGCCATGCCCACACGCCTTGTTTTCAGATTTCTGACCTCCAGAACTGAGAGAGAATAAGAATCTGTTGTTTTAAACCCCCTGGTTTGCGGCAGTTTGTTCCAGGAACCATAGGAAACTAACATAGCCTCTCACGAGTATCCAAGTTGTGACATGGAACAGATGTTCTGGAAATAGTTTTTGAATGTGCCCAGAGCTGAGTCGTCCCATCTCTCCCTGACTGTGAGGCATCGGTGCCAGGGTGACTGAGACTGGCCGGGCCTGTTCCCTCGGGGCCCGTATCGTGCAGAAGGTGGAGCCGGTGCAACTTCTATACCTGGCCAGTGCCTCTCTGTGATGTGTTCCCAGATCTCCTGGGGAGTTTGTCAAAATGCAGAGGCTTCAGTGGCCCGAGGTTCTGTATTTGTAATCAGCTCCAGGCGAACCCAATGCTGCTGGCCCCTGGGTCGCACTTTGAGTAGAAAAGGCTAGAAGACTTCCCTCCTCACCCAGTCCACGTGCTTTCAGAGGGAAGCGTCACATCACTGTTGCTGTATTCGTTTCCTGGGGCCACCATAACAAAGCACCACTGACTAAGGTGGCTTAAGGCCACAGAAGTTTACTCTCTCAGCTCTGGAAGCCAGAAGTCCAAAATCAAGGTGTTGTCAGGGCTGTGCTCCTTCTGAAGGCTCCAGTGGAGGCTCCTTCCTGGCCTCTTCCAGCTCCTGGTGGTCTTAGGCATGCCTTGGCTGGCAACTGCATCACTCCAACCTCTGTGCTGTCTTCACATGGCCCTCTTCTCAGTGTTCCTAAAACTCCCTTTCTTCTTCTTAAAAGGAGACCCTTCAGCAGATTTAGGGTCCTCCCTAAGTCCAGGATGTCTCATCTCAAGATCCTTAACTAATGACATCTGCAGAGACCCTGCTTCCAAATAAGGTCACACTGCGAGGTTCAGAGTGGACAAACATTTGGGGAGGACACTATTTACACCACCCCAGTTGCCCAAGACAGATGGAATGAGAGACTTTCCCATCCCCATCACAGAGATCTCACAAACGACCTTGGCATCAACTAGAAACGACTTTGCCTTCTCCGTGGCTCAGCCTAGAGTGGGACCTCACATTCTTCTTCATAAACCCCCAGCCCCAGTCACTCCTGACCTTACTAATTCCTGCAGCTGTGTGGAGTACTGGGAATGGATAGAGTGGCTGTCTGGGTGGAGAGGGTTAGCAGAGTGGGGCCTTCTCCCAGCTCCACCATTATTAAGCAAATCACTACATTCTGGGTTCCCATTTCTAGGTCAATAAATGAAGAAGTTGCAGAGGATGGGCCATTTTAAAAACGGGAAACTGTCTGCAGAAGTATATCTCATATGCACAAGGACACAGCTGAAGGTTCTCCAGTTGATCAAATCTCTGTAATCCACACCCAGATCAAAAAACGTATCTAGTGCCCAAAGGCTCCTTCCAGGAACTATCACCCCATCCAAGAAAAACCACTCTCTTGACTTCTCACAGCATGAGTGCCTTTTTTTTAGGTGAAATTCTGTGATGCAAAATTTACCATGTTTAAGTAAGCCATGCAGTGCCAGTTAATACATTCATGATGTTGGTCAACTACCTCCTCTATCTAGTCTGAGAACATTTTTATCCCCCTAAAAGGTAAACCTTACACCCTTTAAGCACTCAGTCCCATTCTCTCCTCCCTTCAGACTGCTGACCACTAATCTAATTTCTGTCTCTACAGATTTGCCTCTTTTGGATCCTTCATATAAATGGAATCATAAACTGTGTGACCTTTGGTATCTGGCTCCATTCACTCAGCATTATATTTTTAAGGTTCATCCACACTGTGGCATGTGTCTGCGACTCATCCCTTTTGATGGCTAAAGAATAGTCCACATTTTATTCATTCATTCACTGATGGACATCTGGGTTGTCTCCCCCTTCAGCCACTGTGAACAGTGCTGCCATTAATTTTTGCCTGTCTTCATCTTTGATGTAAATAGAGTCATACAGTATGTGCTGTGTGGGTTTGGTTTTGGCTGAACATCAAGTTTTTGAGGTTGGCCATGCCATGTTGGTGGAAACATCTGCAGTCTTTCCTCCAGCGCCCTCTGCTGCCAGGGAGCACTGGGTGCCTTCTGCTCTTGGTGGGAAGTGGATGGGGGCTCTGGTGGTCAAGACCGTCGGCTCCTCAAGAAGATCCGGGTGGGAGATCTCACTAGGAGCTCCCCAAAGCTCCCCGGCTGTTGTTGGAAGGCAGTGTGGTAAGACAGACAAGTCGGGTGGGGACACATCACACCAGACTGGGTGTAGACCCCCTCAGTCTCCACAACTCCTACCCATGGCAGGGCCTGGCCTTGCCCAGGAGTCTTGGCCTGTCCCCAGAACCCACTGAGAGAAGGCGCCTGTGTAACAGTCCTCATGGCCGTTTCTTTTTGTTTTTTATTCAATTATGGAGCCCAAGCAAGTCTTACCTGGTGCTTCAATTAATTGCTTGTAAACACTCAGGAAAGCGGCTTCGGCCTCCTGACTTCTCTTACTAAGAGCCACCACCTTTGGAAACAACAAGAGAAAGAATCACGTGTGACCATGGCATCGGAGTCTATAAGCAAATGTGATCATTCTCCACATGCGCAAACATGGGATTGAGGGGAGGAAGAAGGGGAATGAAGGTTCCAAGTATGGCGTAGCAAGTCTGGGTTCAAGTCCCAGCTCCACTGCATCTGGCTGTGTGACGCTGGGCAAGTCACTGCCCCGCTCTGATCCTCAGTTTCCCCATCTGTAAAATGGGGTAAATAACAGAAACTACTTGCCAGGCCAGCTATGAGGGTTAAATGAAGCTGTATATAAGTACTTAGCACAGGGCCTGGCACACAGTAGGTTATTAACAGCTCTTACTATTATTACTGATATTAACAGGCAATGTTGGAGATTCAAATATGACACATGTTTTATGGGAAAGAGGGACACATCTGGAGCATATTTCTTGACACTGCTAATTAAAGAGAAATTGTTGACTCTCTAGTAAGATACCAGTTTCAACAGATGTTGAGTGACAGTTATGTCAAACAGTTCCTAGCATACCAAAGGTGCTCAATAAATGCTTCCTGATTGATGAACACACCAATGACTGATGACCAGTGGTGAGGAGCTACCTTCATGTACTTGTTCTCTTGCTTATGGGCATTTTTTTTGTCCTGCCAGTGAGACTCCATAAGGTATATTTCTGGGGCTTAGCATCATCTCCTCCCTCCATTCCTGCTGTGAATTCTGAGCTCTGGCCTCGCAGCTAACCTGATGCTGGCTCTTGGTGGACAGTCCCCTCGGCATAGTCCTGGGGCTCCCTGGCATACTGCTGGGCTGAGCTCCTGGCACCCACAGGACAGCATCCCTATCTCCTCGAGGACACACCAGGCTGGGCATCCCCGTTTGGACTGGAACAGAGCTTTATTCTCCCTGACACTGATATACCTCTCCCTCTGGTGCCAACTTCCTATATGATGAATCTGTCAGAGTGTCTATTTGTCAACGCCCTCTTTCAGAGCTGGGCTTTTCCTACGAATCCCAGTGATGCCATCTGGGGGAGAGTCTGTTACTGAATTCCTCCCCTCCAAGTGAGCTTCTCTCATAGCTCAGTTGGTAAAGAATCCGTCTGCAATGCAGGAGACCCCAGTTTGATTCCTGGGTCGGGAAGACCCCCTGGAGAAGGGATAGGCTACCCACTCCAGTATTCTGGCCTGGAGAATTCCACGGACTGTACAGTCCATGGGGTTGTAAAGAGTCGGACAGGACTGAGCAATTTTCACTCACAAGTGAGCTCTGTGAGCGTGTGTTCTGGTGCACAGAAGGGGCTCCACATAATTAGTTGAGTTAACAAATCCCAACTGGGTAGCAGAGACTCTAGGTCCTGTCTGTGACATGGAGAAATGTCAGGGGCCAATTCTGAGACAGTCTGCTCTCACAGAGGTGACCAACCGAGGCACAGGTCCTGGAGCCAGGCTGCCTGGGTTCACATCCCAGCTCCACCACTTATTATCTGTCCTTGATCAAGTGGGTCACTTCAATTCCTGTGCTTCTACTTTCCTTTCTGTAAAACGGGGATAATAAGAGGACAGCCTCCCTCAAAGTTCTGCTAGAAGATCAAGTGAATTAGCACGATGGAAAGGTGGCTGCAAAGTTTCTGGCAGGCATTAAGCCCCACAGGCATTAAGCCCCACAGGCATGTCACCTCTTGGTATGATCAACCCTTGCTTCTTGTCTCTTATGGGGATAGTTCTGCCCAGTACTGCATGATCATCTTCACCTGTGTTCATCTTTTCTTAGGTGTGAGAAAGCCTTGCCTCCTCACACAGTGGTATATACTCTGGGACGAATTTGAAAACCACAGTGGTTTCTCTACAGCTTCCAGTATGGCAGCCAAGAGCCTCATGTGGGTACCACACACTGGAAATGTGGTGAGTTCAAATCCAGATGTATTGTGAGTACAAAATATGCATTGGATTTCAGACATAGTTCAAAAAAAGAGACTGTACGACCGCTATCAGCTATCCTTATGTTGACTGCATGCTGAAGTGATAAATTTGGGGGCATGCTGGGTTAAACAAAATATATTATTAAAATTCATCTCACCTGTTTCCTTTTACTTTTTAAAATGTAAGTATTAGAAAATGTAAAAGTACATCCATGGATCATATTATATTTCTATTGGACAGCACAGCTTGAAGGTTTTACAAGGTCCACTGAGAATTTGTTATTTAAGAGAGGTGGCGAGAAATGTATGGTGGATGTTGAGCAAGTGATTTTAAAAAGGTCAGTTACAAAAGCTCTTTAAGCTCTCTTGTTATTCTGAGAACAGTCTCTGATCGCTTACCTTCCAGAGTGAATGACAGTCTCATTCATTCAACAAGCATTTCCTGAGCACCCACTATGTGCCATGCATTGTGAACTGAGAGCTCAGTGGCGAACAGTGCAGCCTCCAGCCCCACCCCATGGGACTCACGGTTCAGCGCGAAGACCAACATTAAAGCAGATTCCCCAGATAATTCATTAATTACATGTGCTAAACACTTCAAAGGAAAAGCACAGGGGTCTTGAGAGTGTGTAAGTGTGGTGAGACTGACCCAGTTTGATGGGTGGAAGGAACATCAGGAATTCTCTCTCCATTAGGGGAAGCTGGTGATGGACGGAACAAATGTCCTAGAATCTAGGCAAAGGGAAGGTTTTCATTCTTGCTAAGATGTACAAGGCACAGTTCCTGCTCTGGGGACTCACAGCTGAGTGGGAGACACAGCTACGACAAAAAGAACACAGGAGGAGGTGATGCAAATGCTGGGGTCTCCAGAGTAACGCGAAGAGGGGGCAACTAATTTAGAGTTTGGAGGGACATCCCTGATGCCCAAATAACAATCATCATCATAATAATATGATATTCAGAGTTTACCATGTATCGTGTGCACATGCTCACTCAGTCGTGTCCAACTCTTTGCAACCCCAGGGACTGTAGCCCACCAGGCTCCTCTGTCCATGGGGATTCTCCAGGCAAGAATACTGGAGTGGGTTGCCATTTCCTTCTCCACAGAATCTTCCCATCCAGAGATCTAACCCGCATCCCCTGCACTGGCAGGAGGATTCTTTACCACTGAACCACCTGGCAAGCCCACCATGTACCACACGCTCTTACTATTCATAATCATATCTCTCCATGGACACACCAATCACTGGAGGTAGCTTCTGTCATTATCCCCATATCACAGATGAGGAAACCAAGGCTCAGTGAGGTTAAGTATCTTTCCCAAGGTCACTCAGTAAGTAAATGGCAGAGTGAGATTCACACCAGGTCTGGCGGCTGAAATTACTATTCTGAATCCAGAAGTGGGCCCCTTTCTCTTGGACAGAAAAACCACCCCAGCCAGTGGGGACAGTCACTCAGGCCCCATTTGGATGCTGATGCCTTGAGATGCTACCTACGGCTGTACCAGGTCAGGAACCGCTGTGCTGCTGACCTGGGGTCCAAGAAAAGCCCTGAGAAACAAAAGCAACTCATCTCCAGAACCCTAGATGGAGAATCATCAAAGATCAGTCAGGAGAAAATCTGAATGCTTCATTTTATGGTTGTCTGTGCTAAGCATGTGTAGTAGCTGGAGCTTGGGGAAAGGCATAAGAATGCTCTATTGAGGGACTTTGCTGGTGGTCCAGTGGCTAAGACTCCACACTCACATTTTAGTAATGTGCTGCCGAAGCAAGCCCTAAGACGTCACACTCCCAAGGTAGGAGGCCTGGGTTTGATCCCTGGACAGGGAACTAGATCCCACGTGCCGCAACTAAAGTTCTCACGTGCTGCAATTAACACCTGGTGCAACTAACTAAATAAATATTAAAAAAATAAGCTCTATTGACTTTCCTTGGACTGCAAGGAGGTCAAACCAGTCAATCCTAAAGGAAATCAATCCTGAATATTCATTAGAAGGACTGATACTTTGATACAATAGAATACTGATTATAATACATTAGAATACTGATACTTTGATACATTAGAAGCGCCAATACTTTGGCTACCTGATGCAAAGAGCTGACTCATTAGAAAAGACCCTGATGCTGGGAAAGACTGAGGGCAGGAGGAGAAGGGGACAACAGAGGACGAGATGGTTGGAGGGCATCATTAACTCAATGGACATAAGTTTGAGCAAACCCTGGGAGATAGTGAAGGACAGGGAAGCCTGGTGTGCTGCAGTCCATGGGGTAGCAAAGAGATGGATGTGACTGAGCAACTGAACAACAAAATTGACTTCTAAAAAGGAATTCAGGGCAGAAGTAGAGGCGAGTGCCATAAAGTTCTGTTATTATTTCCCAGTCCATGCCCCATAGCACCAAGATCCCCTGGAAGGGGCATGGCAACCCACTTCAGTATTCTTGCCTGGAGAATCCCATGGATAGGAGCCTGGTGGCTATGGCCCACAGGGTTGCAAAGAATCCGACACGCCTAAGCAATGCAGCATGCAAACCCACAGCACCCTCTACTGTCCATTCATGGTGCTTATCAGTTGTGTACCGATGATCTGTGCAACTGTCTCCTTACAATGTCAGCCTGCCCCACAAAAGCTATGCTGTTCAACACAGTAAGCACTAGCCCACGTGACCAGTGAGCACTTGAAATGTGACTATTCAAACTCAGATAGGCTGTATGTGTAAAACACAGGATTTCTAGGTTTTAGAATGAAAAAAAAAAAAAAAGAATGTAAAATATCTCAGTAATTTTTATATTGATTTCATGTTGAAATGATAATATTGTGGATGTGCATGTGCACTCAGTCGCTCAGTCATGTCCAATTAAACCCTATGGACTGTAGCCTGTCAGGCTCTTCTGTCCATGGGATTATCCCGGTGAGGAATACTGGAGTGCGTTGTCATTTCCTACTCCAGGGGATCCTTCCGATCCAGGGATTGAACCCTAGGCTCCTGCATTATCAGGCAGATTCTTCACCACTGGGTCACCGAAGAAGCCCAATATTGTGGACTTTTTGTTTTTGTTTAGTCGCTAAGTTGTGTCCGACTCTTTGTGACCCCATGGACTGCAGCATGGCAGGCTCCGCTGCCTTTCATTGTCTCCCAGTGTTTGCTTAAATTCACATCCATTGAGTTGATGATGCTATCTATCCATCTCATCTTCTGCTGTCCCCTTCTCTTTCTGCCTTCAATCTTTCCCAGCATCAGGATCTTTTCCAAAGAGTGGGCTCTCTGGATCAGGTGGACAAAGTATGGGAGCTTCAGCATCAGTCCTTCCAATGAATATTCAGGACTGATTTCCTTTAGGATTGACTGGTTTGATCTCCCTGCAGTTCAAGGGACTCTCAAGAGTCTTCTTCAACACCACAGTTTAAAAGCATCAATTCTTTAGTGCTCAGCCTTCTTTATGATCCAACCTTCACATCCATACATGACTACTGGAAAAACCATAGCTTTGACTAGATGGACCTTTGTTGGCAAAGTGATGTCTCTGCTTTTTAATATGCTGTCCTGGTTTGTCATAGTTTTCCTTCCAAGGAGCAAGCAATACTGTGGACATGTTGGGTCAAATAGAATATACTATTAAAGTTGAACTCACCTATTTCTTTTCACTTTTTAAAATGTAGCTACAAGAAAAATTTAAATTACTTATGTGGCTTGCATTATACTTTTTACTGGACAGCGTTGTTTTAGATTAAAGGTTAGAAAACCTATGACCCTTGGGCCAAATGTGACCCTTCATCTGTTTAAATAAAGTTTTATTGGAACACAGCTACAATCATTATGAATGACTGTACCTACAGACACCGAGACAGTCACCATTTAGCTGCTTTACTGCTACAGTGGAGGAGTTGCATAGTTGTGATAGAGACTCTGGCTGCAACACTGAAAATATTTGCTCTCTGGCCCTTAATAGAAAATATTTGCTGATACCTGTTTTAGAGGTTCACCTAATGGCTGGACAATACACTCAAAAGCAGAGATCAAAAAACATCCTGGAATGGCATTAACTTTGAGTTAGTTTAAATTTAGGGCCTCTCATAGTAAATATGACTCTTGAAGACAGTGATCATTTGGAAGTTCTGCCTCATTCAGTCTGGTTTTAGAGTTATGACCCTAACTGTTTCTAGAAGGCCAGGTCTGATGGTATCAGAGTCTGATCAGGTGCTGAGCCCAATGTCATGAAGAATCTCTTGGCCTCAGTTTGTTCATCTACCAAGTGGGAAGAATAATCTCCATTTGCCTAAGAGGCTGTTGGGGGAGGAATGGGCTAACTAATACATGGCAAAGAGTACCATGGAAAATGGAAAAAGAGCTTTCTAATAAAGCAAATAATTATTTTTCCAACCATACAAGATATCTTTTCCAAGAGCTGCAACTCTAATGCATTTCACCCACATGCCGAGAACAGGTGAGCTAAGCAGAAATAAAAGGCCACGTGTTTCTGCCTCATGGCTGGGTCCCCTCGTGCAGAAGGGCAGGAGGAAAGGGTCCAGAAGGACAGATCTGGCTTGTGACAGGCAGATCTCTGAAGGCCATCTGGGGGAGGAAGAGGAGGAGGACGAGGTGGCGGCCAGCTACAGACACCAAGAAGGTCACCATCAGAAATAGCTCAGCGTCTTCTGATGAAGCAGGCGGCATTCACACCACCCGATGAAATAGAAGGGGTGAAAACGTGTTTGGTCCCGAGTCTGGAAGTAACAGGTGTAGAACTGATTAAGCCAGAGAAGCAAAAGCCTGTTCTAGCTGCCGAGCACTTGTCTGTCAGGTGGCTAAAAAATGGCAAGTTTGGGGACCCCCGAGGCTGTGCTTTCATGAGCCATCTGAGATGGCAGTGACATCTACTGGCTACTGAGAACAGCTCCATGCCAAGCTGGCCACAATGAACAGTCAGAGTTCCCGGAAACTAAACCCTTATTCTGTGTCCAGTGCCTTCTCTTTGGCACCTTTGCAGACAGCCCTGAGACGTGAGCACGGTTACTGCTCCCACTCTACAGAGGAAGAAACTGAGGTTCGGGGCAGCCAAGTCACTTGGCCAATGTGGAAAGAACTAGGTATTGATGGGGCTGGTATCCACGCCCAGCTTCCTCTCATTCCAGGGCTCAGAACTGCAACTAGAAACCGTTGCTTCTCAAAGGGTGTTGCATAGCGCCCTGGGTGTGAAAACAGGGACGTGTGATCAAGCCTGGATCTACCTGCCTTCTCTGTGGACTGTGCAAATCCACTAGCACACTGGATGCTCTGACAAGAGCTACAGGAGAAAGCGTTCTTCAGCTTGGTGTAGCCCAGGATTTTCCCAAATACATTTGGTCTCGGAACATTTGCATCAGAGAATAAAACTAGGGTTCCGTTAAACACACTGTGATAACAGCTGCCCTCTACCCCTGGGTCCTGGGCTCTGGGGACGGTGGGCCGTTGTGGTTCTGAGAGACAGGGGGAATCTGATGCTGCAGGAATTCTGGAAGAAACTGACAAGTGACGGGCAGTTGAGAGGTGAGTATTCAGAGGGTCTCAGAATCAGTGCCTTTGAGGAGGAAGCAGAGGAAGGAGATTTGAGGAGGAAAGGCGTCAGCCCAGGGTAGGGGAGAGGTGGGCGGGAGCATGTCCTTTAACACCCTCAGAGGCCTGGTTCTCCTTCTGGGGAGTGAAGATCTAGGGGCACATGGCGAGCAAAGAAGAGCAAGAATGAGGGGAAGGGACTTCACTGGTGGTCCAATGGTAAAGTATCTGCCTTGCAACGCAGCGGATATGGGTTTGATCCCTGGTCAGGAAGTAAGATCCCACATGCCGTGGAGCAACTAAGCCTGTGCACTGCAACTACTGAACCCCAAACCGCGAGAGAGTCTGTGAACGACAACGATAAAAGACACTGCATGCCGCAACGAAGATCAAAGATCCGGCATGTTGCAACCAAGACTCAATGCAGCCACATAAATAAATAAAAATAGATAAAAAAGGAAGACTGAGAGGAGACAAGGAGGAAGTGGCCATAGAGAGTGAGGACATGCAAAGAGTGAGGGGCACAGAGAGCAAGGGGAGCAGAGAGCTGGGGGCTCACAGACACTGAGGGGAGCAGACAGGAGGAGGGTTCACGGAGGGTAACGGAGGCGAGGACATGGAAGCAGATGGAAGGAGGGCTCAGAGTGAAAGGAGGAGGGGTGTGGAGCACAGTGCAGGGAGCACAGGGAAAGATGGAGGAGGGACTGTGGGCCGTGCAGAGGAGCAGGAGGAAACCCTGGCCACCATGAGGCTGCGGCGGGACTGGCTCAGATGTGCAAGAGGGGAAGGGGCTTGTGGTGAGTGCTCAGAGGCTGCACTCTGCAGGGTCTGGGGCAGGTGATGGTCCAGGCCCAGGGTGAGGTGGAGACGGGGAGAAAAGAACTGACCGGAGAGACGATTAGGAGATAAAATCCTGATCCAGGACACAGTTGGGGCTGAAGGTAGGGAGGCGCGTGGGGATGTATTTAGCCAAGAGCAAGGAGCAGACTCAGGGAGGCACACCACGAGAGCAGTCTACAGCCAGGTGAAGAGCTTCTTGGGTGTTGAGAGAAATACATGTATTTTGGACTGTAAAGATATCTTACCCTATGCGATAAATCCCTTTTACTCACAATAAAATTCTGATGTCCTACAACTTGTAAAAGGCGATTATCAATTACCTTGTTCGGCTGATAGGAGAATTATTATCATCAACAGTAACAATGACTACTGAGTATCTGACACATAGAGTAGTAGTAGATCAGTCGCTCAGTTGTGTCCGACTCTTTGCGACTCCATGAATTGCAGCACGCCAGGCCTCCCTGTCCATCACCAACTCCCGGAGTTCACTCAGACTCACGTCCATCGAGTCAGTGATGCCATCCAGCCATCTCATCCTCTGTCGTCCCCTTCTCCTCCTGCCCCCAATCCCTCCCAGCATCAGAGTCTTTTCCAATGAGTCAACTCTTCGCATGAGGTGGCCAAAGTACTGGAGTTTCAGCTTTAGTATCATTCCTTCCAAAGAAATCCCAGGGCTGATCTCCTTCAGGATGGACTGGTTGGATCTCCTTGCAGTCCAAGGGACTCTCAAGAGTCTTCTCCAACACCACAGTTCAAAAGCATCAATTCTTCGGCGCTCAGCCTTCTTCACAGTCCAACCCTCACATCCATACATGACCACAGGAAAAACCATAGCCTTGACTAGACGAACATAGTAACTCATTTAATCCTCACAACCCAGGTCGATGGGGGTGTTATGGCCCATTTAACAGATGAAGATATCAAGGTACAGAAGGGTGAAGACCACACCGTGTGGGAGCTGGGATGCAGACCCAGCTCAGGGAGACACCAAAGCCCATGCTTCCAACCCTCACTGGGGACTGAATCTCCCAGATGAGGGCCTGGAATATCAGAGAGCTAGAGGAGCTAGCTAGGTTTGCAGATGGGCAGTGGACAGAGAGGTTAGTGCCTGGGGGCTTTCAGCAGGACCTGACTCCTCTGCCTCACAGAGTGAGTTTGCTGGGGGCCTTGTTCCCAGGCGGGCACTAACTCTCACTCTCCCATACATCATTGATGTGGCTGAGCAAATGAAAATTATAATTTAATGTTGGGGCTTAAATAAGAACTAAGAGTTTGGTTCTTGTTTTTGGTAGCTGTTGTTGAGGTGGGCTCTCTCAGCTCCTGCCTGGACAGGGCAGAAGGCAGGGATCCTCTCTGGCCTTCTGAGATCTCAGGGGCATTCCCAGAGCAGGGTCAGGGAGGGTCCCAGAGAGGCCCCATCCTAGCTGAGGCTCAGGAGCCGGCAGAAGCCACTTCTAGAGCCTGATGGGATGGAATAAAATTAGCACATTTGGCCACCTGTCACTGTTTCAAATACTCAGGTATAAATCACAAATGCATTTTGAATCGTCAGATGTAAGACACTAATTCAAATTCAAGCTTGAGCTCTGAAATCCCCTCTTCCAGGGCTGTAGGTCCAGCTTCTAGATCCTTCCCCAAAGCCTCAGCCTGCGACAGTAATGGACACAGGCAGGAGTTCGGGAACTACAACAGCAGGTGGCACTTACTGAGCACCCACTATGCACATGCCCCAGAGGCGTATCTTACCCACTCTCCCTAAGACCCTTAAACACATAGAGTGCTTTACGCAATTAACTCACTCAATCCACGCAAAACTGCCAAGAGGTGGGAGGACTGAATTGTGTACCCCGAATGTGACTGTATTTGGAGATAAGGCCTTTAAAGGGGTAACTGAGGTTAAATGAAGTCATACTGGTGGGGCCCGAATGCGACAGGATTGGTGTCCTTATAGGAAGAGACACCAGGGATGCAGAAGCAGAGGATCGCGGTAAGAAGGCAGCCATCTGCAAACCAAGGAGAGACCTCTCACCAGACGCCAACCCTGCCAGCACCTTGATCTTGGACTTCCCTGCTTCTAGAACTGTGAGAAAATAAAATTCTATTGTTTAAACTGCCTGGTCTGTGGCCCTCTGCTATGGTAGCCAGAGCTGCCCATCTAGCTCCAGAAGCTGCCATCTCATGGCTGGGCTTGTCAGTTCTTTAGGTCATAGTCCCATCAGGGGAGAGTGGATCTGTCTGTTCACACAGCCTTGCACACAGGAGGTGTTCAATAAATGTCTGCTGAAGAACGACTGTCACTGTCTGTGTGTCATCCTTCGGGTGATCCTCAGGCTGGAGAGGAACTGATAGCAGTGGGGGACGCTCTTTAGAGATGTCTGGAGAAGTACCAGGCATCCTGATCGGGGCTCCTGTTCTAGTTAAGGGAGAGTTGATGCTTCGTCCTGACCTCCCCTGAGCGCCACGCATTCACCCATCGTCAGCATCTGATGACACGCCCATGCTCAGGCTAACTTCTCATCTGGATGTTGTTCTATTTTCCTAACCAGATCGTGAGCATCTAGATGGCTAGGACTGGGGGGGGGGTTTGTCATTTTTCTTTTTAACAATTTCAATATTTAATCAAGGATTACTTGACTTAATTTCATATGCAGCTATTAAAAGTAGAGAAATAAAAACAATAGAGAAAAGTAACAGCACATATATCACCAAATTGGGCCCAACTTTTTTGGCATTTAAAAAAGTGAAATAAAATAATGCATGTAAAGTGTTAACCCAGTGTCTGACACATAACTGATGTCCAATAAATTCATTTTCTCAGCTATTTATTGAGCATCTTTGAGGGATGGGGGCTGTTCTAGGCACTGGGCATTCACCACCTAAGTCAGACTGACCCAAACTTATACCCTTGCAGAGCTGATACTCTGAAGGCTGAGGCAAGCAACAGAAGAAATCATGATACAGAAATTGAGTAAGTGAGAATCTGATCAAGTGCAAGGGAAGAAAACAAAGCTGGGAGGGGATAGGAGTCTGGGGTAGGGATGTGTGTCCTGCCTAGTAGGGCCAGGGAAGGCCTTGGGAGAAGAGGGCAGTTGAGCAGACTTGTAGAAGAGGAGGGAGAGTGTCATTCGGCCATCTCAAGGGAAGAGTATTCTAGGAGACAGGATAGCAGGTGCAAAGGCCCTGGGGCAGGAGTATGTTTGGCTTGTTTGAGTAACAGCAAAGAGGCCAGTGCAGTGGGAGAAGGTAGGGGAAGAGAAGAAGTCAGGGATCAAAGGGTAGAGGGCAGAGCTTTGGAGGTCACTGTGAGAACTAGGACTTTTTCCCTGGAAAGGAATGAGGAGCCACAGGAGGGTTTACAGCAGGTGAGGGACATGGTCTACAAATGTTTCAGTAGGACTCCCCAGGCTACTGTGTGCACAATGGACTGAGGGGGCTGGGGTGGGAGCAGGGTGACCAGGGAGGTGGCTACTTTAACAGTCCAGGCGAGAAGGATGGCATTTCCAAGAGGGTGGAGTCAGTGGAGGTTGGGGGGAGTCCTGGGGTTCAGGATCCATCCTGAAGGTCCAGCCACAGGATCTGTTTCTCAAAATACAGTGTAGATACGGGGGGACAGTGAGAGGAAGAGAGGAAATGAGGACATTTCATGGTCTGGAGTGTGAACAACTGGATGATCTTCAACAACTGATGCTGTGATTTTCTCCTCCCTCAGAGGCAAATCAGGAGTGGGCACTAAATCCACAGACTGAGTGAAAAAATGAATGAATGAGATAAAGAAGGAGTTAAAGAGGCTCTCAGAGCGA
Organism: Bos mutus; assembly: GCF_027580195.1. NCBI lineage: Eukaryota > Metazoa > Chordata > Mammalia > Artiodactyla > Bovidae > Bos > Bos mutus. The sequence continues at coordinate 17,577,266 of NC_091633.1, forward strand.
ATCCTTCTGAGCTACAAACTTAAATAAAAACCCGTGCCTAGAAAGATGATGAAGAATGACGCCCTGCAAGTAGCCCAGATTATGCTGCAACCTGGAGGGCTCTGTGGAGATCTCGTGCCAGCTCTCTGACGGAGTCACTCAGAGTGAGGGCACACAGGCCCAGGATCTGCCTGAGAGGTCCCAGCATCTCAGGGAAGCAGACAGCAGGGTGGGAAACAGGCAGTGCTGCACTTGGCAGTGGGCAGGCCTGGGTTCTGGGTTCAGCTGGGGCCTTGGGGCCTTGTTCACCTTTGGGCAAGTCATGCCCCCTTTCTGAGCCTCAGCTTCCCCATCTGTAAAGTGAAGGTGCTGGGTTTACAGTCCCTTACTCAAACTCACCTAAGCAGAAAGACAGGCAGACACTCTCCTTTCCATACATTGGTCTCCACCTCGCTGGGATTTTAATCAAAAGCAGTGGAAGGCCTTGGAAACCCACCCAGGCTTGGACCGAGGGGTGGGTCTGCTGGGAGAGCATGAGGCAGGAAAGAGAAAACACCGTGCAATTTTATTTTAATATTTGTAATTATTCCCAGGCTAAAAATAAGGCACAGAGCAAAGTGTTTTCAAATGTCGGCATTAATGAACACTTTTTATCCAACATAATACGGGCCCCCGAATGCATTTATGTCAGGCTCCGAGATCTCACGAGCAGTGCCCCTCGCCAGGCTGGCTTTCACGGCTTGGAAGCGGTGCAAAAATGAAATGTCCCACAAGTGCATGCTGGCAGGCCTGCTATTAGCAACAGTATAATCATCAATTACATCCAATCACAAACTACTGATTTTATAATTATCAAATGAAGTTCTAACTTCTCACCTCTGCTCAGCGGCAACTAATATAATCTCTCAGTTCAAAAAAGGGAAGCTTTTTTTTTTCTTTCCCTGTTCCTCTCATGCTCTTTCTCTCTCTTCTGGGGAAAAGAATTTCCAGGCCTCCACATAAGACTGCATTTAAATTGCTTGTCACTCAAAACAAAGGCGAACCACTCATTTGTAATTCACCAGCCACCTGAACAGACTGCCTGTTTTCCTTTAAGCATCCATGCACTGAAGCACAAAGATCATTTTTCTATTGTTAAAATTGTATAAGCCAGAGCTTTTTTTAGCAGCGAATACACAATTTCACTTCTCTTCCGAGGGCTCCCAGCATGAAAGGGACAGGAGGCTTTCTTTAGTGCCTTACAAATACATTTTGCTTTGGGGTATTAAAAAAAAAATCAACTATGTGCTCATATAATGAGTTGAAAAGCTATTAAAGTCGTTTACACATGAGGGCAGGGCAGAAGTTAGGTTTCCCATCCTGCCCAGGGTGTGGCCAGCATATGAAGTCAGATGATTGAGATTCATTCTCATGGGCACTGGGAGCATCTGTGTCCAATTTACTGTTTTGGGGAGCTCCCGGCATCACAAACATGGCTCCGTGCTGATTGGCATTCAGCTGGCAGACTTCGAGAACAGAAACAACCCAGGGGTGGGTGCCCCAGCTTGGACCTTGCTGGTCCAGGCAGGCTCTAGCTGCGTGCCTGACGTTCTGGCTACCTCATCCTAGAGGGCCAAGCCACGGACGACTGCCACGAAGCCCCTGTATGCAACTGAATTCCGTCCCTCAGCCTTTGACAGCCAGGCCTATTTCGACAACAGCACAGTTTTTCTATATAACTGATTATAATCATAATACCTTCCAATTTTAATCTAGAGCTTTTTATAATTTACAAAGACCTTCCACAGGAATTAGTGAATCTGAGCTTCCACACACTCCCAGAGGGGGCTCTGGCAGGGAGGACTGTTCTTGTTTGAGGAGCCCAGAGACGCTGATACGGTGGTTCCAAGTCACACAGGAAGGGGTCGAGGCAGGGTGTGAACCGCGTCTTTGGATTCAGAGCCAGCTGTGCAGCAGAGAATTTGGGCCTGGATTCATGCAACTTTCCACTTGAAATGGGAGAGTAGCTTCTGTTTTTGGTAAATTAGAACAGACTCAGATTCATCCCTAAAACGTCCCCCTCTCAGGCCTGAATGTGCTGTTTTCCTAGGAGGCAGACCAAGGCATGGGGCTCCTGCATGCCCACCAGAAGTTATTCATAAACCACAGCCAGTCTTTTCTTTGCAATAGCAGTGACAACTAACAATTCCTGATTTCAAACAACAGTGAAATTATTCTGCATCATACTGGGATGGTGGATACACGTTACGAGTTTGTCAAGGAAGACTGTACAACAGAAAAAGTGACCTCCTGATGTCAATCATGGACTTTAGTTAATAATAGTATATCAGCATTGGTTCATCAACTGTAACAAATGCAGTGAACTAATGCAAGATGTTAATAGGGGAAATTGGGGTAGAGAGCTCTTTACCTCTTGCTCAAATTCTCTCTAAATCTAAAACCGCTCAAAAAAATAGTCTATTGTATAGGGCAGGTAATGGCAACCCACTCCAGTACTCTTGCCTGGAAAATCCCATGGACGGAGGGCCTGGTGGACTGTAGTCCATGGGGTCGCTAAGAGTCGGACACGACTGAGCGACTTCACTTTCACTTTTCACTTTCATGCATTGGAGAAGGAAATGGCAACCCACTCCAGTGTTCTTGCCTGGAGAATCCCAGGGACAGGGGAGCCTGGTGGGCTGCCGTCTATGGGGTCGCACAGAGTCGGACACGACTGAAGTGACTTAGCAGCAGCAGCAGCATAGGGCAGGTACTAGGTACCAGGCAAGCTCTCAGTGTTGATTACATTAACACATTCAATCTACACACCAGCCCTGTGAGGTCAGTATCATTATCTGCCTGATTTTACTGGTGGGGTAAACAAGACATCAGAGAAATCCACCTTGCCCAAAGTCACACAGCAAGGGGCAGAGCTAGGATTCATGCCCTGGACTCCAGAGCATGCGCCCTCAGCAACAGTGGCAATGGGATCACTGCTGGGTTCTCTCCAGAAGCCTGCCCCTCATCCCTGGGACACTACGTGAGCATCCTGCCTCGATCACAGGTGTCGGACGGCGCAACAGGGGTCCAGGTCCAGATACATACCATGGGCATGTTTTCTTGGACCCTCCAGTGTTTTAAAAATATTTGAGCCATAAAAATTCATCAAGTTATACACTTAAGATTTGCACATTTTACCGTATGCAAATTACACCTCCATAAAGTACTGTGAGCATGAAAATGTGTGCATATATATGGAGCCAGCATTTCAAAACCAGAAGAGATCCAAATTGCTGGATTTTCTTGGAAAATCAGAGGATCTGGCTGGTCTGGGCCCACATTTTCACCAACAACTGCCGCCTGGGGCCAAGCAGCAGTCTCCCATTAAGATAGGCCTGGGGTCGGCAGTTCACCCCGGCCTCCCGTGCACCTGCAGTACAAGTGTGGGATCCCTTGGGCACTGGCGGCCTCACTCTGGCCTAGACCGGAACCGCTTTTCACTTTGCTTTGGTTTCTCCACATTCTTCTTGAGTTCCACCAGCCCCTCCCTCAACTTCATCCTTCAAATAGGGATTTCACAGGCTTATGAGAAACAGGAGTGATAAGCAGGGTGTCCTGCACTGGTCCTACTTCTCGCTTCCAGGCAGCCCCACGTGGCCGCCAAAGTGCCTTTCCAATTAGCAACAAGACCCTTTGTGAGCCCTCCACCCCGAATAAAAATGGTCAGGCCCTCCCAACTCAAGTCTACCTGGGAACACAGAAAGGGGCCATTCAGAGCATCTGGAGGATTCTGTGCCTTGCAGAGTGATGAGAAACTCACAGGCACAGTGGAGAAAGACCTGCAGGGCTTGGCTGTCATGTTCTGATGGGAATGGCAGCACCATCTGGGTCACAGAGGAAAGGGGAGAGTGAGGGTGGGAGGACAGCAAGGAGATGCACACAGCTGGAGCTTAATAAAGGCTCACAGATTCGAGGAAGGGCTGGTAAGCACACAAGCTTTGGAATCAGCTTCTGAGTAACCTATGTCTAAAACTTGCATCTCTGGCTGTGTGACATTGGACAAGTCACTGAGCCTTCAGTGCCTCAGCTTTCTCAACTATAAAATGGGTACAATGATGTGACAAGCTGCCAGGAGGATCAAATCACGGAGGTGAAGCACCCACCAGCACTTAATGATGAGTGAATATCCTTCCGTGGCCTCTCTGTGCCTCAGTTTCCCCACCTAGACATTAGGGACACCAAATCCAGCTTATGTGTGGAGACTCCAGCAATTAAGATATGCTTTGTTCAGTGTTAAACATGGAGTGAGGTTGGCCAAGCCATCCACAGACAGTTCTTGGATTTCTGGGCAAAGGGATCTGAGGGTGTTAGAAGTTGGCATTACTGAAGGGAATGTGAAAGGTGCAAACTGCTGGAACATGAGTGTTAGTCACTGAATCTTGTCCAACTCTTTGTGACCCCATGGACTGTAGCCCGCCAGGCTCCTCTGTCCATGGGATTCTCTAGGCAAGAACACTGGAATGGATTGCCATTCCCTTCTCCAGGGATCTTCCCAACCCAGGGATCAAACCTGGGTCTCCTACATTGTGGGCAGATTCTTTACCCTCTGAGCCATTAGGAAAGCCCTTGCTGGAACATGAGGATTGGAGCCAAATCACCAGAGTGTGGGTTGAGGGTCAGCAATGCCAAGAACCACCCCAGCCAGCCTGGCAACAACTGGTCTCTGAAACACAGGTCAGTCCAGGAGTCTGTGAGCCAGGCCCTCCCATGAGCTGGCTCAAGACCCTGACCTGGCCTCTGAGTTCTCACTGCCCTGGCTCTGTTGGACACAGGCCGCAGCATCCTTGCCCCAGCAGGGAGCCCTGCAGGGGTCCCAGGTGGCTGCAGTCTCTCCTCTTGAGGCCACCCTGGGAAGTTCTCTGAAATGCCAGCCCAGAAGAGCTGAGTTAAAAGAGCATGCATGCCCTTTATGGAGAGGCGGCCACCCAAATGCCACAGAAGCACCACCTGCCCAGGCTTTTAAATATAGCGTCGTCATCTCTGGGTGTCTCTGTGGAGTGTGGCTCAAGACAGCTCTGTGAGAACTGCGCCCGGACACTCGGGTGCTCCTCTGTCTGCTGACCAGTGTGCACAGCCAGGGGCCAGAGGCTCAGCTTCCTCCAGTGGGCTGATTCAATTCCAGTTGAACTCCATTCCCAGTTCCCCCACTTCTTTGTGACCCTGGGCAGCCACTGGCCTTCTCTGAGCCTTTGTTACCATATCTGAGGATGACGATAAGGATTAAAGGTGATATACATAAAAACTGCTTAGCACACAGCCTGGCCAACAAACATTTAATTGATGCTAGTTTTACTATTATTATGATCCTCAACGTGCTAAGTACTACGTGAAGAAGAATAAACCACAGCCCCAGCTCATAAGTCCCCGAGAAGAGAGACAGAGACCACAGGAAAGGACAGAAGGCGAGCAGCATTTTGAGGAGGGGGAGTCAAGGAGGGAGGGGTTTATTCTGCAGGGGCACTGGCTAGAGGAGGGCTTCAACAGGGTGGCAGCTCTGGCTTGCAAAGAATGAGCAGATTGTTGAGCTGCAGAGGAGGGAGACAGGGTGGCATGTGCTGGGGTCAGAGACAATTTGGTGTAATCATGGGGCTTCCCTGGTGACTCAGTGGTAAAGAATCCACCTGCCAAAGTGGGAGTTGTGGGTTCGATCCCTGACCTGGGAACATCCCACATGCTGGGGACCAATGAAGCCCGTGTGCCATGACTACTGAGCCCGTGCTCCAGAGCCTGGGAGCCGCAACTACAGAAGCCTGTGCACCCTACAGCCTGTGCTCTGCAACAGAAACCACCACAATGAGAAGCCCTCACACTGCAACTAGAGGAAAGCTCACACAGCAACGAAGACCCGGCATCGACAAAAATGAATAAATGAAGAAATAAACTGAATACATATAAAAGAGGAAGCAATCTGGTATAACCAGACAACGCTTACTGCACCCCCTCTAAGCCCAAGGCTGTGAACATGGGGCCCATGGTCCAAATCTCGTTATGTACTTTGTTCATGTTTTAAAAAATGTTTATCTTTAGTCAACATTTAGAGATCAGGAGATTTTACATAAAAATTGAGATTTCCAGCTCGCCAGAAAAATTAGAAAATGGGGCCACAGAGGCCTCCGTTCCTATGTAACAACAGCATAAAAAAAAGAAAATAGTAATAATAGTAAATATTTACTGAGTGCTTAAAGTGTGCCAGGCGCTGCTTTAAGTGCTTTACACACACCAAGTCTCCAAATCCTCATGAGAGCCCTACAGGGTGAATGCAGTGACGGGGAACCCTGTTTTCTTGGCTGTTTCTCAAAGATAGGCAGCCCCTTGCAAAGCCCCACAGCCCTAATCCTCCCAGCTGAGAGCTCAGGATGGCAGCAAACGAAGGAGAGGCATATGTTTGGTGGGAAACATGGAAATAATCAAGGGTGAGTGGATTCATGTAAGTAATTTAATTACCTCGCACAGCTATGAAATCTCTCAGTTTCCGCTTCTATTATTAATGATGAAGGTTAACTATCAGAGGACATCATCTATGGTTTCCTGACATACGAGGGACGGAGGTTTAGGAGTCCCTAGGTAGCCATACCTGCTTGTCACTGATGAGGTTGGTCCCTGCCTCCACTGACCCCCACCCCCAGCTTGAAATTGACTGGGAGGCACATTATACACCTTGTGATGGAAACACTCAGCACCACCTATGAATAGACTTGCCCCAAACATCGAACCTGAATATGATCAAGCCTCTAGATCCAATTGCCCATGTATGGCAAATACAGGGGACAGAGGACCAGGTCAAACCACACCACAGTGACACGATCAGCAAATCCCAGCTATAGGTGAGGTGGCTTGCCCATGGTCCCACAGTGAGTGGTGGGCTGGGATTTGAACCCAAGTTCCTGAACACAGTATTCTTCTGAGACCACATGAGAGGCCAGACAAAGGGCAGCTGGGCTTCCAGAGGGTGGGACAAGGAACCAGAATAGTCCAGAGCAAGAAGGGTGGTTCCTCTGCAAGGGGCAAGTCCTCTGGTCCTGCTGTCTAAAGGCCAGCTTTCGGCTTCCTTGACTGACTAGTCCCAAACTCAAACTCTTGAGATACTGAATACTGTTGATCTCTCTTGAGACTACGTTGGCCCTGGTGCAATCAGCTGTGATCAGAGGAATGTTTATTGGAAAGTTTAAAAAAAAAAAAGAGGAATGTTTTTAGGAAAAAGAGCCCAGTTATTTCCACACAGAGATCACAGGGGGGGGGAAAAAAGATGGCCAGGATGTTTACAGATTAGAATGTGTAGCAGAGATAGCATGACCAACTTGTCCTAATTTGTCTTGGACTTTTCCAGTCTTACCATGAAGTTTTGTACCTGAAGATCTTCTCAGTTTTAAAACCCAAAGCTTTGCATCTCAGGTAACCCTCTGTCCAGGGCCGAACCAGTTGGTCGCCATATTTCAGAGGCACATCAGTCCGTCTCAATGTGTGGACTGTGTGAATCCTTGTTGTTCAGTCGAGTCTGATTCTTTGCGACTCCAAGGACTACAGCACATCAGGCTTCCCTGTCCTTCACTATCTCCTGAAGTTGGCTCAAACTGATGTCGATTGAGTCAATGATGCCATTCAACCATCTCATCCTCTGTTGTCCCCTTCTCCTCCTGCCTTCAATCCTTCCCAGCATCAGGGTCTTTTCCAATGTGTCAGCTCTTCGAATCAGGTATTGGAGCTTCAGCTTCATTCCTTCCAATATATATTCAGAGTTGATCTCCTTTAAGATTGATCTCCTTGCTGTCCAAGGGACTCTCAAGAGTATTCTCCAACACCACAATTTGAAGGCATCAATTCTTCAGCATTCAGCCTTGTTTACAGTTCAACTCTCACATCCGTACATGACTACCATTCTGGTATACACCAAAAAAAATGATTAAAAAACTTAGGGGCCAATAAGGGACACTGAAGCACTGCCTGAGTACCAGGTATTAAGAAACTACTCTTAAGACAAAAAAGTACAACTATGTGTGGTAGGAATGTTAAGTAGACTTATTGTGGTGATCATTTTGCAATATATACAAATATTGAATCATTATGCTCTACACCTTTTCCTACTAGTTTTAGAAAAGGCAGAGGAACCAGAGATCAAATTGCCAACGTCCGCTGGATCATCAAAAAAGCACGAGAGTTCCAGAAAAACATCTATTTCTGCTTTATTGACTATGCCAAAGCCTTTGACTGTGTGGATCACAATAAACTGTGGAAAGTTCTGAAAGAGATGGGAATACCAGACCACCTGATCTGCCTCTTGAGAAACCTACATGCAGGTCAGGAAGCAACAGTTAGAACCAGACATGGAACAACACACTGGTTCCAAATAGGTAAAGGAGTACGTCAAGGCTGTATATTGTCACCCTGTTTATTTAACTTATATGCAGAGTACATCATGAGAAATGCTGGGCTGGATGAAGCACAAGCTGGAATCAAGATTGCTGGGAGAAATATCAATAACCTCAGATATGCAGATGACACTACCCTTATGGCAGAAAGTGAAGAAGAACTAAAGAGCCTCTTGATGAAAGTGAAAGAGGAGAGTGAAAAAGTTGGCTTAAAGCTCCACATTCAGAAAACAAAGATCATGGCATCCGGTCCCATCACTTCATGGCAAATAGATGGAGAAATAGTGGAAACAGTGTCAGACTTTATTTTTTGGGCTCCAAAATTACTGCAGATGGTGACTGCAGCCATGAAATAAAAAGATGTTTACGCCTTCCAAGAAAAGTTATGACCAACCTAGACAGCATATTAAAAGAAAGATATTACTTTGCCAACAAAGGTCCATCTAGTCAAGGCTATGGTTTTTCCAGTAGTCATGTATGGATGTGAGAGTTGGACTATAAAAAAAGCTGAGCACTGAAGAATTGATGCTTTAGAACTGTGGTGTTGGAGAAGACTCTTGAGAGTCCCTTGGACTGCAAGGAGATCCAACCAGTCCATCCTAAAGGAAATCAGTCCTGGATGTTCATTGGAAGGACTGATATTGTAGCTGAAACACCAATACTTTGGCCACCTGATGCAAAGAGCTGACTCATTTGAAAAGGCCCTGATGCTGGGAAAGATTGAAGGCGAGAGGAGAAGGGGATGACAGAGGATGAGATGGTTGGATGGCATCACCGACTCAATGGACATGAGTTTGGGTAAACTCCGGGAGTTGGTGATGGACAGGGAGGCCTGGCATGCTGCAGTCCATGGGGTTGCAGAGAGTTGGACATGACTGAGCGACTGAACTGAACTGATGCTCTATACCTGAAACCAAGATAATATTATATATCAAATATATCTCAGTTAAAAAAAGAAATGTGTTAAAAATTTTTGGATGATACTGTGGTTATGTTTATAAAGAGATTCCTTATTTTTTAGACATATAGACTAAAATGGCTTCCAGGTGGCTCAGTGGTAAAGAATCTGCCTGCAATGCAGGAGATGCGGGTTTGACCACTGGGTCAGGAAGATTCCCTAGAGAAGGAAATGGCTGCTGCTGCTGCTAAGTCACTTCAGTCATGTCCGACTCTGTGTGACCCCAGAGATGGCAGCCCACCAGGCTCCCCCGTCCCTGGGATTCTCCAGGCAAGAACACTGGAGTGGGTTGCCATTTCCTTCTCCAATGCATGAAAGTGAAAAGTGAAAGTGAAGTCGCTCAAACGTGTCTGACTCCTAGCGACCCCATGGACTGCAGCCTACCAGGCTCCTCCGTCCATGGGATTTGCCAGGCAAGAGTACTGGAGTGGCAATGGCACGCCAATGCCTTCAGAGAAGGCAATGGCAACCGACACCAATATTCTTGCCTGGAAAATCTCATGCACAAAGGAGCCTGGTGGACTACAGCCCGTGGGGCTATAAGAGAGTTGGACATGACTTAGCGACTAAATAACAACACACACAAAAATATTTATAGGTGAAATGATACAATGACTTGGGTTTGCTTCAGAATAATCCAGGGGTGCAAAAAGGAAGTGGCTATGCGTGAACAGTCATTGAAACTGGATCACATGGCTCATTATTTTATTTTCTTTAACTTTCACATATTTGAATTTGTCCATAATAAAAAGAATAGAGGAGGAAAGGAGGAAGGAAGAACAAATGAAAGAAATGACTGTTGGAAGATACCCATCCTCTAAGTCATATTCGACCACTCAAAATTTATAGGTTTGATCTTGCCTTTTCTGTAAAGGGCCAGAGAGTAAATATTTTTGGCTACGTGGACCATAGGGTCTATCATAACTATTCAACTCTGTCCTTGTAGAGTGAAAGCAGCCACAGACAGTGTGTGGCTGTGTGCCAATAAAACTTTATTTACAAAAACAGGAAGGGAGCTGTATTTGACCCAGGGGCTATACTTTGCAAATCCCTGGTCTAGAAGGGTATCAACTGGGTTCAGTTCTATGACTTACTTGCTGTTGTGACTCAGGATCAGTCACCTAACCTTTCTGAGTTTTCTCCTCTGTAAAATGGGGATAACAATAGTAACTATATCAGACCAGGATTAGGCCAGATAAAGAATAGAGCTGGGTCCATGTCAAAGTGAGCAGGTCCTCAAACAGCAGGTTGTTACTGATTTATCATATCCTGCTAGAATGATTTGTTCACTACTTAGAACAGCATCTGGCATGTAGTAGAAGCCAAACAAACATCTGTTGAAATGATTCTGTTTGTCCCCATCAAGAGAAGAAAACATGGATGGAAGAACACGGTCTTCTTACTACTTTTCAAAATGTCAGGGTCTCCCCACCTTATACCTTGAAAGGGGAACAATTATAACAGAGGCATCTAAGTCGTACTTCACACTATGAGTCAGTTCCTGAGAACTCCCTAAAAGTTTGTTCAGCTAAGTATGCTTAAGCATCAGAAACATTCAGGGTGACAGCTTAATTCCAAGGGATGGTCCAGGGAAGTTGGCCATCCCAAGCTCTGACGATCACAGAAGCAGCAGACTGCTCTATCTACCCCTCAAGGGTTTGGCCAAAGACTGAAACATGGGTTGGGTAAACTTCACTGATAAACTTCACTTGAAGGCTCCACGGAGGAGCTGAGCCAATGTGGCAAGTCTTCAGGCAGTCTTGGTTGCCATCTTTTTTGGATCGAGAATACTCTTAGCCACTGGAACTTGACATACTGGTTTTGATTCTCTTTTCACAGAGAACGTGTAGCCTAACATAAGGTCTTGGCGCCGGCAAGTCTTGTGGGAAAATGAAACAAGATGGGGCCAGAGCCTGGCTTCAATGAGCAAAAACTGGAGACAATCCATTCTCAGCAGCATGAATTTCTTTATCTTGACCTCTGGGCCAAATACAGACGATGGGGCTGGTTGAGATCTGTACACCTTTGCAGCTTTCTAAATCCTGAGGTAGATACAGATGATGTCAACCCTCTCTGTAAGAATCACTCTTCCAGGAGCAAAATTCCAAATGTCTGCAGGAACCTAGCAATAACTCCAGGATGTGAAGCAGCCAATTGAAGAGGTTAGATGAGAGGGAGAATCAGGGCTGTGTGATGGACAAATGATAAGAAGCGGAATTAGGTGGCGAGTCAGTCACCTTCTTTCTTTCTGAGATCGGCCTTAGCAGCTGATGTTTGCAGACATCTTCCTGTCCATGGCTGATGCACCAGGGGCAGACACTGGGCTAGGCCACTCATCTTTGTTACCCTAAAAGTTTAAATCTGAGACTGGCTGATTTTTATTTGTCTAGGTGGTAATTAGCTCCAGTGACAGCAGGGTGAACGCGGGGACTGAGATGGCTGTCACGGGCAGGCACTTCCATCTACCATGTGTGAGAAAGCTGGCCCGGAGAGAGGACAGAACAAGGACTCTCACCCCTTGTAGAAGCACCCTCTTTGCTTCTGAGCTGTTCTGGTTCCTTGTCCCACCCTCTGGAAGCCCAGCTGTGCTTCCTCCAGCTTCTCATGTGGTCTCAGCAGAGTGCTGTGTTCATGAGCCTGGGTTTGAATCTCAATCCTACCACTAGCGGTAGGAGCTTCGGCAAGACACCTTATCTTGATGAGCCTTAGTTTCTTCATATACCAAAACTTCTCTCACAAGACAGAGGATTAAATGACATAACTGTGCATCTGGCAGACAACAGATACCCCATTAATATCAGATAGTTAGTATTATAATAAATGTTTCTCACGTAGGCTAAGTCGGGTGGATTTTTATCTCTTGTACCCCAAGGTCTTCTCTTAAGATGGAACTCCAGTTGTCCTCGACACGGATGCCTCTCACTTGGAGGCTCAGGGCGGGTCTCCTTTCTTGCCCCACCAAGGCCAGAGACAGAACCCAGACTGAGACAGAACACAGGCAGAGATGCTGTGTTGCTCACAACACCTGGGCAGCCCTGGCAGCTGCTATACCCTCACCCTACTCATTGCAAAAGCAACAGGCGAGGCAAACAGATGGCTTTTTTCCTCCCCCAAGATGGAAAAGGAAAAAAAAAAAAAAGGAAAGGGGATGAACAGATATGCACTGGCTAGAAGATCAAAGAGAAATAGGCATTTTCACTGATAAACTTCACTTGAACGCCATCCCTGTGCCCAGGGATGTGATCATCCCAGGGCAGGATCGGGCTGGGACCAGCTTGCTGTTGCCTATTGATGTATCATTAATTTCTTTTTGTTTCCCGCTCCGGTGTACACCCGACTCAAGGTGAGAGAACGCAACTGGGCTGCGACTTCTCAGATTGATAGATTGCGTTTCTGTGCTGGGTCCGTTTCATGCTTGGTGACTTTGCAGCAAAGCAATTATCACTGTGGAATGCATAATGGCCTAATTAATAACTAATGTCAGGTTGGCCTCTGAGCCATGATTATACCTTAGCGAGCCAACTTTTTTTTTCTTTTAAACATTCCGAGAGAAAAATATTATTATAATTGACTGGTTATATTGCCAAAGTGTCCCTACCCTGTGGACATGGGGCGTTGTAGGAAGCACATAAAGCCTGGAAGAAAGAGAGGTGTTCTGCCGCCAATTGGCTGCGTGGCCTTGCTTGGCATCTGAGTATCTTTGGGCTAGAACATCTGCATCTGTAAACAGAGCCACATTTCTGGAATTGAGTGGGATTCTTGGAGCCTGGGGCAAAGTAGCTCTTGTTCACTACTGGATGCCCAGGGTCTGCCACACAGTAGGTGCTTAATAAATAACGATCGAGGGTAAGGACTCTGAACCCGGACTGCCTGGGTTCAAATCTTGTCTTTGCCCCTTACTGGCTGTGCGACGTTGGGCAAGTTATCCAACCTTTCTGTGCCTCATTCTTCCCACTTGTAAAATATTGCTAAAACAACATTTACCTTATAGGATGGTCACAGGGAATAATAAATTGATATCTGTAAAGTGCTTAGAATGCTGGGGTTGAGCCAAGGCCTCCCTGGCTCCTAGAGGTTACCAACAAACCAACAGGGCTTGTCTTCAAGAAACCACTTCTGCCTCTGACTCTTCTGCTAACAATGTCAACCCCACTGACCCCTGGAGCCCGATACCCAGGCCTTCTATCCCCCTCGGCCACCTGAAGGCCAGACCCCCACATCCAGACTCTTTTTTTAAATTTTATTATTATTATTATTATTTTTACTTTACAATATTGTATTGGTTTTGCCGTACATCAACATGCATCCACCACGGGTGTACACATGTTCCCCATCCCATCCAAACTCTTTTGAACCAGCCTTCTCTTTGCCACACCTCTGCTTCTGCCTCAAGTCAGGACACCATTATTGCCACGGGTCTCAAGTGTTCCAGACCCTGACTTCCAAGTCGACCCTCTTCTACCCCACCCACCTCCAGACGGATCTTTCTAGAAAAGCCTCCTGATTAGGCTGTCCTCATACATCAAGAGAATCCATGTCACCTCATCTACCCACAAGACAAAGTACAGACTTAACACGGGGCACTCGAAGCCCCCCTGCCCGGCCCAGCTGTGTTTCCTTGCTTCTTCCTCTCCCTTACCTCCCTACGTATCGTAGCTCCAGAAGCATGGCACAGCTCACCAGTCACTGGCAAATAACTATTCATTTTAAGAATAACTATTCATTTACACACTCCCTTCTGTGTGTAACGCACTGAGCTAATAAACACTCCAAACATGACCATCTCATTTAATCCTCACAATAAGCCTGTATACTAGGTACCATTTTATTGAGGAAACAGAGTCAGAAAGAAGGGAAGTGACCTAAGATCACATCCAGCCAGTGTTCAAACTGGGGCTCAAACCCAGGTCTGCCTGACGCCAAGACAACTTGCGCTCTTACCCGCACACTTTGTTCTCTGTGTTTCATCCTGTCCAAGTCTTCCTAACCTGAGCTGGGATTTCACCTCCTGGAAGGCTTCCCTGATTGCTTGCCGATAAAGTAATCACTTTCTTCTTGGCACACGTGGGACATTTTGCTCTAACTCCACATTTGCTTTTTTTCTTAGTTGACTGCGGACGGGGGCTCCCAATGGGTGGCTTGGCCTCCTTGTTGGACAAAGCTCATTTCTTCTGTTAGCCAGGCCACCATAGAGATATATATAGTAGGAGCTTTGTAACACCTACCAGATCATTAAAAGTTCTTTCCTGCCCTTGCTTTGCTGCTTCCTGGACTTGACAGATTCCTTGAAATTCATTTCCTACTCTTTTGTCCAAAATGTACGCACCCTACTGTTTTCCTGACCCCATCCCACCCTCCAATAGCTACTGAGGTAGTTACTTCACCCATTAGGGAGTCCACAGTGCGGGACACAGGGTTATGTACTCACCTCGCCCTGTTTTTTCTTTTCTTTTTAACACCTTCTTGGGCACATGTTAGACTCTATTTCCAGCTTCCCTTGAAATTGGACATGGCCTTATAAATGAGTGCTGGTCAAGGAAGTGTGGGTAAAAACGATGTGGCCGCTTCCAGGTCTGGCCCTTGAGAACTTTCCCCATGTATTGTGTAAGTGAAGGGGACTCTGGAATGCAGTGAAGGCAGAGGCGGAAGACAGGAGATACCTGGATCCCTGAATGGCTGTGTGCAGCAGAACCCCTTTGGTCATTAACCAGCACTAGACTGTGATGTGACTGAGAAATAATCTCTTGCTATGTGTGATGTCGTTGTCACAGGAATGAACCACTGTGGCTACTGCAGACACAACGGGTTTGAATCCTGCCTCGTCTACTTCTCAGCTATTTGATCTGTGTCTCCGCTTGAGTTTCAGTTTTCCTTAGGATTCTCCAGATATATCCCCAAACATCCCAGATGTCAGATCACCAGCCTCGAGTATGGTACCATGCAGGTGCTCAAGAAATGGAAACCCCGCCCACCCTCTGACCCCACCTTTGTGTCTCAGTCCCTGAATTTCAGGGTGGGGCCTCTGCTTAGTTCCAGGACATAGGATTTGGCTGATCCATGAATATTTGGCTTTATGTTTTAATTAAGTGTTGTTATTTTGTAGTTGTGCTGAGAAGAATTGTATTAGAGGGCAGGAGTTTATAAACCTCAAGAAGGAACTAAATAAGAGACTTTTGTCTGTCACACTGTGGGGTCTAAGGCCAGGACAAAGGAAGATGGAGGGGATTTAGGAGGTGAGGTGGTCTTTGAGGGTGGGGAGGCAGTTGGGGCCAGTGTACCAGGGTAAGCCTGGCTCAAAGTGATGCTGCACTTGGCAGGGTAGATGGGGGTTGGGTAGAAGCCAGGGCACAGGTGAGGGCCTTAGGGACTCTGGCCACCTCTCCCGGGCTTTCAGCCCTGAAATTCTCACTTCCCTTCTCCCTCAGGGCATTAGCACACACTGCTCCTTTTACATGGCATGCCATTCCACCCCTCCTGTGGCTAGAATGTTCTGCTTCATGCTTTAGTTCATAGTCATTTCCTCCTGGAAGTCCTCCCTGACATCCCAGGATGCTCTCATAACCCCATGGAGCTTGTGTCACAGCCCTGCTATAGACGATAATTATACATTTACTTGCTGTGCGAGGGCCTGAATTACATCTGTCTTCTCTCAGAAGGTCAGCTCTGGAAAGGAATGGACTGTCTTATTTGCTCCTGTGCCTAGAATAAGTACTCTGTATATACTGACGGAGTAACTGAATGAATGAATAATAATTTTCTCCCACTCCCTGTAAACCTAAAAGCAGGAGCCAGCAGACTTTTGTAAAGGGCCAGATAATAAATAGCTTTGGCTTTGCAGGCCATACAGATTGCTGTAATGACTCAGCTCTGCAGCTGTGGTGGGAAAGCAGCCATGGACAACACATGAATGAATGGGCATGGCTGTGTTCCAATAAAGCTTTATAAAAACAGGCTTTGGCTTGAGGGCCAGAGTTAGCTGACCCCTGTCCTAAAGCTTGCCGTTTGTCTCTCTGTTTACACTTGCACGTCTAGTGGTGTGCTGGGGCTTACCTCTAGCAGCTTGCCAAAGCCGATTGTTAAATTTTCTGGACTTATACAAGCTGGACTTTTACAAACATGGCCCTAATTAAAAATTTAAATCATATAAATCTACAATTATAATACATAAATTACATTTAAAATGATGATACTACAATCTGGATGAATCTTGATGACACTCTGAGTGAAGTAAGCCAGTCACAAAAAGACAAATACTGGATGATTCCACTTCTATCGAGTACCTGGAGCAGTCAGATTCACAGAGACGGGAAGTTTAAAATTGTGGCTGCCAGGGGCAGGGAATGCGGAGCTACTGTTGAATGGGAACAGAGTTTCAGCTTGGGAAGATGAAAAAAGTTCTGGAGATAGATAGTGGTGATGGTTGTAGAACAGTGTGAATGTACTTAATATCACTGAACTGATGAGTTAAAGATGGGTAAGGTGGTAATAAATGTTATGTGTATTTTAACACAAAAGATTTGAAGAAAAGAGGGAATACATATTCAGAACTCATCACTTCCTAATTATATGGTGATATATTACTACTCTTGGGGCTCTGAGGTTATGCACAGCTATTATGTCTGTGGTGGAAACGCTACCTGAGATGCTACTGAATATCTCTTCCCAACTCCATGTTGTCAGCCTGAAATTGTTCCTGGAGGGAGTATTTACACCACGGAAGTCAGGACTCTACATTTACCAACACACGACTGGTTATTTCCATGTATCCGTCTCCTCCACTAGATGGTGAGCTTCTAGGGCAGATCAGATCAGATCAGATCAGTCGCTCAGTCGTGTCTGACTCTTTGCGACCCCATGAATCGCAGCACGTCAGGCCTCCCTGTCCATCACCAACTCCCGGAGTTCACTCAGACTCACGTCCATTGAGTCAGTGATGCCATCCAGCCATCTCATCCTCTGTCGTCCCCCTTCTCCTCCTGCCCCCAATCCCTCCCAGCATCAGAGTCTTTTCCAATGAGTCAACTCTTCACATGAGGTGGCCAAAGTACTGGAGTTTCAGCTTTAGCATCATTCCTTCCAAAGAAATCCCATGGCTGATCTCCTTCAGAATGGACTGGTTGGATCTCCTTGCAGTCCAAGGGACTCCCAAGAGTCTTCTCCAACACCACAGTTCAAAAGCATCAATTCTTCGGCACTCAGCCTTCTTCACAGTCCAACTCTCACATCCATACATGACCACAGGAAAAACCATAGCCTTGACTAGATGAAACATTGTTGGCAAAGTAATGTCTCTGCTTTTGAATATGCTATCTAGGTTGGTCATAACTTTCCTTCCAAGGAGTAAGCGTCTTTTAATTTCATGGCTGCAGTCACCATCTGCAGTGATTTTGGAGCCCAGAAAAATAAAGTCTGACACTGTTTCCACTGTTCCCCCATCTATTTCCCATGAAGTGATGGGGCCGGATGCCATGATCTTCATTTTCTGAATGTTGAGCTTTAAGCCAACTTTTTCACTCTCCACTTTCATCAGGAGGCTTTTTAGTTCCTCTTCACTTTCTGCCCTAAGGGTGATGTAGGGCAAGAGCATCTCAAATATTAGAATCACCAGCAGAAGCTTTTAAAATCCTGATGTCCAAGCCTCACACCAGACAGAATGCCAGCCACTGTGGGGAGGGACCCAGGTCTCAATATTTTTTTAAGTCCTCAGGAGATTTCAATGGGCAGTTTGAGCATCTCAAACTTTAATGAGCACATGAATCACAAATCACCAAATTATTGAGGCTTTTTTTTTTTTTTTGAAATATAGTTGACTTACAAGGGGACCTTGTTAAACTGCAAATTCTGACTCCGGGGATCTGGGAGGTGGGGTGGGGGGCCAATGAAACTCCATTTCTACCACACTTCCAGATGATGCGGATGCTGCTGGCCCCATGCTCTGAATAACAAAGGGTTAAAGGATGAAACTCACATGAAATTCAATCATAACAGTGATCATTGCTGACCCTGAGGAGCGTGTGTCTGGCTGTTTCTTTCATTCAGCTGTGCGGGCCCTGGGGACAGCAGGGGTATCTACAGCTGCTCATAGCCTCATCCCTGGAGCCTGGAACTCACCCTGGTATACAGCAGGTGCAGAATAAATGTCTGCAAGACTGAAGGTCTCAGTCGAACTCGAAGGGAAGCAGGGGTGGGCATGATGTGTACTCTAGGGCTCTGGCAGCAGGGGAAGGCATACTAACTCTAAAGCATGATGCAACGCTCCTGATTCTGGGAGGTTTATGCCACACAAAACCATTCAAGCTCTCTACTTGCACGAATCCTCCCAGCCTACCTGTGTGGCAGGGGCAGTTGCCATTCCCAGTTCACAGCCAAGGAAACCGAGGTTCACTGAGACCATTGGTCAAGGAGAGAGCTGTGATTGGAACCCAGGTCTGTGCGGATCGAAGCTTCTGTCATTTCTGCTCCATATTACAGGAGCCAGAAGAATGATCTGTGCTCACCTCTTAGCTTCAGTGCTTAGCACAGTTCTTGGCACACAATGGAGCTCACCTGTCAATATTTCCTGAGCACGTGAGTCAGTGATGTTCACCACTTTAGCCCTTGAATACCATGCCTGGCACACAGCAGGTGTTCAAGAAACATCTACTGAACGGATGTCCGAGTGACCACAGGAATGGGCACTCATGCCCCGAGGGGACGTGCTGGCCGCTGCAGAAGCGTCGCTCTGCCTGCCGCTGGCACCCGGCAGACACAAGCGCTAAGAGATGCTCGGCTGACAACACCACGAGATGGATGCGCGCCCGGCGGCCTCATCTCCCCACCGACTGGCCCCGCATGGCCTTCCATAATGCAGTCCATTAAAAGGCTTGTAAATTTTCATACACGAAAGCCTACCATGGCATCAGCACAGACTAATTGTTGTTAAATGTGCGGGAATGTTACCGCCATGCCGCTGGAGTGATCACTCTTCCCAGCTCGGCCCAGACGCCGGCCCATTCCTCTGCAGGCGGAAAGCTTACAACGTTCGCACAAGGCCAAAAAGCAATTCGTGTCAAAAAGATCAATAATATAAAAATAAAGCATGAGAATTCTAGTTAAAGGGAATGTCATATAAATATGTGGCTCACGTCCATGATTCCAAGATTAAAAAAATCAATCAATATCGTTCTTAAGATGATGTTATTTCTAATGAGAAATACCCGGAACAACTGCAAATAACTGCTTAACTGGGGGGAAAAAGCATTAATAATTTACTTTATAAGGCATATGATACTGAATGAAAGAGGATTGCTGCTGGTTCTTAATTTGGTTGTAATATGGTGTGACAGGTTCAATGATGCTTTGGTGGGTTCTTAATATTAAATTCAGAAGGATGTTCAGCTCGTTATAAGTTTTACCCCAAGCTGGGCAGGGCGAAGCCAGAGGGGCCAGACCAGGTTATGGAGCCAAGAAAAATGTGCATCATCAAAGTTATTATGTCACCAGAGGAAGGGGTGGGGAGTGGGTGTGCACACACATGCATGTGAGCTGGGAACAGGAAGGGTGGACGGAAATCCTTCTCACTGAATCTTGCAAGTGACACCCTGTTTATTGAGCACTTGCTATATGCCAAGTCCTGGGCTGGGTACGCAGACTTGGGTTTGAATCCAGCTCTCTGCAATGGGCTGGGCTTCCCTGGTGGATTGTGCCTGGAAAAAACTCAGCAAAGACATATCTAAAAGGCACAGATCTGGCTGAAAAAAGAGGTCTCTTTTCTAACCCCTAACTACCTGCAAGTGTCCAATTCAGAGCCTCAGTGTAGGACTGATCAATTCTACAAAAATCTATAGAGTG
Source organism: Bos mutus (assembly GCF_027580195.1). Classification (NCBI taxonomy): domain Eukaryota; kingdom Metazoa; phylum Chordata; class Mammalia; order Artiodactyla; family Bovidae; genus Bos; species Bos mutus. The sequence continues at coordinate 17,597,438 of NC_091633.1, forward strand.
TTCTCAGCTCCTTCTGTACCCACGAAGCTCCCTGAGGAGATCCACTCAGCCCTACAAGCTGAGGTCTGTGTCTTCCACCCTCTGCTCTGCTGGTGAAGAGCTGTGTGAGCTGGGGCAAGCAGCTTAACCTCTCTGAACTGCAGCGTCTCACCTGTCAGAGGGGATGACACCAGTGGTGCCTCCCTTGCTATATTGCTGAGACGTGGTGAGGCATGGCTCAATGCACGGTGAGTTTTGCTGGCTAGTATCCCAGCCTGAGTCACCACCCACCACCATGTGCCGGGTGCTGAGCCTCACTTCCCTTACCTGAGAACGGGCGACAGCAGATGCTTCCTCATGGGGCTTGGGGAGAAGTGGGAGGAATAAATTCAGCGCATCAGCTGGGAGTGCTGACTAATGTCCAAAAGAGCACTCACTGTGTGCTGGGCTTTGTTCTTGGAACTTTTCAAGGGTCAACTCATTTAACCCTCACATCGACCCTATGAGGTAGGTATTATTATTATCTCCATTTAAAAGCCAAGGAAGTTGAGGCCCAGAGAGGTTAAGTGGCCTGCCCAGGATCACACAGCGGGCAAACAGATGGGTTAGGATACAAGCCTGTGCCAATCTAACTCCAAACTCACACTTGTTCCCACTGCTTATCTTTCCTGCTGGGTCCCGCCGGTCAGTGAGGCCGCTTCTCCCTGGCTTTGCTGGCTGGTCAGGACTGTATGTGTCTAACGTCTGTGTGGCCCCAAGGGGGCCCCACTCACAAAGAGATGGCATGCCGGTGCTGGGAGCAACAGAGAAAGGGTTACCTCAGGAGTAAGAGAAACATGACATCAAAGACAGCTGAAATAGCAAACAATGTTAAAAGGCAAAAAAAAAAAAAAAAAGATCTCGTAATTAAATTTCAACTCAAAGGGAAAGGGCAAGAGTCCTGCAGGCAAGTGCAGAACAGGAGGGGAGCACAGGCACCAAGTTAGGACACGGCGTGCAGGGCTGGGTTGGGGGCTCAGGGCCGAGCCTGTCTCAGGCGATCTGAACTGTGAGGACGTGCGCTCCAGGCCCCACTTAGGCAGCTCAGCTTCAGGAACAGGGACTGGGGACCTCGTGCTGGTCAGAAGCCCTTCCCCACCCACATCTGCCTGTGAGGGCGCAGCAGGGCATCCTCAGAGTCTGGGGCTGGGACAGAAGGTGGGGGAGGCCGATGATGACTTCCGGTTCTGGGCACAGGACGGGGGCAGAGAGCAGGAGCTTGGACAGGCAGTGTGGGGGCTCAGGTGGGGTATACAAGGCATATAGTCTCCTCCTCTCTCCCATTTTTGAGAGGCCAGCCCTACCCCCACCATGCGGAGGTGATCAGGAGGCTGAGGGATCCTGTTACAACCGGAGTCACAGCCGGGCCCTCCTCTGCTCTAAAGCCTCCTGTGGCTCCCACTCAGGCAGAGTCACAGCCAAGGAGCCCCGGGGCCCTGAACGATGAGACACCCACAAACATGACTTCTGTTACGCAGCATCCTGGGTGAGTGTGGGGAGCCGTGCTGGGAAAGATGGGAGTCCAAGCCTGACTAGGGGTTGGGGTCAACCAGGGAGAGCTTCCTCACTCTTGGGAGGATCTGATACTTGAAAGGAATTAATTGGGTCAAGAGACAGTACTGGGAAAACATTCCAGGTAAGAGAATAGCAGACACGTCGCCTGAGGTGGGAATAAGCCGGGCTGTCTACTGGCTCAGGGGAGAGGCTGGGAGAGGCCAGATGGCCAGGGGTTTCTGCCCTGAGTGCCTTCTCCAGCCCATACCACCCTCCTGAGCCTGAAGTCATGTCCACCTCGGGTCTCATCCTGTCTCAGGTACTAAATGGATGTCAGTCGTCTCCCCGGAACCTCATCTGTAAAGTGGAGCTAATCACAAAACCTTCCCTTAACAGAAATATCATGAAGAACACACAAAATAATCACTAGAGTGTGTACCACACGGTGGACGTGCAATCCAAGTCACGTCAGCAGACTCCTCCAGCAAAGACAAGGCCCTGCTTCAGGGCCAAGCCTGGCTCCTGACTGACTACAAGAGTAAGCAACTGAGTCTCAGCGATGTTCACATCAGAGGCCACGCAGCAGACATCCTGGCCTCTCTCTCCTCTGGTGCCCTGTTGGTCCAACCTGGGTCTGATCAATCACTAGCATCCTGGCAGGTGGATATGGGCAAAAGAAGGAACTTCCAGTCCTCTGCCCACTTGAAAGTGAGGGAACTCCCCTTGGTAGACTGTGTTTGGCACCTCTGGCTACATGAGACCTGTGGGAAAGGGTCTGGAATGCCTCAGAACACAGGAGACTATGACTTGTTACATCTCTGACCAGGGTGGCACCCTGAAACCCACACGCATCAGGCTGTCCAAGTGCAATCACCCCATTTTAGAGAAGGCACAGTAAAGGGTAACTCACTCAACGAAGGGTATATATATTTATTTGTTGACTGAATCATCCACTCATCCAACCAACACCCATCCACCCAGGATAGGAGTGCCAGGTTGGTGGGCATCATGCCATGCTTTGCCACCTAACCACCCACAGGGAAGGCAGCAAGGCCTCCTCTTTTGCTTTCTTGCAAATTCCTATCTCAACATAACCCTTCTGCTCCTCCACAGACAGAACTTGAACTGCGTCTGCTCTGGACTTCCTTTAGCCAGTGGGGTTTGCCTTGTAGATGCACCCCAATTCCACGGGAAGAAATACAAAGGAGAAGAGACAAAAGCTCAGAACTGCTGACACTTCTACCTGGAGGGCAATGCTAGGCTCAAAACAGAGGAGGCTGCGTGCTGCCTGTGTGCCCTGGCTTCTGCCTTGGGATGCCCTTGGGCATCGGGAGGGCAGAAAGCAGTGCTCTGCATGGAGGTGGTGATCTAAGGACCTGGTGCTGGGGGAAAATGAGAAGGCTAAAATCTGGCAAAGGCTGAAGGAGAGGGGCTGGGGGTGGAGGTACAGAAGAAAATGGAGAAGAAGGTGGAAGAAAAGAAGAGGAGAGAGGGAGATGAGAGTTGAGGATCAGTGGGGAGGGAAGAATTGGCACTCTGAATCCGGGCGTTCTGATTATCTACTGAGCTCAGTGGGGTGGTTCTTTCTTGTCATCTCTCAGGCAGTCATGGCAAGATGGCAGCTGATGGCCAGCATGGTTCCTTGATTCGCGTCTGGTGCCTTGGTGTCCCTGGCCCCTCTCTCTACCATGTGAAGACTCATCCCTCAGGGGCTCTCCATGCAGGCTGGCTTCTCGCCACAGGGAGCCTCCGGGTGGTCACGTTTCTTACAGGAAGGCTGGGCTGGAGGAGGCAGGAGGTAGAAGCCCCAGGCGGCTGAGGCCTCTGTTGTTGCAGGTCACGGCTATCGGTTCAAGTGGAAACTACTCTAAAGGCCCATATGCAGAGGATGGAGACACAGGCTCCGCCTCCTGACGGGGGAACGCCAGGATACAGCACAGACGTGCAGCCACTGTGGGGACGGTGTGAACCTGAAGTTCAGCAAATGAAGGGGATCTCTAGGCGGGACGTGACCCCTACATGCTGGTTCAGTCACAGGCACTGACCTCCTAGGGACATTATAAATATTTGTTGAGTGGGCCTTGGAGGCGCCAAGAAGAAGGGTGGCCCTTCAAGTTCTGGCACAAACGCTTGCCCAACTCCCTGTTCCGTCTCTTGGTAGGTGGCGTCTCGACTCTCTCACCAAGCTCCTAAAAGGCGGTCACACCACAAGAGCTCCCTCTGATCCTGAGAGGACAGGGAGACAACATCCTCAGGCCCGAGCAACCAGACACACACCACAGTGAGAGCAAACTACTTGCTGGCCACTTGACAGTGAATCTCACTGAACCTCATGCAATCCGAACAGCTGTCCCCACGTAGCAGGGAACAGTGGCTCAGAGATATGAAGTCACTGGCCAAAGTCACACAAGCAGTGTCGGGTGGGACTCAGACCCTGGGTGTCTGACCACTACTCTCTCGCTTCCCATGGGGGTCAGAGGCTGTCTCTGCCTCTTTGGTTTCCAAATTGCTGTGTTTCAATCAGGCCCAGGTGAACAAGTCTGTTCTACCTCGATGGAAGGGGTTTTCCACCATGCAGGCCACATCTCCTTCATGGGGGAAGAGGAAGGAAGCAGGGGAAAAAAAAACCTCTCACAGCAGTGGCCTTGCCATCTTCTGGCTGGGCCACTGCACAACCGCCTTAGCAAAGTTTCACCTCTGATTTAGCATAACAAAACTTTTAATTTAGATGTTTTCGTCTCTCTCTCCAAGTAAAAATAAGTTTAAAATAATGACTGTAATAAATGAAGGTAATTAATTGTAGTTTGTTCCTTTACTGTCTAGTCAGCTTAATTTTACCTTTTCAACTAATAATGAGAAAATAATTTTTGTGCTCGGAGGGTTAATGATATGTAACTGCGAGAACTGCTAATTGCATGTTGCAATCCATCCATCAACAACCCCATCTGTGCGACTTGATTATGTTTGCTAAATTATTGCTTTGAATTATCTTTCATAAAGCAACTTTTGTAATTAGCGGGGCTTTCGTCTTGCTCTTTTCTCTGCGCACAAGGATATTCAAACTTTGGCCATTTCAAGCTGTCTCCATTAAGCCACCTTCTCTGGCTGTCTTTGTTTCCCTGAGCAGGGGGAATCAAGACTGTCCTTTAAGCAATCAAGGCGGAGAGGGAAAGCTTCCTCAATTCACAGCAGGGCAAATTCACTTCCTCTCCGCCTCCCTCCCACCACCAGCACGGTGGGGGGCAAAAAAAAAGAAAGAAAAAGAAAATAAGACCCCTGCATACATAGTATGAAAAGATAAAAGGATGCCTGTATTCTGTATACACCAGGGCTGGTGGAGTGAAATTAAGGAATGAACTTGAACGTGTTATATTTCAACAAGAGGCTCGCACTTGGGGAGAAGGAATGACGGGTACGATACTCAGCCTTGGCGTTTTATGGGTTAGTTTATGTGACTCTGGAAGGTGTTCGCCTCAGGGAATATTCCTGGGAGGTGATTAATGCCCACTTGGGAATCTGCAGCTCTGAGCCCAGAGCCTGGTGGATTGCGAGAGGGAAGCGGCATAAAGGATGAACCCTCATTAAAAAAATTAAAATGAAAATCAAATTTGGATTATAAACGGCCTGTGTGTGTGCAGTTTGTTCTGGACGAAGAAGATGCTTTTTATTAACACCTTTCTTTGCCAGCGCTTCTCCCCTGAGGCACTGGGAGGGACATGGCGGCTGCGATGGATTAGTCAATAGATCATGAAGAAAGCAGGGGTTTTGGGAATAAAACTCCAGACAAATGTAGTCTCTTTTTGGTACATTAAAGGGACGATGGAAAACCCTTTTAAAAAAATTAAAGAAGTTCTTTGAAGATTGCCAGCTATTAAAATGGTGTCTATTCCACATGCCACATGGATTTGGAAATGAGAATTCAGCTTTGTCTCTTCTGGCTGCCCTAAGACTCTCTCCTCCGGCACTTACTGAGCACCAACTGTGTGCTGGACACCATGTCAACTTCCTCCACCCTGCTCAGTTCTCAGAAGCCCTCCTGTTAGTCGCCTTTATCGAAGGAGGAAAACTGCAGCTCAGAGAGGTTAAGAAATTTCCCCCAGGCCACACAACTAGCCTAAGATTCAAGCCAGGCCCATCTGAGTCTGATTCACATGTACTTTCCACTATACTACACTTGGGTCTTCTCTGACCACTGCCGAAATCTAATGTCTAACTCTTACTCCCATCGAAAGATAACGTAAGTCATGCTGGCTTCCTCTAGGGACAGAAAACCCCCTTCTTTTGGATAAAAAGCCTTGAACACCTAGTTAGGAAAGAGGCAGATTCTAAGCCAGGCATAGTGGAGGCCAAAGAAACCTATGTTGAAGGTGACTGATAACAGAAATAAAATACTAAGGCTTTTAACACACAAAGTAATGTTCTGAACACTCTGTGAGTATTAACTTTGTTCTTCATTCACAACCCTATGGAATAGGTATAATTATTATCCAATGTTGTAGAGTGTGACACAGAGGCACAGAGACACAAGTAACTTGTGCATAGAGGCACAAGCAACCTGCTTAAGGTCAAACAGCTAGAAACTGGTAGAAGCAGGATTCAAATCTAGGTTGACTCCAAAGTCTGTGCTCTTCACTCCCGAGAAGCTCTTGATGCATCAGGAATTACATTAAATTCTTTCCTTTCATTGTATTTCACCTAATCCTCAGAACAACATGAAAAGATCTGTAGTGCTTTTATTTTCCTTTAACAGATAGGGAAACTGAGGCTCTAAGTGGTTAAGAGAAGCTTTGCCATGCCAACCCAAGCAAGGGGAATGGCCGAGAAAGTAATGCTCTACATGAAACACTCAACGCCTGTCTTGGGGCTGGACCAAAGAAAGGATCAGCTGCCCGAGAGTGCTTATGTGCTGAATGCTTCTCACGGGACCGTGAGCTGGCAGATGGGGACCTTTTTTATAAAAAAAAAAAACAACAAAACACAAAGCCATGACAACACATTCCTAACATTATTGGTCTTCTTTCTGGGTTTTTTCCACCCTCTTCTAGCTCAGGCACCTCACAACCAAATGAATCAATACCGGATGGCCCTATAAATAAATAAGCACATCAGTCAACTCAGTAATAAAATGAAAGGATGAAAAATATGGAAATCAGCGACATTTGTGTAAATCCAGTTATTGTTTACTTTAATATTGCCTTATGTGCTTACTCGGTTCTGAAGAGACAGATTTAAAGTAATGTGGCACTTGGCGGACGATAAACTTAAAAATGCATCTCCGCTGGCGAGTGCTTAAGGGCCAATCCTTTCAGCATCCTGCCCGAATCCAGGGGAAGACCGAGAAGAGCCCCCTTAAGACAGAATGTTGGAGAAATGGCCCTGCTCTTCCACTCCCCTGACTCAATGTAACTCCATTCTTCTCTTTGCCAGCCTCCTGTGCCAGCCAGACAAGTGGACATTCTCGGAATCCTGGTCACCAAGTCAAGCAAAGAGGAGACACGGGGAGGTCCAGCTCCATCCCAGGGCTCCAGAAAAGCCAGAGAAACAACTGGCTGAGGACAGCTCAGCTGCTGCCAAAGGAACGAGGGCCCGATGGGCAGGAAAGAATGTGAAAGCAGTAGATTTTATATACTCCGAGGGTGGGTGGTAGAGAGGATGTCAGAGCAGGTGGCAATCCCACCAAGCGGAAACAGAGCACCCTTTCTTATCATACTACGGCTGATCTGGAGGGCATGGGCAGTCTACAATGGGGGCAGGGAAGTTTCTCTGCTGCTGGAAACCTCTGACAACCCCAGGTGGGATAGGAGAGACAGCCAGGGGGTATTTTCGTGACATGCCACAGGCCTTGGGTCTTACCTCAGCTTGGAAGCTTTTTAATACAGGAGCCACCATCTCTCTGATTTCCTGTAAAAGAGATGAGCGAAGAGTTCACTGTGGTGTCAAGTAGCCCCTGCCTGTAGCTCACTGTTGTCCCCCAAATCAGCAAGTGTGTCTCATGGGACTTGCGCTCCATGAGATTTCATGAGGGTTCCTCATATATACGCCTACAGACAGACCCAAACACACACAAAGGGGCCCGGCCAGGTCTGATCGGAACACATCAAGCACAACATCAAGCTTCTTCCCTGCAGGACCCTTGGGAGCCTTTTACACGGTGCACACTGGGAATTTCTGGAAGAGGGAGAGGAAGTAGCATTTCCCAAGTGGATCTGATCACGGAATGCTGTTTTATGCAAAGTACCTCATGCGATTGGTGGCTCATCATGGGTCATTCTTTGGAGCTGGGGCTGGAGAGGCTCCATGCCCTGGGTCATGTTACCAACATCCCTTCAAGAAAACCTCTGCTCTCCAGGCGCTGCTCGGGAGATGTCTCTGGAGGTTGCCAATTCTGCTTTCCCACTCAGTTGCCCTCTCTAGCAAAAACTGCATTTGGCATTTTAGCAACAGCGCCCTGTACTGTCACCCCTTCCTCACCAGAAGATGGGGTTTCTGGGGGCTTGGTGGGGTCACCTGTCATGGGACCCAGCTCAGAAGAAGGGCTCTGTAAATGTTTGTTAACTCTATGCCACCGGGCTATCCTCAGAAGGGAGCCTCTTATTTTGGGACCCTAATTTCATGCCTTCCTCAAGGGCCTTTGAGGTTCCCACCCCCAAGGATGCCCCTGGCGGACTCCCATGAGTCCTCTCCAGCGTGAAAGAGGAAGGTCTTTTAGAACCGAGGCTCCCAAGAACTTGACTATAAATGCTCCAGTTTTCTCTGAGACCCACTGGTGACTCCTCTAAGCACGGTCATCTATGGTCCACAAGAAAGCCCTGTGGGAGGAGAACCTGAGGGGGGCTTGAGAGAATGGAGAGGGAGCGGGTAGCAGAGAAAAGCAGGAAAGGGAAGGATGCACCAGATACGTGTGTCAGGTGAAGAATAAATCCCTCAACTGTGAAATAGGATGGTGTTGCTTCTGGAAACAACCCTTCTTCTGGGTCCTGGGAACGTGTCCTCACTGTTCTGGGACTCGCCCCCCCAGGGCTTCTCAGAGCCACTGACTACTGATGTGTGCTGGGGATCTACAGGAGAGATGTGGGGAGTGCGTGTGAACCTAGGGAATTTATTTGATCAGAAGGAACTGTGAGTGGAGGGGCTGAGCTTGGAGAAGGAAACTTCTGTAGACCCAGGTTGTGGGTTGTAAACTCAGATGCCCACAGAGGCTGGAGGAAGAAGACAGGAGGGAGGCAGGCTGGGCGGCCTGTGGCAAATCTCAGGAGGACACAGCGCCTTTGTAAGGGGGTGGCAGCTGCTCGGCTGTTTCTGATGACTGCTGCGTAGGGGTGGAGCCTCTGTGTGGCCAGCTCTACCAAATGGTCTCAAAAGAGATTGGAAATCCAAATTTTGGGGTGAAATCAGAGATGCTAAATGTTGGTAATATACTGTAAAATTGGAGAGACTTTTACAGACCAAATAAAACACATCAACAGAAAACCTCTGGTCTGGGTTTCAGGAAACATAAGTATTGGAAGGGGCTTATCTCCTCTGAATTTACAGAAAGGGACACAGGAGCTCTGAGAGGGGCTGACTGTTGAAGGTTCCAAAGCAAGTGAGTGGCACAGTTGGAATTACAATGCAGGTCAACAGATTCTCCAAACAGGCTCTGTTCACAAACCCCCGCTCATATGAATTTAGGGGATTCAAATATGAGAACCGTGGTGAGGTCGGTGGGACTTTGGATCAGTGCCAACTCTTTCTAGACGCCCACCACCCTTTCTGTCTGCTTAACCCCTGGGGGAAACCAAGCCCAGGCACCAGCAGGAGGTGAGCTGGGTACCAGCCAGATGATGTTCTTAAATAAAGTCTTGGCATGACTCTCCCCCATCAAGAGAGACTAGTTCCAAAAATGAGAATTTTCAGAGGCGCGACTATAATAGGAATGGAAACTTATTCCTCCTAATTACATAATTGCATAATTATGCAGTATTAAAATTATGTAAGCTGAACTCAGAGGCTTAAAACCTGGCCTGGATTTCCTTTATCACCTGGGGGCTCCCATGTGGCCTGGGGGAAGGAGGTCTAAATGGTGGACTGTGGAGATTTGTGGGCATTTCATCTCTGCTTCCCAGAGACTGGACTCAGAGACAAAGCTTCTGGTTCTCTCACTCTGGGCAGAAAAACTGGTTTAAAGACCAAGCTGTTCTCTGTTCTAAGAGGGGAAGGAAGGATGCTCAGAATCTCCCCATGCCTTCTTAGCTCCCAGGACTCAACTTGGTCTTTCTAAAGCTGTAACATGGGAGACACGCAGATCTGAGATTCCCACCCCTTCTCCAAGTGCACTCTCTCTCAGCTCTCAAACCTGATTCCCCCCAGACTTGCTCCAGGGACAAGTCCTAACTAGAACCTATTTCCCACTCTTGCCTTGAAGAACCAAAGATATTGGTTCTTCAATATCTGACATGTGAGGAGGATTTCACAGCAAAGAGACTGACCCCCCTGAGTTTATGTTGCCTGATTTCTGGGTAGCCTGCTTCTTCTCCATCTTTCCATGGCCCCCTCCTCCATCAGCAAGATGACAACAGGACTCCTAGGTGATTCCAACAGGCAGAATGGAATCAACATGTCTAAGTCTAACATTAATACCTTTGGAATGGCAGACCCTGTTTGGTTCTCCTCCAAGATCCAGGCCACCTGAGTGGGCAGAGAGCTGAGTGGGCTGAGACAGAGAACTCCACCCTCTGCTGACCACAGAGAGGCATGGCTGGCTTTGGGAATGGGCCAGGTATCTGTTTCCCGTTTTCATGGCTCTGACGTGTCACATCCCTGCCAACATTATATGGAGTCAGAAGGTTTTCTTCTTCCATCAAAAAAAAAAAAAAATTGAGGAGCAACAGGGGGCCTGATAGAAGAGGAAAAAAAAATTCACACATTCACCCCTGTGAAGAAAGAAACGTGTCCATTCTTGTCTTTTCCCCTGCGGGACTCTTACAGTGTGGGGGCTGGGCATTAACTGGACCTCCCTCATAGCAGCTGAGAAAGACAACGCTGGTGGCTGGAGTTGCAAAGGAAGGGGTGAAGAATGAGGAACATTTATGGGGGATGCGTGCCACTTTCAGACTTGGGAGGTTAAGGGAAGGGCTGGAGAGGGTGACAGTCTACAGCCACCATCTTCCAGACGCCAAGGGGAAAGCAAAACAAAATCAGGAACTCGAGACAAATTGTCTTTGCTGTCAAGGCCAAGCATCTGACTTGGACGCTAATGTGGGGAGAAAATGGATGTTGTACAGAGCCCTCAAAAACAATGACTTCCATGGAGAAGCGTCTTGTTCTTACTCTAGACAGCACCGCTGAGTGCCACTATACGAAGAAACGCGGAGACGTTGAGGGTTGTAATTTTTCTTTGTGGCTAATTAGCTTCTTTTCTTGTTAGTCACTTATGTCTATAGTTTTCAAAATATAGTTTGAACGGAGAAAAATCTGCATTCCTACTGAGTTAATTCTATAACAGCAACTGTACTGTACCTCAGGTACATTTTTCTTAAATTCCCGGCGGAGTTCAATTAAATGTTTATGAGAATGTTCACTCTCCTCCTGCCGTGCAGACAGCTCGGAAGCGACGGAATTAAGCTCCTTCTGGAACAATAAAAAAAAAAAAAAGGAGAGAGAGAAAAGAAAAAGATTTTTTTTCCTCCTTTTCCTTTTTAATCATTGTACAAAACAGCATTCCAAACAAGTTTTCTTAACTTACAAAAAAGCTGAGAAAAGACAGGATATTGACTCCTGGCACAAATGAATAATTTACGAAACTGGGGATGCAACCGAAAAAAATCCAGGACAGCTTTTTTGCTTGTCAGAAGTCAGGCCAGATCAATACTCTCCTATAAAGTTGGGTGGAGTTGTTTTTTTTCATTTCTTCCTTACGCCTCTGCCCCACCTCTTAAATTTCCAAGGGAGTGATGGCATAAGCTTGTCAGTAACTGTAGAAAACATCTCCAAACCGTGTCAAAATAGTAAAGTGCGGCATATTGTATGGGCATATTATAGTGTAAGAAAGTGCTGTCGACAGCTTTCATATATCAGAGGTGGGAACTGTTCCAACTATGACTTACTCACACTTAAGGGTTCATAAATACGCCTTTTAAGATATAGATGGCTTTTTAATTTCAGTAGATTTTGGAAAAATGAAGGTGCCAATAAGAAGCAAGATGACCTTTTGTGTATCCTGCAGTAAATCATTTAAGGTTCACTTCAAGTATAAGAAATATTTCATTGAAGACTGCTGGATTCAGAGCAAAGGATTGGAAGCAGCCTTGCCTGCTTATGTGCAATGAAGGTTTCAGACCAGGTTTTTACAGGATGCACCAAGGAGGGAGAAAAAGAGTGAGGCATGGAAGTGGGGGACGCTCTGGCTCACACATGACAGACAATGTCTGCTGGTCGTACATGTATATTTGATCACCCCTCTCGCAGCTTTCTTCACTTTAACGGTGATAGTTTCACAAGGGGAGTACAATTCACCATGAGTTGTCATGGATTTCATTTGCATAATTCAAGAAACGCTCTGTTTATGTGGTCTGCTGCTTTCTTGCACCATCCCGAGATGGGCTTTTTTCTGGACCATAACTCGAGGAGCATTTCTGTATATATATCACCCGATTATATTCGCAGCAATCAAGCCCCATAATTTCCTAAATCTGGTGATGCAATAAATTTCTGCAATCAGATTTATTAAAAACACACATGCAGATGCGAGAGTGTATTTCGAGGGTGAACTCTTTAATCTAACATATGTATGACGAGGCCTGGTACCGTGTTGAAAGACCCCATTTGTCATCGCTAATACGCATTCATCTTGCACACACAATGAAACACTTTTACCATTAGATAATGAAATAAAAGTACTATTAACCCGCTGCAAATCCTTTTCCCTCTAAGAGACAAAATGCATGGTAATTGTCTTATATCATGTCTGAGAGTCGGTAAATCTGCTCGATAGCAGTTCACCATAGCACCATAAACCTCATACCCACTGGAGGCTGGAGCATCTACCCTAAACCCAGAATAAGTACCTCTGCCTATGAAGCTTTTGGGAGAAATCAGCGAAGGACTTTCTATTTCTGGAGAAATGTCTAACTTCTTTGGAGAATCATGAGACTAGAAGGGAGACTGCTAAGTCACTTCAGTCGTGTCCGAATCTGTGCGACCCCATAGACGGCAGCCCACCAGGCTCCCCCGTCCCTGGGATTCTCCAGGCAAGAACACTGGAGTGGGTTGCCATTTCCTTCTCCAATGCATGAAAGTGCAAAGTGAAAGTGAAATCGCTCAGTCATGTCCGACTCTTAGTGACCCCATGGACTGCAGCCTACCAGGGTCCTCCATCCATGGGATTTTCCAGGCAAGAGTACTGGAGTGGGGTGCCATTGCTTTCTCCAGAAGGGAGAAGGTCCAGGCAAAAAAAAAAAAAAAGTCCTTAAAATAGAGGGGCAAGAGACTTGGAAGTGTGGTGCTCTCCAAGGTTCTGAAATCAACTCTATGCCAGAGCGCTGGGTGCACCAACTCCAAGGTACAGGGACTTCTAGTCCAAACGTCCCAATGAATTATTGAGCCAGGTAAGGGACAAGGTGTCATGGGAGAGGAGAGAGAGAAGACAGCAACAATTTCTGACAGTCTACCAAGGTGATAGAGAAAATAAGGAGATTTCTGGTTTATCATCATTTAAAAATAACTGCAGTTTCCCAATGAAGAAACCATGTGACTGTGACCAAAATATCAAATGACTAGGGAAAGATCTGTGTTTGCAGCAATAAGACTGATCAAAGGTAGACAAAACCCAACTAGGTGGTGCAGCCAGGTGGATAGACCCTCATTTGGCAGGAGGGAAGGAACCAGAATGTCATGGTCAACTGGAGTTGTGGCAGGATGCTCACAGTTTTCCTTAGTTTTTCTCATCTGTCTTGAAGATAAAGGTGTGATTTTTACATTGCTACAGGACAAACAGGACTGAGACTTGGGTTAACATCACAATTTAGAATGATGATATATCTGATACAATGTTCTTATCTCTGGGATACTAACTCTCCCAGCATCCCAGCAACCTCATGGGGGTTTATCTTTGACTCCTTATTTAAAACATCAAACCCAGGTTCCAAAAGGAAATCTCAGAGCAGGGTAAGTCCAACTGTCTGATGTGCTGTACCAGACAAGGACGCCGTACAAGTGCACTAGCTCCCTCTGCCCTAACCGCCCAGGCTGTCAGTGGGTACGAAACTGTCTGCTGCATGCATTCTGTAGACAGAGCGGAGTGAGACTGGATGTGGAACATCAGTAGGCCTCCAACTCCAGCCCCAGGCAAGCCCAGCTCTTGGTGTCTTTGCTGTTCATCCCTAGAGGAGCAGATGATGTGTCTGATGTCCACGTTCTTCTCAACATTGTCTTACATCTACGTTCATCTTTCAACCCTGAATTCTTGCCGCTTTTCTATGGTAAGTACACTAACAACAACAACAATAGTAAATAATCATCGTGCTTTGTGCTAAGTCGCTTCAGTTGTGTCCAACTCTTGGCAACCTGATGGACCGTAGCCCACCAGGCTCCTCTGTCCATGGGATTTTCCCAGGCAAGAATCCTGGAGAGGGTTGCCATGCCCTCCTCCAGAGGATTTTCCCAACCCAGGGTTCAAACTCACGTCTCTTATGTCTCCTGTCACTAGCGTCACCTGGGAAGCCCAAATAAATAATCATAACCATCACTTACTAGGTCGTTACACATACCAGGCATCACGCTAAAGCTCCTTATATACATCATCTCATGCGGTGGACACACTAACATTTTGTAAGTTGATTCAAGCAAGGACTAAGAAACAAATTATAGTCCTAATAATTCAGGTGTGGGTTATAAAGGCAAAATTAAAATGTCCTGCTCTTCACTGGGCTTCTGTTCCTTCCTCACTAGCTGGAGGATGTTCAGGGAGCTGTTTTTAAATGTTATAAACATGTAAAGCATCAAGCACATTACTAACTGTTCAACAAGTGTTGGTTGATATTAAACTTAGATAAACTGAGAGCTCAGAGAACAATCCCCTAGATCAGTGATTCTACGAGTTCTGGATTTCACAGGTTGGTAAAAATCTCACACCCCTTGTTGTTCTTGTCAAGTTGTGTCTGATTCTTTGCGACCCCACGGACTGCATCATGCCAGGCCACCCTGCCCCTCACCAACTCCTGGAGTTTGCCCAAGTTCATGTCCACTGAATTGGTGATGCCATCCAATCACCTCATCCTCTGTCATCCTCTTCTCCTTATGCCTTCAATCTTTCCCAGCATCACACCCCTGCCCCCAAATAAAAAGATGACACAGTATTGCCAAGTTTCACTCTAACAGGCAAAGAAAATAAAAAACCACTCCATCCCACCCTAAAAGACAAGACTACTTAAACATTAACAAAACAAGACGGCCAATGATAGAATTGGTAAGTCTTTTAAAATAAACGTATTTAAATTAAAAAAAGCTCAAAGCCCTGTATTTATTTTGAAGGAATATAAAAAACTCTCATAAACATAAACCAGCACCCGTCTGAAGATGAGTTTTAGAAATAAGTGTCTGAACTCCCAGGCACATACACAGCTTGCAGGGCCTCTTTGATGACCAAGCAGAACTTGGGATCCTCTGCCACCCGGCCCCCAGCCCCCAGCCCTAGGGGAGCCATGATTAACACAGCCCCAGACTTTGGGCCAGGCCCAGGCGGGGAGAAGACTCATCTGATTAACCGGCCATCAGCAGCAGACAGACAGCCCGGAGCCCGGCGCAGACCATTCAAATAATGATCATCATAAACAGCCCATTTGCAACTAAAAAGAAATAATTTTAATGAGCTTGGAGCAGATGATAGATGCAGCTGAGGCTTGGGCCAGTGTGCAGAAAGAAAGGAAGCCGGGGCTGAGCTGCATCCAAGACTAGGAGCAGCAGGAAGAGGCTGGGGTAAGGGAAGAAGGGCTCTTCTAATGGAACCTACGTCTCTGCTGCTTGTCTACACGAAACGCCCACTGTCTGGGAAGTGCTCTTAACTCTGAGAGGGTCTGCCATCACCTTGCTGGGCAACCTTGGAGCTTCCCAGGCACACAGGGTCTTGGAACATATGAGCCAGAAGGAAGTTTTGAGGCTGTCCAGTTCATCGCTGCCTGAACTTCAACCATACACACCACTCTGCATGCATTCTGCCATATTGATATTCCACATGAATTAAACAAAGTCCTTGGTATTTACATTCAAACTGATTCATTTCTTTGTTTTTGCATAACTTTAAATTCAATTTTAAGCTCAAATTTCTTACACCCTTATATACCTTGTTCAGATAGATACACAGAATATTTATGCTCCAAGCACCTTGGAAGGCTCTCCGTACCCTCTCCTAGTTAGTACTCCCTAAATGTAACCATCATTCTGACCCTAGCATCATAGATAAATTTCGCCTGTTTTTGACCTTTACATAACAACCGCTTCTTTTTTTTTTATCCTAAATAAGTACATTTGAAAAGGAAATTCTTTTTATCACTAGAGGACCCGATGCCATGAACAGATGGTAGTCTTTAAAAGTACAATGAAAACAAAGCATTGCTGTTTGTCTTTGTTATAAACGGAGGTTGGCAAGTGCTAGGAAAGTGTTAAAGGGAAAGACTTTCTTCTTGTTCGAATGAGAAGGAATGGATGACCACGGAGAAGGGATGACCGATGCTCCTGACACAAGCCGATCCCTTCTCGTGTCAGGTCTGCTGCTGCTAAGTCACTTCAGTCGTGTCCGACTCTGTGCGACCCCATGGACGGCAGCCCACCAGGCTCCCCCGTCCCTGGGATTCTCCAGGCAAGAATACTGGAGTGGGTTCCATTTCCTTCTTCAATGCATGAAAGTGAAAAGTGAAAGTGAAGTCTCTCAGTCGTGTCCGACTCTTAGTGACCCCATGGACTGCAGCCTTCTAGGCTCCTCGGTCCATGGGATTTTCCAGGCAAGAGTACTGGAGTGGGGTGCCATTGCCTTCTCCCCATGTCAGGCCTACCTGCGGTCATCCCATGTCCCGTCAGTGGAGGTATGTCTGACACTTCAGCTAACATGAATTGAATCTGATTCTCCCATTTTAGAGATGAGGAAACTAAGGCAAAAAACCTTACATTACCTGCCCAGGCTGCATAGCTGGTTAAGAGGCTGGTTTTCCTCAGAGGGAAGGATGGCTCTTGGGTGGTGAAGGAAAACTGGTGGTTATCTACGGGGCCAGAAAGGAAACAGTCTCTGTTCAACTGTGTTTCCCCAACCAGGAAGAATCTGGAATCTTACAAGAATAACTAGTTTTGAAAGAAATTTAACACAGGATCTTGACCTGAAGTGTCAGTGAGGCATAAAGCTTTGAGCTAGATGCATGCTTCTATAGGGGAGACACATGTAAGACGCACAGGGGCTTCCCTAGTGGCCCAACTTGCAGTGCAGCGGGTGTGGGTTTGGTTCCTGGCTGGGGAACTAAGATTCCACCTGCTGCGGAGTAACTGGGTTACTGCGACTAGAGAGCCCATATGCCACAACAAAAGATTTTGCATGACGCAACTAAGACCCGACGCAGCCAAATAAATTAAAAAATATATATATCCTTTAAAACAGCAGTCCCTAACTTTTTTTGGCACCAGGGACCAATTTCAAGGAAGATAATTTTTCCATGGACCGGGGCATGGAGATAGTTTCGAGATGATTCAAGCACGTTACACTTATTATGCACTTTCTAATCTAATGCCGCCACTGATCAGACAGGAGATACTGGTCTGCAGCCCGGAAGTTGGGGACCCCTGCATATGCATATTAGTCCCCCCAGCATGTGCTCACACTCTTCTCAGCTCTAAAGACACCCCTACACTCAGACAATATGCCCCTAATACTAACTCTGCGAAGAGATCTTCTAAAAATGACGCAGTGATTGTTAGGGATTAGGGGTTAAGGAAGCAAGGACCTCAGTTACTCCTTTACTTTGAAGGGGTTGAAACGGTTCTTCAGCATGTCCCTCCCCTGCTCAAAATCTATCTCTGGCTCTCCACTGCTCTAGGACAATCGCCACACTGCCCATCTGGGTGCCACTGGGTCCCTAGTCCTTCCCCCATCTTCCCATCTCTTTGTTTCCTTCCCAACCAGACTGAATTCCTTGTGTAAACCTAAAGGCAGCAGGGTCTCCCAACTTCTTGGCTCAACACACTTAATTCCTTCAGCTCTGATGACCTCACTCTTTCTTTGCAGTTGATCTTTCTCATTCTTTGTGCCTTGGCTTAAATGTCTCCTCTTCCAGGAAGGCTTCCTGGATCCTCCTCTCCAAGTCTGGGCATCACCTTTGTGCCCCTGTTATTCCTTTCTGATATCTGCCACCAGATTTTATTTTTAAAGCCCTAGAGCCTTTTCTCCACATGAAACTTTAAACAGACATTCCTTATAGAAAATAGCTCATGGCTAAAACGTACGCTGTCTATATATATGCTAGTATTTATGGACTGTGCTAAGCAATTTATGTATATTATCTCCTGTAAGGATATATGGATGAAGTGGCAGTTGAGATTCCAGGCCAAGTCTGGAAAAAAAGGATGACCAGTGATTATGACTTTCAATACAGTCACCAACTGCCCCCAACACAAACCTGGAGCTCTGCTTTCTCTTTACTGCGGGGAGATTAAACTAGAGATGTTGTACATTCATCCATCCATCCACCCACCCACCCACCCATGATCTCCAGGGTGCTGGGCATTAGGTAAGAGAAATGAAAACAATGAATCAGATACTGTCTATATCCTCCAAGATCTCTGAAACCAAATAAGACAAGTTAGGGCATAAGTAGTTCTGGTAAAAGGGACAAAGGACATCCAATTAAGACATCAACTCCAGAGCAGAGGTGGAGAAGAGTGAAACCCTGAATTACGCCCTGAACTGCCTCTGTGTGGGTATGGAAACTGATGGGGCAAGGGAGAGGTACGTGTTTTACCTACTTCTACTAGTTAAATCCAGTCGTTATGTGGTTCCCAATTTGGGCAGGGGCTGCTAGGGCCTAGTATGTTACCCAGGCTGGAAGCCCTTTATCCAACATCCATCCTATCACCCAACCAACCATTCATTTATCCACTCATTTCACTCATCCATCCATTCATCCATCTATCTAACAGATCATCTATCTTCCAACTGATCATCTATCCAACTGATCATCCAACATCCATCTATCCAATCACTCACACCCAACCAGCCATCAGTCCATCATCCATCCATCCATCTAATCACACACCCATCCACCCATCCATCTATCTATTTATCCATCCATCCATTCCCATCTAATCATCCATCCAAATCAGTTCTGTCCCAGGTACAGTGCTAGGGTCTAGTATACAGAAATTAACCAATACAGCCCTTGTCCTTGAGGAATGTACAGTGCAGTGGAGGTGACAGGTCAATTCCAACTCCGTGTGTCTAAGTACAACATGAAAAGTACAAATAAAGCATGATGGGGGCACAGAGAGCAAGGTGACTTGCTGTGATTGGCATAGTCACCAAGGTGGGAACATGTGACCTGAGTTCAGGGGATGAGCTGGTTAAGAAGCTAAGCATCCCACACAGAGGAAATGAGATTATTCTGACAGCCCCCTAACTGGACTCTTCGTTCCTGCCTTTAGTGTTTTTCTTAACATGTATCACTATCAAATACACTGTGTGTTTTATTTACTAGAATGAAAACTCCAAGATAGCAAGACAGAGATTATGGTGCTTCTTATCCTCAGTGCCTAGAATAGTTTCTATTTTTCACATAGTAGGCACTTTAGAAATGCTTGTTGGTCAAATGAATGAATGATATGTGTCAGAAGCCCTGAAACAGCCTGCTCTGTCTGGGGAACAATGATAATATTCAGGGACCACAGACCTGTGTCCAAATTCTGGCTCTGACTCCCTCACTAGCAGTATGACAAGATATTCAACCTTAGTTTCAGTGTCTGTAAAACGGGGATAAAAATTTGTGCCCAAAGGGTTACTGAGAAAATCTCTTGAGAACCAGACTGTAAGTAGGTAAAGTGCTTGGCACAGTGTCTTAGGATCTTCAGTGTTCATACTCTTTTCAATGGTATCTCAGTCCTTATGGGTGAGGACTGTGCCCGTTCTGTTCACAACTGTAGCCACCAGTTCTAACTAAACACCAGTTGCATGAAGGCACTCAAAAAACACTTGAGAGTGAGTGGCTGTTAGTAGATACAAGCATGAGAAGCGCTCTGTGGCAGGAGCAAGGTGGGGTCCTCTATGAGGGGCCAAACAACCCACGCTGCATCTCAGGTCCATGCAACCATTCCGGGCTTTGCCATCAGAGTCTCAGGCTAACACCGAGGAGGGTTTCTGGGGATGCTGTTGGGCATGATGGGAATGTCACCTTCAGAGTGGCCCTAGAGATAGGCCCTAGACGTAGCCCTAGGGGGCTGAGGGATGACCTGGGACAAAGGGCATATGCTGGCTGGCCATGAGCAAAAAGACAAGACGGATGGCTCTGTAGCCTGCTGAGATGGATAACTGAGCCTCGGCTGAGAGACAGACTGGGTTACCAGAGTCATCCATCACTCCCTGTATCGTATGTAAATTTCAGATGCCAAGATGTATTGGGCCAATTATCTGACAGCCAGGGCAAGGGGCGGTGCCTATGAAAAACAGCTCTTAGCCAAGCTGGCTTTACTGAATTCCATCAGCTGGGCTGGGGTGACAGACAGTTCACACTTGGGTCACAGAGCCCATTGACAGGACTGTGGCCAAACCATGAGGCCTGGGTGTGTGGGTGAGGCTGCCAACAACTTCTAAGCAAACTCCCAGTGCAGTGATAATAACAACGGTATAATAACTGTCCCACAGAGGGTTTTCTAGGTCCATGTTAACTGGCATACAAAGGTTCATTTAGTTTTCCCAGCAGTGCTTGGCATGCAGTGGATGCTCTAGAAACATCTGCTGAGGGAGCAAATGAATGGTCCTGCAATGCAGGTTCCATTTTACACGTGGTACCTGTGGAGAAACAAAGCCACTTGCCAAGATCACACTTTCTTTGGGATTCTTTCCTCCAGATGCTCATGGGGCAACCTTTCCCTGACTTGTGTGTTCCAGACAAGGACTCATGTGGCCTGAAGACCAGGAGCACGGCTGGGCCTGGTCTGTCTGTCTGTCCACCTGTCCATCCCTCCATCCGTCCACTCGTGCAGTTACTCAATGATAGTTTAAATGTCTACAATGCTGCCCCAAACAAGTCAGACCCAAGTCCTGCCTGCACAGAGTATTCGGTCCCGTAGGGCACACAGACAATTAAAACTGTGGCCCACCAGACTTCCCTCGAGGCTCCCAAAGTTCTGGTTTCATTGTCAATTTGCTTGTAGCTGGAGGCAACCCAGAGCCCACGCTGGGCAGGCAGAGTGGGTTCGAGTCCAGACGTTCTTACTTACTGGCTCTGTGAGTCTGGGCAGACCCCTGGCCTCTCTGCACTGAGGATTTACTGCTGTAACATGGAGTCATGGCATGTCTTCCCTCTCGGGGGTGCAGGCGGGGTGACAGGCCTGTGGCCAGCAGGGGGTCCAGGGTGCAGGAGGTGCTTGGGTGCTCAGAGGCCACAGCCAGCCCTGAGCCCTGAGGAGGCAGCAACCCTCCCTGCCCTGGTACTGGGCTGAGCCCAGGGCTGCCGTGTAGATGCTGCTCTCACCAGCAAACCCTGGCGGCTTGATTCACCACTTCTCACCCTCTCTGCCGCTACCATCTGGGTGACCAGAGGCGCCTCCGCAGCGGGCGCCCCACTGCGCCATCGCCTGTACAGCCCTCCCCACCAGCAGCCACAGGCATACTGTCAACCCCAAGGCACATCCTGTGCCTCCTCTGCTCAAAACCCTTCCATAGCTGTCCCCTGACTCAGCATCAAGGCCAAACTGCTCATCTCAATGTCAAGGGCCCACAGGACTTATTTCTGTCCTCACTTCCTTCTACTCTCCTCAGTCATTCGCCAGCCACACAGGATCTTTGCTGGCTCCTGAACACATGTAGTACATTCCTGCCACAGGGCCTTTGTAGTGGTTGTTCCCTCTGTCTGAAATACTGTATTTTTTTCATTCCACATGGGTCTTTTTCTTGCCTCCTCCGAGTCTCAGCTCTTACACCATCTTCTCACCTACCATCCTATTTAAAAAAGCAAGCAAGCACCTCCTCCTACCTCACCTGCTCTTCTCTCTGCTTATTTCTCTAAATGGCAGTTGTCATCAACGCATTTAAGTAGTTACTGCCCTATTTATTTATTGCCTTGAGTGTCAGCTCCAGAAGGACATGGGCTTTGTTTGTTTGGGTCACTGCTGTATCCCTGACGCTCGGTACAGAGTAGGTGCTCAACGTTTGTTGAATGAAAGAATGAATGTATGAATAAAGGAAAAATGAAAGGCATGCTGGCCAAGCCCAGCCCCAGCCCTCTCCCCTCAGCACTTGCACCCCCATTTCCAAGGTCCCCCCCCCACCCCCAAGCATCAGCCAGGAAAACAAGCCAGTTCCTGCTGCAGGCGGGACCTGGAGGTGGCTGTCCTTGAGAGAGGATGCCAATCAAACGCCTAATTATCTCGCCACGAACCTGGGAGCCACATCCGATCACTTCCTCCCGCCCTTGATTGCTGCTTTATATCCTGGAGTTCTCAGATGCAAAACCTTGCCGGGAAAACAAGGTAGTCCCGCCCCCACTCTGGTGGCCGCTGCGGCCAGGGAGCCCACTATCTCCTCTCAGTGCTCACACAACCGGTCCAGCTGGGTGAGCTGGCCGGGCAGCTCCTCTCTGTGCTCTTCCCTCTCCTTTGTTATAAAGGGGGAGGGGTCACACGAAGAATCACTCAGTCACTCATTTCAGTGTTTACTGAACACCTACTATGTGCCACGCCCTTGCCAGGTGCCACAGTGGTGCTTACGCATCATATCCCAGGAACTAACTGGTAACTTTTCATGGTTGACCTATTGGCCTAGCGCCTCTTTTAACCCCTTTTGCAGGCAGGGAAATCAAGCCTCAGAGATGTTAACACTCATCCAAGATTGTTATCAATCAGGCAAAGGCAGACCTGGGCCTTGTAACCTGGTCCCCTCTTCTCCAAACCATGGCACCGATGCCAAAGTTTGTGCCATTCTAACATGATTTCTCAGAATAGCCTCTTTTTTTGAAGTGCAGGAGCAGACTGAGCATTGGAAGAAGCTCTGTGGCAACCTTAGAAAGCTCTGGAAAAATTTACTGCTGTACAGTGCTAAGGTATACAATCCAAGTGGGGAAGAAAGTGCCTGCTGTGTGCTAGATGAGGGTCTAGGGGCCTCAAGCAGCTCAGTGGTCGAAGAGGATGATCACACATACCGTTCTCGACATGTCCTGGGGGAAGTGCACTGGGAGAGGGCTTCAGCTAACAGGAGAATATGGCACCAGCACCTGGGAGAAGCACTGGAGGAGGAAGGAGCCATGGGCAAAGGCGTGGAGGCAGGGGAGTGGCTGACCACCTAGACGCACAGTAGGAATTCATGTGGATTTGGGTTGGAAAGCCATGAGATCAAGGCAAGAAGGAATTGGTAGCCACAGAGAACTGCTGAGCAGAAGAGAGGCGCTTGCTTCGGGCAGCTCTGGGAAGCCTCAGGGGCAGGGGAATGAGCCTGGAGGCCGGGAGAACAGAAACACCACCTCCTGCTATGCATCAAGTGGGTGAACGTGAATGGGGGCAACAGGCAGGAGAGACAGGGGGTGGATTTTAGGGACCCACTGGAAAGAAACTAATGCCATTTGGCAACTGGGAGGATCAGCCAGAGAAGTTGTTTTTCTAAAAAAGTCCTTCAAACCCAAAAAAATAAATATTTCTTTTGCCTGCACTGGGTCTTAGTTGAGGCTCACAGGATCTCTGTGTGGCATTTGGGCTTCTTAGTTATGGCAGGTAGGATCTAGTTTCCCGACCAGGGATCACACCTGGCCCCTGCACTGGGAGCACGGAGCCTTACCCACTGGACCACCAGGGAAGTCCCAACCAGAGAAGGTTGAGGGTAAGATGGAGGAAAACCCTCAAATGAGGGGCAGCGGCAGGCCAAGGAGGGCTCCACCCCAGGAGTCCTCGGGTCCTCCACCACTTGTCCCCTGATTTGCTGTTGATGTTGGCAAGTGCCAGTCCTCCTGCTGCCCACAGTTTCATTGGTTAAATAAGAGCCAGGCTGTCGGAGCAGTTACTGAGAGGACCTGAGAAATCTGTAGCTGCAAATTCTCCCTGAACAAATGGGAGGAATTAGTGTTTAACAAATGCCCTGTGCAAACTAGTTTGTAAGCGTGAAGATAAACATTTTTAAGGACAAATATTTTGTAGGGGTCACGAGGAGGAAAAGGGAGCCAGAGTTCACACAAAAAGCTCCCCTTTCTGCTGCTGTTCCTAATCCATGGGGACACACCCCTTAAGACCAGTCCTCACTTGGATGCAACTCCTACACCGCGGCTCTCCTTTCTAGCGTTGGAAGACATCTGCTGAGTGATGCCATCTCCAGGAAGAAGTCCCACACTGAATAGGGGTTGCCCAGGCAGGGTCGCCTGTGGGTCCCTAGTAGCCTCCTACTAATCAGATGACCCCACGCCTGAGTACCTTGTCCCAGCCTATCACCAACATCTCCATAAAAAGTCTAATTGGCTGCTTCCTGTCCAGGGTGCGCGTCTTATTTCACACCAAATTGTGTAAGGTCCTCGATATACAATTCTTCTGCTTCCAGTGAAATGGAGGGAAGGGAGGAGGGAGAGGAAGAGGAAGACTACATTTCATTTTTGAATCAACAGCCCTTTTCGTCTACATACATTTTATTAAAATGTTCATCACCCACATTATGTGCATTTCCCACAGAGCTGACTTTAATTACCTGAAGCTGTACCCAGGGCCCTGCCTGCCTTGGTGGCATAGTAAATAAAGTGACGGACAGGAAGGCCTACCTGACAAGGTATTGCCCTGACCAGGAAAGTTCAAGGACAAGACACTAACCCTTTCTGCAAAAGGGGATGTCCTTTTCTCTCCCCAAACCACGAAAGGCCATGTCCCAAAACAACACAGGCGAGACCCTTCTCTCCAAATGTTCTCTCCCCAGATCCAAAGAGACGTTCATCTCTCCATTTGGAAGCATAACAGAACTTCCCCCTACCTATGGACACACACAGTCTGAACAGAATTGAATTTTACTGTATTTATTGACTAAGGGAAAACTGGAGAATGACAAACTGGCCTATCCTGGACCAGAGACTTTCTTTCTGCAGAGCCTAAAGGGGCCCAGGACACAGGATACTCATTTTCCCAGTCTATGGGCCTATGGAAAGACTGAGGAATGCGGGCTGGGTTCCAATCCTGATTCTTCCACTCTCTCTAGCTGGAAGATCTTAATGCCTGAGCCTCAGTTTCCTGATTTGTAAAATGGGGATGACGCGCGTGAGCAACGTCTCAGCTGGAGATGCAGACTGGACTTCAGGCTGAGCTACCTAGAAAGAGGACTGAGGAACAGTGCAGATTTCAGGGAGGGCAGCGGCTCTGCAGCCCTGGGTCCAAGCTTCCCTGTTTCTTTTGTGAGCTCTGATCTGGCCAAGACACAGCCCTTCCCCAAGCCTCCGTTTCCCCACTTGCAGCAAGAGGATAATAATAAGAAGAAGAAATGAATCCCAGGCACATCTTACTCTTAAATACCTCTAACTGTCCAGAAATAATAACCGCCCCTGCCGCCGCCTTCATCCAAGCTGCCATCATCCCTCGCCTGGACTATTTCCGGGGCCTCTTTCCTTCCCTCCCAGCTCCCACCCTTACCTGCTACAGTCCAATTTCCAGGCAGCAGCTGGAGTGTGCTGTTCAAAACATGAATCAGCTCCTGCCTCTTCCTAGCTTGAAACTCTTCCATGATTTATTTGCCTTGGGCTTAAGGGTGGAATCCAGTCTCCCCCACGACAGCCTACAGGGTGCAGCCACTGCTCAAGGTTCCAGTTTAGGTGTGCTGGACATCTCTCCCCAAACCTAAGCATTCCAGACGCTCTGACGGCTCCTGTCCCTCAACATGCCAGCCTCTCTTCCACCCCTTGGGGCATCTGCCCAGTTTCCTTTATCTGCAATCCCCTCCCATTCTCTCAACTCTGGCACTCCCTTAGTGAGGGTCATGCTTGCCCCTACTCCAAACTCTAAAGGACATCCACCCTCTCCTTGCTCCTGTTTGATAGAGCATCCATCAGCATTTACATAGACAAAGGAAAACTAAAAGCTCCAGGAGGGCAGGACTTGTGTCTCTCTTGTCCAGCACCTGGGTCCGTGCCTGGTGTAGAGGAAAGCTTAATTCTTTGAATGAGTATTCACTTCACTGAATTTCTCTGCACATCAAATGAATATAAAGCACATGAAGAGACTTTGATAGCTACAAATGCTTCACACAAATAAAACAAAAATAACAATTCCTTAAGAATAGAAATATTAATACCTTACTTTGGAGGCAGGAATGAGTGAGAATAAAGAGGAAAGAAAGAATGAGAATAAAGAGGAATGAAAACAGAAAAGTAAGGGTGGGAGAAAATTCAGGATTAATGAGATGGAACTATTGAGTTCCCCACCAGAAGACAGTTTGGGGTGTTCTCCCACCACCCCTGGGAGGCTGCATTGCTGCCTGACAAGTTAGCATGTCCTGATAGTTCAGAGCCTGTTGTTGTTTAGTCACTAAGCCATGGTTGACTCTTTGTGACCCCATGGATTGTAGCCCACCAGGCTCCTCTGTCCATGGGATTTCCCACGCAAGGACACTAGAGTGCGTTGGCATTTCCTTCTCTAGGGTATCTTTCTGACCCAGGGATTGACCCTGTGTCTCCTGCATTGGCAGGTGGATTCTTTACTGCTGAGCATTACTTGGATGAAAATTCATTCACATTTTAAAGCCACATTCTTAACTGTGTAAACCTAAGTTGTGGGGGTCCCTTCACGTGGACCTGGTCGGGGCTGGTGGTGGGAGGTGGTCCTGGTCTGGCTGACTCGGCCAATGCTCATCCATTCCACACCCACTTCGGTGACTGCCAGCCAGCCCAGACCAGTTCCCGCTGAGATGAAGCAACGTGTTCAAAGGAGCGGAAAGCCAGCTCTTCCCTCACACAAAACAGGTCGCTGTTGACATTGAACCTGATGCTATTGTCAAACCACACTTTCTAAATTAGACTGTTTTTCTTTCCAGGAAACCTCATGCTGCTTACATCCCGCTCATCAACAAGCCGATGGCATTCATTCCTTCCTTCATTCATTCGTCAAATAAGCAGCTGAGTGCCTATTCTGCGCCAGGCACTGTCCCAGGCACCTGAGACCCAGCAGCGGCTGCAGGAGACAAGGTCACTGCTTGCGTGGTGCTGAGTCCAGCACCTTATCTTCCACAGATGAAGGCATGGAGTCAGGGCTTACAAGGCATTTATACAGCCTTGGGGACTGGACAGAATAACAACAACAATAAAGATAACAATAAAAGAAGATGATACTTTTTTGCCCAGACTAAGAGGCAGATACCACGTTAGGGGATTTATGACCATTCTACTATAGATATAGAAAGTAGATCCATGAAGTCCTGGGGCTAGGAGTGGAATAAAAAAGATATTTCTGGGGCAATGGAAATGTTCTAAAAATTGGATTATGGTGATAGTTGCACAGCTCCATAAATACTAAAAACCACTGACCTGTACTCATATAATAGGTAGATTTTATTGTACATAAATTATACCTCAATAAAGTTGCTTAAAAAAAAGTCAAGGGGCTTCCCTGGTGGTCCAGTGGTTAGGAATCCACCTGCCAATGCAGGGAACACAGGTTCAATCCCTGGTCTGGGAAGATCCCAAATGCCAGCCCACCCGCCTTGAAGCCTGTGCTCCGCAACAAGAGAAGCCACCAAAATGAGAAGCCTGAGCACCACAGCAAAGAGCAGCCCCCACTCTCCACAACTAGAGAATGCCCTCAGGCAGCAATGAAGACCCAGAGCAGCCAAAGAAAGAAATCAGGAGGTAGGGAAAGCTGTGTTCAGCTACCACATAAAGCGCATGCTAACTTTCTTTCCAGAGCCCTCTTCACCTTTGCACTGGACCATCATGACAAAAAGGAACACTTATAGACAAGGAACTGGGTGTCAAGTCATTGGGCTTCCCTGATAGCTCAGCTGGTAAAGAATCCGCCTGCAATGCGGGGGACCTGGGTTCGATCCCTGGGTTACGAAGATCCCCTGGAGAAGGGAAAGGCTACCCACTCCAGTATCCTGGTCTGGAGAATTCCATGGACTGTGTATAGTCCATGGGGTTGCAAAGAGTTGGACACGACTGAGCGACTTTCACTTCACCCGAGTGCCACTGGGTATCAGGCTCTGTGATCAGCATTTTACCTGAAGCGGTTATAAGTATTTCCGTATCACAGACGGCAAACCTGAGGGCTCAGAGAATGTGCCTCCCTGGCTCAAGGATGCAGCACGGTGAAACCAGGGTTCAAACCTGGGTCTGTGTGCCCTGCCTCTCACGGTCCAGAGGCTGCTGCACCCAGTTCTCCCAGCGATGCTAGTGGGAGCACAGAACAACAAACTCCATTCTGTGTCCTCGAAACCTCAAGTTAGTGGCTGGTGCTCCGTGCCAGTTCCTTGTGTCACCTGACAATCTGTTGGCCAGGATCCATGAGGTCAGTTTTAGATGATTTCAATTCTAAAGCAATGTTTAGTGTGTTTCTTTTTTTCCCCCCTAGGGGTTTATAAACTCTGTCTTTTCTGCATCAGGTTGAAACTTAGAATACAGGTTGTCAGCCAACATGCCAGGCATTTTTCTAAAAATAATCCAAATTGGTTAAGCCATTTTTAAGCAATAGAACAGTCAGTGGAGGGGGGAAAAAAAAGTTGCTGGGCAGGAGGAGTGAGGAATTTTAAAGTGGTTTCAGACACTTTTTTTTTTTTTTTGGAACAGGTTTAAAATAAAGGTCTTGTTTGGTTGAAAAGGACATGGACCAGTGGATGCAGGTACAGACCACGGAACAGTATGTGATTTTCCCTGGTGCCTCAGGCCTCAGACAGGGTCCTCAGGGTTGGCATTTCAACACTCCTGTGTGTGTGTGTGTGTGTGTGTGTTTCCAGAACATCTCATGTGGAGGGATGGAGAGGAAAGGACAAAGCGGGGAGGGGAGAGGGGGAACAGTAGAGATACAGGACTTTCTTTAGGAGCTGGGGGGACCTGGGAAGGGGAGACCCAAAGGGCAGACATACCAAGGCTGGAGTTTGCTGTGCTCTCTCTGGCAGGACCACCAGGTGCTGATGGTCTTCTCAAAATGGACCTGCCCCATAAAGTCAAACCCTTCTTTGAATGCACATTCATTCAATATGCTTCAAGCACCTACATCAAGGACCTGTTTCCAGCAGACCTCACAGAGCTTACAGGTGAGGGACAGGGTGATAGCAGGGGATGAAGGGGTGGGAGACAAGTGTCCCAGAGAAAGGGAGCAGCTATACTCAGCTCTGGCTCATTGGTGCCACAGAGAACTGTGGGCTCAGCAAGGCTGGAGGGTTTGATTCTACAGAAAAGCCTAAATCCAGATTTTTAATTTGAAAAGCTCCTGATTTTTAATTGTTGGCAACAAATTCAGATAAAAATTTAACAATGCAGTCTGTGCCAAACAAAACAGATTTACTGGGGGATTTGGACCCTGGCCTGCCAGTTTGCAAACTCCAGTCTAGCCTGTTAATTACAAGGGATGAAGAGAATAATAATAACAAGGATGGCTCACATTTGCAGTGTACTTATCACGTGCCTGGCCCATGCTAAACAACACTGTGAGGCGGGCAGTGCTATTATTGCCTTTTTTACAGAGGAGCACCTTGGGGTACAGAGAGATTAAGTCATTTGCTCAGGGTCACACAGCTGAGGTGGCAGGGCTGGATTCCAGCCAGGAGTCTGGCTCTAGAGCCTCGCTTTAACCAAGAGCCAATTGTAAGCTAGGTGGCCAATGGTACGACATATCCACGATGTCCTGTGGCACCAGAGACCCCTGGAGATGAGGGGTCCTTAACATGCCAGTTCATCACTCCCACCTCTTATAAATAGGTCCCAGAGAGGTTGAGGAGGCTGACAGCAGACTCCAGAATATAGGTTTCTCTCACTGGTCATTCCATCCTGGGACTCCCCTGGCCCAGATCTTCAGGAGGACCTGTGTTCTTCCCAGATGGGTGCCCACTGCCCACTGGAACCAGCTCCCCCAGCTCTCAAAGCCCTGAGGAGAGGGGGCAGAGCTGACTGCCCTCTAGCCAGCACGAGGTCCCCCAGCCTGGCTGGCGCACCACCCCCACACCTCCAGTTCCTTCCTCCCAGGATCCCAAACAAGGGAGCCTGTTCACAGCAGAGTGCTCGTTACCATTTGCATCCCGCCTTTATCCAGCAGATGTGCGGCCGTTACAATAGCGGGAGAGAAAATAGAAAGAAATTTCGGAATTTGTTCTCCAAAGATATTCAAATTAGTTAATCAAGGGGCTTCTTATTGCTTCTCCTCTTCCCCCCCCAACAGCTATCCATGAGGATAATTGATCAGCTGCTAATAACTGATTACACTTCACAAGTGTTTTCTTATGCCCATTATCAGAGTGTTTAAAGACATTTTGTAAAGTTCTAATTATTTCAAATTGTTCCACTGTAGAAAATACCTTGGAACAGTCAGTCGTTGGCTGCGCCAGGGACGCTTTTGCTGGGTCTGAGGGTATTTGTAGGCACTGGTCAGAGGCCTGGGTAACTCCATACCCACCTCTCTCCCACTCCTGCCTCTCTCTTCCCTCCTCTCATCCATTCTCCACAGAATTACCAGGGCGCTGTTCTCCAACCACCATCCTTTAAAGACAACCCAGGTCCAAGCTCCTTAGCGCACACTCATTCACTCATCCACGCCTTCATTGTTTCATTTAACACAGCACTTCTCAAATTCTGTCATCTCAGGACCTTTCTGTACACTTAAAAATGACTGAGGCCCTCAAAGAGCTTTGTCTACATAGGTTATGAAAGTGAAAGGGAAGTCGCTCAGTCGTGTCCGACTCTTTGCGACCCCATGGACTGTAGCCTAGCAGGCTTCTCTGTCCGTGGGATTTTCCAGGCAAAGCGTACTGGAGTGGGTTGCCATTTCCTTCTCCAGGGGATATTCCCGACCCAGGGATCGAACCCAGGTCTCCCTGACCAGGGAAGCCAAAGGTTATAGCTTATAGCAATCAATATTTACCATGTTCAAAATTAAAACTGAGAAAATTTTATTTTTTATTTATTTTTTTGGCCCCACCGCATGCAGGATTTCAGTTCCCCAACCAGGGATCGAATCCATGCCCTCAGCAGTGGAAAGGCAGACCAGGGAATTCCCCAAACTGAGAACATTTTAAAGCACAAGCATATACATAAAGACACTCCATTAGCCATTGGGGTGATGACATTGTCACAGACCATGTAGCTTCTGGAAAATCCCACCATGCATTCTCTCACAAGGCACATGTTAGATAAAAGCTGGGGCTCTGGGCTCTGGGGGTGCTATAAGTGCAGGGGTGAAGCAGATAAGAGTTAATTCAGGCTGCCACAGAGGAGCACACGGACACGGGCGGCACACCTGCCTTCCTACCGCCTCCACTCCTCCCGGCTGCGGGCCTGGGATCAGCCACCCTCAGAGGTGCGTTTTTATGAAGATACAAGGGATCTGTGGATCTGCTAGTAATGCCAGGCAGCTCTCTAGAGGCCCAAGAAAGATGAACTAATGTAGTAGCCAAAAAACATCAGAGTGGGGAAAGATGTCAAAGGACTATCAGGGTTAAGTGGACACCCTGGTTTGAGCAGCTGGGGTCATGGGCAGGGGCAGTGGAGGAGGAGTGTCCACCGTGAACATGGCAACAGTTCCCTGACCTAGGAAGGCCAGTGACAAGAGTGTGAGTGTGTAAATGAACAAGAAGCTCAAGAGATGATCCTTCCAGTGACAGACTCCAAGTTGGTTATGACAGGTAAAGTGGGAATCTCTGCCCTTAACCCTCTGCATTCCTAAGCGATAAACTGCATTGAAAAGAACAGGTAAAATAAAAGTAAACAGGTAAAGCCACAGAGTGGGAGAAGGTTTGTGCGATTTACCTAATAAAGGACTATATCTAGAATCTGGAAATCCTAGAACCTCAATGAGAAAAGGATAAATGACCTAATAGAAAAGTGAGCAAGAGGCTTGAAACCAGTGCCTCCCCAAAGAGGAGAGCCTAATAGCAAACAGCACATGAGAAGATGTTCAACCTCACTGTCATGAGGGAAATGCAAAGTTAAATCAGGAGACAGTTCTACATCCTCACCAGAATGGCTGAAATGAAAGATAATACCAAGTGCTGGTAAGGATACGGGGCAACTGGAACACACAGATACTGGTGGGGTGTCCGTTAACATCTGGGAAAGCTACTTGGCAGTGTCTGTAGCCAGCAATGCCACTCCTGGGCACCAGCCCCAGAGAAATATGTTCACCAAAATAGAGCCTCACTATTCAAAGCATGGCCATGGACCAGCAGCACTGGCATCACCTCAGAACTTAGGACCCCCAACCCCCACCCAGACCTGGGGTTCCCAGCCACCCAGAAACATCTCCTGTACTGGGGGTCCAAAGTGTAACAAGATCTCCAGTGATTCACGAGTACATTAAAGTTTGAGAAGCACTGGTTTGCCGTGTTTGTAGAAGCACTATTCATAATAGCCCCAAACTGGGAACAACACAAATGCCCATTAACAGTTGAATGGGTAAATAAATGTGCAATATATTCACCCAACAGGAATACTACAGGACAGCCAGGAGTATGAATGAACTTCAACAACAAACAACAATACGGATGAATCTTATAAAAGTAACGTCGAGCAGAAGAAGCCACGTGCAGAAGCGTACACCCTGTCAGATCCCATTTACGTAAGGTACAGAGACAGACAAGACAAAGCCATGCAGGGGAGAAGTCAGGAAGAGTGCTTGCATGGGAGCGGGGCAATGGAAGGAGCACAGGAGATGTTTCTGGGTGGCTGGGAACGTTCTGTTTCTTGATCTCAGTGCTGGTTCCACGGGTGTGTTCAGTTGTGGCAAGTCATCGAGGGGCACCCTTACAATTTGTACATTTGTCTGAGTGGATGTTCAGTGGGGGAGGGAAGAAAGGAGAGAGAGAGACAGGAGAAGGAGGATCAGCTATTTTCCTTCCATCCAAAATACTCTTGGGGCTTCCCTGGTGGTCCAGTGGCTAAGACTCTGTGCCGCCAGTGCAGGGGGTCCGGGTTCAGTCCCTGGTCCGGGAACTAGATGCCACATGCAGCAACTAAGAGTTTGCATGCCACAGCTAAAAAAAGCCCACATGCAGCAAGAAGAGCGAAGATCCCCCACGCAGCAACTAACACCTGGTGCAGCCTAATAAATATATAATTTAAAAAAAACTCTGCAAGATACTCTTGAATCTACCCATGTCTTGCCATCTCTGCTGCCACCAAGCCCCCATCACTGCTTGCTGGCACTGATGCAGTAGTCAGTCATGGGTCTACTTCTGCCCCTCCTTCCCTATGATCAGTTCTGCCTTGGCACCTAAGGGTGCTTTCACAAACATGAAGCAGATCCTACTACTCCCAGGCTGAAAACTCAGCAGACTTTCTGCTGCCCCTGAGGCCTGGCCTATGCCAGCACCTGGCATACAGCGTGCCTGTCTCCTTGGGCAGAAGGAAAACAGCTTGCCTCCTCTCCCACTGCTTTCCCTCCCCATATTCCACAATCCTCTTCTTTCTCCACCATTTCTCACCTGCTTTTTATTTTTGATGTTGTGGATACTTCGTGATAGTAACCTATTTATTTGTTTTTAAAGTATTTTTATTTTTATTTCTTTTTCCTGGCTGCACCACACATCATGTGCGTGCATGCGTGCTAAGTCACTTCAATCTTGCCTGACTCTTTATGATCCTATGGACTGTAGCCCGCCAGGCTCTTGTCCATGGGATTCTCCAGGCAAGAATACTGGAGTGTGTTGCCATGCCCTCCTCCAAGGGATCTTCCAGATCCAGGGATCAAACCCTCGCCTCTTATGTTTCCTGCACTGGCAGATGGGTTCTTTACCACTGGCACCACTGCGAGGCATGTGGGATCTTATTTCCCTAACCAGGGATCCAATCTGTGTCCTCTGCATTGGGAGCACAGTCTTAACCAACGGACTGCCAGAGAAGTCCCAGCAGCCTATTTACTGAGGTGGAATATCCACTTAGAAAACTGCACACAGTAGGTGATCAATAAATACTTGCAAGAGAGGAGCTCAAGCACCCAAAGGCATATTTACCAAGCATCCCAGGCACCTCTTGACATTCAGCTGTCACTGATTTTAATGGCTGGGCCACAGTCTTACTGGCCCACTTAAAGTTTTGAAAATATGTCCTTGAGGGACACAGGAAAAGGAGACAGAAAGGCCAAGTTTAAAAATACTCAGTAAACTACTGGATCGATGGCTTTTAAGTTGTGGGGTGACCAGCAACTGTACTCACCCAGGGCTGTTGGACCTAGGCCCCTCAGCCAACCTGAGCAAAGGGCAGCTTTGCCCTGGGAAGTGGGGGTGATGTGGCCATTGCGGGGGGCCCAGTGAGAGGTCTGGGGGTCACCTGGCCTTCTGAGGAGCACTGGAAATGGCTTTCAGCCTCCTCTAACGGCTCAGCCCTGGAAAGAGTGGGCTGTCTTACAGGGTGGGATGATTGCTAACGTTGCCAACACCTGCCCTACCCACCTACTTCATGGAAACTGAAAACGGACTGTGATTCCCTTGGGGCAGATGAGGGACCCATCAAGCCGCCCAGGGCTAATTTGAAAGGTTCTCAATAGCAAGACAATCTGAGCATTAAGAAGGAAAGTAACTGCAAAGGACTGAAATACATCAAAGTGGATGGATTCATAATAACAGGAGTTCATAGTAACACTAAAAACAGAAAACTTTACTGGTCACATTGGAGGATGCTGGGGAACCAACTCATTGCTTTGAAATCTGATAAATAAAAGAATCAAACTTGCATTTTTGTCTTTCCTGCAATCTGCACCCAGGGGTGGCCAAACAGCAGAGAAGTTTCTCTCAATAGAGACATTCCAGCTAGTAAACAGGAAGGAATGATAGAAATAGATCACTGCAGCTGAGGGCCTCTGAGGACTGCTAAGTTACCCTGTAAACCTTGACAACACTCACTCATTCCAAACACCTACTCAGTGCCAGGCACTCTTTTCATTTAATCCTCTACTCTCTAGGGTGATATTACACTCCCTGTTTCACAAGGAAGCTAAAGTAAGCGAGGTCAAGTTGCTTGCCTAAGAATACACAGCAAGTGAGAGGCAGAGATGGGATTTGAACCCAGAAAGTAATCAATGCAAAGAAATAGAGGAAAACAATAGAATGGGAAAGACTAGGGATGTCTTCAAGAAAATTAGAGATACCAAGGGAACATTTCATGCAAAGATGGGCTCGATAAAGGACAGAAATGGTATGGACCTAACAGAAGCAGAAGATATCAAGAAGAGGCGGCAAGAATACACAGAAGAACTATATAATAAAGATCTTCATAACCCAGATAACCACGATGGTGTGATCACTCACCTAGAGCCACACATCCTGGAATGTGAAGTCTAGTGGGCCTTAGGAAGCATCACTATGAACAAATCTAGTGGAGGTGATGGAATTCCAGTTGAGCTATTTCAAATCCTAAAAGATGATGGTGTGAAAGTGCTGCACTCAGTATGCCAGGAAATTTGGAAAACTCAGCAGTGGCCACAGGACTGGAAAAGGTCAGTTTTCATTCCAATCCCAAAGAAAGCAAGGACAAAAAATGCTCAAACTACCGCACAATTGTACTCTTCTCACATGCTAGCAAAGTAATACTCAAAATTCTCCAAGCCAGGTTTCAACAGTACGTGAATCGAGAAGTTCCAATGTTCAAGCTGGATTTAGAAAGTCAGAGGAACCAGAGATCAAATGGCCAACATCTGTTGGATCATTGAAAAAGCAACAAAGTTCCAGAAAAACATTTACTTTTGCTTTATTGACTATGTCAAAGCCTTTGACTATGTGGATCGCAACAAACTGTGGAAATTCTTCAAGAAATGGGAAACAAGACTACCTTACCTGCCTCCTGAGAAACCATATGCAGGTCAAGAAGTAACAGTTAGAACCGGACATGGAACAAACATGGAACAACAGACTAGTTCCAAATTGAGAAAGAAGGAAGTCAAGTCTGTATATTGTCACCCTGCTTATTTAACTTATATGCAGAGCACATCATGCAAAATGCTGGGCTGGATGAAACACAAGCTGGAACCAAGATTGCTGGGAGAAATATTAATAACCTCGGATACGGAGATGACACCACCCTTATGGCAGAAAGCGAAGACTAAAGAGCCTCTTGATGAAAGCAAAAGGAGAGAGTGAAAAAACTGGCTTAAAACTCAACATTCAAAAAACAAAGAACAAGTCATCCGGTTCATCACTTCATGGCAAATAGATGGGGAAACAATGGAACCAGTGACAGACTTTATTTTCTTGGGCTCCAAAATCACTGCAGATGGTGACTGCAGCCATGAAGTTAAAAGATGCTTGCTCTTTGGAAGAAAAGCTATGACCAACCTAGACAGCATATTCAAAAGCAGAGACATTAGTTTGCCGACAAAGTTCTGTCTAATCAAGGCTATGGTTTTCCCAGTAGTCATGTACAGATGTGAGAGTTGGACTATAAAGAAAGCTGAGTGCTGAAAAACTGATGCTTTTGAACTGTGGTATTGGAGAAGACTCTTGAGAGTCCCTTGGACTGAGAAGACATCAAACCAGTCCATCCTAAAGGAAATCAGTCCTGAATATTCATTGGAAGGACTGATGCTGAAGCTGAAACTCCAATACTTTGGCCACCTAATGTGAAGAACTGACTATTAGAAAAGACGCTGATGCTGGGAAAGATTGAGGGCAGGAGGAGAAGGGGACGACAAAGGATGAGATGGTTGGATGGTATCACCAACTCAATGGACGTGAATTTGGGCAAGCTCCGGGAGTTGGTGATGGACAGGTAAGCCTGGCGTGTTTCAGTCCATAGGGTCACAAAGAGTTGGACACAACTGAGCAACTGAACTGAACTGAGCCTCGTTCTGGGCTTCCCAGGTGGCTCTGGTGGTAAAGAACCTGTCTGCCAATACAGGAGACATAAGAGACATGGGTTCAATCCCTAGGTTGGGAAGATCCCCTGGAGGAGGGCATGGCAACCTATTCTAGTGTTCTTGCCTGGAGAATTCCAAGGACAGAGGAGCCTGGCGGGCTATAGTCCATGGAGTTGCAAAGAATCAGACGTGACTGAAGCGACTTAGCATGCACAGCCTGGTTCCATCACCCTAGCATTTAGCCATTAGCCTCGACCACTTCTCTGAACAGACAAAAAACTCAGCAGCACCGTGTGGGGGAGCTCGGGCACTAGGGAAGCATGTGGCCAAAGCTCTCAGCAGGGCCTATGAAGACTGCCAGGAGGCAATACCAGTAAATGTCTGCCAGGTGTGATGACTCTGTTCATTTTATACTCTCAGCCAAAGAAGAGTCAGAGAGGGTGTGTGCTTCGTACAAGATCACACAGCCATGATGTAGGCCCACTCTTATCATCCCAGCTCTGGGATGGACCTCTGAAGGTTAAGCCCAGTGGTTAGGAAGCAAGCTCGTCCTCAGTCCCTTGGAGAGGGGGCCATCAAAACTGCTTATAGCCAAATCCCAGTGCAGACATTGTGTAGAAGACTGATGACTCAAATGACTCACCTCAGCCTGTCTTGCAGACAAGACCAACTCTAGGTACCATTGACCTGGGGGGCTCCTCTCAGAACTGGGGGTACCTAGGGCTGGTGGGCTTCCAGGCACCCCAATTCCCACTTGGATCTTTATACCCTAAGAGCAATGGGAGCCACTGAAATGTGTTTAAGTTTGAAGACAGGGAGAGAGAAAATAAAGCAGAGAAGAAGATAAGAGGGTATTGGGGATAGGCTACAATTTCAACAGAGCAGCCAGGAGACCTGTCATAGGATAGGTGACTTTTGGGCAAAGCCCTAAAGAAGCCGGAGAATCAATCCATTCTCCACATACCCTCCCTGAGTCTTCTCTGGCTGAGAGTATAAATGGGGATGCAAAGAGCTGACTCATTGGAAAAGACCCTGATGCTGGGAAAGACTGAAGGCAGGAGGAGAAGGGGATGACAAAGGATGAGATAGTTGGATGACATCACCAACTCAATGGACATGAGTTTGAGCAAACTCTGGGAGATGGTGAAGCATGGGGAAGCCTGGCGTGCTACCGTCCATGGGGACGCAAAGAGTCAGACACAATTGAGCGACCAAACAATGATAAATAGGGAAGGGCTTCCCCGGTGGCTCAGCGGTAAAGAATCTGCCTGCAGTGCAGGAGTTGCAGGTTCGATCCCTGGGTCAGGAAGATTCCCTGGAGGAAGGCATGGCAACCCACTCCAGTGTTCTTACCTGGGAAATCCCATGGACAGAGGAGCCTGGTGGGCTACAGTTCATAGGGTCGCAAAGAGTCATACACACTGAAGCGACTCTGCACGCACGAACGCATGAGTGGGGAAAGAGCCTTTAACTGAGAGGGAAAAGGAAGTGCAAAGGCCCTCAGGCAGCAGGAACATGCCTGCCATGTCTGAGGAGGCCTAGTGAGCCAAGGAAGCACAGGGTCTGAGACAGGTTTCACAGAATCCTGCTGGCTGCTGTGTGAATATAAATTCCTACCTAAAGGCACCGAAAATGCCTGTGGCAGGAAGCAGGGAGAACAGATAATGTCACCAAGAGTAAAATAGGAGTGAACACCTAGACAGCCCAGGCCCTGCGCCGGCATGTCCTCAGCACATTTATGTATATTAATGCTTGTATACCTTTCAGGGACCCTGTCTGTACACAAGACCACTATTTCCATTTTACAGAGGAGAAAACGGGCTCAGAGAGGGCAAGGCTGCCCAAGGTCACAGAGCTTGTGGGTGTTGGGGCTGGGAGGCAAATCCAGGGACTCTTGACTCCAAATTCCATCTCCTTACTCTACACAGCCACGAGGCTCAGTCCACAGAGCCCCCACCTCTCTTCAGTGAATTCGCGCCTGGCTGGGATTTGCTCAGCTCAGTTGGTCCTGTCCAGGCACAGCACCTCTGCTCATGTCATTCCCTCTGCCTGGGCGCGCCCTTCCCCTCCCAGCCCCACAACCTAACTCACCCTTTGGGTCTCAGCTTCAGTGTCACTGCTTCTGGGAGCTCCCAACACTGCTCAGGTTCACTGAAGCCTCTCTGAGACGACAGTCTAACAGCATCCCCTTTGTCTTTCCTGTCGAGGTCCTCTTGACATGTCCTCTGCATCTGGGTCCCAACTGGAATGTCCACCCCCGTAAGGCAGGGCCTGCGTCTGCCCCCTGTCCTCCTTTTATCCCTGGCACTAGCCCAGTGCACACAGTTGCTCCCCACAAGTGTCACCAGACTAGGCCTTCACAGTGACACAAAAGCAACTCTTAGCTGATGTAGGGAGGAGCAAATAAGAGGACCAAAAAAAAGAAAACATAGCAAATGAGAAAGAATGGGGGAGAAGAAAAACCAAGAGACACAGAGGAAACAAGGGAGAAATTCAGAGAGAGGGAGACAGGGAAGAAGAGGGAAAAAGAGAACATATAACTCCGAACTGCCCCGACAGCATGAGCAGCAGCCAGGATGGGCACTGCGGCGGGCAGGTATCAGCCCCAGCCCCACCCCCAGCCCTCCTCCCCGGGCCGAGCTGGTGATCAGGACCCATTACTGCAGCTGCGAGCTAGGCCCCTGGAGAGGGATCCATCACCGAGCCCTGCAGGCTAAGGAGTTCAAGGGCATTACTGAGTGTGGAGGCCCCTGCCCCCACTCCCCTGTCCCCTTTCCAGGGCTCAGGGAGCCACTGACATTCTCGGGGTCCTGTTGCTGAGGCCAGGGCTGGGCCGTCACAGAGGGCTCTGAGCCCAGCACTGCCACGACAGTGCCTCCTTTCAGCACCACACTGAGAGCAACAACCACTAATGACCACGGATGGCGCAGACTAGGCTACTGTTTACCGCCCAATCTCACCAACGCTTGTTACTGGCCACATTAACGTCACCATTTTACAGACAAGAAAAAGCACCAAAACACCGAGGCACAGAGAATTGCCGTTGCTTAGCTCGGGTCAGCTTATTTTAGCAAGTAACTGAACAGCTATTTGCTCCCGAGTCTGAGTCCAAGAATCCAAGTTCTTCCACTATGCCAGTATTCTTAAGTAGCGACAGTTTTATAAGTTAATACATGTTGTTTCGTGTTGTTTAGCTGCTGAGCTGCGTCCGACTCTTCGCAACTCTGTGGACCGAAGCCCACCAGGCTCCTCTGTCCATGGGATTCTCCAGGCCAGAATACTGCAGTGGGTTGCCGTTTCCTTCTCCAGCGGATTTTCCCAACCCAGGGAATCAAACCCGCGTCTCTTGCATTGGCAGGTGGATTCCTTACTGCTAAGCCATCAGAGAAGCACAAATACATGCATACATACGTTAAAAACTGCAATAGAATAGAAAGAGTTAAGGTTAATAAGTCTTCTTTCTCCATTATTACGTCCTTTCAAAGACATTCCATTCATACTCAAGCAAATATGTGAGCAAACGATCTATCTCATCTTTTGCTTTATTCACATTCAGCATACTACATACCATGTTCTGCAACCATATCATTTAAAAAAATATATAAATGTATTTATTTTAATTGGAGCTTAATTACTTTACAATATTGTATTGGTTTTGCCATACATCACTGAATTTATTTTGCTTTCTCCTTTTATCATAAAGACTACCTGTCCTCTTTTTGACAGCCACGGAGTATCTGTCTGTGTGGAGATACTGTATTTTATGTACCTGATCCCCCGCTCACGGACACCTAGGTTATCTCCAGGCTTGGTTATTGCTCCTGACGCTCCAGCAGCACACGGAGGCTTCCTCTAGGTGCCCCTAGTGTGGGCGCCCTAAAGACCAAGTTCTGCGATGCAGCAGGGCCAAGTCACAGGATGGCACATCTGTGTGATAGATGCTGCCAAGCTTGCTCTCCAGCTTGCATTGATTGTCACTCCCGACAACCACAGGAGGGATTCGCTTCTCCCCACAGCCATCCCGTGACTATACCAGCCACACTTTTATCAGAGGATCAGGATGGCAGGGATGGGAAAGGGGAAGGGAGAAGGGACACGCACAACTGAAGTGTGTCTTGAAGGGGGTGACAATGGGTGACAAGGAAGATGTCAAGAATGCCGGGGACTTGCCCTGTGATTTCAGAGAGGTCACCTGACACCTCTCGCCCTGGCCGGGAATTCTCCTTAAGCCGAATGACCCTGTTAGTCACAGACGTTCACCAGGGATGCAGGTGTCCCCAAATGTCTTAGACCAATGATCATCGCAGACAAACAGGACATGCCAGGCACTGGATATGGTCTGATGCGTACCACCTCACTTTTTATCCTCACAGTCACTTTAAGAGGGAGGTACCATTATCAGTAGCTATCTGCAGATTGGGAGAGTGAGGCCTTGGGTTCAACTGCTTACCCAAGGTCACACAGAGCTAAAAATGTAACGACCCTGGGATTTGAACCAAGGTCCCCCCACCTTCAGGGTTCAAACTCTTAACCACCAAGCTCTCCTGGCCTGAGGCTGTCTGGCTGCCAGTCAGGCCATCAGTGGGCTTACCCTGCCTCCTGGGACCCTATTACTGCTTCACCCTTTGGCTTGACCCCACAACCCTAAGTCTTCCTGGCCTGGATGCTTCCTGGTGACCTCAAAACTGACTCCTCTAACTGAGAGGACTGAAGACTGAGCACAGCTCTATGCTCATGGGGGTGAAACAGGAGCTGCCATCAGTAGCCCTGGAGGCCTACTCATCAGGCTGGCCCACGGAAGTCATTCAAATTTCTCTATTTGTACCCTGAAGAGATAACTTGGTGCAGACATCCTGGGCTATCCAGGAGCCCAGGTGAGCCCCTCCTGGAGGTGCATGTATACCATCCAGTCATTCATTCAATATTTACTGAGTGCTATCCATTGGTGCTGAGAGTCCAGACTCCAGAAACCAACCTAAACTTGACTTCCAGCCTCACCACTTCTTAGCTGTATGACCAAGATCAATTCACTTAATGTCTGGGAACCTCAGTTTCTGCATCTATCAAATAGGTATAATTATTAGCAACTAGGCATCTTGAAGAAGGAAGGTGCGTGTGAAAGTGCTTCTTTCGCACAGGATCTGGGCAGCTGGCAGAGAACAAATGGCAGGTGTTATTCTGATAATTACTGAACAAGACTGACCCCTTCCCTCCCATTGAGGAACCTGGAGTCACCTCCACCAGCATCCCTGTGGGCGCTTTTGCACGTCTGCTCCTGGATGGGATCAGGGGCTAAGCCCCTTGCCCACTTTTGCCATGACTGCCTGATTGCCGCAGGACCCTCTTGGCTGACCCCAAAGTCAAAGCTGCCACTGCCTCCTTCTCCATCCTCCACTCTCATCATTCTAAAATTAGCTGGCAGTTGCCAATTCCAAGCGGAGCTGGCTTCTGGAAACTGGGAGGCCTTGGCTCTGTCACCTGAGTCTCCGTCTCCCTCCCAGTGCATAATGAATGTTTGGTCTCGGCTACCCCATGGATAGTCTCGAGTTTACAGCTGTTCCACCATCAAGGACGCTGGGGCTAATGGCTCTGAGACTAGAGATCACTGGAGAGCGCCAAGATGATGGATGTATGTGCACAATGCCAGGATGCTGGCCGCCGGGCTGCATGTAAAAGGGAATGCCTAATTTGTTCATAGCCACAATTACCTGGAGCCTGCTCTTCAGGTATGATTGAGTGCGGAAGGGGTCCCAAGTGCGGTCTCTGTTTGGAGGAATTAATTATTCCAAGTGACGCCAACCTTTGAGCTCAGTTGCTTGGATAACCTCCTCTACTCCCAACCCCCCTCCACCTCAAAACAGGGGCGCATCCCTGATTAGGTCCTCCTGGATGTGGAAGGAA
This sequence comes from Bos mutus, assembly GCF_027580195.1. Classification (NCBI taxonomy): domain Eukaryota; kingdom Metazoa; phylum Chordata; class Mammalia; order Artiodactyla; family Bovidae; genus Bos; species Bos mutus. The sequence continues at coordinate 17,640,017 of NC_091633.1, forward strand.
ACAGGAAGACTGGAAACACAGGCGTTCTGGAGCATTAGGGGGATTGGTTTTGATCCCCACACCCTGCCCTGAGACATCTTTACATCAGGCCCTCACCCTACACACTTTTACACAGATGTCCACAAAGGCCCCCCTTCCGTTCCCCTCCTCCCAGGGTTCTGCGTGCCCCATCGGACATTATCCAGTGAACCAGTGGGCCGCTGCACCCTGCTGAATTGCAAGGATTTCTCCTGCCAACCAAGTATTTCATCCAGCTGTAGATATCATGAGGAAACAGCAAACAAAGAGAGAGATTTAATAACTGGAAATAAGACTAAGGATACAGATAGTTTAATTTTTTTTTTGTATTGCATCTAATTGCAATCAACAGTAGACATCTGACACAGTGACAGCCTCAGCAAAATTGCTGCTGAGAGAACAGAATCTTTGTCTAAAAATAATCAGACATTCTGTGCACCACTGTTTGTTATAACGGTAATCGATGCTGGAGGCTTTGAATTCCATCAATTTATAGATCTGCGCCGGCCTGCCTGGCGATGGGGCGCGATGCACTGGGGCCCTCGCTGGTGCGGGCAGGGCTGGGGCCCAGTGTGTGATTAAGATAAGCCCCGATTTCTTTCATACATTCCTTATCAGGGTCTAATTCTCCAGCAGGTAGAGATGTTCACAACAGTTAAAGATTAGTGCAGCTTCTCAGACGCCAAATTTGAGGGTATTGATCAATAAATCAAATCAGGCCAATCAATCGCCCAATCAGGAGAGTCTAGCCAGTGCATTATTACCGGCGCCTCCAAGCCAAGGCTTTTCATGGGTTTCATCAAAACAGCCTCACCTTGGCTTCCCGCCAGCTGCTGGCTTGCCTAATAGACTCCACAGCCGAGAGGGGCTCCTGCCCAGCGGAAGAGCAATAAATTTCTCATCAAACAGCCGATAGAGAAACAAGATGAACATCTGTTTTGCTGCAATGAAACTCCTGTGTTCTTCAGAATGCGCAAACTGCCTCTGACAGACCACCCCAAAGGCGGCTTCCCTGGCACGCGGCGGCCCCGTGGAATATTCCACCGGTTATTTCAATCAGGTAATTTAAGGAGACTTTTGCATTCTTCTCTCTGCAGCTGCCGGAGCTCTGCAAAGACTATTCCGGCACAGTCGATAATAAATGCCACCCTGGGACCCTGTAGTATGAAGGCAATTTTATGATACCCATTATGTGGCAATGTAACTTCATTAAAAGCTGTTTATTCCCTCTAAGCATTTTAAGCACTTTCCCTCACCCATAAAGGAGGAGCCAGGGAGGTTATTTTTACAGAAAGGGTTCTAAGCCATATTTCTTCCCTCAATAACATGGAGGAGACTTGCCCACTGGCCTTTTCACTTCCATGAGAGGGGGCAGCCTCGGGGTCTCCGTGAGGACTCAAGTGTTCCCCCTGAGGACTCAAGTGTTCCCCGTGACCCCAGCATGAAGCCACCTTAGCTGCAGGCCAAAAGGGCCAGCAGAGAAGAGACCTGGGAAGCCTCAATTCCATCAGACCCTCACGGGCCCTTTGTGCTGGGTCCCATAAGACAGAGATGAAGAAAGTTCTAGAATATGCCAGCTGGGACTATGTCAGCCAAAGGCAGCGTTTTCCATACTAGGGCTCCCTCAAACCTATCCTTTTATATTTCCACGCAGACACACATCTGAAGAAGTTATTACTTGGCCTGTTGTGAAGGCCCAGATTCTCTTTTGCAGGGATAGCTGGCAGCTGGAAGTTCATTTCAGAGCCCGAGATTTGAATGTCATATGTCATGGCTTCTTTGGTGGAAGTCTGCAGACTCCGGTGCTGAGAGAAGTGATTCTCAAAGGACTACGAGATTTGTGTCTCTTCCTCTAAAAGGGTCTGTTCACGTCGTGAGCTGGAGGAGGGACGTAGTAGAAGGTGGCATTTTGGCCTCCGTGAAAGTAGGGGAAGGGAGTGAATGCTTCTGCCAGTGAAGAGTAGCCAGAAAGATTGTGGGCACTGCCCGTTGCCCTTTGTGTCCCCAATTTGCCATTGGTTAAGTGGGGTTGAAGATATCCGCCCTCCTGGGTCTGCTGTGAGGGGGAAAAGATGATGCCAGGCACAGAAAGGGCCCTGCTCGCTAAGTGCAGACGAGGGTTCCTGACGACCCCCTTCATTCGGATGAGCTCACTGTCCGAAGAGAGAAAGGTCAACGAACCAGAAGGTCCCGACACAACTGGGCGAGTGGGTGGCAGGCCCGTGCTGAAGCTGGGGGACTTTGGGGGCTAGAGTTTTGTCTGAGTAGCGGGGCCCAAGAGAGGGTCTGGAAGGTGGAACACACAAGGTGGAGGGGAATGGTTGAGAAGGCACAGCTAAGGAGGTGGGCTTCAGAACCAGGATAAAACCCACCCCAGCACCTGACGATCAGCCACATGATACAAAGAACCACAGGCAAGAGGGTAATAACAACAATGAGCGTAACAGCAGTAACAGCTAACCTATCAGTCCAAACTCTGTGCCAGCCACTGTCCTAATTTAACCCAACAGGATAATTATTATTCCCATTTTGCTGAGTAGGAAACTAAGGCTCAAAGAAGTAGAGTCAGTCTTCCCCTGGGTCACCAGCTAGTACGCAGAGTCTATCATCAACGTTTCCTGAGTGCTTACTGAGTGCCAGAAACTTTCCTGCTCTGAGTGCTCTGCATGTATTCTCTTGATTTAGCATTATAAAACCCCACCCAGGTTCGTGGTGTTATTACTTCCATTTTACAGGTGAAAAACCTGAGGCTCAGAGAGAAGGGATTTAAGCTGGTCAACAGGGGAGCTAGGGCTAGAACCCCTTCCAAAGTTCTTGAAGACTTTGGGGGCTCTTTCTGGCCTCCCAGGGGCCTCAAATGGGCTCCCCCTGGGGCTCTGAAATGAGGAGGGAAGTCTGTGGCTCTTGCCGAGGCTCTCTGGTTTCCACCACTGCCCTGTCTACCCTCTGTGCAGTAGCCAGAGGAGCCTTTAAGACATAAACTCTTCCTTCCAAACTCCCTTCATTGCTGCCCACAGCTCTGAGCAGGAAGACTCCACTGCATGGTCTTTGCCTAGCCTCGCTCTCAGTCTCCCCTGGCCCTGGGCTGACCACTGACCACCTTGCTGTCCTTCCCTGTCTCAGAGTCTGGGCTCTTCCTTCAGCCTCCAGTGAGCTCTAAGATGCTCCTTCTTCACAACCATCCCTCAGGGTTCCCACAGCTTCTGTGTTTCCCCATCAGAGCCCTCAGCATAGGTGTCAATAATCTGAATTCAAGCTTTTATTGTTCAGTTGCTAAGTCATGTCTGACTCTTTGAGACCTCTGCAGCACACCAGACTGCTCTGTTCTCCACCATCTCTCAGAGTTTGCTCATGTCCATTGAGTTAGTGATGCTAACCATCTCATCCTCTGCCGCCCCCTTCTCCTTGTGCCTTCAATCTTTCCCAGCATCAGGGTCTTTACGAATGAATCAGCTCTTAGCATCAGGTGGACAAAGTATTGGAGCTTCAGCATTAGTCTTTCCAATAAATACTCAAGTCTGATTTCTTTAAGATCAACTGGTTTGATCTCTTTGCAGTCCAAGGGACTCTCAAGAGTCTTCTCCAGCACCATGATTTGAAAGCATCAATTCTTCAGCACTCAGCCTTCTTTATGGTCCAATTCTCACACCCATACATGACTACTGGAAAAACCACAACTTTGACTACACGGACCTTTGTTGGCATTTTAAGTGACTATCTTATAAATTGTCTGCTCCTCCCGTTGAACCTCAGCTCTGTCTTGTTTACCTCCTTATATCTGGCCACATAGTAGGTGCTTAAAAAATATTTGCTGAATGATCTAAAAAGGGATTCTTGCCCTCCCAGGATCTCCAGAGTTGATACAGTCCACACACGGCAGAATCACAGGGTGCCCCAACCGCCCATGAAAAGAACCCAGGTACCTGCTGGGTTTCCAGTGGTCTTCCCCTCCCCCATTCCAGCTGTGTCTTCTTCAAATTCAGTCCTAGTTCTAAGCCATATTCCCTGTTTTAAATGTAAGAAGGAAGTAGTAGCTAAGTCTATGTTATGAGGGCCAAATGGGGGAAGAAGAAGGTAAAGAAAGATTAAGAAGAAGGAACAGGGTCATGTTTTAAGCCAAGGAAGCTTTGGAACAAAGACGACCCCATCAGAGGGCTGGACTTGTCAAACCAAGAGCAAACTATAATCCTGCCAGGCCACGGGGCTGTCTGCCAAAAATACAGATCTGTGCAGAGGTCTCTTATACAGAGAGGCCACAGTATATTAGATTTATCATACACTCCAGCCAAGATGTGCTGCCGAGATTTCAGGACAAGATTTATTACACTGGCTGGTTTTTAAAATGAAAGTGAAAAGAGGATATTCTGGCTAAACCGAGGACCGTTAATGGGGTGAGAATCACATAAAATGGATCATTTTTGAATCTCTTCCTCTGTATGCACAAACCTTTGCAAAACCCCTGGGATGTCCAGAAAAAAAGATACTTGACCCAGTGTTTTTACACTGACCTGCTGGTTGACCTTGGCTGAATTGTTCTCATATTTTGGATGTGTTTCTTATTTGCAAACAATAATAACAGGACAAAATAGTAGCTATAATTTACTGGTTGATCACAATATTTTGGCCATTTCGCCATGCATTGATTCTTTGAAACCATGGTAACAACCCTTTGAGCAGGTGCAATTTTTATCCCCAAGAAACATATGAGAAAACTGAGGCTCGGGGAGGTACAGTCACTCAGACAATCAGCAGCAAAGGCAGAGTGCTAATCCAGATCTGGAGCCAGTCCCACTCAAGACACTTTCACTGACCTCCCGTTCTGCAAAGTTAGCTCTACCTGTTCAGACGAAAGCTACTCTTGAGTTTAAAGATAAACTCAGACCTCATCATTCCTGTTCTCAAAACAGAGATTCCAACAAGGAAGCCCCAGCTACCCTCCAGTCATGGCGGTGTCTGCCTTTTCTGGAGACAGTTACAGAAGAAAAAACGGGCAATTTTGTTTTGGTTTCTCAAAATCTTGGCAGGTCTAGCTTGTGCCAGGTAAATGTGGGTCCTGCTCCCAACAGGTGCCCCCAAATTCCAGGGACATAAGCCATAGGGATACTGGCATGCCAGAGGGGACAGAAATGAGAGGATGTGGAAGCTTCTCAGCTGAGGTGTCACAAGTGGCTGAAGGAACCAGGATGAAGAGGACCCAAAGCACTTGAACAGTGGTTCTCAATTGGGGGTGATTCTGTCCCTTGGGGAACATTTGGCAATGCCCAGAGATACTTTTGAATTGTCACATCTGGGCAAGTGCCACTGGCATGGAGTGGAAAGAGGCAAGTGCCAGGGCTAAACATCTTACAACCTACAGGACAGCCCCCACAACAGAAACCCCCAGTCCAGAATGCCAACATAGTGTGAGGTTGAAAAATTCAGATCTGCAAAGAGCCGGGGACATTCACCCTAGATTACAGAAGATTCGGGGAGGGGAGAGTTGTTACATATTTGAAGAATGGGAGAAGATCTCAGATCTGTGGGCAAAGCATGTTACACATGAATATATCTTAGGTTGACAAAGGGCAGACAGCCTTGATGATCAGAGTGAGCTCTCTGACCCCGAATGTGCCCAAGAGTAAACTGGTCAACTGGAGGGCTTTGTGAAAAGAAGATAAAGCCTGGGACAGGGAGATAGACACAATGACCAACCTTTTCCTGTCCAAACTTAACACTGGATAAAATCCCCAGGAGAGTAACAATGAAGTCTGAGGTTCCTTCTGGAACCTTCCATGGATTATCTCATTTAACCCTGCCCGAAGCTCAAAGAAGTAAAATCGCTTGTCTGCGGTCACAAAACCTGGAAAGAAGGGAAGTCAGGATTTGAACCTGAGTCGGTCTGATTGCAAAGCTCATTAGGAAGATAACTCCTCGAAGTCAACAATTCTCTTAAGACAAAGCACAGCCTCCCCCCGCCCCCACACTGTCACTGCTTTGATTTAGAATTGGTTAGAAAACCTGGACCCAACACTGGATATCTAAGTTCAACAGTTCAGCCCTCTCTCATGTTAAGGACACAAAAACACGTTCCATAAGCCGCCCAGTCCCCTGTTCATTTTTTTTCACTCAAAAACACTGCAACCAGCAGTGAAAAGACATTGTCCCAAGTGCACACTTTAATTGATGTCCCCGACCATTCAGGAGCACGGATTAAAGAAAACGTGCTTTATTAATAGGCCCTCATGCTAATTAGCACAATTTATTGTCGGGAGACTGCCCCTGCCTTCCGCAAACGTTACAAGTGCAGACAAAAAAACTTTTGTCACAAACCCTACACGTCTTGCCTTGTGACCAAGACTGCCAAGCCTGCCACAAAGAGATGGGGAAGCATGCGGCTGGGAGGCACTGGATTTCACTCTATAAATTTATGATGTAACTTGACCATTTCCCAACGATAAGAAAGACCCGAATTTAAATGTGGGCTGTTTCTACACATAAAAACGCATTTCTCACCACTTGGAGGAAGTCTCCCTAATGATCACAAAGCTTTGTGGAAGGGTGGAACAAGGTGTGGGTGAGGGAGTGGGGGAACTGCGGAGGGGGGGCAACCTTAAATGTTTAATATTCAATAAATGTGTCAATTTTACATACAGAGGCAAATGGGTCTTTATTGAGGAATTGGTAAATTTCCTCTGAGAAAAGTAAGTGCATTTTAGCCTTCAAGGAGTCCCAGCTGAATAGAAATGGAATGTGATTTGTGATAAAACTCAGCTGCTCTATAAAAGACGTTAAATAAATGTTGCTGTTTCACCAGGGATATACAAAATTGATTGCATTATAGACTGATTCTAAGATGCTGCATCCCTGTACGGCCCCCTCATCAGCTTCCCTGTGTGTGGGAAGCTGCTTTCAGAGACAATTTAGACTATGTTACAACTCCAAGTCCTCATGCTGCACCAGAATTTTCTAGAAATGAAACATTTCCCCTCATACTTTGTTTTAGGTGGAACCATAGGAAACTTGTTATCTGAACATTTTTGACTTCCAAAACATAAAAACGACAATTCCTTTTATTAATATTCAGTTCAGTTCAGTCGCTCAATCGTGTCTGACTCTTTGCGACCCCATGAATCGCAGCACGTCAGGCCTCCCTGTCCATCACCAACTCTCAGAGTCCACCCAAACCCATGTTCATCGAGTCAGTGATGCCATCCAGCCAACTCATCCCCTGTTGTCCCCTTCTCCTCCTGCCCCCAATCCCTCCCAGCATCAGGGTCTTTTCCAATAAGTCAACTCTTTGCATGAGGTGGCCAAAGTATTGGAGTTTCAGCTTTGACATCAGTCCTTCCAATGAACACCCAGGACTGGTCTCCTTTAGGATGGACTGGTTGGATCTCCTTGCAGTCCAAAGGACTCTCAAGAGTCTTCTCCAACACCACAGTTCAAAAGCATCAATTCTTTGGCGCTCAGCTTTCTTCACAGTCCAACTCTCAGACGGACCTTTGTTGGCAAAGTAATGTCTCTGCTTTTTAATATGCTATCTAGGTTGGTCATAACTTTCCTTCCAAGGAGTAAGCGTCTTTTAATTTCATGGTTGCAATCACCATCTGCAGTGATTTTGGAGCCTCCAAAAATAAAGACTGTTTCCCCATCTATTTCCCATGAAGTGATGGGACCAGATGCCATGATCTTAGTTTTCTGAATGTTGAGCTTTAAGCCAACTTTTTCACTCTCCTCTTTCACTTTCATCAAGAGGCTTTTTAGTTCCTCTTCACTATCTGCCATAAGGGTGGTGTCACATTTACTTAATATTTCTGGTGGACCGGCACTATCATCTTGGGGGAGGCCACTGGTTCTTCTTAAAGGGAAATCTGGTCGCTGTCTAAGGTTAGGGATGGAGGGATCCCAGCTCATTTTGTCTGCTCCCCAGAGGGTATTCTGGGGCCAGGTGAAAATCCTGTCTTTCCTTTAGCTCAGCTAGGTGAGCTTGGGAGTACCTACTACCATTTCTGAACCTCAGTTTCCCCCATCTGCAAAATGGGTACAACTCCACCTTTTGCACAGGGTATTTGGAAAATCCAATGGGATAACAGATGGGTAACCTGGAAGATGTTCATAACCAGCTGATTATTATATTTGTTGTGTATCTAGCCACAGGGCTGCAGATAGTCTATTTGAGGTGGATATAACTTTTCAGGTAACAGATCAGGTTTCAGTGATTGATGGGTGGGTCCAAATGGATCAGTTCAACAGTTACTTTCCAAGAGAGTGGCTTTCCAGAGAGTGGGTGCCTAGACTCATTCTCTCAGACGTGTCCATGTGTCTATGCCCCTCCATGCCCACTGCCACCCGTCTGGTCCAGCTACTGCCGATTCCCACCCAGTTGGCTGCAGTAGCCTCCTCATAGGGTCTCCTGGCTCCATGCCTGCCACCCTTCTACCATCTCTTTCCACCCCAGGCAGCTAGAGAGAGTGTTTCAAAATACAAACTGGTTGCTGACACTTTTCTGATTAAAACTTCCCCAGGCTCCCCAACCAATCTCAGATAAAATCCAAACTTTCCAGCTCAGCCTGCAAGACCTATTTGGTCAGGACTTGGCTGTCTCCTCCAGTGCATTTCCCCGGATAGTCCCCTTTACTTTACTCCTGCCCTTCTGTCCCTTTATTCTGTGACTGCTGCTGCTGCTAAGTCGTTTCAGTCACGTCCGACTCTGTGCGACCCCATAGATGGCAGCCTACCAGGCTCCCCGTCCCTGGGATTCTCCAGGCAAGAACACTGGAGTGGGTTGCCATTTCCTTCTCCAGTGCATGAAAGTGAGAAGTGAAAGTGAAGTCGCTCAGTCGTGTCCGACTCTTCGCAACCCCATGGACTGCATCCTACCAGGCTCCTTTGCCCATGGGATTTTCCAGGCAAGAGTACTGGAGTGGGATGCCATTGCCTTCTCTATATTCTGTGACTGGAAACTGTCAAACACACTGGCCACAGGGCCTTTGCACTTGCAATTCCCACGACCTGCATGCCCCCTCCTTTTGGTTCTTTTCTCAGTTCGGAGGTTCCCCAAGTGTGGTCCTTGGACCACCAGCAGCAGTGTCATTTGGGAACTTATTAGAAACGAAAATTCTTCCACCAACTTCAGATCTGGTGAGTCAGAAACTTTGGGGGAGTTTTGGGCACCCAGCAAGATGTTTTTAACCAGTCCTCCAGGTGATTCTAACGCACACTTATGTCTGAGGACCACTGGCCTAGCTCAGATCCACCCCTATGCCAAGTTTCAGCCTAGACAATGCTACTGCAAGGACCACCAACCCAAGTCAGGTCTAGCTTCTTATTGTCATTTGCCCCCACTTCATATTCCTCATTTCTAGGAAGCATGATCGCAACTATGATGTAATAATCAATTGTTTCATGTCTATGTCTCTTCACAGCTAAGCTAGACATTCCATGAAGAAAAATACTAATGTGCTCTCAGCACCTAACTGTGTCTGGCAGAGAGCAGGTGACCAGTAACTATGTATTCGCTGAAAGGATGAATGCATGCACAGAGGAACAAATGAACGAAAGAGAGACAGATGTTCATAAAGTAACCCTAGGAATCCACTTCTCCATATGCCAATCCAGAGAGCATCCTCATCTTGACCTGACTTTTTCCTGGTCAAGTCAGGAGCCAGTCACAGTGATGCATGGAAATGAACAGGAAGGAAAGGAGGGAGGAAGGAAGGAAGAAAGAACAAAAACAGCAGAGAGAAGATTCCCATCCAGGGGATGAACAGCTCAGTAGCTAAGCCCAAACACCCAGCAAGAAGAAGAGCAAATCTTCTTTCTCTCCTTCCCCAACAGCGACTAGCTGTGTAGAAAGTTTCCAAATAAAAACCTGGAGACTGATAAAACTGCAAGGAGAAAATCTGCCCGACAGCTTGGAGATCCTGGGCTTGCCGTCATCTGAATCTCTGGGTTGAAAGAGTGAGTCTGTACTAAGCCCTGAGGTTCGCTGGAAGCTTCTTGGTGCTTCAGGGCAGTTTGCTCTGCTCTTCCTTGAGCTAAACCTGGAAGAGAAATCATTTCCTTCCTTTTCTATAACTTAGAACAATTATTTTCTTCTTAACGCAGACATCTGGCTCACTGCTGCTCTCCTTACTTATGAGTTCTAAACGATATCAGTTCTGGGAGGATCAATTATTACTGAAAAGTCGAGAAACGCTCACTGGTTATTTGCATTGATTTGGTCGACAAGACACAGGTTCCTTATGAACTACGGATGTAGAGAAGAAAAACTCAAAGACTCTGAGACAGCTTGGGCTTCGGAGCCTCCAGCAACTGCAGAGACCTCAGGTGGACTGGACCCATGGACCAGGATAGGGACACCAAGCTGCCCTTGCAGAGCCCCCCAAACAAAGCTGTTCCCATAAAGACAAATGGGTAGCCAGCGTCGGCCAGCGCCGCGAGCAGCCACGACGATATAATTGGCCTGTTACTGCATCATCTTTAATCAATAGGATCCGGAGTTTCCATGGCTTGTACGGCCCAAATCTCCCTGGCAGCCAAGAACCAGCGGGTTGTTAAAAGGCCCGATAGTTCTGCCTCACTAATGGGTGCCTTGTTCCTTCAACCCTGCTGATTTTTTAAATAAACCTAAATTCCAATAATTGTTTAATGTTTATTTTTATTTAGTTCTGGTTCAGATGCTCTGAGTCTCTCTGACAGAAATTGATATCTGGCTCATGGTGAGCTTTATTAAAACACACACACACACAGGCACAGACACGCGTACATGTGCCACATGCCCGTTGGGAAGCTGTTTATTTACTTGCTTATTTTTATTTATCTGGTGGAGGTGGAGACTCACGTGTCTAGAGTCGGGGATGGACAGAAGGTCAGTCAGCCCAGCACTGCTTTCTCCTCGGCTCCTTCCCCGGGGAAGAGGAGAGGGACCCTGCTATTGCTCCACAGGGAAGCCCCATACTTCGCTCGGGCAACAGACAAAGGTGACGTGAGACCTCTAATGGTGGCTGCGTCGTTGGGGACACCTCTGACTTCTTTGATGTCACTGTCCACATGCTGAAACAATTCACCAGAGAGGGCACTTCGCCCTTTCCCTGTATGTCTTCATAATAAACAGGACCCACAAAACTGCCTAGCTGCGGTTGGGGTGAGGGTTCCCTGCACAGCCCGGAAACCCAGAGGCAAGATGTTTCCAGCTGCTTGCAAACGGGCCAGAGAGACTCCCCACCCTCATACCAGAAGCCCCTCTTTCCTTCTCAGGCACATCTCAGAATATCCTAGGTGATTTTGAGGTTAAAGGTGAGGGTTTTTTGGTGGTCCTTTTTTGTGTGTGTGGGGGGTTGTACTGCAAGCTTACACCATGCCACTCATGGTAACCTCATCGTAAAAGGCTCATGCATTCGTTTGCAAAACCACTCCAAGTTCAGGCCTGCCAAAGTCAAGGCATGGGCAAGGTCAAAATGGAGACTTTTCTGCCTGTCTCCCTCCCTCTGCCGCCCCCAGATACACTGTCCATCAAGCTGGGAGCTGCCCCAAACTTTGCTATCTGCTGGGGGTATTGCCGGCACCCATTCCCTCCTTCTGATACCAATGCCATCTGCTGGTTCTGACCCAGGTGGCTTCACTGGGGCGACCATGGAACCTCTCACTGTTCTCTCCCTGTCTCGTCCTCTTCACCACTGATACCCAGACCTCCAGTGGAGTCACTTATCCCAAACACAGGCCTGATCTTGTCACTCCTTGATCCCTCCCAGGGCTTCCTCCTGCTTCTTGAGAGATGCCCGAATGAGTCTCATGGCATTTATGCTCCTGTCCATTTCTGTTCCCTCTCCCCAGGCCTTCCCATCACACTCGGCCTAAAGTTAAGGATCCACACACTGAAGATAGACAACCTGCTATATTTCATCTTTTCAACCAACTAAACATAAGAGGAAATGATGTCAAAGTTCCACTTTGCATCAGAGAAAGAGAAGCCTGGAATCAGTGAGAAGTTTCTGCAGTGGGTACAGAGGAATGCTGAAAAGGGCCTGGTCCTGTCGTCAAGTGTCTTACCAGCTGCGTGTCGTGGGCGAGTCACCCTACCCCTGTGATCCTGGTGGCGGCTGTCGTGTTATTAATAATCTCATCCTGGGAGACTCAGGTCCGAGGCTTTGCTGCCATCTCTCACCACTGTGGGGGGCTGTTGCTGGCACTTCCACTCTTGGAGGCGGGTACCTCAAATTCTACACCCACAACACCCCTTCCGCTGGGACATTCATTCACGCGTGCAGGCCTGTACCTGGGATTTGCCTCTGTCTGCAGCAGCTGCTACCGACAGTCTCTAGCAGGGCCCAGGGGCCAACTTGTGGCCTCCAGACCATGCTGTCCTGCCACATTCACACCAGCAGAATTGCATTTCTGTGTGGAACCCATATTCCAGTAACTGTCCCAGTGCGTGCGGTGTGTACTCGGGTCTAGTATCAGCTAATGAGTAAATAATGCTCTGTTCTAAATCCAAAAGCGCTATTAGATACCAGAGGGGGACTAATGGGCATTTTAAGACCCCTTTAATCACGTATTAACGTGCCGCGAAGCAGGCTGCGGAGCCCATATGCCAACCACCCTGTGACTGAGGAGGTTTCCTCCTTTTAAACAAAGAACAAAACGGAGGAAGGGAGAAAACTCTCATTCTCAGGTCTGGTCGAGCAGCCAGGCCGACTGCTGGGGCTGGAGGACTGCCCAAGAGCTGATCTGCCGTCTTCAGTTCAACGGGTACTGCCGGACCTGTTCCTCCTTGTCCGTGATGTGATGGGGAGTGGGGCCAGATTAGCGTCCTGGGGCTGCAGGCACAAAGTACCACCAGCTTGGGGGCTTCAAACAACAGAAACATGTTCTCTCACAGCTCTGGAGCCCAGAGGTCCCAGTCGAGGTGTGGACAGGGCCAGGCTGCCTTCTGAAGGCTCCAGGGGGAGGAGCCTCCCTCGCCTCTCCCAGTTTCTGGTTGCCGGCAGTCTTGGTGTTGCTCTGCCTGTAGCGGCATCGCTTCAGTCTCTGCCTCCATCACCACCGGGCACATTCTTCCTGCGTGTCTGTGTCTCTTCATGTGGCCGATGAGGACACTAGTTATTAGACTGAGGGCCCACGCTAATCCAGTCTGATCTCAACTAATCATATCTGCAAAGACCCTATTTTCAAATAAGGTCATATTCTGGGGTTTTGAGGCAGATGTGAACTTTAAGGGGACACTATTCAACCCAGTACAGGAGAGAAGTTCTGGCTCAGATACGAAGCCTTAACTCTTGAGAGACTGAAACATGAAGCTCTTGCCATTTTGCTCCCCTTCCCCCTCACTGAACAGTCCAGAAAAGTTCAAGCACCTGACCCAAATTCCTCCCACTGATCCATCATGTCATATTAGTAACTTTGTTTCTTATTAGCCACTTCCCATCCAATCACATTAATATTTGTTTTCCCTAATACAATGCAGGAGTCTTCTCAGATTAGCAACTCTCTCATCACATTAGTGGAGACAACTACTAATACAATACAATCCGAATATGACACAGTCTGATGCAGAATTGCTAACACAATCCGACTCTCTTCTACATCAGTGCAGGAATGTTGGTCTGCTGTTGAGCAATTCGGGGACATGCTGAGACGATCAGGCCCTGATGAGCAGAGCCATGAGGGCCACCACCCTCCACAGACTGGATGAGGCCTGGGAGTGGAAGGGGAGGGTCCCCCTTTGGAAGGAACCAATGTAGGGGGTCCATCCTGTTTCTAAACACCCTCTGCCCCGTAAGAAACACTCCACCTTTCCTCCTAAACATCCAAGCAGCCCTGGGATCTGCAGAGAAAGGACACCATCTGCAACCCAGTTCTCTGCAGCTCTAACCTCACTGGTGTGACAAGACAAGGTCGGTGTTGCCAAGGTTAATTCATCAAGGATGTGTGCATGCAGTAGAGCCAGAGCAATGTGAGGAGCCAGCAAACTGGGGTGTTATGCTGACAAAGCCACAGGGAGCGTGGCGGGGGCTTGGGGGGGTTCTTGTTGAGAGTGACACTGAGCTGGTGACAGGCTGTCGGGAAGCGGTTTAAGGAAAAGCCCGCTCAAGTCAGCCCAGGCTCTACGCTGACTTGGATTCAAATCTATCACCACCGTGTCCTAGCTGCGTGATCTTGGGACACAGAATTTAATTTTTCCGTGCCTCAGTTTCTTTAAAATGGGGAGAAAACAGGGCCTTTCTATGAGGCTGCTGCAAGGAGTAAATGAGATAGGAGTAGAAAAAAACTTAGAAGCTTGCACACTACTTGGCACATGATGAATTTTCCTTAAGACACAGTGGTGGCAATGACTGCAAATCCCAAAGTGTGTTAAGTTCATCCACACATTTGAGTGAGCTCTGGGCTAACACTGTGAAAAAATTAAAAGTTGAGCATGATACAATCTCTCCTGTATCATCTCCCTGGGACATGAGATGCAGAACCAGGGGTCAGGGGTCATATCACAAGAGATCTTCAAGTGACACCGAGGAGTCTGAACTTTGTCTTGATGGAAACTGGGAACTGTGGTAGCAAAAGCCCCCAGGTTTTAGTAGAGCTTGGGGCATGGGGGCCCACGGAAGACAGGAGACACTACTTCCTTGCTGTGAAACCACCTGTCAAGTTACTGACTCCTCACGTCCTTGCAGAAAGAAAGACTGAGGGACTGCAAGAAACAGAGACAGGGGCAGGGAAAACAGCACAGAAGCTGACTGTGGATCTCCAGTGACAACGCCCCCTTTCATGCTCTCTCTGCCAGGCTGTCTGAGAGACTGGCAGAGCCCCCAGCCCACTCTGAACCATCCCAGGCAGGGCTGCCGAATAATTCCTGCCACCTCCAAACGGCACTCCACGTGCCAGCCGAAGGCTGCTGCCAAGAGGCACGTGGCCAAGATTCCTTTCCAACTGAGACATCCCCTTGCCAATCAGAATGAGGCCGGCACACGTCCCAGAAAAATCGGACTGCTGCCGTCCATCAAGCAGATGATGGGATACCGTCAGGGCTTCCTGACCCTGCCCACTGCCCACCCTTCGTCCCCAAAGCCTCCCAGCAAGGAATAAGGTTCACAGCACAAAGACCCAAACACTCGCCCCCTCTGTGGATCCACCTGATGACAGTGCAACCTCTGGGGTCAAAATGCGTGGATTTAAAGCCCAGCCTCTCTGCTGAGCAACAGTGCAACCTGGGGGAAGTCATGACCTCTCTGAGTCCCACCTGCATCATCCACACAATAGGGTTCATAACAGTTTGCACCTCGTAAGAGTTGTTAGGGGGATTAAATGAGATCATGTATTAGAAGTGCCCGCCCAGCACCTGGTGTTTAGTCCATGCTCAATAAATGCTCTAATTCTGTAAGATACCCAAGGATATCTCAGCTAACTGACAATACTGGCTGTCCAGAATGGGGCCAAGGACCAGGGGATTAGCAGAAAAGGTCCTCATGCAGTTAAAATAAATGTTGGAGTCAATACATGGCAAGTCCAATCAAGGAAATCATTTTTATATACTACAGTATATACACTACATTTTATATACTTCAGGAATACTGTAGTCCTATAATTAATATAACTGTAATACAATACAGTAATTAGTAACCACCCCTACCAAGCACTGGACTTAGCAAATTAAATACATCTTGTCATTTAACCAGTGATGTGCTTAGTTGTTCAGTCATGTCCGACTCTTTGCGACCCCACGGACTGTAACCCACCAGGCTCCTGTCCATGGGATTTTCCTAGGCAAGAATACTGGAGTGTGCTGCCATTTCCTTCTCCAGGGGGTAAACAGTGGTATGCTTAAAAACTAGCTTTCCAGGAAAAAAGGCAAAGTTCTGATACATTCCCTGGTATAAATTCTCCTACCATGATCAGCTACAAGCTCCCACTGTGATGTCACTACCCCTGGAGCTGGAGAGAGGCTAATGGTCCTTACCAGCCAGCTCTGGTCACCACTGCCTTTACCCTCTCTATGTCCCTGTTAGGTCAGTTCTACTCTAGCCCCATTTTCTAGACAAGAATAGCCAGGCTCAGAGACACTTACTTCCTTGCCCAAAGCTATATCCCTTGGACTGCAAGGAGATCCAACCAGTCCATCCTAAAGGAGATCAGTCCTGGGTGTTCAATGGAAGGACTGACACTAAAGCTGAAACTCCAATACTTTGGCCACCTCATGCGAAGAGTTGACTCATTGGAAAAGACTCTGATGCTGGGAGGGATTGGGGGCAGGAGGAGAAGGGGATGACAGGGGATGAGATGGCTGGATGGCATCACCAACTCAATGGACATGGGTTTGGGTGGACTCCAGGAGTTGGTGATGGACAGGGAGGCCTGGCGTGCTGCAGTTCATGGGGTTGCAAAGAGTCGGACATGACTGAGCGACTGAACTGATACAGTGAGCAAGCTGCGGTGGCACAAGGCTTCACACGAAGACCTGGGTGGGTTTACCTCTGTTCAGTCGCCGCTCAGAGGTCACTTTCTGGGGCAGGTCACTCTGGTTTGGCTCTGCAGAAGCTCCTTCTGTCCCTTCAGCTGTGGTCCTCTGTGACCTTCCCACTTACTCTTCTTTTCCCAGGCAGTGGAAGGACGCATCTTCTCCCCACTCCAGACAGCCGGAACCACAAGTTTGTTTTTTTAATGAAATAGCCAATAGGCTCAAATCCCCTGTGCCCTCACCTCCATAAACAGCCCCCTATGACACAGGGGCCCTGTTGGCAGCGCCTGCACATCCCCTCTGCTTCTCCATCTTGAATGTGCACAAGAACCACCCAGGATCTTATCAAAGCAAAGATTCTGACTCCAGGTCCAGCGTGGGGCCGTGTCCTGCTTTTCTAACAGGATTCCACTTTACACAGGTCAACCACTTTAAAATAGTGAAGGTCTAAATTCCAAACATCAGATCCCCAGATTGCTTATAGGACACCTAGTCTTCACCTGCGTTCTCAAGCTTTTATAAATCTTCAAAGTAATTATACAGCCTGACTCAACCACGAAAACCTTGGAGTTTTCCCAGTTCATGTGGTCCTTCATGGTCACTTTGTATGATTGGCTTATTCTAACTCTTATCCAACAAACACCAAGTACCCACTCAATACCAGGCCTAGGGTGATGATGGGACTATGCAAAGACCCGGTATCTGCCTCAGGGAGCTGATGGACTCCTTCTTGTGACAGAGAAGTGCCAGAGTCTGTGAGCTCAATTTCCAGGTAGAAATGTCAGTGGACACACAGGGAGTAGTCACTGTGAGCCAGGGACTGTTCTAAGCACTTTATTGATACTAACCTTTTTAACCCACCCTATGCAACAGGTCCCATGATCAACTTCATTTTATAGAAGAGAGGACTAAGGTTCATGGAAATGAAGTCACCTACCTGATCAAGGTTATACAACCTTTCTTGAAAAAGAAAGAGAAACTATTTACACTCCCACAGGAAAGGAAGGTATGGCATACAGCTATATGCTGGACCCTAGGGATGTCACTTGGGTGGTATCATGGACTTGCCCCCGGGCAGGTGGGAGTGAGCAGGAATCAGCAGATATAAGCAAGCAACTATATCTGTCTGGGGCAGAGGGGCATGAACAGAGAGAAAGCTTATATTATTAAGGACTCTTGGTTGTAAGGGCTTCCCTTATAGCTCAGTTGGGTTGGGAAGATCCCCTGAAGAAGGGAAAGGCTACCCACTCCAGTATTCTGGCTTGGAGAAGTCCATGGACTGTATAGTCCATGGGGTTGCAAAGAGTCGGACACGACTGAGCGACTTTCACTTTGTTGTAAACAGTAGACTCAAAGTGGCTTAAGAATAAAACGGAAATGAATGCTCATACACCCAAATAGTGCTGGTGTAGCTTCAGGCACAGCTGGATCCAGCAGTTCAGATGCTACTGGCAGGGTATGATGCTCTCTTTTGGATCTGCTTCCTTCTGAGCTGTCGTCCTCCTCTCTCCTACCACAGCCAGCTCCCCCAGTAATGCAGGAAATGGCTGCCGGCAGCTCTAAGATCACACCTTCCCCTCGTGTTCATGTGTAAACCACGGGGAAGTTTTACTAGAACATAACTACATCCATTCACGTACATATTGTCCAACAGCAGGGCTTAATAGTTGAAAGAGAGATGATGTGGCCCATAAGCATAAACTTTTCACTATCTGGCCATTTCCAGAAAAACCTCTTTTAGGCAGCAAAAACAACAAAACACTTAGCCAACATATACTGAGTATGTACTTATGCCAGGTACAGTCCCAAGCTTGTCTGCTTCAAGCTTGTCTGCTACAATCCTATGAGGTGGGGAAACTGAGGTGTGAAGTGATCAAGAGCAGTCAAGCTTAAGGTCTGACAGCCAGAAAGCAGGAGAGCCAAAACCTGAATTCGGCAAATTCCACACTCCTAACAGCTTTGCTAACCAAACAAGGGTCTTCTGGAAGTTTCAGTAGGTAGGATTCTAAATCAAGAGTGTAATCTTACCAACAACTGGTTCAGGAAACACACACACGCGCATATATTTGCTAAAGCAAGCAGTGAATCTCACATGGAGTTCCTTCTGCTCACAAGCTATTCAGGGCTGTCCTGTCAACGCTCTGATGGACAGAGCTGCCCCTGAAAACCACTGGGCTCTCCAGTGGACAAGGAAACCCATGAGCTGGCTTTAAAGCCACCTGAGTACAATAAAAGCTATAAACCTGCATCTCGCAATGGGCTCTTAACAGGTCTGGCCACAGACTTCTGAGGAGCACATGAACCGCTGGTGTTTCTCATTAATTTGTAAAACCTTGCCTAGAAGTTCCTGGGGCAGCCCCGAAGACCAAGTGCATCTCCTGCCCTTGGCGGGTCATTGGGACACTTTGGGTTGGGTGGGAACAGAGACTTTTACTGAGCGTAGAAGGATGAAATGGCACGAAATCTACCCAGATTCTTTCATTATAGTCTGCCACAGTAAATCATCCACCAGCGGGTCCCATCAGCTTCACTTCTAGGGAAGGTCAAGCTGTCCTCTGCCATCACCCAGCCTCCTCTGCACCATCTGCTTACCCACATAACACTGTTTCACGGGGAGCCCCGACAATATGAAGGGACTGCGTTGTTCTTCTGTGTACTTCATCGCTTTCTGGTCAAAATTCCAGGCCCCTTCATTTGGGAAAGGAGGCCTGCTTTCTTGCTCTCCATACGTACCTCACAACGCCTCCACGCTCTGGTCACAGGGGCTCTCAGACCACAGAGCAAGCCTTTCCACCACACGTCACATCCAGACATACACCCCTCTTTCTATGGCTGACTCCTCAGCCTTCAAGGTCCACTTAATCACCCCCTTCCCCTACTCCTCTGCCACAGCACACAGTTTTCTTTGTAGGATTACAACATGTGGTTCTTTTATCTTATTGATTTACGCGCTTGGTGGCTGTCCACCCCAGCCCTTCCCAAACTGTCCATGCCAGGAGGTTTGGGACAATTTTCTTTTCTCCATCACTGTATTCTCAGCTCCCATCATTATAGTAGGCACTCAATAAGTATTGAAAAGAAAAAAAAGGAAGAAATAATCCCACAATCCTTTCCCTATTTTAAAAAGGGGGTTGCACTTGCATGCTTGTCTATGGGTTAAAATGCCTTGGAAAAACAAATGTGGAACAGCCAGGAGGCAGCTGAAAGTTCAAGAGACTTACTGTTCATTTTAGCCTCATCTTTAATGCCTCCCTTTAAAACAATTATATGTATCTTGCTTATGGAATAATGCATCTTTGAAAATTAATATTTTAAAGTGGGCTACCCCAGTGGTTCTCTAGGCTGGCCCAGAGTCCTGGCAAGAGATGCTGCACTTCCAGGTGGGTGCCTGTCTATGCCCTCCTGTGTGGGGGTGAGGGATCTGAACACCAGGTGGATTCAAGAGCCAGGGGTCCACACAGCCCTCCCCAGGCCTGAGAGGGAAGGGGCTGGGTAGAAACCTCATGTGGGTCTTATTTCCCGAGCCCTCTATCTTCACCAGCAGCCCACCTATCAGTGAAGGAAATTAACTTTATCAAGGGCTGGATGTTCCTAAAGCCACACAGCTGGTTGTGAGAACCAAGGGGACAAGGGCAGAGATTTTGGCTCATAATTTGACAGTTTTTTTCATAGACTCTTTGTAGGAATGGAAGCTGGGCAGATTGGTCTCTAATCCCAAAGTATGTCCTCAGACTTTTTTTTAAAATAAAATTATAAATTACACATATAGCCCTGTCCGAAATCATAATCTCAAAGTTTCCCTCATCCTGAAGAACGTTTAAAATTTTGTAGTAAGATTCACAGGGCCTCCACTGCAGTCTTGCCACTTGCTCACATGGGTACTGCAGGCTTTCAAAACCACTCTTCCGTCCTCCTGTCTGGCTCCCTTCCCAACTCCAGTCAACTTTCCACCCTACCCAGTCACATGATGATGTCATTTTTCCAAGTATCTGGCCTTCTTAGAGAAGACAGGGGTTTAAAGAAGGAAAAAACATAACCGAAAAAACACAAAGGAGCTTCCAGTTGGTTATCTGTCCGCTCCTTAACCCTGCCAAGTCCTTACCATTTACAGGATGGGAAAAAGAGGGGATTGTCTCTGACCCTATTTTCACCTGACATAACCGAAAACTGTTTTCTCTATTGTTTTTGTTCAGTCGCTCAGTTGTGTCCAACTCTTTGTGACCCCGTGGACTGCAGCACACCAGGCTTCCCTTCACCATATCCCAGAGCTTGCTCAAACTCATGTCCATCAGTGAAGCCATCCCACCATCTCGTCCTCTGTCATCCCCTTCTCCTGCTGCCTTTAATCATTCCCAGCATCAGGGTCTTTTCTAATGAGTTGGATCTTCATATCAGCTGATCAAAGTATTAGAGCTTCAGCTTCAGCATCAGTCCTTCTAATGAATATTCAAGACTGATTTCCTTTAGGATGGACTGGTTTGATCTCCTTGCAGTCCTAGGGACTCTTAAGAGTCTTCTCCAACACCATAGCTCAAAAACATCAATCTTTCAGCATTCAGCCTTCTTAATGGTCCAACTCTCGCATCCATACATGACTCCTGGAAAAAACCACAGCTTTGATTCTATGGACCTTTACCCTGTTCCACTGATGGCCGTCTTCCTTGCTTCTTCACTCTGAACCTCCTTGATTGCATCTCCATGGAATCATGCTGGTCCTTTGTGCATACCTAAAGGGATTTGGGCTAATTTGGTCTTCCGAGGATCCCATTTGCTGTACTGATCCCTGGGCAATCTCAGGTTGAGATAATGTGGCATCCCACACCACATCCCACCCGTATCTCCATGAACAGTCACTGAATATTCTCTTTGAAATGCATCACTTAGAAAATCTGTAGCTGTTGTTGAAGCCACAGATTACCATTCTGAGTGAGCTTTCATCCTCCCCAGTTCCTTCCTGTGAGCCTAAAAATGACTTACAATGCAGAGATGCCAAACATATAGCATGTATATGGCAACTGGCACTTTCCTGTGGTGGACACTATTCATGGACTGCCCACTCCTACTCTGCAATTTAACCACTAGTGAATCTAGTCAGTTAGACTTCTAAGTGCATGCTAAATTGCTTTAATCATGTCCAACTCTTTGCAATCCCATGGACTGTAGCCCATCATGCTCCTCTGTCCATGGGATTCTCTAGGCAAGAATACTGGAGTGGGTTACCAATCCCTTCTCCAGGGGATCTTCTTGACCCAGAGATAGAACCTTGGTCTCCCACATTGCAGGCAGATTCTTTACTGTCTGAGCCACCATGGAAACCTCCTAGACTTCTATAGTTGAGTTCAAATAAAATCAATTCTTACCCATCCTTCACCCTCCACCATTCCGTTTCTTCTCAAGGCTCTTTACCCAGAGTGATTTTTTTTTTAAGCTTCAATCTTTTAAACACAAACCAGGGACTTCCCTGGTGGTCCAGTGGTCAAGAATCCAGCTTGCAATGTAGGGGATGCGGGTTTGATCCCTGGTTAGCTTCCCTGGTGGCTCAGACAGTAAAGAGTCTGCCTGCAATTTGGGAGACCTGGGTTCAATCCTTGGGTCAGGAAGATGCCCTGGAGAAGGGAATGGCAACCCACTCCAGTATTCTTGCCTGGGAAATCCCATGGACTGAGAAGACTGGTGGGCTACGGTCCATAGGATCGCAAAGAGTCGGACACCACTGAGCAACTAACACTTTCACTTTTTGGGGGGAATGGAGATCCCCTAAGCAGCAGGGCAACTAAGGCTGTGTGCCACGACTAGAGGAGCCCCAGCACCACCAACAAAGAGCTTACAACAAAGGAACCTGCATGCTGCATCTAAGACCCAACACAGTCAAACAAATAAATAAAGATTTGTAAAACTCCATAAACCAGACTCTAGCACTTTGCTACTGAAAATCCTCCATGGCTTCCACCACAATGAGAAGAGGATGCCAATGCTATCCTGTGCTCAAGCCCTGCATAAGCTGACTTTGTTGGTAACTACTGTCAGCCTCTCCTGATTAGCATGTGAATTTCCTTACAGGAAGGAGTTTGGCTGCTCAGTTCAAGGTAGCAGCCCTAGTGCCTACAGCAGTGCCTGGCACATCAGATGTCTGTACACTGAATGAAACTCTCGCTGATCCAGAATGTGGTCTAAGAATCCTCAATGTGGCACTTCAAGCAGCCACCACTGAGTTCTCAGAGACGGCATGCAAGATGCACCCTGCTTTCAAAGCCTGTCTGGGCAGGTCTACCCACCTCCAATTATCTGGGAATGAGACAGTGTACAAATAAATCCTTTTGAGCCTCCAGACCAGCCGATTTCCTTTCATTACATGCAATAAACTTTTTAGTTCTTTACTCTTTGCAGTGGAAAATGTTTTGGTGAGGCAGAGCTTTGGGCCTGACACAGCTGCTGACAGGATCCCTCAGCACTGGGTATTCAGTGGCAGGGACCTTGGGCAGTCTGTGGGGAACTCCATCCATGTTTTAACCTGTGCATCAAGGAGGCTGTCAATGCAGAGAAAGATCCTTAGGAAAGACAGGCCAAGCTCTATTGCTTCCTTGGTACATTACTTTTCACAACTGCTTGAGTCACAGTGATGGCTAGAAAGAAGTTCCAGAAAATCTAAACTTCTGGAAAGCCCAGGAGTCCCAGAACCAGAGGAACCACTGGGAAGATGAGGGAAAACATTTAGAAACTGGGAGCCCAGATGCGGGTGAGCTCTGGGCTCACTGATGGGTTTCCTTGTCTAGGGACATCTTGGAGCAAAAAGGTGAACATTTCTCAAGCTCCCGCCAGGTTTCTTGGGGAACAGGGATGACAGCAGGAGGGAAAGAAGATGAAGGGAGAGAAGAGTAATTAGTACTATTAATTACATCTCAACCACAGCCTACGTTTCTGCCCCGGGATTAAAGAAACATTCATTTGGAACGACTATTAAGGTCTTAAATTCAATGCTTCACAAATCAGGGCAGTGGAATGAAAATTCTTTCTCTGTAGGGACCAGCAGGCAGAGAGAGCAGAGTTTTCTATCCCTGTTGCTGCAGCCCAGCTGGAAAAGCCAGTGCTTGTGAGCCTGGGTGGAAGACCATTCACTTGTTATTGTTGTTGGTGAGTTTTTTTTTTTTTTAAGTTGCTTCAGGCAGGGACGTGTTCCAAATGTATAATCTAATGTGCTATAAAAGTCACTAATGCGATTATACTTTTACATCATATTAGAGAAAATGAATACTAATTCAATACCAAACACTAATTCGGTAGAACCCCAAACTGCTGAGAGGCTACAAAGCATTTACTGTGCTGAACTTTCCGGCTGGTGCCCGAGAGAGTGTGGTGGTGTTTCCTGGAGTCAGGCACCCTGGGCAGTCAGAGAGGTTGGGGTGTGCCATCCACCCTGTGGTGTAGATGGTTTCCCTGGGAACACACATGGTGTCACCTCAGGAGGGACTTCTCAATGCTCAGAAGCATGTTTTAAATCACAAGCAGTGCAAATCCATTTGGATTTCTAAATGCAGTGTGTTCAACAGGACTGGCAGACGATGCTTCTAAATCCAAGTCAAGGTGGAGAATGGTTTCTCAGAAGGAAGACTGCCAAGAACTATGGCCTAGGAAGCTATACTAATGGCCAACATTTAGCTGAGTATTTACTACATGACAAGCACTGTTAAACTTCCCTCCCATTCATTCATTTAACCCTGAAGACGATCTTCTGAGGTAGGAACTTTTTTATACCCATTTGACAGGTGAGGAAAATGGAGGCCCAGAGAGGTAAAGTGATTCATCCAAGGCTACACAGCCAGTGAGGAGCACAACTGGCGTGTCAGGCCAGGCTATCTGATTCTAGAGCTGCATTCAACCTACTTGCTACTAGGTAAGAAAGCTGGGTCGACTGACCAGACAGTTACCTGCATTATCTCATGTTAATCTTGAGGCCACTCTTTGGTAGGTTTTTTATTATTCCCATTGTACAGCTGAACACACTGAAGTTGAGAAAACTGATCTACCTTCCTCAATGTCACATACAAAGTGAGGGAGCCAGGAATCAAAGCCAGGGCTCATAAACACTGTACTTTACAACTTCCCAAGTCCTCAAAACTAAAGCCACAATCCTCAAAGGGAGATCTCCCTGTCCAAGTCACTGTTCAATAGCCCCTCTCCCAGCAACCTCCTCTGTCTTCCTGGAGACTCTTCTCCTCCCACTTCTGACCTGGGAGTCCACAGAAGGGTAGTCTGAATCAGCTTCCAGAACAATTCTCATTCCCTGGAATCTCGCTTGGCAGGACCCCTGACTCCTGTGGCCCCCCCACCTCCATATCACAGGTATGCTGTCCCATTTTACTATCAGACATCACTGCATCTCCCAATCCTGGTCAGTCGCATCCAGAAATGCAGGGCTAGAATTACGATGCACTGGCTTGCCTTCATAAATAATATTTTGCAATTTCCTCGTCCAGGGGCATGGATAAATTATTCTTCTGCATCAAGGTTACGATGATCAAAAAGGTGGCCCGGCTGGCCTTCCTCGAGAGGGGGGATAAAAAGGAGGCTCTGATTACATCAAGGCGCCAGGCTGAGGCGGGGCTCCGAGTCCCGGGCGTCTGTTTTGTGGCTGCACGACAATCAGATATCTGAAAATGCATGAACTCTGATTTTAAGGTCCTGCTGGAGAAGGAACTGATGTGACAAGCAGGCCTGACGTTCACATCATTCATGGGGGCTGACAGAAAGAGCCTTCTGATAACAGTGCATTTAGTACTGTTTTCTTGTTCCCTTCACTGAGCACCCCACGCACCCAGCCACAATCACACACATAAACCTGCGCGCACACACACGTGCACACTCTCTCTACACCAGTTGTTATAGGCTGAATTGTGTTCCCCAAATTCATACGTTGGGAGTCCTAATCCTCAGGACCTCAACATATGACCTTATTTGGAGACAGGATCTAAAATGAGGTCATTAGGGTGGTTTCTAATCCAATATGACTGGTGTCTTTATAAAAAGCAGAAATCTGAATACAGACATGCAGAGAAGGACAATGTTTTGTGAACATGAAGCTGAAACTGGCCTTCTCCTAGGCAAGGAGAAAGACCTTGGAAGAAATCAACTTTGCCAATACCTTGATCTTGAACTTGTAGCCTTCATAACTGTGAGGAAAATAAATTTCTATTGTTTATGCTGCCCTGTCTGTGGTACTTTATTATGGCAGTTGAACAAATGAATGTACCAAGATAGACTGAAAAAATGTGGAATTAAGGCATCAAGTGGATCCTACTGGAATACAGTCAGTAGTAGTATCTGAGGCTTATCTGTGTTCTGAATTATATAATCTGCTTACGGTCTGTTTGCCAATAAAAGAGAGGCTCCACGAGGGCAGCACGTCTGTCCTCTGCTGTATCTCCAGAAGCCAGAACACTCCCTGACTCATAAGTATATCTGTTGAAGGAATAAGTAAGTGGATAAATGAATGAAAGCCAACAAGAATGAGTTTTGCTTCATATTCATGCTTCACACGAAGGATGGTAGCCAGGATACCTCTTACAATAGAATGCAGGGGCTTACCCCACCAAGAGTATCCCTGCCCCCGGGGTTGCTTCATGAGATGCAAAAAAGAGAGGAACCTTTGCCCTAGTTCCCTCCACCACCAATTTTTAAGTGCTCCAGAAATATCTCCTAACTGACAGACAAATGGGAACAGAAAGCCCAATTCTTGAGAACCACTCAGAAACATCCAGTGAGATGGCCTCACACAGCCCATTAGCATGTGATGGTGGGAGTGGGTCTGGCCAGCCTTCTGCAACTTCTCAGCCAGCCAAGAGACCTCGCACCCGCCGGGGGGAGGCCAACAGCACCAGACCCCTCTCTAGCTGAATGGCAGCGCTGAGAGCGGGTGACAGACAGAGTCCACCACTCTCCACACATGCTCGTGACACTCCCCCAGCCTCAGCAAGATGGCACCAAGCTACAGCCTTCTGCCCCTCCCCCGCCACCCGCCCTCCGTGCACCCAGTAGGCGCCCAACTCTCACTGCCCTCCCAAATCTGGATGGAACTGCGAATTCTCCCTGTCAGTGCTGTATATCACTTTGAGATATATACCATATTAGCAGAAAGAACTGAATTATATTGCATTCATGATGCAATTAAACACTTCACTAGGAATCAATGTAAAACTGATGAGGCCTGAAAGTAGTGCATATGGCTTAGAACATTATAAAACATTACCTTCACTCAAATCCTTTTCAGTAGCAATTTAAATCTTCTTACAGTTACTGCTGCCAATGGTAAACCATCTACTGATTCATAACAGTGCATGGTAACGAATGAATTTTTTTAAAAATTTATTCAACTACTAAATTACCCATGAATCCGGAATAGCTGACAGGAGTAATCTGAATTATTATTAGCTCTGCAAGTATTCTGCATTAGCCAATTTAAAACCACGGTTCTCAGGCAGGAACCAGTTAGTACAGCCAGAGTGTTAAATGACTGCAATAGTTCTTCATTTTACTGCTGCTTACATTTAAAGGTCAAGAGATAAAAATTACATATGACTCCAAACATAGGAAGGGTGTTTATCTTTTTCTATGAATCGGGTCAGTTGTAAACTTTAAAAAACATTTGAGATGCAATTGTACAAACTCAAAGGCCTTCGGGGTGTTCAGAAATCAGGGGTGGGGGCACCTTCTCCCCGCTTCATCACTGCAAAGAAAGATGACACGTACCCTCTTCCTGGTGATTGTGCTCCCCAATAATCTAGTCCCTTATTTTGACTCTCTGACCTTCACATGCCCCCAGGCTCTTCCCACTGCTCGGGCAGCTCTGGAAGGATCTAGAAGCCACAAAGTTGGAAGTCACAGGAGTGGGAGCTCCCTCCTCCCCAAAAGGGCATTTAGGCCAGTCCTCTGCTTCCCTCCTAAGGCAGCCACAAGACAATCTTTCTAATCCCTACTCCCTTCCCTAAACTGCCTTCCTGTTTATGCTCACTGTCTGTTGGGTTTTTTCCCTCCTCCAAAAGCCCAGGGGAAAAACCAAAGCAAGAGAAATAAATAAAGAAGCAGCTTTCTTCAGGAGTCCAATGTTATCAATGCATGACTGAACAAGGACCATAAAACACCAACCTCATTTCTTTGCATGGCTGTGGCAAGACAAGCACGCGGGTTGTGAGCTCTGTAGAAGGAAGAGCTGGGCAGTTCAAGGCACCACTCTCCTGTTGTTAATTTCCTTTCTTTGGGAGAAGAGTTTTTTTTTTTTTTCTTTAACCACAAAGTTAATTTATGCTCATTATAAAAAATTTAAAACAACAGAGAAGCATACAAAGTGAAAGGTTTGACAGCCCTGTCTTTCCACTTTGTATTCAGCTATCAAACAAATAATAATTAAGCACCTACTGTGTGCTGGGGCACTGAGGCTACGGCTATGAACAAAACCACTGGAAAACCCTAGGATCTACTCTTCTGGGTTTTTCTCTACTTGTCAACTAACATGTACATTCAGGGATAGAATATTTCTTGAAATGGGATCCCATTTTACTACCTGCTTTTCTATTCACCCAACAGTGTCCTGGACATCTTAAACTGAAAGATACAATTCTACCACGTGTATGGACCATGAAATTACCTAAACCTGCATGGACAATTTTTGCTAATACTATGAACCATCTTTTAAATGAACACTATTCAAGCTATAAGTTAAGGGTGTGCCCAACCTTATGCCAAACTGGATGTTCAATCTGTCTGGTGGTGTGAGGGGTGGAAGTACTCCTGTGGGGGGAAATAAAAGCACTGTGCCCCCACTTCCCTCAAACAATCTTTCAAGCACAAGCTGATTTCCATGGATTGATGTGGCTTTAGAATGTGAGCACTCACAAGCTTAGGAGCAGCAGCAGCATGAACATCTGTTATCTGCAGGCTGGCAAATCCACCTTGGTGGGTTTGACAGCAACTCCCTAACACCCTCTGCACTGCCAGGAGGCCACCAGTTAGACCAGTGGGTCTAACTGGGGGTGATTTGCCTCCTGGGGGACACTTGTTGATGTCTGGAGACACTTCTGGTTATCTCATTAGGGGAAGGATGTGTGCTTCTGGGACCTAATGGAGACCAGGGAGGCTGTAAAACATTCTTCAATGCAGGGGACTTCTCTCCCCACCACAACAAAGAACTATCCGGCTCAAAATGTCAACAGTGTCAAGTTCAACCTTGCTTTAATTAAAGTCTGGGTCATATGATTGAGAGACTGAGTTTTGGACAGACCTGTGTTCGTGGCTCAGTTAAGCAATTAGCAAGCTATGTGACCTTGGACAAATGACTTAACCTCTCTGAACCTCAGTTCTATTAGTGTCTTTATTGACTAATTAACAGTGTCTACTTAGGGTTCTTAGGAGGATTACAGGAGATAATCTGTGTCAAGTATGCAATGCACCACCACTTATTATTACTCATATAATTACCATTATTATTATCAGTATTAATTGTGGCAGCAGTGAAAGTGATGTTTTTTTTATTGTGGTAAAATATATATAACACAAAATTTACCATTCGAACCATGTTTTAGTGTACAGTTAAGTGGCATTAAGTACATGCATATTGTTGTGCAACCATTACTACCATCCATCTTCAGAACTCTTTCATCTTGCAGAACAGAAACTCAGTACTTATTGAACACTAACTCCCCTATGAATGTGACTCTTCTAAGCGCCAATCATAGAGTAGGATACAGCGGAATCATACAGTATTTGTCCCTTTGTGACTAGCTTACTTCACTTAGTATAAAGTCCTCAAGATTCAGTCATGTTGCAGCATGTGACAGAACTTCCTTCCTCTTGAAGGCTGAACAAGAAGTTCCATCATATGGATATACCAATTTTGTTTACCCATTCACTCACTGACGGGTACTTGGCAGGTCTGACTCTGGAGGCAGAACTCTGACTGTCACGCTAGACTACCACGCAGCACTAGACTTGGTGCTGACCCTCTCTGCCTCTGCTGACTCTCTGGAACATGGGGTAATGAAAGAAGCTACCTGCAGCTACCCCAGACTATTCCTGTCTCCACCTCCCTCACCATCTGCATTAGTGTGCTAGGGCAGCCATAATAAAGTACCGCAAATGGGGCAGCTTAAACGACAGAAATTACTTTCTCACGGTTCTGGAGGCTGGAAGTTGCAGACAGGTGCTGGCGGAGTTTGTTTCTTCTGAGGCCATTCTCCTTGACTTGTAAATGGCCATCTTTCCCTTGTCTTCATATGATCTTCCCTCTGTACACAGAGGTCTGTAGCCTAATCTCCTCTTCTTATAAGGACACCAGTCACATTGGATGAGGGCTCACCCCAGTGACCTTATTTTAACTTTATCTTTAAAGGTAAAAATAATTACCTTTATCTTTAAAGGTAAAAATAATTACCTATCTTCAAATACAACTACATTCTGAAGCATTAGGGGTTAGGACCCTAACCCCTAATTGAGAGGACACAATTCAATCCATAACACCATCTTCTACCAGAGGCTGGGGAAAAAATAAAAGCTGTAGGGTCTGATTTCCTAGCCTCCCTTGTAGCTACAAGTGGCCACTGAGAGTTCTGGACAATGCAATGAAGATTAGATATCCCTCAGGAGGGCTTTGCTTTCCTAAATTAAAAAGTAAGATCCTCACTGGAAGTAAACCTTTTGCCCTCTGCCCCTTTGGCTTTCCTTTCTTATTCCTTCTTGGCCTGGAAACATGAGACCTGGAGGAGGAACAGACAGCTTTCGGCTATAAAAATGAAAGCCAAGATGGCAGAATGGAAAGACAGAAGGGTTGCCTACCTGTGAACTTTATTATGTGAGAAAAACAAACTCCGAAATGTCCTTCAGTAGGTGAGTGGATAAATAAACTGTGGTATATCCAAACAATGGAATATTATTCAGTGCTAAAAAGAAATGAGCCGTGAAGACAGGAGGAAACTTGAAATGCATATGACTAAGAGAAAGAAGCCAATCTGAAAAGTTTACATACTACATGACATTCTGGAAAAGGCAAAACTCCTGGAGACAGTAAAAAGGTCAGTGGCTGCCGGGGGTTGGAAGGTGGGGAGGGATGAAGAGATAGAGCGCAGAATGTTTACAGGGAGTGAAAGTACTCTCTATGATACCATATTGGTGCATACATGTACATCATTACACGCTTGTCCAAGCCACAGAAAGGACAACATCAAGAGTAAATCCTAATGGAAAATGGACTTTGGGGGATGCTGTGTCCCTGTAGGTTACCTACTATAACAAATGTAGCACTCTGGCATGCGATGTTGATGTGGGAGAATCGGCATAGGTGGCGTCAAAGGGGATATGGGAACTCTGTATACTTTCTGTTCAATTTTGCTCTGAATCTAAAATTTCTCTAAAAATAACATCTGTTCAAAAATAAATTAGTAAACCTAATGAGCTCAAGGCACTGTTGGCTGAGTTTCCAGTTATTTGTAGCTGGGTAAGTTCCTTAAAGGAGTAGACTCTCAGAGGGCACTGGGGTCACTGGCTGGGTCCCACAATGGTAAAGGGTTCTGGACGGAGCACAGGGAACCCATACTGGACCCAGCAAAGCCTGACCAAACATTCTATGAGATCAGAGATCCTGTGTGGGCCCTTCTGCCCTCATGTCCTGATAATCTGGCAGAAGGCAGCTGGGGGTGTGGCTCAGAAGATCTCTTGGGAAAGCAGGAACTCAAACTCGAGATCAGGAAGCGGGATTAAAGATGGGTGCCAAGCTGCCCCTAAGACTTTCCTCCTGATATCATCCTTCCCCTAGATCCCAGCAGAAGATTCTGCTCTGTGCATCCCAGGGGCATGGAAACTTCCCACAGGTGAAAAGTTGTGACCAAAGAACTCAGTACCCAGTTTACTCAGAGTCAAGAGAAAGAGCCGCTTCCATGGCCCATGTTTCCTTGCACACACAGGCTGTTGGATAAAGATCTTTGGACAGGCCCAAGAATTTTGCCCCGAACTGCTGCCTTCAACAACGCCACTTGGTGAAACAAGATTCAAGCATAGCTCAACCCATGGGGATGGGGATACGGGGGGACATTCAATCATTCATTCGGGGACTTCCCTGGTGGTCCAGTGGTTGAGACTTTGTCTTGTAGTGCAGAGCATGTGGGTTTGATCCCTGGTCAGGAAACTAAGAACCCACCTGCTGCAGGGCAACTAAGTCAGCGCTGCAAAGAGGCACACACACACACACACAGAATTCATTCATTGTCTTTTAAGTATTCAGAGATTTCAAGCTGGATGATGGGACTTCAGAGATGAACGGGGTTGGGGTATGACTTGAAGGTGTTCCAGGCAAAGCTCAGAAGAGGGAGGTACACAAAGTCCCCATTATGAGTGTTGTCTTTCTGCAGAGTGAAGTTCAAGGATGGCTCAAGATGAAGCAGCGTGGACGTCTAGGGGTTCCTTAAAGTAATCCTCTCATGCCCAGTGAGGAACCAGTAAGTCAGTAATTCACTGAGTATTTATTAAGCACCTTCTGTGTCCCAAGTACCATTGTGGGCATAACCAGGGTGGGGATGGGGAGATATTCAGGCCCCAGTCTGGCCTTCAGGTACCTCATGATCCAACGGTGAAGGATCGCAAGGCAGAATGGGCACCAGGCAGTGGTGAGACGCGAGAGTTCAGAGAAGGTGAAACTGGTCAGAGAAGCATTCTCGGAGGCAGCAGCCACTCTACAGCCACAAAGGCCGAGTCAACTCGGACAGAAACGGGCTCCATCAGGGACAGCAAACAGGTACTCAAGAAATGCTAAGAGGTTTTGAGCAATGACTAGGCATCCCCAGCCTGAGTGGATCAAACCCCTAAGAAGGGGAATCACAAATCTCCTGATCGTGATGCAGAGTGAAACTGAGTCCTGAAAGCAGCGAAGAAAATGTCTGCACACACGTCCCAGGCCACGCATGCCGGAAGGCAGGTGCTGGATAGGTGCTTAGCATTCACACACACATCGACGGAGAAGGCATCAGGCGCCAAGGCCTCCGGAAGAAGTGGGCTCAAACTTGGAAAGGAGGCATTGTCTCTTTAAGTGAGCATAACACTGAATCATCCTTTCTCTTCCTATTTTGGGTTTTATTAGCAAAGCAGTACAATGTTTATACTAGTGGGTATTCCATTTGCCAGAACAATTACAGTATGACAAATGGTACATCAATGTAATCCATCAACCTCGCCAAGACAGGAATCCTTTACTCGGGACTGCCATTAATTCTGCACTCCCGTCTCTGGGGTCCTGGGCCCGTGTAGCCACGACAACGTGGACGACGCCTGGTGCAAATGCTCAAGCTCCATGAAGGATGGGCACTCCTCGGTGTGCCGGAATTTAACCTCCGACACCCGCATATTAGTCTACTCGGAGGAAGAAATTGAAGCGTGGGGCTGGAAAAAGCCAGGGCACTTGGGGGAAGAGCTGTATTTACTCCATCACGGCACAGTGTCTCAGAAGTGGGGGAGGATATCCACCTGTGGGTCGTGTGGCCTGACAAGCCCCAAGTCGCAGGTTGCTGGGTATCAGCTCCAACCGTGCAAGTGCTCAGCTGTGTCCAACTCTTTGCGACCCTATGGACTGTAGCCCATCAGGCTCTTCTGTCCATGGGGTTCTTCAGGCAAGAATACTGGAGTGGGTTGCCATACCCTCCTCCAGGGGATCTTCCCAATCAAGGGATCGAATCTGCATCTCCTATGTCTCCTGTATTGCAGACAGATTCTTCACCTGCTGAGCCACTGAGGAAGCCCCATCGGCTCCAAAGCCAGGAACAAATTCAGGCATCAGCTGAATGGATGCGTCAACTCTCAGTAGCAATGGCAGCTCTTAAGGAAAGCAGATGGGGACACAGGACAGAAGGTATCAAAGACACTGAGTATCTGGAGAGGGGGGAGAAGGAGCAGTTGTTTTTTGATGGATACAGAAGGCCTCAGATTCCAAAAGAGCAAACACCTCTCTAGGCACATGGAGGAAGATGATACGGCGCACACCTGGAGTAGATCTGACTGATCTACCCCAGCCCCAAACCGCCGATATGTACTTTCTGGACCCTGATCTTCCTCTGCCTCCCCCAGCCGTAGCTTCTGAGAGTAGCTAAATCTCAGTGGTTACACATGAGACTGCAGTCATCAGCTGCAAATTCACCAGGAGTTTCAGGGTTCCTCAATTCATCCTAACCAGCAAATTACGAGCCGGGAGCAGCTTTATAAAATATGAAACGGCTGCTGTCAGTTTTTCCATCAGTTCTACATATTTTGCTGTTAACAAAAGGAACCGATAACCACTTCTCATAAGGAAAAACAAGAATAAAATCAAAGGCTCCTAATGGAGACAATCTCCAAAGTGCAACAATACAAGCCCATTTCTTTCTTTCTTTTTTTCCTTCCCTGACAAATCAATCTGGCCATGGTCCAAGGATACAGGCAGACAGACGGAGCTACCTCACCTGTTTTATTAAGCCATTACCAGAATCATTTTATTCCCATTTATAATGTTCAATACATGGTCTGAAGACTTTTCTAATATAGTAATTAGATGGAACACTAGATAGATGGATTAAATTGGGACGATATTTTATGCCTTTGTACATTGCTTTACAATATTCTGCCTGGTTTCTGAGATACCAAAGTGTGAGCATGTGTGTATATATATAAATATACCCCTTTTATTTTGGATGAGAAGGCTGTACTTTGCATGTGGCTCATCTCAGCGTAAGCCTTCCCATGGAAATCTGATGGAAATGTATGAACCCCTGATAGAACTCGCCAGGAAATCCATCCTATATTCCATCTCCCCTTGCCCCCAAACAAAGGTTGCTCAAGTATCCTCGCTGTTGTCATGGTCACTACAGCTGACATTTACTGGGTATCAGGCATGGAGCTGAGACCCTGACATTTCTCAGGAGGTCACATAACTTGGGGGCTCAAGAGCACAGGCTTTGAAATTGCCCAGTGCTGGGGTTAAGCCCCGGTTCTCATACATGCTTGCTGTACGATCTGGCGGAAGTCACTTTTTACCTCTCTGAGCCTCAGCTTTCCCTACCTGTAACATGGGGATAAAACCAGTACCCATATCACAAGCTTGTTATTAAGATACTTTGATACTAAGATGATGCTTAGCATGGGGCCAGACAGAGAATAAGTGCTCAGAAAATGTCATTTTTATTATCATCTCACTTAGCCCAAGGAGATGGCATCATGCCTCTTTTACAGATGGTGAAACTGAGGTTTGGAGAGGGGAAACATTTACCCAGGTTACCAAATAGGTGGGGGGCATGGGTATCTGTGTCCACAGACTGCTCACTTAACAACCACAAAAGACTGTCTCCTTTGAAGGGAAAAGAAGGGATACCTCTACTAAGAAATGCGTGTTGCAGGAGGAGGAGGGATGTTGAACTAATAAGCCCATAAGCCCCTAATTTGTACCTAAGATATGGACTTAAATTATAGTCCTAACTCTAAGGGTCTAAGAAATCTAGACTTGGTGATCAACAAAGATCTCCTTTCATGTGCCCCCTCCTCTCATTCCGTGAGATGACACAAAAATGAAGCCAGAGAAATGAGTCCTGCAGGTGTCACCTGAGCCCACTCACTTCTCAGGCACCTTCCTTACATGGGAAAACTGAGACACTGAAAGGTCAAACCGGGAGCATCATAGCAAGATAGGACACTACTTTATAGAGTGGAACAC
Source organism: Bos mutus (assembly GCF_027580195.1). Taxonomy (NCBI): domain Eukaryota; kingdom Metazoa; phylum Chordata; class Mammalia; order Artiodactyla; family Bovidae; genus Bos; species Bos mutus. Next base: position 17,675,173 of record NC_091633.1, read on the forward strand.
TGACGCTCAAGAGAGGTGGTGCAACCTGTCTGTGGTCACTTGAGGTCACATTAAGGACCTCTTTCTGCACAAGAGTGCCTCAGTGATCCTCCCAATTCCAATTATGCAAAAAAAACCCAATCCTGCCCTCCTTGTTCCCCTACCATCAGACGCCCCCTCAGCTTGCCTGGGCTAGGGCTATATTTAGCTGCAGCATTTTTTCCAGTGTGTAAATGGAGAACGTCAACTGGAAGAAACCTATTAATATAAAAGAGGAAGATGCACCCAGCCACAAAGTTAGAAGCTGACTGCTTCGGAAGACCTGTCTTTGCCATGACCAGGAAAATAAAACTACCCTCCATCTACATTTTTTTTTTTTAATATCAAGAAGGAGTTCTTGATTTGACAGGTAGTACTATAACTCATTTTTTTTTAAATAAGAAAGAAAACGAGTAAAACTCCAAAAATTTCTTTGCTGTCAGCTCCATCTACAGTAGTGACGCTCACCTCCAATGAGCAAAAAAGTGAGACTCACCTCCAGGTCAGCTGTCCCCCCATCAACGGACTCCTGGATCTGCTGTTCCCTCTCCTTTGCCCAGAACTGGACCCCTATATAGCCTTACATGGGCACTTTGGAAAACTGTTAAATCAGTTTCCAGCTCACCCCAACTCTTGTGCTGCTTTTGAAAGCACAGCCAACACAAAAGACCTCAACACTGGAAAAATTTCTATAAGGAGCAAGGTGAAGGATGGGAAGCTGAACCAGAATAGGGATGAAGAAGAACACTGAAGTTATTAGACGTGACAAATACTGACATTTACTCTGGGTCAGGCCCCGTGACCATATCATCGCTTCTCTCAACCACTCCATACCCATCTCCATTTTCCAGAGAGGTTAAGTGACTCACCCAAGGTCACAAAGTTAGTTCTGGGCAGAGCTGGAATTTGAACTCAGGGCTGTCTGATTTTAACATCTAGGACCTGCAAGAATGAAGAATCCTTTGGCAGACTGAAGGTGGGCCCACATTTTTGATATAATAGACAGTTTCTTGGGGGAAAATTGCTCTTCTGAAATCTTATCCTGTTTGAAATGACCTTGGGAGGATCAGCCCTGTGGAAGGAACGGACAAGTCTGTGCGATGCATATAATCATCTCTTTGTTCATACATTTTGTATAATAGATTTCCTTACATCAGGTTTTCTATGCCACAATACAAAAGCCTCCCAAGGAAGGGGAAGCAACTGGCTGGCTCTGAGAGGAGGTGGAGAATTGAATCAGATAAAGCCAAGGACCCTCACTACCTTAGAAGAGCACTTTCTGAAGATCCGGAGGCCTTGCCCCAGTGCAGAATTAGAAAAGCAACTACCTCAAGCCAAGGCCTCAACTGCCAGGATTTCTGAACATAAGCTCATTTCTGGAACCTGTTGTCCCAGGGCTCCTTTCCTGGATCATTGGATCTCCCAAGGAGGCTAATTTCACAGCTGTCCAGGGACTCACTACACCGACTGCTCCTTCTGGAGTCTGACTTTGGTGTTTCTTGCTGCAGCCAGACCTCATTTCCTTATAGAACTATCTGCGGTGGTAACAATGCAACTTATCCAGCCCATGATACAGACTCTTTGACTCTATGGCACCCCACTCCAGTACTCTTGCCTGGAAAATCCCATGGACGGAGGAGCCTGGTAGGCTGCAGACCATGGGGTCACGAAGAGTCAGACATGACTGAGCGACTTGACTTTCACTTTTCCCTTTCATGCATTGGAGAAGGAAATGGCAACCCACTCCAGTGTTCTTGCCTGGAGAATCCCAGGGACGGGGGAGCCTGGTGGGCTGCCGTCTATGGGGTCGCACAGAGTCGGACACGACTGAAGCGACTTAGCAGCAGCAGCAGCAGCAGCAGCAAGAGGGAGTGTTGTGATTTTTTTTAGATGAGCAAACTAAGGACCAGAGATAGAAAGTGACTTATCAAGAGTCACACAGCAAATGAGGATTGCAATCTTCCCGAGCATGAGCACTGACCTCTTCACGTGGGGCCCCAAGGGGGAAAAGGAAATTCTTGCATCTTAGGAGGAACTCCATCCCCTCCCCCCACACCCTCAGCCCTCAACCCAGGGATCATTCTGAATCATTCCTTTCTCCTCCACTGAAAAAAGTGAAAGTTGCTGTCGTGTCCAACTCTGCGACCCCATGGACTATACAGTCCATGGAATTCTCTAGACCTGAATACTGGAGTGGGTAGACTTTCCCTTCTCCAAGGGATCTTCCCAACCCAGGGATCGAACCCAGGTCTCCCACCCTGAATCCCCACCATTCTGCTTCCTAGATGTTTCTTGAATCCTGCCCCACCCCTTGCAGTTTCTCCACTATCCTCACAGTCATGCTCACTGGGCTTTTCACAATCTCTTGTCTGGATCATGGGCCTGGTTTCTCCTTGAGCTCTACCTCCATGCTGGGCCCCCCTAAACTCTTCCCCCTGCAGCAGCTCAACAAATGTTAGTCATTTGTATCATCATCTGGCTTGCCAAGGAGATGACATCATGCCCATTTTACAGATGGGGAAACTGAGGCTTAGAGAAGGGCAAAACTTAACCAAGGCTGTCAAACAAACAAATGGCAGGCACAGGTGTCTGTGTCCAGAACCTGTTCACTTAACCATATCACTTCTGAAGAGGAGGAGAGACACCTGTACCAAGAAGGTGCCTAAACTCCAAATACCACTCTAAAATCTAAACCCCAGTTGCCGTTTTTACTCCCTACTCAAAACCCTTTTGTGGCTGCTCCTACACTCAAGATAGTCTGGTTCCCTCACCATGAACTCATGGTTCTATCCACCTTCCTCTCCCATCGAGACCTAGACCTGTCCTGACTCGATGCTCCAGGCCCATGGACCATTTCTGGGTATCTCACCCCCACGCTCTGCCCATGAGTTCTGCTGGTCACCAATGCCACTTGCTATTCTTCCCTCACTGACCCTGCACATCCACTCTCTGCAGTCCATCTCAGGTGAGGAAGGCAGAAAATGTCCCCAGCACATGCCCCTCTTCTTTCTGCTCGCCAAGTCCTTTCCTTTCTTCTCGAATCAAGTATATGGACCAGTCAGACCAGCATGATCCTTTTTGTCTCTAGAGCCTCCAGCTGACAAGAAGGAAGGTCATCTCCCAGTCTTGACCCTTTTATCCCCCTGCTGTTCTCCCTCCCCGCTTCCCCGAGGATCCTGTGACTCAGGAAGGCTGACAACCTGCTGGAGATCACACAGCATCAAAAAATGGGACTTGAGTCCAGGCTGGGTTTTGGCTTGGTTCGGGTGATCGACAGGAAGAACCTGAGATGGGGATTCCTGTGCTGGAGACTCATGGAGGGAAGGTGCTCAGGAGGAAGCTGGAGGAAGCTGGAGGGAAGGTGCTCAGGAGGAAGCTGGAGGAAGCTGGAGGAAGTGAGGGAAGCAGGCAGGGGCTGAAGGGCAGAAGAGTGGAGAGATGGGCTCACCAAGAGTCCAGAATCGGCCTGATCCCAGGGAGAGCTCTGGCAGGTGAGTGGCACCACAGGGAGGTCCTGCCTTGAGGGAAGGAGACCAGGCTGCTGGTCCCTTGAATCAGTCACTCAAAGGCTGTGGGGTGCCCTGAGAGTGGGGTGGGATGTAACCTCTCTGGGCAGACAGCTCCTTGGGGCTGAGACTCCCTGGGAAAAGGGGGGCAGGTGGGAGCTACTATCAGCCAACTCACAGCAGCTGGCAGTGCTGTCTGGTAAAGGGATCTGGAGGTACCACACCAACATCCCTCATAGATCTATGGTCCTCCTCCTTCCTAAACTTCAGAAGAGAAGGATGGCAGGGTTGGGGATTCTTTGCCTAACCCAAAGCCAAATGGTAGCAGTCCATTTCCTGGAAGGGAAACCCTGGGGGCTGCTGTGGGGAAACTGAGGTTCAGGAAGGTTAAGCAGTCTGACTGAGGCCACACAGCATTTCATCCCATTTACTAAAGAGCCACTACCCTTGGTAACAATGAAGAGCCGACAGGCAGCCTCTCTGCTGTTCCTTCCTCTCCCCTCCCCATGCCCCTATCCCTACCCTTTTCCCACCCCCACGTAGCTGCCCCTCCCCTTGCTGGCTCCCCAGCGCCCGGGTGCTGGATGGAAACAGTGACACCTTGTCAAACAGCCTTTTGATAAATGCAAATCTCTCTTAATTTGAATTTAATTATCAATGAAGTGAGCGACTCCCAGATCGCTTCTCCCCATCAGAAACTGGCAGATACATCTGTGCGCAGAGCGAGACTGGCATCTGCTGGTCCTCACTCAAGCCAAGCCCCTCCTGCCTGGCCGTGGCCGCTGCTCAGGGTAAAGGCGGAGGGGGGATGTAGGAGTCCCAACAGCTGGAGCCCCAACTTCTGCAGATTTCTACAATTCACAAATGAGCCTTTCACAGGGCACCCAGAGAGGTTTTGGACACTTGCCCAAACCCCCACATCAGGGCTGGTCCCTGGTTACCTGATGGTATTACGGCCAGAACTTGTTCTACTGACCAGCAGCCATCATCAAGGGTGGGGGGTGGATGGCCCTGCACCTCCCTGGCTTCATGCTCACCCCTAAGTAAATTCTGGAGACAGGATGCCAATCAACACTGGCCAGACACTTAGTGTATGTCAAGCACTGTCCTATGCCTTTATTCACACCAATTCATTCCATTTGTGCAAAGCGGCCGGCTCTAAGATGGGTGCCCTGACAACCCCGACATACGGACATGGACACTGAGAAACTCAGGGTCTCCCAGCCCATAGCACACAGGCTGGGCTCTCACCATGTGATGTGTAACATAACAGCCACAGTCAGTGTGGGTTCAGCCTACAGGGCAGGCGGACAACAGGTCTGAGCAAAGCAGCTCAAATTGTGGGCAAGAGCCCAAAAGTAGACTCCTGACCTTAAAAATTACACCTCACTAAAAATAATATAAACAGCAACACCTATGCTGTGGCAGCCATGCAGCTAGCACGCTATAGAGACAAGCTCACTGACCCCTGTGAGCAGCCCCATTTATAGATGAGGAAATAGAAGTGTCCAGAGAAAAAATGCAGCAACTTTTAAAGTCAGGTTAAAAAATACAAATCTCTGTATACAAACTAGGAAATCCAGATGGGTCAAAAATAACGATTACTCAAAATCCCACCACCACTGACAAGTGCAACAACCTCTCTGAGGTTTTCTTCAGGATAATGTAGAAAAAAAAAAATTGAGGGGGACAGTGGATAAATTAGACCAGAATAGCAGGATGCTGACAGTTGTTGGAGCTGAGAGATCAGAAAAAGGGAGCTCATTGTGTTTTTCTATTCTATAATGTTTGAAATTTTCCATAATAAAAAGTTTTAAAAACTCTCCTGACATAGGGACAATCTCTAGTAATGCTTTGGCATCTTCCGTTTCAGACCTTTCCCTCCACCAAAGTGACCAACATTAATCCAATTTTATAACAATAACATCAGCAGAACAGAGGAGACAATGGGACCACCTTGGACCATCTCTCACCTCTGGCCCTGAGCTGCACCCCTCTCTGCCCACACTGCCCTTTAAGTAGAGGATTCTTGGACAGCCCACTCCACCCACCTGGGATTTTAAGAGTAAGAGCCTATAAATTCCCGCACTGCCTTCAAAGGCAGTGGTTCTTGTCCTGGGAGACGAGCACCCTGAAAGATAGTGCTGGGCCCTGGAGCCAGGCTCCCAGAGGTCAGGATCCTGGCTGGCATTACCTCAAATAAATCTCTCTTAACTTCTCTGAGCCTTCCAAGCCCCCCTTAAAATGGCAACCTTACGGCACTGCTGCATCAATTAAAAGGGATGATGTGTGCATGTGATGAGGGCTTCATAAACTTTCCCATTACTTTATTTTTGGAAAATATACCTCTTGCCAGTTTTCCTGGAAAACACTTTTCCATCCTTCATGACACACCTTGAGTCACCTCCTCCAAGAAGTCTTCCCTGACCTCTCCAGGCAGAATGTGGTTGATCTCCCTGAGTGTCTTCTTCACAGCTATACCAGAGTCACATTCCTCCAAGTACATATTTGGTTCAACTACACCATCAGCTCTCCTAAGATGCCAGCTTGTGGGACTTCTTGGTCTCCATAATCATAGGAGCCAATTCCTTATAATAAATCTCTTTGTGTACACACACACACACACACACACACACACACACACACACACACAGAGGTTCTATTACTTTGAAAAACCCTGACTAATGCAGGTTTTGGTGTACCACTGAGAGTGGGACTAAAAGAAAAGAATTTTAAGGATGAGTTTTCTGAATTGATCCTGGGGTTTCTGGAACTGGCTCACTAATCCAATTAGATATAAGGTCGCTAATGACTTTATTTCCAGTAAAGGGTACTGACAGTCCATGGTGTGACTGTTCATAGAAATATGCAAAATACCACCACTGGGTCCTCCTAACCAACCACTGAGAGCAAGTAAGTATCTGAGTGACTGGATCTATGATGCTTTCAAATAATTTTGACAAACTAGTACAACAAGGTCAGCTTGTGATCCACGTCGATGCGTGGCAGGGGCCACCATGGTGTTGTGAAGTGATTGTCCTCCAATTAAAATAAATAAAAAGTAAGGTCAGCCTGTTACTCCTGATGTCACTGGACAAAGTGGGGAAAGAAAAGGATGAGTTCAGGGATTTGAACTCCCAGCTCAAGTGACACATAAATGATCTGAAAGCTTTTCTGTGTGCCTTGAAGGAGACCCTTATCATCTGTAGCAGTAGGGCTGAGACTGCTGAAAATCAAACCTGGAATCTCATCTTGCAACTGGCTGAATTACAACCAAGTTGAACTGCCAGCCTGTAGAGTGTCTGCTCTAACAAGCAAGGGCATTGACTAGGAAAGAATGAGATCCTGCAAGTCAGGATAGGGATGCAGGGGAAGACCTTGATGATTTTGGGATACTGAACCCCTACATTCTGATGAGGCTTCTTTGCCAGTGAAAGAGGACTCCTGAACCCACAGTGGGAGTGGCTTCTCCATGTGCTATCTGAGGGGATCAACACAGCATTGCCCGAAGAAACTGTAACAGCCGTCCCTGAGGCAGTGGCCATTCAAGACAAAGCTGATTCTCCTCAGGAACCACCCCTGCCTCTTTGCTTCTAGGGCTACAACCAGACTTACATCCCAGCAGCCACTAAGGTGAGGTACAAAGTGTGTCCTGAAAGGAGGTGTGCTACATTCCAAAAGAACTACTTGAGCTTTCTAAGTTATACAGAAAGAAATCTTGGGAATATATGTGAGAGTGGATATTAAGAATGTGGGATGATGGTGGAAGGGACATAAAGTTGGATCAGGTAGAATTTATTGGTATGGACTCACTAAGCAGATCTTCTGCGTTTAATGTTGCAGCTCAGGGAGCTAGGTAGGTCTCTAGCTGGTTGGCTGGTTGAAATAGGGACAAAGATGTGGCCCACAGTGAGTGAGTTGGAAGTACTAGACCTACCTTGGGTTTTACCGGAGAGGAAAGAACTCAAAGGCGTGGGAAGATTGGAATGTTAGACTGGATTTTTGTCATTTAAGACCTACTTACCCACACTGATTGGGAGGGGTATGCATCTAGAAGACAGATCTTTCACCACAACTGTGAGAAACAAGTCTGCAGGGGGAGCCCTGGCAGTCTCTGTGACGAGCTCTGTGATTGCTGTTCTCTGTGGGCCAGACCTTACAGTGAGAACTGCAGTCACAGAATTGGGAAACCTCAGTACAATGGGAGTAATTGGATCCCAGGGTGGTGGGGCCAGGCAGTGGCACTCAACAGCCAAAGGTAAGGTGGGCACTGTACCAGAACGGGCAGCAGAGGAAGACCTGCAATCAGAACAGTCTGACTCACCCAGACCTATGGCGCTGGCTCGTGCTAATGATGTTTTCAGAAGTGAAACAAACAGGAAATCTACCAAATTCTCACGTGATCTGGATAAGCAGAAAGTTCTAGATAATGTGAATAAAAATCTAACCTAATCATAAAAAAAAAGAGTGATGGCCCCTCAATCAGTTCTCAGACCCAGAGCCCCTCAAATGCAGGGGAGGCCAGGTTCCCTTGAGGAAGGACTCTGGTATGCTATGGAAAATTTATGCCATGAAATTTTATACCATGAAATCCTTCTCCAAGCCTTCTCCAAAGGGACCAGTGGCCTTTTACCAGGGTGACTTCGCACTAGAGTAAAGGAAATAATCAAACCTTTTGGGGACAACTTATAGAGGTCAGGTGATTAATGGAGCTTTAGTTCAGGTTTGCCTCACAGTGGGCCCAGTGGGTCCTGGAACCCATCTTGTGGTTATTTCCCCAGTTTCCAGAACACATAATTACAGAATCTCCACACTGGCTCCCTGACCTGTGAAGTGAGGGCAATTATGGTTGGAAAGGCCAAGTAGAAGCCACTAGTACTGCCTCTACCTAGGAAGACAGTAAACCAAGAGCAATACTAGCTTTCAGAGGGACTGCAGAGATCAGCACCACCATCAAGGACTTCAAAGATGCAGGAGTGCTGATCCTGCCACATCCCCATTCAATTTGCCTATTTGGCCTGTTGCCAACAAAGGTCCGTCTAGTCAAAGCTATGGTTTTTCCAGTAGTCATGTGAGAGTTGGACTATAAAGAAAGCAGAGCACTGAAGAATTGATGCTTTTGAACTGTGGTGTTGGAGAAGACTCTTGAGAGTCCCTTGGACTGCAAAGAGATCCAACCAGTCCATCCTAAAGGAGATCAGTCCTGGGTGTTCATTGGAAAGATTGAAGTTGAAGCTGAAACTCCAATTTGGCCACCTGATGCGAAGAGCTGACTCATTTGAAAAGACCCTGATGCTGGGAGAGATTGAGGGTGGGAGGAGACGGGGACGACAGAGGATGAGATGGTTGGATGGCATAACGGATTCGACGGACATGAGTTTGAGCAAGCTCCAGGAGCTGGTGATGGGCAGGGAAGCCTAGCATGCTGCAGTCTGTGGGGTCGCAAAGAGTCGGACACGACTGAGCGACTGAACTGAACTGACTGAAGACAGATGGATCTTGGAGAATAATAGTGGATTACTGTAAGCTTAACTAGGCGATGACTTCAACTGCAGCTGCTCGACCAGATGTAGTTTCATTGTTTGAGCACATCAACGCATCCCCTGGTCCCAGGAATGCAGCTATTGATCTGGCAAATGATTTTTTTCTCCATATCTATCAATAAGGTCTACTAGAAGCAGTTTGCTTTCAGCTGGAAAGGCCAGCAATATACCTTCACTGTTCCACCTCAGGGGTAAATCAACTCTCTGGCCCTACATCATAATTTAGTTCCCAGGGATCCCGAGTCTCTTTCCCTTCCATAAGATAACACGCTGGTCCATTACAAAGATGACATTATGCTGACTGGACATACTGAGCAAGAAGTAGCCACTACTCTAGACTTCTTGGTAAGACTGTGTGTCAGAAAGTGGGAAATAAATCTGACAAAAATTCAGGGGCCTTCTACCTCAGTGAAACTTCCAGGGGTCCAGTTGTGTGCGGCACTTTGATACATCCCTTCATGACCATGATAATCACGATGGTGTGATCACTCACCTAGAGCCAGACATCCTGGAATGTGAAGTCAGGTGGGCCTTTCTAGCATCACTATGAACAAAGCTAGTAGAGGTGATGGAATTCCAGTTGAGCTATTTCAAATCCTGGAAGATGATGCTGTGAAAGTGCTGCCCTCAATATGCCAGCAAATTTGGAAAACTCAGCAGTGGCCACAGGACTGGAAAAGGTCAGTTTTCATTCCAATCCCAAAGAAAGGCAATGCCAAAGAATGCTCAAACTACTGCACAATTGTACTCATCTCACATGCTAGTAAAGTAATGCTCAAAATTCTCCAAGCCAGGCTTCAGCAATACATGAACTGTGAACTTCCAGATGTTCAAGCTGGTTTTAGAAAAGGCAGAGGAACCAGAGATCAAATTGCCAACATCCGCTGGATCATCAAAAAAGCACGAGAGTTCCAGAAAAACATCTATTTCTGCTTTATTGACTATGCCAAAGCCTTTGACTATGTGGATCACAATAAACTGTGGAAAATTCTTCAAGAGATGGGAATACCAGACCACCTGACCTGCCTCTTGAGAAACCTATATGCAGGTCAGGAAGCAACAGTTAGAACTGGACATGGAACAACAGACTGGTTTCAAATAGGAAAAGGATTACGTCAAGGCTGTATATTGTCACCCTGCTTATTTAACTTATATGCAGAGTACATCATGAGAAACGATGGGCTGGAAGAAGCACAAGCTAGAATCAAGATTGCCGGGAGAAATATCAATAACCTCAGATATGCAGATGACACCACCCTTATGGCAGAGAGTGAAGAGGAACTCAAAAGCCTCTTGATGAAAGTGAAAGAGGAGAGTGAAAAAGTTGGCTTAAAGCTCAACATTCAGAAAACAAAGATCATGGCATCTGGTCCCATCAGTTCATGGGAAATAGATGGGAAAACAGTGGAAACAGTGCAGATGATGATTGCAGCCATGAAATTAAAACAGTTGCCCCTTGGAAGGAAAGTTATGACCAACCTAGAGAGCATATTCAAAAGCAGAGGCATTACTTTGCCAACAAAGGTCTGTCTAGTCAAGGCTACAGTTTTCCCAGTGGTCATGTATGGATGTGAAAGTTGGACTGTGAAGAAAGCTGAGCACCAAAGAATTGATGCTTTTGAACTGTGGTGTTGGAGAAGACTCTTGAGAGTCCCTTGGACTACAAGGAGATCCAACCAGTCCATTCTAAAGGAGATCAGCCCTAGGATTTCTTTGGAAGGAATGATGCTAAAGCTGAAACTCTAGTACTTTGGCCACCTCATGCGAAGAGCTGACTCACTGGAAAAGACTCTGATGCTGGGAGGGATTGGGGGCAGGAGGAGAAGGGGACGACAGAGGATGAGATGGCTGGATGGCATCACCGACTCGATGGACGTGAGTGTGAGTGAACTCCGGGAGTTGGTGATGGACAGGGAGGCCTGGCATGCTGCAATTCACGGGGTCGCAAAGAGTCTGACATGACTGAGCGACTGAACTGAACCGAAAATACAGATGAACTGTGGAGACATGACGCCAAATGAAAGAAGTCAGACACAAAAGAGCACATATTATAGGATACCATGGGCAGGAAATGTTCAGAATAAGAAAATCCACAGAGATTGAAAGTAGATCCGTGGTTGCCAGGGGTTGGGGGTGGGGAGAGGAATGGGGAGTAATTACCAGTAGGTACAGCGTTTATTTTGAGGGTGATGGAAATGTTTTGGAGCCAGATAGAGATTGTGGTTATATAACATTGTGAATGTATTAAATGGCACTGAATTGTTCATGTAAAAATAGTTAATTTTATGTTATGTGAATTTCACTTTGATTTTTTAAAAAGTGCTAACTAGAGCCAAATCACCCAGGTTCAAATCCCAGTTTGACATTTGCTAGCTATGTAAGCCTCACCCCATCGAGCCTCAGTTTCCTTGTCTGTAAAATGGGAACAAAAATCTTACTACCCTCCATGGGTTTTACGGGGATTAAATGTGCTAATGCATATGAAATACAGGGCTTCCCTTGTGGCTCAGCTGGTAAAGAATCTGCCTGCAATGAGGGAGACCTGGGTTCGATCCCTGGGTTGGGAAGATCCCCTGGAGAAGGGAAAGGCTATGCACTCCAGTATTCTGGACTGGCATGGGATCAACAAACAGTCGGACACGACTGAGCGACTTTCACTTCACATACGAAATATAAACGATCTGACGCATCCTAAGCGGTAAATGTTAACTGTTTCTGCTGTCACTCCAAGGTCGCGGAGTTTCCTCAGCTCCTTCAGGACTGGGTCAGCTAGAGGCACAGAAGATGCCCGGGGGCCCAGCAAGGCTGGCCAGGGCTCCCAGACCCCATGGCTACATCTGACATTCAAGGAAGGGACCAAACATTTCCTGCCCATTAAATTAAAGCAGAAGCTCTCTAGGAAGAAATAAAACTGTAAATATCAAAGCCAATGCATAACCTTCCTGGGCTTTGCTGCAACTTCCTTTCTTTAATAATTATTGCTTAAAAGAAGTAGTCCGGGACAGTAGGGTGGGGTGGGAGGTGGGCTGATGGGTCTTCCATTGCATTTAAAGTTCACTGCACGCACTGACTTGTGTCCCCATATCAAATATCTGCAGCCACAAGGAGCTAGCCAGTGGCTGTTTGCTCTCTCAACGTTATTTATTGCTGGTGTAAATTGCCAGGATCTCCCCCAGTGCATAACTTTTTTCCTGACTTGTTTCTTTCCAGAAGATCCCAGACTAGGGGGCCAGTCTCGCAGACGCCAACAGAACAATCTTCTTTCAACAGCATTAATTATCTGTATGGCTTTCCATAACAACAAAAGAAAAAATCTTGACCCTACTGCCTGCCAATATTTAAGGCACTAGGAGAGGGAAATCCTTTTATCTTTGCATCTCCCAGAGCAGTTTGGTTTGATAAAACATCCTTCCCTCCCCCCCACCTCCCTTTTTATATTCCGAACTTTCTGGCCTGATTAATTCTTCCCATCTCAGTAAAGGGCTGTGTATACTCTTGAGTGTTGACTTGATTTTCTCCTATAAAAACATCCTTGCAAGAAATTAAAACAGCGCAGCCCATTCTTGCTCTAGAAGCTACTTGTAAAGAGTCTTATTCCTCACTCATGGAAGGGGGGTGGCAATTAAAAGATTTGTAGGAGAGGACAAGGGTTGGGGGAGAGAATGTGGAAAATGGAATATGAGTTGAGAAGATTTCTTTATTTTAAATTAAAGTTAAGGATTAAAGGCATCAGGATTTCAAGAGTTATCGTGAAAGGCTTTTTAGCAGTCCCAAGTGGACGGGCCATAATCTTCTTTTTAAATGGCTATATTTAGACCACAGAGCACTCAGGCAGTGGAACCAGAAACTTCCAGCAGGGGACTGCAGGCAGGATGGAGGATGGTGTTTTAATATTAGCTGTGGAAGCAAGATTTAACCACCTAGGAGTGATTTGTTTTTGAGGAACATGTAACACTTGGAAACTGCACATATATTTTAATCAGTGGAAGGGGTTCACAGCCAGAGTTGTGTCAAACGCAAACCTAAGAATTTGGGAAAGCCAGACCTCACCCCAAATGCCTCTCCATTCAAGGGATATCTGATTCACACCTATATGACACCTATGATGAAAGCATTCGTGGCTAATAACACAGATGTTTTCCAATGTGAGAAACTATCTTAAAATCCTGCCTCTCTTAACAGATCAATTAGTAGATAAAATAAAGCAAGAAGGAATTGTTTAAAGGAAACACATTTATTCATGCCATGATCTTGTTTCAGCTCAGTTCAGTTCAGTCACTCAGTTGAGTCCGACTCTTTGTGACCCCATGAACCGCAGCACGCCAGGCCTCCCTGTCCATCACCAACTCCAGGAGTCCACCCAAAGCCATGTCTATTGAATCAGTGATGCCATCCAACTATCTCATCCTCTGTCGTCCCCTTCTCCTCCTGCCCTCAATCTTTCTCAGCATCAGGGTCTTTTCCAATGAGTCAGCTCTTCACATCAGGTGACGAAAGTATTGGAGTTCTTGTTTACTAAATCTGAAATTTGATTGAGTTCACCGCTTCCCTGGTTGAGGACTACTGGGTACTTTATAAACGTTATTTATAAATAACCTTTATGACATGTTTAATCAATATGGTAATGAACGATTCATCTCAAAAATATAAGATACCAATGTATTTTTTTTAATGTTCAAAGTGAAATGCCAGTGTGGATGCAGCCCAAGAAACAGAACCCTGAAAAGTCTGGCAGGCAACAGGCAGGAATCCAGACAGAAGAATTCAGTGGAACAAGAACCCTTTGGGCTTCTGAAACAGCAGGACCTCCTGGGCTGGTTTCAGTGGGGTTTGGTTTTTGTTCATTACTAGAAGCATGAGTAAGTGTTCTAAAATCAAAAGTGACAAAGACCCAACCTGCCAGGCAACATAATCCTCTCCGAGGAAGCAAAAACACGTTTCCCACATTTCCCTCAAATTGCAAATCAAAGCAGACCCCGACATATTTTCTCTAAGCTAATCTCCAGCAGCCTGGTAACTTTAAAGGGGTTTAATTTTTTTTCCTTTTTTTGGAGACATTCTCTTCCCTAATAGGACACTGGAGAATAGGTGTCTAAAGGGGTGCTGGGTGGGGCTGGGGTGGCTGAGAACTAGATTATCCTTCACCTGTAAGATTCTACCAGGCTTCCCCATTCCCCTGTCTGCTCAGCACACACCTGGCAGGGGGCCTGGGAACCAACAGGGTTAAGAAGATCTTCAGGGACTCTGATGTTCCCTGCAGATGCTGAACTATGGCTATTTGTGGTTTTAAATTGAAGAAGTCACAATCTAACCCACGATATTTCCAAGTCTATGCAAAAGCTAATGAACCTGCAGGAAGTCTTATAAAGCACATCTAAATGCACCAGCTTGTCATTCATTTATTCGTTTATCCAACACATGTTCTCCTGAGCACCTACTATGTGTTTGACCCTGTCCATGGCACCAGGGCATACGGCAGTACTTAGAAAAAGGGAGACGGCCCCTTGTTTTTATGGAATTCAGAGAAGCACAAGCCAGCAAAGAACTTCAGTTCAGTGTTGGAGCTGGGTGACGGGTACATGGAGATCCTCCACACTATTCTTTGTGGACATTTGAAATGCTCCATAAAACAGTTTTAAAAAGAGAAAAACAATAATAAATGCCACTTATTTGATCAATTTGTTCATCAGACAAATATATGGTAAATGAGATCCAAGGGTTTGGCACTATGGCAAGAGAACAAGACTGAAGGGCGCCTTACCTGCAAGGAACTCAGTCTGGCAATGGTGGATTTTCCCCATCAGATGAGTGAGGACTGTCTGAAATTTGGGGGGATGGGACAGGAGGGAGGGGTACTCAATAGACCAACACAACCTACCAGCTCAGGGGGAACATTCCAGGTGACTGTATGCAGAGATTCTAAGAAGAACACTTTCTGGATTAAAGGAACACCATAAATGAGAGATGGCAAGCTATGGTCCATGGGCCAATCCCAGCTCACCTTGTTTTGTGAATAGATTTTCCTGGAACACGGCGTGTTCATTCTTTAAAATCTTCTTTACAGCTGCTCTCATATACTACCCTGGCACAGCTGAGTACTGCGACACAGACGGTATGTCCACAAAGTAAGAAAGTATTTACTATCTGGCCCTGTAAAGAAAAAGCTTCCCATAATCGGCCTTAAAGTGTTCTTCACAGAACATTGTTGAAAAAACTGACAAAGTTTTTGAGAATTAAACCCCCAATCTGCCTTCTTCGGTGGCCCAAGTTTTTCACACACTGAGTCTGCTTAGAGCTGTAGGTCTCTGCTTGGCTATCACTGGAAAGCTTTTTAAAACCCTCATGCCCAGGCCTACTCACCAGACCAATGACATCAGACCCTCTGGCAGTGGGTCCTGGAGGGAAAAAAAAAAAAATCTGCATTTTTAAAAATCTCTCTTAGATGATTCCAATGGGAAAACATAGTTGAGGATCCTTGGCTTGAAAAGAGATATCAGCTTGGCGCTAAGTTTTCAAGGATGAATGCAGATGGTTCATCCAAGGCAGTAGCTGCACAGAAGATGGCCCACCTCTGAAACTGGCTGGATCCACGGGGCGGGCCAGCTGGTCCTGGACTGACTCTGATGCGGCCACCCAATTAGGAAAGCAGGTGGGTTACAAGCTGTGGTGCACCAGTAAATGCTTAACAACCAGCTCTCCAGGGGAAAAAAACTCTGAAAGGTGGTGACGGCTAGTTTCTATGGCATAAATACTTCCACCATGGCCAACCTCAGCCTACCAACTAGACATCACTGAAAGCGGGGCTAGGAACATATGTACAGTAGTAATACAGGTGGTGCCAGTGGTACAGAACCTGCCTGCCAATGCAGGAGACTGTAAGAGATGTGGGTTCGATCCCTGAGTTGGGAAGATCCCCTGAAGGGAGGCCTCGTTACCTACTCCAGTATTCTTACTTGGAGAACCCCATAGGCAGAGAAGCCCATGAGCTATAGTCCGTGGGGTCACAAAGAATTGGACATGACTGAAGCAACAGAGCATAAACAACACAATACATTACACAGTATTTCCAGCATACAGATACAAGAGAGGTAAATAACCTCAAGAGTATGTAATACTAAAATAGAGTACAATGATTAGGAAGTGACAAGTTTTGAGTACTGAAACTGGGTTTGAAATAAATATAATTTCTTTAACTGTACTTAGGTTATGTAGTTTAATTCTTAATAATTTAAGTATGAAATTATTTAATTGTTATTTAACATTTGATTCTTATTTAACATTTAATTCTTATTTTAACGTGGAAATTTAACAGTTGGTTCTCATGAGCTGGTACAAGTTGGTTCTACCACAATATACGCACACCTTGGAGATACTGTAGGTTTGGTTTCAGACTGCCACAATAAAGCAAATATCGTAATAAAGTCACACAAATTTTTTGCCTTCCCAATACATATAAATTATATCTATACTATACTGTAGTCTACTGAATGTGCAACAGCATTATGTCTTAAAAAATGCACACACCTTAATCTTAAAATAATGCTACTGGAAAAACGGCATCAGTAACCACATTCAATGCAGAGTTGCCGCAAACCTTCAATCGGTAAAAAAGAAATGCAGTATCTGTGAAGCACAATAAAGTTAAGTTCAATAAAAAGAAGTATGCCTGTTAGTCACTTCAGGACTCAGAAGGCCAAGTGTTGGCTGGGAGTTACTAACAGAATTTACATGGAAAATATAGTAAGGTAAAGGAACTGAGGCTTGCTGCTTCCTGACAGGATGACCTTGGCTGGTTGGTTCCCTGAACCTCAGATTTTTCATTCTATTAAATGGGGTTACTGTAATATGGGCTCTGTACCCAAGGTGGCCTGGATTCAAATACTGCTCTACAACTTGCTAGCTGTGTGGCCTTAAGCTAGCAACTTCAGTTCTCCTATCTGGAAAATGGAGATAATTATTATATCTCCAGGTATATATATATACCTGATGGGTGATTGGAGGGGTTGAAAGTGCTCTTCTAGGTAAACAATACATGGGATGTGGTCAATAATCAATTAATGTTAGTTCTCATTATTATTGTACAGGTTTGCATAGAATCAGATCGATTACTTGTTTATTGGGTGCTAGTGGCAATCATTAATGCTGTTTGCCAAATATTTCTGGCTCCCTCCCTTCCGTGCACAAGGCAGTGCACATTTGCACACTTGGCTACTTGTGGTTCAATGAGATCAAATGACCAGTTTGGGCCAATGAGCTGAAAGCAGAAGTGATGTGTCACTTTCCAGGATGGAGTTTTGTTGTTGCCACAAGACGCTCTGAGCAGTCTATCCATCTATCCTTCCAACATTGTGAATCAATGTTAGAGCGGATAGCTGCTCCATTAGCCTGGGTGCCTGAATAACTGTGATGAGCAGAGAACACTGCCCATCTGCAATGGACATGTAGCCAGTGGGACTTGTCATTGAGCAAGAAATAGGCTTTGTTGTGTTAAGTCTTTGAAATTTAAGGGATCTTTTGTTACTATAGTATAATATAGCCTATACTGACTGATACATTGCTAAATAAATGGTATTTGTGACTACTATTAAGAATACCTCCATTGTCTACAAAATTGCAACTGTCACCCCCAAACTCTCAATCTAGATCATATGCCTCAAAGAAGAACACTTTAACCAGTGCTGACTGATTGGCAAGGTAGAGGGAACAAAGCATGGTATTAATTGTCCAAAGACCTATGCTTGAATCTGCTATTTGCTAACTCTGCAATTTCAGGCCGACCACATCAGTTCTTTGAGCCTTGGTTTGCTGATCTGTGATATGGAAATAATAACAATGATCATATTTGCTCCTGCTTGAGCAGGCAGCTGCACAGCTGTAATGAGAGTGTACACTGTATATTAAAAAAAAAACTATCATCACTGGAGGAAATTACAGTCTCTGACTGTGATAAAGTTAGGTTATTTCCATTGCTCTTCTTCACACTCCCAAGGGTTCCAGTCAAGTTTTTGTTTTGCTTGTATTAGCCACCTCCAGATCGAATTCAGAGTAGACAATACCTCTGGTCTCCTCTTTTAGGGCTCCTGCCCAGGACTCTATCATTTTTGAGCAACTTCTTTTTCTCTCTCACCTTGCTCTGAATCACCAACATTTTGCAACATGCCTTGGCAACTTGTGCCATCAATCTCACTCCCCAGAAAGTTCTTCCTAAAACCTTTCTTAGCAATGCTTACTCTGGGGATTTAATCAACAGTGGGACCTATATATTGACTTATGAGCAAAATGCAGAAAGAAAATCTATATACCCAAGTAATATCCACAAGCCAATTAGTTAACAACACAATGCCCCTCAACTGCCGACTTCTTAAACTTTAAGGGGGGAAAAAAAGACTTAATTTCATCACTTTGTCCTCACCACTTTTCAACGTTTTGTAGGCTTTGGCATTTCCTAATTATGAGCACAGCCTAATTCAATCAAGATTCTGCCACTGGTTTTTCAAATATTCCAACTGATGCTGTGAAAGCAACACCTTCCCCCCACCCCCCAAATAAATTAATCCTCTGTATTATAATCATTACCTAAAACTCACTCTAGATGAATTATTTTATTTTTAAAAATCGCAGTTACACACATCTACCTGTCAAGTGAACAGGAGTTCTCAACATATACTGCAAGTCAGCAGGAACTAAGAGTTAGGCAGAAGGCCAAGAAATGAGTGGGAGGATTAGGCCGGGGTTTCTCCGTTAGCAGCAGAGACCACGGTGTGCACTGAACTGTGACTGACAACAGGCAATGACCTGAAGATCTCTGCCAAAAGAACAGGACGTCGTTCACTCATCCACTTATAAATCTTTACTGAAAACTTACTGTGTGTCAGCTTGCGAAGGAGGCAGACCTGATCCCTGTCCTTATGGAACTTAGGACACAAAATAATTATGACACAGCTCATCTCACAAATAATTATTACCACTGTGGTAAGTACCAAGAAGGAAGACAGCAGGGGCACCAGAGGCTATAATAAGGGCTATACCATCTAGTCAGAAGGCAACAAAGGCTTCTTGAGGAGATGGCACTTAAGCTGACACCTGAAAGATGAATAAGAGTAAGCCAGAGAAAGAGTGAGGGACAGAAAACTGTGTTTATGGATTGGGAGACTCCACAGTGTTAAGAAATTTCATTCTCTAATACAAACTGATCTATAAATTCAATAGGGTGCCAATCAAAATCCCAGGAGTTTTCGGGTTTTGTTTTTGTAGAAAATAATAAGCCAATTCTAAAACTGATACAGAAATTCAAAGGACATATAACATCCAAAGAAATCTTAAAGCAGAAAAACAAGGTTAGAGGACAATCTATCCAACTTCAAAGCTTACTATGAAGATACAGTAATTAATAAAGTGTGGTACTGCTGTAAGGATAGACATACTGATCAATGGTCCAGACACAGACTCACACAGATGCTCATTTGATTTTTGAAAAAGGGCACCAAAGGGAAAAAGGAAATTTTTAAAATAAATTTTGCTAGAACAACTGGATATCCATATAAGAAAAATGAGCCCCAAATCCCTACCTCACACTGTACAAAAAAAATTGTTTTGAGGTGTATCAGAGACCTAAACATAAAAGCTAAAAGAACAAGACTTCTAAAAGAAAACATGAGAATAGATTCAAGATTTGGGGGGTAGGCAAAGATTTATTAGACAGGATACAAACATGAGCTTGAGCAAACTCCAGGAGACAGTGAAGGACGGGAGGCCTGGAGTGCTGTAGTCCAGGGGGTTTCAAAGAGTCGGACATGACTGAGCGACTGGACAACAAAGTAAGAAAGAGTATTCCAGGCAGAGAGGACAGCGTGAGTCCCAGAGAAGGAAAAAGCTTAATCTTTTTAAGAACTGAAACAAGGCCAGCATAGCTGGAGCGTGGTGAGTGAGGAAGACAGCGGAAGAGTTCAAAACACCAACTGCTGCAGCGAACCTTATTAAAAAACCTGCACTTCAAGAGATGAAAAGACAAGCCACAGACTGCGAGAAAATAATTCCAAATCACATATCTGACAAAAGATTTAACTCTAGAAAATGCAGAGAACTCTCAAAACTCAATGAGACAAACAACCCAATTAAAAAATGGGCAAGATATTTAATAGACACATGACCAAATCAGATATAAAGTTGGCAAGCAAGAACGTGAAAAGATGCTCAAAGTCGTTAACTATTAGAGAAATGAAAATGAAATACTGCTGCTGCTAAGTCGCTTCAGTCGTGTCCAACTCTGTGCAACCCCAGAGATGGCAGCCCACCAGGCTCCCCTGTCCCTGGGATTCTCCAGGCAAGAATACTAGAGTGGGTTGCCATTTCCTTCTCCAATGCATGAAAGTGAAAAGTGAAAGTGAAGTTGCTCAGTCGTGTCCGACACCTAGCGACCCCATGGACTGCAGCCTACCAGGCTCCTCTGTCCATGGGATTCTCCAGGCAAGAGTACTGGAGTGGGGTGCCATTGCCTTCTCCGAAATGAAATACTACCACACACCAATTAGAATGGCCAAAGTTGAAAAGACGAAAACAAACTGGATAGTATCAAGTGTTAGGGAACACAGAAAACAGCTGAAACTCTTCTACACTGATGATGCAAATGGAGATTGGCACAGCCACTTTAGAAAAAAGTCTGGCAGCTTCTTAAAAAGTTAAACATACACTTATTGAATGTTTCAGAAATCCCACCCCTAGGTATTTACCCTAGAGAGATAAAAACTATGATCACACAAAATCCTACATGAAATGTTTATAGCAGTTTTACTGACAGCTGCCAGAAACTCCAAACAACTCAAACATCTATGAACAGGTGAATGAATACACAGTGATATAACCATGCGATGGAATACTATCCAGCAATGAAAAACAGCAAAGTACTGACACAAGCAACAGCATAAAAAAAATTTCAAACTCATTGTGCTAAATCAAAGAAGCTTGATTTTAAAACACACACACACACACACACACACACACACACACATATATATATATACACATGAAGGAAATGGCAACCCACTCCAGAATTCCTGCTTGGAAAAGTCCATGGACAGAGGAGCCTGGTGGGTTACAGTCTATGGAATCACAAAGAGTCAGACACGACTGAGCGACTGAGTGTGCACGTGCGCACACACACACACACACACGCGTACATATATGTTCACACTCATACTTTTCATGGGGTTCATGGCAAACCACTCTAGTATTCCTGCTGCAAGAATCTCAGGGACAGTATGAAAAGACAAAAAGATTTAACACCAGAAGATGAGCCCCTCCCAGGTCGAAAGGTGTCCAATATGCTATCGGGGAAGAGCAAAGGGCTGTTAGCTATTATTAACAGCTCCAGAGAGTCAGACACAACTGAAGTGACTTAGCAGCAGCAGCAGCCATAGCTCCAGATAGAATGAAGCATTAGGCCAAAGCAGAATTGAGGCTCAGTTGTGGATGTGTCTGGTGGTGAAAGTAAAGTCCAATGCTGTAAAGAACAATATTGCATAGAAACCTGGAAGGTTAGGTCCATGAATCAAGGTAAATTGGACGTGCTGAAGCAGGAGATGACAAGAGTGGATATGGACATCTTAGGAACCAGAGAACTAAAATAGACGGGAGTGGGCAAATTTCATTCAGATGACCATTATATCTACTATTGTGGGCAAGAATCCCTTAGAAGAAATGGAGTAACCTCATAGTCAACAAAAGAGTCCGAAATGCAGTACTTGGGTGCAACCTCAAAAACAACAGAACGATCTCAGTTCATTTCCAAGGCAAACCATTCAATATCACACTAATCCAAGTCTATGCCTCGACCACTGATGCTAAAGAAGTTAAAGTTGACAGGTTCTATAAAGACCTACAAGACCTTCTAGAAAGTGAAAGTGAAACTCGTTCAGTCGTGTCCTATTCTTTGTGACCCCGTGGACTACAGATCCACGAAATTTTCCAGGCCAGAATACTGGAGTGGGTAGCCTTTCCCTTCTCCAGGGCATCTTCCCAACCCAGGGATCGAACCCAGGTCTCCCACATTGCAGGTGAATTCTTTACCAGCTGAGCCACAGGGGAAGCCCCTAGACCTTCTAGAACTAACACCAAAAAAAGATGTCCTTTTAATCCTAGGTGATTGGAATGCAAAAGTAGGAAGTCAAGAAACACCTGGAGTTACAGGCAAGTTTGGCCTTGGAGTACAAAATGAAGCAGGGCAAAGGCTAACAGAGTTTTATCAAGAAAACATGCTAGTCATAGCAAACACTCTTTTCCAACAACCCAAGAGACAACTCTACAAATGGACATCACCAGATGGTCAATATTAAAATCAGATTGATTATGTTCTTTGCAGCTGAAGATGGAGAAGTTCTATACAGTCAGCATAAACAAGACCTGGAGCTGACTGTGGCTCAGATCATGAACTCCTTATTGCAAAACTCAGGCTTAAATTGAAGAAAGTAGGCAAAACCACTAAGCCATTCAGGTATGACCTAAATCAAATCCCTTATGATTATACAGTGGAGGTGACCAATACATTCAAGGGATTAGACCTGGTAGTCCGAGTGTCTGAAGAACTATGGATGGAGGTTCATAACATTGTACAGTGACTAAAACCATCCCCGAGAAAAAGAAATGCACAAAGGCAAAGTGGTTGTCTGAAGAGGTTTTCACAAATAGCTGAGGAAATAAAGAGAAGCAAAAGGCAAGGGAGAAAGGGAAAGATATGGAAAGATATGACCAACTGAATGCAGAGTTCCAGAGAATAGCAAGGAGAGATCAGAAGGCTTTCTTAAGTGAACAATGCAAAGAAATAGAGGGAAACAACAGAATGGGAAAAACTAGAGATCTCAGCAAGAAAACTGGAGATATAAAGGAACATTTCATTCAAGGATGGGCACAATAAAGGACAGAAATGGTAAGGACCTAACAGAAGCAGAAGAGATTAAGAGGAGGTGGCAAGAATACACAGAAGAACTATACAAAAAGTGTCTAATGACCTGGATAATCACAATGGTGGTTACTTACCTAGAGCCAGACATCCTGGAGAGTGAAGTCAAGTGGGCCTTAGGAGCATTACGAGAAACAAAGCAAGTGGAGGTGACAGAATTCCTGCTGAGCTATTTCAAATCCTAGAAGTGCTGTTAAAGTGTTGCACGCAATATGCCAGCAAATTTGGAAAACTCAGCAGTGGCCACAGGACTGGAAAAGGTCAGTTTTCATTCCAATCCCAGAGAAGGGCAGTGTCAAAGAATGCTCAAACTACTGTACAACTGCGCTCATTTCACATGCTAGTAAGTTTTGTTCAAAATTCTTCAAGCTAGACTTTTTAACAGTATGTGAACAGAGAACTTCTGGATGTACATGCTGGGTTTAGAAAAGGCATAGGAACTAGAGATCAAATTGCCAACACTCGTTGGATCACAGAGAAATCAAGAGAATTCCAAAAAAACAACTACTTTTGCTTCATTGACTACGCTAAAGCCTTTGAATGTGTGGATCACAACAAACTGGAAAATCTTTAAAGAGATGGGAATACTAGACCACCTTACCTGCCTCCTGAGAAGCCTGAATCCAGATCAAGAAACAACAGTTAGAACTGGACATGGAACAACTGATTGGTTCAAAATTGGAGAAGGAGTATGACAAGGCTGTAAATCTTCATTCTGCTTATTTAACTTATATGCAGAGTACATCATATGAAATTCCAGGCTAGATGAATCACAAGTTGGAATCAAGACTGCTGGGAGAAATATCAACAGCCTCATATATGCAGATGATAGAATTCTAATGGCAGAAAGTGAAGAGGAACTAAAGAGCTTCTTGATGAGGGTGAAAGAGGAGAGTGAAAAAGCTGGCTTGAAATTCAACATTCAAAAACTAAAATCGTGGCATCCAGTCCCATCACTTCATGGCAAATAGAACAGGAAATAGTGACAGATTTTATTTTCTTGGGCTCCAAAATCACTGAGGGTGGTGACTGGAACCATGAAATTAAAAGATGCTTGCTCCTTGAAATAGTCACATACAGATGTGAGAGTTGGATTAAGAAGATTGAGTGCCAAAGAACTGATGCTTTCAAACTATGGTGCTGGAGAAGACCCTTGACAGTCCCTTGAACTGTATGGATATCAAACCAGTTAATTCTAAAGGAAATCAACTCTGAATATCCATTGGAAGGACTGATGCTGAAGTTCCAATACTCTGGCCGCCTGATGTGAAAAGCCGACTTACTGGAAAGGACCCCGATGGTGGGAAAGATTGAAGGCAAAAGGAGAAGGGGGTGGCAGAGGATGAGATGTTAGAAAACATCACGAACTCAATGAACATGAGTTTGAGCAAACTCCAGGAGATAGACAGTGAAGGACAGGGGAGCCTGGTGTGCTGCAGTCCATGGGGTTACAAAGAGTCAGACATGGCTTAGCTAATGAACAACAACAACATGTATTGCATCATTCCATTTATATGACATTCTGAAAAAGGCAAAACTTCAGAGACACAGGGCAGAGCAGTGGTTTTCAGGTATAGGGGAGGAGGAAAGGTTTAAATGTAAGGGAGGAGCCTAAAAGAACTTTAGGGGATGGGTTAACTGTTCCATATCTTGATTATGGTCAAAGCTCACAGAACTATACAAATGAAACAAAATTCCTCTATGTACATTAAAAATAAAATTTCACCAGTCATCTCATTGTCTACTTAAGCATTTTGCCAGGTTCCCTACCACTTACTGGAGAGAATCAAAAGTTCTCAGCTAGATGTCCAAGGTCTCAAAACACCTTCCCAGGCTCCTCCCAGAAAGTACTCTCTACCCACCCGTGCTCCCTGGCTCCCTGGCCCACTCTAGCTGTTAGAAACTTCAGGGTTCCAGGCCCCAGGACTTTCAATTCACACTGTTTCCTCTGCCTGGAATCCTTCTTCCTTGGGAAACTCCTATTCATTTCCCCAAATGTGGTGAAAATGTCACCACTCAAAGTGTCTAGTGCTGAGGCTGGGTCCACAGAAATGCACATGCAGCCAGGGTGGGTAGGTTGATGCGGTTCAATGCCCTAGCACTTAAGGAGATGGTGGCCAAATTACATCTCAGATCAAAGCATCTACGTTCGAAAAGGGTTATCATGTAGGAAAAGCAAGAGAGGCAAGGGACATCTGTCCAACCTTTCTTATTGCTTATTTTAACCTAAAGAAAATGATGAACTGGAAACTCTCAGGAGATGGAGGTCCAGACAGGGTCCAGCTACTTGAGAGGGAACCAATCTTCAAGTTCCGCCCCTTTGGGGCCTCCAAAGCACACAGCTTAGGCTAAGTTTCCCCCAGGCCTGCTTGTACCCATGTCACAAGTCACAGTGAAGAAGCAGTTCTTTCCCCATGTCCAGACAGATGAAGGCAACAGCAAAGCCCCAGAACGCCGCTTAAGAAAGATTTCTTAGGCTGTGGTTCTGCAAGTCAGAAATTTAAAAAGTGGGGTTTCAGCATCATGCAATTAATGCAGCAAACATTGATTTCTGCACTGTAAGAGCCTGGTTCATTAATTCCAGATGCTCCCACCAGTCAAACCAAGGTTCGGCTTCTTTGCAAGATGAGGCAAATGAGAATACTGAATTTTAAAATTCCTTTCTGCAGCAACCTTTATTACCAAACAGAGCATAAAACCCACCCACCCAGACTGCTTAATTCTTCCTAAATAATTAACAACACCTGCTCACCTCCCCATTTACGTGGGCAAAACTCATCATGCTGCTCGACGCCCTAGTGGTCTCTCCTTCCTATGAGTGGAGAGATCAATTGGCAACCAACCTCTGCCATCCCCACCCAGCCCTGAATAACTACTGATTTACTTAGTGGGATATTCCTCCATGCCTCCAAATACCAGATATCTACCAGATATCCAATACCAGGATTAGATTTTTCTCTGAATCACCTTTGTAAGGTAAAGACCCAAAAGGGACTTCCTGAGAAAGACATCTAGGGGTTCCTTGAGGTGAAAATGAGCAAAGGATGTCTCTCGGGAGAGCCACTTTTCCTTTGGAGGAGGCTTCCGCAAGTTGAAACCTTTTATTTTTTTTTTTAAAGGTAAATTTCCCTTTAGGGGAGTTGGTGGATTTAGCGAGACTCAATTTCTATAATTCAAGCCCAGGAAGATACAGGAATTGACCAGCCGTACGGTTGGGTTTTCTTGTTATTTAAAAGAGCCTTGCTACTCAGTGTGGTTCACTAAGTGGTTCACCATCTCCAGGAGTCTGTTAGAAATGCTGGACTGTTGGGCCCCATCCAAGTCTTTGCATTTAAACAAGAATTCAAAGTGATTTATGTTCATGTTAAAGTTTGAGAAGCACTGGATCAGGTGGTCGGTTTCAGAGACATGATGAACCATTGCCATATTTGAAAGGTGAAAGTAGGAGAAATACTTTTTGCTGGGCTGCCCTAAGCCAAGATGCCCAGCCCTGCCCAGAACTATTACAGCCCTCAGAAAAAAACCTTCCAACAAGACTGCCAGCCGAGGTCACTGGGCCACTGCCCAAACCATGACATCCTGACAGGGTTCAGAAAACCCCAAACCATGAAGCTCTCAGTACTATCCAGAGTGGCCCCTGGACCAACTGCACCAGCATCACCTGAGCACTCATTAGAAATGCAGAATCCTTAGGACACTCAAGGCCTACGGACTCACCAGGAATCAGAGCAGCTCTCCAGGAGAGGCCTATGCACTCTAAAGTTTGAGGACAACCAACTGAGATCTCTTGCCAAAAGGATTCCAGTGAAGTGGAAATGTGAACCTCATGCTGACATCTGGCAGCCATCATGCTGTTTTGAGGGACTCCTTCAATTGGTCTCCAACTCAACATGGCCCATGGAGATAGGGGAGACCCAACATTGGTTTCTAAATGAAAAAGAAAAAAAGTTGTTGGGGAAAGAGTGAAAGTGATTAAATGGCTCCCAGTGGGTCATTAACCTGTTACAGGGTTGGGAAAGTGATGAGGGGTCTGGGATCCATGTTCAAAGCCACCACCTTGAACCACCAGTGAGTTTCTTTGGCAAGAGGCATCAACAGACCCAACTCCTCCCCTCACCTGTACCCCATCCTCTGCCCCATTCTCTCAACTTATCTAAGGGGAACTCAGGGATGAAACAGTCTTTTGAATGTGTGGGTTCCTCCTTCGTCACTCCCCTCCACCAGCCATCTCAGTTATCCTGGTGAACGCAAGGAAGATTTCATGCACCAAATACCATCCGGCCCCAATTGTCATTTCAGGATTCACACCATTTTAATGAATGCCAAAACTGTTTTTTCACTTGATAGAGCCTGACAAGACCAACAATCACAGATTAGAGAGAAACTTCTTGCTTTTCAACAAAGGTTAATAAATAGTGACAGCATTAAGTCTATTCTGATTAACTATGCTGAAAGATATTATTGCTGTTTGTAACATGAAATCATTATTGGATTAAGCACAGCATATAAAAATGAAATGTGAGTTTTAATCTCAAACACAGACATGCAGGCTGCTCAGATAAAGGCAGGGGTAACACTCAGAGGCCCGTATTAATTTTTAAGTTGCTCTGATGAAGGGATATTATCTGTCGTTTGTCTGGTCTGGATTTGATGGTCCCTTGGTGAACTCTCTTATTACTTGCCCTCAAAAGATGCTACAAGGCAAAGAGCAGTGACACTCCCCACCCTTTGCTAAGCTGTATCACACTGGTGGTTGGATAAAGTGTGGCAGGCCCCGAACAGGGACTGATGGATCACAAGCGGCTTCACTCTTCTAGGGGTTCTCTGACTTCACAGACCTTCCCCAAGAAAACGCCAATCCCGATAAGGGGGTGGGCTGAAGATAGTGGAGATCCACCCTGGTTTTCTACATGAAGAAATTGGGGGAAAGGAATAAAAGTGGATAAATGGCTCCTAGCAGGTCATTAACCTGGGACACCCAAGGTTAAAAATCACTACTTTGCCTCTTTCCCCACGATCCCATCCACTGTGGACACTGAAAATGTCCTGAGGTGTATTATTTTGAGATGTTCTGTACCTTCATTCATTTGGCACCCAGACTGTGGTCTCTAAATACCATTTCCTAGTAAAGGGATCCCTCCCTGGAGCAACATCTGAGTCCAAAGCTGAGGTGTGAAATGTACACGGTGAGTCTGGAAATCTTCTCAGAAAGCAAGGAGATGGTCCAAGACTACTGGAGGAGTCCAAAGGATTCAGGAGCCAACCTGCAGAGGTCCCCACTCACCAGAAACAGGACAATCTGAGCTGAAGAAACGTAACTGAAACGGATGAAGACACTCTAGTGATACTTGTATCCACGGGTTTACAATGATATAAAAAAAAAACAAAAAACACCCTTATTGGGTACTTTTGGGGGATACCAGGTTTTAAATACTGGCAAATAAAGAGAAAGAATTGAACATTATCCTCCCTTTCCTAGACACATTTGCCTTCAGGGCGAGCAAATAATTGAAGAGGGGTGGTTTCTCAGTAGAGAAAACTTCTAGCTAAGAAATAAAAGAGGGACAGAGTCAATGTATCAACATTTTTCAACCCCTACAAAATTAATGGATACAGGCAATGATTATTAGTGTCTGCAAAACTCAGCTGGATGAAGAGCTGATGGAGAATCTGACAATGGATGGATCATGCTGGGAACTCCTAACCCCATGGATCAATCTCAGTGACACAGAAAAGGAGACAGCCAGACTTCCTGTACCTTCTGACAGAAGGGCACACCACCACCCATGATGTGGTCTTGCTAGAAATATTGAACCAAAACCTGATCAAGGCTCTGGAACTGCCATCAGTTCACCAGAGAGTGGAGGAGAGTGCTAACTGACCTACAGGGACATGCTCAGCCAGACCCAATGGAGAGAAATTCCACGGATGAAAGGCTTCTTCAGCAAGAATGAAAGAAGGAAAGAGAGGAAGAGACAGTAAGAAGAGGGTGGGGCAGAAACGGGGGACAAAGAAAAAGGAGGGGACCCAGAATAAAATATGAATTGATAAATCCATATTGATAGAAATTAACAACTGAACAGATAAATGTAAGTTTGGAGAAAGAAAGGCTCTTCAACTAGTATGTAGAAGTAATGGTGGAGAGAGGAAATCACCATTGGGCAAACACCACAGGAATAACTGTTTCAGGCAAGAAGCAGTGATGGATGCTAAAACAGGCAGGCAAAAGAATAATGAGCAGCAGAGTATTTATATTGTCTTAAAGTGTTTCCCCACAAGATGCCTATTAATTACAAAAGAAAAAAATAAGTTCAGAGTGGAGAATCCCAGAAGATACGACCTTAAATTAAATGACCAAATTTAACATCACTATTAACAGTAATGGGACAGATGGTCACCACGTGCCTCGTGATTTGATGCATGGAGAAAGACACAACATCACTCCTACAGCATTTCTGCCAAAATGCATAACCTGAAGCTAATCATGAGTAAACATCCTGCACTCCCAAACTGAGGGACCCTCTATAAAACAAAAGGTCAGTTCTAATCACAAGTGTCAAGGTCATGCAACCACAAGAGCACAGTGCGTTGTAGTAGAGGGACCCCAGATTCTTCTTCACCATGACACAGTCCCTGAAAAGTGTTATTTGAGATTTGTGCATCAAACAGGTCTCCGTCACTTAGTCCCATAGGGAGTCCCCCCGCATCCCAGCACTGAGCACAGAAATAGTCACTGAATGCATAATTCAATGAATAAAACCCAGCTTAATCCAAAAAGGACTTTTATTGGTTCATGTGACCTAAAAGTTCCAGGTCACTAACTTCAAGCATGGCTGTATCCAGCAGCTCAAATGATATTACCTCATCCTACTCATCTCCTGGCTCAGCTTTCCTTCTGTGGATGGGCTCTGTTTTCAGCCAGAGTTCTCACTTGGTAGCTCTCTTTCACCAGCACAGCAACTCCCCGGGAAGGAAAGCACCTGCTTCCGTAGCTCTCGCAAAAGTCACAGGATTCACTCTGCTTAGACTGAATTGGGTTCATGCACTTTAATCTGCAGTTAAGGAACATGACCATTAAATGCAGGGCATGATCCAGGACTAGACCCTAAACCAGAAAAGGACACTAAGGAGCAATGGGAAAAATTTGAGTGATATCGGTATATTAGATCATAGTGTTGTATCAATGTTAATATCCTTATCTTGTAACTGTTCGTTCAACATTATGTTGAATATTTATGTTATATTATGTAAATGTTTATCTGGTTGAAGGGAGTATGGGGAATTCTCTGTATTATTGATGTAACTTTTAAAAAATCTTTTTGAAATTATTTAAAAATAAAAATTAAAGAATAATATTTTTAAACATTCCCCAACTACCCTACCTCCAAAGGCTCCCTTCAGACAACATTTCAGAACATGTCTTACTTCACAGCTCTTAGAATTGTAAATTCACTACTGCTTCTTTGCTGAATGCAATCTCTCTCCCTGGCTTGTGAGCCCTCTGGGCATGTGGCACTTTCCTATCACAGGGAATCACCATACTTTCTTCACCATCTCCTTCTTTTCCCATATAGGTTTTATTAGGTTTTTTTGTAGTTACATATTCATCTGTGGTTAGCTCATTCATTCATCTATCCAGTCAATAAATACCTGAAGGCACAGGTGCGCCAGATAAAAATTACATGTTGAGAACCCAGCAGTGATCCAAGCACACAAAATTTCTACTCTTACACAGCTTTACTCTGCCTCCTCTCTCTCCATCATCAGTCTGAAATCTCCGGGAGATAGAGCCATACCTGCTTTGTTTCCTGCTCTGTCCCCAGTGTCTGTCACAGAGTTAGCAATCAAAAAATGCCCAATGAATGGATAAACAGATGAATGGCATACACATAAATAAACGGCATACACACTACCACCACCTCCTTCAGCAACTACAGCAGACATTGCTAACTGATCCCGAAACTCTTTCTGGGCCAAAGAGGCATGCAATGAATTTGCCTAAGTCCACAGAAGAAGCTTTGGTTAGCATTTGTTTTAAAGACGAAGAAATAAGGGACAAAAGAAAGAAGTCACTGGCCTTAGAGCACAAGACAAAATCCAGTACCAGGACATCTAGCCTCTGCAGGTTTCACTGTCCCACAAGGCAGGAGACATTTCCATGACAGCAGTCAAGTTTTAGGCAACTGGTGGGCCTCATTAGATCTCACACCAACGTCCTTCCTGGCCCCTCACTCCCCTCTCCTGGTTCAGTCCAACTCAGGGGGCCAGGCACATAAACATTCCCTCAAATACGGTTACCATGAACTTCCCTGGAGGTCCAGTGGTGAGGACTCATGCATGCTTCCATTGCAGGAGGTGCAGGTTCGATCCCTGGTCAGAGAACTGAGATCCCATAGGCTGCACGTGCGGCACAGCCAGAAAACAAACAAATAAACAAAACCGGGTTACTGTGCCCATGTTTCAAAGAACAAAGAAACTAACATGAAAGTGGCCTCATGAGCTGAGGAATCCGGTACAAAGCTTAATCCTGCTTCAGACCCCCAGGTGCCTCCTGAAACAGGGACCAGGGAGAACTTGCCCATCAGCTATGCCAGGGTGTTTGGCACTTAATTATGCTTTGTCTCCTATTTTCCTCTATTTGTTTTGTGGCTTTACAGCCAACCTAATTAACCCTCTCCTGACCAAGTCGTGAGATAACCAGTAGTTGCAGATATAGACAAGTTCCACTGCTGAAAGGCAAAAAAGTCCCAACCTCTCTCTGGGCCTGTTTTCCCATGTGAAAATGAAAGAAGACGTTTTGAGGTCAGAGGGCGCTGGATTCAGATCCTGGTTTGACCACTTCCTCAGACTGTAGGCAGGTGCCTAATGCTCTCTGCCTCAGTTCCCCCATATGTGAAATGGGTCAATGCTGTGAGACTCACTAGGCCACTTTTAAGGGTCCAGTTTGGACAGCAAGTTTGATAGTGGATGCTACTCCCATCTAAATTCCCCCTTGTTTCTCACCTTGTGGGAACTTCTAGAATCACTGGCTTCTTCATTTCACTGGGTGCGCCTTGAGGGTTCTTGACAAAGATTCCTGGAGTTAAATTTAGCCTTGAAGTGCATGGACTCTGTGCAGGAAGTCAGCCCAGGTTAAGTGCCCCCAGAATCAGGGACCCAGCTGCCTTGGACCAACTCTGCATTGTCACTGCCTTGGGCACTCACTGCCTGGCACAGAGGGATTTTGTGCCTTAAGACCTCTTATTTGCTTTTCATCCTTTCCTATTTTTAATACCAGGCATTTGTTTTCTCACTGAGATCGGCGGGTCCCACCCCAGACCTTTCTGCTCCCGGCACTCTCTGGCCCCCGCCTGGAGAATGGGCATTTCGCCTGCCACGCAGACGCCCCCCACCCCTCCAAACTCCCCTGAGCCAGGGAGGATGTTGTAAATAAGGTGGCAGCTGCAACATCAGGCCTGCCCAGGTGAATCCTGCAGCTCCACGGAACTCCCCGAGGCAACAAAAGAACTGAGCTGGGAACATGGAGAAAAGAATTGTAACTGACGTCTACATGACATCTTCACCTGATTGAATTAGGCAAGGAATCTGAGGAAAGATGTATGTGCTCCAATCAAGTGTCAAAAAGGTTTCTACAAAGGAGAAACTCCATGTGGCCCAAGGACTTGCATGACCCACATCAAGAGGGTGGGCTGGCGAGGGGACTGTAGGTTTGGCCACAGAAGAGGAGGCTTGCCTGGTCTCACCAGGCCCCGTGGGTGATTCAAAGGAAGGAGTGAATGACACAGAAGACTGCACATTTGGGTGCACCAGTAGATGTTACAAAGAGACTGTTTCCTCACCCATAAAATGGGGATAGGGTCCAGATTCAATGAGATGGTATAAGTCAACACTTAGCCCACCGTCCGGCTCATAATTAGTTCTCAGCCCAGGGAGGAGGTGAGATGTATTATACTTGCTTCTGAATTTCAAACAACAAATGGGCCCTGATGCACAAAGCTCATCCATCTACCATTTTACCTGAGTTGTTGGCCAAATGGGCTTCCCAGGTGGCTGAGTGGTAAAGAATCCACCTGCCAACGCAAGAGACACGGGTTTGATTCCTGGGTTGGGAAGATCCCCTGGAGGAGGAAATGGCAACCTACTCCAGGATTCTCACCCCAAAAATCCCATGGGTACAGGAGTCTGGTGGGCTACAGACCACAGGGTCGCAAACAGTCGGACATGACTGAGCGACTGAGCACACACACACAGATGCCAGCCAAACAAAGCCCAATAGCTCCCCTTCTGTCACAGCCTTGCCCTTCCCAGTTCCCTCCCCTCCGTGCTGGACAGTAGCTGGTCCTCCATCCTGCCAGAGGCTTCCATATCTCCCTGCCTTTGAGCCTGTGAATTTCTGAAATAGAAGAATGTCTCCTATCCCTTCCCCTTTCTACCACAGGTCAGAGTTTTTGTCATTCAGGGCCCTTCTCTTGGAAGTCTTCCAGGAATGCCTCCATCAAAATCCATCATCATCCTCTCCTTGACACTCCCAGGACATTTTGCTCCTCTATCAGCAAGTAATACAGATTAGTAATTAATATCAGCACTGCAATCAGAGCTGCCATCATCACCGGGAGAAATTCTCAACTGATCCTCTGAACAATCTCATGCAGTAGGCTATGTTCTCCTTACTTTACAGACAAGGAAACTGAGTCACGGAGAGGTAAAGCCACTCACACAAGGTTCTCCCTACTTTACAGACAAGGAAACTGAGTCACGGAGGGGTAAAGCCGCTCACACAAGGCAACCTAGCTAGGAGGAGACAGACGCAGGCTTGAATTTGGGTCTATGCAGCTTAAAGACCTCACCCTTCTCTAGATGAGCACAAGAGGCAGGTGAAGAGGTGGGAACCTGCGTGCCCCACCTTGACGGAATGGAGGGGGCAGCATAGCTGCGTGCATGCATGCACACACATGTACAGACACACACACACACACACACACACACACACACACACACACACACACACAGCTTCTTTCTGGCTTCCCTGAATAGCCGTCTCCTAAATTCCAAAACATCTTCCCTTCGCTGAGTCACCTTCCTGGGAGGAGGAGAGAAATCAATATTCTGTTGCCTATCAAGTCAGCTATCAAATCAACTGGCACTGGCCCCCAAGGCCACAGTCAATCATTCCCAAACCTCTGAACCCCATTTCATTACAGTTATAAGAACATATTCTTTTTAATCACCCCCAAATATTTCTGAGAAAGTGGAAGTAAATAAGACTGCCAGAGAGAAGACCAGACAATGCACCTTTACACGGAAGGGCACAGGGCAGCATGCAGGAGCAACAAGCCCTGAGCCCAGTGGGGACCACATGATCCTTGTGTGGGCAGCGACTGCCACGATGGCTACCTAGAGGAGAGTGGGTCACAAGACATGGCAGCAAAAGCCCAGCCAGGAGAGACGCAAAGACGGAGTCCTGCTCACCTTCTGTGCGAGACATGTGGTGCCTCACCCCTCCCTTCTAAAGAGGGACCAACATTCTCTGAGGGCCAGGGGGGCTGCAAGCTCATGTGGTCTCAAAAAGAACAGCTAACGTGGAGAGCAAGGGTTGAAGTGGGAGTCAAGGTGAGTGGGGTGGGTGATCCTGAGGGTGTGACCCTGAGGGTGTCTCTGAAGCTCACTGGGCTGCTATTTCCTTCTCTAGTAAATAGGAATGGAGTTCATAATCCCCTTCTCTAGCTGCTGACTCTGAACACAGCATGGTGGTAACAATAATGGTGAACAATCAATAAGCGCTTGCTGTCCCAGGCCGTTTCCTTAAACCCACTGTGTGAATGATCTCATGTTATAGACAAGGAAGGAGTAGCACAGAGAGGCGAGGAAACTTGGCCTGCGTCACACAGCTGGAAGGGCACGGAGCTGGGATTTGAACCTGGGAAAGCCCAGCTTCTGAACTGAGATCCTTCCCCCTTTCCTACCTCCTCGCTGGCCTGACAGCTCCAAGTCTTTGAACCCCAGTTATAAATGAATAGTTCGGCAAGATTAATCCTGAGGTTCCCTTTGGACCCCGTTGACCCATGGCTTCCCATGAGCCATCCTAGCATTTGGCTTCTAAATTAAATCCTTAATGTCCCAAACCCACTAACAAGCACTTAGTTATTAGGTACCTCTTATGTTTTTTATATTATGTACAGAGCAGGAGAGAGAAAGGTAAGAAATGAAACTGGCCTGTCAGAGATTCTGGCCTACTTGATGTGAATAGGATGCAGCCAGGAGGCAGTTGAATTACACACAAAACAGGAAAAAAGATGATTTTCTCCAAGAGAGAAAAAAATTTGACAAAAAAACGATAAAGGAAAAAGGAAAATAAAGACTAGAGACAGAAGCTATGGAGCTCAAGCAGGACTTGAAGGGTAGGTAGGTTTGGGGTAGACAGAAGACAGGAGAGCACTCCAGGTGGTCAGAACAGCTTGGGCAAGTGCAAGGATCCAAGTTGGGCCAAGCAAAGTAAATCCTGTGACTTTTGCTAGAGCTATGAGAGAAAAGGGGCTTTCTTTCCCTGAGTGTTTCCATGCTGGTGAAAGAGAGCTGTCAGCGGAGAATGCTGGCTGAGAACAAAGCCTACCCACACAGAGGAAAACTGAGCTAGGAGATGAGCAGGATGAGATAACATCTGAGCTGCTGGATATAGCCATGCCTGAAGCCAGCAGACCTGGAATTTTCAGGTCATGTGAGCCAATAAAAATCCTTTTTGGTTTAAGCTGGCTCCAGGTGAGTTTCTCTCATACAAACACAAGAATCATGCCCATTGCAAGAAACAGTGGCCCCAAATTCTACCTCGCTGTGACATGAGTCCCTGAGAAGTCTATTCAAAACTCACACATTAGTTCTTTTCTTTCGTTTGATTCCACAAGGCATCTCTCTGCATCCCAGCACTGAGCACAGAAATATTCACTGAATGAATGAAGTTCCCCCCACAGTCAATGCTTACCTGTCTGCTGAAGTCACATTCACTGCCTTGTATATTTCTGCTATTATCCTCTCTCTGGCCATCACAATCACAGTTAAGTTCAGGAAATGTTTCAGGTATCCACAGCTCTGCAAAGTATGCATCCCTGAAGGGGAGGTGCCTAGATCTGCGCCCACTGTCTAAGGCAAGTGGCCAGATTGTGCCTGAACCCTCTTGTGAAGTGGCACAGTTGTGTACGACTCTTAGTGACTCCATGGACTGGAGTAGCCTACCATGCTTCTCCATCCATGGGATTTTCCAGGCAAGAGTCCTGGAGTGGGTTGCCATTTCCTTCTCCAGAGGATCTTTCCGACCCAGGGATCGAACCTGGGTCTCTCGCATTGTAGGCAGACGCTTTACCATCTGACCCACCAGGGAATCACCCTCTTAGCTGCAGTAAATTCCGGAGCATGATCCATCCACCCATCCAAAGAGTGTTTGTTGAGCAACTGCTACACAACAGATCTTTTGCTCAAAGCATCTGCCCTGGGAGTTTCTCTTCCATGAAACAAAGAGGCTCTACCCACACAAGCAGATAAGACCCTGACGATAAAGAGTGGTGCTCCCACTAGACAGGAAACTTGCAAACTTATCTGCTGCCAATAATAATAAAATGTTTTGTGGTGATGGTTTAGTCGATAAATTGTGTCCAACTCTTGTACCCCATGGACTGTATAGCCCGCCAGGCTCCTCCGTCCATGGATTCTCCAGGCAAAAATACTGGAGTGGGTTGTCATTTCCTTCTCCAAGGAATCTTCCCAACCCAGGAATTGAACCTGGGTCTCCTGCATTGCAGGCAGAGTCTTTACCAACTGAGCTACAAGGGAAGCCCTAAATCAGATAAATACAAACACTGTATGATATAATATATGGGAAAACATACAAAATGTTTTCCTCTTCCTAAAAATAATCCCTTCTTGCAGACACCAAGACACCAAATTTGAACCTTGTCAATATCTCTGTTAAACTGGTAAGGAACGTTCTCTTGCAAAAAGATGAAATAATAATCATAGTAATAACAACCTTCTTAGAAAATCATTTACCATGCCAGATTCTAGGCTAAATGTTTTAACTATACTCTTCCTTTGAACCCTTGCTATAAACCTAAGAAGTGGGGAACTGAAGGCTCAGAGACGTTAAGTAACTGGCCTGAAGTCATGCAGCAACTGAAGGAACCAGAATTTCTACCCAGATCTGGAAGATTCCAAAACATCTCTGGGCCTCAGCTTTTTCCTTTGAAAAGCAGGAATAAGCAGGACTTCCTTCAAAGGTTTCCAGTACACTAGATGAGATAATGCCCACAGTGTTTTAGGACATGTCCTTGCTCGTGTGACAGGCTTTGCCCAGCGAGGTGGAGTATTTCATCATTAGTGTGCCCCTGACATGGTTTAAGGTGGGTGGGCTCAGGGCACCATGTGCCAGGCCCCGGGGAAAATATTCCTCTGTACTCAGCTCTCCCTGCTGCTGTCTGCCGCCAATGCTCAAATGTCAGTCACCTTCTGACAAGTGCACAAAACAGTTTTGGGTGCCCACAGCCACCACAAGCCCAAGCCTGCTGGATCCACCCTGGCAGGGAGAACTGCCAGGTGGCTCTCTTGCCGGTTGGCTCTCGCCCCTGGCTGCTGCCCAGGGTGACTTAACCGAGTCTGTGCCCGCCTTGCCAAATTGTTGGAGGAGCGACAGCACAGCATTTGACCCAGCCCACCCATGCAGAACACCCACCCCATAACCCATGCCATAATGCCCTGGGCACTCCCAGCCAGATGCCTGGCACACAGCAGCTGCCTGTTGGCACAAAGTGGGCAAAGCTGCAGAGAGAGTGGGTTACAAGTTATGTTTAAAAAAGCAAAAAAAGATGATGATATTGTGTGCTGATGGGATATTTTAATCTGGGTTCAGGCATTCTACAAATAACAGTAATAGCTCACTCTCTATAGCACTTAATCCAACCTTTTATGTAAAGTAAGAAATTTAACCCTCAGAACATCCCGTGCAGTAGGTACTATTATTAGCCCAATTACAAGTAAGAAGACTGAGGCACAGACAGAATGACTTGCCCATGATCACAATGCAAAGCAGGACACACTGAACTCAGCTGTCAGCCCAGGCAAAACCGCTGTGCTCAAGAAAGGCCCCAAGGTAACAACTGAGAGACAGTCCTGAGGCTGCCACTGTCAAAACTCCTCAGATGATAAGGCTGAGGCTCAGAGAAGCTGAGCAACACACTCAAGGCCACACAGCATTCAAAGCCCGGCTCCTGAACGACATTTCGGACTGCTTCCTGATTATACTGAATTTTGCACAGCATTTGGTTTCTACTTTGTAAAATGCAGCTCTCTCATACCAGCCACTGTTCCCTGCAGAACATGATCCACAAAAGACAAATTCCAGTGACAACGTGGTGAGTTGGATCGAGACAGGGATTAAAAAGCCGTTCCTCTGGCTCCGTGAAAAAGCTCTGTGGCCACCAGGTTCCCTCAGGGGGTGGCTTTTCTGCCTTAGAGAAGTGATTATGGGAGGTCGAGCGCTCTGGGTGGCAGGGTTCAGGGCTGCTGAGGCATCTATGGGAACCCTGATCACCTCCAGGCCAGACCCCCCACCATCCAGCTGTGGGGAACAAAGCCTGGGGCGCCAGCCTCCCCCCAGGCCAGATCAACGACTGTCAACCAGGGCTTCTCATTGCCAGGGGCAGGCATGCCTTGAAAAACCACATTCTGTTTCATAAAATAACTGTATATTTAGAAAGAAGCACCCAGAAACAAAGCACCGGTTGCTCATATGGCCCAAGCTGCAGGGGTAAAGCTCAACAAAACCTCAGAGGGAGCAGGTGGGTTCAAAAGAGCACTCTCTTCAGAGACCTCTGCAGGCTTCCCGAGTCTCTGACCGGAGTCAGGGCCACATGGGAATCCGGCAGCCTGTGGGCAGTGCTGGCCGGCTGTGTGCTCCAACCCAGGGAGCTTCGTGACAGGCTGAGCCACCCAAAGACAGCTCTGCCAGGGACTCCAAATGGGAGAGGATGGGAAAGCAGCACACACACTCTCACACACAACACGTGTGCACTCAACACGTTACATTCTTTCACATGTGTGCACACACAGCAGGGCTCATACGCTCACATGCAATGGGGTGGTCATATCAACATGTTTTCACATGCAACATACATGCTCACACAACATGCTATCACACAACATACTCCCCCACAAGACATGCTCTCCTATTCATGTGCACGTGTTCAAAATGCATGCTCGCACACTCCCATTACACACATGCTCATACTCACACATGCACACACATGGCTGTCTGGACACCCACAGACCCACAGTCATGCACCTGTGTCCTCCCCAAGATGCTCAGATACATCCACGCACAGACAGAAAATGCAGGGAGGACCACAGAGAAATAAGCCCAGACCCCACCACACCCATGACCACCTCCCAAAGACATACAACTCAAGAACACACACATAGTTGAACCCCGTCTCACAGGTGGACAACCCCCGAAAAGCCACAATGCACACAGAAAAAGACACACGGAGGGCCACACCCACCACACACACCTGGCTGGCTGCATATACAGGCTCAGGCGTACGAACAAAGTCACCGCCTCCTGCTCTCGCGTCCACAGGTCCTCCCACCCGATGGCAGGTCCGAGCGCTCACCCTGGGCAGGGGTATCTAGACCCCGGCAGCAGCGCTGTCGTTCCAGCCCAGCCCGGCAGCCTGAGCCCACTCCAAGGGCCTGTCAAGTAGCACCACCAGCAAATAAAGAGCGAATGTGCAAAAATAAAACCGAAAGGCTGCGATAAAGCAGTCCCCTTCCCACAGGACTCTGCGCTGACGCAGGTTCTGCTCTCTGCAATAAACATTTTCATTCTAATTTTAAAAGACATTAGCATTACCTCTTTGGCTCTCGATCCAGCCAGACGGTACCTCGCCTGCTGGGCCACTCTCTGGCCCCACTGGGCAGCAAGAAGACAGACGCAGGCTCCCAGGCCTTATGCCCTAAGCCTACAGGTCACCCTGCATGATGGGTGCTGACCCAGGGGCCTGTTGGCCACCTGGCTTTTATTTCACATCATTCTTGCAGGAGCTCACTGAGGCTACACCCAATAAAGCAAAGAGATACACCACACCCTCAAATATCCTCTGGAATTCTGTTTCACTCCAGCCAGGATCCCTGTGGATCCAGTCGTGCCATCTAATATGAGCACCACACACAGGGAAGGCAGCTTTCAAATGGTGGGTCTGCCCCTTGACAAATTGGTGGGGGGGGGAGCTCGAAGTGAACCAGGCTCGATGTCTTCACCACCCCCCCACCCCACAACTCACCCTGCCTGCAAACTCAAGTCTCACCTCACACCTCCCAGAGTGACCCAATCCCGATTTCCAGGCTTGGCAAGGACTTCAGGGAGAAGGGAAACCACAGACTAGTTTGTGAAAGAGAGTGAGCCATTTTTATGAGCTCAGAGGCCAAGACCCCCAAATTCAGCATTCAGGCTCAGCTCTCACCCCATCCTGCTCACCCCTTAAGGCCCCAGGCACTCTGAACAGGTGTTTTCTGCAAAGCCACCTCTGAGCCTTTGACCAAGCTGTTCCCGCCTCCTAGAACACTTCCCTGTCTCTTTGCCAGAGCTGTACCTGCTGCTCCTTCAGGTCTCAACTTCCAAGTCACTCCCCACCATACTGCTGGGGGCCTAGGGATCCCATGCTGAATGGGGCCGCCCAGTTTCTGCCTTCATTGAGCTATAAAGTCGGTGGCTTCCTTCCAGAAGTTTCTTTGACCTCCCAGACTGTGTTGAGTACCTGTCCTCAGCTCCCACAGGCTCCTACATGACATGAAGGTCGCTCAGTCGTGTCTGACTCTTCATGACCCCATGGACTATACAGTCCATGGAATTCTCCAGGCAGAACACTGGAGTGAGTAGCCTTTCCCTTCTCCAGGGGATCTTCCCGACCCAGGAATCGAACCCAGGTCTCTGGCATTGCAGGTGGATTCTTTACCAGCTGAGCCACAAGGGAAGCTCCTAGGCTCCCCACTTAAAGGATGGCTCTTCTCAAGCTGGTTCCACCCACCTGAACCTGGATCTGTCACCCCCTGCTATGGGAACTAGGGGCTCCCCCAGGGCAGGGGGCAGTCTGCCGTGTCTCTCCAGGTCTCCCTGCACCGGGCACGGCATTAGCCTAAATAGGTGGCTCCTGAGTGCTTGTGCTGGCTGAGCCATGGTTCATAGTTTTCCTCTTCTACAACCAAAGAGAGAAACCAGGAAAGGCAGACCTAAGTAAGTCCTTGCTAGAGACAGGATATGACACGGGCTCTGTCTGGCTCCCAGCTCTTACCTACTCTGCCCTGGGGCTGGTAGTACAGCCCTCTCCAGCCATTCCCAAATGTTTCCACATTACTATATTAGCAATCAAAGCCCACCGGCCTCAAAAAACATGGAATGAAAAAGAAATGTCAGCAGATGGCTCACAGCAGCCTCAGAGCCTTCCCTCTGGGCCTTCTGAATTGCCCCACATCAGTGCTCTCCCGGGTGGTCCCAGTGCCATGGCCTGGCCCAGTCCCACCCTGACACAGGTCTGGACACTGCAGCTGCCCCTCCCTGTCTCCCTGGCTCTGCCCTTACCCTCTCACAATCCCTCCTCTCCATGGTGGCCTGAGGGCTCCTTGCAAAAGGTAACTGCTTTTGTCACTGCCACTCCAGGCTCACACCTCTCCGTGGCTTCCTGCAGCTCTCAGAATTAAACCCCTAAATCTTCACCCAGCATCTCCAGGAAAAGTCCAAACTCTGCGTGGTAGCCCAGGAGGTCCTGCCTGATCTGACACACAACACCAGCTCCAGGCGGACCAACTGAATGAGTCGCCAGTCCCCAGTGTCTCCAGGTCTCACACTGCGCCAACGCCATGCTGGTCCCTGTGTCTGATTCTGTATCCCGGTTGATAACATGGCAACCCTAATTCCCTGCCTGGGAAGCTCATCCTTCCAGACTCGTGGCAAAGAGTTTCTCTGTGGCTCCTTCCCACCTCCCAACTCTGAGCCCCTGCTCAGCATGTACCCGGTGCCATAGAAACCTCCATCTTGCACCATCATGGGTGGTCTTCTCTCCCTGGTGACCCTCTTGAGAGCAGGAGTCCCATCTTATTTATCTAGGGGCTCCCAGATGTGGCCTGGCATAGACACATTAATATGTATTAGTGATTACTGCTGTGATGAATATATTCTTCAAGCTCCCTCTGTGACCTGGTGCCTTGCTCTAAGCTCTTGTATTAGTTTGCTTCTAATAAATCAAGCCAAAAGGAAAGATCCAGATGCTTCAGCTTCCTCCCCAACTCCCTGTGCTCCAGTCGGAAGGTGGAAGGCTTGAGGATTAGCATGAGAGCAGTGGAGGGAAGGTCCTCCTCCCAAAAATGACACAGGCATTGGGGGAGATGACAGGGCTCACCATCTCTAGACAGGCTTCTGAGTATCCAAGTACACGCTCAGCCTGAAACAGTGTGGGTCTTCATTCCAAGGCCACCTTGTGGGTCTCAAGGGTCTGAGGCCCCCGCATGACCTTCCTTGAGCTCCTGTCAGTAGTCAGGACAGTGTTAGCATGAGGCAGGCTCTGTGTCCTTTTAAAGAGAGGTGGGACCCTTAGAAAGGGACAGAAAAATCTCCCAGCACAGGGTCCCTAAGAGTGCTGGGTTCTGCCTGATGGGTTGGCAAGACCCCACTTTGAGGATTTAACACTTTATCTTGAGGAAAGAGACTTACTCTCTGAGGCTAAGATCTTTGCTACCCTACAACTCCCCTGGACAATTCCAGCTCCAATCACACACCCACCCAGTGGTTGAGCTGGCTTCCAGCGCTTTCTGGAAGAAGAGAGGAGGGCCAGAGACACTACTGGGAAGTGGGGACTTAACACATCAGAGAAGAGGGACAGATGATAGGAATGCTGTGTGGCCTCAGGCAAGTGACTTTATCTTTCTGAGTCTCAGTTTTCTCATCTTGAAAATGGGTATAAGTTATACAAGCTTCTGAGATTCTACGTAGGAAGAATCTAGCAAGGGGTCTGACCTCCCACTCTATTCCACCCATGAGGGTCATTATGATGATATCTGGGGCAAAGCCAACTGGCTTCTGAAGAGCAGGAAGATAGGACAGAGGGGAAGACAGAGGCCCAGAGTGAACAAAGAGCCTTGGCCTAGGCAGTTAGGGAACTTGAGACCATAGTCCCAATCCCCTCCAATGCCCACTAGACAGGCTCCACTTTAGACCCTCTGGGCTACAGGAGTGTAAACCTGACTCTGGTGACGATAATGTTCTGAGTGTCAGGCAGCTCCTGGTCCTCCACGCAGAGGTGCAGCTCAGT
This sequence comes from Bos mutus, assembly GCF_027580195.1. Lineage (NCBI taxonomy): Eukaryota > Metazoa > Chordata > Mammalia > Artiodactyla > Bovidae > Bos > Bos mutus. Next base: position 17,718,536 of record NC_091633.1, read on the forward strand.
GGCTCGGATAATTCAGAGGCTGTCACTCATCCATGAGACCCTCTTATCAGGTGTGGCCAATCCCCTTGAACTGTCTCCTGCCCCTGATTCACTGCAAGCTCTATTTGGTTATGGGGAATGTGAAACTTCCTGGTCCCTGTGCCCTTGGGCTTCCTTGGTGGCTGAGAAAGTAAAGAATCTGCCTGCAATGCAGGAGACCTGGGTTAGATCCTTGGGTCAGGAAGACCTCCTGGAGAAGGGAATGGCTACTCATTTCAATAATTTTTTTATATTTATTGTTATGTATTCATTTATTGGGCTATACCAGGTCTCATCTGTGGCATGTGAACTCTTAGTTGCAGCATGTGGGATCTGGTACCCCAACCAGGGATCGAACCAGGGCCCCCTGCATTGGGAGCACGGAGTCTTAGCCACTGGACCACCAGGGAAGTCCCCACTCCAATATTCTTGCCTGGAGAATTCCATGGACAGAGGAGCCTGGCGGGCTATAGCCCGTGGGATTGCAAACAGCTGGACACAACTGAGCAACTTTCACACCTGTGCCCTTGCTGGAGGAAAGGGTGGGGTGGGGGCTCAGGGCCTGCGCCCTGGGGGCAGCTCACAGCTCCAGCACATAACAGATTTGCCAGAGCTGCCGTGGTTGTTGGGGGCTCCCTCCAGTTTTCAGTGCCAACCACTTTAAACAAGCATTTCCTGACTGCACAGGTCTAAAATAGTGTGTCCCCTATCATGGCTTCAAGATCTTGAAAGGGGGCAACAGTGTTCAAAGCAGACAAAACAGATCAAGAGACCGTGAGTTTCCTTGAGCCTTGGAGAGCAAAATAATAATAAAAGTAGTACTATCAATAAAACATCAATTACAATAATAGCAGCTCTAACTTACTGAACATTAGCTTTATGTGGGACCATAAGCTGGGTCCTCCACCAGCATTCTCTCATTTATGCCTCAGTATGGACCCACTCCAGTGTTCTTGCCTGGAGAATCCCAGGGACGGCAGAGCCTGGTGGGCTGCTGTCTATGGGGTCACACAGAGTCGGACATGACTGAAGCGACGCAGCAGCAGCAGGGCCCTTCAGGAAGGGAGCACTGTTACACTTATTTTACGAACGAGGAAACATTTAAAATGATGAATGAACTTCCTCCGTTATCCTATTTTACAGACCAGGAAACAAAGATCCAGAGAAGGCAAGCCACGTGCCTGAAGACATACCAGCAGATAACAGACCATAATTAAATCCCATGGTTACCTGACCTTCATGGTCTTAACCACAGCTGTTCCCTTCCCAGAAAAATCCATGCCAGTCATTCAACAAACAGCTGCTGAGCCTTTAAGAAACTCCAGGGAGCATATGGGGCTGGGGAGACTATGGTGAACATGAGAGTCTCAGGGCCTTTGCAGCTGACCAGCTCAAGTGGGGACAACAGACACCGAAAGCTCCCTCACTCGCAACGGTGGTGAGGGTCGGGTAGGGAGCTATAAAGGAGACCTTACTGCCAAATTCAGACTGAAATTGAAGAAAGTAGAGAAAACCACTAGACCATTCAGTTATGACCTAAATCAAATCCCTTATGACTATACAGTGGAAGTGAGAAATAGATTTAAGGGACTAGATCTGATAGACAGAGTGCCTGATGAACTATAGACAGAGGTTTGTGGCACTGTACAGGGGACAGGAATCAAGACCATCCCCAAGAAAAAGAAATGCAAAAAAGTAAAATGGCTCTCTGAGGAGGCCTTACAAATAGCTGTGAAAAGAAGGGAAGTGAAAAGCAAAGGAGAAAAAGAAAGATATACCCATTTGAATGCAGAATTCCAAAGAATAGCAAGCAGGGATAAGAAAGCTTTCCTCAGCGATCAATGCAAAGAAATACAGGAAAACAATAGAATGGGAAAGACTAGAGATCTCTTCAAGAAAATCAGAAATACCAAGGGAACATTTCATGCAAAGATGGGCTCAATAAAGGACAGAAATGGTAGGGACCTAACAGCAGCAGAAGATATTAAGAAGACGTGGCAAGAATACACAGAAGAACTGTACAAAAAAGATCTTCATGACCCAGAGAATCATGATGGTGTGATCACTCACCTAGAACCAGACATCCTGGAATGTGAAGTCAAGTGGGCCTTAGAAAGCATCACTACGAACAAAGCTAGTGGAGGTGATGGAATTCCAGTTGAGCTATTTCAAATCCTGAAAGATAACGCTGTGAAAGTGCTGCACTCAATATGCCAGCAAATTTGGAAAACTCAGCTGTGGCCGCAGAACTGCAAAAGGTCAGTTTTCATTCCAATCCCAAAGAAAGGCAATGCCAAAGAATGCTCAAACTACGGCACAATTGTACTCCTATCACACGCTAGTAAAGTGATGCTTAAAATTCTCCAAGCCAGGCTTCAGCAATACGAGAACCGTGAACCTCCAGATGTTCAAGCTGGTTTTAGAAAAGGCAGAAGAACCAGAGATCAAATTGCCAACATCCGCTGGATCATCAAAAAAGCAAGCGAGTTCCAAAAAAACATCTATTTCTGCTTTATTGACTATGCCAAAGCCTTTGACTGTGTGGATCACAGTAAACTGTGGAAAATTTTGAAAGAGATGGGAATACCAGACCACCTGACCTGCCTTTTGAGAAACCTATATGCAGGTCAGGAAGCAACAGTTAGAACTGGACATGGAATAACAGACTGGTTTCAAATAGGAAAAGGACTACGTCAAGGCTGTATATTGTCACCCTGCTTATTTAACTTATATGCAGAGTACATCATGAGAAACAATGGGCTGGAAGAAGCACAAGCTGGAATTAAGATTGCGGGGAGAAATATCAATAACCTCAGATATGCAGATGACACCACCCTTATGGCAGAAAGTGAAGAAGAACTAAAGAGCCTCTTGATGAAAGTGAAAGAGGAGAGTGAAAAAGTTAGCTTAAAGCTCAACATTCAGAAAACTAAGATCATGGCATCCGGTCCCATCACTTCATGGCAAATAGATGGGGAAACAGCGGGAACAGTGTCAGACTTTATTTTGGGGGGCTCCAAAATCATTGTAGATGGTGATTGCAGCCATGAAATTAAAAGATGCTTACTCCTTGGAAGGAAAGTTATAACCAACTTAGACAGCATATTAAAAAGCGGAAACATTACTTTGCCAACAAAGGTCCATCTAGTCAAAGCTATGGTTTTTCCAGTGGTCATGTATGGATGTGAGAGTTGGACTATAAAGAAAGCTGAGCGCCGAAGAATTGATGCTTTTGAACTGTGGTGTTGGAGAAGACTCTTGAGAGTCCCTTGGACTGCAAGGAGATCCAACCAGTCCATCCTAAAGGAGATCAGTCCTGGGTGTTCACTGGAGGGACTGATGTTGAAGCTGAAACTCCAATACTTTGGCCACCTGATGTGAAGAGCTGACTCATTGGAAAAGACCCTGATGCTGGGAAAGACTGAGGGCAGGAGGAGAAGGGGACAACAGAGGATGAGACGGTTAGACGGCATCACCGACTCAACGGCCATGGGCTTGGGTGGACTGCGGGAGTTGGTGATGGACAGGGAGGCCTGGCGTGCTGTGGTTCATGGGGTTGCAAAGAGTCGGACAGTTGAACGACTGTGATCATTGAACGATCTATTAGTTGAACGACTGAACTGAACTGATAACACAGAGAGTCTCCCTTTTCCTAGAGATCAAGAGAGACCTCATGGCTAAACAAGATGCTTTCCAGGCTGCACAGAACTTCTGGTTCTAAAGGGCAAGACAGACACTCACTGGGCAATCACATAAATCCTTTTTATCATTTAAAATGATGGGTGCCACCAAAGGGTCAGGCACTGTTACCAGAGCCCAGCGGTAAGACACATATCCCTGTTCTCTGTCCTCATCAACCTTCCAAGCTGGAAGGAGCAGCAGAAGTTACTTACCTGATGAAAAAGCCAGGTTTATGGCACGATCCTGACCTTCCCCTGCCAATTCAGACCCCCTTATACTTCTCCCGACCTTCTAGCCACAAGGAGGTGGCTGGGGCTGCTTGCATGGGACCCACCGCAGCCTCTGCTTCCCCTCCTTCGTGTGTCTCTCAGAATTATCGATTCTGCCACTGGCATGGCCAGGATAATTTTGCTCAGCTTCAAATACCTGGTTCTCATGAATTCCTTGGCCAGAAGGTTATAAAGTTTCTCCTAAAACACGGGGGAAAGATTAAGCCTGCTTATGGTTAATACACACTGCACCATGTCCATCAAGCTGCCTGTCTGCTATTGAAAGTTCGCTATTAGATACTTATTTAAACAGCCTTCCAAGGCTTCCGAGGAAAGTGCAGCTATGCATTTTTTCCCCCTCCTGGCTGGCGAGAACAACTATAGATAAACATCAATTCGCTCCTGCAGATCACAGTCACAGTAAATAAATTTTTCAGGAAGCCTGAGATCCGCACAAAGGCTCTGCCAGGCTCCCATTTCACACAACATCAATGTTTGGCCTCCAAGAAATAAAAGCTCTAAGGTGCCCGTCACTAGGGCAAAATTATCAATTGTCAAGTCACTTTTAAGAGAGAATAAGGAGCATTTTTTAGGAGATATTTCCTCCTGTAGGAAAAAAAAAAAAAAAAAGTGGATGGACAGTCATTATACCCACAAACTAACCACTGGGACTTTTCCCCTGAAAGCCCATGATCCATCCCCCAAACTTCTGGCCGCTGCCCTGCTGCCCCTGGCCAGGCAGAAGTAGCCACAGCTCAGAGCAGCCCCTTCTGGCTGAGTTCAGTGACTTTGGTGACTCAGGCTTTGGGTTATTTTTACTTTTGTCAAAGTGGGTTTTTTTTTTTTAACTACTTTTAGAAGTGGCAGACAAGGCTTGTCTATTATAAAATATTTGTTGCAAACACACACACACACACATTCACTTGCTCACCACCCACACACAGCTCCAGTCTATGTAAAAATCTCAAGTCGCTGTGGTGTGAGGGACAGGAGATGGAAGCTGAGACACCCTCGAAACCAGGGTTTATGTAATGCTCTGGGCTTCGTACTCAGCACTGTTCTGCTGGAGTCAGGAGCTCAGAGAAGATGCCATTTCACAGATGGGGAAACCGCAGCATGGAGGAGCCTAAGGAAGGGAGATGGAACCAGAGAAGTGGGACTTGGACATACCTGCATCTGAATCCTAGCTCTGCCACCTACAGCCATGTGCCCCTGGGCAAGCAACTTCAACCTCCTGAGTCTCAGTTTCCTTCTCTGTAAAATGGGGACTGCAGCAGTCTCTGATTCACAGGATCACTGTGAAGATTAGCTTCTAAATACATACTCATTAGTTTTACTATAATGGGCTCAGACCCTTCTAAATCCAATCGCTGGCAGGAACCCAGGCTGGATATGAGAGGAGGGAGCACTGTTCTGGGAGCAGCAGCACATTAGCCCTTCTTCTCAGCTTGTCACTTCATGCCAGGAATGTCCTCTCAGCCCCAGCTTCTCTGTCCAAACAACGAGACCCTGGACTCACAAGCCTTGAGCACTAAAATCCTTATGTGATATCTTCACAAGCAGTGAAGGTGCTGATATTATCCCCAACTTACAGAGAGAAAAACTGAGGCTCAGGGAAGAGCAAGTTGTCAAGGACCAAGGAAACAACCACCCCAGACCTTAGTTCAGCCCTTTTCAGAAACCTCTGCCTCTCTTCTCAACCACAGTAAAGACTTCAAGTCTCAGTTTTTTTCCGGTAGCATTTAGGAGTAACACTTGGAGTCCTTTTTCCTGCCCATGGTTGGGGGAGTCAGCCCCACACCCCCTTTCCACATCCCCAAAGAACTCCTAACAAAGCTCAGAGTGAAAAGGACGTGTGCTTGCAGCATTTTCCAAAAAGGCTGGTACTGAGTTGAATAGTGCAGCGTTCCCCATCCTCGCACACTGAGTCATGCCCAGACTATGGCCAGAACCTCTGATTATGACCTTACTGAGAAACAGGGTTTTTGCAGATGTAATTATTAATAGAAAGATGAGATCATATTGGATTAGGGTGAGCCCCAAATCCAAGGACTACTGTCCTTAAAAGAAGAGGAGAGGACACAGAGAGAGAGGCCAACTTTGTGACAAAGAGGCTGAAACGCGCGACACAGCTGCAAGCCAAGAGCACCGAGGACTGCCGGCATCATCCGAAGCTCCCTGAGAGCCCCTGGGGGGAGTGCGGCCCTGCCGATACCTGGATTTCAGATTTCTGGCCTCTAGAACTGTGAAACAATGAATTTTTGTTGTTTTAAGCTAGTTGCTGGTAATTTGTCACTGCAGCCTTAGGAAACTAATCCAGTGCTATTCTATGAAAATTATGCAGAACCCTGAGTGACAATCATCTGGGATTTTGGAAAGTTCAAAGCCAGCTGGGGTGAAAAATCAAAATGGGCCCTGTCAGTTGGACAACCAAGATGAGGTGGCCCAGGCCTGTACCCCTTGATGGCCCCGTGGAGCTCCCCCCTGTACTGGAGGGGTTGGACTGGGAGTACAGGCCATCCAGTTACACTTGACCTTGGCCAGCAATGACCCCAGCTACGTCTCCTCCAGACCTTCGTGAAAAGGGCATGGCTGAGTCAGGAAATTTACCTTGGCAGCTTTCAGGCTGTAAATATCACTTCCTTCCCCTGAACAGCAACACCGAGGCCAACCTCCTGGAATTATTTATTGCCACTTGCCTCTTCCTGAGGCCATCCTCTGTATCAGCACTGTACCCAGTCGCCTTGCCTCTGGCTGGAGTGGGCTCAGTGACTCCTTTGGCAACAGGTGTGCAAAGAGAGGCTGGGAGTGGCTCCAATTAGCTAGGACACGGCACAGCCAGATACAGACCCCAGCTTGTTGGACTCCGTCACCTGTGCCTCTAACCCAGAAGATAAAGAAGGCAGTAACGTGTGGAAAGGCTGTGGCACACAGCAGGAGCTCCATAAGTACTGGCGCTTGTTCTGGAACCTTCGGTTTGGCGCTGTTTCTCAGCACCTCTCCCGAGATAAGTGAGAGAAGGGAGAGAACCCCAAACCAGTCTTTTACAATTAAAAGGAAAGAAAACCAGTAGACAGTATCTGTGCTAGACAGATTAGACTGTGGCATCTTTGAAAAACCACTGGACAAAAAAAAGGAGTTATATCTTTAATGCCAGGTGCCTTGTCCCCCTGGGAATTTTCATGAGCTCTGAGTGGGGGTGGGAGTTTGGGGGCTTTGCTGTTCACTGCAAGGTGCTGACTCACGGGGCTTTCCATTTGACCCTCACTGGAACCAAGAGATGGGGAACGTGGAAATCATCCCAAGTTACAGAGGAGACCATGAGAGGTAAAGGGGCCTCCCCGACGTGGCCCAGCTGAGAACCCAAATCAGAAGTCTAGCTCACTCATGGTGCTCCCTCATTGGGCCCCTTGCCAAGTTCTGTCCCTTCCACACCAGACATTCACCAATGTTCTAAATTCAGCCACTTCTATCCAAGTCCACTCCCACAACTCTGCTCTAGTCCCCCATGACTGCCCACCAAGATGCTATAGTAGCCTCCACTTGGGGCTCGCCTCTGCCCTGCTCTGCTTCACACACCACCCAGAACTACCTTTCTCAAATATAAATCTATCTGCACCACTCCTCTGCTCAAAACCCTCCACAGCTCCCCATCACCTTCAAGATGAAGTCCAATTCCTCACTCACTTACGAATCTCCCTGGGATCCCTTTAGCCTCAGTTCAGTTCAGTCGTTCAGTCATGTCTAACTCTTTGTGACCCCATGGACCGCAGCACACCAGGCCTCGCTGTCCATCACCAACTCCTGGAGTCTACCCAAACTCATGTCTATTGAGTTGGTGATGGACAACCATCTCATCCTCTGTAGTCCCCTTCTCCTCCTGCCTTCAATCTTGCCGAGCATCAGAGTCTTTTCAAATGAGTCTGTTCTTCACATCAGGTGGCTAAAGTATTGGAGTTTCAGCTTCAACATCAGTCCTTCCAATGAACCCTCAGGACTGATCTCCTTTAGGATGGACTGGTTGGATCTCCTCTAGCCTACTCTGTCTTAATAGAAAAAGAGATGCAGGTCCAGAGTGACTGGGTTCTGCTTATTTAATGTTCAAGTATTACCATCCTGGTTACAGTTCCCCAAATGCACCTGCTCTAACCTCTAAGCCTTTGCACCCATTGTTCCCTCTCCCTGGAATGTCCTTCTGTCTTCTGCCTCCCACTCACCTAGCAAAGCCTAGTCATCTTTCAGCTCTCAGCTTAGGTGCTGTCTGTGGCAGAAAGCCTCCCAGCCCCTCTGGATGTCCTCTATTACAGCACACACCATCCTGCTCAGGAAACCAAGAGCTAAGCAGAACTTGAGCACAGGAGATCACATGCCCCAAGAAGCCATGTCAGGGCATATAACTCAGGAAAGGGCTTTGCTCCTTTCAACATACTCTGCTCGGAGCTCTGAACATCAGGGCAGTTAGGTAAGAGTTTCCAATCAGACCTCAGATGCTGCCAGCGATTTTTGTTTCCTGCAAAGTGTTATCAGTTTTCTTATTTAGTCTTCATTATCCCCATTTCTCAGATGAGGAAAGTGAGGCTTGGAAAAGAGAAATCACTCACCCCAGGCCACAGTCTGGAGATTTTCAGGGCAAGGACTCCATCTCAGCGCCGTGCACCTCACTGCAGAACCTGTGCCACATCACCCTGAAAACAGCAGCTGAGCAAGACAAGTCAAAGGAACTATAATCACCACCATAGGATGCTAGAGGTGGAAAGGACCACACCTCCACCTGGAACAACCCCAGTTCCTTTTCCATCCTGTGCCTCAGTCTCCTCACCTGTAAAATGGGTATAATGAAACCAACACTCCAATGTCCTCGCATAAGCCAAAGGAGTGGGGACGGGAGGGGGTCGTGACTCCTGAGGTCAGCAGGTCACTTAGGAGCAGCCAGGTGGGAAGCCTAGGCTTACTCCCAGCCACCTCTCCCCTACCGAGTTGTCAGTCACTTTAGCAGTCACCTGCGGTGCCCACCTAAGGGGTCAGACATCAGGTGACTCTGCATGAGGGAAGCGAGCTTCCTGGCTCTGCCAGCATCCAAACAGCAGAGACTCAGGGATGTGTGTCTAGAGGAAAAAACTCAGGGTTTGGGGCCAGACACCCCCAGGTTTTGTGTCTCACCTCCACCACCTGCCAGCTGTGAGTCTTCAGACAAGTCCCCTAACCTCTCTGAGCTTGTTTTCCTCCCCATAAAATGGTGACGTCACATCCGTCTACTTCATGAAGCTGCTTGTGTAAACCTGAGTTAATGTATCACAGAATCAGGGTTCAGCCCATTGTATCTCTCATGATTAATGAAGGGCTTTCAGTCCCTCATTTTTTAACACTGAACTTCTTATTGTGAGATAATTGTAGATTAATGCAGCTATAACAAAGAATGCAGAGAGATCTCCCATACCTTTCATCCACTTTTCCCCTTGGTAATAACTCACAAAGTGACAATACAAAATCACGACCAAGACACTGACACTGATACAGTCAACATACACAACACTTCTATCACCAGAAGGGGCCCTCACACTCACTGCCCTTTTATCATCACACGTACTTCCCTCCCTGTTTCCATCCCTAGTCTGTTATCCAGTTCTGTCTTCTCAAGAATGCTATATAAATGGAATCATCTAGTATGTCATCTTTTTTGAGACTGGCTTTTTTTACTCAGCATAATTCCTTCAAGATTTATCCAAGTTGTTAGTGTACCGTGTCTGGTGTATTTTATTGCTGAGTAGGGTTCCATGGTATGGATCCACCATAGTTTGCTGCCGCTGACCAGCTGAAGAACATCTGGGTTACTTTCACTTTGGGGCTATTATGAATACTGCCACTGTGAACATTTATGTACAGGTTTTTGTGTGAACTTAAGTTTCCATTTCTCTGGGATATGGCCTTTCCCAGAGGAAATATTAAATATTTTTAAACCCCTACAGACATATAATTTCATTGATTCAACCAATATTTTATTGAGCACCTACTATGTGTAGGAGCTGTTCTAGGTGCTGAGGACAGAGCAGCAAAAGAGGCTGACAAAGGCTCCTACCCTCTCAGGTAACTCGTGTCCGGCTCTTTGCGACCCCACGGACAGTAGCCTACCAGGCTCCGCCGTCTGTGGGATTTTCCAGGCAAGAATACTGGAGTGGGCTGCCATTTCCTTCTCCAGGGGATCTTCCCAACCCAGGGATCGAATCCGGGTCTCCTGCATTGCAGACAGACGCTTTACCGTCTGAGCCACCAGGGAAGCCTCTCAGGTAACACAGAACTGAATAATTGTGCAGACAACTTGGAGTGAAGTCCACTCTACAGCAATACATACAGAAATGGATAGAATTCTCTGATTAATGATAAAATTAGCACATGCTCCCATGAGTTAGGTCAGGTGTCAAACACTTGAGTGCATTTTCTCAAGGAAAATGCATTATTTTCTGGTTAAACCTGCACTGCCTGAAGATGAAGCGACAAGCCAAGGAGCAAGAACACCCTGTGGCAACTCTTCATTCAGGGCGTTTTCTTCAGAAAGCTCCCTGTCATACTGAAATGAGCCTACGACGTTCCCATTTCAAATGGCCTTCGGAAGCAAAGACACCATCGCCTGACAGCTTGAATTAACAGTGAGCAACATTTCCTGAGAATATTTACTGCACACACATTATCACTTTTAATCCTCACAAACCATAAACTACTCCTGGAGATAATGGCGCTACTAGCCCATTTTACAGAAGAAGAAACTGAGGTTACAAGAGCTAAGGAACTTGCCAAAGGGCCTACAAACCGCTGAGCAGGGCAGAGGAAAGTGATTTGATGGCCTAAAAAAGGAGCATTCTTCCTCTCTTGGTCCTGCACCCACTTCTGTGATGTTAACTGTCCTCCTCTCCTGGGCACCACATACCTCATTAAAGGCCCTGGGCAGTGATGGTTTCCAATATAAATTGAACAGTTCCTTACTAACTATGAAAGACCTAAATGCTGATCACCTCAATCGATACGTTCTAAGCTCTCATCGTTATAAAAAGAAATAATCAGGTCAGCTGAACTCATTCCCTGTGATCACAGTGTTTCCGTCCTCAATGCACCTTTGGCCACCCGATTCCAGACGCCAGTGGACTCAGCATTTCCTCTGTCATGAGATAAACTCCATCTTAAGTCCTGAACTCCTGACATCCATTGCTCTTGTGACAATAAAAATGCCAGCCATGATATAGTAGGAATATTTAACCTCCAATGTCACCAATATCTTCAGCAGTTGCAGAAAGGTTGTTTTTGTCACCGACAAGGGGATTGGAAACCAGGGGACGATTACTGTGCCTATTGTCAGAGAGGCCCCAACATGCTGCTGTGCTGCTTCCGGGTTAAGGAAAAGGAACCCAGGAATTATGCTGCTGGAATAAGGCTGGGCACGAGCTAGGAACCTCTGGCTTCTCCATCTGTGCTTCTGTTCCTCAATTTCTGATCTCATGTGGTTAAGACATCTCCCAAACCAATGCCTGCACAGAAAAGGATTTCTATCAACATTCCCACGCTTGACGGCAAGGAACTGAGCATCTATTTTGTGCAGGCCCTTGTTCGGAGGTGGGGAGACAGAGGGGAGGAACACCACCTCTCAGACCTTACCCTTCGGTGGGGGTAGATAGACCCCAACACAATAAACAACCGATACACAATTACAAATTGAGACGAACGCTGGGAAGAGAACCAAAGGGTGCTGATAGAGGAATAAAGGAGGAAAACATGCTTTAGCAAAAATGGTCAGAGAAAGCTTCTCTGTGGGGACAAAGAAGCCGAAGGAACCAGCCAGGGGAAGAGCATCCTGGGTAGAAGGAATGGCAGGTGCACAGATTCTGGGGCACAAACAAGCCTAGAGGATTTCAGAAACTAGAAGCATTCAGGGAAGTCTCTAGCTTTATCTTCTCTCATGCTCCTCTTCTCGCTCCCTCAGTCCCATCCTTACTCTCTTCCAAGATGTTCCTCAAACCTTTCTAACATATTTCCCCTTCAGGGAATGCCCAGAACCCCCTCCCACAGCCTTCTGCATGACCTGCTCCAGATGTGTGCTGGTAAATGCTTAACAACCAGATCTCTGGAAAGCAAGCTCAAATTGGTTGCATTTGCCCATTTCCATGGAGTAAATACTCTGACGCTGGCTGACGTCAAGCTACCAACCACATATCACTGAACAAGGAGCTGGGAGCAGATGGGTATAACTGGCTCTCTCGTGAGACTGCACAAGCCAACTCCAGCACACCACTGGCCTGCTCCCTCACTTCATTCAGGCCTTTAAATATCACCTCTTGAGAGAAAACTGTCTTCATTGCCCCCATCAAAAGCAGCACCCCCCAGCATCCCCATCCTCTGCCCTGGTTTACTTTCCTTCCCCTCCTCTCACACCTGGTATTCATGTGTTTCTCCAGCACCAGTCTCCCCTGACTAGTGGGGAAGCTCCATGAAGTAGGGACTCACTCATCCAAACAATGCCCGGCACATAGCAGATGCTCAATAAACATTAAGAGATAGAAGGATAATGAGAAGGCCCATGTGTCTGCGCTGTGGTGACATGACGAAAAGACAGGGCTAGGGCTCGTTGCCCATGGCCTGGTGACTCTGATGGAGACGCTGACTTTCCCCTGGGAAGCTTCTGAGCAACTGGACAACGACACTGATTTGTGTTTTAAGATGCCCTCTTTGGATGCTGGGTAGGAAGAAGCCCAGAGTGGGTAAAAGCTGAAACCAGGAGCCTCCTGAAGACGCTTCAGTGGCAAAGAGTGAAAGAGAGGGGGAGATACCCCTCAACTGCCTTCCAGAAGAATCCTCAAGACTGGGGGTGGGGAGGCATGGGGACCCTGACGACACCTTGAGGCCTCTCCGAATCCCTTCCACCCAGCAGGAGCCTTTCCAGAAGGGGGTGGTCAGGGAACCTGGGTGACGGCAGGCCCAGCAGGCCATCTGCCAACCCACCCACCACGTGGGTCCTCATTATACAGTGCAGTCACCGCTGCCAAGCCTTTGGAGCCACTCTCATACCGTTTGCTTTTAAAATAGAAGTTTCCTGTGAAACTGCAAATAATTCATTGCTGAGAGTCCTTAAAACGTTCACAGGTATTTAAAATGCTATATAATCAAGTTCACAAAAATATAAAGTGTAAGCGTTAAAATACTTTAATGTTCTAATTAAAACCGACCACTTATGCCCTGGCACCGATTCCTGTTTACTATTTCCGTAATAGCCGGTGGCCTGCTCTGGAAAAAAAGAATTTTTTTTTTAATTGGCCTTAAAAAAAAAAGAAAAAGTTAAGTTTGCTCTATCCAGTGATGCACTGAAGAAACTAAACTCACACTCACAAAATATCCACAGGTTGCCAACTGCTAAGGTACGCGGGCTGGGGAGGACATCTGTGGGCCTCCCCGCCTGCTCCCCTGGAAAAAGGGACTGGGCAGGAATAGGAGAAAAGGGAGCAGACAACCTTTACATCAGGGCTGTGAGAATGGCCACTACCCCAGATGCTACCAACCACCCCACCTCATCAATTGGGTCCTCACTACTCAAGGCCTGGAGGGAAGCTCCAGGAGGTGAGTCAAGGATCTATCTGCTCCATAAACCCCAACCTCTGTCAAGCAGTCATGATGCCTCTGCTGTTCCCTCACCCTTCCCCTTGCAAAGGTCTACTCAACTTTCCATTCCTGGCTCAAACGTCACCTCCTCAAAGAAGCCTTCCCTGATTATCCTCACTCCAGTATTCAATGACATTGCCCTGTTGTCTGGTCTGCTCTCCCTGTTCTTCTATGCCAAAGGGTGGCCCGTCACCCTGTCCCCATCAAAGTCATCTTGAATGAATATGTTCTCTGGACCAAATGTGGGCTGCCCTGTTGACAGCAGCTTGAGTGGTCACTGGGCCCCAGCCTCAAACTTGGCTCCCAACACATGAATTCCCTTTCTGGCAGAGAGTGCCATCTGTAATCATATATTATCTATTTGCTTGTTCAGCGACCCCTCCTCCTCTGCGCTATAATTTATAGGTGCCCAGGACCCACCTTTGCACACATAGTAGGTGCTCATTAAATAACAGAGAAAATGGTTTCTTAGGTTCACGAATCTCAGTCTTTTTTAGAAGAAATGCCCATTTGGCTTATTTATTAACTCATTCATTCATTCAACAACATCCTCCCCTTACCGAGGTCTCTCTTTGAGTTAAGCCCTGAAGATATCACAAGATGCATTGACCCTGGAGGGTCCCCAGAGTCCTTCACCCCAAAGGGTTCTGCTTCCTTTTCCATCTGCTCCAGTCCATGGACCGGTCAGCTCCTGAGCCTTGGACACTATCCCCTAGAAGTCCAGGATCCAACATCTCTCCCCTCCATGGTCTCCTTGACCTTCCAATTCCCTGGCCTTCTGGTTCTTGTTCTCAAAGGCCTCTCACACCTGCGCCCTCCTTCCTCATTCCTGCCCTACTTCTGGGCTACATCACTAATCACCAGCATGCTGGCTGCTCTGTTCCCACCCAATCTGACACAGTGGTTCTCAACTGGGGTTGACCGTGTCCCCCAGGGGACACCTGGCAACATGTGGAGATATTACTGACTGCCACACTTAGGGTGGAGGCAGCTGGCAATTCGGTGGGCAGACGTGCCCCCACAGGAGGTGCTCAAACACCTCTGCCCGCTGAAGTTTCAAATCTGGAAATGCCCCAAATGCAACCAGTTCAGGCCATCAGCCTTTTATTTGGACTGCTTCCAACCCCTTTATTTTTGCCCTACAATGTACTGTGGTTTCCACTTTCCCTCTTTTCTCTTTTCCCTTCACCTCAGCTCGATGCAGAAGCCTGAACTGCTCTGTCCACAATGTAAGCAGAAGCCAAAGATGCTACCAAGCTACCTGCTGTCCCTATACAGATGCCCCCAACCTGCCCGGGGGCAGTCCTGCTCTTGTGCAGCAGGTTGATTTCAAATGACAAGATAAAACATTCTCCAAGCTGAAAACATAAAAACCTCCTGAAGAAAGCCAAACACAAAAATCACCTATAATCTCCACTACCCAAAGAAAATGCAGAAGAGACCTAGAACTCTTCCACTCAGGAGTGAGGGAGCTGGAACTTGTATACACACCTCCTGAGACTAAGGGCTGATCCCAAGAGTTACCCAAGACTTCTGGCCTGCCCACTCTCAGGAAGTGGTCTTAAGGTTGTGGACAGAAGCCCCCAGGGAACAAAGACACATCACCAGCAGGCGAAAGCTTGTCAGAGGACACTGCAAAGTCCCAAGAGACCGACATTAGTTCTGTTCATCTGCTTTTGCCTCTGCCTCAGGTTACAGAGAACAGCCCTTACCCCAGAATGAATTCTCATTGCATCCAATAATCGCCCCTCATTTGCATTTGGGGATCCCTGCCCCATCCCATCCCATTCCCTCCCAACTGCCGTGGACATCTGCTGTGGTTTTTTGGCAAGCCAGCATCAGAATCTTCTTCTTGTGGGTAGAGAAGTCCCTCCTTACATGAGTCTTGGTGGGAGGCCGAGTCGGTTTCTGTTGCTTGCAGTTAAAGAGTCCTGGATGGGGTTCCTCACATACTCTAGGGATGAAGCTCAAGACCCAGGTCTAAGCATGAACAAGTCTCATTCATCTGGCTGGGGAGGCTCTGCTTGTTCTGATTTACAAAAATTATATATAAAAAACAAAATAAAATTACACACTATGTGCTGCTCAGCTTCAGTTTTTAGCCACATAACCATGTGCTGAGCATGTTTCCCTGGGACAATAAGTATCATCCATCGGTCTTTCTCTTCTTAAAGAACACTTTCCATGATTTTTTTTAAAAAATGAAATCACACGAACTTTGCTTGGAACAATTTGGGACACCTCCTTGAGAAAGCTAGAGTCCAGGAGGGTATTACTCTCTGGGCAGATGACAGCCAAAGGCAAACTGGAGGATCGTGACCCCTGGTGACCCCACAACTGCAGTAGCTAATCAGGACTGATCACAGGGCTGTGGCTAGGGTTGGTTGTTGGGTCGTAGACACTAAATCCACTTCTCAAAAATTCTGCCATTACCAAGGCACCTTTATTATTCATTTAGTACTTATAACTACAACTATAATAGATCCCATTTATTGAAGAATTACTGCGTTGGGAGCTGTACCAAGAACTCAACACCCACATCACTGAATCTTCACAGCAACTCTGTGATAGTTATTATCAACAGTGTCTCCATTTTAAAGGTGAGGAAAAACTTACCCCAAGTTTGCTACCAGGCACTGTTCTAAGGGCCTCACGCTGACTCATTTCATTCATTCCTTCAACAGATATTTGCTGAGCACCTACTACAGGCCAAGTCCCATTTTAGCTGCTAGGAAGACAGCAGCAAGCAGAAGAGGCAAAAACCTCTGCACTGCCAGGGCAACCATTTTAAAAGGAAGAAACCGGTAAACAAGGCAAATAGTTCACAGCATGTTAAGTGCTAAGGAAGAAAAAACTATATAGCATGGAAGAGAAGAATGGTGTGTGTGTGTGTATGCGAGGTGGAATTTTACTTAGGGTAGCCAGAGAAGGCCTCCCTGACAAAGGTAACTTTTGAGTGAAGACTAAAGTGAAGGAGCAAGCTATGCCAACACGTGAGAAGAGAGAAAAGAGACAAGAAGGCCAGAGAGCACCATCATTTCCATTTTACAGATGAAGAAGTGAGGCCCACAGAACAGGCTGGCGAAAGGTCACACAGCAAGCAAGTGGATGTGCTAGGACTCCCATCAAGGATTTCTGTCGCTAGGTCAGATTGTTCTTTCCACTGAGATCCCTCGGTGAGCAATGACTTGTGCCTAAATTAAGATGCTTGTGAGAGCCTGCCTGTCACCTAGGAGAGATGGGAAGTGAGTCAGGCTTCCTCCTACATAGTCCCAAATCCACGTGGACACTCCCAGCCTTGAGCGCACACACAGGTGTGCATGTAGGCCCTTCTGCCTCCCCGACAATGCAAGTGCAAGAACAGTGTCGCTGAGGGATGTGCGGCGATTAAGCTAATAAATAAAGCTGCCCAATCGATGGTTCCTGGAGCAGAGCACTGGGGAATGAGAAATTGCTACTCGTGTCAGGAAAATCCAGCTTCTCAGAGACTGATCAAATCTACTATCTCAACCAACAGCAACAGGTAAGAGGGGCTGAGCAGGGAAGAGAGGCGTTGGGGCCTGAGAAGGGGCTAAAGCCACCAGGTACAGCTATGTGACTGCAGGCGAGTGACAGGCCCTCTCCGAGCCTTTCTGTAAAAGAAGGGGTGGGAACACCAGTCATTGCTCCAAATGCCACTGTAGGTCCATCCGGTGAATGTCACAGCACATCACAAATAGCTCGACAATTCTGACCAAGCACCACACGCCTGTGGCATAAACTTAAGAGGCTACGAGATGGTATAGAGGAGAACGTGAATCTCCCACTCAGCCCATGTACCCCTGCCAGGGGAAACCAACTACTGTTAGCAATGTCTTATGAGTTCTTCTGGAAAGTTCTATACCAACAATTATTCTCACTTGCTTGTATGTGCAAAGAGCAATTTGTCTGAGGTAACTGGCTTGCAAAAGGCAGTGTTCAGACTGGAAGCCCTCTCATCTATTGATTTCTCAGCCCAAGGACCCAACTTCTGTGCCACCCTGTTTCTAGCTGTTCCAGTCTGAAGGGAAGTCTGGAAGACCAGTTCACAGACCAGCAAGGTTCCACGACAGAGAATCCCTCCACTCCCCCTGGGACCAGGCCACCACCAGCTTGGGGCTACAGGTTGGGGCTCCAGCTGGCCCACGCACCATCTCCTCTTCCTTAGCCACCTGGCCACAGACCAGAACTGCTGAATCTGTCCCCTTCTCCCCACTTTGTGTCCCTAGTCCATGCCCTCACCACCATCCACTGGATGGCTACAATAGACTACATTTCCTATAGTCCTCTAACCTCAGCTTGACCCTTTCTAAAGTAAAACTTGAACAAGCCACTCCTTTGCTCAGGACTTTTCCAGAGCTCCCCACGGCACTGCAGATAAACCCAGTCTTCCTCCCACCTAACCCAGCCCGTTTGCCTGTCCAGTCTCCTCTTGTGTCTCCCTGCCTCCTGTCACCCATTCATCCACCACTGTCCTTATCTGGGTATCCAGCACACAAGTCTACAGGCCTGAACCCTTGTTGCCCCTCCCACCTGCTGCTCTCTTCCCATTTCGGATGTCTCTTTACTCAGAGAGACTTTCCTTGATCACCATTGAAATGCAATGTTCTTGTTATTTTTCCTCAGCGTTTTCTCACAAAACTCTGCATGTTTCATAACTATATGCCTTGTTTTTCCTTCACTGCCTGCCTCCCCCTCCCCTAGACCAGAATATATACTCTTTGTGGGCAGGAATCTTGTCTGTCTCAATAACAGCTTCATCCCTGATGCCCAGTGCAGTACCTGGCACACAGGGTGGGCTAACCTGTTCGCTGAATGAATAAAATGGCCAGAAGCAACACCCTTCACAATGAACCTTCCATGCATTCAAGCTGCTTCCTGGCCCACTTTCATAGTATTGTTTTGAAAATCTCATAGAGGATAGGGCTGAAAACCTCAGCCACTCCCAGTGGTAAAACACCTCTGCCACCAGCCCGCCCCCCCCCCACCCCGCCACCCCGGTTACTGCCAGGACTCCCTTTGTCCTCCCTTCTTCTGTGCTGTTACATTAAGCAAAATTTCTCCATTGGCAAATAAATGCTTTTCCCATCAATAACCACAGATGACTAAATCAAACCTTTAGCTGCTGTTCTTATCTCTTAAACAGATCCATGGATTTCCCAACTAATCAGAAGGTGAATCAAAGGCTGCCATTTGAGGTGGGAGATAATCCGGTCAATTCTTCCAGGAGGAGGGACCTGGGTGGGAATTTGCGTATGGCCCCCAAAAAACAAACACTCTTGTAAATAAAGCCGGCCTCCATCCTGTCTCCACAATGCAACTCTTATTGAGTGAGTCAGGTGTTTGGCTGATTAAAAATTGATCCATTTCAAAATCTAATCAACAGAATAGGATTCTTTCATACGTTATCAAGAGAGCTGCTGACATCGAAAACCAAACCTGTTATTAACCCATGAACTCCAGTGACCTGCTGCTTGCCGCTCTGCAGGACCGTAAATTATTCAGTGGTCCAAGACCAGGGCTGGCCAGCCTGATGGATTTAGACGAGGGCGCAGTCCAGTGGGTTCAGGTCGATGGCGTGGCCCCGCCGGTCCCCAGGGGCTGGGTTCCAGACACTCGGGTTTTTCGTATCATGACTGCGAATACATTAGCCCTGTCCACCTGGGCTTTGCCATGGCTGTGCCTTTGACGGAAAAGCCTGTCTCAACTTCCCAAGCAGGGCAGGCAGGCTAGCTCAGGCCTCAGGGAGCTGCAGGGCTGGGGAACGATATTATCCCTAATTCCCAAGTTAATAAATTATTTTCTTTGAACTACAGAAAAGGAAAAAATAAACAAAGACAAGGGGAGCCTGGCTACATTTTGCAAACAGTTAGGAACAGGCAATACAGTCAGTTCAAATATTTTACCTCCTCGTGCAAGGAAGAGCTCTGTTGCAATGGGACTGTTTAAAGGAGGAGATGAAAAAAGCCAGCCATTGGCTGTTTATGTGTCTAGCAGGACCCACAGGGGCCATGGACTCTCTCACCAACTTCTGGATTCTTTGACCTTGAATTAAAGCTTCATTAAGAGCCATATCTTATAAAAACAAGAGCAGAGCAAATAAAGGGTTTTTTAAAAGGACACATACCCACACCAAAGTTTCCATATTGCTAAGCAAGCAGGAAATCCAGCGGCAGTAAAGGCTGTACTTGGCGTTATTTGGGGGCCCGTGTTCCACAGCTGACCTGATTAGAAAGGATTTACAAGGGAAAATGTAAGAGTCCCAGGCAGGGCTGGAAGAAGACAGCAAACTGGGAGAAGACATCTGGACCGTCTGACAAAGGAGACTGAGGCCAGTCACTTCCATGAACAAGTAGACCCCCGCAGAGCGTAGACACCATCATGGGCTCCTTGAAGCAGCTGCTGGGACAACCAGCAAGGCTCTGTGGGCCACGCAGGCAAACAAGGTTCCAATCTCAGCTCTGTATTTCCTGCCTATGTGAGTTTGAGAAAGTGACTCAACTTCTCACCCACCAAATGGGAATAACAAAACGGCCATGTATTTTAAATCCAGCTATGTATTTTAAGGTAACCTTTATAAGGAAGTGAAAGTCACTCAGTCGTGTCCGACTCTTAGCAACCCCATGGACTATACAGACCATGGAATTCTCCAGGCCAGAATACTGGAGCGGGTAGCCTTTCCTGTCTCCAGTGGATCTTCCCGACCCCTTCAAACCAGGGTCTCCTGCATTGCAGACAAATTCTTTACCAACTGACCTATCAAGGAAGCCCTTTATAAGGAAGGCACATGGGAATTTCTCAAATGCTCAACAAATGGAATCTGTTGTTTTTGTTGTTAATATTATTGCTATTATTACGCCGGGTGTCAGTAGTGAATCAGCACCCTCCTCAACTGTACTGCTGCTGCTACTGCTAAGTCGCTTCAGCCGTGTCTGACTCTGTGCGACCCCATAGACGGCAGCCCACCAGGCTCCGCCATCCCTGGGATTCTCCAGGCAAGAACACTGGAGTGGGTTGCCATTTCCTTCTCCAATGCATGAAAGTAAAAAGTGAAAGTGAAGTCACTCAGTTGTGTCCGACTCTTCGTGACCCCATGGACTGCAGCCTAGCAGGCTCCTCCGTCCATGGGATTTTCCAGGCAAGAGTAATGGAGTGGGTTGCCATTGCCTTCTCCCTCAACTGTACTGCTGCTGCTGCTGCTGCTGCTAAGTCACTTCAGTCGTGTCCAACTCTGTGTGACCCCATAGACGGCAGCCCACCAGGCTCCCCCATCCCTGGGATTCTCCAGGCAAGAACACTGGAGTGGGTTGCCATGAAAGTGAAAAGTGAAAGTGAAGTTGCTCAGTCGTGTCCGACCCTCAGCAACCCCATGGATTGCAGCCTACCAGGCTCCTCCGTCCATGGGATTTTCCAGGCAGGAGTACTGGAGTGGGGTGCCATTGCCTTCTCCGTCAACTGCACTATCCCAGCCCAAATGCTGGACTTTCATATAATGAGCTAATGTAACCTTCCTCTCCAGCACATCAGGCTTAGTGGGAAGCCCAGAAAGTACCTATAAAATGTGTTTAAGCTTGATGGCCCAGGTCCTGGGTTAAACTTCAAGCCCTGCAACTTGCTGGCTTTCTAACTTTGGGAAAGTGAATTCATCTCTCTAAACTTCAGCTTTCAAAACTTTAAAAAGGTAAGATGTCAGTAATACAGATCTCTTGGAATTCACTTATTAGCGCAGTTCCTGGCAACAGTAAGCCCCGATTAATGCTGATTATCATCATCAGCATTATTCAGACTCAGTTTCCCACTTAATCAAGAGATTATTTTGTTCAGTTACCAGTGAGAATTGAACCTGGCAGGGGCCTCTTGCTGAGTGGTCCTGGGCGAGTCACTCCACCGCTCTGATTCCTGGGTTCCTCACTAGTAAGGGTAAAAAATGACAATATAAATTCCAAAAGACAAGGCCCCCATCTGACTTCATAACAATACTATTCCCTGAGCCTTTAGAACAATGCGCAGACTACAACAAGCACTTAGAAAAAGGAAGAAAAATGAAGCACTAGTTAAACGTATTTGCTTGATGAGTTCTTTTCCAGAAAACATGTGTCCAGCACCAGCTGTCAGCACCAAATGGACATACAAGGAAGGTGAACATCTCCCTCTCCAGAACCAAACTCAAACTCTGAAGACCCCCTTGTTGCTAGCGTAAGCCCCCAGCCTACCCCCGCCTAAGCAGCCTGGACACTTTGGCTCTGTTCCAGAGAGCTCCAGGAGGCCAGAGAGAAGCCATCTCCCCAGCCAACAAACTCTTACAGACCACCAGGAATCCTCTCTTAAATAATAATATATTTATAAATCTGAGACCCCTTCTGACCTCTTCTCAAAGCAAAAGCATCCTCTGAAGGCCCCAGGATGTGATCATATTGATCTTGTCTGAGCTGTAATTTTCGTGGCTTTGAGTTGAGCAGACAGGGTCAGCCTGCCCAGATGGCTGCGGCCTGGCGGCTCTCGAGTGCCCAACAGCAGCTGGGATGAAAAAGAAATCAGAGCTGTCCTCCAAAGTTGGGGAGAGCAGCTGCTGCACGCCAGGCTGAGGGCAGGGTCAGGAGCTGGTGGCAGACATCTCCTCCTGCCCTCAGACCTGGCCTGGCATCCTCTGAAGGCCCGTGGGGATGGAATGAATGGACCATGAGTCCCTGAGGCTCTGGTCTGGCGGGGCCGTGGCGAGGGGTGCAGTTCTGAATCCAGGCCCTGCCCCTTGGCCAGGTCGGACCTTACCTGGACAGATGGTGCAGTCTCAGGAGGCCTGAGGTCTCAGCCCAAGGGGCACTGGTGCCCCCAACAGCGACAGTCAGAATCTAGCAGACACTTGGAGCTGAGACAGGTTTTCAGGCCAGCCAGGTCCGCCCTGCTGCCGGGGCTGCCGTCTACTGTTTACCCGCTGCCTGTTTTCCTCATGATAGGGCTTCCAAGAAGTGCAGACAGAAATCAATGCAGCTGGTCCTGGTGCCCAATCCCCCCACCTTTCTCTCCCGCTGCCAAAGTTCAGCTGGGCTTCCTGTAAAGCTGGGGCAGGCTCTGAGCTGGGCAGCCGGAAGTGGAGACGCCCCCTCAATCCCCTGCCCAGGCTGGAGGCCTCAGGCAGGGGTGTCCCAGGAAAGGTCAGTCAAGGCCAAACCTTTATCTTCCCCTGCAGGAGAAAGCTGACCAGGAGGGGAGCAACAAGGAAGTTTTCGCTGCCCCACCTTCCTTTCACACAGCACAGCAGAAATGTCATTGAGCAGGAGTTTACCCTAATTCTGAGTCACCTGGGGCCTTGGTTAAAAATTCAGATGCAACCCAGCCTTGGGGACTCGGTTTCAAGAGATGTAGGGTGGGGCCAGGATTCTGCACTTTAACAAGCCCCCAGGTGATTCAGTTGAGAAGCCAAGTTTGGGAAACCTTATCTGTGTGCAAAGATGCAGCTTCCAGAATGCTAATCACTGGGATGCTCAGAAGAGAAAAGACCCGAAATTAAAGAGGATAGCTAGATAAAAAACAGGACACCGGATCAATTTGAATTCAGATAAACAACAATTTTTTAAAGTATAAAAACATCAAATATTGCACAGGATATACTTTTAAAAATACTTGTTTATGTTGCGTCAGGTCTTTGCTGGGGCACGCGGGATCTGCTCCGTGGCGTGCAGGCTCCAGAGCACGTGGGCTCTGTAGTTGGCGGCACGTGGGTTTAGTTGCCCCACAGCATGTGGACTCTTAGTTCCTCAGTTCAATTCAGTCGCTCAGTCGTGTCCGACTCTTTGCGACCCATGAATCGCAGCACGCCAGGCCTCCCTGTCCATCACCAACACCCGGAGTTCACTCAAAGTCATGTCCATAGAGTCGGTGATGCCATCCAGCCATCTCATCCTCTGTCGTCCCCTCTTCCTCCTGCCCCAATCCCTCCCAGCATCAGAGTCTTTTCCAATGAGTCAGCTCTTCGCATGAGGTGGCCAAAGTACTGGAGTTTCAGCTTTAGCATCATTCCTTCCAAAGAACACTCCTCAACCAGGACTCAAACCCACTTCCCCTGTTCTGGAAGGCAGATTCTTAACCATCGGACCACCAGGAAAGTCCCTGCACAGGGTATACCCGGTACCGTGTGTTCATGCTCAATCATGTTCGACTCTTTGCGACCTCATGGACTGTAGCCCGTCAGGTTCCTCTGTCCATGGAATTTTTCAGGCAAGAATACTGGAGGGGGTTGCCATTTCCTCCTCCAGGGGACCTTCCCGACCGAGAGATTGAATCCATATCTCCTGCACTGGCAGGCAGATTTTTTACCACTGTGTCACCCTGGAAGCCCTGTACAGGATATACTTGATTAAAAATTAATTGTTTATCTGAAATTAAAATGTAACTAAGTATTACCATTTTTTAGTTTTTGCAAAATCTGGCAACCCAAACTGAAAACCATTTACCATTCCACACCAAAGAACTGACATAAACCACAGCTCATCCGCACAAGGGAATATTTATAGCCACTAAATGGATAGCAGTCATCAACACAGCACTCGCCACGTGCCAGGCCCTCTTCCACCTGCCTCACATTAATGAATTAGTGTAATCTTCCAACAAGAGGCCAGTATTATTGTTCCTGTTTGACAAAAGAGGAAACTGAGGCACAAAGAGGTGAAGTCACTCAGTCAAAGCCACATGGCTAGAGAGAGGCAGAGCCAGGGACTGAACAAAAGCTAGATTCCAGAGGTAAGTACAGATTTAATCATCTTACTGTTCTCTAATGGAAAAATAAATAATAAAAGATACAAAAAACTTAACTCATGCAATCTATTATAAGGTGGAATAATACTTATACCTGATTTCATTACATAAAATTTATATATTAATTATAATACAGGTATTAGAAATGGTTAGGTCACACGCAGCAGGCAGAAGTATAAACTGAAACAACCACTTTGGGGAAAATGCTGGCATATACTATACTGAAGCTATGCAAATAATTCCCTGTAAGCCAACAATCCATTCCTTGATATAAACTTTGGGTCTCCACCAGAGGCAATTTTGCCTACCCTTGAGGGGACACTGGGTACCCTTTCGATTGTCACAACTTGGGGAATGCTACTGGCACCTAGTGGGCAGAGGCCAGGGATGCTACTAAGCATCCTCCAATGCCCAGGACAGCCCCCACCACAAAGAATCATCCAGACCCGCATGTCAACTGTGTCAAGATCTAGAAATTTGATTTACACTCAAGAAAAACACGTGTACCAGTTCAACCAAGAGAGACACTCAGGCACCAACGTTCCTACAAGAGCTGTTAGTAGGAGCCCCAAATTGGAAGCCACCCAAATGCCCATCAACAGGAGAATGGATGAATAAATTGTGGTCTCCTCACACAATGGAATGCTAGATGAGAACGAGAATGAATGAGCTGCAGCCACACACAACAATGCGGATGAATCTCAAGAACATAGTGTTAGTGAAAGAAGCCATACAGAAAAGAGCGCCTGCTGGGTGATCCTTTCACATGAAGTTCACAAACAGGGAAAACCAACACGTGCTGTTAGGAGTCAGGATGGCTCACCCTGGGACATGGCTGGCAGTGGCTGGGGGCGCTAGATGGGGCTTCTGGGGCAGGGGACAGGGAAGTTCCATTTCTTAATCTGAGTGATGGTTCCATGTTTGTGACACGTCATTGAGCTGAACATGTATGACCCATGTCCTTTTCTGTATGTTTGGTATAAAAAACAAAATCTAAGGAAATCATGATACAGATTTATCTCAGGAACAGGTGATTTTCATTTTCTTCTTTTTGCTTATGTGTTCTTCCTACAATTTCCACATTGAACATACTTTTTTTTTTTTTTAATAAATGAGTAGGTCAACAGCATATGCTGTTTATTCATCAGAAATTTGCTGACCCCTGCCATGTGCCATCCCCAGCATGGGGCCCTTGGGGTGGCAGTGGGGGGAGGTGGGAACGGGCCTCTTTGCCCTCAAGGAGCTCACAGTCGTGGTGAGGGCAGGGAGCAGATGGAACTATAACCCAGGTCTGGGCCACAGCCAGCCAGCAGTCGGGTATTTCATCTGTCCAGCCCAGCATTTTAAACAATTTGAAACCCCTGCCGCAGGGCCAGATATCCCCAGCTGTCTGGCACTCCTGCTCCCCTACCAAACTTCCTCCTGCTTACCCGGGGCTGAACCCATCACTGATGTTACCTGCCCGCCCCCATGCTCATGGAAGTTTGCCATTCCCCGAATTAGATACTGCAATCAGCACTGTACTAGGACAGAATGATGGACGAGGAAACAAAAATGTACAGGGGTAAAGCGGCTGGGGGAAGAGTGTCAGGGGACTTGCTTTTGACAGGAACATAGACTCAGTAAGAACAAAATTTGCTGTTGTTCAGTCACTACGTTGTGTCTCTTTGCGACCCCATGGACTACAGCATGCCAGGCTCCTCTGTCCTCTACCATCTCCCAGGGCTTGCTCAAACTCAAGTCCATTGAGTCAGTGATGCCATCTAACCATCTCATCCTCTGCCACCCCCTTCTCCTTTTGCCTTCAATTATTTCCCAGCATCAGGGTCTTTTCCAATGAATTGACTCTTGGCATCAGGTGGCCAAAGTATTGGAGCTTCAGCATCAGTCCTTCCAATGAATATTCAGGGTTGATCTCCTTTAGGATTGATTGGTTTGATCTCCTTGCAGTCCAGGGGACTCTCATGAGTCTTCTCCAGCACCACAACTCAAAAGCACCAATTCTTCAGCACTCAGACTTCTTTAAGATCCAACTCTCACATCTCTACATGACTACTGGAAAAACCATCACTACATAAATAAATCAAGTTTTATTTTGACCAACTTTGGGGTAGAGGGGCTATCAACCAGGAAGTCTTAAAGAGTGATGATGGGCCATCAGGGAGGGTCAGCCAGGGTGAATCTGGAGAGGTGCGCAGCACTGAACTTCATTGAGTACTTGCTACGTGCCAGGCAGCACACAAGGGAGTGCTTTACCTGTAGTGTCTTCACTAAACCCAGTGACCCCACTGGACAGATGGGAAAACTGAGGCTCAGAGAATTGATGAGGTTGGCTCAGTGAGGATGGCAGAGCTGAGATACAAACTCAGACCAGGCCTGACTCTAGAGCTAATTCTTTTTTTTTTGAGGGGGGCAGGGGTGAAATAGAAAAGGATAGCTTTACTACTCTGCCAGGCAAAGAGGGGCACAGCAGGCTCCTGCCTTGAAAAACTGTATGTCCCCACCAGAGCTACATTCTTAAACATGAGATTCCCCCCTCCTCTCCCATAGGAGAGCCACGATGCCATGTCAGCACCCCTTCTCCTCTCCTCTCAGGGGTCTGCCCGGAGCTACCAGACCCCGAGGAGGCACACAAGTTAGGAGAGAAGGGGACAGAGTTGAACCAGGAAAGGCAGAGCAGGTGAGCTACGAAGCACTGCTGCAGGGCCCTGCTGGGAACGCAGTGGAAAATACCAGCTGCTCCAACCAGCATCGCCTTTAATCTCTTCAGAAAATGGATGCTGCTCCTGGGTCCCCAGAGAGCCTAAAGTTCGGGCTGAAGGCTTTCTGGAAAAAAAGCTGTTGCCAGTGTCTTCAGTCACCCCGGGTGACGTCTGACACTCCACCGCGGCACTGGCTGACAAGCGTCTTCAAAGGACAGAAATCGGCAGCTTTGCGGTCTTTTCATACAGATGTCATTCACCCACAGGAAGCGCTCTCCCCGTGCATTGTGAGAGTTATTTTGGTTTAAGGAAGCCAACCCAAGAGCAAATCCAAGAAAGAAATCAAAGGAAGGGGGGGAAAAAGAGCAACTCTGGCAAAAATGAGAAAAAGTAGCATTTGGGTAAACTGCACACAAAACAATCTTTTTCAAGATGATCTTTTTTGAGATCAAGGATGAGGGGGGAGAACTGTGCTGAATGTCAGCAGGTGTGGTGGGCTTAGGAAGATGTATGTATGGGACTTTGTGGGAGTCTGTGGGCCACATTTAAAGAGTAAGCAAAATCCATTCTCAATGAGCCAGACTTGCTGGGCTTACATGTGACTATCGAGGAGGGAAGGTGACTTGTGCCTGCTAGGGGGTCCCCAAGGGATTCTCTGAAGAGAGTCTGTGACCCGGTGGAAGGAACAGCCTACATCTACTGATGCTCCACCTGGGAGCTTATCTCTCTGGGTAGTTTACTGACACAACCATGGCTGGGGCGCTGCCCAGCCCCTCTCCAAAAGTTCCTGCAGAAAAACCCTGCAGTCAGTGCAATTCTGCCCAGAGCTGTGTCCAGGTACACCGTGTGGCCTCCCTGTTCGCTCCTCCTCTGCGTGATGTTTTTCAAACAACAGGGAACATCCTGCACCACCGGGCAGGTCAGCACCAGGCCGGGTGGCAGATGTGGCACAGGTCTGGTTCACCTTGTAGAAATCTGGCCATGGAGAATGGAGTGGCCAAGAGTTCCCAGAACATCGCATAGGCAGAACTGTTTTGGAGGGTATTTCTGGTTGTTGGCGGCAGAAATTAAGTCAAAGAGCGTAACATTCCCATCTCCCCCAAAATCCAAAAAACAAACAAAAAACACGAAGTGGGCTCCTGTAATCAAACTACTAAGAGACAGAGAAGGTGGCCTCTGGGACGATTCAACCAGAGTCTGTCTCTCTCCATATCCTGACTCAGCCTCTCCTTACGGGCTGGCTTCATTCTGTCCCCATGAGGCTGTTGGCAATCCTGGCTACAGGCAGCTCTAGGCTTCCTTCCTTCTAGCAGCTCAGCTAGAGAGAAAATAGAGACTCCCCTCTCTGCTTCAGTTGAAAAATCCGGGGGGCACTCTTTGATTGGCCCAGCTTGAGTCATGTGACATACCCCTGAGTAGTGACCAGTCACCTTAGTCAGGGGGGATAGAGTATTCTGATTGGCAGCTCCCCCTCCTCTCCAGATTGAGTCACATGACTGAGGGGAGGAGGCAGGAAACAAGAAGAAGGTCATCACAGGAATGGGGAGCAGCCAGGCAGATACCCCAAGGTGTACCTGCTGCATGCTGAGCAGTGATGCCTGACTGCTGCCTGATTTTGTCATGTCAATGAGCACCTGACTGGCCTCTCCCCAGTATGACTTCTAGTCCATTATCATGAGAGACAGACTCACGACAGCCATTTGGATCACAAACACTGGGCCAAAATCCACTGGACACTCACAAGGTACCAAGTGCTCTGCCAAGTGCCTTCCATGAATAATCTCATTTGATCCTTACAGCAACCCTCTGTCAACCCATTTTACGGTCAGAGAAGCTGATGCTCAGAGAGGCAAAGAACCTCGCCCAGGATCACACACACAGCTTGTAAGAGGCAGAGCTGGTTGTTGAAACTGACTCTGGTAGATTTCAAAGCTAGTGTTCTTTTTTTAAAATTGAAGTATAGTTGATTTACAATGTTGTTAATTTCCACTGTACAATAAAGTGATTGTTATACATATATATACCTTAAAAAAATCTTTCCCACTATGGCTTATCACAGGATATTGAATATAGTTTCCTGTGCTTTATCCTTGTTGTTTCTCCATTCTCTGTATAATAGTTTGCATCTGCTAATCCCAAATGTCCAATCCATCCTTCTGCCCCTTCTCCTCTCCCTTGGCAACAAGTCTGTTCTCTATGTCTGTGAATCTTTTTCTGTTTCATTTGGGTCATATTTGAGATTCCACATATAAGTGATATCATATGGTACTTGTCTTTCTCTTTCTTACTTCACTTGGTAAGATAATCTCGAGGTCCATCTGTGTTGCTACCAATGGCATTATTTCATTCTTCTTTATGACTCAGTAGTGTGTCCTTGTATATATGTACCACATCTTCTTAATCCATTCATCAGCAGATGGACATTTAGGTTATTTCTATGTCTTGGCTATTTTAAACAGTGCTACAATGAACACTGGGGTGCATGTATCTTTTTGAATCAAAGTTTTGTCCAGATATAGGCCCAGAAGTGGGACTGCAGGATCATACAGCAACTCTATTTTTTTTTTTTTTTGAGGATCCTCCATACTGTTTTCCACAGTGATGTAACAATTTATATTTCCACCAACACCATTGAGGGTTCCCTTTTCTCCACACCCTATCTAACATTTATTTGCAGACTTTTTAATGATGGCCATTCTGACTGGTATGAGAGCGTACCTCATTCAGTTCAGTTGCTCAGTCGTGCTTCACTCTTTGTGACCCCATAGACTGCAGCATACCAGGCTTCCTGTCTTTCACCAACTCCCAGAGCTTGCTCAAATTCATGTCCGTCAAGTCAGTGATGCCATCCAACCATCTCATCCTCTGTCGTCCCCTTCTCCTCCTGCCTTCAATCTTTCCCAGCATCAGGGTCTTTTCAAATGAGTCAGTTCTTTGCAGCAGGTGGCCAAAGTATTGGAGTTTCAGCTTCAGCATCAGTCCTTCCAATGTATATTCAGGACTGATTTCCTTTAGAATGGACTGGTTGGATCTCCTTGCAGTCCAGGGACTCTCAAGAGTCTGCTCCAACACCACAGTTCAAAAGCATCAGTTCTTCAGCACTCAGCTTTCTTTACAGTCCAACTCTCACATCCATACATGACCACTGGAAAAACTATAGCTCTGACTAGACGGACCTTTGTTAGCAAAGTAATGTCTCTGCTCTTTAATATGCTGTCTAGGTTGGTCATAGCTTTTCTTCCAAGGAGCAAGCGTCTTTTAATTTCATGGCTACAGCCACCATCTGCAGTGATTTTGGAGCCCCCAAAAATAAAGTCTGACACTGTTTCCATTGTTTCCCCATCTATTTGCCAAGAAGTGATGGGACCGGATGCCATGATCTTAATTTTCTGAATGTTGAGCTTTAAGCTAACTTTTTCACTCTCCTCTTTCACTTTCATCAAGAGGCTCTTTAGTTCTTCTTCACTTTCTGCCATAGGGTGGTATCATCTGCATATCTGAGGTTATTGATATTTCTCCCGATAATTACCTCACTGTAATTTTTTTAAAATGTTTATTTATTTGGCTGCCATGAAGTGATGGGACCTGATGCCATGATCTTAGTTTTCTGAATGTTGAGCTTTAAGCCAACTTTTTCACTCTCCTCTTTCACTTTCATCAAGAGGCTCTTTAGTTCTTCTTCACTTTTTGCCATAAGGTTGGTGTCATCTGCATATCTGAGGTTATTGATATTTCTCCTGGAATTCTTGATTCCAGCTTGTGCTTCATCAAGCCCAGTGTTTCTCATGATGTACGCTGCATATAAGTTAAATAAGCAGGGTGACAATATACAGCCTTGACGTACTCCTTTTCCTATTTGGAACCAGTCTGTTGTTCCATACTTTGGCCACCTGATGCGAAGAGCTGACTCATTTGAAAAGACCCTGATGCTGGGAAAGATTGAGGGCAGGAGAAGGGGATGATAGAGGATGAGATGGTTGGATGGCATCACCGACTCAATGGTATGATTTTGGGTAAACTCCGGGAGTTGGTGATGGACAGGGAGGCCTGACGTGCTGCGGTTCATGGGGTTGCAGGGTTTCAGACACAACTGAGCGACTGAACTGAACTGAACTGATTTGGCTGCATCTTAGTTGTGGTAAGCTGGCTCTTCGTTGCAGTGTGCAGGGTTTTCTCTAGTTGCAGCACACAGGCTCTAGAGCACTTGGGCTCCGGAGTTGTGGCGCACAGGCTTAGTGGCCCTTGCACCAGATGGGATCCTGGCTCCCTGATCAGGGATCAAATCCACATCCCCTGCATTGTAAAGCGGATTCTTAACCACTGGACCACCAGGGAAGTCCCAACCTCACTGCAGTTTTTATTTGCATTTCTCTAATAATTCAAAGTTAGCATTCTTAATACTGACCCCATTCTGACCCTCAGAGAAAAACACTTAAAAGAGTCAAGCTCCCATAAAGAACCACAAGGGGTCAGAGGCAGGCCCCCAGGTACAATGACCACAGAATGATCCTCTAGCACAGAGATACTTGTCACCTGTACAGAGCTGAACCCCCTTCCATCACTCACCCAGGACCTGCCACCAGTGGGTGATCAACAAATATTGGCTGAACTGGATCCAAACCCTGGAAAAAGTTAGGATGGAGAGGCTCCCCAGGGGATGTTTGGCCTCTGGTGTCTGTGACCAGAGAATGATTCTCCCTGTGACCACGGAGTGACAAAGTGGGCCTTGAGCCCAGGGCAAGTGACAGGTGTCAGATCACCTGAGAAGCAGAGGCACTGCCAGACGTTCTAAAGAAGGATCCCAGAGGAGAAACTCAATCTTCCACGACACTGGAAGGACTTCGTGTCTAGTAACATGGAGACAAGATAACCTGAAATGCTCACACTACAAAATATCCAGAAATAATGGATGAAGCATACCAACACCCCTTTAGATATATAGGTCAGCTCAGTGAGAAAGTTAAGAGAAATTCTCAAGGGCCAAAGCTAAAGAGGAAACTGAAAGTCAGACTGCTAAGTATGTGAACTAACACTTCAGTGCCCCTGACAACGAAAGGGTGGGACAGGTGCCCATTTTAGTCCCTAGATCTTCACCCTCAGTGAGAGTGGGTCAGAACACATCTATCCACTAAGGCAGAAAGAAGAGAACAATGGGATTTGATCTGTCGTGGCCCTGTTTCTAGATTAGAAAACCAAAAAAGCAGTTTTCCCTGGTAATTCATAACCAAAGGTCTGCCCTCAAACGGGTTTACAGGTCAGTTTTATACTACCCTTCAAGTTTTCAGACTTGTGTACACCAGCATCAGCTGGACACACAGATTTCCAGGCTCTACCCCCAGAATTCCTAATTCAGAAGATCAGGGATGGGACCAAGAATTTTCATGTCTAAGTTCTCAGATGCTTTTGGTCCAAGGACCACACTTGGAGAACCATTGCTGTCAATGAAGCAATTAATACACAAAAGTAATTTCCCTCTAGTAATACCCCTGGACACTAAGCAAAAGTGAATACAAAATCTCTAGAGCAGGAGTGAGCCAACTATGACCCTCAGGGCCAAATCCCACCCGCCTGCAGGCCAAATCCAGCCACATCCATTCAGTTACTTATTTCTGGTTGCTTCTGTTGCACAACAGCAGAGCTGAGTTGTTGCATCAGAACCCACAATATTAAGCATATTTGTTACCTGGCCTTTTACAGAAAAAGCTGGCCAACTTCTACTCTAGAGGTAACCGAGGCCACACAAAATTCCCAGAGATTCAATTCTCCTAAAGATGAGCTTAAAATCCAAAATTACAATACACACAGGGAAACAGTCTACTACATGTGAGAATAAATAGACACAACTAGCAGAATCAGATATAAGAACTTCAGATAAAGGAATTGTAATATACAGATTATAAATGTAACCGAGGGGCAGAGCTTGCATTTAGCAACTCTGAGGTCAATCAAGTGTGAGATCCACTGTGTGCCAGGCTTTGGGCCAAATGTTTTTACATGGTCCAAATTCTTTTCACATGAAGAACTCCACATCAAGTATGAGACTGAGGCTCAAAAATGTTTCTTCATCTTCCTAACTTTATACAGCAAATATGAAACAGAGCCAGGATGAAACCTAGGCTTTGGCCAAAACCCAGTTCTAGAAGGTTCTAGAGCATCTGACTCACTTGGTGATCCACAGTAGGGGCTGGGAGCTCATAACTTGCAGTACCCAGCTAAATACGGAGAACCCAACAATCTCCTGAAACTACATGCAAAATGCTATGTGTCTCAATCAACAGTGTTCCTGAAGAGAGGATACATAGCTTTCATCAGATTCTCAAAGCTGAAGAACCCCACAGATAGCCAGATCCAAATGCAAACCTTCTTGCTGCACTACACCAGAACCCTGTTAATAACTAACATATCTCGTGCATGATGTTAAGCACCATTTGAAATTTGTAAGAATATGCTTGTTTAAATCCCACACAATCCTTTGAGGAAGTACTTTTTATCACCCCCATTTTACAGATGAGAAAACTGAGGCTACAGAAGGGTCAAGTAACTTGCCTGGGGTCCCACAATTAACAAGTGGCAGAACAGGAACCTCAGAGTGGAACCCACTCACCTGCACGCTTTAACTCCTGCCTCCTGCTGCATGTAGTAAGCAGCCATCCAGTTCTGAAACCAGTTACTTACCTATACAAGTTTGGAGGGCCTGGGGTCTTTCCTATCTACCCTGGAGCCATTTCTACATGCACAAAAAACATGAGGGTACTTCTACTCTCTTTCCAGAGCAAAGCTCCCTCCCAATTCCAATCTTCATGTCCAGAAAAATATTTTAAGGCCAGCCAGACATGAATAGGACACTTCTCGGAGTGTGAGCATTATCCTGTCCCCCACCACCTTGCCCGGCGCCAGCCCAGACACCAACTACCTACTTGGCTGCTGCTTTGCTCATCTCCAGCGTAAACACACATTTACCCAATTTTTCAGAATGAGCAATATTTACTCAACAGCCCAGAATGGCTCATATGGAACTATTAAACCCCATTGCCTCAGTCTGCAGCTTGGAGTGCGATAATGAATCAGTATTTTGGAGTGATTACGATGCTAATAAGAATGTGTGAGGCACAGAATATCACTATGCAGGGGCAACCGCCAAATCCCCTGGACTCCCTGCCTCCGAATCTCTCATTCGGGAATTGCACCATTCCGGAGACCAGCCTGCCTGGGAACCTCCAGCCCCCGAGGCGGGCCATGCTTGAGTTACTGGAACACAAAGCAGATGGAAAACAGAAGCCTACCATTTTGCAGAGGGCGGACCCCGCTATGCCAGCCCTCATCAGAAATGTGGGGAGTGACGGTGCCCACCTCCTGACAGCCCCAAAGGCCCCAGAGCTCCCTATTCTGGAAGGACGTTGAGTTTCAGCACAGCATTTCACACACTCAAACATGCACAAATATTGGAGAAAAAAATACTTGTTCCCTCAGGCTGCATGCCTGAAGCAATGTTGGATCTGGTGGATTTTTTTTTTCTTTTGGATCTTTCTCTTTTCACAAGCCCCTAGGTAAATATAAGTGGCAAAAAGAAAGCATATATTTGAATGTGGTGAGGCCTCTCCTGCTCCTCTCCCCATCTGCCCAGAAAAATCACTCTATTCCTGTCTCTGCCTTGACCTGTTCCATCCTGTACACTGATATTTTCTGGATGCCTGGAAAGGCCAGGCATGCACTTTCCAGCCAGGGGAGAGTGGTGGATGCAGCTGAGTCTCCTTATCTAGGCACTCCCCCCACCCCGGCCCCGAGGCCCTTAAACCCCTCCAATTCTCCTCTTTCACCCCTCCAATGCCCACTTCACCCAGTCACAGTTACCCTCTGTTTCAGAATAAAGACCTCAGCAGGGTCTACGAGCCCCATTTGAGTCAATCCTGTCTACCCCACTTCAGCCACACTTCTCAGAACCAGAGGTATGTCTTCCCACCCGAGGACCTTTGCCTGTGTTGCTCCCTTCTTCTGCCTGGATGACCGCGGCCCCTCTTCACTTGGCTAACTCAGGAGTCCTTCCTTAACTTCCGGATTAAATCTGTTATACAGTATCATCATTCCTAGATCATTTCCTCCACAGCCTTTTACAGGGTTTGCAATTTCATATATGTGTGATTATTTGATTAATGTCAGTCTCTTGAGGGATTTCACTTCTAAGCACCGTAGAGACCAACAGTGCCATCGGGCAGACAGCATGTCAGTGCTGATCACCAGGGCATCACAAGGGCATAGCCTGGACCTGGCACATAGTAGGTGCTGGATAAACACAGATGACTGATTGACTGAGTGAATAAATTCCTGTGCCCCAGCCCCTCCCATACTACTTCCTTTGGCTGTTTCTTCACTGAGCTAGACCTCATAGCAAGTGTCACGTTCACATTACAAGCACCAAATAAATATTTGATCACAATAAAATGTTTGTGGATCCTCAACCAGAACAGCCCCGTACCCTTTCCTTGGTTTGGCTGAGCGTTGAGAGTGTTTGTGTGTGTGTGTGTGTACATCTATATTTCTACAGCAGAGTCTTCAACAGAAACATACACACCAGCACAGGCAGAAAAACACATACACGTGAACGTGTCCATCACATTCATCTGAAAAGGGTTAAGTGAGAAGCCCCTGCACGCTGGCACAAGTGCTGGAGGAAGAAGAGGGTACCAAACAGACTTGCTATGGGCTGCACACGAGCTTGCTCTGTGTTAGTCCTCAGTTAAATGCTTCCAGGCCAATTCACTGATCTAATCCAACCATACTTCCTGAGAGAGGCTTTGAGGCTCTGAGAGACAGAGAAGCTGAGGCACAGAGGAGAGAGCACTGGCCTGAAGTCTCACTGACAAGGGCAGAATTTGAACCCAGGACTACTTGACTTTGGAGCCAGATTCTTGGTCTTGAGAAAAGAGCCAAAGACATAAAACCAGAAATGCAATTTTTTTCCCATCACTGGAGTGTTTTAAAAAACACCTAGAGATGCCCAGGGACATGGTCTGGCTGAGGAAAGAGTGATCCATTCACTTCATGGAATATTAGACCAGTAAAACACTTGATCTGAAGACAATGATGATGCGGAAAAGGCCAATGCCAGTGTTAAGTGAAAAGACCACAAAACAGAAGTAGCCATACTTCTGATGGCAAACCAGGACAGGCAGACGGAGGCACACTGAAGCGCTAAGGGGACCCTGTGTTGCTGGCATCTTCTTCCTCTCTTTTCTCGTTCTAAAATCCTCCACGTGGCAATATGGCTTTTGTAAGACGAAATTAATTTTTAAAATCCCTTCTTTTCCTTTCAGTCACAGGATTCCCTGATAATCCTCTGTGGTCAATGCCTTCCTCCCTACCCCACAAACCAAAAAAGCTTTCTTCAGCTCCTCTTGGTCCTCTAACAACTCAGGAAGGAAAACAGGAAAAAGAAGGCAGAGAAGGCAGGAAAAAGAAGACGTGGTGCTATTGCATGCAGGGATCCTAGGGATGCAGAACTGGGGAGGAGTGTGTGTGTGTGTGTGTGTGTGTGTGTGTGTGTATACACACACCAGTGAGTGTATGTACACGTGTGCAGGGATCCTAGAGATGTAGAACTGGCAAGGAGTGTGTGTGTGTGTGTGTGTGTGTGTGTGTGTGTGTGTATGCATCAGTGAGTATATGTACATATGTGTGCAGAGATTCTAGAGATGCAGAACTGGCAAGGTGTGTGTGTGTGTGTGTATACGCACCAGTGAGTGTATGTACACATGTGTGCCAGGATCCTAGAGATGCAAAACTGGCAATGAGTGTGTATATATGTGTGTGTGTGTGTGTGTGTGTGTGTACGGACCAGTGAGTGTATGTGCATATGCATGCATGTAAGTGCATGCGTGTGTGCCTGTGGCTGAGGATGCCGTGGGCCTGTGGCTTTCCAAGCAGTCTTACCAACCAGAGCCTGGCTTCCACACAGCTACAGTGAGGAAAATCCCAGAGCCACCTCCAAGTAGGGGAGGCACCCCAAGGCAGAGAAATAGCAGGTGTCATCACTTGCTTTCTTTCTAAGGCCTCAAGCTCCTC
Organism: Bos mutus; assembly: GCF_027580195.1. Classification (NCBI taxonomy): domain Eukaryota; kingdom Metazoa; phylum Chordata; class Mammalia; order Artiodactyla; family Bovidae; genus Bos; species Bos mutus. The sequence continues at coordinate 17,755,674 of NC_091633.1, forward strand.
TGGTTGGAGGAAACGTTACCGTGTCATTTCCCTTCATCTTTATCACTGACACCTGGCCATCTGGAGGATCAAATGGATAACAGGGAGAAAAGGGGGAGCAGGCATCAAGCCTCTCTGCTCCTGATGGCAGCCGCAGCAGCCTAACTCCTGCCCTGGCTCTCGGAGAAGCAGCCTTGTCTTGTCCACACTGCACAGAGGCCACAGGCTCCAACGGAGCCTCCCAGAGTGGGCTGGGCCAGGATGGGTCTGAGGGAAGTAGAATTTGCTCCTTTCAGTATCTTCACATCAAATTCTACCCCTGCTTCTCAGTGAGGTCCTGAAAGTTTAGGAGTTGCTCCCCAAAACTTTCTGGGAGCAGCAAAAGTGTTGTGCCATCAACAGATATTTATTGAGCATCTAAGATGTGCCAAGCTCTGTGCATGTGACAAGAGTCAACAAGACAGACACAAACGCTGCCCTTATGGGTCTTAAAACAGACAAGGCAAGCAATCTCAATGAACTGTGATGTAATAATTATGGGGGAAGCCCCCTGATCCTGCCAGAAGGTTCAGGAAAGCCTCCGAGCTTGGAGATGTGAAGGATGAGGGAAATTTGTCAGGCAGAGTGATGACAAGAGAATTCCTGGCAGGAGGAACAGTATATGCAAAGTCTGGAGGTAAGAAAGCGTAAGGCATTTGTGGACCTGATAATAATTTAAGTCTGGTTGGGGAGCTGGTGACAAGGAAGTGTAGTAAGAGATGAAATGGTGGAGGCAGATGCACGTGCGAGGAGGTAACCACAACAGGTCTTGTAAGCCAAGGTATAAATTTGGACTTCATCCCTTAAGCAATAGGGAGTCATTGAAAGTTTTTAAGTGGAGGAGAGGGTGTGGTGACCTGATTTCACTTTTCAATAAAGCTCACTCAAGGTAGAGCTCAGGGCCCTCAACTCTTGGTTTTAACTTCAGAATCAAGCAAGGGCATCACCATGTGACCTAAGTCACTGCCCCTTCCCCACCATGGTTTCCTGGGGATGCATGCCTTCTACACAGAGTCTTGTTACTAACCAAAAAAACCATGTAAGCTGGGACGGATGCCTGGAATTCTTACCCCAGGCAACACCTCTCCAACCCTCAGTCTTGCCCATCTGAGGTAAGATTCAACCTGCTTCCTCCAATTGGGAGGGTTAAATGAGCTCAGATTTGTCAGGGGCTCAGCAGGGCACTTGGTGCTGGAAAAGCACTTCATAAATAGGCTACTAAAATGTTTCTTTTCACTAGTTTAGAACCTCCTTAAGCAGTGAGACAGACTTGAAGACCCAGGGCCCACAGGTCCAATTTTATATTTATGAATAGGCAAACTTGTTGTGTGCCCAGCATTTAATTATTTTCAATTTCTTCCCTGCATTTACATCTTAAAGGAATGTTCATAAAACCCAAGTTTCTGGCTTCTCTTGAAAACCTGAACCATCTGCTTAAACCCACTACAGCACAGGCCCTCAAGCACCCTTGAAGGCGTGACCAGCGTCTTCTACCCCAGCTCCAACTGTCAGACCAGCTGGAGGGTGACCTCAAGGTGGGGAGCTTCCCAGAGCTCAGGGCTAAAGATGCTAAATCTGGGTAGGAGGCAGTCAGGGGACAGAGGGGCTGCCGGGCAGAGCCCCCTTTCTGGCACAAAGGCCCCCTCAACCCACTTTCTCTTTGGTAATATCCCTTCCAAATCATCCCGTCCTTCCTTCAATATCTAAGGAGCTTTGCACTTTAAAAAAAAAAAAAAAACCAGCTCCATTCTGTGGCCCTGAAGGCCCTGTGTGATCTGACCTTTGTTACCTCTTAAATTCATCTGCCACTTCCCCACCTCTAGGATGCAGAGAGCCATGAGTGGGGGGCAGGTGGGCGGAGTGGAAATCCAGCAAAGAAAGAAGAGGTTGGAAATAACTTGTCTCATTTTGCAGATGAAGATAACCGAGGCATAAATGAGACCCTCACTGACATCAAAAGGGTCCAGGAATCAGCCAGTGGTCCTCCACCCATCACTAGGAGGGCCCGGCTATCTCTGCCTAACAGCCCCTCATCAGAAGGGCCCTGGCCTTATCAGGACATTTGCAGGACACGGTCCTCTCCCACTCACAAACCCACCATGCTCAGTGGAGGTCTGCAAATATTTGTCAGAAACCAGGTCCGGTTCCAGAAAGGGAAAAGTAACCCTCTTGCCCCCAAAACCCTGCAGAGGGGCCTCCTTGGCTTATAAGCACCTCTCCAGCTGGCGAGCATGGCAGGTGCCCTTATCTGCAAGGATGCAGCAAAATGCTCCCTCGGGCCCCACCCTCTCGGCTGCCCTCCTCTACCTTCTCTTGGACCTGCAATCTGAGAATTGCTCCATCCCTCTCTCTCTCTCTCTCTGTTCCTCTACTATGTTCTCCCTTCCTCCCCAGCCAGGGAAATGGGGGGTAAAAAATCTCCCAAGATCCCCAATTTAAAATAAAATCAGATCTTTTTCTCTCCCCTTCTTTACTACCTAATAACCACACTTGTGTGAAGTTGATGCTCTACATAACGAAAAGAGAAGCCTCCTTGGAGAGGGTACAATCAGACAATTTTTAAGATCACGGAGCATTAGACCATTCCCAACTGGGTTTACTAATCAAACAGCCAAATCCTTCATAACCAGCCAATCCCTACAGGGCAATTAAATCCTTCCCCTTTAAAACACTTGCCACACTGTCTGGGGACAGAAAGAAAAATTTGCAAAATTCATTTGATAAATTAGCCAGGGAAAAGAAAGGAGTGAATCAAGCTTTGTTCTTTTCATTTTTTTTAATTATGGAATTCACAATGCCTGAATAATGTTTAATAAGAACTATGAAAATTCCTAACAGTATTACAACACAACACAAAAGAATTAACCTGGTTACCATGAAAAATTGCATATTTAATTAAGAACAGAGAGTTCAAAACTATCCAGAGATTTCAAAAGTGCTGTTGCCTGAGGGGCCAAATTACATGCTTCCAGGGCTGCTAACGGAGTTAGCGCGTTCAGTCATTACCCAGGCGTTCCCATTAAGTGACTCTGGGCAGATGACATCAAATTCATTTCAAAAGCACCAGGAACTGAAGCATTCACTTGGGTAGTTTAAGGGAAGGCAACTATCCTGCTGGTACAAATCAGACCCCTTGTTGATAAAGGCAATAATTAAAGAATAATGTTAATTAGCTGCTTTTATTTGAAGAAAAGTACGGTAGTTGGAGGGCTTCCAGGCTGTTGAGGTGGGAGTCGCTCTTTCTGGAAAAAGTGGAGGCTGCTGGAGGGAATGGGGAGCCTGGGGACCCACAGGAAGAGAGAAAGATGGCAGGGGCAGGGGTGGGGAGACAAGACAGGGCCGGTTAAGGAGGATGTTGGCCTGGGCTGCCCGAGGCCTGGGTCCCCATGTTAGAATCAGCCTGGTCACCCCGAGGCCTTCAAGGGGGGCAGCTCAGAGAGCCAGGAAAGATGGCCCTGCCAGTCTCTTGAGCACCGTCACCGTCAGGCCCACTTCCACCATGGCAGACTCTGGCCAACTCAGATCTCCCTGTTCAACTACTTCCCGTCACAGCCACTCCCCTCACCCTGCCATCTCTGTAACACCTGCCTCCCTTACACAACCTCCTGTCTCTCTTCATGGCCTATCACACTCGGTGCTGAATCACCACCACCACCACCCTTACTAGAGCAGACTGTTTTCCTAAAGATGGCTACCACAATATCCCTCATGCTCTTCCCGCACTGTGATCTTGATGCTCCTTCCATCAAGCAGCGTGGTCTACATCCCCTCGTTTGGAACCTGGGTGGTCTTTGGTAGCTGCCTTGACCAACAGAGAAGATGGAAATGACACCAGCGACTTCCAAGGCTAGATTAGGAAAACACCTTCTCTTCACCTCACTCTCTTCAGGACATTCACCCTTGGAATCTGGCCACCATGCTGTGAGGAAGCCCAACGTAGTCCACACAGAGAGACCATATGAAGAGGCTACACGTCGGTGCTTTGGCTGGTAGCTGAGGTCTCAGCTGACAGCCAGCATCAACTGCTAGATGTGTGACTTGTTGAGTTACCCCCAAACTGTGAATGTTCCCAGCTGAAGCCCCAGATAACACAGAGCAGAAACAAGCTGACTCAGCTGGGCTCTGTTCTAATTTCTGACTCTCAAGATCCTGACTCACAATGTAAATAGTTATTTTACCCAGTAAGTTTTGGGGTGGTTTGTTACACGGCAGTAAATAACTGATACAGTAACATAAATCACACATTTTAAGTACTATCCTCATCCCCAAAATCCCTCTTTCCTCACAGACCTAGTGACGAGGCCCAGGACAAGAAACAGATCAGTGGATCTGACCGCTAGTGACAAGAACTTCTCGCAAAGAAAGCCATAATTAACCTCTACCTATGGCACCCCACTCCAGTATTCTTGCCTGGAAAATCCCATGGACAGAGGAGCCTGGTAGGCTGCAGTCCATGAGGTCGCTAAGAGTCGAGCAACTCTTAGCTAAGACTGAGCAACTTCCCTTTCACTTTTCACTTTCATGCATTGGAGAAGGAAATGGCAACCCATTCCAGTGTTCTGCCTGGAGAATCCCAGGGACAGAAGAGCCTAGTGGGCTGCTGTCTATGGGATCGCACAGAGTCAGACACGACTGAAGCAACTTAGCAGCAGCAGCAGCAATGTCTCTTTAGTCAACTCTCAACAGCCCCAGGGTGCTTGCTTCCCTGGTGGCTGAGAAGGTAAAGAATCTGTCTGCCTGCAATGCGGGAGACCTGAGTTCATATCCCTGGTCTTGATCCCTGGTCTGAGAAGATCCCCTAGAGAAGGGAATGGCTACCCACTCCAGTATTTGTGCCTGGAGAATTCCATGGACAGAGGAGCCTGGGGGGCTACAGTCCATGGGATTGCAAAGTATTGAACACGGCTGAGTAACTTAATACTTCCACGCCTTTCAACAGCCCCTGGGATCCCTAAGCACCTGCTGTGTGCAGGGACAGGAAGGACTCGGCAGACCACAGGGTCTAGCGTGGAGGGGAGATAAGACAGGAAGCACCATGGTGTGGAAAACAAACTGAGACCCCACACAACTGAGCGCTCTGCCTAGGACCCATGGCTGGTTTAGGCTCTGATCCACCAGACTCCAGTGAAGTGGTTTGATTCTCATTAGCAAGGTGCTTAATTAGGGCAGCTCATCAATATATCCCAGAGAAACAAATTATGCCCTGGCCCAAGCCCACTTACCTGCTGGCAGCTGGGCCAGCCCCAACCCACTAAATAGGCTATCCTGGGCAGGATGCAAGGGAACACGCACTGATGGGGCAGCTGGGCTGGCTCTAGGGACTCAGGGGCGGGGGGCAGGGGGAGCTGCCTCCCCCGGAGCACCCCACCTTGGAAGCCAAGAGGGAAGCAGGAGCTGGGCCTGGGTTTCTCTCCTCCCTGCTCTGGGGAGGCAGAAGGCCTCAGAAGGCCTCACCCACCACGAGATGCCAAGATGCTCTGCTCTGCTCAGAGAGTAATTTTTTTCCAGAGATGAATTTTGCAAAGTAGGCCAAGGGCTGTGGGACCAACCCCCTTGCTTGCAGAGGCTGAGAACACCCTCCCAGGGACAGCGCTGGTTCAGCGAGGCTCACAGGCTGCTGGCCCAAGGGGCCCCGGGTCCAGCTACCCCAGGATGTGAAGGGCAGAAAACAGGCCTGGCTCCTCTCAGGAGTCCCTGCACAATCACCAGCTCTGACCTTGACTCCTGGCACCCTGACATCTCGGCTGCTTATCAGTGCCCACTCCCCGGAATCCTGGCCCTTGCCTCCACTCCTGCCAGCCGGCACTGTTCATTGTGAACAAAACATCAGCGCATAAGACCTTTGCAAGGCAAATCTGCATGTAGTCCCTTCCCAATTGTACAGTCTCTGCTTTGGGTATTCACAGGAATACCAAGCGGCAGGAGAACCTACAAACATAGGAGGAACTCTGGAGTCAGACTGACCCTGCTCAGCGACCCTGGGCCAGTAACTTGACCTCTTTGTGCCTCACCTTTCTCTTCTGCGAAACGGTAGCATTAATAGTGTCTACATCACAGAACTGTTACGGAAATTACCTCATTTAAATGATGGTTTTCTTTTTAATATTTATTTTTATTTATTTATTTTGCTGTGCTCGATCTACTTGTGGCACATGGGATCTTTGATCTTGGTTGTAGCATGTGAACTCTTTAGTTGCAGCATATGGGATCTATTTCTCTACCCAGGGATTGAACCTCTTAGCCACTGAATTACCAGGAAAGTCCTTAAATGATATTTATTAGGGGGCCTGACACAGAGCCACCTCTGATAAATTGTTAAATTTAAAACCAAAAACAAAAAAATACAAAAAAAACCCACAAAAACCTTCAGCACTCCTTTCATCCCTAACAGTCATGTAAATTCTGCCCATTTTCCGGAATGGTTGCACTGAGGCCAGACAGGGCAGAATCACCTCCACACCAGTCACTATGTCAGCACAGCTGGTCCCTAGAGTGAAGCTGCAACTCATATGCCTATGGAGGCTGCACAAATAGCATCAGTGGGACAACTGGGCCCAGCGGGGGCTGTGCAAAATGGGGAACCCTCTCCATCCCCATCGCCATTACACATCTCAGCTGACTGCTGCCCTGTCTGAAATGCAGGCCCAGGCATGCTGGTTCTTCTGCTGAAGAGAAGCCAGGAACCTCAGTTTTTACATCGTGACCTCTGATCTGGGCACCAAATATTCAGCATTCAACCAACTGCCACACTAGTTACTGAAGCTAATATAGAGTAATGAGTTCACCATCTGATGAGGGAGACCAGCAAGGCACCAGGGAATCAACCGGTGGCCTAGAAAAGCAGCCCAGGCCAGGCATGTCCAAGCAGGAGACCGAGGGTGCCCAACTCAGCACTGAGTCAGGGAAGGAGGGCTGGGGCCAGCAAAAAACAAGGGGAACAGTATCTCAGGCAGAGAACAGCAAACGCAAAGGCTGCAAAGTGTAAGGAGCGTGGTAGTTTGGGGATAGAAAGGATATAGGAGTTTGGGGAGCAAGACAGAAAGCTGAGGCTGGAGACTATGTAAGCAGCTGGTAGATTTTTAGAAGCTGTAGAAACTCCTGGGGCATAATCCCATCTCTACTGGGGAAAGGCTGTATGTTTATGCGGAGCCTCTAGACTTCTCTGGGTGCTTGTGGGTTAGCAGGTCGCTCTCACTGGAGCAGGTGTGCAGCCCTTGGACAGCCCCAGAGAAGCCATATGGAAAGCACCCCCTTGAAGGAAGAGAGTCCTTAGTTCTCTGCCTCCATAGCCTGAAATCATCACTCCCACTACTGAGGAGAGAGGTAATAGGGAGCAGGAGTGACAGCAAGGGATAGAATAACATTGACGGAACACTTGGTACATGCTAGGCTCCAAGCTGAGCCCTTCACATAGATTACCTCATTTCCTCTACCCCTATGAGGTGACTATTATTGCTTTCCCCATTTCACAGGGGAGGAAACTGAGGCATGAGGCATGGCTTCAGCACACAGGCAAGAGAGGAGACAACCTGTCTGTCAGAAGCCCCACTCTGCCCCTGAACTGAGCTAGCAACCCGACGTTTCTTCTCCTGAGGGATCAAGTTGGGGCTAGGGAGAAAGGTGGGTGCAGCCGCCAGCTCTGAGGAGAAGGACCTGCCAGCTGACCCTGCATTACCCCGAGTTACCGCCAATGCAGCAAGATCAATACTTATGAGCTTTGGGGCTGTGCTGAGCTTTGGGGAAATCATTAAATGCTATACCAAACTAGCCAAAAAATAACTGCATGGCAAGGAGACCAAAAGGAGCTGCTGCTTGGGATACACACTAAGGTGCCTGCATGGACAATGACACACACATGAGTGTACACACAAGTCACCCATGTGTAGATGCAGATACATAGACACATGTTCAAAGACACTCAGAAAGACATGAAGACACAGACAGACAGAAACATGCTAACAGACACAAGGACAGGCACACATGCAAATGTGCAAAGACCCGCAAACATAAAAAAGACAAAGTTGCACACACAGAAATACAATCACGTGACATTCGCATCCACCCGTTTATTCACCTGACTGGTACTTTTTGAGGCTACTGTGTATGTGCTCAGCCCTCAGCTGCCAGATTCTGGGGACAAGCTGCTCTGTGCCCTCATGGAGCTAAGAGTTCACAGGAGGAGGCAGTAGTTAATTAGAGCTGTGTGTGATACCTGTCATGTTAAGTGCTGTAGAGATGGACCCCACCATTTCGAGGGAGAGTGGGGAAGCTGCCCTGAGGAAGTGACCCTGAGCAAGTTCCCAGGGCCAGGGGGGAGGCGACAGGGGATGAGAGGGAACAGTGTCCCAAGCTGGGGGAGCAGCAATGCACAGGGAGGGGCGGTGCAGAGGAAAATGCAGACAGACGTGTGAGTCTGGAGCATGCAGGGCCCCGAGAACACGGCTCAAGATCAAGGTCGAGAGCAGAGGACGCACTAGAATGAAGCTAGTATAATTCGGAAGGTGATTCCAGTAAGTTAGGTACTAATAGAAAGAGCACCAAAACACAGAGAGCAAAACTGACAGGAAGGAAGGAAGAAGTGGATAATTCAACAATAGTAGAGACTTCAGTAACCTACTTTAAACCGTGGATAGAACATCTAGACAGAAGATCAAGAAGAAGACGTGCACTACTATAGACCAGATGTGGAGGGTGGAGGCCAGCTGTGCTGAGCCCAGTTCATGCTAGGGCTTCTTCTCCAAAGGCAATAGGGAACCGGTTCCTAATAATCCCACTAGCTTCCACATGTCAAAAGGAGTAGGGTAGGTCAGAGTCTGTGCGTGCATGCTAAGTCACTTCAGTCGTGTCCGATCCTTTGTGATCCCATGGACTGCGGCCTGCCAGGCTCCTCTCTGTCCATGGGATTCTCCTAAGAAGAATACTGGAGTGGGTTGCCATTTCCTGCTCCAGGGGATCTTCCCGACCCAGGGATTGAACTCATGTCTCTTATGTCTCCTGCACTGGCAGGCAGATTCTTTACCACTGAGCTACTACCAGCATGCTTCCCAGAGTCAGTACAGGTAAACAAATTGGGAGACCGAAGTCCAGGGAGGAGTGATGGGGCATGATGGGTTGCTGGCTGGCTAAGTAAATGAATGGATATTTGGAAGGATGGATAATTAGATATATGGATGGATGACTGGATGGATGGATGGATGGATGAAGTCAGCAGGAACAGAAAGTAGATAGCTGGATAAACCACTCAGTGGGTGGATAAAAATGGGTAAGTGAGCAAATGTATGAATGAACGGATGATGGCAGATAACTGGACAACCAACCTCGCCAGACTTCCAATGTGTGGGTGGCCACAGACAAAAAGGGAAGAAAACTTCTATTTATTGTGTGCTCCAGCCCACATTCCCAATAATATCCCAGGTAGATATCCAACCCCTCTCCTACCCAACGGGATCCCCACATATGACAGCCAGGACCTGGTCGGACAGAGTACCCTCATGTGGCCTGTACTCTGATATCTACACCATTTTAGTCACCTCATCTTTTCATGGTCCTTACTATTGAGCAACATTTGAAGACATGCTAGAAACCAGACCCACAAGGCTAGTGTGCAAAGAGCCCTTCTGAGAACATAACTCAAGCCCCACTGCACCACCTTGAACCTGTTCCATTTTTGAGGAGGGGAATACAACACCCCTTGGCCACTGTGTACCTGCCACGAGAGGCCTCTAAATCACCAGCTGGCCATCTGCACAAGGGAAATAACCACTCCCTTCCTAAGGAAGCGCAACTACCACTTGGCTGGGGCATCAGGAACGTCCCCATGGAAACCTTCTCCCACCCTCCCCTCCTTGAATGATGAAGTCTTCAATACACTTGTACACACCCAAAGGCTTCTCACCACTAAGACCCTCTCTGGACAGAGATAACACATCAGACTGTCAAAGAAGCTCTCTTTTATCTCTTTTCCAAACATTCCCTCCCTTCCTTCACTGTTCCCTATCAGGCTGAACCCAGGGGAACCAAGCACACTCTGGATCCTGTTTCTCCACTGCTTGAAACCCTCAATGTCATCTCCCTTTCCTGAGAATATAATCCAGCTGAATCCATCCCCTACCACGGTCTACAGGGTCTACCTTCCACTCAGACCTCATCTCGTCTCCTACCTTCCCTTCCCGGACCATCTTGTCCCAGCCATACTGGCCTTCCTTCAGGTCCTAGATGTGCTAAGGGGATTCCCACCTCAGGGCCTTTGCACACCACTGTTCCTGTAGCTGCAAAGTCTCTTCTACCTGAACTTTGCTGACTGGCTCCTCATTTTTCAGGCTTCAGCCTAAATGTTACCTACTCAGTAACCACCCTGAATAAACAGATGCCCCTTCATCTTGATTTTAGTAACATTTGGTCATTTCATTCCTCCACTCTTTCTATCTCAGTAATTACACATTAATCTGTTTAGCTTACCCTCTCTGTATCCAGCACCTAACACTGTGCTGGGCCCATAGCTCATACTAGACAAATATTTGCTACTTGCTGAACATAGGTCAGGTTCAGAGAAAAGACTGGCCAGACTAGATTCGAGTGCTTTGTGGCACTGGATACTCCCCAACAATCCAGCCTCCATTTCCTCATCTGTAAAGTGGGGCAACACCAGTACCTACTGCAAAAGGTTGTTGTGAGGATAAAAGGAGAGAATGGGGTATTGACAAACCAGGGCGTAGACTCCCAGCCCAGCACTGAGGGGAAGCCAGAAGAGTGAGGAGACAGACACCTGAGTGTCAGAGGCTATTTCAGAAGCAGCTGTGGCCCCAAGTCGTGCCTTCCAGAAACCAGAGTGATGAGTTAAGTTTCACCATGAAAGGAAAGAGCTTATGGAGCCAAATATCAAATGTAGAGTATGCATGATACAGCCAACGAAAGAGGGCTAGATTTAACAGTTCAAAAAAAAAAAAAATCTAAAAAACTTTTTTAATAAAGCCTACAAGTCTATCCCCTTCTTTCTTTATCAACGACACGATTTATTGACCGAGGAAGCCATATCGACTAAATAAATCTTGATAATGACCAAGGCAGCAATCAATACCTGCTTATTATCAGCCCGGACGGAGAATTTCATTTTGCGGAACGCAGGCCCAAAGACAGGGCGCACCACGCAGTTCTGGACTCCGGCGGGTGGGCCAGGGATGGATGGCTGGATGGTGCTCATTTTCCAGGACAGGAGACAGGAATCTTTCCTGTGTTATTAATAACCTCCCACCTGCCACTCTACCCCATGTCTCTCATGCTTGTGAGTCTGGATTCATTTCCATGAGTTGACAATGATGAGGTGTTTTAAGATGTTTAAAAATAAAGAGGAAAGCACAAGCATAATGACTATAGGTGGGGAACCCTGAGAGCGGGGCAGGGAGTTGGGAGATGGGCTCCAGAAGAGGTAGCTCTGGCCCCTAGTGAGTCAAGAGCAGGAACATTGAGTGCCCAACGGACCTGAGTCCTGGATTAGAATTCAAGCTCTGCTGCTTGCTGACAATATGGCCTTGAACTTAACCTTCTGTGCCTCAGTCTGCTCAACTGTAAAAGCAGGATAGTAGTAGTTTTCTTGTGCTATGGTTGTGAGAATTAAACGAGATAATATTCGTCAAGGGCTCTAAACACTGTTCAGCATGCATTAAAGGTTGAAAGAACTATTTGTTAAAAAACTGTCAGGACTTCTGAGCAGACAGCTTCCTTCTGATGTTCCAAAGCAAACGCCAGGCCTGGTCTTGCTTTGGCCAGCCAAGCGGTATTTGGAGAGGCCTGACCTCCCATCCACTGTCTCTCTGCAAGGATCTGGGCAACCTTACTGCTGGCTAGTGATGACCAGGAGGTGAATAAAAAAACAATGATGATGACAATGATAATAAAAGCAATAATAGATGCTCTCGTTTCCTAGGAATGACCATGCTCTGTGCTAAGAGCTTTCCATGCTTCACTGCATCAGTTCACTTCAGTCGCTCAGTCGTGTCCAACACTCTGTGACCCCATGGACTGAAGCATGCCTCCCTGTCCATCACCAACTCCCAGAGTTCACTCAAACTCATGTCCATTGAGTCAGTGATGCCATCCAACCATCTCATCCTCTGTTGTCCCCTTCTCCTCCTGCCTTCAATCTTTCCCAGCATCAGGGTCTTTTCCAATGAGTCAGTTCTTCACATCAGGTGGCCAAAGTACTGGAGTTTTAGCTTCAGCATCAGTCCTTCCAATGAATATTCAAGACTGATTTCCTTTAGGATGGACTGGTTGGATCTCCTTGCAGTCCAGGGACTCTCAAGAGTCTTCTCCAACACCACAGTTCAAAAGCATCAATTCTTCAGCACTCAGCTTTCTTTATAGTCCAACTCTCACATCCATACATGACCACTGGAAAAACCATAGCCTTGACTAGATAGACCTTTGTTGGCAAAGTAATGTCTCTGCTTTTTAATATGCTGTCTAGGTTAGTCATAACTTTTCTTCCAAGGAACAAGCATTTTTTAATTTTATGGCTGCAATCATCATTTGCAGTGATTTTGGAGCCCAAAAATATAAAGTCTCTCACTGTTTCCATTGTTTCCCCATCTATTTGCCATGAAGTGATGGGACCAGATGCCATGATCTTAGTTTTCTGAATGTTTAGCTTTAAGCCAACTTTTTCACTCTCCTCTTTCACTTTCATCAAGAGGCTCTTTAGTTCTTCACTTTCTGCCATAAGGGTGGTGTTATCTGCATATCTGAGGTTATTTATATTTCTCCTGGCAATCTAGATTCCAGCTTGTGCTTCTTCCAGTCCAGCGTTTCTCATGATGTACTCTGCATATAAGTTAAATAAGCAGGGTGACAATGTACAGCCTTGATGTACTCCTTTCCTCATTTGGAACCGGTCTGTTGTTCCATGTCCAGTTCTAACTGTTGCTTCCTGATCTGCATACAGAGTTCTCAAGAGGCAGGTCAGGTGGTCTGGTATTCCCATCTCTGGAAGAATTTCCCACAGTTTGTTGTGATCCACACAGTCAAAGGCTTTGGCATAGTCAATAAGGCACAAATAGATATTTTTCTGGAACTCTCTTGCTTTTTCAATGATCCAACGGATGTTGGCTATTTGATCTCTGGTTCCTCTGCCTTTTCTAAATCCAGCTTGAACATCTTGAAGTTCACAGTTCACGTACTGTTGAAGCCTAGCTTGGAGAATTTTGAGCATTACTTTGCTAGCGTGTGAGATGAGTGCCATAGTTTGAGCATTCTTTGCTATTGCCTTTCTTTGGGATTGGAATGAAAACTGACCTTTTCCAGTCCTGTGGCCACTGCTGAGTTTTCCAAATTTGCTGGCATATTGAGTGCACCACTTTCACAGCATCATCTTTTAGGATCTGAACTAGCTCAAACTGGAATTCCATCATCTCCACTAGCTTTGTTCATACTGATGCTTCCTAAGGCTCACTTGACTTCGTGACTCCAGGATGTCTGGCTCTAGATGAGTGATCACACCATCGTGATTATCTGGGTCATGAAGATCTTTTTTGTATAGTTTTTCTGTGTATTCTTGCCACCTCTTCTTAATATCTTCTGCTTCTGTTAGGTCCCTACCATTTCTGTCCTTTATTGAGCCCATTTTTGCATGAAATGTTCCCTAGGTATCTCTATTTTCTTGAAGAGATCTCTAGTCTTTCCCATTCTATTGTTTTTCTCTAGTTCTTTGCACTGATTATGGAAGAAGGCTTTATTCTTTGGAACTCTGCATTCAAATGGGTATATCTTTCCTTTTCTCCTTTGCCTTTCACTTCTCTTGTTTTCACAGCTATTTGTAAGGCCACCTCAGACAACCATTTTGACTTTGCATTTCTTCTTCTTAGGGATGGTCTTGATCTCTGCCTCCTGTACAATGTCACGAGCCTCCGCCCACAGTTCTTCAGGCACTCTGTCTATCAGATCTAATCCCTTGAATCTATTTCTCACTTCCACTATATAATCGTAAGGGATTTGATTTAGGTCATACCTGAATGGTCTAGTGGTTTTCCCCTCTTTCAATTTAAGTCTGAATTTGGCAATAAGGAGTTCATGATCTGAGCCACAGTCAGTTACCAGTCACTGCATCAACACCCCCATAAGGTCTCTATGAGGTAAAGGCTGTATTTAATTCACATTTTACAGATAAGGAAACTAACACTTTGAGAAATCCAGTGAATCACCCAAGGCATCCCAGTTAAGAAACAGCAAGGCCGGGGTCCAAAGCCCATGCTCAAATCATTTCAGGTACTGCTCCCAGGTAACTGAAATTCAATGGGAATTACCTCACAGAATCATCATCATCATAGTCATTATTACTGCTGTTAATAAAGATCATGATTAACAACAGTCACCATTTTGGGAAGGCTTACAGCATGCCCAGTCCTAGGCTATGTCTGTATTGGTTTGTCATTTTTTACCTCTCACAGCCTTGGAGAAAAGTACTTCTATCTCCAAGCGATTATAAAAGAAAAGCTTTATGAGGGCAAGAACTTGGTCTGTTTTGTTTACTGCTTCTCTCCCAGCACTTTACACTGCATGTGACACATAGCAGGTGCTGAATAATGTTCATCAAGTGAATGAATGAATAATCTGTCTCAACAACTCCAGGAAACTCTATTTTAGACAGAAAAACTGAGGCTATCTTAGCCATAAAAGGGAAGGGGAGACTCCAATCCTGACTTCCTGCCTGATTATAAACTAGAAGTCCCAGGGGAAGCTGAGCAGGAAATCCCCCCAACTCTAGTGATGCTGTCCAGAGACCTTGATCCCTCTTTGATGCCTGCTGGGCTGATCATATGGACCCATGAACCAGGCTTTGAGAGAAGGATGTCACCTGGATCCCAAAACATGTTAACTGGCTATCTTGTGCCCCCCACAACAGCCATCTCACAGACTGCAGGAACCTGCTTTGAGTTGTCTGTGACTGAGGCCACCAAATCACTGCTAACGGTCCACAGCCTGCCCCAGTAATTAATTAATGGATTTATTAATTAGGATGGGAGCTACTTCCCAGGCCGGAATTGGGGTCACCAGTTTCTAAAGCAAGACTCACAGAGCTAAAGATAAACCCTTGTTCACTGCGAGTCTGAGGCCTGTGCCCAATTCCCAATCACAGAGTGAGAGAATTTCAAGAGCCAGTGATGGGTGAAGAAGCTGGGGGTCTGGGAGGAGCTGGGTCCCCCAGGACTGCCTCCCAAGGTAAAGTCAAGGCAGTTGCTCCCAACTCACCCTTCCTGTGCTATTCATCCACTCCATTATCCAAATATTTATTAAGAACTTACTACGTCCTTGCCCTCCTCAGGGAGGAATATGTGTGTGTTAGTCGCTCAGTCATGTCCAATTCTTTGCGACCTAATAAACTGTAGCCCACCAGGCTCCTCTGTCCATGGAATTCTCCAGGCAAGAATACTGGAGTCGGTTGTCATTCTCTTCTCCAAGGGATCTTCCCGACCCAGGGACTGAACCCTGGTCTCCTAAATTGCAGCAGATTGTTTACCATCTGAGCTATCAGGGAAGCCCAGGAAGGAATACAGATGGTAAACAAACGAACAAATACATACATATTATCACATCAGGTAAAGCAGACAGGGCAGGGGGCGGGGAGGCATTTTGGAAGCTTAGGGAGGACCTCTCCGAAGATGTAATATTTAAATAGAGGACTGAATAGACTGAGACAAACTAAGGAGATGTCTGGGAAATGCAATGGGAACAGCAAGTACAAAGGCCCCAAGGCTGGAATATGTTTGGTGTGTTCAAGGAACAGTGAGGAGGCCAGACTGCTTGAATAAAAAGGGGAGGCGTGTCAGGAAATGAGAGCAAAACATAATGACGGGATACAAAAGGGAATGGAGGACCTAATCACACAGTGGGCCCAGGTAAGAACAGGCAACCAGAAAGAGGCAACGCTGAGAGCGATACCACCCAGGCTCCCAACGAGACATAAAAGATACCTCAACTGGGCACTCTCTATGCACTAGGTGCCTTAGGTAGATGGCCAAACCTCATTTCATCTTCCCTGTAGGAAAGCATGGTCCTTTGAGAAGAAGATACAAAGTCAGGATTACAAGACAAAGAGGTTTATCAGGATCAATACCCACACCCTGCAGGAGGGAGCCAGAATAGAGAGAGGGAGGGAGGGCGTGAGTGAGAGAAGAAGGAAGGAAAGTTGGTAAGGTTGGCTGGTTAGTGGAAGCACCCTAGACTGCAGAGGAGTCCAGAGCCTGCAAATGAATCCCATGTGTCCCAGGAACCAGTCTGCTCTTAGTCCCTATTACACTCAGTCCCTGGCTGTGGCAGTTGCGGGTGATCTTCAAGGGCAGGATCTGGTGCCACCTGCCCATCACACTCCTTATAGACAAAGATCTGCAAGGTGCTTTCTCAGGGCCACCACTGGGAGGTACCATTATTATATCCACCTGACAGCTGAGAAAACCAAATCTTAGAAAGAGGAACTAACTTACCCAAGGGACACAGCTAGGAAGAAGCAGAACTGAGATTTGCATCCTGATGGCCCGGTGCCATGATTCCAAGATAAACAGAAGTTGGGGAACTGGGCGTATTTTGCAACAGAGCAAGAATTGGGCTGAATACCTTGTTAAAAAAATAAAAGCAATACTTAAGGCTTGGAAGGAAAGCTATGAGAAACCTAGACACTATATTAAAAAGCAGAGATATCACTTTGCCAACAAAGGTCTGTATAGTCAAAGCCATGGTTTCTCCAGTAGTCATGTACGATGTGAGAGTTGAATCATAAAGAAGGCTGAGCATGGAAGAATTGATGCTTTCAAGTTGTGGTGCTGGAGAAGACTCTCGAGAGTCCCCTGGACTGCAAGGAGATCAAACCAGTCAATCCGAAAGGAAATCAACCCTGAATATTCACTGGAAGGACTGTTGCTGAAGCTGAAGCTCCAATACTTAGGCCACTTGATAAAAAGAGCCAATACATTGGAAAAGACTATGATGCTAGGAAATGATAAAGGCAAAGGGAGAAGGGGCTGGCAGAGGATGAGATGGTTAGATAGCATTGCCAACTCAACAGACAGGAATTAAGCAAACTCTGGGAGATAGTGGAGGACAGAGGAGACTGGCGTGCTGTAGTCCATGGGGTCACAATGAGACAGATAGGACTTAGCAATTGAACAACAAAGGCTGATATGGTGTTTGAGTATTTTTCAAAGTACTCATTGAGATAGATTCACTCCAGGCCAAACATGTGCTAAATAATCTTATTTTATACTTCATCCTTACTCCCAACTGACAGACGCCAAGAGTGAGGATAAAGGTGGGTCTAACAAGGCTTCCTGGCTCAGTTGGTAAAGAAATTTCCTGCAGTGCAGGAGACCTGGGTTCGATCCCTGGGTCAGGAAGATCCTCTGGAAAAGGAAATGGCAACCCACTCCAGTATTCTTGCCTGGGAAATCCCATGGACAGAGGAGCCTGGTAGGCTGCAGTCCATGGGGTTGCAAGAGTCGGACACAACTTAGCGACTAGATCACCACCACAATAGCCGCTCAGAATCTGTGACCAGCTTCACTGCCTTCCTCCAGTTCCTTGCACGCACTGTTTTTCCACCCACCTCAAGGTATTAGCACATGCTATTCCCAGGCATGCTTTTCCCTGACCTTGTCCTTGACACCTTGGCTAAAGGGTCACTTCTTCCAGGAAGGCTCCCTTGATGCTCAGACTCAGGCAGTTTTTTTGCCACATGCTATCTCAGAATCAAATGTCCGTGTGTGACTACACACCTGGTTGTCCAATAATATATGCATCCACCCCCCTCCATTGTCTGTGGGCTAAGTGAGGACTGGCACTTTGTCTTCCTGTTCACCATGATATTGCCAGCATATTATTATTATTTAATGTGGTGTCGGAGAAGACTCTTGAGAGTCCCTTGGACTGCAAGGAGATCCAACCAGTCCATTCTGAAGGAGATCAGCCCTGGGATTTCTTTGGAAGGAATGATGCTAAAGCTGAAACTCCAGTACTTTGGCCACCTGATGCAGAGTTGACTCATTGGAAAAGACTCTGATGCTGGGAGGGATTGGGGGCAGGAGGAGAAGGGGACGACAGAGGATGAGATGGCTGGATGGCATCAGTGACTTGATGGATGTGAGTCTGAGTGAACTCCGGGAGTTGGTGATGGACAGGGAGGCCTGGCATGCTGCGATTCATGGGGTCACAAAGAATCGGACACGACTGAGCGACTGAACTGAACTGATAGTATTTATGATATTTACTTATTATAATTTACACAATTTTTAGTTATACTGTGAGTGGTGAATATATTGGGTTGGCCAAAAAGTTTGTTCATGTTTTTCTGCACCATCTTATGGAAAACCCTGAATGAATTTTTTTGGCTAAACCAATACATTTTCAAAGTATAGGACAACAGCAGTTATTATTATTAACATTATACAGCACATCTATGTGCTAGGCACAGATTTCATACTTTACATGCACTAACTCACTTAATCCACAATCCTTAAGGAGGCAGATACTACTATCATCCCTATTTTACATGAGAGAGAAAACCGAGGCTCAAAAAGGTTAAGTGATTTGCCCAAGGTCACATAGCTGGTAAGTGGCAGGGCTGGGATACAGCCAGGCGGCCCCCAAGTCCTCACTAAGTATCTTTGGGAGTGGGAGACTGCAGGGCTTGACTTTGCTGTCCACACTACACCCCTCAGATCCCTGGAGCCCATGGACATCCACAATGGACCAACACGTCAGATAGCTGCCCCCAGCCCCTGAGCGCCTCTGAGTGACCGCCTCACTTGAAATCTGCACTCGACCTGGCTGTGCTGCTGACCCCTGTGGTCTCTCCGTCTGCAGCACCCACACTCCAAACAGCTGGCTGGACAAGTCAATCGACCATAATGGTTCCCGGGGAGCCACTTACCCCGTCGAGTTTGAGCGACGGCGGCTCAGAGAGTCTTAAGCACTGCTCGGCTCCGGGCTTCTGGGGCAGACAACCAGCTCAGGCCAAAGAGGTTGGAGGATTGATTTTTTTCTCTTTCTTTCTTTTTAATGACAAATGCGTATCTTGGAACTGCTGTTTCATTCGGCTGAAGGATGGCAGAGGGGATGCATAGGGAAAGGACGAGGAAGGAGGGGGCAGCCACCGGCCCACTCTGAGGGTGACTGAGCTACTGAGGAAAAGCAGAGACAGCAGGCCAATCATGTATCTTCATGAAGCTGGTCAGGGCCTTTCGGTTCTTCTGAAAATGCAGCCTCGTCTGACATTTGGCACTTGGAGAATGGCAGCCAGTGGCCTTGACAGGTACCCGCCTCATGGCCCCTGGAGCTGTCTGATCCACTGCAGACCCTCAGCCCAGGGTCTCTGCACCACTGTTCCCTCTGTCATGCCCTTGCTAGGTCTCCATTCCCTGCCGAGCGCGGCCAGAGTGTTGGATTTGTACAGGATACTGAATATCTGAATTTCTTAGGTAACATCTTCTGTGTTTTAAATGCTGAGAAGCTTATATTTAAAAAAGTGGTTTTAAATATTGCACTAATCTGGACAGATACATCCGTGGTCCAGACATAGCTCCCAGCCTGCAACCTCTGTAGTCTGAGCTCCCAAGATATAAGACATCACATATAATATTAGTAATATATTAATATAGTAAGCCCCCAGTGGAGGAAAAGAGAAGAGAAAAAGTGCCCAGTAATCTCTAAAACAAGCTTGCAAGGCCAGCAAATTCCAGGATCCACTGCTCCTTTGGTTTTCTCACTCCTCTCTTACTCTCTAAAAATACCAACAACAATAAGAAGTAAAACACTTATGGGACACTAACTGTGTGTCCCAAACTGTGCTAAGCACTTTCACACTTAAAGTGCTTTAATCTTTAAGAACAATCTAAAAGGTGGAGATTACTATTAGTTCCATTTAGAGACAAGGAAATAAGGCTTAGAGAGGTTAAGCGACCCATCCACAAATCACATAGCCAATAGGTGATGGAGCCAGGCCTGGAAGCTAGACAGGGGCACCTCACCATCTTGGCTCCTCTTACTTCCCTCTTGAGGGAAAGGGTAGAGAACAAGTTTCTGGAACTACATGTGATCTACCTTAATACTCTTAACTGGAAAGTGAAACACTTCAGCCACGCTACTGCCATCATTAGAGACCTGTAGACAGACTCAGCAAACCATGGCCTTCAGGCCAAATCCAGCCCTTCACCTGTTTTTGTAAAGTTTTACTGGAACACAACCATTCACATTCAGTTTTCTTGTCTATGGCTATTTGCATGCCACGGTGGCAGAACCGAGTGCTTGCAACATACACCACGTGGTTCACAAAGCCTAAAGCATATTATTATCTGCCTCTTCACAGAAAAAGTTTGCCAACCCTGATGGCAGACCTAGATGGTTTCTAAATAGCCTAGAGAGAAGCCACCCCTGGGAAGGTCATGAGGTTGAAACCTTCAGGGAAACACCATCCTTAAAGAAGGGGAAGCATATTTGCACATTAAAGGGTAGTGGAAGCTTCTTCAGGGGTTTGGGGTGAGACCACAAAGGAGCCAGCCATGGGAAGATCAGGAGAAAGAGCCCCAGGCAGAGGGAACTGCAAGTGCAAAGTCCCTGAGGTAAGAATGTGCTTGACGAGCCTGAGGGACCAAAAGACCACTGTGACTAGAACAGAGGGAGGGGGGGAGAGACGCTGGAGACGAAGTCAGAAGGGTAACGGCGGCGGGGCTCGACTACCTGGAGTCTTACGATCAGGGGAAAGGACTCTGGATTTTTAAATTAAGTATGAGAGGAACTGATTGTTCATATCCTACAAAACACTACAAACCATTTTCTGAAGGGATCCTCAAGGCTTAGAAACCAAGAACTCCATTCCAGGCATGATTTTGTCTGAAAATTCTGCTCAAGAGACCAATGGCTCCTCATCACTGCCAAAATGGGCCCTGAGGCCATGAAAAGGCAATACATTTAACTGGCACACAAAGTATGTCAGCATCCTTCCCTTTACAGCAACTGAGTACAGCGAACCAGATGAGCACAACCAGTCTCTGTGAAGGATTAAGAAATGGGAGACTTGAAATGTTAGTGGATTCACCCAGGAGTGCTAGAGACTACTTCTTAGCTGCTCTTGGGGCCCTTCCCCTCTGCCTACTACTTCCACCTTCCCTGACACCTTTGATATAAGCTACTGTCATTAAGAAAGAGCATCCCCCAGACAGAAAAATCAAATAGAAGACTGAACCCTGATTTCCTAAGCCAGAAACAAAGGCAGCCAACTACCTCAGTCCCCTTCCCACACTCAACCTCTGCCAGGCTCAGTCTGAGTTAGATAACTGGAAGCCCCCAGAAATTCAGCCCTTTCAGAAAGCAACAGAGAAAACCATAGTTTTTGGACAGCCACCTCGACCATCATCCAGGATCAAATTTAGCACCAGCTGAGGTGCTCACATTTGAAATTCTATCTGACGGAAGAAAGGTTACCACGACAGAATGTCAAGTTCGAAGACAGAATCCTCACTTTAACAGAAGAGTTTAAAAAAAGAAGAAAGAAAGAAAGAAAAAGGAAAGAAAAAAAAAAAAAGCACCACCATCATCAGAAAAGCTGTTCCCTCTGGTCAAAATAGCACCATGCTCATCTGAAATAACCCACCGAGACGCTTATTTGCTTCTTTAGGCTTGTCCGTGGTTTCTCAATTTTCTACAGTGAATTCAGGTATTAATAAAAGAAACTTCGAGACCTCCAACAGCAAAAGCGGTCAAGGATGAGACGTTGCTCATTTTTCTTCCAGCATTCAAAGAGAGGCCCATCTTTGGGAAGCAATTTCTGTCGAGTTGAGAAATTCAGAATTTTGGGATGCCCAGAAAAGACTGCTGGGTTCTTTATATAAATTCTCAACACCTGTTTCTAGCTCCTTCTGCAAAATAGGCTCACAGGGTGTGGCTTGCAATGAATTGGAGAGGCAGATGGAATGGGGTCACCCGCTGGTTGGACCTGGAAGGGTCCAGGGGCTGGCCAATAGTTTGGTCGTATTCACAGAGCTGCTGCTAGAAATCTCCCCTCATCCCTCTGTCTCCTGCCGCTCCCTCTCCTCCCGCTCCAAGCTCCCACAGCCTTCGCCTAATGCCAGTCCATCTCACGGGCCTGGGCCTGGGCCGTACCAAGCCTGGTCTGCTCATATGCTCCCCACCCCGGCAGCAATTCTATTACAGCGAAGTTTCCAAAGTTAGGATTCCGCCAACAGGGCTGATAGCTTATTTACTGCTGTCATCTAAAGAAAGAGGAATTTTGACACATTGTTAAATGATAGCACATTTAGATAAGTCAAGCTGTCAGAGGCTCTAATGGATGTCTAAACTCTCTGTGGCTGATATGTAAAATTTATGCACTTCAGAATATCATAAGGTTATAATATTTTAATCACATCCACGCTCTTTTCTAAACTTTGAGCTGAGAAAAACATTCCATCAAGTCCCATCTCCCGTACGCCAAGAAATTGAGCCTTCCTAGAAGTTTCTCCAAAACTCCTTACAAAAAGTCCAGCTTATCTCATTTGAGGACCCATCAGTTTTCCTCCCTAAAGGCTCACATCCCAAGCAGAATTTGCCTTTTCCTCCCAAGTTCGTACAGTGTGATCCTTCCAGCCAACCTCTTTCCTCCCAAGAAACAGATGTGCATTCAGACTGAGCACCAACTCTTGTTAGCTTGATTAACACTCTTTGAAGGAAAAAAAAAAAAAAGATATCACGAGAGACTGGACCCAGAGCATCATTTAAAAAAGTGGCAAAGTAAAGCAGAAAAAGAAAATCATAAAGGTATGAATCCGGTTACGACGACTATACACAGAAAAGCCATAAAAAAATACTGCATTAGTAATGTTCACCATAAAGCAATCTTATAACCAAATGAAATATGCCTAGCATTAACTTTGGGATAGAATTTTATTTCTTCTCGTTTCCTGGACTGCCAGCAGCCGAGACAAAAAGCAGCAGCAAAGAAAGAGGGAAGCAGTTTCAGGGATCCTGGAGCAGGGTACCAACTGTCACAGCATCTTCACCATCATTAAGACTGCTGACAGACTTCCATCCTAGGAAAACAGCCCCACTGTGTCCAGAGATGGCACTGGAAGGAGTAATAACCAGACTGCTTCTATATTTGAAACATATATACTTCCAGAGGGCTGTGCATGGGCCAGTACAAGGTCACCTTTCTTGCCAGTATCGGAGTGGCGTTGGTAGCATGGTCTGGCCTGGGGACATGGGCCGCCTTTGCTGCCTTGGCCATTCCAACGCTCAGCGACCAGGCTGCATGAAACCACTGAATTGAAGCTATACACACCTCCTCACACTCAACAAACATCCGGGGCCATGGGACAAGTGAGCCCAAAGCTCTTGGCCTGCACGGGGCCTGCAGTGGGGGCCCACCTTTCCTACCCAGATCTTGGAACAAGCCAGCTGAAGTTTTCCTTTCTAGCTATTTCCCCTGTAAACGGAAAGTGGGAAGGGAAAAAAATGAAAATAAAAGTGTGGCACAGGAGTCATTAGCGTTATGCACAAGAGATGATCCGAGGCGCAAGTGCTTAGGCTCATAATCCGTTTCCAACAAAAATGGCATCAGTGAGAATATGGGGCTGGGTGGGGGCGCAGTCCTGTTGGGCAGGGGAAAACCTGAACACTTCAGGACAAGGGTGGAGACCACAGCAGATGTGAGGGCCTCAATGTGTGTACACCGCTGCCACATGTACCTCTGTTCTCTTAAAGTGTACAGCTTTTCAAACTCCCAAAGGGACACCCCCCCACCCCCGCTTAATATCCATGTAAATGAGGTTAACCCTTTCCCCAGAGCCCTCTCCTTTTGTGCCAAACACACCAGCCATTGTTTTAATGAACATATCCCTCCCTCCTGCACCCTAAGTATACACCCTGTGCGGGGAGAGGTCCTGGCTCTATTTTCCCATCACCTGAACAAGGCTTTCCACCACCCCCATCTTCATCCTTTCCAGTTCAAATTTGCTTTTTCACCTCAGCATCTTCTAAAACCCTAACAAAGGGTTCCCAGATCAATGGGAGTCCAACTGAAATCAAGATCTGGGTGACCTCAACAGCTCCACAAAAGACCCCTGAGCCTGAGACAGGAGAGACTTGAGGTTCAACACCCCCTCCACTCCAGCTCAGAAATCAGCCCCCTGGGAGCCGCACCCACCCCTCAGCACCCAGCCCAGGTCTCACTCCACCTCCCGGTTGCAGCCCAAGCTCCCCGAATTGAAAACGAGTTATCTAATGAAAATTGTGTTAACTGACATTCCGGCCAACCGGGAGCAAATACCAGCGCTGTAAATCTCGCCGCGGAAATTTTCTCCAGCCCAGAATAACAATAGGACCCTGCAAAGGGCTTTCGCTAGCCCTTCTGGTTCCTCTCCTCTTGTCTGCCACGTTCTTGTCATTCCTTATGTTACAGAACATCAATCATAAATAAAGACGCTGTCCCCCAGCCGTGCCCGGGTCTCATTTACAAACATTAGCAGGGAATACGATTACCATTGGCCTTCGTGCCAAGCCCAATGTGGCTGCCCAACTCTCTCTCTCCCATTCTCTCTCTCTCTCTCTCCCCCTCCCCCATCCCCCACTCTTCCAGAAAGGCCACTTTAGCATCATTTAAAACAGCAACCACAGCTCACAGCCCTGCCCGCCTCAGATGGCCACCAAACTGTAGCCCCAACTCGAGTGAGGACCTGGAATTGCAAGGCACTTGCAGTTATTAACTGCATGCCTGAGTGCCCCGATTTTCTCTCCAGCTCACTGGCTTTGAAGGAGGGGGCCTGCGGGGAGTGAGGGGTTAGAAAGGAGGGGGGTTGGGAAGCCACCAGGAGGAGGGGGGCACTGGAACCACTTATCAGAAGAAACTTAACGAGATTTGCAGGCGGATTTAAAAAAAAAAAAAGGGTCCCTTTTTATCTCCAGACTGATGCTCTCCCTTCTTCCAAGAATGTCAAGGCCAAGGCAGGATGCTTTAATCGTCCGGTAACCAGCACCACTTCCCCGCCCCTTGTTCCCACCGCACCTCGGTGAGACTCCTGGGTTTGGGGGCTTGTCAGGAGCATCCTGGGGCACCTGGGAAAGGACAGAGGCTAGCGTTGTGCCTTCTGTGCGCAGTTCTCTGTGAGATTCCATCCCGCGGCCCAGTCTCCTATTGGGTCAGCAAGAATAACCCCCAATCTGGAGGAGACACACAGACTCCCAGAAAAAGGTGGAACGGGGATAAAGTGCTGGAGTTTGGAAGGGAGTCGCCCCAGGGAGGAAGAGGGAAAAGAGAAAGAAGAGACTAGAGAGAGGAGGAAAGAGAGGAGTGGCGGAGAGGAAAAGCAGGAGGCAGAAAACAGCGAGGGAATCTCCTATTTAAAAGTTCCAGTGGGCCCGAGAGCCCGAAGTCACCTGCTCTGCGCAGCTCCCGGCTCTCCAAGGCCCCTGAGGCAGGAGCGCAAACTTGCGCGCGCCCCGGGCCCATCTCCACCGCCCGTCCCCACCTAGACTTGGAAAGAGGTTGGCGAGGGGGATAAAGCAAGAGGCAAAGACGAACCCCGAGAACCCGGCACGAGGAGAGGTCTGCCGGTGCAGGCGGCCAGTCCGGCGGCGGTGGCTGTAGCGGCTGGGGCGGCAGCAGCGGCCCCCGGGTGGCGGCGCGTCCGGGCTGCGCAGCTAGGCGGGCGGCGGCGGCGGAGGTGCTGGCGGGCGGCGGGGCGCGGAGCCGCCTCCTAGCCAACCCCGGATGCCTCCCCCCTACGCCTCCTCCTCCTCCCAGCCCGCCAGCTCCCTCCCTCCCTCGCCCGAGCCCCAGCCGGGCGCGGACAGGCACGCGGCGCGCTTCGCGGCCTCCCCGGGCGCCGCGAAGTTGGGAGGCGCGCAAAGTGCGGCGCAAGGGGGGTTGCCCGAGGTCCCGCCTGCAGCCCCCTGCCTGGAACCGCAGACCCTGCCTTCCTCGCGCCTCACTCCGCCGCTCACCCGCCGGCTCGCTCCCCGGGCCATGGGCTCACTAGCGCTTCTCCATGGTCGCAGCGGCTAATCGATGATTGAACCGAACAAAGAGCAGCGGCGAGATCAATTCCTAATACCTATCGATAGGCAGCGGGCAGTCGAGCCCCTGAGAGCCCCAGCAGCCGCCGCCCGCCTCCCCAGGGCTCCCGACCGCCCTCCCGGGGACCTCCCCAGTGCGCCCAGGGCGCGCCCGAGGGCTCCCCACGGCCGCGCGGCCGGTGCTGCCCGCACTAACCTGGAGTCGCCGTAGATCAAATCGCTTCCAATATTGAAACATCGATCCCACATTGGCGGCCATCTTGGGGGCTATTCGAGACGCACACACACAAGAGTTTGGCTTTTCTCAATGGCTGCACTCAATATCCGGGCTGGACTCCCCCCAGCCCCGGGGCCGCCGCCGGCAGTCCGGGCCCTGCGCGCCACCGCCCGGGGCCCCTCGGGCGCCCCCCGGCCTCCTGCCACCCGCTGCCCCTCGGCGGCGCCGCGCCGCCGCCGCCGGGCCGGGAGCCGTGCGCCCCCCCCGACCCCCGGAGGGCGCGGGAGGAGGGCGCGGGGCGGGGAGCTCGGCGCCCGCCCGGGGGAGGCGGCCGGGGATGGGGTGGGAGGAGAGGAGTGGGGGGGAGGCAGCGTTTCCGAGAGGCGCTGGCGCCGCCGCTGCCCTGCCTGCAGCCGGCTCCCGGGCCCGCGGAGCGCTCGCTGCATATCCCCCCCCCCCAAGTCCGGGGTCGGTGTGCCGCGCGATTGCACTTGACTTTGGCTTTTTGCAAACTTATCAATACTGACGTAACGTGCTGATCAATGCAAAGGGAAGTTTGCGGGGGCAGGAGGCGGCGGGTACGTGGGGCGCCTACCCTCGCCTCGCACCTGTCTATCCCCCATCCCCAGCAATGCATACTTAAAAAAAAAAAAAGTTAATAGTTTGCAATGCATTTTTTTTTCTTTTGCAATCGGAGCACACAACACGTGCCTCGGGCTGCCGCCGCTCCTTCGCCAGCCAGCTAAGCTTCGCATCCGAGGGTATCAGCCGCCAGCTAGAGCTGCGTAGACTACCCTGCCGGCGGGTTGTTGGGAGCCGGCCAGTGGGCGGGTGGCAGCCGCCCGGGGGCGCCACTGAGTTGTCGGAAATGTCACCACTGCCGTGCGCAGAGTCCACGCCATTATAGAGTTATATTATTAAGAGGCGATGTCTTGTCTTGGTCATAGCACTGGGTTCTTTCCGGGGATCCTCTGCAATAGAGATTCTTGTTACTATTTTCAGGAGCCTTTAGTGCAGTTACATGGGCTCCTCACAACTTTAGAATGGGAGGTCGTTTTACTGTTCGCATTACTGGAGAGGGTTCTTAGCTAAACCTCTGGAATGGTTTCTCCCCCCACAGTGGGTTCGCTTGTATCGTTATATGTTGAGGGGGCCTAGCCTAGCTCTGGATCACTAACAGCTACAGATGTCTCTGCCACTGTTACAATCATTATTCTGGGGTCCTTAGCCTAGCTGGGGACCCCAGGCTCCTTCCCAGTATGGGCCTCCTTTATTATGATTGTCTTTTGGGAGAGAGTCTTTAGCCCAGCTGGAGGGAAATTCTGGTCTTCTGCAATTTTTCAGACGCTGGACAGCACGGGTGGCTAGATTTCTTTTACATTTTTTCCATCATCTTGCCTCTGCAAGGGAAAAGTCCCCAGTCTCCCTCCCAAGGTCCTACGCCCACCACCCAGGAGGAACTCAGACCTCCCAACCCACTTCATAACTAACACTTCTCCTGACCCAGCAGTCACCCTTTCTGACATGTCCCCCTACCAATCCTACCCTAGCCTCTGCCCCACCCCCCAAAAAAAAGGAGACATTCCCCCGCTTTTTCTCTAGGCAAAAGATTTGCTTTTATAGACAGCAAATGGAAATTATATTCTCTTTTTATGACCCAGCTTGGACTTCTGACATCACTCTTGGTCTAGGACAATAGATCAATACAGAGGGTTATAAAAAAGATAAAGTTTAGAAGAGTTGTAAAGAAGAAAGAATCGTGATGGATATTTTTGATGATTTTCCAATATTTGTGTCTTGGAACACGTGCTTCAAGGCAATTAAAGTTTTTAATGTAATGTAAATAATTGTTTCATAAATGCTTCAGAAGAAGGTGTGATCTTTCTAAGCAATCACTTGAGCTGTTTAAAAAATGTAATGTGATTTAAACTAGGATACAGTATTTCTGTTACCATCCCCATACATTTTCCATAAGGCCTGGGTAAATATATTAATGCACAAGTTGAAAGACTCATAAGACCAGAAGTACAGCGTTCACCAAGATGTAATGAATTAGGCCTAGTTAGCAATTCCGAGTGGCCTGTTTCCTTGCCAGATTAAATTGCACGTGATGTGTGGTTTATCTCAGCTCTCGATAACTTCACGTTTAAATTACAGCTCTCATTCTGCAAAATGAATTTAGGGAAATTTCATAACTATCGCATGGCAATTTTTTTTAATGGCTACATTTTCTCCTGAGCATCTGTAAAGCTTGCAGCTTCCTTGTCTTTGAGTCTGTTTTTTAAAGACCTGTAGTTGAAAATCTGGAGTGAGTGTGAAACCTTTCAAAGCAATTTTTAACAAATCAAGGTTTTGATGAAAGATTATTTTAAATTTACATCTGATCGCTTTTCGGCCTTTTGGCTAAGATCAAGTGTAAATTTATATCTGACTTTGCAGTCATGGAACTGACATCATATACCTCCTGATATGATGTACGGAGAAGGATACACCACCACTTCTGTGGTATTTGTGCATAATCTGAATCTAATTGTGAAGAAATATTAGATAAACCCAAATGGAGGGGTAATTCTAGAAAATAAACAGCTAGTCTCTTTAAAAATGTCAATGTCACATGAAACACACACAGACTGGGGAACTATTCTAGATTAAAGAAAGCAAACAAGATTCGACAAGCGATTAAAATATATGATCCTGGGTTTTCTTTTACTAGAAAGTGCATTAACTGGAGCCAATAGCAAAGTTAGAATAAATCAACAGATTAGATAATGGTATTGTATCAATGTTAATTTCCTGATTTTAATCATTGCAGTGTGGCTATATAACAACATATCCTTCAGAGAGAATATTATTCAGGAGTAAAGGGAAAGCCATCATGCCTGCAACTAGCTCTCAAACAGTACAGACAAAAACAATACGCATCTGTTTATCAAAATCTATCGGTATAGAAAGAATGATATAGCAAATGTTGCAAAATGTTAACATTTGAGGACTCCAGAGGAAGTGTACACAGAAATTCTTGGCACTTTCTTTGCAACCTTTCTGGGAATCTGAAATTATGTCAAAAGACAAAGTTAAAAAAAAAAAAAGAAAAAAATTAAATTTATGTCTGACTTTGTCTCAACTGTTAGGGACTATTGGACTTTCAAATAAAAATTCTGCATGGAACTTTTCTACTTTCCTGACTGACGTAGGCTGCACCTTTGACAGAGCATGAAATTGCCACAGCAAACATGCTTACTGAGGAGCAGCGAGAAAATCCAATAATTCAGATTGTTTTAAGTCTGTGATATTTTTAAATGACTTAATGCAGTGGGTCTCTGAAGAATTCCGACAATTTTAATGGTAGAAACTTGCAGTCCCACTGAGGAAAGGGTTGCTACATAAATACTGAATGATCGTGTCTTTCTGTCTGGGCTGAAACATATTAGCTTTGCTTAGTGGCTTATTGCTTTATTCACAAAATAAATTTCAGCCGTCTTTCCCCACCATATTCCAAGCGCATCGTGAGCCTGTGCCTTATTAGATGTGGGGGCTTATGTTCCAAAGGCATCTGTTACCGTCTCAGGCTCAGCAATAATGAATTAAGCAGTTAAGTGTTTACCCCTGAATGGAGTTAGCCAAGGAAATGATATTATTATGGATGGTCCTTAATGAAAGACGAGCAAACTCAGACTTTTTCAGCAAACAATCAGCCTTGGATTTGGGAACTAAAGTAATAAAATATTAAATATTTTTGTGAAAAGCTCTTTTTTGTGTGTTCTTAGCACACTCTCCCTGCCACAAACACACACATACACAGATATACAACAACTTAAGCAGGTTTCTGGTTGATTCCTGATTCTCAAAGACCCACACATCAGGATGAGTATTACAATAGCAAAGAAGACATCCTTTCCCCATCCCAGAAGAAGCAGAGGGTGGCTTGGAGCAGCCTATCCCGAAAGCACAAGCAGAGAAGAGAGCCAGATCCTTTAGGAAATTCATAAACTGTGCAAGAATCCCAGGGAAGATAAAGGCAGGTCCTTAGCCATGAACATAATGATATGCGAAATCCCCAGCATCAAAGCTGAAACAAAAGAAAATATCCTTCAGTAGCTCAACGTTGCCCACCACAGTTGTCGGGCAGGAAGAAAGACTAAAGTAGAGACTCCAAATTCATCTGGAAGTTTTCAACAGCCCTGGGAGAGGAGTAAGGGATATGGGAGTGTCCCGCTGACACCTGCAAGGGTGTGTCCCTGGAGACTGGCGCATGGGTAGGTCTCAGATCCAGAGGCTGAAGTGACTGGCTGTAGATCGAAGCCAGCAGTCCCTTAGGCGCACAACACTTGACACAGTGCTGTCAACCATCACCACTATTAAGCACCTACTAACGGCTGTTGGACGGACTTCCGTGGTAGCCCAGCTAGTAAAGAATCCACCTGCAAAGAAAAGACCCCAGTTCGATTCCTGGGGTGGGAAGATCCCCTAGAGAAGGGATAGGCTATCCACTTCAGCATTCTTGGGCTTCCCTGGTGGCTCAAAGGGTAAAGAATCTGCCTTCAATGCGGGGGACCTGGGTTCAATCCCTGGATTGGAATGATCCCCTGGAGGGCATGGCAACCCACTCCAGTATTTTCACCTGGAGAATCCCCATGGACAGAGGAGCCTGACGGGCTGCAGTCCATGGGGTTGCAAAGAATCAGACACGACTGAGCGACTAAGCACACACAGCACAGGCTGTTGGATGCTTTATAAATAAATCATTTAAAATAACAC
Source organism: Bos mutus (assembly GCF_027580195.1). Classification (NCBI taxonomy): domain Eukaryota; kingdom Metazoa; phylum Chordata; class Mammalia; order Artiodactyla; family Bovidae; genus Bos; species Bos mutus. Next base: position 17,786,716 of record NC_091633.1, read on the forward strand.
TGGGGTTAGGAGAGTGACTCTGGAGCCAGACTGTCTAGATGTGAATTCCAGCAGGTCACTTACAAGCTCTGTGACCTTAAGCCAGTTAGTTTACCTCTCTGTGCCTCATTTTCCTCATGCGTACAATAGTGCTAATAATCGTACCAAGTGATAAAGATTAAGTGAGTCAATCTATGTAAAACTACATAAACATGTTGCATTTAGTAGCTTTCATGATTATTGGCCTCACAATGAACAGGACAGAGATCTGCATTCCCACATTGCAGATGGAAAGAATGAGGCCCTGAGAGAGGCAGTGGCTGGCTCGTGGTCACATGGTTGTGAAGGTGGCGGAACCAGCACTGATCCCTGAGCTCACTCACAGTAGCCTGGGGGCTCATTGCCTCTGAGCCTGCCCTGCCTCTTATGGAGAGGAAAGGCAGATGCCCAGAAAGCAAGGGCTGTACCCTTAACTATGTGCCAACGCTCAATTACCAGTTAAACTGGAGAGGAACAACACAAGAGGGACAGGCTCCCTGGGCCCGATTCCCCTCACATGTTAGAGACAAACGATAGTGCATTCTTGCTGTGCTAATTATTCTCCTTCTGTTCCCTTTCCCCCTCACTCTCCTCTTGCCCTGTTCTGTGTCCTGGGACTCTGACCCCCACGGACTACACCTCCCAGGCTTCCTTGCTCCCTGGCTTCTAGCTGGGACAGTGGGAGGCCCTGGTAAGAGAAAAGAAGGCCCAGAGATAGGCTGGGATATTTACTCCCTCCCTATTTTACTGCAGTCCCGGCAGTGGCTGGGGCCTTCCACAGTCACCACCCCTGTCAGGCTGTCGCTCCCCTGCTGTCACAGGGCCCCAGTAACTTCTCTCTCCTCACATCTCTTCAGATCTGAGGTATAAGTGGCTCTCTCTTGCCAGCATCTGGGTGCCTTAACATTCCCTAACACACACCTCTGTAAATGAAAAATTTCAGGTGTTTTTTTTTTTTTTTGGTCTGGGACCCTGATCAATCCACCTGCCAATTCAGGAGACACTGGCTTGATCCCCAGATCAGAAATCAAATCACTGGAAGATCCCCTGAAGGAAATGGCAACTCACCCCAGTATTCTTGCCTGTAAAATTTCATGCACAGAGGAGCCTTGCAGGCTACAGGCCATAGGGTTGCAAAGAGTGGGACATGACTGAAGCAACTTATAGCACACACTGACCAGTACATCTACCAGAGAATATCATTCAATTATTAAGAAAGATGAGGGGACTTCCCTGGAGGTCTAGTGGCTAAAAATCTGCCTGCCAATGCAGGGGACACAAATTTGATTCCTGGTCCAGGAAGCTTCCACATGCTGCAAGGCCATTAAGCCCATGCACCGCAACTACTGAGCCCTCACACCCTAGAGCCTGTGCTCCACAACGAGAGAAGTCACCGCAACGAGAAGCCGGCACCGCGCAACTGGAGAGTGGCCCCCACTTGCCGCAACTAGAGAAAGCCTGTGCATAGCAGCGAAGAGCTAGCACAGCCAAAGAGAAATAAATAATAAATAGTCTAAAGTAATTTAAAAATAAAATAGAAAAAAAAGGGGAGACAGAAAGATAAGAGTTGTGTGTATGTGTGTTGAATGAAGAGATGTTTAGGATATATGATAAAGTGAACATAAGCAGATTATGCCAACAGTATTAACAAATATTTGCTTAAAATGTGACAAAGAAAAAAGTTAAGGAAAATTAGATATCAATTGGTAAACAGACATTAGCTCTGAAAAATGGTTTTAGAGGTCTCATAATTTCCATATCAACATCATCATTTCCTTTATGAGTACAAATTATTTTTTTCATCAGGAATCTTACTTCAGTTGGGGTGGAGGGGGATCTGTTTTTTCCTGGGCCTCTGATACACATACCACAATACCACATTCACTTGAGATATCTATGAAAGAAGATCTGATTAAATAGAAAGACAGCCCAAGTTCATGGGCTGGAAGATGTAATATGGTAAAGATGTCATTTCTCTCCAAATTAATCCATAAATTTAAGACCATTCAAATCAAAATTCCAATAAGGTTTTTCATAGAACTTGACAAGCCCATCTTAAAATTCTTACAAAGATGCAAGGGCCAAGAATAGCTGGGGTAAATTTGAAGAATAGTAACATGAGGGAACTTTTCTTATCATATATTAAGACTTATCATAAAGCTGTTATAATAAAGACAGGGAGCAGAAGGACAGACAAATAGACTCAGGTGACAAAATTGAAAGTTTTGACACAAATTCACACCGATATAGAGAACTCACAAAACAGATGACAAAACTGGCATTATAAACTAGTAGGGAAAGGACAGACTTCATTTTCAATATGGTGCTGGGCCAACTGGCTATGCAGATGGGAAAAAATAGAATTAGATCCCTACCTCACACTATATACCAAGGACAACTCCAGGTGGAGGGGTCTGCACTCTTATGAATTTAAAGAAACCCAACCCATTCCCCTTTTTCCAAAAGCACAGAACATCTGAAATGAAAATTACATCCTTATTAAGCTGACTTTGCTATGTCTGTTTGTTGTTGCCTTTTTTTAAGCATCCCAATAGCTCTGATCACGTAATAACCCAGGGAACCTTTTAGTCCTGGCCAGAACCAGGACTGCACATTCTTATCCCCAGAGTGAAAAACCACTTGGCACCTGGCAGCTTCGAAGAGACTTAGAAACATTAGCTAATTAGAGTTTCGAGAACTCTGCTCCCCAATGGCAAGGTTCTTCTTCAGGTACACAGCTTCCCTAAGCCCCTGAGAAGCTGGCCCCAGGGCAGAAATCTGCCTTCTAATTCTGCACCCCTATTTCAGCAGCAAGGTGTGCAAAGTGGATGTGATCTAAGTCACCCGAGATAACCACCACAGAATTGAGGGCACCCATTGGTTCTCCATCTCTCCTAGATCCTACATATCTAGTTCAAGTGGCCCTACTTGGCTTCATGCCCATGAGGGCACCGATTCCTCCACTGGCTTCCAGGTCTCTGAACTGTCAAGGACAGCCATGGATATTCCCTGTGCCCGAAAAAGAGCATCAAAGACCTCCAGCACCATCCATCCACCCAAATAAAACTCCACAGACTGGACCCTTACAGCTTCAGAGAAAAACAGGCTTTCTTAAGGGGTGGGGCATGAAGAGCTTAATGCCTTAAAATCCTTTTTGCTTCTTTCTTTCCCAAAGTTCCCTTCATTAAAGCAACCGCTCCAATTTCTATTTTTAATGTCTCTCATCTTAAATGGCTCATCCATCTTCTCTCACTCAACACGCACTCTCAGGTCCTATCTTCCCCAGTTCTTTCTCTCTCTCCTCCATTTCCATCCCCTCTCCTGCTCTAGTTTCTCCCTCTTTTCCAAATCTGAGGTTCTCACATTTCATCTAATCAGCAAAATACCATCCAGTAGCCAAACAAAAAGACAAAAGAGTTCTTTTTCTCCTTTGGTAAGATGGGGAGATGTGAATGCTTACACTTCTGTTTTCACCCTGTCCAATCATCACGTTGTCATCATCATTGTCATAACAGTGCCTATTATACACTGGGGGCGTCACCAACATTCTAGGCAAATTTCACAATCTATCGTGTCTATGTCCATTTTACAGATGAGCAAACTGAGCCTCAAAGAGACAGACTAGCTCACCCAAGTTCACTCAACAGGAAAATAGCTGAGCATGGTTTGGAGGCTGGGTGGGAAAACCTGTACCTTTTGGTAGCTTTGCTGCAAAAGCCTTAACCCTAGCTCTAGTTTTTTCTGCTGTTTAAGTTCAGGGCAGGAGGGAAGTGAATGAAGGTGCTTCTAGAAGATGCCATTGAGACAAATCAGAACCAACAGGGTCTGTGTTTGCCACCTTGGCAACCAGTCCCTCAGATACCACTCCCTCAGCCTCCTTGGAGCTTCTGATTTCCCAGCCCTTGGCTCCCATGAACCAAAAAAATTATCCACTTGGCCCCATAGGATCAAAAAAATAATGATAATGTTGCCGTTTATGGCCTGTTTTCCACAAGCCAGGCTCACTCTGCCCATTATCTAATTTCCTCCTCATAACAGCACTTGGAGGTAAGTATGGCCATTTCCTTCCTCTAATAGCTGAGGAAATGGGGGCTCAGAGAGGGCAAGTGACTAGCCCAAGGTCATCCAGCCTGTAAGCAACACAGCTGGGGGTCAAATCCTGTTCTGCTTGATGCTGGGGCTTAGGTTCTCAACCCTGAACGCCACCCTCTTCCCTTTCTCAGCTGCCTCTAATTCCTCTGATGGGGCTTTGAATTCACTTCTCCGCTGGTGAAGAGCTGAGTCAGGGTTGGATCCAAGAGTCAACTCTCCTTGTACCCACAGACTCAGCCACACTGTCCAGAGCTCTGGGAGCCCAGAATGAAGGTTCTAGAAGCTCTCTTTTGAAGGCCGGGTCCCCATCCCTCCAGTCTCAGAAACCTTTGTGGACTAAAGAACTCAGCATCTAGGGGGAGAAAGCCCCTCTGATTCAAACACTCCCTGACCCAGGAAATAAATCTGGCCCTCCTACCGTGACTTTCTTGCTGCAAATCCTTGGTGTCCATCAGGATCTTTGGCAAATGTGCCAGGCATCAAGGACCCTGAGAGGTCATCTGTTCCAGCCCCCTGCCTCCAGTCTGAGAAAGAGACTTTAAAATAATCCTGAGGACTTCAGGCCAGGGTCTAACCGACCACTGTATGTGCCACACCCTCTTTTGCACACACACACACACATGTACATAGTTGCACATGTGTGTACACACCTGCACTCACACTGTTTGCACACGGGCACACACACACACGTCTACATGCCAGTGCACACATCTATTCACAGAAGCCACAAACAGATGTCTGGAACACAGTTGTATACTCACACACAGGTTTGCACAGCCTGCGTGTGCACGTGGACGAGTGTACCATACAGATACACGGTGCGTGTGCCCAGTCGTACTTCCCAAGGTAGGACAGCAAGGTTTCTCCTGGGGCCTCCTGGAGTACGGCCTTTAGCTAAAGCGCCACCTGGTGGACACTTTGTGTATACACCAACCCCAGTTCCAAGCCTGAGCGCCCCTGGGACCAGAGTACGGCTCTGGGCAGCACCCAAGCTGACTGGCAATAAGTGAGTGAGCCCAAAGCTAGACTCTGGGGACACGTCCTGCCCCTCAAAGCTCTGTTCTTTCCTCCTCTCTCCCTCTCTGGGCAGCAATCTCTTTGGCCAAAGGCAGAGGAAAGGGCACGGGGTCCAGAGGCAGGGTCTGAGTCACTGCTTTGCCACTTGTGGACACAGAGTCAACTGCTCTCTCAGGGTCAGACACCGAAATCGAGTCTGAAGTCAGACGTGAGTTCAAATGGAGCAGCAACTCCTGGCTGCCCCTTCTTACACACGTGTCCTTGGGCAAGCCACTTCCACCTCCCAAACCTGCTTCACCAACTCGGAAGTGGGGCAGAGGCCCCGGCAGAGTGGCTGGAAGCAGCAATGATATCAAGGAAGCAAAGTCAGTTATTCTCTCCATTTTTCTCAGACCGAATACAGGTACAGTTTAGGCACAACAAGAAGCAGGGCAGGAGTCAGAGGGACTCCAGTTCAAATTCTGATTCAAATCCTGGCCCCACCGCTTTTTAGATGTGGGGCAAGGCACTCCACCTCTCTGAACGTCAGTTTCCCCATCTGTGCAATGGGGGCCTTTTGGTGTTGCAGTGAGAATTAAATGAGACAGTGCGTGCAACAAACCTGGCATCAGGATGCTGTGTGCTACGCTAAGCCACTTCAGTCGTGTCTGACTCTTTGCCATCTGGACTGTAGTCTGCCAGGCTCCTGTCCATGAGATTTCCCAGACAAGAATACTGGAGTAGGTTGTCATGCCCTCCTTTAAGGGATTTTCCCAACCCAGGGATCAAACCCGTGTCTCTTATGTCTCCTGCATTGACAGGTGGGTTCTTTACCACTAGCACCATCTGTCATTAGTAAGCACTTTATAAATGCAGACTGCTATCATCCGTGTTTATGTTTGGGAAAAACAAGTGATACTTGGAGGGGTGGGCAACAGATGTTCCTCAGAAGCCCAGTATAATAGCTATACAATTATAATGAATTAGAACTTAATCCTTGTGTGCCAGGCACTGTTCTAAGGACTAAGAATTAACTCATTTAACACCATAACAACTCCATGAAGTAGGCACTATTATTATTTCCATTTTACAGAGGAGGACTGATGAAGATGAAAGGACTGAAATGGTATGGACCTAACAGAAGCAGAAGATATTAAGAGGTGGCAAGAACACACAGAGAACTGTACAAAACAGATCTTCACGACCCAGATAACCACGATGGTGTGATCATTCACCTAGAGCCAGACATCCTGGAATGTGAAGTCAAGTGGGCCTTAGGAAGCATCACTACCAACAAAGCTAGGGGAGATGATGGAATTCCAGTTGAGCTATTTCAAATCCCAAAAGATGATGCTGTGAAAGTGCTACATTCAACATGCCAGCAAATTTTGAAAACCCAGCAGTGGCCACAGGACCGGAAAAGGTCAGTTTTCATTCCAATCCCAAAGAAAGGCAATGCCAAAGAATGCTCAAACTACTACACAATTGCACTCATCTCACACGCTAGTAAAGTAATGCTCAAAATTCTCCAAGCCAGGCTTCAACAGTACGTGAACCATGAACTTCCAGATGTTCAAGCTGACTTTAGAAAAGGCAGAGGAGCCAGAGATCAAATGGCCAACATCCACTGGGTCATTGAAAAAGCAAGAGAGTTCCAGAAAAACATCTACTTCTGCTTTATTGACTATGCCAAAGCCTTTGACTGTGCATATCACAACAAACTGTGGAAAATTCTTCAAGAGATGGGAATACCAGACCATCTGACCTGCCTCTTGAGAAATCTGTATGCAGGTCAGGAAGCAAGTTAGAACTGGACATGGAACAACAGACTGGTTCCAAATCGGGAAAGGAGTACGTCAAGACTGTACATTGTCACCCTGCTTATTTAACTTATATGTAGAGTACATCATGTGAAATGCTGGGCTGGAAGAAGCACAAGCTGGAATCAAGATTGCCGGGAGAAATATCAATAACCTCAGATATGCAGATGACACCACCCTTATGGCAGAAAGTGAAGAACTAAAGAGCCTTTTGATGAAAGTGAAAGAGGAGAGTGAAAAAGTTGGCTTAAAGCTCGACATTCAGAAAACTAAGATCATGGCACCTGGTCCCATCACTTCATGGCAAATAGATCGGGAAACAGTGGACACAGTGGTTGACTTTATTTTGGGGGGCTCCAAAATCACTGCAGATGGTGACTGCAGCCATGAAATTAAAAGATGCTTACTCCTTGGAAGAAAAGTTATGACCAACCTAGACAGCATATTAAAAAGCAGAGATATTACTTTGCCAACAAAGGTCTCTCTAGTCAAGGTTGTGGTTTTTCCAGGAGTCATGTATGGATGTGAGAGTTGGACTGTAAAGAAAACTGAGCACCAAAGAATTGATGCTTTTGAACTGTGGTGTTGGAGAAGACTCTTGAGAGTCCCTTGGACTGCAAGGAGATCCAACCAGTCCATCCTAAAAGAAAGCAGTCCTGAATATTCATTGGAAGGACTGATGTTGAAGCGAAACTCTAATACTTTGGCTACCTGATGCAAAGAACTGACTCACTGGAAAAGACCCTGAGGCTGGGAAGGATTGGGGGCAGGAGGAGAAGGGGATGTCAGAGGATGAGATGGTTGGATGGCATCACCAACTCAATGGACATGAGTTTGAGTAAACTCCAGGAGTTGGTGATGGACAGGGAGGCCTGGTGTGCTGCAGTCCATGGGGTCACAAAGAGTCGTACACAACTGAGCAACTGTACTGAACTGAACTGAAGGTGAAAGAGGAGAGTGAAAAGCTAGCTTAAAACTCAACATTCAAAAGACTAAGATCATGGCATCCAGTCCCATCACTTCATGGCAAATAGATGGGGGAAGAAAGGAAAAAGTGGCAGACTTTATTTTCTTGGGCTCCAAAATCATTGCGAATGGTGACTGCAGCCATGAAATTAAAAGGCACTTGCTTTTTGTAAGAAAAGCTATGATAAACCTAGACAATGTGTTAAAAAGCAGAGACATCACTTTGCCGACAAAGGTCCATGTAGTCAGAACTATGGTTTTTCCAGTAGTCATATATGGATGTGAGAGTTGAACTGTAAAGAAGGCTGAGCACCAAAGAATTGATGCTTTCAAGCTGTGGTGCTGGAGAAGACTCTTGAGCCCCATGGACTGCAAAGAGATCAAACCAGTCAATCCTAAAGGAAATCAACCCCGAATGTTCATTGGAAGGACTGATGCTGAAGCGGAAGTTCTAATACTTTGGCCACCTGATGTGAAGAACTGACTCATTAGAAAAGACCCTGATTCTGGGAAAGATTGAGGTCACGAGGAGAAGGGTGAGACAGAGGAAGAGATGGTTGGATAGCATCATTGACTCAGTGGACATGAGTTTGAGCAAACTCCAGGAGATAGTTAAAGACAAGGAAGCCCTGGAGTGCTGCAGTCCATGCAGTTGCAAAGAGTTGGACATGACGGCAGCTGAACAATGAACAACAACACAGATAAGAACACTGAGGCCAGAGATGATGTAACTTGCCTAGGATTAAAGAACCAGAGAGTTGATTAAAAATCCAGGCAGCGTGCTCTGAATTTCTCCACTCCCTACTCCTACTGAGCTGTCCTATCTGCTCTGACCTTCTAGCCTCTCTTTAGTCTGGAAACTTCTATACAAGACGAAGTCTGGCTTTAGAGGCCAAGTCCACCCCCATGAGAGTCACTGACAGTCCCATTCCTCCCGATCCCCAGGGAGGCAAATGGCCACATATGCATCCTGTGTATTCCGGAGGGCTATAGGTTTAAGATAATCTTAGGGAGGCAATAAACACAGTGGAAATAAAGCTAATTAAAGAGCATCCGCTAATCATGGGATCCTGTGTCAGAAAACTTGCATCTGCTGTGGTTGCTAAGTGGCATGAAGGTAGAGAGAACCTGGCTGGCAAGGCCTCACCCTACTGCTGACGCGTCACCGCAGAGTGGAGGGACAGATGGTGGCCCAGACAAGAGACGAATGTAAAAGACAGATTAGACACAGGAAATTGTGTACTCCATATTTTATTTAAAAGTCAGTCACTGGGAAATGGCTGCCCAATGATGCTACCGGTAGCGGAGTTAAGTTCTAATGTGGCATGGTGTTGGCCGGAGCCAGGACTCAGGGGGTTAACCACCGTGGGGTTTTAATCCTGAATTCGTGGCTGCCTGGCTATGTGGCTTAAATTCAGGTGCTTAACCTCTCCAGACATCAGCATCCTCCTCTTGAAAACAGGAGGGATAATAATCTATCTATGGCTGATGGTGTCACTGATCCCAACTCTCCACCTTTCCCTCTATCCATGAACAGTGCCACGTGACTTAGCAGAGTCCACCTCAATGTGGGCAGGGCATATGCCCCTCATGCTAGAGCTTGGGTCTGGCCACATGACCTGCTTTGGCCCAAAAGGATGAGCTGGAAGTGTTGGCATCCAGTTCTGAGCCCACTTCTCAAGATATGTACCTTGCCCTGTTGCCTTTGCCAGGGAAGAAACATGCCTGGCCAACTGGTCCTAAGAGGAGGATGTAAGACTCAAGGTAGGGAGGAGCCTGGCTTCCTGGATCACACGTGGAGGACAGCCTCCACCATCTAGGAACACCTGCCAAGGATTGTGCCATGGCTGTGAAACACGTCCCTCATGCTGAGCCACTGCACACGGGGGTCTATTTGCTGCAGCAGCAAGTGCATCCATGCCACCTCACTGGCAGGCTAGTCCCTGCACCCCTTCCTGAGCCAGCCCTTTGTTTCACCAACCTTGATTTTCCCCCACAGTCACCCAACCTGGACACCATGGGGCTTTGTGCTCTCACCCGGCTGTGACTTTCTGGACCTTAGACTGTGAGCTCCCTGAAATCAGACCTTGGAGTGGGAAAAGATGCTCTAGAGCAATGGGGGGAAGGTGGAAGAAGGGTCTGTGGGTACTGAGGACAGAGTGCATCTGAACCTTGTTTCCTCAAACCACTGCTAGACCCCAGAGATGGAGCAGTTCATGCTGTGTCTAAGCCATGGGGATCCCAGGCAAGGGCTCCTGCATTCAGAGCCCGTTCCTTGTATCGCCAGAGGCTTTGTCTATGGTGTGATGGTGGGCAGGGACTGCAACAGCACCGGTACCTCCATGTGCATGGGTACTGGCTGCAAAGATGAGCAATCACTAGCAAAGTAGCTTCTTCTCCCTTGCCCTCAACACATATTTTAGGGGACCTCAGGGGGCATCTTGCTTTAAGAAAACTGACATATGCTCTTGCCAAATAAAATTTGTCTTCAAGAAAAAAAGGAAAAACCAAACATGACGCGTGGAGATTGGCACTTATCAAATGATCAGTAGTCGTCTTCAACAATCCTTGAGAACCCACGCGGCACCAGGTGCATTTGCTATGACCTCAGACCCTGATGGTGGCCCTGCAAGGAAAGGAAGCTCAGGAAAATGAAGAATTCCCAGGCCCACAGGCTCTGATAGAGTCTTGAATGTCAACCTGTTTGGCAAGTTGGTGTTTCTGAAAAACAAAAACTTAAATATCCAAGAGTGGCCCTGCCTAAAGAGATCCCTTTCTAGAACTCCATGTGACAACCTTCCTTCTCCAAGGTGGGGTAGAATGGAGAGGAAGGAACCCCACTTTTCCAAGACATTGTATTTTCCTCCACCCAGTTATCCCCACCTTGATCTCCTCTACAATCTCCCCTCCTCCCTTCTTCCACGAGGGATTGGGATGGTCAAACCCACCAAAAACTAGTTCTATTTTTCCGTGTCTTCGAGGACATCTCAGTTTTGCTCTTAAGACCTTTAAAACTGACTGAATCAGGCCCACTCAGATTATATAGATGACTTAAAGTCAATTGATTATAGACTTCAATCACATTTATAAACTGTCTTCACATCACCCAGATTAATGTCTGAATAATTGGCACTATCATCTAGTCAATAATTTGACACGTCAAACCAACCATCACACACCTCCTTGGTAAATCGCTGTGGCATCCTCAAGTTGGGTGCTTGTTGATCAGACAATACTGTCAACGTGAACCAGTCATGGCTTTTTCAATTGGATGAACTTAATGAAAAGAATGAATTTGTTGGCTCCCATATCCCAAAAGGGCAGGAGTTTGGTTGGAAACACCCCAGGCTAGGCCCTCAGCGCAGCCTAGACTCTCTTTCGCAGCCTTCCATCTGCTTCTATCTGGATGTTGGCTTGATTTTGCTCCTTTTACTCTGTCCACAAGTCTGAAACCATGGCCCCAGTGTTCTGGAAGCATATCTTTATAAGGTCAAGGGAAAAGGCTGACTGGCCAAGCCTAGGTCACAGAGGGTGGGGCCTGTCAACCATGGGGAGCAGGTAGATAGCACACGCAGGGACACCAGTGGGAGGCTGTAAGCTGGGCAGCTGCCCAGGTATGCACAGCTCTGTATCTTCCAAAGTGTGGTACATGAGCTTCCAGATGTCTCTAGAGCATACATGGAACATTCTACAAACTTCAAATTCCATGGGAAGGAAGCCCACAAAGAAGCTTGTCCCTCAAGCTTTCTGACTGCTCCAAAGACAAGCTCCACTTAGTTGTTATCATGTCTATAATGCTTCCGTCCCTGAAAAAAATCTCTCAGGCTCAGTTCCTCTGGCAGGCAAGAGTTTAATTCATTACTTTACTCTAAATGTATTTACTTACACATAGTTATTTTCTGTTTATGGTGAGAGATGCTAGTTTTCCACTTAGAGTAGTGAGAGAAAGATTCCTTTTACAAAAACATGTATTTAAGTAAAAAGTGAGCCAGGCTAGAGAAAAACATTAAGTAAATAATAATAGATGGTGCATGGAGACAGGAAAAATTGTGTCTAAGGATGGGATGGACTTAAGCATTATGTTGGGTGATGGCCTTGGCTTTGATATTAGACACTCAGAATTTAAATCCAGGTCACATTCACTATGTGAATCTGGGCAAGCCACTGAAACTGAGTTTCATTTTCCTTATCTATAAAATGAAGATGGTAATGATAATCATCAAACTTCATAACTCACTTTATCCAACCCCCTTAGGGCCAGGTGTGCTTAGGAATTCAGAAATTCTCAAATGTTTAGAGTACCACATACCTTATATTACCTGCAGCACTTGGGCAGCACCACATGACCCGGCACACTGACACTTCTACAGAAAATGGACAACCATTCACATCAAGCACTGAATTTTGTTTTGTTGTTGTTGTTACTTTAAGTCTACACATTGCACCAATCCTGGGCAGATTTTTCAGCCTAATGAGTTTGCTACAAACTTGAAAACAAACACTTTCATACTCCAGAGGTTTGGAACAAGACTAGTGAGACTAAAAGCACTTAGTCAAGCCTATGCAGTGCTATGACAAAGCAAGGAGCCACCAGAGCAGGGGAGGGAGGGTTTAGAGAGAGCAAGAATGAAATGTGCACCAATCCCAAGAGAAATTATAAAGAGATTATAAAAGCTTCCTAAGATTTCTCAGAAGTCTCCTCCTCCCATGTCCTTTCCCTTCCTCCTTCTCCTCCACTTCCTCCTTCTCCTCTTCCTCTTCCTCCTCCCTCTTCTTCCTATTCTTCTTGGTCCTCTTCCTCCCATTGCCCTTGCTGGTGCTCAGCCTAGGAGTGGACATGTGACTAAGTTATAGCCAATGAGATGTGAGGGGAGATCTGCTGAAATGCTTCTGTAGATGTCTCTGTGCCTAGATGTGATACCTGGTGCAGGGTCAGCCATTTTAGGGTTGTAATGGGAGGTAGTGAAAGTGAAGTCGCTCAGTCGTGTCCGACTCTTTGCAACCCCATGGACTGTAGCCTATCAGGCTCCTCCGTCCATGGGATTTTCCAGGCAAGAGTGCTGGAGTGGATTGCCATTGCCTTCTCCAGGGGATCTTCCCGACCCAGGAATCGAACCCGGGTCTCCCGCATTGCAGGCAGATGCTTTACCCTCTGAGCCACCAGGGAAGCTGCAGGTAAAAGCCACACAAAAAAAAAAGCCAGGGTAGAGAATTGATGTCACATAGCCACTGATCACACCAAACTTGGACTTGTCTACCTCTGCACTTCCTATAAAAGATAAAACTTACTATAATTTTAGCCACTTTGAGTTGGAATTATATGTATTGCAGAAGGGCATTAGTTTGGATATTAAAGGAAAGTATAAATCTGGAAGGTGAGAAAATGTGAGGAGTTGCAAGTTATAAGAAGGCCTATAAGCAAGGCTGGATTTTAAAGGCTAATATTGTAACAGGAGGGAAAGGAGCAGGGCACAACTTTTGAAAGAATGGCATAGCCCGAGGACACAACATAAACCAATTAGAATCAAATGGGACCGAGATGGCAGTCAAGACTAGACCTTGATCCTCAATCAGCAAGTGAAATGACACACCCAGAGGTGCCATGACAGTTCTGAAGCACTGTTAAAAGACCAAATCCTGGAAATCTCTACCCCTTCTCAAAAATAGTTGGAATAATCCTCCCACTCATTAGCATATGAAATTAGCCAGCCTATAAAAACTAACCACACCACATTTCAAGGCTGCACTTGTCCTCTACAATGACCCCCACTCTGTCTGTAGAGTATGCTAAGTCACTTCAGTCATGTCCGACTCTGTGCGACCCTAGAGATGGCAGCCCACCAGGCTCCCCTGTCCCTGGGATTCTCCAGGCAAGAACACTGGAGTGGGTTGCCATTTCCTTCTCCAATGCATGAAAGTGAAAAGGGAAAGTGAAGTCGCTCAGTTGTGTCTGACTCCTAGCGACCTCAAGGACTGCAGCCTACCAGGCTCCTCCATCCATGGGATTTTCCAGGCAAGAGTACTGGAGTGGGGTGCCATAGAGTATGCCTCTCTCTAAATCTGAATAAATCCACTTATTACCTATCACTTTGTCTCTCACTGACTTCTTTCTGCAATGAGACATCAAGAACCTGAGCTTCATTAGGTCCTGAAACCAGGTACCATGGGTTTTGGCTGGGTTTGAGTCCCAGCCATGTGGGTTCAAGCCCCAAAATGGGTTTTGGCTGGGTTCAAATCCCAACCACATGGGTTTGAGTCCCAAACTGGGTTTTGGCTGCATTCGAGTCCAGCACATGGGTTCAAGTCCCAGTCTGAGGTAAATGGTTTCAATATCAGATAGATGACACTATGGGAAGGTGGAGGGGGGCAGTGAGAGAGCTGGTGTGGGCCGGACTGTGAGGATGGGTTCATGAAAGAGTTTGGGAAACTTCCTAAACTTCACTAAAAACTTCATGGTTCCATTTTTGTATTCTAAGTGGAGGGCAAATAATTAAACTCAAGTCCAGAGTCCCTTAAATTCCTTCCCAGGATCATAGATGTTCCCTCTACCAGGAAAGAAATCTAGGCTGAGCAGTCAGGAAGATTCTAGGTAGATGAAAAGCCTCAGCAGTGTTCCGGGCTTGTCTGGCCTTCAACGTGTGATTTTGAGAGTTGGAAGCGCGAAGATTATAACTCAGAATGGCACGCGGGTGTGAAGCTGGCTGCCTTGCCAGCTATTTGCCTGTATTTAAAACACATATGGGTGATATTTTTAAATATCTTTGCTGTGTGATTGAAAAACATTGCAGTTGCTACTTCATGGACGTGGGTTTTTATGCAAACCCAGGGATGGAATGATGAGTGTATGTTGTACCTACGTGGGCTTTGCTGGAGAGAAGTAAGGACAGAATGGCACAGCCTGCCTAAATGTCGGGCAGAGAATTGGGGCTGGGCCATTCAACATTTAACTTGGGTGTGGGGGCTGCTGGCAAAGCTCCTTGGTTTTCTTTCTTTTCATCTCTTCCAACTCTCCCTCCAAAGGGTTTGGGTGGGGCTACTCCCCCAGCTCTGGGAATGGGCATGTGACCCAGACTGGCCAATTAGGTCACTCCAACCTCTTTGCCCCAGTGATTGGTTATGTCCTTAGCTCATGTCCTATGGCAAGTCAGTGAAACTCAACTGCCAGATTCAGGAACTACTGGGGAAGAATCACTTCCCACCTGCTCTTGTTGCTGAGCTGAGAGGAGGTGTACTTGGGACTGCCTAAGGCCATTTTTGTCACCACCTGGGGAAAGCCTGATGGAAATAAAGCCAAGATGGGGGAAAAAAGCCGGAGAGATTAACAGAATCCTGGACCCAGACATGCCTGAAATCTAAGATCAGACTTCTTTGGTTGCACTTAGAAAAAAAGTTGTGGTAAACTCTATTTAAGGGACTTCCCTGGTGGTCCAGGGATTAAGAATCTGCCTTCCAACACAGGGGATGTGGGTTCGATCCCTAGTCAGGGAACTAAGATCCCACGTGCTATGGAGCAACTAAGCTTTGTACCATAATGACTAAGCCTGTGCCACAATTAGTAGCCGCGAACACGGCGCGAGTACTAAGCCTCCGATGACTGAGAAACTAACGCGCTACAGGGAAGAGCCCACAAGCCCCAAGGAAGACCCAACACAGCCCAAAATAAATATTACAAAATATATATATTTAACATAAAATGTCATTTTAGCCATTTCTAAATATACAGTTCAGTGACATTAATTACAATCACAATGCTGTGCAACCATCATCACTATCTTTTTCCACAATCTTCAGCCCCCAAACAAAAACTCTGTACCCATTAAGCAGTAACTTCCCATCCCATAATAAGATTCCTAATTTAAAATATGGGCTTCCCTGATGGCTCAGATGGTAAAGAATCTGCCCACAATGCAGAAGACTTGGGTTCAATCTCTGGGTCAGGAAGATCCCCTGGAGAAGGGAGAGGCTATGCACTTCAGTATTTTTGCCTGGAGAATTCCATGGACAGAGGAACCTGGGGAGCTACAGTCCATGGGGTCCCAAAGAATGGGACAAGACTGATCGACTAACACTTTCTTTTTTAAAGTGTATGTGTGTGTATGTGTGTGTGCGTGCTAAGTCACTTCGATCGTGTCCCATTCTTTGCAGCCTTACAGACTATAGCCCACCAGGGTTAGTCTGGCTTCTCCCACTTAGCATAATGCATTTAAGGTTCATCCATGTTCAGTTCAGTTCAGTTCAGTCGCTCAGTCATGTCCGACTCTTTGCAACCCCATGGACTGCAGCACACCAGGCCTCCCTGTCCATCACCAACTCCCGGAGTCCACCCAAACCCATGTCCATTGAGTTGGTGATGCCATCCAACCATCTCATCTTCTGATGTCCCCTTCTCCTCCTGCCCCCAATCTTTCCCAGCATCAGAGTCTTTTCAAATAAGTCAGCTCTTCGCATCAGGTGGCCAAAGTACTGGAGTTTCAGCTTCAGCATCAGTCCTTCCAATGAACACCCAGGACTGATCTTTAGGATGGACTGGTTGGCTCTTATTGAAGTCCAAGGGACTCTCAGGAGCCTTCTCCAACACCACAGTTCAAAAGCATCAATTCTTCAGTGCTCAGCTTTCTTTATAATCCAACTCTCACATCCATACATGACAATTGGAAAAACCATAGCCTTGACTTTGTTGACAAAGTAATGTCTCTGCTTTTTAATATGCCGTCCATGTTGTTGGCACATCAGTAATTGTTCCTTTCTATTGCTGAGGAATAAATACACTGTATGTATCCATTCACCAGTCTATCTCCATTCACCGGTTGAGGGACACTTATCCACTTCTGTACTCTGAATTTACTTGAGTCTATAAATCCCATTTTCTTTTCTTAAGCTATTCCAGTTAAATTTCGGTCATCTGCAACCACAATAATGTTGACAATATATCAGAGAAAGCGACTTCCTCTCTCTGAAATTTTTTCTTTCATCTATAAAATCAGAGTGTACTATTCAAATGGTTTTGAGGGTTACAGAAGTCTTGACTCAAAATTGTTTGAGAGAGACAATTATTTTCTCACATACCAGGGAGTTCTGAGATGGAGAAGATCTCAAAACAGGTAATTCTTGTAATTCGCAGTTCAAGTCGGGAGGCAGGCAGTTTCCACGGCTCCACTCTGCTGGCCTCTGGGTTTTCCCCACAGAGCAAAGCAAGATGGCAGCAGAGACGCCACATGACAGACGTCACAGGAAGTTCTCTCATTTTGCTATTGCTATTGCTAAGTCACTTCAGTCGTGTCCGACTCTGTGTGACCCCATAGACGGCAGCCCACCAGGCTTCCCCATCCCTGGGATTCTCCAGGCGAGAACATTGAAGTGGGTTGCCATTTCCTTCTCCAATGCATGAAAGTGAAAAGTGAAAGTGAAAAGTGAAAGTGAAGTCGCTCAGTCATGTCCGACCCTCAGCGACCCCATGGACTGCAGCCTTCCAGGCTCCTCCATCCATGGGATTTTCCAGGCAAGAGTACTGGAGTGGGGTGCCATTGCCTTCTCCATCTCTCATTTTGGCTTAAGCCAAAAATGGCTTATTAATTTATTTAATGGTATGATGAGCTTTGAGTACAGCTGGAACAAGAGCCTCTGAGGTTGAATTTTAGACATTATCATTCTCCTTCTCTTTCGGCTTTGTTCTCAGACAGGCTTCTCTGCAAGGTGGCTAAGATGGCTTCTGGCAGCCCAGGTGTCTGTCCTCCCAGGGTAACATCCCCAGGGCAAAGAGACAGCCTCTTTCCAAAGGTTCCATCAGAAATCCAGGGGGAGAACTCTCCTTGCTCCAGGTCAGATCTGGACCCTTGAGACATCACTCCTAGTGTGAGGGTATTTGGAAGGGTACCTTTGGGCGGTAACTAGGTTTAGATTAGGTGATGAGGCTAGGGCCTCCATGATGGTATTGATACCTTTATAAAAAGAGACATCAGAGCACACACCCCTCCGCCTTCTCTCTCTCTCTCCTTTCCCTCTCTCTGCCATACTAGGACACAGCAAAAAGATGGCCATCTGTAGACCAGGTCGAGAGCCCTCACCAGATCCTAAACATGATAGCACTCCGATCTTAGACTTCCAGTGTTCAACTATGAGAAAATAGTTGTTTAATCCCCCAGGTTATGGTATTTTGTTATGGTAGCCTGAACTGACTAATACAGCAGTGAATTTAGAGCAGTCATTGTTGACTGGTTACCTACTGAGTGCCGGGCCCTGTGCAGAATATTGAAGTTCATTAGCTGGGTCTCAGCCCACAGAGAGTTTGGAATCTATAAACAGTATTAAAATATTAATGATGAATCCCTTCTATCTTTTCTGTAAATTTGAGATCACTTTCATTTAAGAAAAGAAAATTCTAACTCAATCAATAACCTCTTTGCACTTTCTTCCTCTATCCATCTGTCTCTGGAAGCAGACTAGCACGTAGACCACAGAACTTTACATCTCTCTCTCCATAGCTATTTCCATGCATGCCAAGAGGGAAAAAATGACAGCTATAAAGAGATACGGCAGATGCTCTTGTGCCCTGGGTTCAGAGCTTTTCATGTCTAACCTCATTTAATCTTCAGACTAGTCTGTAAGACAGACATTATTAGTTTCATTATCCAAATGAGGAAGCTGAGAGGCCCAGAGAGGCAAAGTGACTTACCCAAGATCACACAGCTGTGAAGTGAGGGTGAGGTTTGAACCCTTTGAATCAGGTCTTTCTGATCTTAAGGCCTACTGTCTTAATTCCCATCAGCTTCCTTGGCTAATCAGTGCTATGGAGGAATTCATAAAATAGACACTCATCCAAAGTTGAGACATTATAGATTTGTCTATGATAAGGATAGCCACCGCTAAGGAAGGTGGCTGTAATGTGGATGAATGCACTAAGAACTTTTATGGACTCTCAAAGAGAAAACAATGTTACTTTTGTTACTCACAAGATAGTCTCTACTCCGTGCCAGTCAGTCCACAGGTTTAAACTTTTCCCCTCACAATCCTTTGAGGTAAGTCCTAGCATCATTCCCATTTTCAAGATGAGAAAGTGGAGGCTCAGTTGAGCCAAAGCAATGGGTGAATGAGTGAAATTAGGACATCTCATCACTCTAAATCTTTGCAAGATGAATAAATGTCCCAAACCCTTGAGGTTCTAGAATCTCCTGAGTCTATATTCAAAGAGAAAGGAGCAAGATGGAAATTTAGAACAACATTCTCCTCTCATAGAAGGAAGATGCTGGTTGTCAACTGCAAGTTCTGGGGAAATGCCCTGAGACCCACCCCCACCCCCAGGTCCCTGGGGTTCTGTGGTTGGATCTGGGAACTCTGAAAGTCTCCTTGAACAGACTTAGAGCTGATGAAGTGGGGAGAGAGCAGGCTTATAAGGGACTCTCACAGGAAATGCAACAATAGCAGTGTTGTGCCCCGTGAGAGCTGCAAACAGCATCCTCAGCAACAGGGATATGGGTATGAATACGCTTGAGTTGTTCTGCCACCTAAATGTGCATAATGAAAAAAAAAAAGTAAAAAAATGTAATAAAATAGGTCTGTGAATTCAGCCTTAAAAAATCATCTGCATCTGGGTCTTGTCCTAAAGGAAAAAAGAAAATCCCATGACCGGTTTGGTGGAGTTGGAGGACGGGTGTGGTTAAAAGGTAATTTATTATTTGATTTTGTGTTTTTCAGAAAGATAATACTCATTGTTAAAACTTCAAGCAATGTACGTGTAATTATATATAAGGAATGCTTCTAGCTACAAGTAACAGTAAACTTAAAAAACAATGGTTTAAAAGCTGAGTAAACATACATGCATGCTCAGTCATGTCCGACTCTTTGTGACCCTATGGACTGTAACCCACCAGGCTTGTCTGTCCATGGAGTTTTCCAGACAAGAATATTGGAATGGGTTGCCATTTCCTACTCCAGGGCATCTTCCTAATCCAGGGATCAAAACTGTGTCTCCTGCATCTCCTGCACTGCCAGGCAGATTCTTTCCCACTGAGCCACATATGAAGCCTAAAAGATGAGTATTTATTGTTAATTACCAGGAAGCCTTAGGTAGGAGGTTCTGGACTGTTCTCAGTCGCTCGGTCATGTCCGACTCTTTGGGACTCTATGGACTGTAGCCTGCCAGGATCCTCTGTCCATGGGGATTCTCCAGGCAAGAATAGTGGAATGGGTTACCACGGCCTCCTCCAGGGGATATTCCTGACTCAGCAATTGAAACCATGTCTCTTATGTCTGCTTCATTGGCAGGCAGATTCTTTACCACTAGCGCCACCTGGGAAGCCCCAGGACTTGGTTTAATGACTTGATATCAATAAGAATTCAGACCCCTCTGCTTTTTCTGCCTTGTCCTACTCAGAGTGTAGGTAATCCTGTCATGGTCACAAGACAGCTGCCACAGCTCCAGATATCAGGTCCTCATGTCACAGTCTCAAGCAGTAAGGAAAGGGATAAGATTATGCAAAAGAGAATCTTGTATTCTTTAATTAAAGAGAAAGATCTTTTCCAGAAACTGTCCCCTTACTCCACAAAGTTAGATGGGCCTCTCTCCAAACCTTAGCTCTCCTGCTTTATCTCTCTGAGCCTCAATTTTCCCATCCTGGAAATGGGGATGATAGTAGTACCTTCCTCAGAGGGTGTTGCAAGAATTAAATGAGAATATACTTCGTGTCCAGTAAGCACTCAGGAGCTGTGCTGGTATCTTCCATTTCCCTACCATATTCACCCTTCTTAACCTGTCTCCAGCTTATGCTGTGATGCCTCAGGACTGCAACAACCATCTTTCTTTTCCTCTGGCTTTTGGTTGATTTGGCCAAAAGGAAGTATAGTATCAACAGGAGCTCAAGAGGGAAGATAGAGAAGTTGAGTATTTATCCCCCTCGTTCCTTCTCTGTGGTACTGCTGAGGGAGGCTGTTTCTCTAGTGATGGCCGCAGCTTCTCTCTCTCTGCCAGCTGCCTGGTAATGCCCACTGGGTAATAGCTACCTAAAGGTTACTAGCCCCAGGGCCTGGCTCCATTGTTTTTCTAAACCTGCCCTCACCTTAGTAAATAGTCTCTTTATTCAACACTTCTTGAAATACCAGTTTGAGTGCATTATCTTTTCCTGCCAGGAGCTGGACTGATTCAAAACACGAGCTTTTTTTTTTTTCCCCAAAGTAAATTATTTGCAAACTTCAGTATTTTATTAGTAGTGACAAGTGATTTGTGTCACACTTCATGATTAAGAATCACCAGTCCTCTTGGTCAAAAAGTCAGTTAAGTGGGATGTTTGATTGAGTTGGCCGTTATAATCATGAATTAAATCTAAATCCTTGGGCTTCTGGCCATATCCCGAGGCACAATATTTTTTACATGATAATGGTTTTGGGGGAAAAAAAGAAAAGACAATTTTTACATTCATAGGCCCCGAACTCGTTGCTGCGTATTCTTGACATCCTTCAGTTAAATGGAAAACACCAGGTTTTGAAACTGTATTGATTTCAGCGGGCATATATTATTTTACTGTAAGTACCAATGTCTGTTGTACTTAATATACAATGGATTAATTTAAAATGCATTAGTTTAATAAAAATGCATAAAATAGAATAGAATTGCATTAGCTTCAATAAAAAATTCAATTTCATAAATATTATCTCGTGTTAAAATGCATTGATTTCCAGGAAAATATATTGGTCAAAGGTAATTTACATTGCTTTGAATGGAAATGCGCCAGTCTCCATACATATGTATTAGTTTAGTCAAACGTATCCAATTGTGTAAAATATCGGTTAGGCTGAAATGGATTCCAACCCTGTTTGTTGTTGTTGTTGTTGTTGTCTTATTCTCTTTGGCTGAATAAATATTTCCCATGCTCGCTTTAGTGTAGCCTAGTTCTGACTTCTGCAGCAGTTAAGACTCCGTTGGTGGCAGGTAAGGTGTGTTCACCTTCCCTACCAAGGCTGGGTGTGGGATATGAGCTGGAGATCCAAGCAAAGGGCCCAGAAGGCCTCATGAGGACTGACTGGAGCTGCACCCTGACCAGGAAAATGTAGGCTTTGACTGCAGCAGGAGAAGCTGGAAGGGAGCTACGTTATGGGGAGCAAAAAGGGACCAGAAGCAGGTGAGCTAAACCCAGAGCTCAGGGTCAGCAGGACACAGGATCACAGCTGGGGCTCTGGGGTCTCCCAGAGTTCAAACCTTGAACCTGCCACTTTCTGTGTGTCCTTCGCAAGTCGCTTAGCCTCTCTGAGCCTCTGTTACTCCCAGGTATTATGTCAAACACTAAGTACTTTCCATATACTGATTTATTTAGTCATCAAGTGTCTTGTTCCAGATCACACAGCTAGCAGAGTGGTAGAGCTGGGATTTGAACCCCAAATCCCTCTAGATCTCAGCCACCAGACTGTCTCCAGTAATTCTATGTAAAGTGTGAAGTGTGTGGTCACTCAGTGGTCCGACTCTTTGTGACCCCATGGACTGTAGCCTGCCAGACTTCTCTGTCCGTGGAATTCTCCAGGCAAGAATACTGGAGCAGGTTGCCATTTCCTTCTCCAGGGGATCTTCTTGACCCAGGGATCGAACCCAGGTCTTCTGTGTTGAAAGCAGATTCGTTACCCTCTGAGCCACCAGGGGTGGCTTTGGGTACATTGGGGTAATTCAGGGAGGTATCTAATCCCTGTTCTCTGGCTTCTGAGGAAACTTTGGATCAGTGACTTTGTCTCTTTAGGCCTCAGTTCCTTCATCTGTTAAATAGGTATAACGACAGCATCTATCTCCTACAGCCCATAGACATGGCAGGAGCACAACAGACACAGACCCTCACCAACAAAAAGCACTCACCACTTTTCAGAGCCTTTAATGTGAGTCCCGAATCCCTAAAGAGGGGATAAGTAAGCAGAGTCGGACATGACTGAGCGACTGAACTGAACTGAATTGAACCTACCCAGGAGGAGGCTGAAGAAGGAAAGAACTACAATACAGAGAGACTTAGAGAAGGAGAAACTGCCCTGAGTTCCATTTCCCAAAGTGTGGGACCCCTCCCTCAGTGATATGTGAGTTGCTGTTGCTCTCTGCAGATGGACATTTTTCAAAACTTTTTATTTGGAAAAAAATTACAACAGAAGAGTTATAAGAAGAGTACCGTGAACTCTCTGAACTTCTCCAGATTTGCCAAATGTTGACATTTTGCCACATTTGCTTTATTTTTCTCTCCGTCTGTATGTGTATATATATCTTTCTATATATATGTTTCCCCCTGAACCATTTGAGAGTTAATGCAATCACCAGCACAGTCCTTTACACACAAGAGATCAGTGTTTGTCTCCTAAGAACAAGGTCATTCTCATTCGTAACTATCATACAACTGTCACACGCAGGAAACTTAGCAGTGATACGGTTCTAGAATCCGAGTTTTAAGATTCCATGTTGAAATTTCACCAAATGAAATAGTGACATAAAATTGAACCGTAGTTTATAATCATGATTTTTCCATTTGGGATCTTATCCAGGATCACACATTGAAATTAACTGTCCCTTCTTTTAGCCTCCTTTAACCTGGACTTGTGCTTCAGCCTTCTTTTGTCTTTCTCAAGGCTGATATTTTTGAAGAGTCCATTTTGGAGACCATCTCTCAGTTTGGGTTTGTCTGGTGTTTCCTTGGGATTAGATTCAAGTTATGGGGACTTCCCTGGTGTTCCAATGGTTAAGAATCTGCCTGTCAATACGGGGGACATGGGTTTGATCCCTGGTCTGGGAAGATACCACAGGGCAACTGAGCCCACGCCCCTGGAGCCCGTGCTCCCCAACAAGAGAAGCCACCGCAACGAGAAGTGTGTGCAACTGGAGAGCAGCTCCCCCTCGCTGCAACTAAGAGTCCACGCGCAGCAATGAAGACCCAGCGCAGCCAAAAATAAATAAACAACGAAGATTCAAGTTACACACTTTTGGCCAGAATAGCACTGAAGTAATGCTGTACCCTTCTCAGTGCATCGTATCAGGAGGCCCCTGACGGCTGTTTGTCCCGTTTCTGGTGCTGTAAACTCTGACTTCTTGGATGGGGTGGTATCTGTCAAGTTTCTCCACTCTAATTTTTTCCGTTTGTAATTAGTAAGAAATCTGTGTAGGAGGTACATATTTACTTTTATGTTCCATTTTGTTTGTGCAAAGGAAAACTTTAATGTTTCATTTACAGTTGCAAAATAAAATTTCTTTCTTCAAAACACATATTTAAAGTAAAAAAAAAAAAGTGAGTCAATTTCAAGAAAAGTATAAAATAAGTGACAATAATGGTGGTTTGTGGATATGGCAAAATACTGTGACGTGGGGTACTCAAATGGCTGTTTTAGTGACTCAGTCATGTCCAGCTCTTTGCGACCCCATGGACTGTAGCCACCAGTCTCTTCAGTCCCTGGAACACGCCAGGCAAGAACACTGGAGTGGGTATCCATTCTCTTCTTCAGGGCATCCTCCCGACCCAGGGATCGAACACAGGTCTCCTGCATTGCAGGCAGATTCTTTACCATCTGAACCACCAAGGAAGCCTGTTTTAGGGACACAGGATAGTAAATATTTAACCTGCCAAGTATGGGGACGGTCATTTCAAGGAAATACAGGAGAGAGGAGAGGGAACTCCTGGGGTCTTCAGAGACTCAGAATGACTTCTATGCTGTCCAGTGCCTCCTCCTCCCCCGGGGCCTGTAGTCCCTGCCTCCAGTTTCTGTCTGGCCTTGCAGGCCTGGGCAGGTGGACTTGAGGATGATCACTTCAGTCCCCTCTACCTGGCACTTCCAGGGGAGCCACCAGATGCTCTGGGAGGCCCTGGGGATTCACAGAAAACCCACTGGTTCATGGAAACCCACTCAACAATCCATACAGACTAGCATCCTGCAGAAAGAGGCCCTGCCAGTCCCTTGTAGAATCAGAGTTGTGGACAACATGGAAGCCAGACCAGGTGTTGCTCTTCTGGACACAAACCGCTGGTGCGGGTCTCACAAGGGACCATGAATACTTGAGGCAGCAGGGCCACCAAGCAGCGGCCAGATTTTGAGAGAAAGACCTGCAGCCTGGGAGGAAAAAGCAAATCCAATTTGGTACTTGTTCTTGGGGTATCAGAGGCCCAGAAGCTGCCTGGCTTAGCCCTCAAAAGTGGCCCCTTGAACTGCAAGAAAGATTGTCCTTTCAGGCCCTGACCAACACGTGAAACTTATGCCCAGAAGTTGCCCACTGGATGCCCCTGCCACGGTGGCATCTACAGCTAGAATCCAGGTGGGTCAGTGCAAGGAAAACCTGGGTTAATTTCAGGATTTTGGCAGAATGGAGAGGAAATAGATTCACATTTGAGTCCAGGAAGGGCAGTGGGTAAGGACACAGGCTTTGCATTTAATCGCTGCTGGATGCCGGTCGTGGTGCTTGAGAACATCCACCCCACCCTGAGTCTTCTCATCTGTAGAAGGGGATAGCAATATTGTCTTGATATTGCTTACTCCCTTGTTGTTGTGAGGACCACAGGAAGGAAGCGAATAAAGAACTTGGCATAATGCCAGGCACGTTATACGCAGTCATTACATTTGTAGCTATTATTATTATTGTTAATCAAACTAGTTACTCGGAACAGCCTGATGAAAAGTCATTCAGGTGAACAGGGGCTCCTTGAAAGTAGGAATCATTTTGCATTCATCTCTGTACCACCAGTCGGAGAAGGCAATGGCACCCCACTCCAGTACTCTTGCCTGGAAAATCCCATGGACGGAGGAGCCTGGTGGGCTACAGTCCGTGGGGTCACAAAGAGTAGGACAGGACTGAGCATGTGTGAGCACGAAAATGGTTTAGAACAGTAAATATTTTAATCAATAGTCAAAAACTTTTTTAAAGGTGAGAGTTTTACACACACACACACTTGGCCACGTAAAAGTGAATGGTAGTGTTATTTAATACATTCACAATGTTATACAACCACCTCTATCTAGTTCCAGAACATTTTCATCACTTCACGTGGAAACTCCACACCCATTAACAATCACTGCCTATTCCCTTCTCCCCACCAGCCCCTGGCAACCACCAGTCAGCTTTCTGTCTCTAGGAATTTACCTGTTCTGGACAGTTCACATACATAGAATCAGATATGTGGCCTCTTGTGTCTGGTTTCTGTCAATCACTCCACATAAGGTTTGCAAGGTTTATCTACGGTGCCACATCTATCACTCCTTCTTACAGCTGAATAATATTTCACTGTATGGATAGGCTATAATTGGTTTATCCATTCATCTATTGATGGACGTGTGGGTTGTTCCCACCTTTGGCTACTGTGCATAGTGTTCCTATGAACATGTGTACTCATGTATTTGTTTGAGTATCTGTTTTTCAACTCTCTGGGTCTCTATGGCACTGGTGGGTTTTAAGCAGGGCTCATGTGTGGGTGGTGAGTTGTCTTTGAGTGTGTGTATGTGTGTGTGTGTAGGGGGCATCCCAGCAGGAGCCCAGGGAGGTGGCTGCAGCAGCCATCCAGGTAAGGGACCACGCTGGCCTGGATTGTGACAGTGTCAGCAAGATGGACAGCAGGGGAATGTTTTGGAAGAGGAGACAGACAAGGCGAAGGGGATTTCTTCCCTCGGGCCTGCCAGCTGTGGCCACCAGACGTGGGGCCCCGAAAGTGACATAAGCCCCAGAGCTCTGTCGACAGCCACAGCGGCTCTCTGGCCGGCACGGAACCGTGTTCAGTGTGGGCCATGTACCTGGGAATCAGCCTCAAATTAACTGACATTGGTTTTGCAACAGACCGGGGAGGTGGGCACCAGCAAACAGATGACTTGTGGCTGCAAGCACCTGCATTTGAGGACTGAGAACGCAGAGCACGCATGGCTGGTGGGGTCAGCCACGGCGGTGAGAGGAGGAATGCGGCAGTGAGAGGAGGAATGCGGCAGGGAGCCTCTGGGTGTAGCTGCGTCCAGCGAAGCAGTTTGTATTGATAAAATGGAGGGCTGGGGCCTGTGGATTGTTCAGGTAGGGAGGCTGCTGGTCTGATAAACTGCAAAAACCCTTCTGCTCCTCAGTGAAGGCATGGTTGCCAACCAGCTGTGTGGACTTAGGCAAGTTAATCAGCCTCTCTGATCCTTAGCATCCTCTTTAACACGGGACTGACAATCCACCACTTTCTTTATAAGGCTGGAGTGAGAACTAAACTAGAAATGCAAGTGAGTCACCTCGAGTACAATCATTTATCAGTTTCTTTACAGCTTGTGTGTAACTGGATCACGAATTGGCCATAAAAAGCTGGGTTCAAATCCCAGGGTGGCCACTTGTTAGCTGTGCAGCTCAGGCAAGTCTCATAGCCACTCCAACCCTCAATATCTTCATCTGTAAAATGAGAAAAGTATTAGGATGTACCCAGTGGGGTTGTCATGAGGGCTAAGTGAGGGGCTGCTGCATGTAAAGTGCTCAGGCCAGTTCTTGGCACATGATATTCACTTCATCCATCCATGAGGGTCTCAGGGATTATGACTTTCCTCCGTAATTTTACTACACCCCAAGTTGGCAACAAAGAACAGAGGCTTAGAATCCAGAGTCAGACCTGGGTCCAAATTCTGATGTTACTTTCTATGTGGCCGTAGAAGGTTATTATACTTCTTCTAGCCCTAATTTCCATTCATTCATTTCCCCATTTATTCAGGCAACACTTACTGAACAATGACCTTATGCCAAACAATCTTTCAAGTACTTGGCTTGTAGCAATTCATGGGATTCCTACAACAACCTTAAACAAGGTAGGTATTGTTATTATCTCCATTTTACAGGTGCGGAGTTGAGGACCAGCGAGAGAAAGTCACTGCCCCAGTGACACAGCTGATTAGTGAAAAAGTGAGGATTCAAGTCTGGGCCACCTGGCCCCAGAGTCCATGCTCTAAACGTTTGGGGGCCAGGTTTCCTCTCTGCAAATTGGAAGATTTCCTTTCCTCCTATGTTTGTTGGGAAGATTAAATAAAACCCAACCTTTACAAGCATCGCACAGTGACTGGCCCTCGTGGAGGAGTCAGTAAAAGGGAGCTGTTCTTTTATTATTTTATTTTTTTGGCTTGATACATCTCTATGCCTTTGTACTTCACTGCTTTCTCTACCTGGTTCACTTCAGATTATGTTTCAAGCCTCCAATTCAAGGGTGACCTCCTCTAGGAAGGCTTCCATGACCTTGCTAAGTGCCTTCTGTGGAGTTTCCACAGTCCATTGGGGTTACCAAACTGCTGTAGATCTGACCACACAATTCTACAACTTTCTCCGCCCATCTAACACAGGGTAGAGGTTGTGCCTTCTCCTTTGTGCCCCTGGCTCCTGGTACAGCCCCGAACCAGCGCGGATATTTGCTCATAGACTGGGTGCTCATTTGTTCAACAAAATGTTTTGAGCACTGACAGTATGTCAGGCTCTGGGGAATTAGCATGTGGCTTTGTTGAATGACTAAAGGGCCCTCCCCGAGTTCTGTGCCCACCTGGCCGTCTCACTGTGAGTGCTACTTCCCTGTGTATACCTGCTAAGCTAGCACTTTCTGAAAGATCTTCATACTGGGAGTGGACCAGGGGAGGTTCCAGGCCCAAGCTCTCCATGTATGACTCCTCCACCCCAGTTCCAGGTATCCAGCAACCTGGCTCTCCTCTCTGTGTCTCCCTGAAGCCCCCAGGCCTCCCTGAGCCCAACCCCTCTCCTGAAATGGAGTTTCTTGTGGCTTCACATTACATCTCCCCAGAGCACAGGCTTGTTTCTCCAATCTGTCACCGGATGAACCAACTCTCCAGGCTAAAAATACCCTTGACATTTTTGAAGGCCTGTTAGGGCTGGAGCTGCTCTCCTTAAGGTTGTGAGTTTCTCTGCAAATCGATGCAGGTGGTGTAGCAGTCACAGGCTGAGGGCAGCTATTACCTCAGTCACAGCTTGGTTACCCCCAGTGGATGGGCTTGCCTGCTTTCCTGACATCCCTCCCTGACTCTGAGCTCCTGGAGATTAGGGATCAGGAATCATGCATCACCACGTCTTCACACAGCCTGGCATACAGTAGGGGCTCAATAAATGTTTGCTGAATGATACACAGCAGTTATGAACAGGGACTCTGGAGCCAATTGCTGTTGTTCATTCGCTAAACTGTGTCTTTGCGACCCCATGGACTACAGCACGCCAGGTCCTCTGTCCTCCACTATCTCCTGGAGTTTGCTCAGATTTGTGTTCACTGAGTCAGTGATGTTATCCAACCATCTTACCCTCTGCAGTCCTCTTCTCCTTTCGCCTTTAATCTTTTCCAGCATCAGGGTCTTTTCCAATGAGTCAGCTCTCATCATCATGGGGCCAAAGTATTGGAGCTTCAGCTTCACCATCAGTCCTTTCAGTGAATATTCAGGGATGATTTCCTTTAGGATTGACTGGTTTGATCTCCTTGCAGTCCAAGGGACTCTCAAGAATCTTCTACAGCACCACAATTAGAAAGCACCAATCCTTCAGCACAGACTTCTTGATGGGCCAACCCTCTCATCTGTATATGACTACTGGAAAAACCATAGCTTTGACAACACAAACCTTTGTCAGTAAAATGATGTCTCTGGAGTCAAATTACTTGGGTTCAAATTCTGGCTCTACTTCTGACTGGGTGGCCACTCTGCCTTCATTTTCTCATCTGTTAAATGGAAGTACTAAAAGCATCCAGAACGTAGACTTGTCAAGACGAGTAAATGACCACTCTAGGTATAGTTTCTAGAGCTTGACATGGTAAGCACAGCATGAGTTGTTCATCATTAGCATTAAAATTATTGTCATCATCTTTATCATCAGGAATCTAGCTTTCCTTATCACTCCACTCTGCTCTCCTCTATGGTCTTTATTCTCAGACAGGTTCTCCCTCACAGTGACAAAATGGCTGCCAGGCACTCAAGCTTACATCCCATTCCTCAAAAGTCCTGGTCTAAAGAGAACTGGTCTTTTCCTTCCCCAGACTTCCAGCAGAAATACTGCAGTGGCTTTCTTCAACCTAGCTTTGAGCTTTGCCCTTTACTGTAACAGTATCTGGAACCGCTTACTCCTTGGAAGGAAAGTTATGACCAACCTAGATAGCATATTCAAAATCAGAGACATTGCTTTGTCAACAAAGGTTCATCTAGTCAAGGCTATGGTTTTTCCTGTGGTCATGTATGGATGTGAGAGTTGGACTGTGAAGAAGGCTGAGAGCCGAAGAACTGATGCTTTTGAACTGTGGTGTTGGAGAAGACTCTTGAGAGTCCCTTGGACTGCAAGGAGATCCAACCAGTCCATTCTGAAGGAGATCAGCCCTGGGATTTCTTTGGAAGGAATGATGCTAAAGCTGAAACTCCAGTACTTTGGCCACCTCATGCGAAGAGTTGATTCATTGGAAAAGACCCTGATGCTGGGCGGGATTGGGGGCAGGAGGAGAAGGGGACGACAGAGGATGAGATGGCTGGATGGCATCACTGACTCGATGGACATGAGTCTGAGTGAACTCCGGGAGTTGGTGATGGACAGGGAGGCCTGGCGTGCTGCGATTCATGGGGTTGCAAAGAGTCGGACACGACTAAGTGACTGATCTGATCTGATCTGATCTGGAACCACAGAGATGGGCTGTTCATATTAGCTAGTGGTAGGTCATGTGTCAATCTGGGAAGCAGTCACTGTAGTCAGAAGGATAGCATGCTCTGATTGGTCAGGTCTGACACCAATCATTGTGTTCAAGAGAATAAAATGCTCTGATTGGTGGGCCTGAGTCACATGGTTATCAGGAACGAATCCTCTGATCTAGGGAGATAAAAATGCTCTGATTGGTCAGCGCTAAGTCATGTGCCCATCCCTGGAGCCAAGGGTGGAAGTAGACTTTACCCAAGTGCTTAGGCTTTGGTGAAAGAGGGGAGGGGTTTCTGTTTCCAGATGTAGGAATGGATGAGGGCAGGTGCAAACAACTACTTCAAACAACAGCAATCCCAAAGTGGAACAAAGCCCTTTGTTCCTTTCCCCCAGAACACCTCCAACTCAAGATTGTCCTGTATGGTGGCTTTTACTGGACATGACAGCTTCAATGGTGTATGTGTGGCCACATCACACTGTGTACACAACTGAAGGTTAAATATTAGATCTCTCAATTCTTAAAAGCCCTCCAGGCTTTCCCTCCCAGAGGCCTCAGAGAATGGCCTTGCTCCTCTTCCTCTGGCTTGTCCAAAGTAAGAGTATCTCTATAGGCAGGCATGTTGCATTTTCTCTATCTGGGTCCACACTCATGTCTTGCTGTGTCAGGTCACATAAAATAGATTCTAAACAAACTTTCTTCCACCTTCTCCTGCCTCTCGTCTCTTCTCTGCCTTTAGTTTCTCCTTCTGCACAACAAGCAACTATTCACTGGCAGGATTTCTAAGTCCAGCCTCCTTCATCACTATGAGGGTTCCCCCCTTCTCCAGCATTAAAAAGTTGCATCACATCTTAGAGGTGGGGGGAGAATTGGAATAAGAAAGTTCTAAGAGAAAAAAAAAACTCACAAACCTTGGATTAAGCCTCTCAGCTTCTCAAATCAGGCAAGCAGTTGTCTTATTTGATTAGGATTAACAGATTTTCCAAAGATAACCTATTTTGGTTTTATGATTCTATCTCTCCAGGCAGTGTTTACAATATGTATTTGCAGAAACAGAATGTATGCCAGGAACGAGGCGAGGGCCCTTGCTGGCGCTCACACAGTCTGTCATAAATATAATATTAGGATGATGCCTGAAATTAATGTGAATCATTTCCCAATAAATATAGTCGGTTAGTGAGGTGTTCCAGGACTGCTGATGGGAGATATATTTTGGTAAAATATGGTTTTTTTATCGGTTGGGCACCGGGAGTGGGGGTTCATGGAGGGCATAAATTTCCACGGAAGAAGTATCCTTTATGATTATTCAATTCCACAGTAGCTCTAAAAGCCTAAAGTAGATTCATATTTACAGTTCCTGGAAGCACCTGGTTTTTATATATTGGGAGAAGAATTAGCATCAGGCCCTCCTTGTGGAAATCACTGACTTAGGGGTGGGAGATGAGAAGACTCCATGCTGGGATGCTCCGTGGGACTGAGTTAATTTCACCTGCATTCGGGCGTGGAGCAAAGGAAGCTGTGTGAAGCAGTCAGATGAGAAGGGGCTGCTGGGAAGGTGGTCCTGGCTGGGTCCATATCAGCAACCGGGAATGCATGGAAGGGTTAGGGCCCTTTCCTGTCAGAAAAGGAATAAGTGTGTGCAAGGGAGAGGGCTGAAGCTAGCTAGCTAAAGCTGACAGCAACAGAGGTGGATGTAACCCTGTCTCTAAGAGCTCAGGCTAAGTGTAAACATCCCTATCTTGTCCCACCTGCCCAAATCCTCTCAAAGCCTAGAGATGGAAGAAAGAATTCAGACCTTGTCACTTGACGTTAACTTCCCTGTGTGAGCCTTATTTATTTAATTTTAAAGTTATCTTTATTTTTTTTCCTCCCTGTACACAAAAGTGATACAGGTCCACAATCTGTTAAACAAAATTTTAAAGTCCACAAAGCTCTGAAAACTGTGAGTTTTTATTGCTAACACATTTAGTAGCAAAACCAGATTTGACCAGAGATTTCAAATCTATTTATATTCCTTACTCATCCCACTTTGTGGGAACATTTATACTTTCACATCAGAAGTATTAATGTGTTTGATTATAGGGGGGCTGCCCCAGACCTTGCTGACAGTGCTAGATAAGGAGCATGGACCCTGATTCCTTTCCCAGAGCCAAACGGATTCTGAATTCGGAAACACATCTTCCCCAAGGGTCTCAGATAAAGGATTGTACACTTGAACTTGCTGGTTGTAATAAAAAAAAAAGATGACACAGTGTAGCGAAAGCGAAAGCCTTAAGGAAACAGAAAAGGCTCCCACTTAAGAAGTGGGCAAAACATATAAATACTCAGAGAAGAAAAACAACTGACCAGTATACTTGGAAATAATCCAACTGCCCTCATAACTGAAGGTGGCTGTAATAAGCTTCATCTTTAAAAAATTAAAACAAGGGTGGTTATCTGGGTTTGGTTGAGGATGTGTGGAAAATATTCCTGTCTCCACTGTTGATGGGGTGATTCTTTCAACTATTTTGGAAGACAACTCGGCAATACCCACCCGCATTTCAAAAGTGTACACCCTTTGGAGGGACTTCCCTGAGGCTCCAGTGTTAAGACTCCATACTTTCACTGCAGGGGGCACCAGTTCAATCCCTGGTTGGGGAAGTAAGCACTCACATGCCATGTGCAGTATGGCCAAAAATTTTTTTAAAGTATATACTCTTTGGAGAAGCAATTCTGCTTTTGGGAATTTATCTTGCAAGCAGTTATGCTCACCTGTGCAAAGTTATTCATTCAAGGATATTTACCACGATAGATATAATAGGAAAAAGCTAAAAACAACCTAAATTTAGTGTTCAGTGTCCACAATAGAGGATTGGTTAAATACACTTGGAGCATATAGGCAACAGAAGAGGAGGAAGCAGTTAAAAAGAATGAAATACACCCATGCGAACTGACTTGAAAGGATGCCCATGATATAGCACGCCACAGACAGAGCAAACTATGTAATTCTGCAATTCAGTTTTCACTTTCTAAGAGTATTTATGTGCATATTATATGTTCACCTGTGCAAAGAAAGACCTGGGGGAGAACATACCCCAAACTGTGGTTACACTTCTCTAAGATGTATATGGGGATCAGGGCTTTCCCTAGATTTTATACATTTTAATACATTTTAAAATTAAATTGTGTGTAGTGAGGGAAAGGAAGTAAAATTTCCCCATAATTCCACCCTCTTGCCCAGAGATTAGTTTCGCTAAAAATATGCTGGTTTTTTCTTTTTTTAAATCCTGTCCCTTGCAGCATCATTCACAGTAGCTAAAAGCAACCCAGGTGTCCACCAATGAATGAATGGACAAGCAATATGTGGTCTATCCACACAATGGAATATTATTGCCTTAAAAAGGAGGAAATCCTGATGCCTTAAAAGGGAGGAAATCCTGACACAGACATGAATGAACTTTGAGGACACAATACTGAATGAAATGAGCCAGTTACAAAAAGACAAATACTGTATAATTTCACTTATAAGAGGTACTTCAAATAGTCAAACTCAGAGACACAAAATAAATTGGTGGGTTGCCAGGGGCTGGGAGGAAGCAAGTAGTAGGAAGTTAATGTTTAAGGGGTCCAGAGTTTCAATTTGCAGATGAAAAGAGTACCAGAGATGGATAGCAGTTATAGTAGCAACACTGGGAATGTATTTGATACCAGAACTGTACACTTGGGCTTCCCTGGTGGCTCAGGGATAAAGAATCTGCCTGCCAATGCAGGAGACACGGATTCAATCCCTGATCTGGGAAGATTCTACATGCCATGAAACAACTAAGCCCATGCGCCACAACTACTGAAGCCCATGTGCCCTAGAGCCCAGGCTCTGCAACAAGGGAGGAGCCCCTACTCTCTGCAACTAGAGAAAGCCTGCACAGCAGCAAAGACCCAGCACAACCAAAAATAAATAAAATTTAAAAAAATTTTAAAGAACTGTACACTTAAAAATGGCTGAGATGGCAAATTTTATCTTATGTATATTTTACCATAACAAAAAAAAATCCTGGTTTTCTTTCAGAATTTTCTCCATGAATACATCTATATTTATATTCACCCACCTGTGCATTTCTTCTCTATACTCAAGAATGAGTTTGTGCCATCCAAAATTCTTCTGCTGTTTTCTTTTCCCTTCTAATACTACATCTTGTCCATTCTTCCGTGTTAGTGCCTGTGGGTCTCCCCACCTGGCATGCCCCTGTGAGAAGGCATCATCTATTTCACCAGCTACCCGTTGATGGACATCTGGGCAGGTTCCAACATGGGGGCCTTATGTTTTGAAAGATTTTTGTCAACCAAACTGAATTTATTAAGTAATAATTAATTCATTTCCCCATTTTTTATTCATCAAAGATGCACAAACTGTAGACCAGGGCTTTCGATTAGCAGAAGGCTCCTGGAACTGAAAGAATCCCAGCCAAGACCAGAGAAAGGTGGGTGTCTGAGCAAGCCCAAGTGGCCTTATGGAAGACAAATGTGTGAATTTCCTTCGTGTGTTGGATTTTTGCTTTTCTAACACAGGAGCAAAGCCAAACAGACAGGAGAGGGATGGCAAGGACATTGAGAATGAAAGACTCTGGTGGAAGGGTTTTCAAGACAGGGGAAGAGCAATTACAAAGGCACAGAACAAGGAGAGAAGATAGTTTAAACTTTCTCAGCCTCTGTTCCCTGTGATAGGCATAATCTTTCCTGCCCCCTCACAGAATTATTCTGAGCATTTGCATAGTGGTACGTAGTAGGGCCTCAAGAAATCCAATAGATGGTAAAAAACAACAAACAATAGAAAATGAGGCGGAGCTTCCACAAATATGTACCAGACTCAGAGCTGATGGCTGGGAGTGGATTAGTGAGGAAGACGCAGTCGCTCCCCTCCAGGAGCTTGAGTCCAGGCTGTTTTGTGTGTGAGGAAAGAGCAGTGTGTTGTTCCAGAAGCATACCTGGGTGCTGGAAAAGGCATAATAGTAAGGAGAATTCAGGCTGGAGGTTGCCAGGAGCTCGGGGAAGGGGGAGAATGGGGAGTGAGTGCTTAATGGATACAGGTGTTCCTTTTGGGGTGATGAAAATATTTTAGAATTAGAGGCAACAGTTGCACAACATCATGAATGTGTTCATGCCACAGAGTCATACACTTTGCTTGTTTGCTGTCTTTTTAAATTTATTTATTTGGCTGCGTTCGTTCTTTGTTGCAACATGTGAACTCTTTGTTGCAGCGTGTGGGATCCAGTTCCCCAACCAGGGATCGAACCCAGGCCTCCTGCATTGGGAGCTTGAAGTCTTAGCCACTGGACCACCACAGGAGTCCCTGAATCATACACTTTCTAATGGTATCTTGCATTACTTGAATTTCATGTCAATAAAAGCGAAAAATCAACTCCGGGCACTTAAGGGCAAATGCAGGGAATCGGTACCTCAACTTCCTGGGATCAAATCCTAGCCCATCCCTGCCTTGCCGTGTGAAGAGAAGCTGATTACATAACCTCGTGGCACCTCAGTTTCCTCCTCAGTCAATTGGAGGTAATAAACTTCCACCTCATAGGGTTGCCAGAATGATTAAATCAGGTAATAGTCATAAAGCTCTTAGCAGAACCTGGCCCATGGTAAGTGATCAACAGATGGTGGTTGATGTTGTTATTATTATTGGTGAGGGAAAAGGAGTTCAAGGCAAGGGGAACAGCGATGGCAAACGCAGAGATTTAGAAGAGAATATGGAACAGGCTGTGAACAGCACAGTGCTTGGTTGGGCTGGAGATGCCCGTAGGTTGAAGGAGAGGAAGGTGAGACGAGCCTCTCTCTAGATTCCATTTTACATGCTAAAAGGGAATTCTGGGCATCTTCAGATCTCATCTGACCATAACATTTATCACAAAGAATAAATATGTAGATTCCATGTCACATTTCTTACCAAACAAGGAAAATACCATTCTTCCAGGAACTCGAATGTGTCTCATGTTTTTAAAGAGACTGTGATGATTGTAAGGTTTGGGTCAGTTGCTAATGTCCCATTGTTTCAAGTAATCTTTGGCAAGCGTATATGAACTCTCTCCCTTCTGTCATTATAGAAAGCCAATTATGCATTGTTGTTTGTACAATAAATGGAGAGTTTTAAAAACATACACATTGATGACTATCCTGTTGTTTAGGGAAGCTGGCAGAGCATTTCATAGCAGTGTCCCATGGAGGCTATATAGAATGTGCACTTAGCCCCTTCAGAAATTCTGGAAACCAAACAGATTGGTGTATTCCTTCAGGGTAGCAGCTGTGGGAGGGTGGCAGGGTGGCAGATTCATGAATGGTGTGCCCTGGGGCTCTTAGAAAGTGTCCTCCAGGACAGAAAGTCAGTGGGTTGACAATAGACATATCATGAAAAAAGAGTTCATGGGTCAGTTAAGTTTGGGCAACAGGAGAATCAAAGGTTTCTTTTATGCAGGAATTGTCAGAGCCTTTAACATCCTAAGTTTCATTTGACTTTCCCAGAAAGGGATACAGGATTCAGGGTTTCCTAAACTGATGTGACCCTTTTTTCTCCATATCAAGATACAGAAATAGGGCTTTAGGGATCTCACTTTGGGAATCATTGGATTACAACTTCATATTCAAGTTTTATTTCTTACAATTAATGGTGCAACCCAATCATCAGCTAGACTTGGATGTGTCAGTCAAATCACTGAATGAACACTCATCAATGATTTACTTTATTGGTGCTAGGGAGGCAGACCGGAAAAGACACCGTCCCTGCCCTCAAGGAGAATACAATCTAACAGGGGGAATACTATCAATAATAACAATAACAAGAATAGCAGGTATCATTTATTGGGCACTCACTATAAGCCAGGCACAGTTCTTAATGGGTATTTAAAAGAGCTTATTTAAACATCTCAATAGACAGATCAGTGTTATTATTCCCATTTTACAGGTGAAGACAGGAAGTTCAGAGACAGTAAGCAACTTGATCAAGGGCACACAGCAAAGAGTGGCAGAGTGGGAGTTGGAGTCAAATTCTGTGGATACTGAAGCCATAGGCTTCACTCTGTGCTCTAAGGGCTTCCTGGTCAATGGAGAAAAGCAAACGGGTCAAGCTTCAGGCCAGCAAATGGGGAGGAGGGGAGTAGAGATCACTGGACACCTTCTCTAGTTGTGAGACATGTTCATAACCTGGAAGGAGCTCTAGGGTGAAAAGGTCAGGGGCTGGGGTGAAAACTAGGGATAAAGTATAAATATCTAAAAGGAAGGGAGAAGCTAGGGTTATCCTGGCAGGGGAGGTAGCTGGAGAAGAAAACTCAGGGTGACAGAGAGGAGGAGGCAGGGAGGAACTGGAGAACCAGGAGAACTGGCCTCTTCTCTGGATCTCACTCCAATTCACTGTGCATCCTTCAGTAGGTCCCCTAACCTCTCTTGTTTAAACAGGTCTCAGCATCACCCACCACTCGTATGCTATGATTATGAATCTGCTTCCTCCCAAAGATAGTCCTTTTCAAGAGCAAGGAGAAGCTTTCATTTACCCTCTTGTTCCCAGTGCCTGGCATGGTACCCAGCACAATTAAGGTGCTGCATAAATGTTTGTTGATTAAATGAGTGAATGAGTGAAAAAGTAGGTGAAGCTGTAAAAGGAAGAGGCTGGGTGTGGTTGATTTACTCTGGCACCAGAGTAGCAGCCCCTGAGACATATTTTCCCAGCTTTCCACTAAAATACCTAAGAAGGCAGCAAAATCCAAAGCTCACAGTGCTGACACCCAAGACTGACAGGCGCCTGTTGCCAGAATCTGGGAGGAATTTCCATAAATACAAGGCAGATGGAGCTGGGTTGAGATAAACAATCGGGAACCTATTCAAGTTTTATCTTCTGAAATAGGGCACTCCTCCAGGGTAAAAGGAGATAGGAAAATACTCAACCCCCTCCCCACTTACAACCCGGGACTCTGAGACCCACAGTCTGTGCTAGTCAGAAAATGGGGTGGTGAGAGGGGAGGGGGTTTTCTCCACGGAATGGGACACTTCTGTAGGCAAACTACTTTCCTTTTTGCTGGCCTGTACTTCTACCATTTAGAGACTGAAGTTTCCACAAGGCAATATGTTGGGGGGGTGGGGGTGGGGGATGGAAGGGAAGGAAGAATGTCAACAGCATTTTGTATCCTGAGAGGAACAGCTTCCAGGAGTACTACAGGTAAGGGAGGAACAGACACAGGGTGCATGCTGGGGATTGTAGTTTTTTAATGTGGTCCCTTCATTTTTTTGTTTGTTTTTTTATATTTGTTTTGTTTTTGTTTGGCTGCACCAAGAGGCTTGTGGGATCTTAGTTCCCAGACCAGGGACTGAAACCGAGCCCTCAGGCTGGCAGTGAAAACATGGAGTCCTAACCACTGGATCACCAGGAAATTCCCTCCTTCCTTTAGTTCTTTATGCCTGAGGTCTAACCATGCCACGGGACAGAAGAGGATCCCTTCTCAAGGGGATGAAAACCTGACTGACACTCGCTCCAGCGCTATGCAGAGCACCAGTCTTCCTCTCCAGGTGTCGATGATGAAGGGGTGGGGGTCGCCCAGTGCCTTAGTGGATGATGAAAGGTGCCGAGGACAATTCACACACACCACCTAAAGCCTTGACTACTTCCACATGTCCCAAGATACCGTGTGTATCGTCAGGAACCAGGTGCACAATCTCTATGGAGCTCAGAAATAACACCTTGACACCCATGTCCACATCCAGTAGAGAACAAAAAGCACCATGAAAACTCTAGACGACAGGTCCAGGCCCCAGGTACCTGCGGGGGCCAGCAGGAACTGTGCAAGCTTTGCTGACAAAGATCTGTATAATCAAAGTTATGGTTTTTCCACTGGTCATGTACAGATGTGAGAGTTGGACCATAAAGAAGGCTGAACGCCGAAGAATTGATGCTTTCAAACTGTGGTGCTGGAGAACTCTTGCGAGTCCCTTGGACTGCAAGAAGATCAAACCAGTCGGTCCTAAAGGAAATCAACCCTGAATGTTCATTGGAAGGACTGATGCTGAAGCTGAAGCTCCAATACTTTGGCCACCTGATATGAAGAGCCAACTCACTGGAAAAGACTGATGCTGGGAAAGACTGAGGGCAGCAGGAGAAGGGGACGACAGAGGATGAGATGGTTGGCTGGCATCACCGACTCAATGGACATGAGCTTGAGCAAACTCTGGGAGATAGTGAAGGACAGGGAAGCCTGGTGTGCTGCCATTCATGGGGTCGCAAAGAGTCAGACATGACTGAGCAACTGAACAACAACAAAGGTGGTAAGGAAATTGAGGAGAATGAGGAGCTGGGCCCCCTGATGTCCAGCTTACAGATGAGAAAACAAAGGCTCAGGGAAGGGAATGACCTGCTCCAGGTCTCAAAGTGATTTGGACCAGGATGTCTTCTTCATTCTGGGAACTTCTTCAGGGGAAAGTGAGAGCATTTCCAGCCCTACCAAAAGGCAGGAGAGGTCTGCGCTTCTGAGGGGTGGAGGTGGGAGCAGCCACTGGCCCAGCGCTCCTGGCTCTGCCTCTGGGCTCGTGACCCTCTGCCTTCTCTACCTCATTTCTTCCTCACGTCTGTCCCTGCATTTTCTCCCCCTTCCTTCTCCGCCCCTCCAACACTGTCCTTCCCTCCACCATCTATTTCTCATTTCTCTTTGTCCCTTTCTCTGTCTCCCACTCCAGAAGCTCTTAGTGAGGACCTACTCTGTGCGCATCACCAGACTGGGCCCTGAGTATGGCATCCTTCGACCATCTGAATGCTGGGTTGCGTTTCCCATTGAAGCTTCCAGATCTGCAGAAAGCTGGCTTTACAGTAAAGAAATACAATGAGTTTCTGCAAAGCTAATGATAATTACCCTCCAGACACAATCACTCGAAATTAGCTGGAAAACTAACCCGGGCTTTGCACTTTGTCCCTCCTCGGTAATTTTGACTCTGAAATACCATCATTTATACTTAAGAAAGAGCTAGTGAGCGGATGGGAGACATGGCCTTTTGCCAGGCTTGCAATAACTAAGCAGGCTCAGACAAGGCAGGGTCGGGGGCATCTGCTTTGCAAGTCCTATTCCTCTTTTCCTCCGGAGTTCATCCTGGATCCTAGTGGTTCTAGTTATAGCTGGGATTTCCCTCCTTTATTGAATCTGCATGAGTTGGTGGCTCAGATAAAGAAAATGCTTCCTTCTAAGTCTTTGGACCACACTTGCATTTAAACCTTACACACCAAATTACAAACCCCTCTGTGATAATTAATTTTATGTGTCAACTTGTCTGATTAAGCATTATCTCTGAGTGCGTCTGTGAGGGTGTTTCAGGATGAGATTAGATCCGAATCAGTGGACTCAATAAACTGATGTGCATGCATGCGTGTGCTCCGTCGCTTCAGTCGTGTCCAGCTATTTGTGACCCTATGGGCTGTAGCCCACTGGGCTCCTCTGTCCATGGGATTCTCCAGGGAAGAATACTGGAGTGGGTTGCCATGCCCTCCTCTAGGGGATCTTCCCAACCCAGTAATTGAACCCACGTCTGCCTGCGTCTCCTACACTGCAGGCAGATTCTTTACCCACTAAGCCACCTGGAAAGCCCCAATAAATTGGTAGCCCCCCCAAATGTGGGTGGGCATCATCCAATCCTTTGAGGGTCTAAACAGAACAAAAGGTGGAGGGAGGAAGAATTTATTCCCTTTTTTGCTTCCTGCCTGACTGCTGAGTTAGGACAACTCTTTCCATCTTTTCCTGTCTTCCAACTAGGATTTAAACCATTGACTTCCCAGGTTCTTAGGCCCTCAGATTCAGACTGAATTAGACCCCTGACATGCCTGGGTTTCCAGCTTGCAGACAGCAGATTGTGGGACTTCTCAGCCTCCATTATGGTGTGAACCGATTCATCATGATAAATCTCCTTGTATACATCGACCAGTTCTGTTTCTCTAGAGAACCCTGGCTGATACATCTTCTTTCCTCTGTTCCCTCTCTTTCCTCCACCCAGTTCCCACCCTTAACCTTCTCTGGCAAAGCTGTAATGTGCTATTTGCCCTGGGGTTAAATTAAGCCCAAATTTCTGGTTCCTTCCACCCCTGCATCATCATGCCATGGAGGGCAGGATTAAGTGTCTTTAGGTTGGTTTGAGTCCTCTGTGTCCTTTCTTGGGGAAAAACATAATTTTAATAACTGTCTTTCTTTTAAGTATGTGCAAATTATTTTATGCTTTATGCAGTAATCAAAACCATGCGAGACAGACATTATGTTGAAAGAAAGAAGCCAGCTACTCTATGAATTCACTTATGCGAAGGGTAAGAACAGGCAAAATGAATCAAGGTTAAAATAATGATTTTCTCTGATGAGGTGGGGGTGAGTATTAACGGGTAACATGAGGGAACCTTCTGGGATGATGGGCATGTTCAGAATCTTGAGATCAGTGGGTCATTACGCAGGCATATACCTCAGCCAACATGCACTGAACTGGACACTTAAGATATGTGCTCTTTACATGCATTACACCTGAATTTTAAAAAACACACGACAGTTAGTCTCTTTCCTACGTGAGTTAGTGCTAAAATCTATTTTCTGCTGTCTTTTGTACTACTGGCTTTGCTTTATTGGAAGAGAAGTATTGTTCTTTGCTCCTGCCAACTTGTTTTTAAGGAACGCTGTTAGGTTACTTTTATAGACTGCCCTCCCCCATCGTGATATTACTCCCCCATTAGTGCTCATCATGCAGAAGGAAAGCTAAGACTCATACTCAAGTAACAGTAAAGAAGAGTTTCAGTGGGAATTGGGGGGAAGGGGATGAGAACCCCTAAGAATGAACATAATGTAAAGAATGTTCTCAGCACAATTAGTCCCATCTAGTTGGAACATAGGAAGAACAAACTGTGATTCCATTAAGCTGGAGTCAGACATGGAAGGCTTAGATGCCAAGCTACAGTTTGTAGTAGTAGGCAGCGGGAGAACCGTTAGGGTTTTCTGAGCTGAAGGGGAACATGATCAAACTCATGCTTTCCAAAGAGAAATATGGTAGTGTGACCAAGATAAAGCAAAGCCTAAAGGCTGTGAAACCAGTTAAGAGGATACTGCAATAGTCCTAGCAGAGAATAATGGGGCTTGAGACAGTAAGAGAACTAGATGATAGGTGTCATAAATAATATGATCACTGGCTACAGAGGTCAAGGAAGAGAGAGGAGTTGATAAAAAGAAGAGCACAAAAGCTTGGTAATTGGGAACATGGGGTCTGGAGTGAGATCACCTGAACTTGAATCCCAGCTTCGCCTACATACTAGCTGTTCATTTTAAGCAAGTCTCTTAATCTCACAAAGTTTCCAGCTTCTTGTATTTGAATTCAGTTCAGTTCAGTTCAGTCACTCAGTTGTGTCCAACTCTGCGACCCCATGGACCATAGCACTCCAGGCTCCCCTGTCCACCACCAATTCCTGTATTTGAATTGGTGATAGTAAAACACCTGTTGTGTAGGATTTGATCTCTGGTTTAGAGATCAAATTGCCAACATCCATTGGATCATAGAAAAAGCAAAAGAATTCCAGAAAAACATCTACTTCTGCTTTATTGATTACACCAAAGCCTTTGACTGTGTGGATCACAACAAACTGTGGAAAATTCTTCAAGAGATAGGAATACCAGACCACCTTACCTGCCTCCTGAGAAATCTGTATGCAAATCAGGAAGCAACAGTTAGAACCAGACATGGAACAACAGACTGGTTCCAAATCGAGAAAGGAGTACATCAAGGCTGTATATTGTCACCCTGCTTATTTAACTTATATACAGAGTACATCGTGCAAAATGCTGGGCTGGGTGAAGCACAAGCTGGAATCAAGATTGTCGGAAGAAATATCAATAACGTCAGATATGCAGATGACACCACCCTTATGGCAGGAAGTGAAGAGGAACTGAAGAGCCTCTTGATGAGGGTGAAAGAGGAGAATGAAAAGCTGGTTTAAAACTCAACATTCAAGAAACTAAGATCATGGCATCTGGTCCCATCACTTCATGGCAAATAGATGGGCAAACAATGTAAACAGTAAGACTTATTTTTTGGGCTCCAAAATCACTACAGTAGATGATGACTGCAGCCATGAAATTGCTGCTCCTTGGAAGAAAAGCTATGACCAACCTAGACAGAATATTAAAAAGCAGGACATTACTTTGCTGACAAAGGTCCATCTAGTTAGAGCTATGGTTTTTCCAGTAGTCATGTATGGATATGAGAGTTGGACTGTAAAGGAAGCTGAGCACCGAAGAATTGATGCTTTTGAACTGTGGTGTTGAAGAAGACTCTTGAGAGTCCCTTGGACTGCAAGGAGATCCAACCAGTCCATCCTAAAGGAAATCATTCCTGAATCTTTACTGGGAGGACTGATGCTAAAGCTGAAACTCCAATAGTTTGGCCACCTGATGCAAAGAACTGACTCATTGGAGAAGACCCTGATGCTGAGAACGATTGAAGACAGGAGGAAAAGGGGACGACAGAGGATGAGATAGTTGGATGGCATCACCGACTCTATGGACATGAGTTTGAACATGCTCTGGGAGTTGGTGATGGACAGGGAAGCCTGGCGTGTTGCAGTCCATGGGGTTGCAAAGAGTTGGACATGACTGAGCAACTGAACTGAACTGTGTAGAATGAAATGAGGTTAGGCCCATAAGGTGCCATCATAACATGTGTAATTCAGCAGGTCCTCAATCAATGAGATTTATTTTTATTTATTTAGCTGTGTCAGGTCTCAGTTGCAGCATGCGAGATCTTTGATCTTCCTTTGCAGTTGCAGCATGCAAACTCTTAGTTTCGGCATGTGGGATCTAGATCCACATCTGACCAGGGATTGAACCCAGGCCCCCTGCATTGGGAGTGCAAAGTCTTAGCCTTCTTAGCCGCTGGACCACCAGGGAGGTCCCAATCAGTGAGATTTAGTATAATTATTTTCATTATCATTATTCAAGTTCATACTGTTTGTGTGTGCTTAGTCACTCAGTCGGGTCTGACTCTTTGCGACTCTTTGGACTGTAGCCTTTCAGGCTCCTCTGTCCATGGGGTTTTCCAAGCAAGAATACTGGAGTGGGTTGCCACTTCCTTCTCCAGGGGATCTTCCTAACCCAGGGATGGAAACTGTGTCTCGGAATTGCTGCATCGCAGGTGGATTCTTTACCTGCTGAGCCATTGAATTAAGAATGCCTAAAAGACAGTTAATAGAGGGAGAGTAA
Source organism: Bos mutus (assembly GCF_027580195.1). Classification (NCBI taxonomy): domain Eukaryota; kingdom Metazoa; phylum Chordata; class Mammalia; order Artiodactyla; family Bovidae; genus Bos; species Bos mutus. Next base: position 17,831,428 of record NC_091633.1, read on the forward strand.
AGGAAATCAGTCCTAAAGGAAATCATCCCTGAATATTCATTAGAAGGACTGATGCTAAAGCTGAAACTCCAATACTTTGGCCACCTGATACGAAGAACTGACTCACTAGAAAAGATCCTGATGCTGGGAAAGATTGAATGCGGGAGGAAGAAGGCGATGACAGAGGATGAGATGGTTGGATAGCATCACAGACTCAATGGACATGGGTTTGGGTGGACTCTGGGAGTTGGTAATGGACAGGGAGGCCTGGCGTGCTGTGGTTCATGGGGTCGCAGAGTCGAACACGACTGAGCAACTGAACTGAACTGACAACACAGAGAGTCCCCCTTTTCCTAGAGATCAAGAGAGACCTGGCATACTGCAGTCCATGGGGTCACAGAGTCAGACACGACTGAGTGCGTGAACTGAACTGAACTGAAAGGGATGGGAAGATGATGAGTTCAGTTTTCTTTTCAGCAGAAGCTAAGAGGAAACACTTGATTCACCATGTTCTCCATTCCTCCTGCCATGCGACCAGTGACGTTCCAGACAGAGGTCTCTCTGCCTACCTGAATCTCAACAAGAGGATAATATGGAACAGAGGCACAGCCTGCCCATGATTGCATGTAATATAAATGAGAAGTAAACTTACATTATGGTAAGCCATGGAGATTTAGGAGATGTTTGTTACTGCAACATAATCCAGTCTCATCCTGACTGTTGCAGAGGGTGAATGAATTGCCCAGTGACCCCAATCTGTGACATCAACAAGTTGAAAACAGAAAACTCTCAGGGTTCCTCCAGAAAAGCTTACAAATAAGACATGGCGCCAGTCTTTTCCATCATAACAATAATCACAGCATCAGACTGTTAGCACATGCCAAGGGGGATAATTTGGGTGGAGTGGGTAGATGCTCTGTACCCAGTATTTTACTGTTAAGGGCAAATTTGCAGAGATTTGGAAAATTGGGTTCTGTGTGGAGTAAACATACTGAGCAAGTTTTCAGCTACAACACAGCTGAGCTTAAAGGGAATGGGGTTTGATAGTTAGTGTCAGCATAATGAATTTTTTCAAAAAAAGGCTCCAGAATGTCTGCAAAACACTGTCAAGTCAAAAATTGTGCCTGTGGGTTTTTTAAAGCAATTTCCCTAGCCACTCTGGCTAATAATATCTCGTTTTGTTAACTCTGAAAGAACGTCTTTTTAAAAATATTGTAACATGTCATTTCCCAGTGTTAGCTCTTTCAATGACTTTCCATGGCATGCTTACATCCAAAGAAAAGATCTTAACCAGACCTAGTGTGGGGCTATCTTGCAAGGACAGCAATGTTCATTACTAAAAATCAAAATGAAAATGAAGCAAATAAGCAAAAAGAAGAAAACATTAAGAACAACCCCCCCAAACTACAGTTGGACCTACCCAGAAACTATTACTATTAACACCTTGAGGCTACTGACTCTTCCAAACCCTTCTTTATGTGTATACACATATATGGTGATTTTCTTTTTAATGAGATCATACAGGGTACGTAATTTCTTAACATGTTTTCTCATTTAATATATTACAACTCTATTCTTTGTTTTTTAAAAAATATTTGTTTATTTATTTGGCTGTGCTGGGTCTTAGTTGCAGCATGCAAACTTTTAGTTGCGGTATGTGCTATGTTCCCTGACCAGGGATTGAACCCAGGCCCCCTGCATTAGGAGCATGGAGTCTTAGCTATGGGACCATCAGGGAAGTCCCAATACATTCCTTGTTAATAGAATTCTCCAGGCAATAATACTGGAATGGGTTGCCATTTCCTTCTCCAGGGGATGTTCCTGACCCAGGGATCAGACCCAGGGATTGAACCCACGTCTTCTGCATTGCAGGCAGATTTTTTAGCATCTGAGCCACCAGGGAAGCCCAAGGTATATCTATCCAATGTAAATTTATGGTCATCTAGTATGTCATTCATTCCCTCAGTAAATATTTGCCTAAAAATTATGTTTCTGAATCTATTTGACTGACCCTCTATTACTGTATCTAGGTTCATCCCAATTTCTAACAGAACACTGCTCTTAATATCCTCATAGCTAAACCTTTGTGTGTATATCTATATCGATATATATATCGATATATATTGATATATATATATCGATAGATAGATAGATAATTTTCTGGAAGTAAATTCTTGGAAGTAGAGTGGCTGGGTCCAAATGAAACCCCTTGCAGGCTTTTGATACTCTTAATCAGGCGTATTTGGTTGTCAGAAATAGAGACCAACTTCAACTATCTCAGGTTAAGGGTGGTTTATTAAAAGAACACGCGCCTCAGGCAGAGTGAGAGCAGAACAACTGGAGAGTTCTCAGCAGGAAAAGCGCATGGCCTTTCAGTCTAGTGCTCCCGCTAAGAGGACCACACCATCAACTCAATCAGTCCTTGTTTCAACTTCATCCAAATTCTCAACAAAGAGGGAATCTGGTTGTGGCAGTCTTGGTCTGTGGAACTGGGTCTCCTGAGTCAGGGAGCTTCACGATCCAGGAAGAGCCTCCCTGGAGTCAGGTAGTAACAGGAAGAGGCCCATTGGGAAATGGACCCCTCCTATCCCATGAAGTGGCTTTTAATAACAGTAAGAACAGAAAAGTATCAGCAGGGAAAACACAGTTTCATTTTCCTTTGTGAACGGATTGCCATTCTCAGAGCACATGTTAATCAGAATTCTTTTGGTTGTAAGCAACAGAATCCCAGTTCACAGGACTAAACATGAAGATGTGGAAGAGGCTTTGGAGGACTCATCAGCACCAAGGTGTTAATAGCAACAGCTTCATGTTACTAGGAAGCTCAGGGCTAGATCTGCCATCAAACACAGCTGTATCCAAGAGGTCCACTATGTCACCAAGACTCTCCCTTGCCCTCTCTGCTTTCTTCCACAATGAAGTTATTTTCAGGCCAGCTGTCCCCAGGATAAGATATGATGGCTGCCTGCAGTTCCTGGCACATATCCCCAGCAGGAAGAAGGAACAATTTCAGACAGATTCCGGCCAAAGTCTCAGAGTTTACTCCTAATGGCCAACACGACTGAATTGATCACCAAGGACAAGAAAAAGAAATATTGGTCAGGTGTCAGTCCCGCCCCTCAGGCTGGGCAGTGGAGTCAACCCGGCCTGAACCACACGAGATGGGGTAGTAGGAGAGCGGTGACTCCCAAAGGAAAAGCAAGGTGCTTCTTCCAAAAGAAGGGGGATAGTGCTGGCCAGGAAGCACTGACAAGTGTCACTACAGAAATATAGTAAGGTTCTGTTTTGTTTTTTTTTTCAAGTAGAGGACATGACCATTCTTTTCTTATTTTTCCCAAATGACAAACAGGACGCTTTGGGAGCTTGCTGAAAGAAGCGGTGCAATACAATCGAACCTTCTGTAGTGACACTGTCCAATACAGAAGACATTGGCCTCTGTGTCGAGCACTTGAAATGTGGCTAGTGGGATTGGAAAACTGAATTTTTAATTTCAATTAATTTAAATTACCTCATGAGATTAGTGGCTACTGTAGTTAGATAACACAGAAGCAAAGCCTGATGAGTTTTTCTGGTAGCAGCGTATAGAAATGTGAGGTCTTCCATGCCTCGTGACTTCAGAAAAAGAAAGTCTCCCGCCCTTGTCTGCTGGCAGGGAAACTTTCTGAGTCTCAGGGAGTTTTTCCACGAGAGCGATGGGAGGTCTGCGCTGTGTCCATGGGGCTGGTGGTGAATGTGGTGCCTTGTAATGAAATAACTGAAACATCATTGTGACTGCAGAATCAAGGGTCTTCCTTCCTTATCTCCAAAGCACCCGTGTTTTACATGAAAAAGCGTTTCTAATTAATAGGCCAGCCCCTCTTGAGTTTGATAAAAACAGAGGAGAAAAGGATTTGATTAACCCACAATCTTTTCAATTTGGCGTGTTCTGCATGAGTGAAGTGTGTTTTCTGCAACAGAGCCAAGCCGGGCCTGTCCTGGTTCACCGTGATAACATTCTTGGCTTTGTGCAGCCCCCGATTCACCCCCAGCCTGCCTGGAGAGGCCGGTAGGAACAGATTCTCAGAGGTAATCACCAGCGCCACCAACAAGGGTAATCTGGATTCTCATACAGACAGTGGCCCACTCGAAGAAGGGAAAGATAACAAAGGCCTCCATTGTCCCCAAATGAGAGAGTTTGTTCAGTCCTGTGACCGAGGGCGGAGGCTGGGCTGAGGAGCAATGGGAAGGACCGTGCAAATGGGTGGGTAGGACACCCAAAGTCAAGAGGTCAGGGACATGGATGGAGCCGAGGCGGAGAATCAGCTGCAGCGGTGTCCGGTGTCCAGTGTGGTGACCACCCAGGATCCACTGGCTCTCCCAGCTCTGGCGTGTGCCAGAGGAAGACCTCACTGCCTGGGACAAAAACAGAGCAGTGTGTTCTCTGAATAAGGACCCAGTTTCATTTTTCTTTTTCTCAACGGAGAGATCAGAAACTTTTTTATCTTTCTCCTCGATGAGAGGGACAGGCTAGGTGGTAGATGTTGTCTCTCTAGATGGGTATGGTGGTTTTAAAACATGACTACAAATTCTTAGAAGGTTTTCACTTTGAAATGGAGGCTGTCCTCTCCACTTAAATCTGCATGGGTTGGTGACTGCTTGGCCCCATGGAGTCTGCAGGAAGTGATGCTCTCTGATTTTCTGAGGCTGGGTCATAAAAGGCCATTGGCTTTCACCTTATTTACTGGGACCCTCATGCTTGGAGCCTTGAACTACCATGTAAGAAGTCATCCAGTTGGTGGTACTTTGTTATGGCAGCCCTAACAAACGAATACTTCTTCAATCTAATTTTGCTATTATCAGTGGTTTTTTGGTCTTTCTTTTCCAATATTTTATTATGAAAGATACCACCTATACAAAAAACACTCATGTACTCACCTCCCACATTTTACAATTACATTATGCTTGTTTAATTATATTGCTATCAATCTCTCCATCTTTCTATGAATCCACCCTTTTTTTTTTTCAAAGTAAATTGCAGTCACCATACATTCCATCAGTTAACACTTCAAACTTGTGTACCATGAACTAGAGTTCAATGTATGTTTTCTCTTTTTTAGATGAAATTGAAATATAGTGAAATGCACAGATCTTTTGTGTGTATTTCATGAGTTGTGGCAAACGTCTAAACCATGTAACCTAAACTTCTATCAAGGTAAAGATCATCACCAAACCCACAAAAGCTCTCTCATGTCACCTCCTAGTCAATGCCCATATTTGCTTTCCTAAGAAGATACTGCTGTCCCGATTTTTCTTAACATAGGTTAGTTTAGCCTATTCTGGAACCTCAGATATACAGAATCATATGACATGGATTCTCGTGTAAGGCTTCTTTCACTCAATATAATATTTTGATTGATTTTTATTTTAAGAAAGCTGTAAGAATTGGTCCAAGTGTTTTAGCAGCCTGTTAAGAAAAATAAGGAAGAACAAATAAATGAAACAATGAATATTAGTATGTGTTCCACACTGCTTGGTGCCAGGCAATGTGCTGGGTGCTGGGGATACAAGCATAAGGTGGAATAAAGCAGTCCTGTTCTCAAGAAGTTCCCAGGCATCATAGCCAGAAGGAAAAGAGTCAAAAGTACAATTCTGAGCAATAAAGAAGAGAGGGATGGAGCAAAGCAAGTAGAAGTTTCTCAGATTTGATTCCAGTAGTATTATTGTTTGATATTTTTCTTTAGGCCGATTCATTTTATTTTACTAAGCTATTTCTGAAGTCACAGTGCCCTTGTTAATTTTGTCAGGCAAATAATGTGTCCAGCTAAAAATTCTTCCTTTGATTCTCATGTAGCTAAGAGTGGTCAGGGAACTTAACTCAGGCCCATGAAATGTAGGTCTGTTCAGCAGAGTTCCCAGAAAGCTTTTTGCTTTCCTAATTGAAAAACTGATGTGGTAGTGGTGGTGTTAGACAGACTCAACTGGTACAGCCTTTTCTGTCTCAGCTCTCCCTTCTCCCTGCCTGGAATCAGGGTGCAATGCCTAGAGTACAGCAACCATTTTGAGGCCATGAGCATAAAAGCCTCCATGCCAACGAAGAAGCAGGAAGTTAGAAGGAGCCTGGATCTTTCACAATAGCCTTGGATAGCTGCACTAGCCTTGGGCTGCAGCTACCGAAAAATCTTGGTGATTTAAAAAAATTATTAAGTCACTGTTGGTTGAGTTTTCAGTTATTTGGAGCCAAATACACCCCAATTAATACATTTGAGTTTGATGGGCTGCTTTTTCCCCCCTACTTTAATTCAAGTAAATACACAGTTTTTCAAATTAAATTGCTTTGGGGTACCATGTGAAATTAACATATAAAAAAGAGGAAGGTGATACTTTTAGAAATTCTGACCTAGTAAGGTCATTATTTTACTTAGCATTTCAGAATTTATTAAGATTTTCCTCCATGACTCTTTTCTTTTTTCACATTTTGGCTGTTTGGGGTCTTCATTGCGGGGTGGGGGTTAGTTGCCCTGCGACATGTGGGATTTTACTTCCTCAACCAGGGATCAAACCTGTGTCCCCTGCATTGGAAGGCAGATTCTAAACCACTGGACCACTAAAGAAGTCTCTCTCCATGATTCTTTTATCTAATCTACACTGCAAGCAACTCCATGAGGGCTTGCCAGTTGTAAAGAATCTGCCTGCCAACGAGGGAGACACAGGAGACACAGGTTCGATCCCTGGGTCAGGAAGATCCCCTAGAGGAGGAAATGGCAACCCACTCCAGTATTCTTGCGTGGAAAATCCCATGGACAGAGAAGCCTGGCGGGCTACAGTCCGTGGGGTCGCAAAGAGTCAGACACAACTGAGCAGGCACATGCAACTCCATGAAGTAGACAAGACATATTGCTGTCCACCTGCTATAAATGACTGGATGGATGAAGCTGAGACGTGTTAATGATCTCATAGCTGGAGGGAAGGGAAGCCAGGAGAATCTTACAATGTTAACATCACAAATGTTGATTAAGTATGAGGCGACAGGCACTGTGGATACAATGGAGAATAAGCTAGATAAACGCAGTCTCTGCCCCTAGAGTAACAGGGAGAACAAACATTGAAGCAAACAATGGCAACTAGATATGAACAATGATATAAAGAAAATCTAGAGGTCTGAGAAAGCCTGAAAGAGAGTCTCTGTCTTAATTTGGTGCCCCCACCCCCAAGGCAGATCACAGCTCAGAGTTGTCTCACTGGGATGAGAAGCTGGAGTATTTATTTACCATCCCTTTTCCCTTGTTAGTTGAGAGCAGCATCAGCTCCCCAGCCTCTGGCTTGTCCCACGCATGGGAAAAAGCCCCTTAGGCAGGCATTTGGAAGAAACACTTGTACCAAATCTGTGTGCAGATGACCCCAGTGTGGGCGGAGGTACGCACACTGGCAATGACTGTCACAGGCACCTAATCTTTTTTGCCACTTAATGGTGCCACCTGACAATATGAGACAGTTAAGACAGGCTGACTTAATGCTATAAAATGCCTAAATAGCTTGACATTTGACTTGCTGGCTCATCACAACGCTAATCCAGATTGGACCAAAATCCAATGGTGAGGCTTCGATTCAAGGCAAGATCAAAACATACTCCTTTCCAGCAACCTCCTCAGGATCCCAGCCTCCCTGTGAGGGACCAGGGAACCAGCAGCCGGTTTCCAACTTCGCCTGGGCTTCCTGCGGTGCGTGCTTCTGTCCTCGCTGACACACGGAATGTTCTCCCCCAAATTATTTCTGAGTTCTCCTGGCAGCGGCTCTGCCTCCCCCGCCTCCCCTCCCCTCTCCCTTTGGCAGATCTGTGTTATAAAATAAGAGGCTCGGGATTATGTCTGTCTGACAACTGAAGAATGAGCAACGGAGCAGATGCAGAGTCTTACAAATCCCGTGAATTATACATGGCCATCTGCAGCCTCGAGCCGTCCAGGATTTCCACCCCACACCACGGCGTTCCATATGGAGTCATATGTTTTTAGTACTGGAGCCATGCTGTCAACGTCCAGCAATCCGTCATGTGGCACATGTGTGATGCAAGCGCCCAAATAAATGTTACCAGGCCCAGGAGTGCTGAGCCGAGAAGCGTGGTGGCTCTCACCGCCTTGTCTTCTCAGAAGGGCGGTTGCTTATACAGTTTTTCGAAATCTTAACAAAATATTAAATATATACTAAATCTCTTTTTTATCACTACGAAGGCAAACTTCCGTCTCTCCACCTCAAAAATGCCCTAAGAGAGGCCTGATTTTAAAATAAAATGTAAGAAGTCACTAGATTTAAGTTTCGCGCTGGCTGATTCGAACGCATTCGTTGGGGATGGAGTCATGGTCGCCACGGCCTTCTTTATGAGACCTGGGCTCCTTCCCCGTGGCCAGCATGAATTCACGTGACCCCACACTAGCTGAGCTGATTGGCTCAGGCTGGGGCTCCTAATGGCTGGGCCAATCAGATGCTGTCATTTAGAAACTGGGATTCAAGGCCACTATTCAGGCTGTAGTGGGAACTTAAAAAGAGGAAATTTGGTGCAGTGGATAAGCCTTGTTGAGCCATGTGCGTGAGGAGAGAGAAAATCTGGGCTAGGGATGGGGAAGGAGGAGAATGAATGAATGAATATGCTAATCTCTTTGCCAGTCCCTGGTTATTTTCCTTCTGTCCTGAGCTACCCTCTTGTCCCTGTGTCTAGATTTTCTTTGCACAAGGGCTGTTTCTTGGTTGAATATTTGTGGCGAGAGAGAAGGAACTCTGGGTCAATCAGCCAAAAAAAAGTGGTGTATCTGGATAGGATCTCTTTGCCTCCAAGCTGGGAGAAGCAAAGGATAGAAAGTATAGTGGTTAACACTTTGAAGGCACCCTGAAGGGAGGTCTGAAGAGAAGATACCTTTACTGGGCCTGAGTAACCTTTCTTTAGAAACACCATGGGAGTCCAAGGAATTGAGAAGGTGATCCACCTTTTTGCTGTTCTAGTAACAAGAACATTTGAGTCTTGTGCGGTTTTGCAAATACCAACTTTATATCCACAGGGTATGCCTTTGTCTGGCCTCCCTGACATTTTTTTTTTTGCCCTCTTCCGGTAACAGCACTCTGATTTTTTCCTTTGGGAGACTGTCCCTCTTCCAGTCAGTGCATGCGACTTCACTGGACTGAAGATCTCGTCTTGACCCAGGCTCAGCCCATTAGAATTACAGTAACAGTTTTAGGAAAGAACCTTTAGTTTAGTCTGGACCAATGAGAGTTGGCCTGAGACTTCTGCTGAGACTATTAGGAAAGAAATACTGTCTTTCTACAGGAGTCACAGAGCTGGTAAGCTGTAAGCTTGGAGATGGCCACTTTTGCCACTTTGGAGAGGAGAAAGTCAGTACAGAAGAAATGAGGGAGAAGAGATGGGAAGCAGGTGGAAACAGGAGTGAATGACAGCAGGAGAGGGAGAGATGGATAAAGTTCGGATGACACAGTGTAAAGTCTGGATCCAGCTCTGCCTGAAGTCCTTTCCAGTGGCACTTCTCATTTACGTAAGTCAATAAATCCCTTTATTTATGTAAGCCATTGAGTATTACAGTTCTGTCACTTGGGAACAATGGAGTCATGAGTAATGCAGCATCCTATACATCCTGAACCAGCCCTATTTCCCTGAAGCTAAAGAAAGGGGAGGCTTTGGGAATAACCAGAGGATAGAGGGTTCCCTGGAGAGACTAGTGAAGACAGTGGTTGGATCGATGGACAGAGAACCAGGTTGAGTCAATATGATGTGAGACTGAATCTTGAGGGTTCTCCCACATCATCAGGAAGCTGTTTCAGTAACCTTTGCCTCTTACCTGTGTGGATAAATGCCCTGAGGGTGTAAAAACAGGTTCTCGTGGCCCTGCAGAATCTCTGTTCCTATGACAGCAACAGCTGAGAAAACAGAGAAGGACTTTTGTAGGCATCTCAGGAATCAGGACCAGACTCAAAGGCCCCTAGCCTTTTGGTTGACATACACCTAGATATGAATTTCAGTCCCACCACTTGCAGCCCTCTTTCCTGGGCAAGCCCTTCACCCCTCTAAGCCTCAGCCCCCACATCTGTAGAATGGGGTGATGAGGGAACCCACCTTGTGGGGGCATGGTGAGGTATAAGAGAAACATAGTACCATCACCTTGGCTACACACATCTTTGAGGGGGCACTGGAGGTGATTATAAGTTGGAAAGAGATGAACAGTTTTTCTTTTTATTGTTGAGATTACTATTTGCTTTTGGCAAGTGATACTGGTTTTCCATTAATGGCAGTGATCTAAAGTTACTTTTTAAATAAGTTTATTGAAATAAATAGAGGACTAATCTGAAGGAAAACATTAGGTCAAAAAGTAGTACAAATGACACTTTCAAAATATGTGTGCTGTGTGTGCTGTGCTGAGTTGCTCAGTCACGTCTGACTGTTTGTGACCCCATGGACTGTAGCCCTCCAGACTCCTCTGTCCATGGGATTCTCCAGGCAAGAATACTGGAGTGGGTTGCCATGATCTCCTCCAGGGGCTCTCCCCAACCTAGGGATCAAACCAAGGTCTCCCACATTGCAGGCAGATTCTTTACCATCTGAGCCACCAGGGAAGCCCTTGTAGGGAAACTCAAATGACCAGTTTGAGGAACACTGAAATAATGTCTGATGCCTGTCACATAGTAGGTATTCACTAAAAGTGCATAGCTTGAGATGAGATAGCATCTGACCCTGACTGCAGGCAGCCAGGCCTTGACTAGATGGAAGGTACAAAGAGACAGAAGATACCAGAAGAATATGACCCTGTGGGGTGGTTGCTCCGATGCCTGATAAGGTGCCAGCTATACAGTAGGTAATTCAAAGTGGTTCTTAAAAGAAAGTATGAATCTCAAAGGAAATGATTCTGCGAGGAGTCAGCCCTAGGGAGAGCCCTGGCGCTTGCAGCAGTGAATTCTAATCCCCTCTCTGGGTCTGGAAAGTTTCCCACCTCAATGCCTGACCCCTCTTGACAGCTGTCATCACACCCAGTGTGTAGGAGGAAGAGGAAGCCCCAGGCAGAGTCCTGCAAGATGAGTGCTTTTAGCTGCTGCAGGAGGTCACAGGGACTGACTCAAGTCAGTTCATCTTCCTGCTGGAACCTGGGGACAGAGTCTCCCCTAGAGGGGGAAGTTGAAGGGGTCCCAAACTTAAGATGGTTTTTAGGAGGGCAGACAGGGAAAGTAAATGAATAAAGCTGTCAGATGTGAAACAATGATCCCTGGGAGTGGTTTCTCATCAGATAGGGCATGTTCCCCATCCAAGGTGACAAATTCACTGAGTTGCTTCAGATCACATGAAATCCTGTATGTAAATGTTTGGCATTGTGCCTGGTACCCTGATGTGCTGGGATCCGGTGCTCAAGAAATGGTAGCTATCCATGAGATGCTACCTCGCAATGGTCAGAATGGTCATCATTAAAAAAATATACAAATAACAAATGCTGGAGAGGGTATGGAAGAAAGAGAACCCTCCTACACTGTTGGTGGGAATGTAAATTTGTGCAGCCACTGTGGAAAACAGTAAAGAGTTCCTCAAAAAATTGAAAACAGAGTTGCCATATGATCCAGCAATCTCAATCCTGGGCATATACTCAGACAAAAATATAATTGAAAAAGATACATGCACCCCTATGTTCATAGCAGTGATATTTATAATACTCAAGATATGAGTAATGGATAAGAAATGTCCATGGACAGATCAATGGATAAAAAGATGTTTTATATATGTATACACACACACTGGGGTTCCCTGGTGGCTCAGTGGTAAAGAATCTGCTTGTCAATGCAGGAGACTTGGGTTCAATCCCTGGGTCAGGAAGACCCCCTAGAGAAGGAAATAGCAACCCACTCCAGTACTCTTGCATGGAAAATCCCATGGATGGAGGAGCCTGATGGGCTACAGTCCATGGGGTCACACAGAGTCGGACACAACTGAAGCGACTTAGCAGCAGCAGCAGCAGCCAGTATTTTTGCCTGGGAAATCCCATGGACAGAGGAGCCTGGCAGTCCATGGGGAAGCAGAGTCAGACACAACATAGAGACAAAAACGATAACACAACAACACACAATGGAATATTACCCAGCCATAAAAAAGAATGAGATGTCATTTGTAGCTATTAGGTTGGTGCAAATGTAATTGTGGTTTCAGACTGTGAATTTTAAATTATTATAACTTGGCTCAAATACATCTTTATTAATCAAAATAGGAACCATTACAATCCACAACACACTCTTGCCAATGAGAAATAAGTTTGTTTGTCCCTATAGCATAAAAATCCATGCTCTGGGATTTGACAAACTCTTGGAAAGCATTTTCTGCCTCTTGCTGGTTGTGGAAGTGCTTCCTCTGCAAAAAGTTGTCGAGATGCTTGAAGAAGTGGTAGTTGGTTGGCGAGAGGTCAGGTGAACATGGCAGATGAGGCAAAACTCCATAACCCAAGTCGTTCACCTTCTGAAGCACTGCCTGTGCGACGTGCAATAGCATGTTGTCGTGGAGAAGAATCGGGCCCGTTCTGTTGACCAATGTCAGCTGCAGGCGTTGCAGTTTTCGGTGCATCTCATCGATTTGCTGAGCATATTTCTCAGATTTCATGGTTTCTCCAGGATTCAGAAAGCTGTAGTGGATCAGAGCAGCAGCAGACCATCAAGCAGTGACCATGACCTTTTCTTGGTGCAAGCTTGGCTCTGGGAAGTGCTTTGGAGCTTCTTCTCAGTCCAACCAATGAGCTGGTCATTGCCAGCTGTTGTATAAAATCTGCTTTTTGTCGCACATCACAATCTGATTGAGAAATGGTTCCCTGTTGTTTTTGTACAACAAGAGAAGACGACACTTCAAAATGATGATATTTTTGATTCGCGGTCAGCCTATGAGGCACCCACTTTTCAAGCTTTTTCACCTTTCCAATTTGCTTTAAATGCTGAACAGTCATAGAATGGTCAAAGTTGAGTTCTTCGGCAGCTTCTTGTATAGTTGTAAGCTGATCAGCTTCGATGATCCTCTCAATTGTTTGTTGTCAACTTCCAGTGGCCGGCCACAGCACTCTTCATCTTCAAGGCTCTTATATCCTTTGCAAAATGTCTTGAACCACCACTGTACTGTACATTTGTTAGCAGTTTCTGGGCCAAATGCGTTGCTGATGTTGTGAATTGTCTCTGCTGCTTTATAATCCATTTTGAACTCAAATAAGAAAATAACTTGAATTTGCTTTTCATCTAACATCATTTTCCTAGTATAAAATAAATATAAAATAAATAGCAAGTAATGTCATTAGCAAAAAAAAAAAACATAAAGTGAGAAATGTGCATTAAGATGGTGTATAACATAACCACATTTATTTAAGAATGTATTCCAACATCAAATGGCAAAGTTCAATAATGCAAAACCGCAATTACTTATGCACCAACCTAATACATGGGTGGACCTAGAGATGATTATACTAAGCAAAGTAAGTCAGACAGAGAAAGACAAATATCATATGATATCACTTCTATGTGGAATTTAAAATGACACAAACTTCTCTATGAACCAGAAACATAGAGAACAGACTTGTGTTGCCATATATATAGCTAAGTTGCTTTGCTGTACACCATAAACTAACATAACATTGTAAATCATCTGTTCAGTTCAGTTCAGTTCAGTCACTCAGTCATGTCCAACTCTGCGACCCCATGGACTGCAGCACGCCAGGCTTCCCTGTCCATCACCAACTCCTGGACCTTGCTCAAACTCATGTCCATCGAGTCGGTGATGCCATCCAACCATCTCATCCTCTGTCATCCCCTTCTCCCGTCTTCAATCTTTCCCAGCATCAGGGTCTTTTCAAATGAATTGGTTCTTCACATCAGGGGGCCAAAGAATTGGAGTTTCAGCTTCAGCATCAGTCCTTCCAATGAATATTCCAATGAATATTTCCTTTAGGATGGACTGGTTTGCTCTCCTCAAAGTCCAAGGGACTCTCAAGAGTTTTCTCCAACACCACAATTCAAAAGCATCAATTCTTCAGTGCTCACCTTTATGATCCAACTCACGTCCATACATGACTGCTGGAAAAACCATAGCTTTGACTAGATGGACCTTTTTGGGCAAAGTAATGTCTCTGCTTTTTAATGTGCTGTCTAGGTTGGTCATAGCTTTTCTTCCAAGGAGCAAGTGTCTTTTAATTTCATGGCTGCAGTCACCATCTGCAGTGATTTTGGAGCCCAAGAAAAGAAAGTCTGTCACTGTTTCCATTGCTTTCCCATATATTTTCCATGAAGTAATGGAATCAGATGCCATGATCTTAGTTTTCTGAATGTTGAGTTTCAAGCCAGCTTTTCACTCTCCTCTTTCACTTTCATCAAGAGGCTCTTTAGTTCTTCCTCACTTTCTGCCATAAAGGTGGTGTCGTCTGCGTATCTGAGGTTATTGATATTTCTCCTGGCAATCTTGATTCCAGCTTGTGCTTCATCTAGCCTGGCATTTCACGTGATGTACTCTGCATATAAGTTAAACAAGCAGGGGACAACATACAGCCTTGATATACTCCTTTCCCAATTTGGAACCAGTCTGTTGTTCCATGTCTGGTTCTAACTGTTGCTTCCTGATCTGCATACAGATTTCTCAGGAGACAGGTAAGGTGTTCTGGTATTCCCATCTCTTGAAGAATTTTCCACAGTTTGTGGTGATCCACACAGTCAAAGGCTTTGGTGTAGTCAATAAAGCAGAAGTAGATGTTTTTCTGGAACTCTCTTGCTTTTTCAGTGATCCAACAGGTGTTGGCAATTAGATCTCTGGTTACTCTGCCTTTTCTAAATCCAGCTTGAACATCTAGAAGTTCACAGTTCACATACTATTGAAGCCTGGCTTGGAGAATTTTGAGCATTACTTTGGTAGCGTGTGAAATGAGTGCAATTGTGTGGTAGTTTGAACATTCTTTGGCATTGCCTAATCATCTGTACTTCAATTAAAAGAGAAATAAATGGTAGCCATGATTACTGTTGCTTATTCATCAGTCTAAAGGGGAGATACAGAACCAAAGACAGCCCTGTTCTAAGAAAATCTAATGCCCTGTTGATTTCCTGACTCTAGCCCACAAAGGAAGCTGGGGAAAAGTGGAAGGAGAGGCCATCAAAAGTGCTGAAAGTCAGTTCTTCAAGAGTTATGAGGTCAGGGTGAGGAAGGGTAGGACAGAGACCACAGTAAACTCTAAGGATTGGTCCACTCAACACATACCCTAAACTCCTTTTTGTTGCCTTTCTACTATGTAGAGGCTGAAAAACTAAAAAAGAAAATCTTCCACCTTCCCAGATGCCTCTGCAGTTGACAGTGGTCATAAGATAGAGTTCTGGCTGATGACATAATCAGAAATCTGCTGTGGATTTCTGTGAAAGGCTTTGCCACCTACCCTCTTCCTGGAATACAGATGTGATTGATGACTTGAAGAGCTACAGCAGCCACTTTGCAGTCATGAGAGAATGGGGGGAAAAAAATCTGACCTAATGCTCTTGAGTCACTTAACTAACTTCTTAGCTCTAGACCTCTGGCTATAAACAATGATTTAAAAATTGTATTTCATGTTACCAGTGTTTGGGTCATCTGTTACTTGCTATCATGTGTAATCTGAACAGATAAAAGGACTGTTTGATTTTTTCATCAGTGTATCAGCAATATTTTGATAAACATTAAAATGAAAAATAGGTAACTAGAATATTTAGAATTGGTTACCTATTTGTAACCAGTGTGCAGGGATTTCTTGGCACACAAATGGTCTCCATCATTTTTGTTCAAGGCCCAGTTCCCTTTCTAGTCCCATAACTCCTGGGCCAAGTCCCCCCAGTCTTCAAACACCTCTTTGGCAGTTAGGGGAGAATATTGAAGATGCAGTAGTCTCTTTGATAATTCCCATTGCACTTTTGCACTTTGCATCTTGACATTTATAGATTTTTACCTAATGCTGTAAATTAAGATAATTGTGTGCTGCTGCTGCTGCTGCTAAGTTGCTTCAGTCATGTCTGACTCTGTGCTGACATGACTGCACATAGACGGCCTCCTACCAGGCTCCTCTGTCCCTGGGATTCTCCAGGCAAGAACACTGGAGTGGGTTGCCATTTCCTTCTCCAATGCATGAAAGTGAAAAGTGAAAGTGAAGTCGCTCAGTCGTGTCCGACTCTTAGCGACCTTATGAACTGCAGCCTACCAGGCTCCTCCATCCATGCGATTTTCCAGGCAATTGTGCTGAGGTCCAATTAATTCAGTTAACTTTCCAGAACAAATACAAGCCAAAGCTTGATAACAGGGTGGAAGCCTGAGCTCCTTTCTATTGCTTACCCCCTTCTTTCTGATAAAGCTACTACATGAAGGTCTCAAGAATACTTTCTTGAATTTTCCTCTGCTCTATCTCTATTTCATTAAATAGAGGTGAAACCAAATACTCAAGAATCATCTTTGACAACTCCCTTGTCTACCCTATCCTCAAGCCCTACCTATTAATATTTTGGGCTTCCCTGTAGCTCCATTAGTAATGAATCCGCTTGCAATGAGGAAGACCTGGGTTCGATCCCCGGGTTGGAAAGATCCCCTGAAGGAGGGAAAGCCTATCCACTCCAGTATTCTGGCCTAGAGAATTCCATGGACTGTATAGTCCATAGGGTGGCAAAGAGATGGACACAACTGAGCGACTTCACTTCTACTCTACTTATTAATATTTTCCTTGAAATCTCTCAAGGCCATCTACTTTCATCTCCCCTGCTACCACCCTCATCTAAGATGTCATGAATAAGTTGATGCTATCCTCTATTCAAAACCCAGGAGCTCCTTCTCACTCAACATAGAGGCCAGCAGCCTACCAGGCCTCATGTGACCTGATCCCATGTGACCTCCGCAGCCACTCTCCTCCACTCTTTCCCTCACTCTCCCCATTTCAGCCACGTATGTGCAAGGCCCCCTCCTACCCTAGGACTTTTCCTTGGAATACTCTTCTACATACCCATCCTCACACGTTTTCTTTCTTTCCCAGTCCTCCCAACTCCTACTCATCCTTTGGCACTAACTCAATCCTTCCCTCCAGGAAGTCCCCCTGGATTCCCATTGTTATATAATGAGAGCTCCCTAAGGGCAGGATCCAACATTCCCTATTGTAGTCCCAGCATTTCAATAGTTCTTGACACATAGCAGGTGCTCAATAGATGTTTGTTGAATGAATAAATTAATATTGGTTATTTTATTACAAACTTATAAGTACAAGGGACAATGAAGGCTTTAAGCACAGCTGTGTTTGGAGTGAGAGACTACTCTCCAAGGCAGCCCAAACATACTCTGTTAGGAATGTCTTGGGTTCAAGTAACTAAATTTAGCAAAGGAAGCCAAAAATTAAGAGTTGGAAAATTATACTCCACAGGGCAAATTTGTGGCCCCAGTGAGTTTTTGAAAATTAAGTTTTTTTGGAACAGAGTCACATCCATTTGTTAACATACTGTCTATGGCTGACTTCATAATTCAATAGAGTTGAATGATCATCAACAGAGACAATATGGCCTGCAAATTAAAATATTATGTGGTCCTTTACAGACAACATTTGCCAAACCTTGGCTAAAAGAGCAAGGGGTGATTTCTCATGTAACACAAAATCTGGAAGAGGAGGCTTTCAGGGTTGGTTTGGTGACAGAAATACTCAGGGCACTGCGTTAGTGTCTCTGTTATTCTCTCAGTCTTACCCTCATGGTCACAGTATGGCTGCCACAACTCCAAGCATCACATCTTCACACAATTGCATTAGAGGAGGAAATAACTGAGAGTTTAGGATGGAGAAATTCCCCTATAACATGCTTTCCTCTTTTTAGGGAAGAAACTGTCTCAGAATCCCCAAGAAGTTGTCCTGAGCAAGGAAGAAAAGAGGGGTAAACTGTCAGTGGGTAACCACAATGTCTACTATAATTTTCCCTCCCACAATTATTTCTCTTACATGTGACCAACTGGCATTCAGATCAAGTGTGGCAACATGGTAAACTGAGGCACCTTTCTTTTCCTTAGAAGCACCAAAAATCCCATCCTGTATTAGTACATTATATCTGTCAGTTGTTGAATGCTTATTCTGTGTCTGACATCACGTCAAGCACTTGATCGTCCCTTATTCCAACCCCATGAGGAAGGTATAATTATTACCATTTCACAGGGGAGGCTACTGAGGCACAGAAAGGTCAATTCATTGGTTTGAGATCACCCAGCTCATGGTACATAGCAGAGGCAAGATTTGGCAGAGTCAAGATTCAAACCAGCATTGTGACTCCAGAACAGCCCACCGCGACCACTCCACATGGCCAGAGCCAGTCCCCGGAATCCAGGGAGGGAGTTCTTTTGATAGTAAGCCAGGAGAGGGCACATCCCACTTTGACCACTTTTGCTTGTCAGGAGGCAATAGACTGAGGTATTATCCACTTTGGGGCAACCAAACAGCCAACAGAAAAATGACCCATAAACTCAATACAGAGCACAGGCGTCCTCTGTGGATTCTGCCCCACTTTACATCTTTCCCTTAATTAATTAATAAAGCCCCAAGCTTCTCTCCACCTCACTGCTTCCCGCCTTCCCCATCTCCGCCAAGATGCTGTCTTTCCTGCCTGCAGCCCAGTCCCACACTGTTCTCTGGCCTCTGCAGTTGCTCCTCCCTGGAGACAGCTGAAGATGGAGACTGGACAGGAGGTGTCGGCTAGATTTGTTCAGCCCTTGAAATGAAGGCTCTGTCTCACTGAATCTCAGTTTTGTGAAGTCTTTATGCCAAAGCCGATTTCAGCTTTGGTCTCTGCCCAAAGGGCAGAGGTTCCAAAGAGAAGAACAGAAGAACAGGGTCAAGTTCAAAGATGGGGTTCTGAGCTCTAGCTAAGGGCACATTCTCTCCAGCTTTCTATCTGGGGAAATACCATCCATGAACAGACTAATTCCGGGCTTACAATGCGTGGAAGAGAGCTGAGGCCCTACATTCAGACAGACCAGTCCCAGCCCACGAATTCCTGGCCAAGGCATCTGAATCTCTGTGCTTCAATTTCCTCTTCTACAAAACAGAAATAATCGCAGAAGCTGGATGTTTGGGAGTTAGGTGACAAGATACGGAAATCACTCAGAACAGAGCGTGGTACAAAGTACTGGGGTTACTGTCACTGGAATCATTATGACTGTTTTATGACTCTCCAGGACACTTAGCAGACTGCCCTTGGAGAAGCAGCAAACAATAGGGGCTAAGAATACAGGCTCTGAATCCAGTCTCTGTGGTTTTAAATCCTATCTCTACCATTTGTCAGCTGTGTGACCTTGGGCAAGTCACTCTACCTCTCTGTGTCTTAGCTGGTCCATCTTGAAAATGGTAATGATAATAGTACCCACTTCACAAGGTTGTTGTAAGGATTAAATAAGACAAGTAAAAGAACAGCACCTGCGCAGAGCTAGTACTCAACGAATGTAAACTATTATTATTTTCTGTCACTCAGTGACTTTTCAGTATAGGAAAAATCATTCTTTCAATCAGTGGTGAGCTAGTAAGAACCAGCTCTCCTTTACATAGAACGTATCTGTGTATGTAAGGTTTTTATATTTGCTTGTTTTGGGTTTTTTTGGTCACACTGAGCAGCATGCTGAACTTCCCAAACCAGGGATCGAACCCATGCCTCCTGCCCTGGAAGTGTAGAGTCTTAACCACTAGACAACCAGGGAAATCCTATACATAAGCTCTTTTATCATGAATTTTTACTAATATAAAAAAGTACAGAAAAAAAATCTACTAATATTTATAATAAATACTAAATCCTGTAATAAATAATAAATAGGAAAATTTCATTGATTTTTGCCAAATTATATCCATCAGCCATCTGAGATTGCTGGTCAATGACAAATGAAGTCGCATCTCAACCCTGAGTGTAGTTCTGAGGTCAATGCTGCTTGATTTCTCATTTACATTCATGAGTAAGGTGAATGTGAAACAATGAAGATGTAAGTTAGAACTTCACTCGCCTGTGAACAATGTGAGCAACTTCTTTGCTCAACTGAATAATAGTTCTTGAACCCTGGGAGAATATTTCTCCCAATATTTAGGGTTATTCACAAAGAAATGGGTACAACCCAACACACTTTAAAGTTTAATCTGTATTAACACTTTGTTCAGGACTTCCCTGGTGGCTCAGATGGTAAAGCGTCTAAAATGCAGGAGACCTGGGTTCCATCCTTGGGTCGGGAAGAATCCCCGGAGAAGGAAATGGCAACCCACTTCAGCACTCTTGCCTAGAAAATCCCACGGGCGGAGGAGCCTGGTGTCCATGGGGTCGCAAAGAGTCGGATATGACTGAGCAACTTCACTTTCACAACACTTTGTTCATCTCTTTATTAGGGAGAGATAATCAACCACACAAAGCCCTAAGTTGTAGCAACTGCCAGTTTCCATGGTGTAAATATTCCCACCATGGCCTAACTTATGCTACCACTGCAAAGCCACTGAATGTGGACTTGGGAAGAGAGGTGCAGCAAAACACCATTACACAGCAGTTCTACCACACAGGTACAATAGACCAAATGAGCATAGATAATAGCAAAATGTATAAAATAATTAGGAAATGATGAGTACTGCATATTTATTACCTGTTTTTAATTTAATCTATTCAACTGTGAGATTATATAATGTAATTTAAAATAATTGCTGTGTTTAACTACCAGCATGCAGAATTCCTGAAAATTTTATGATCAGCTTTCATGAGCCAGTATGCTCGATCTGCAGTATCTCATTGATTTTGATACCTAAGTTTCCAGAGGAAGTCTCAAGAAAGATGAAACGAGGAAATGCATTAAATAATTAGTGGGTATGAGTGGATTTTTTGGCTTGTTTAGCATAAAGAAAAGAATTTCATAAATGAGGTATTTCCCTACTATGTTAGTGTTTTTCAAAGGTGGCCACAAAAATGTCACCTAGTGCCAAATGCTCATCTAGAATCTGGTCACTCCTCTATCAAGAGGTGGAGTCAGGGGACTTCCCTGGTGGTTAAGAATCTGCCTGCCAATGCAGGGGACACAGGTTAAATCCCTGGTCCTGGAAGATTCCACATGCCATGCGGCAACTAAGCCCGTGCTCACAAATACTGAGCCCACGCTCTAGAGCCTGCGCATCGCAACTGCTGAAGCCCGAGTGCCTAGAGCTGGTGCTTTGCAACGAGAGAAGCCACTACAATGAGAAGCCTGTGCACCACAACTAGAGAACAGCTCCCGCCCGCCAAACCAGAGAAAGCCAACATGCAGCAACGAAGACCCAGCACAGCCAAAAATAATAAAATAAATTAAAAATAAATAAAGCCAACCTTATTAAAAAACAAAAAAGAGGTGGAATCAGAGACTTCCTTGGTGGTCCAGTGATTAAGACTCTGCACTTCTACTGCAGGGGGCTTAGGCTCCATCCCTGGTCAGGGAACTAAGATCACACCTGCCGAGTTGGTGCAGTCAAAAAATAAAAATAAATTAAAATAAATTTTTTTAAAAAGGGTGGAGTCAATGTCCCATCTCCTGCCCTGACCCCTTGAACTTTGATGAGCTTGTGATTGCCTGGATCAAGGCAGAATAGTGGGAATGGCTTCCACTAATATGTTATTTTCAAGACTAGGTCACAAAAGATGGTACAGCCTCTTCCTCGTGAGCTGAAAAACTCACCCTTGAGCCTTCAAGCCACCATGCTGTAAGGAAGATCCAACCAACCTGGGCAGAGAAACCATAAGGAGAATTCCTGGGACTCCACGATGAGAGATGCTTAGCCAGCATTCAGCTGCCTTTAGTTCTACTTGACTCAACTGCACCAGAGGCTCTGAGCCCAAACAATACAGCTGAGACCTTCCCAGGGCCTTGGAGCTACTAAAAGTCTATGCAGCTTTGAGGAGGATGTCAGAGGGAGTTAAGAAATATGTTATTAGAAACTGGAAGAAAGGGAAACCTTATGTGCTGGCAGGAAGTCTGTCATCTGCAGAGATGTGGAAACTAAGAAACATGTAATGAACTCAGTGATAGAGAAGGATATTGAGAGCATCATCTGGCTTTTTCTTGCCACCTATGATAAAATGAAAAAGGAGAGAGATGACTAAAGAACAAACTATTACATAGAAAGGAGCCAGGACCTGCTGGGCTCACAAACAAAACTGTTTCTCATTCCCAGCCTCTCCGGATGGCAAAAAATTATCCAACTGAGAAAAGACCTGAAGCTTTTATTACCTGATTTCAAGACTTACTATAAAGCTACAGGAATCAAGACAGTGTGGTATTGGTGAAAGGACAGACACATAGATCAATGGAACAGAATAGCGAGCCCAGAAATAGACGCACTCATACATGGTCAATTGATTTTC
This sequence comes from Bos mutus, assembly GCF_027580195.1. Taxonomy (NCBI): domain Eukaryota; kingdom Metazoa; phylum Chordata; class Mammalia; order Artiodactyla; family Bovidae; genus Bos; species Bos mutus. The sequence continues at coordinate 17,853,763 of NC_091633.1, forward strand.
AACCAAGGTGCAAAGGCAATTCAATAGAGAAAGGATAGCCTTTTCAACAAATAGCGCTAGAACAAGTGGACATCTGTATGCAAAAAAAGAGAGAAGAGAAACGGAGAGAGCCTCAGCCCATATCTAACTACCTGTACAAAAATCAACTTGAAATGGATCATAGACTGAAATATAAAACCTAAAACAATAAAACTTCTAGGAGATGACACAAGAAAATTTTTGTGACTTGAGTGAAGCAAAGATTTCTTATACAGGACACAAAAACACAAATTGTGAAGAAAAACCTGGTAAGTGGGACTTAGTCAAAACTTAAAACTTCCAACTCTTTCAAAGACACCATTTGGAAAATGGGGCTTCCTAGGTGGCACAGTGGTAAAGAATCCACCTACCAATACAGAAAACACAAGAAATGCAGGTTTGATCCCTGGGTCGGGAAGATCCCCTGGAGAAGGAAATGGCAACCCTCGCCAGTTCTTGCCTGGAAAATTCCATTAACTGTCCCCTGGCAGGTTACAGTCCATAGAGTCGCAAAGAGTCGGACATGACTGAGCACACACAGCAGCAGCGCATTAGGAAAATAAAAAGCCAAGAAGCTACTACATACAGGGAGAAAATATTTGCAGAACACCAGTCTTAAGAAGGACTGGTATCTAGGAGAAGTAGATATTTACAAAAAAATACTCAAAAGTCTATCTTAAAAATAAATTAAATTTTATTATAAAACAAACACCGATTTAGAATGGGCAAGACTATCTGTTCCTCACTGAATTGTCTTTGCCCCTTTGTAAAACACCAGTAGTCCATTATATATGTGGGTCTATTTCTAGACTCTATTTGGTTTTCATTGATCTATTTTGCTTATCTTTGTAGCAATACCACACTGTTCTGAAAACTGTTTTGTTGTTTTAGTCACTAAGTTCGGAGAAGGCAGTGGCAACCCACTCCAGTACTCTTGCCTGGAAAATCCCATGGACAGAGGAGCCTGGTAGGCTGCAGTCCACGGGGTCACTAAGAGTTGGACACGACTGAGAGACTTCACTTTCAGTTTTCACTTTCCTGCATTGGAGAAGGAAATGGCAACCCGCTCCAGTGTTCTTGCCTGGAGAATCCCAGGGACGGGGGAGCCTGGTGGGCTGCCGCCTCTGGGGTCGCACAGAGTCGGACACGACTGAAGCGACTTAGCATCAGCAGCAGCAGTCACTAAGTTGTGTTTGGCTCTTTTTCAACTCCATGGACTGTAGCCCACCAGCCTCCTCTGTCCATGAGATTTTCCATGCAAGAACACTGGAGTGAGTTGCCATTTCCTTCTTCAGGGGTTCTTTCGACCAGGGAATCAAACGCTTGGCTCTTGCTGCATCTCCTGCATTGTAGGCAGATTCTTTACCACTGAGTCACTGGAGAAGCCCCTTGAAAACTATAATTTTATAATAACTCTCAAAATCAGGTAGTGTTAGTTCTCCCACTTTGTTATTATTTTTCAATGTTGTTTTGGCTTATCCAGGTCCTTTGCATTTCCATATGAATTTTAGAATCAGCTTGTCAATTTTTGCAAAAAGTCTGCTGGAATTTTGATCTGGATTGCATTAAATCTATAATTTCAATTTGAAAAAAACTGATATCTCAACAATATTGAACCATCTGACCCATGAATAAGTTCTCTCTCTCCATTTATCTAGATTTTCTTTAATTTCTCTCAGTAGTGTATTGAGGTTTCCAGTCTACAACTCTTATACATCTTTTGCCAGATTTATCCCTAAATATTTATTATTTTTAATGCTATTATAAATGGAATTTTTAAAAGTCCAATTTCTAATTGTTCATTTCCTGCATATAGAAATGCAATTGATCTTTATATAATCACCTTGTATTTTTCAAACTTTCTAAACTCATTTACTAGTTCTAGTAGCTTTTTTTGAGATTCCATCAGATTTTTCTACACAGATGATCATGTTATCTGTAAATTTTAATTTTTATTTCCCAGTATAATGTTCTCTATTTCTTTTCCTTGTCTTATCAAAATGGCTATAACCTCCAGTACAATGCTGAACAGAAAGCGTGAGAACAGACATTCTATACCTTGCCCCACATAAACATTAACTCAAAATGGTTCACAGACCTAAATATAAAACTAAAAAAACTTCCTGAAAAATAAGAAAATTTTGTAAGCTTTGGATTAAGCAAATATTACTTAGAGATAATACCAAAAGCATAAGCCATTTTAAAAAGTGGTAAATGGCACTTCATCAAAATTCAAAACTTCTACTCTTTGAATAATACTGTTAGAAGAATGAAAACACAAGCTACAGACTGGGAGAAAATATTTGCAAGTCATATATCTGATAAACAGTTTGTATTTGCAATATATAAAGAACTCTCAAAACTAAATAATAAGAAAATTAACAAATCAATTTTTAAATAGGCAAAAGATATGAACATACATTTCACCAAAAGAGATAAACAGATGGAAAATAAGCATGTGAGCAGATACTCAGCATCACTAGTTGTTATGAAAATGCAAATTAAAACCAAAGTGAGGCCCCACTATATACCTATTAGAATGACTAAATGAAAAAGACTGACTGTACTGGATTGAACAGTGCTCCTCAAAAATTCATGTCCACTGAAACCTCAGAACATGACCTTATTTGGGAAGAAAGAAAGAGAGGAAGAGAGAAAGGAAAGGAAAAGAAAGAAAACAGAGAGCAGACCTCAGATCAAACCCAAGTGGGACTATAAGTTCCTTTGGTTCAGTTCAGTTCAGTTCAGTCGTGTCCAATTCTTTGCAACTCCAAGGACTGCAGCACATGAACAGGCCAGGCCTCCCTGTCCATCACCAACTCCTGGAGCTTGCTCAAAATCATGTCCATTGAGTCGGTGATGCCATCCAACCATCTCATCCTCTGTTGTCACCTTCTCATGCCTTCAATCTTTCCCAGCATCAAGGTCTTTTAATGAGTCAGTTCTTCGCATCAGGTGGCCAAAGTATTGGAGCTTCAGCTTCAGCATCAGTCCTTCCAATGAATATTCAGGACTGATTTCCTTTAGGATTGACTGGTTTGATCTCCTTGCAGTCCAAGGGACTCTCTGGAGTCTTCTTCAACACCACAGTTCAAAAGCATCAATCTTTCAGCACTCAGCTTTCTTTATGGTGCAACTCTCACATCCATACATGACTACTGGAAAAACCGTAGCTTTGACTATACAGACCTTTGTTGGCAAAGAAATGTCTCCACTTTGTAATACCCTGTCTAGGTTTGTCATTGCTTTTTTTTAAAAAAATTTTTATTTTAATTGGAGGCTAATTACTTTATAATATTGTAGTGGTTTTTTGCCATACATTGACATGAATCAGCCATGGGTATACATGTATTCCCCATCCTGAACCCCCTCCCACTTCCCTCCCCATCCCATCCCTCAGGGTCATCCCAGTGCACCAACCCTGAGCACCCTGTTTCATGCATGGAACCTGAACTGGCGATCTATTTCACGTATGGTAATATACATGTTTCAATGCTATTCTCTCAAATCATCCCACCCTTGCCTTCTCCCACAGAGTCCAAAAGTCTGTTCTTTACATCTGTGTTTCTTTTGCTGTCTCGCATATAGGGTCATCGTTACCAACTTTCTAAATTCCATATATATGCATTAATATACTGTATTGGTGTTTTTCTTTCTGACTTACTTCATTCTATATAAGAGGCTCCAGTTTCATCCACCTCATTAGAACTGATTCAAATGCATTCTTTTTAATAGCTGAGTAATATTCCACTGTGTATATTCCATTGTGTCCATTTATCTACCAATGGACATCTAGGTTGCTTCCATGTCCTAGCTATTATAAACAGTGCTGCGATGAATATTGGGGTACACGTACCTCTTTCAATTCTGGTTTCCTCGGTGTGTATGCCCAGCAGTGGGATTAGTGGGTCGTATGGCAGTTCTATTTTCAGTTTTTTAAGGCATCTCCATACTGTTCTCCAAAGTGGCTGTACTAGTTTGCATTCCCACCAACAGTGTAAGAGGGTTCCCTTTTCTCCACACCCTCTCCAGCATTTATTGTTTGTAGACTTTTTGATAGCAGCCATTCTGACCGACGTGAGATAGTACCTCACTGTGGTTTTGATTTGCATTTCTCTGATAATGAGTGATGTTGAGCATCTTTTCATGTGTTTGTTAGCCATCTGTATGTCTTCTTTGGAGAAATGTCCGTTTAGTTCTTTGGTCCATTTTTTGATCAGGTTGTTTATTTTTCTGGAATTGAGCTACATGAGCTGCTTGTATATTTTTGAGATTAATTCTTTGTCAGTTGCTTCGTTTGTTATTATTTTCTCCCATTCTGAAGGCTGTCTTTAAACTTTGCTTATAGTTTCCTTCATTGTGCAAAAGCTTTAAAGTTTAATTAGGTCCCATTTGTTTATTTTTGCTTTTATTTCCATTACTCTGGGAGGTGGGTCATAGAGATCCTGTTGTGATTTATGTCAAAGAGTGTTTTGCCTATGTTTTCCTCTAGGAGTTTTATAGTTTCTGGTCTTACATTTAGATCTTTGATCCATTTCAAATTTATTTTTGTGTATGGTGTTAGAACATGTTCTAGTTTCATTCTTTTACACGTGGTTGACCAGTTTTCCCAGCACCATTTGTTAAAGAGATTGTCTTTTCTCCATTGTATATTCTTGCCTCCTTTGTCAAAGATAAGGTGTCCATAGGTGCGTGGAATTATCTCTGGGCTTTCTATTTTGTTCCATTGATCTATATTTCTGTCTTTGTGCCAGTACCATACTGTCTTGATGACTGTATCTTTGTAGTATAGTCTGAAGTCAAGCAGGTTGATTCCTCCAGTTCCATTCTTCTTTCTCAAGATTGCTTTGGCTATTTGAGGATTTTTGTATTTTCATAAAAATTGTGAAATTATTTGTTTTAGGTCTCTGAAAAATACCATTGGTAGCTTGATAGGGATTGCATTGAATCTATACATTGTTTTGGGTAGTATACTCATTTTCACTATATTGATTCTTCCAATCCATGAACATGGTATATTTCTTCATCTATTTGTGCCAGCTTTGATTTCTTTCATCAGTGTTTTATAGTTTTCTATGTATAGGTCTTTTTTTTTCTTTAGGTATGTTTATTCCTAAGTATTTTATTCTTTTCAATGCAATGGTGAATGGAATTGTTTCCTTAATTTCTGTTTTCTCATTGTTAGTGTATAGGAATGCAAGGGATTTCTGTGTGTTAATTTTATATCCTATAACTTTACTATATTCATTGATTAGCTCTAGTAATTTTCTGGTGGTGTCTTTAGGGTTTTCTATGTAGAGGATCATGTCATCTGCAAACAGTGAGAGTTTTACTTCTTCTTTTCCAATATGGATTCCTTTTATTTCTCTTTCTTCTCTGATTGCTGTGGCTAAAACTTCCAAAACTATGTTGAATAGTAGTGGTGAGAGGGGGCACCCTTGTCTTGTTTCTGACTTTAGGGGAAATGCTTTCAATTTTTCACCACTGAGGATAATGTTTGCTGTGGGTTTACCATGTATGTCTTTTATTACATTGAGGTATGTTCCTTCTGTGCCTGCTTTCTGGAAGGTTTTAACCATAAATGGATGTTGAATTTTGTCACAGGCTTTCTCTACATCTATTGAGATAATCATATGGTCTTTATCTTTCAATTTGTTAATGTGGTGTATCACATTGATTGATTTGTGACTATTAAAGAATCCTTGCATCCCTGGGATAAAGCCCACTTGGTCATGATGTATGATCTTTTTAATATGTTCTTGGATTCTGTTTGCTAGAATTTTGTTAAGATTTTTGCGTCTATGTTCATCAGTGATATTGGCCTGTAGTTTTCTTTTTTTGTGGCATCTTTGTCTGGTTTTGGCATTAGGGTGATGGTGGCCTCATAGAATGAGTTTGGCAGTTTCTCTTCCTCTACAATTTTCTGGAAGAGTTTGAGTAGGATATTGTCATTGCTTTTCTTCCAAGGAGCAAGTGTTTTTTAATTTTGTGGCTGCAGTCACCATCTGCAGGGATTTTGAAGCCCAAGAAAATAAAGTCTTTCACTGTTTCCATTGTTTCCCCATCTATTTGCCATGAAGTGATGGGATGGATGCCATGATCTTAGTTTTATGAATGTTGAGCTTTAAGCAGCTTTCATCAAGAGGCTCTTTAGTTCCTCTTCACTTTCTACCATAATGGTGGCATCATCTGCATATCTGAGGTTATTGATATTTCTCCCGGCAATCTTGATTCCAGCTTGTGCTTCATCCAGCCTGGCATTCTGCATGATGTACTCTGCATATAAGTTAAATAAACAGGGTGACAATACACAGCCTTGATGTACTCCTTTCCCAATTTGGAACCCATCCATTGTTCCATGTCTGCTTCTAACTGTTGGTTCTTGACTTGCATACAGATTTTGCAGGAGGCAAGTAAGGTGGTCTGGTATTCCCATCTCTTAAAGAATTTTCCACAGTTTGCTGTGATCTCGTAAGACAGCAGAAAGGTATAAGGCAGTGCCTTATAGGGGCTTTCATGCAGACAAAAGCCCCTCTAAGGAGCTACAGGCCATGCCTCACAGATGCTGTCATTTGTCCAATAGGTTTCTGAGAATTTTAAGGCTTCTATAGTAGCATCAATGGGAGTTCAAGGTAGAAAAGGGTTTATTTAGAAGAGATTTGTTGTTTGGTTTCTCCTTAATGGCACAAAACTCAGTAAGAGTCATAGAAAACCCAAAAAGTTTTTTTTTTTTTAATAAATTGTGCTGGTGGAAGCAGTGTGAGCTAAGACTAAAAGGAACAGAGACAGTGCAAAATGAAATGGAGCTTTTGAGTCCCTAGACTTCTGTAGGTAGGAAGCAAGCTGAGAAAATCACTCAGCTGTATTTTATGGGGGGAAAGGACACACAGAATCATATCCAGGGAGCAATACTGGGTCCTAATCATGAAATTGACAAAATTTACCATCATTTGCCCAGCTGGATTCAGAATATCTGTGGACCAATGATTGCTTTATATCCCCGACTGTTTCTCTCTTTGAATGGGAGAATTTCTATCAATTATCCTTTGCCCGCACTCCCACTGGATGTTGGATATGGGAGGCAGACAACTTGCTCTTTAGTTCACAGGTCTTCAAGTCAAGAGGAAAGGTCTTCAAGGAGCTCTATCCACATCATTGTATCCAAGGAGCCTCATCTGTACCTGGACCTGGGTCATGGTGTTGAGCCTGATCCTGTAATGGCATAAAACTTTGGGAGGTCTTGGAAGGGTAAATCTTGCATGCAGGAGGGAAACAAATTGCTGTGGCCAGAGAGCAGACTTGGACTATCGTATTTTTTTTTTTAAATGGCAGCAACAATACATTCCCCAGTCCATATACTCTTCTGGAACTTTCCAATGCGTCCATCAAGAGGTGGAATCTAGAGACTTCCTTGGTGGTCCAGTAGCTAAGACTCCGTGCTCCAATGCAGGGAGCTTGGGTTTGATCCCTGGTCGGGGAACTAGATCCCACATGCCACAATGAAAGATTCTGCATGCCACAATGAAGACTGAAGATCCCAAGTGCTGCAACTAACACCCAACGGAGACAAATAAACAATTTCTTTTTTAAAAGAAAGAAAGAGGCCACCATTTGTCAGTGGTCTCAAAATACATTTTTTTAAAAAGGTGGAATCTATATTCAATCCCCCAGAACTCAGGTTGGGCTTCATGACTGCCCAAACCAATGGGAGTATAGCAAAAATGACACTGTGTTACTTCTGAGGATAAGCCACAAAAATACCATACATTTCTACCTTGATTTCTTCAGATGCTCACTCCTAATATCCAGCTACCATGCTATGAGGAAGCCCAAGCAGCCTTTGAAGGGGTTCACATGAAAAGTAACCAAAATTCTCACTCCACTGTCCTAGCCGAGATCCTAGAGCCAACAGCACCAAAACACCCATATGAGTGTATCATCTTAGAAGTGGATCTTCCCATCTCCATTGAGCTGCCTCAGCTGAAGCCCCACGGAGCAGAGACAAGCTGATCAGATCAGCTTGATCGGTCACTGATCGGTCACTCAGTCGTGTCCGACTCTTTGCGACCCCATGAATCACAGCACGCCAGGCCTCCCTGTCCATCACCAACTCCCGGAGTTCACTCAGACTCATGTCCATCGAGTCAGTGATGCCATCCAGCCATCTCATCCTCTGTCATCCCCTTCTCCTCCTGCCCCCAATCCCTCCCAGCATCAGAATCTTTTCCAATGAGTCAACTCTTCGCATGAGGTGGCCAAAGTACTGGAGTTTCAGCTTAAGCATCATTCCTTCCAAAGAAATCCCAGGGCTGATCTCCTTCAGAATGGACTGGTTGGATCTCCTTGCAGTCCAAGGGACTCTCAAGAGTCTTCTCCAACACCACAGTTCAAAAGCATCAATTCTTCGGCGTTCAGCCTTCTTCACAGTCCAACTCTCACGTCCATACATGACCACAGGAAAAACCATAGCCTTGACTAGACGAACCTTTGTTGGCAAAGTAATGTCTCTGCTTTTGAATATGCTATCTAGGTTGGTCATAACTTTCCTTCCAAGGAGTAAGCGTCTTTTAATTTCATGGCTGCAGTCACCATCTGTAGTGATTTTGGAGCCCAGAAAAATAAAGTCTGACACTGTTTTCACTGTTTCCCCATCTATTTCCCATGAAGTGGTGGGACTGGATGCCATGATCTTCGTTTTCTGAATGTTGAGCTTTCAGCCAACTTTGTCCTGTCCAAATTGCTGATTCATGAGCAAAATAAGTGATTATTGTTTTCTCAAGCCACCAAGTTATGGGTACTTTGTTACATAGTAACAACCTTTATCTGGAGCAAAGAGGTTAGCCAAGAAAATATGAAGCATGAATACAGACATTGCTTCAGCCAACTACGCTCTGCCATGGTCTTACATCAAGTGCGTGGAGAATCTCTTGCTTCTTCAGTAGGAATTCTCTGTCTCCACAACCTTTCTTTTATTGCTTTGGCTTTAAGGTCCTTTATATACTATTTTTAAATACTTCTAGGTAAGGTCTCTGTTTATCCATTACTGTGTAACAAACTAACCCATAACTTGGTGGCTCCACAAAATTTATGTCTTGTACTACTAAAAAAAAAAAAAAAGCCAATGTCAAAGAGTGAGGAATTATTCCAAATTAAATAAAAATCGAATGCAATATATGACCCAGAATTTTGTTTTGCTATAGCAGACACTATTGGAACAACTGACAAAATCTGAATATGATCTGTATAGTAGACAGTACTTTTGCATCAATGCTAATTTCCTTATTTTAATCATTGTCCTATGGTTATATAAAAGAATGTTCTTATTTTTAGGATATATGTGCTGAAGTATTTAAGGATAATGGAACATCACGGCTGAAAGTCTCAAAGAGAAAATGATAATAAAATGTTAATGTTTGGGAAATCTGGGTAAAGGATATGTAGCAATTCTTTATTTAGTTATTGAAACAAAAGTCTGAAAATATGTCAAAATAAAGAATTTTAAACATAAAAAAGAGAAAGACTGAGAGAGGAATACTTTAAAATGCATAACTTCTGCAAGTGAAAAAAAGTCATAAAGTTAAAAGGCAAAGTTAATAGTTAAGGACGTTCCCTTCTGGGTGTATATACAAAATAACTGTAAGTAGGGACTCAGACACATTTGTATACCATGTTCGCAGCAGCATTAGTCACAATAGCCAAAAGGTGAAAACAATTCAAGTATTCATTGACGGATGAGTGGATAAACAAAACGTGGTATATGCACATGATCGAATATTATCCAGTCTTTAAGCCCTGACACATGCTACAAGAAGAATGAACCTTGACGACATTATGCTAAGTGAAATAATCCTGCCAACAAAAGGACAAAAATGGTATGATTCCACTTATGTGAGGGTCCTAGAGTAGCCAAATTCATAGAGACGCAAAGAACAGAAGTTACCAGAGGCTGGGGCGGTAGGGAGAGTGGGAGTTAGTGTTTGATGGGCATAGAGTTTCAATTTGGAATGATGAAAAGGTTCTGGAGATGGATGGGGATGGTCGTTGCATAACAATGTGAATGTACTTAATGCCACTGAACTTTACACTTAAAATGGTTAAAATGGTAAATTTTATGTAATGCATATTTTACCACAGTAAAAAATGAAATAAAATAACAAAGACCATTAGAAAACTGGAAAAATATTTGTAATATATTTGCAAACATAACTGCAGTGCATTGTCAGTTCTTTTTAGCATGGGAAAATGATAGGAACATGCAATGCCAAACAAGACGGATGAAGAAGAGGAGAAATACAAAATGGCCAAACAGCACTTTGGAAATATATTCAGTCTCTCAAGTAAGCGGTTTTAGTGAGTACATGGGATAATATCATATACAGCTGGTGAGTGTGTAGATGAGCATCTTTCTGGAAGGCAATTTGGTTCTATGCATCATATCTTTTTAAAAAGTACCCTACAATTGCACTACTGGGAATTAATTCTAAAGAAGTAGTCAGATAAGATACAAGGATAGCAATACAGAATGGCTTATATACAGACAAAAATTTGAATCAACACAGAGATCCAGGAAGAGGGGGGTTGTAAATGAATGCTGCTACATCCATGGACTACAGTGCAACCTTTAAAAACGATGACATTCTGCTATATTTATTGACATGCAGAGGTGTTCATGACATATTTTAAGTGTAAAAAAATGCAGAATAAGAAGCAATATGTTTAGTGTGGGGGCGGGGGGTGCATGTGTCTGAATACATTAGAAGCCGAGAAGAAATGTTAGCCTTGCTCATTTCTGGCTGGGGGAACTCCAGATACTTTCTTCTTCTTTATACTTGTCTGCATTTTCTAATTTTTTTTTGGCTATGAGCATATATTACTTCTATCAGAAAATTTTAGAAAGACCTTTTTTTCACAACTACAGAAAAGCACAGATGTGGTCCTGGCTGGAAACCAAAGATGCTGTTATGAATCCCACTGCTGTTCTCATCTGGGGATCTCAAAACACATCACAAAACATCTGCTGAGGTCCTGGCAGACCCTGAAAATGTCTTGGTCAAAGTCACCCTGCCTGGGAATCTCCTGGAGGGTAGTCCCGGATCCCTGTCCTTCCACAGAGCCAGCTCACGGACATTCCTGAGGTCCTCCATCACCTGGAGTAAGTGAGCAAAGTTCCAGGATCTCATTCGCAGCCCCTTCCATTGCTTTTCAGGGCGTTGGGCTCCCGCTGGAGCACCTACTTCACCGCTTTCCCCTGCCACTCATGCCTCAAGCTGATGACAGCACAGCCCTGAGGACAGACGGTCACATCGTGGTGCCCCGATGTCAATCTTCTCTTGGATACTGGGCTGCTGGGCCCTGGTAAAGCTGGGAGCCCCCATCCTGGACATCTGGGGTATCTCATCAAGGGTGCCACAGAAAAAGCTTGGCTTAGGGACCCAGAAAATGTGGTGCATCCCAGATCGGGTTCTTATTTGCCACATGTGGGTTATGAGTTATGCAACCTGGCTGGTGGCCTTTTCCTTCAATTTCTTTGCCTGTAAAATGGGTACACTGGACTCCTCTCTAGCTCTGCATAGAGATGAAGTAGCAACAATGATAGAAATAATACCATTAAGGATTATTTTAGCTACTACTTTCCAAGAACCTACTATGTACCCAGCCCTGTGCAATACACATATAGATTTCGATCAGCTCATCTTCACAATGTCATGAGATGGGGTCTGTAACTGTACCCACTTGACAGATAAGGAATCTAAGGCTCTAAGAGGTTAAGTGAGTGGCCCTTATCTCGCAGCTTGGAGGCAGTACAGCGTAGGCTGAAGCTTTAGCTGCCTGTCTCCTGATTCCACGCTGGGACTGCATTCTGCTCTGCCCTTTCTCTCCCCACCTCTGGTACGTTTCTTCCTTTTGTTCCTCCTTCCTGACTGAGCAACCCTAAAGTGAAGCACTGTCCTAGGCGTGCAGAAAGTGCAAGGAGCTGGGGGGTGGGGTGGGGTCTGTTGATATCTGTGTACCCTCCTGCCCTCAAGAAGGCTGCAGGCTAGAGCCTGCAGACAATGAAGCCTTCCATCCTTCATTGTTTATAAGAGCATAACAATGGGCTGCCCATCCACATGGGACCACATAAACAACTCATGTGACTTTTGCACAGTGGAAATCTCTGCAGCCATTACCAAGGACAAAGTAGCCGCTCAGAGAACAATATCTAAGATATGGTGTTAAGTGGAGTAAGCAAGAATAGAAAGGAAGGTTTTACATGAGCCCATTTGATTTTTTAAAAATGTGTAACATCTTAATTTGATTGATTGATTATTGTTATGACAGTATTCTTTTTAGTGAGGTAGAATTCACACAACATATTAACCATTTTAAAGTGAAAAATTTGGTAGCATTTAGCACATTCATAACATTATGCAACCACCACCTCTACCTACTTCCCATTGTCATCATCCCAAAAGGAAACCCTGTTCCCATTAAATAGTCACTCTCTTTTGCCTCCTCCTCCAACCCCTGGCAACCATTAACCTGCTTTCTGTCTCTTTGGGTTAATGTATTCTGGATATTTCATAGAAAAGGAATCATACAATTTGTGGCCTGTTGTGTCTGGCTTCTTTCACTTCATGTAATGTTTTCAAGGTTTGTTCATGTCATAGCAGGTATCAGAAGTTTATTCTTTTTTACAGCTGAATAATATTCCACTGTCTGGGTAGGGCTGTTTGCTCATTTATCAGATGAGAGACATGTATTTTTCCCCCACCTTTTGGCAACTGTGAATAATGCTGCTATGAATGTTTGTGCATAAGATTTTCTTTGAGTCCCTGTTTCAATTTCTTTGGGTATACATCTAGGAGTGGAGTTGCTGGGTCACAGAGAAATTCTATGTTTAATTTCTTGAGCAACTGCCAAACTATTTTCCACAGTGACTATACCATTCTACATTCCCACCAGCAATGTGCAAGGGTTTCCATTTCTCCATATTCTTGCCAGTACTTTTATTTTCTGCTTTTTCTTTATAGCTATTGCTATGAGTATAAGGCTACTATAAGATTTCCTAGTGACTAATGACACTGAATATCTTTCCATGTGCTTTTTGGCCATTTGTATACCTTCTTTGGAGACATGTCTATTCAAGTCTTTTGACCATTTTTTAATTGGGTTATTTGTCATTTTGTTGTTGAGCTGTAAGAATTCTCCATTTGGGTTTTAGGACATGCCTGTCTATGTATGTCCCTTCATTCAAAGCATTCATAAATGTTTATCAAGCACCTACTAAAGATAAACATTCATAAATGTTTATCTATCACTGTAAAGTGGGAGACAAAAAGATGCTTGCTTAGGGACTTCCTTGGTGGTCCAGAGGTTAAGAATCCACCTTCTAATGCATGAGACGCAGGTTCAATCCCTAGTCAGGGAACTAAGATCCCACATGCTGTAGGGCAACTAAGCCTAGGTGCAGCAGCTAGAGAGAATCTTTGTGCTGCAACTAAGACCCGCTGTGGCTATAAATAAATAAATAGTATTTTTTTTAAAAAGATGCTTGCTTATAAGGAGCTTCTGGTCTAATAGGGAAGACAGAAAAAAGGAAGCAAATAAATAAAACAAGATCTATTCAGATTGTGGTAAGTGCTAAGGATAAAGTAAAGTGATGTGATGGAATAGACTGGGAGAAGAATTTCTGTACTCAGTGTGGCCAGGGAGGCCTCTCTTTCAGGAGGGAACATTTGGGTTGAGACAGAGAGAGAACAGAGCCAAGATCTGGGATAAGGGCTCAGGCAATGAGAAGAGTTGGTGCAAAGGCCCTGAGGCCAAATGAGTTTGCTATATGTGAAGAACAGCAGGAAGGCCAGTGTAGCTGCAGCAGAGTGAGCATGGGGAAGAAATATGTGTCGATAAAATCAGAGTTGCGGATGGGGGCTGGAGCACTTCTTAAGTCTGGACAAAAGCTGGACACATAAAATAGATTGTGGCAACTTCTGTGATGTGAACTTTCCCTTTCTACTGTACAGATTCCTCTTGTGTTGTTTTTATTAAAATCAAATATTGCTTTTGTGAGAAAAATTATTATAAAGAGCAATGCATGCCCAATATAGAAAATTTTAATATAGAATCACATAAAGAAGAATATTAAAATAAAAACTACCCAGATGGTCAGCCCCTAGAGATAAGCCCTCTGGTAGGGATTTTATTTCTCCTCAGAAAAGGCAATTTCATATCAAAGAGCATGTCTTCCAGCCTCTGTAAGTTGCCCTGGAGCCCTCGGAAAGGCCCTCTTAAGAAACAACCAGATCTCACATATAAAAGCTTTCAAAGTATGTACAACCTTCAGTCCAGCATTTCACTTGTAGAAGCACATCTTAATGACATAATTGGATGACTGGACAATGTAAAAATGTTACAAGAATGGTGACTACGTCGCTATTTATAACTGAGAAAAACGGAAAACAGTCTAAATGCCCATTAAAGGGGGAAATGGTTGAATAAAATATGGGACATCCATACAGTGGGACATTCAACAGCTGTTACAATAATGAATCGATATTTATTGACAAGGAATGGTCTTCTGGTTGTATATAAAGCAAATAAATGGTTATGAAACTTTATGTATGGAATGACCCCCATTTGTTTTATTTCTATATAGGGGTATATACCTATATAGGTATTTATACATTTCCTGGTGGCTCAGATGGTAAAGAATCTGCCTGCAATGCAGGAGACCCAGGTTTGATCCCTGGGTTGGGAAGAACCCCTGGGGAAGGGACTGGCAACCCACTCCAGTATTCTTGCCTGGAGAATTCCATGGAAAGAGGAGTCTGGTGAGCTACAGTCCATGGGGTCACAGAGAGTCGGACACGACTGAGCGACTAATGCTTTCACTGTATGCTTGAAAGTAGACCACAAAAACATACACCAACATGTTAAATTGTTATTTCTGAGTAAAGAAATTACAAATGATATTTTTCATTATCTAATTTTTCCACAGTAAGTGAATACTACTTTTACTTTCAAAACTAAATAACATCCTAGCTCAATCCCACCTCAGGGCCTTGCCCTGACAGGTCCCTCTGCCTGGAATATTCTTCTCCAGGCATCCTCCATTTAAAGTCTTTGCTGAGATGTCATTTTCTCGAGGAGCTTTCCAGACCATTTTAACTTGCCCCCAAACACCACTCTCTCTTGCCTCTTAACTTGCTATATTTCCCTTTTATTTCATAGAACTTATCAACTTCTAACTGAATTTGTAATTTGCTTATTTATTACACTTATCATCTATGATCTCTCATCCCCTACCCTCAGCCAACAGATCAGATCCAGGAGGTAAAAAAATTTTTGCCTATATTTTCCCCTGTTGATTCCCAGAGCCTAGAATGGATTCCCAGGCTTGGAGCAGAGTAGGAGCTCAATAAATACTTGAGGAATGAATGAAATATAAGCAAGCAAATGGTTTTCCTGCACGGATACCTTTGTCCTTGCCCTTCTGATTTTCAGAAATGGTATGGATGAGGCATCTGGCAAGCCCAGTGAAGGACTGGAGGGAGAAAAGATGTCCTCTCGGTTTCCACATTCCTGCTCCCCTCTCTTGCCTGAGAGCAGAGGTAGCTGCGCTGAGCCCTAACTACCACCGCCCCCTGCTGGGAAGTTTGAAGAACTGCAGAGCTCTGCTGTGACCCCAGACACGTTTGAAAAATGATGAAACCTGGGAGTTTGAAGGAAACCAGGCAGAAAAGTTATGGGGTGAAGCCCCCATGTTTTCCTCTGGCAACCAGATAAACCCGTGGAGGCCTTTATTAGGCTGGAAGAGGGGTTGAGAAGGAAACGGGTTCACTTTCTCAGCAGTGGGGTCCTGAGGAGTCCTGACTCAGGCAGTTTCTCTCTCAGGGTGGAAGGAATGCTCCTGATGAGAAATTTGGCGCGACTTAGCAGCAGCAGACCTTAGTGGATGGGCTTCCCTGGTGACTCAGTGGTAAAGAATCAGTGCAGGAGATGGAGGTTCAAACCCTGGGTCAGGAAGATCCCCTGGAGAAGGAAATGGCAACCCACTCCAGTATTCTTTCCTGGGAAATCCCATAGACAGAGGAGCCTGGCAAGCTACAGTCCAGGGGGTCGTAAAGATTCAGACACAATTGAGCAACTAAACAATGACGACCTTAGTGGATATCAACCATAATTCAAAGTCAACTCTCCAGGGATCTTTTTTTTTTTTTTTTCATTTCTGGCTTTCCTGGAGTTAGTTCAAGTACAGGGTTTTCTCAGGTTTTGTGTTTACCATGTGTTCTTTTTCTCCACCCCATCCCACAAAAGGAGACTTTTGAATCCAGTTTTTATCCAGACCTTTAAATGAATGCGCAAGTTCAGTTACAGAAAGAGGAAATGGAATGGTCATGTTTGCTTACTGGCTTAGCATTTTTAAGGAGCGGTTACCTCTAGCCAGGCAGGGTTCTAGATGCTGGGTATACAGCAGAGAAAAAAACAGAAATCTCATCCGTCACAGGGTTGATATTCTGGGGAGGGGACAGATGCTTCACCCAGAAATAAATTCAAATACCTAATTTAAAACTGTGCTAAGTGCTCTGAAAGAGAATATGGTAAAGAAGAGTAATGGGATAGACTTTGATTTTGGGAAATCCACACAAGAACAAGATATTTAAATTTGAATTTTGTTGCCAATAGTCAGGGGCCATCTGGGGGCCTCAGTCTTTCAACCTTGGCAAAATACCTCCCCAGAGAACAATAATTTACTCATTTTAGTAACTGTTTGCTCTATAGCACAGAGTATCGCACAGTGTCTAGGATCAGAATCCTGGCTTCAAACCCTGGCTCTGCCCTCTTCTTCTTACCCACCCCTCACCCAGCACCATAGAACAAGGGTATTAGTTCCCTGACCAGGGAATGAACCTATGTCCCTGGAGTGGAAGTGCAGATCTTAACCACTGGACAACCAGGGAAGTCCCTGCCATCTTCTTTAGTTTCTACTTTTTTGGTCCCATAGAGTTGTTATACGGAGAAGGCAATGGCACCCACTCCAGTACTCTTGCCTGGAAAATCCCATGGACAGAGGAGCCTGGTGGGCTGCAGTCCATGGGGTCGAGAAGAGTGGGGCACGACTGAGCGACTTCACTTTCACTTTTCACTTTCACTTTTCACTTTCATGCATTGGAGAAGGAAATGGCAACCCACTCCAGTGTTCTTGCCTGGAGAATCCCAGGGACAGGGGAGCCTGGTGGGCTGCCGTCTATGGGGTCGCACAGAGTCAGACACGACTGAAGCGACTTTGCAGCAGCAGCAGCAGCAAAGTTATTATAAGGACTTAATAAGATAGAAATAAAGCAACTGATATAGTACCTGGCAAGTAGTCAGTATTTTAAAAAACACCAATTGTAATTGTTAAAGGCTCTGAGAAGTTCTGCAACTGAGAAACCTTTTTTTTTTTTTAATTTACCACCTTCACTAATTTAAAAAAATATTTATTTAGATATTATTTGGCTGAAGCAGGTCTTCGTTGTGGCACATGGGACCATTTTTTGTTGTTTTTGTTTATATTTACTCTTTTTTAAAAACTTTTTATTTTGTATTGGGGTATAGCTGAATAAGTGTTGTGATAGCCTCAGGTGAACAGCCAAGGGACTCCACCATACATATACATATACATATTTCCACTCTTCCCCTAACTCTCCTCCTTTTCAGGCTGCCACATAACGTTGAGCAGAGTTCCCTATGCTATACAGTAGATCCTTGTTAGTCATCTATTTTAAATATAGCTGTGTATGTATGTCCATCCCAAACTCCCTACCTATCCCTTCTCCCAGCACCAGGGATCAACCCTGCATTTAGAATGTGGAATCTAAGCCACCAAACCACCAAGAAAGTCCCTAGAAACCTCTTTAACTAGATTCATTCTTCAGCTATAGAAAATTTTTGTCATATTTTATATTCCACTATATATTTTGGGGGAAATTATTTCAGCTTTTTTGGAAGGAGTGGTAAGCAGACATTCTTCACTGCCTTACCCCAAATCATTTGCCATCTTTTTTCTTGTTAACAAAAAAGTTTAGGATTTGACCAAAGACAAAATAGTCCTCCAATGGTTTAAGCTCCTGCTAATGGTCTTCTGCAACCCAAAGCATACCTCGTGCATCTAGGGGCCCCAGGTCTCTGTTCAGAACTAAGATCAACCTGGTTTTCTCCATTTGTGTTAATACCTGCATGTTCACACTTAGGACAGTCTCTGGGCATTGTTACAGGCAGAACCAATTCTTTCCCTGAGGCCTGTTCCCTCTGTAAAACCATGACTCACTTCAGAGACTCTCGCTGGCCTCACACCTTCATTCCAGGGTGGATTCCATGATCTATCCCCCTTTGTCTTCCTCATCTCTCCTGTCTATTTTTGTCCTTTGTAAAAAGCCCTGGCCCCTGGCCGGGATACAGAAATATTAGCACACACTCCCCCTTAATCCCGCAGGCTCCTCTTCCCTTGTCCAAAGTCACCCAAGACAAGAGGGCAAACTTAGCTTTCTCTGTCTGACTTTTCCTGGGGAAACAGACGTGCTCCATTGTGGGTCCCACCCTCAAAGTCTCCTATTCTCCTCACGACATGTAACTCAAGGACCTTCTTTCTGTCTCAGAAGATACATACAAAGGATGAATAGCAGATACATGGCACGTAGCATGCATACACAACTCCCTAATCCAGCACCCTAGGCAGACATTGCTAATCAATCACAGTACTCTTTTTTTATTAAGCCAGGATAGCCATGCTCAATTGAAGTTGTAGGTGAGATCCTTAACCCTTCTGACATGGATGGTGGTAAGGGATAAAGAGCAACATCCACACTCAACTCAAATAAGATTCCTCTGATGCCTGTCACTGTGATACTCTTGGTGAGCCAGAAGGGACCCACCTTGCCTGAAGTCTTCCTTTTATTTTTGAAGTCTTTCTTTTAAAAATATTTATTTTTTCACTGCAACATGCAGGATCTTTAGTTGTAGAATGTGGGAATCTAGTTCCCTGACCAGGGATTGAATCTGGGGCCCCTGCATTCAGAGCTTGGAGTCTCAGTCACTGGACCAGCAGGGAAGTTCCTGGCCTGAAGTCTTGGACAGGACAGGTGTGAGGACCACAGACTTCAGCCTCCAGAGACACTGCATAGGACGTCTGTCCAGGCCTTTTACACGTGTGTCCTGGACTCACTCTAAGACCATCCTCAGTCCCTTTTGAATTCAGTTCCATAGAACAAGTCTACAGTGATCACCTACTGTGTGCCAGGACTGAGGGCCCTGGAAAGATGAATGAATCCTGGTTTCCGATCTGGAAGGTTCTGGAGAAAGAGAGAGACTAACAGAATGATAAGCCAATGCAATGAATGCTGCAATAGAGCATTCAGCAAATACTGACTGAGTGCCTACTATGTGCCAGGCACTGTGCTGAGTGCCACAGGAAGATGGTCCGCAAGATAGACACGGTCTTTACGTTGTGGAGCTACAGCCCAGGCAGGGAGGCAGTGCTCATCACATAATCAGACAGAGGAGTGTGAAAAGTGACTGTGATGAGTGAGGGAGAGAGGATTCCAGTGCTAGAAATCTTCACCTGGGCCACTGGGTAAAAAGGAACAAGTTAGTTAAAGAGTAAGTAACTGCTAGGTAGACCAGTGGCTCTCTAATGGACACAATTTTGGGGCCACCCCTAGGGGACACGTGGCAATGTCTGGCAATGTCTTTTTAAGTATCTCTATTTATTTATTTGGCTGTACTTGGTCTTAGTCACAGCATGTGAGATTTTTGATCTTTGTTGCAGTATGCATAATCTTTAGTTGCAGCATGCCAACTCTTACTTGGGGCATGTAGGATCTAGTTCCCTGCCCAGGGATTAAACCTGGGGCCCTCTGCATTGTGAGCATGGAGTCTTAGCCACTGGACCCTCACAGAAGTCCCATCTGGCAACGTCTTTGATTATTACAACTGGGTGGTATCTAGTGGGAAGAGACCAGGGATGCTACTCAACATCTTCCAACCCACAGGTCAGCCCCCAACAACAAAGAATTATCTGGCCCCAAATGTCAATAGTACTGATGACCTCACGATTCCCCACCTCCAGCCATGGAAGAGAGGTCGAGGGTGTCAGTTCATCTCCCTTGCCATCTCCAACCGAGCATGGCCATCCTGGCTCACTGACAGAGTGCTGTGATTGACTGGCAGTGTCTGCCACGGGCACTGGGTTAGGGAGTGGTGTATGCATGCCATGTGGCATGTATTTGCTAGTCCTGCTTTGCAGGTATCCTCAGAGAACTGAGACAGAAAGTTCCAAGGCCATGCATGGTGACACTGAGAAACTCTGACCTAGATAAAGAGAGACGGGAAGAAGGGTCCAGATAGATGGAAGACTCTTTGTCCTCAGAGAGTAAGCAACAATTTAAAAGAATGAGTGGACATAACTGGCTGTGAAAAGGTTCCCCTTGCTGCCATGTGGCAAGTCTGTGGACGGTCAAGGACAGGAAGCAGGGAGGCTATTGGAGTCATCCAGGTGAGTGGTCACAGGGATTTGATCGGGACAGCTGTGCACACCCTGCAGGCCTGAGCTGAGGGAAGACAGAAGACTGGACACGAATTCACGGAAGAAGTTTTGAATTCTGGTTTCCATTTGGGGTTAGATATTCTAAATATTGGAGTAAGATTATCTTTAGGATTAAATGACCATAGGACTGTCTTTTACCTAAAATGAGCAGAAAAGTCATGCACAGAAAACTCAACTTTTCATCCAAGGACGGGCGTAGGTTACCCCAGAAAATAGGATTTAGGAAGACACTGGAAGGCAAAATCCAAGCTGTGTTTTGTTCAGTGTTCTTAATCAAGCTGAACAGCGCCCCATGAGATTGGTGTTCTTACCCACCCATTTCACAGGTGCAAAAAGGGAGGTTCCACAAAGAAGAGCCACTTGCCCTCCAGGAGCCAGGCAGCAAGCGGCAGAAGTGGCGTTCTTCCCTCTTGACTCCAAGTGTCCCTCCTTCCCCACAGCCAGGCCAGGAGACGGCAGGAGGAAAGACAGGATTGGTGGACTTCAGCACTCCAAGGCATCTGCATGCTCTTCACTGGCGGAGAACCCATCTCTCCCAATGTTGTTGTTGATGTTGTTTAGCTGCTAAGTCATGCCCAACTCTTTGTGACCACATGGACTATAGCCCAAAAGACTCCTCTGTCCATGCAATTTCCCAGGCAAGAATACTAGAGTGGGTTACCATTTCCTTCTCCAGGGGATCTTTCCGACCCAGGGATCAAACCTGTGTCTCCTGCATTGACAGGCAGCTTTCTTACCACTGAGCCACCTGGGAAAGCTCCATCTCTCCTATCTTCATAATAATTCTCAAGATCAGTGGTTCTAACCCTTGTATAATTTCCCCCCACAAGAGGAGAATTGGCTGCATCTGGAGACATTCCTGGTTGTCACAATCTGGGAAGGGGTTACTCCTGGCATCTACTGAGTGAACACCAGGAACACTGCTCAATGTCCCGCCATGCACAGGACAGCCCCTATCCCATTAAAAAAATAAAAAAAAACTACCTGGCCCCAAATATCAAAAGAGCTGAGGCTCAAGAATCCTGCTCCAGGATCAAAGCCCTGTGAATACCCATGGCTGTGCCGGAAAGGTGCAGGGGCCCCAGCCCTGCAGAGCCCTGTGAGCTGAAGACATGCTGAAAGGTCCTTCACCCGAGAACCCTGGGTGGGATGACTAATGAGCCAGGAGCTCAGCCTTTATACAGCTCCAGAGCGGGGCCTAAGGACAGGTTCGGCTGTCATGATGCCACGGTTTCAACAAAGGGGACTTGGACAGGCGGGCAGAGGAGTGTGGAAAGGCTGTGGGGGAGGTCAGGGCAGCAGCTGTTACTGGAATCTGGGCCTCACAGAAAGGAACAATGCCCCCAGAATGCCAGGCGTGCCACGGAGACAGCTGAGCCTGCAGGGCGGGCGGGCGTGGGCAACGGGCATCTGAAGGGCACCAGTAAAAATGGAATTGTCTGGGTGCCTTGGTCCCCCCACGCAGGCAAGGCAGATGACTGAGGGCTAAAAATACCAGGAGAGGAGAAGCCACCAGAGGCTTGTCTGGCTGCCTGGGACTGGGTCTGACCTCTAGGCTCCCTGGGGGTGGTAAGAGCTGGGATCCCTAAGCCCCCAGATCGGATAGCAGGGTGAGGAAAACTGCAGTGGTGGAGTCTGGCATGCAGGCTTCAAATGTGCCAGGCACTAGCCCTGGAGAGTGACTGCTCTTCTCTGAGCCTCAGTTTCCCCATCTGGAAAATGTGTCTAATACTAGTACTCTCCTCCCAGGGCTGTGAGAATGAAATAAGATGATGGTTAAAGCTCTCAGGTCAGTGTCTGTCACATGAGCTCTAGATAAACAGGACAATAATGATTTGATTTCTCTGGGGACCTCAGTTTGGGGAGATCATGGGACAGTGGCTGGGAGGTGGTCACGGTGGGCAGGCCTGCTTTCTCCAGGCCTTATTATCTACCCCCAAGAACCCAGCACAGGCTTTAATGTCCCCTCCAGACCCAGCACTTCCCCCTCATGCATGTCCTTCCTCCACCAGGAGGCTTCATTTCAGCAACGCAAACATGTCCAAGTGTCACAGCTCACCTTCCCCCAGCACCTCTGCCTGAGGGTGAGGTGGGGGCTGGGGTAGGAAATGAGCTGCAAAGATAACCAGTAGTAACTCCTTTGCGCACGCGTGCACACACACACACACAGGTACTCATGGTACACATACTCTGGGCAAAGCCATTCACAGGAATTCTACGAGTTACTATGTGGATGGTACTTGGGACAGTACCTGGCACAGAGCAAGCACACAATACATGTTAGTTGCTATCCTTAGCATCTCAATGATCTAGTTTTACTTTTAAAACAATCTTATAAGGCCAGCTCTATTGTTTTCCTCCATTTATAAGTAAGGAGTCTGAGGTTCAGGGTAGTTAAGTCACTTTTCCAGAGCCCTACGATAAAGGAAGTGAAGGAGCTGACCTGGAATCCAGCTTTCAATAATTGTACCACTCTGGTATATCAGGGTCAAGTGGTAAAAGATCTTAACTATTGGACCAAATCGGGGAGCGTTCTTCCTCACGTAGTAGGGAGCCACTGAAAGTTCTGAAACACGTATAGGTCATCATCAGAACTGGGTATGTCAGGAAGTACTGGAGTTGGGGTATACGGAAGGCATAGGTGGAAAGGCAGGAGAAGAGGGGCCTCAAACAAATCAGGATCTACTACCATATGCCAGACCTAGGACAACATTTAGGAGAAATTATTTGCAAGACATGATAGGGGCAGAACAGATTTATTTGCCAGTGGGACAGAATCAAGAGGACTGAAAATTTTGGTCTGGTCGTTAATAAGCAAAGAGTTTGGTTGAGCGAGAGAAAAGAAAATAAATTCATGTTTGAACATGTTATCTCTTTTACCCCTCTTTTTCCCCTCTCCCTGGACATGGCTGACCTCCAGTGCTCTGGAAAAAGAGCTGACAATTACTGAACACTTATTGTGAGCCCAGAGCATTCCAGCATTTTGCAAGCATGAGTTAACTCATTCAAACCTCACAAGAATGCTTGCAACACTTGGAAATTAGGGTCTCTATTATCCCCATGTCACAGATGAGGAAACTGAGGCTGCTTGATCAACTTGCGCTCGCTACACAGAGGGTGCCCCATCACTGTAGCTGCCCCATCTCCGCTGGGCACAGAGCCTGTCTACCCAGGTCTGACTTGCTGGAGAAGCCAACTTCCCCACCTGGTGGCTCTCACTGACGCCTGGGGGCCCTGACACGGGGAGATAGGCTATCACTTGGTGACGGAGCCCATCACCCACCCGACTTTGGGCTGGCAGGGCCTGGTATGCCTTTGTTCTATTGGTGATGGCTGACTTCACCACCCTCCTTAAAGAGGTATTACGCCCAAGGCAAGGCGACCCGCTAGACCGGTTTGTTTTCAATGATAATATGGTGAGCACATATATGTCATTTTCCTGTGCCAGGTTTTGTCCTAAATATTCATGTGCTTAACGCTTTAAATTTAACGCTTTTATTTACTGATATTAATGTACGTATTTGTTAGATCCAGTGAAGTTTTATAAAACAACCACACAGAGAAGAGCTTCCTTTTCACCTTACGAGGAATATAAAGGCTTAGACTTGAATTCCAGGAGCTAAAGAGGAAAAAGTACTTACTAAGGGGATGAGTTAAAAAATACCCCTAGCCAGAGCTGGATTAAAACCTTTAAAAGACTCAAGAAGAGCAAAGACACTAACTCCCACTACCTCATATGAAATGCAAGATAAAAACAGTACGAAACGGTCAGACCAGTGTAAAAACATCTCACGATGTTCTGATTTTTCCCTGCGGTGACTATTTTAGTCCTTTTTAAAAATATATCTAATCTTTTCCCCAAAGAAAGTTTGTCGGGTTTTCCTTTGTTTTGTTCCTGGCACTCCTGCTCAGCTGGTGCTCTGAGTGTGTATTAAGTGTGTCTGCTGCGTGACCTGGCTCTGCCTCCAGCCTCTTGCTCAGTCACAGACAAGTGGACAAGCATCTCATCCCCGTGGGTGAGGAGAGGGTGGATGACATTTCAAAAGGTTTCAAGGCACATTGTGGAGTAGAAAGGTCCAGGTGGCTGGTGTGTGTGTGTATGTGTGGGTGTGATGATATCATTCATGTGAAAAAGTATATTAGTATGTGCATGATATGATATTAACACAAAAAAGTACAAGTGTGTGTGCCAATAAGAGAGATTGAGAAAGGGAGAGGGGGAAATTGAGATACAATCCTGAAATAGATCCTGGAACAGAAACAAGGGCAATGGTGGAAAAACCAGAGAAACCCAGATGGAGTCTGGAGCTGAGTCAATAGTAATGCACCAACGTCAGTTTCCTGGTTTCGACCAAAGTCCCAATGACAGCATAAGATGTTACCATTAGGGGAAACTGAGTGAGTGGGACCTCTTCAACTCTTCTATAAATCCTAAAGTTAAAATTTTCTTTTAAAAAAGCCTGGAAGGAACTTCCTGAAGTTCTAGAATAGCAGAACTAATCTCCGATTGTTGTGTTCTTTAGTTGCTAAGTCGTATCTGTCTCTTTTCCGATGGACTGTACCCCATGGACTGTAGCCCACCAGGCTCCTCTGTTCATGGGATTTTCCAGGCAAAAATACCGGAGTGGGTTGCCGTTTCCTACTCCAGGGGATCTTCTCGACCTGGGGAGCGAACTCTTGTCACCTGCATTGGCAGGCAGATTCATTACAGGGAAGCCCAATCTCTGGTGCTAAAGGTTAAAAAAAAAAACAGTTATTTTTGAGGAATGTTGACTGGGACAGGGCTCTTGGAACTGGGGTGTTTTGGGTCTTGATACCTGGGTGGTGGTGATGTGGTGTGCACATATGAAAAACTCACCTCACTGGGTACTGAAGAGGTATGCACCTTTTTACAGGTGTATCTTGATTTTTAAAAAGCAAAGGATTAAAAATATAGTCTAAAAGACTTTACATCAAGCCACACACACTGGTTTCCTCTGGGGAGGATTTGGCTGGAGTAACAGAAAGGAAGATTTTTAGTCAAATATTTCTGTAGCATTTCAAACTGTTTGATAGCAAGAATGTATTCATTCATATTGTACTAATTTAACTTTTTATAGAGATGCACACAGAAAAGGGCACAGATCATAACACTGCAGCTCGACAAATCTTCCCAAACATAACACAGTTGTGTAGCCAGCACCCAGATCAAGATACAGCACATTCCCAGTGCCCCAAAGATCCCCAATTATTCACTGTGTACTTCAAATTCCAGTTTAATTAGGGATTCTATACATACATGCTAAGTCACTTCAGTTGTGCCTGACTCTTTGTGACCCTATGGACAGTAGCCTGCCAGGCTCCTTGGTCCATTGGATTTTCCAAGCAAGAATACTGAAGTGGGTTGCCATTTCCTTCTTCACTATATGTGTGTGTGTGTGTGTGTGTGTGTGTATTGTTGTTGTTTAATTGCTAAGTTGTGTCCAACTCTTTTAAGACCCCATGGACTGAAGCCCGCCAGGCTCTTCTATCCATGGGATTTCCCCAGGCAAGACTACTGGAGTGGGGTGCCACTTCCTTCTCCAAGGGATCTTCCTGACCCAGGGATCAAACCTGTGTCTCCAGAACTGCAGGCGGATTCATTACCACTGAGCCGTAAGGGAAGCCCTGTGTGTGTGTGTGTGTGTGTGGGCGCACGCGCGTGCACACACATTTTATTTATTTTTTGCTAAACCTGGTAACCCCAGAGGCCCCTGCACTTACAAACTCCCACTGTTCTGACCCCTAACAGCAGGGATTCATTTTACCTGTTTATCCACACACTGTTTTGAAATTTAAAGTCTTAATGTTTACCTTAGAAAAATATCAGAAGCAGTGATCAGCAAAGTGGGAATCACAAGTTTATGTCTCCTTTATCCATCTCCCCTCATTCCAAGCCCCTGAAAACAGTCAACCCAAACAAAGGTGTTGGATCCAAGTTCAAACGGGAACTTTGACTCTGAGATACCCCATGCTCCAAACGGTCAATGGAAAAGAACTGTCCTTCCTTCAAGGATTCCCTCCACCAGGTTAGATCACCTTTCCCAAGCCTGGGAAAAGGTAAAAAACTTCCTGGCCCCAAGTTGGGGTTCCAAGGTCTAACATCTAAGTGCCCCAAAGACAATCACAGTGGCTAACATTTATCGAGGGCTCAAAACACTCTATCCTATTTGATCCTCATGACAACCTTATGAGGCAATGCTATTATTACCTCCATTTTACAGATGTAGAAACTGAGATTTAGAGAGGAGAAAAAAAAAAACTTCCTGAAATAATACAGCTGGCCTGAATTCAAACCTTGGCTTATTGGATTCCAAAACCCAGAGCAATCACACAAGGCCATCTTGTGAGGAATCAAAAGCAAATACTCCTCCTGTCCTCAGTCTGGCAGATGACCAATTCCTGGGACCTAGGGTCTGGGGTCTGCAGTCCCCTGTTCTCTGGCTCCTCGCTGCCAGCATTGCCAAAGAAAAGTCTGATGCCAATTATACTTTTTCCACAGGAGCTATATTCTTTCTGCCTAGAAATATGTCAGATTTTCTCTTAACCCTGGAAGTTTGTGAATTTTGCCAAGATATACCTTGCTGTGTGTTTTTTCTCCTCATCCATCCAGCATGGAGGAGCTTGGGAGTCCTTTCAATTGGCAGATTTCATTCTCTCCTCGGCTGAAGACAATTTTCTTATGTGTGGTCAGTCATGTCTGACTCTTTGCAACCCCATGGGCTGTAGCCCACCAGGGTCCACTCTCCAGGCTCCTCTGTCCATGCAATTTTCCAAGCAAGAATACTGGAGTAGGTTGCCATTTCCTACTCCAAATTTTCTTGAATTATTTATTTTCGGCCCCTCCTTCTGGAATGTGTATCATTCGCTTCTCTTTATTTTCCTCCAAGATACTCTCTGCGGGTCATCCTCCAGACCACTGTATGGATTGCAATGACGCTCCTTGTTGACAAGTCATCTAGTTAAGTTTTTATTTCAGAAATCAGGTCTTAAAGCTCCAGGAAGTCATTTTTGGATTTCACTGGCATTTCTGTGTGTTTGTTTGTTTCAGTTTTTGTTTTATGTAGTAAGCCAATACATGGGTTCTAAAAAATAATCAAATTAACACACTGCTTCATTTTCAAAACAGAAGACTATTATGCCATAGACAGTTGGACATAAATTCCTACTTTTCTCAAATTGAAGCTTAGTATATACATCTCTCTCCTTAACCAAACAAAGTTTTACTGACATACATCAAGCCCTAAGAACAGGACCCCACACTGAGTGGGGCACCAATAAATATTTAAGTAATTCATGTCCTTTGAAATTGGGGTTGATACCATTCTTGCTTTAAAACAATGTACATCTCTAAGCACTACTTATATGTTTTTCTCTCCTCACGCCTTCTTTTAAAATCGTCAATGGGTAATTTTAAAAATTACCATTCGATAATATTGACCTTTTTTCATGTACAGTTCCATGAATTTTAATACACTTAAGTTTTATTGTTGTAATTAATATTACTTGGCTGTTGCTCTGTTTCCTCCTGTGCTCACTAGATGTGGAGGACAGTATAAAACTCCTCAGAAGTGTCCATGTCCCTGTAACTTGTGAGTATGTTACCTTACATGTAAGGTCCCCTGACAAAGGGGACTTTGCAGAGGTGATGAAAAATCTGGAAGTGGGGAGATGATTCCCCCACCGAGATTACTGGATTATCCATGCTGGCCCAACATAATCATGGGGGTCCTCAGAAGATGGAAAGGAAGCAAGAGGATCAGAGAGGTTGAAGCCAAGAGCCTGGAGTGATGTGTCCATGAGCCAAAGAGTGTGGACAGGCCTTAGGAGCTGGAGAAGGCAAGGAATGGATTCTCCGCAAGACCCTCCAGAAGGAATGTTAGCCCTGCATTTTCAATTGATTTCTGACCTCTAGAACCATGAGATTAATAAATTGGTGCTCTCTTAAACCACCAAATTTATGGTAATATTTTTATAGCTGCAATAAGAAACTAATCCAATAGATTCATTTTCTGATTGTTCTGCCCGATGTTCTTCTCTCTGGCTTCTGTTCAGGTGGGCAGTTATTTTTCTCTTTGGCTCCATGGAACTTAGGTCTGGTTGTTGGATACTTCTTGACCATAGGAATCCCACCAGCAGTGAAAAGCTCTCAGGCCTGGTGGAGCTGCATTCTCAGGCAAGGTGCCTTAGCCGCACCAGCATCAAGGACAGAGAAGCTTCAGCCCACCCATGAAGCTCCCTCCCCTGATATACCCTTGAGGTTGGGGCTGAATCCTACCCCTGAACACCTACACAGATCCAAACCCCAAGTCTTCTCAGACTGCCACTCCCAGGGCTCTAGGGGCTCCCCAGTGCCAGTCCAGCTCATTGAGAAGAGAGGATACTCGGTTCTCCAACAACAGAACCTAAGGTCTAACACAGCCTGTGGGCCCAAGTCCTGGTGGCCACAGGGCACCATAACCTACTCAAGGTGCCATGTTCCCAGGATTTCCCTGACACACATAATCTCACTTAATCCTCTCAACAGCCTTATGAAGGTGTGTGTATTACTATGGTCTCCATTTCCCAGGTGAGGAAACTGAGGCCCTGAGAAACTTATCACCCTGACCAAGACCCGCCCCCTGCCCCCCACCTTGAGTTAACAGAGCCAGAACTCTCTCCCCAGCACCTTCTCCCAAAGGCCCAGTTGAATAAAATATGTTCTTAGAGGGTCCAGCTGTGCAGATGCCCCTCTGGAGGGGCCTCAACCAGGGACCTCTACCCCTACCATGCATTCTGTACGTCTCCTGTGGCTGCAACAAACTCTTTGTTTAGCCATTTATAGCTACTGACTGCTCACACAAGCGTTTTAATGGAAATCCATGGTGTGCCTATTAGCTCAGGAAACATTTGTTCTGGTGTTGTCAGAGAATCTTGGGCAGAAAAGCTCTTTTTGATCTGTCTGCGTGCAGGTACATGCGCGTGTGAGTGTGCATAGATGTGTGTTATTCTGTGCCTCTGCACAAGTGCATGGGTGGGTTTTGTCCGTGTGGGCGGGCATGGGTGTGGGCGCATGTGCCCACTCGGTGTGTGTACCTGTGCCTGCACACAGACAGGAAAATACATTTTTTGTTATTAAAGATTCTTTAGAATCGGCTCCTGGGTAATTCTAACCCAGATGTGACTGCAGAGAGGAAATAACGTACCCTTTTTTTTTTTTTTTGCCATGGCAATAAATGATTCTTGGGTTTGCACCCCCAAAAGTGAAATTTTTTTTCTGAGAAAGAAAGTTGAGTGATTACTGCCATTTACTGAGGACCTGCCTGGGCCTCATAGTTACTCACTCTGGAAAAATCTCATAAGGAAGGTCTTTTATGGTTCTCACTTTATGTGCTCAGAGAGGTAAAGTCACTTGTCCAAGGTCACACAGTGCCCCCACCCCCAGTTCAAGTGCAATTTTGTCTGACCTCCCAGCCTGAGGGCTCAATCACTCCACTCCACCGCCTCAAACTGCCTAAGGTTGAATGAAAACTTTATAACAATCCCTACTCAGGCCCTTGACAAGGAAAGCAAAGTCTGTGTTACTTGTTTCTTTAACTACCTTGTTCTTTCCTAGGGGTCAAGGATCTTCCAATTTTCTCCAGCAATGTCCACAGAGGTTTCAGCACATCAGAGCAACTGAGAACATATTGGTAGACTGATTTGGTTGATAGGATCTCGTTTGCTGGCCTTGCTCCCAGTCAGATTGCCCCTGTCATGGGCACCCTAGGGGCTGGTTCGACACAGTGTCTCCTGCCAGGAACTCCTTATTACTCCCCTCGTTTCTGGTATGAAATCCAAGGCCAAACCATGCGATCTGCCTTGCACACCTTGCCGTTGCCTCACCTTGTGCCCCTGGCTCCCTCACTCACTCAGCTCAGGTCACATGCTCCTTCTGCTCCTCAAGATTCCCAGTCTGTCCTCCTCTGAGGCTCTGCTGTCCCTGGGGCCAGGAGCACTCTCCCCATCTCTGCTCAGCACTGCTGCCTGGCACTACCCTCTATTTCGTCCCTCCGTCGTATCTGTCACCACTGGAAATTCTCTGCCTTGTGCATTTGTATCTTTTCATCCATCTACCCCTTGCACCGTGTCATGAGGCATGCAGTTGTCGCTAGGCGGCTGTCTCCCCTACACTAGCCCCACGCCTGGCATGTAGCAGGGCTCCACGAGGCGGTGACCACCCACCCAACCATTGACTCTGTGGCCATACCACTGGGGTGGCTGAGGAGATGCTCTGCTTCTTAGAGGCAGATGTTCTGCTTCTTGGACTCTGAAGCCCGTCACCCACAGCCACTGAACAAGGCCACGACTTTATTCCAAGCCCTCCCTTCTCACTCCTTGGATCCCAAGGCTGCCTGCAAGGCCACAGGAGGAAAACCATCCTGAGAGAGATTAACCACCACAGTGCCTTGAGTTCTGAGAGCAAACTACCTTTCCCAAGGCCCTTTAAGAGCCTGGACTCTGGAAGCGAATGGGCCTCAGATCCACTCCCAGCTTCTGTCTGATCCAAGGCATCTCATTTTGCCTCTCAGGTCAGTTTCCTCATCTGTGAAATGGGGACACAGAAAACAAGGGGGTGTCTCCCACACAGGGTGATTAGATTTTAAACAGGAGCACAAAACATATACACGGTTCCTGGCACACAGCAGGCACTTGATGAGAGCTGTTACTTCTTCAGTCAGTTAACAGACTTGCTGAGCAGCTGCTGTGTGCTGGCCAGTCAAGAGCTTGGAGCCGAGGAGAGTGTGGTGAGGACTCACCCTCCTGAGCGGCCCACTGAGAGTGAACAAAATAAGTGAACTGCACGGTATGTTGTTGTTGTCCAGTAGCTCAGTCGTGTCTGACTCTCTGCGACACCATGGTCTGCAGCATGCCAGGCTTTAGGAAGTGGTAAATGCTGGGGAGAAACACAAAGCAGAGAAAGGGCTCTGCAGGGCAGGGGCTAAATGGCTGTTTTTAAAAAATATTTATTTGGCTGCATCAGGTTAGTTGTGGCACTCAAGATCTTCGCTGCGTCATGCAGGATCTTTCATCGCAGTACACAGACTCTCGAGTTACAGGAGCACTCGGTCTCTCTAGTTGTGGCCCAGGGGCTCAGTAGTTGCTGCGAGCAGGCTTAGTTGCTCCGCAGCATGCAGAATCTTGGTTCCCTGACCAGGGATTGGACCCATGTCCCCTGCATTGCCAGGCGGATTCTTAACCACTGGACCTCCAGGGAAGTCCCTAAAGGGTTATTTTTAAAATAGCGTGCTGAGGAGGTCTCATTGAGAAGGTGGGCAAAGACCTGAAGGAGGTGAGGGAAGGAGGTTCACAGATGTCAGATGGAAAAGCATTCCTGGCAGAGGAAACCACAGGTGCGAAGGCCTGAGATGGGACCCGTGACTGATAGTGTAAGAGAATTTTAAGTCTGCTCTCCCCGCCATTTTCCTCCTCAAAATTGACAAGCACAAGTGCCGACTGCCCAAGCGCTGCAGCAAGCAAGCAGCATCTCTCCCTGTGCACCAGCCGCCCAGCTCTTTAACCTTGAATGCCTTTCTGGGTCCCACGTGTCACCGGGTGGCGACTGAGCTGCCCTTACTTCAGAAGAACGGCATGGGGTGGGGAGGCCTTAGGTGGTGTCTGCCTCACCTACCACTGCCAAAAGTGGTCATGGGGTTATTTTTAAACGTGGGGAGGAAGTATTTATTGTTCCCAGGCTGAAGAGAGCTGGGCAGACTGTGGGATTCTTCTGGGGGAGCAGTGCTGTGTCCTTTCCACCATGGTGAGTACTCAGGGCCCCTGGAGGAAGTAAGTGATGCTGGGTGGCAAGGAGGGGACACCACCTACAAGCAAAGGACCAGGCGGGAAGGGGAGCATGGCAGCTCTCTGGGGCCCCAGATCCTGGAGGAAAAAGCACTGCTTGCTGCGTGCACACAGAGGAACCCCAATCAATGCCCCCGATAAGCCACAAATAACAGCAGCTCCCGGGGACTCGCAAAAACAAAATAAGAGAGTTGGCTTTTTTATGGCTTGTCTACTGACCTCTTGAGGAATCAATAACTCCCAGGGCTTGCAAAATGGGATTGAACGCTTTTAAGGATCAAATTGTAATTCTTTTCTCTTGTTCAGGCAGCTGGGGAAAAGAATCTTTTTGTTTTCACCTTTTGAACTTGCAAATTTAAAACCTCTCTCCCTGTGTTTAGTTAGGTATCCCTCTCCAGAAGCAGGAAGCCCCCAAAATCAGGATCAGTGTAAGGCTGTGGTTAGGGGCACAGACTCTAGAGTCAGTCTGCCCAAGTTCAACACTGGCTCTGCCGTTTTGTGACTGTGTGACCCTGGGTAAACGAGCCAACCTCTCTGAGCCTCGGTTGCCTCCCCGGGAAAATGGCGATGGTAATAATAGCATCCACTTGACAGAGCAGTTATCAGGACTGAATGCAATAACATATGCAGTGTTCAAGCGTTTGCTGTAACTCAAGTCAGAAGCAGGTGGGGAAATGTTAACTCACTCCCCTCTGCTCTGTTTGCATGGTGCAAGGACAGAACATTTAGAGAGGAGATGTTGCTGCCATTTGGATCAGGGGAAAATCGAGGGGGACAGAGCAGTTGGGTTTTAACACCCTGAAAATGTGTCATTTCATCTCGCATTCTTCATGGTTTAGTGAGCCTGACTTTTTTTTCGCCTCCAATCAATTCTCCTTCTGTGCATTACTGAACTTTTTTGTGAAATGCACCGGAACAAAAGCAGCCGAGTCCTGCTGGAGCTGATCCGAAAGCCTGGCCTCCATCCCTGGAGACACACCTCTACCTCCCCTAGTTTGCAAAGGAGCTGCTGCAAGGCCCACAGTCTTTTACAATCCACCAGAACCAGGCTGATTTTGAGAAGTCTTATTCCATGTCCTTTTAACTTTCCAGCACCGCCTTTTTGAGATGAGTGTCGGTACCATACCCCCATTTCACAGATGAATGGCTGAGGCTTACCCAGAGATGGAACCTGATCTAGTTTTCTAATTCCCAGCCTCTGACTCTTTTAACTGATGTTTGTTTTGTTTTGTTTTGTTTTTTACCCTCTAGTCACCTAAGAAAGCCAAGAAGAGAGCAGAGGGAGCCAATTCCAATGTGTTCTCCATGTTTGAACAGACCCAGATCCAGGAATTTAAGGAGGTGGGTGCAACTGGGTGGAGATTCCCACATGCTAGAAGGAGCCTTTCCCTCATTCCATATTCCCTGCAAGGACCTCTCAGTTATATTGTCTTTGTTTTCGTTCTGTTGTTGTTGGCCGTCCCATGCCATGTGTGGGATCTTAGTTTCCCAGCCAGGAATTGAACTCACGCCCCTTGCAGTGGAAGTGCAGAGTCTTAACCCTTGGATCAGCAAGGAAGTCCTAGCTTGTCTTTATCCTCTCCAAAACACCCCAAATTCAGTCTGAACATGTGTGTGAATGACTTAAAGAAATTAACTTTCGCTGATCATCAAAACAAAGCCTATGTCTTGTTGAAAATGTAGGAATGAATTTCGGAAATGCATGAAGAATAAAAATGACCTGACTTATATATAATTCTATGACCCAGAGATGATCAGTTAACATTTTGGTATATGCCCTGCCAGTGGTTTTTGTTATGTATGCACATATTTGTTAAACAAAGTGACCATCTTCTATGCACACTAATCTGTACCTGTTATTTTTTCTTGAGCAGTTCAGCACCAACATTTTCCATCATTTATTTAAATCACCTCCTATGGTTAGATGTTATGTTTAGAATGTTTTACTATTATAATTAACACCCTTTGCTTGTATCTCTGGTTATTTCCTTGGGGTAAATTCCTAAAAGTGGAACAGTTGGATCGAAGGAAATTTTTTTTTTTTTTTTTTACAAAAGGAACTAAAACCAAATACAACCACTGGTCCAAGCTGCCCTCCAGAAATCCTGTGCTCATTCTGACTCCCATCAGCCCCAAGAGGAGAAGGTGCCTTTCCTGCCACATCTCCATCAACACTGGGTGTTAACATCTCAAACATGATTTCTGCCAGTCGGAGAGATGTCTGAGAGTATTTGAGATTTTAATTTTTACCATCTTAATTGTTGACTGCTAGCTGGGTCTGAAACCCTACCCCAGTCTATGGGGATGTGCCTTCATAAGCAAACCTAAGTACCAATTATGTAAAATTAAACCACTGCTGCAGGCTCAGGATACACTGAATTAATTTTCCAGCCATCCTGATGGCTCACACTGAGTTATCCACTCTCTCACCTGGCCCTTCAGAGGAAAACACTCTAAAGCTATGCCAGAGAGGCCACAGTATTTTATATGAAAGGAGAAACCACTGGGGACTTCCAATGGGACATGAAGACTTGCCCCTTCTGTCCCCACCAGCATTCAGATCACAGGAACATCACGCCCCACGGGCTGCCAGGGAGAGAGGAATTCCTGGGATGAAATGTCACATCTGAACCTGAAATAGTTCTCTTTCCCGGAGAAGACTACATCCTCCCTGCTCCCTCCCTCTGTCCCAACTTCTGGAATGAGATCAGCTGCTGGGGGCATGACCTGGGGGTGCAAATACTTTCAGGAACCAGTTGTTAAAAGAACTCAAGAAACGCAGATATGATACGTCATTGGTACAATACCTGGGCATTCACAAAGCTCTTGGAATCTCCTTCAGAGCCAGCTGGAAAAGATCACTGGCTTCGTTTTACAGATAATGTGGGCTTGCAAGTTGGTGAGCAGACTCCAGTTTTTAACTCATTTTTTTTTTCAACAACAGCTTGATAAAGTTATAATTCACATACCATGTATTCACCCTTTTCAAGTAAGTGTACAATTCAGTGGTTATTTAATACAGTCACAGCATTTTGCAACCATCATCACTTATCTAATTTTAGAACATCTTCATCGCCCCCAAAAGAAACCTCATACCCATTAGCAGTCACTCCCAAGTCCCGCCTCCCCCCAGCCCCTCATAACTACTAGTCTATTTTCTGTCTCTAAGGATTTGCCTGTTCTGAATGTTTCATAGAAATGGAATCGTTCCCTATGTGGCCTTCTGTGTCTGGCTTCTTTCACTTAGTATCATGTTTCAGGGTTCAACAATGTTGTAGCATGTGTCCGAATTTCCTTTTTATCTTTGAATGACATTCCATTGTGGGGAGAGACCGCATTTGTTTATCCATTTATCAGTTTGGAGCTGTTGTGAATAGTGCCGATGTGGACGTTCACACACAGGTGTTTGTATGGGTCCATGTTCTCATTTCTCTTGGGAATACACGGGAGCATGAAATTGCTGGGTCCTGTAGTAACTCCAGATCTAATACCTAATATCCCTTGATGCTCCTTGAAAACCCCAGAACCCCACTTCCCCCAGCCCTTGGCACAATCTCTGGGGGCTCCTTCCCACAATTTCTCCTGGGCTGACCAGACAATCGCCTCCCTTTTGCAGGCCTTCACCATCATGGATCAAAACAGGGATGGCTTCATCGACAAGAATGACCTGAGGGACACCTTTGCTGCTCTTGGTACGTCACCCCGCACCACCACCCAACACCAGCTAGGAAGGTCTTCTTATCCCACTCCCGTGAGGGGCAGGAGGTGAGGCTATCAAAAAGGTCAAGAGCTTGTCATTTTGAAACAGCTCAACCAAGATCGATCTTTAAGGCAAATTTCAGAGGATAGGAAAGAAGTGTTTAGTCTTTGAGTATCTTAACATATATTTTTCTTTTAAAATCATTTTTATATGTTTTTGAATACAATGGCAGTTTACAATAGAAAACTTGGAAAATTCAGAAAAGTATAAAGGAGTAGACAGTGTTGACCACTAGGGCATATTCCACTATTAACATCTGAGCCTCTAATTTTTTTCCTAGGCATCTCGTGTGTGTGCATGCTTAATAGTTAGACTCATTCTATTTTGGATTCACCTTTTAAAATTTAACATCTCGGTAGGGTGATCATGAGCACCTGGAACTGTTT
This sequence comes from Bos mutus, assembly GCF_027580195.1. NCBI lineage: Eukaryota > Metazoa > Chordata > Mammalia > Artiodactyla > Bovidae > Bos > Bos mutus. The sequence continues at coordinate 17,890,328 of NC_091633.1, forward strand.
CAAAATATAAGTGTCCAATCTGTCATCTCCTCCTCCATTCCTACCCCCAGACCTCAGGTCCATGAACAGCTGGGCAGGTTTTGTACTGAGCAGTTATACAGAGTACTATTCGTATTTGTAGCCACTGTAGATTATTACATTTAAAACATAAGTTATCTTAATAAGGGGTGGCTTTTTCTAATTTATACAAACGTACTATATGGGCTTGTGACAGTGGCTAGGACAGGTATATCAGAATCTCTGAGGCTGTGCGGGTTAGAGCAGCTATAATTTGAAAAATTTCCCTCAAATTCTGATCTGTTTCTCCCACCTCCAAGTGAGAAGGGCTAATTTTATAATATGAGGATTTCTTATTTGAGTAAAACATTAAAACATCTGTATAAAATGTTCCAGGTCCTGAAAGCACAGATTTAAAAATAACTAAACCCTCTGTGAGTTGTTTCCAGTTGTCTGGTTATTATAAATAACACTTTTGAGAACATCTCACGTGAATCTCTGGCCCCGTCTACTGTGTCTCCGATTATTCCTAGACAAGATTCCTTGAAGTAGGATTACAAGGGCAAATGCCAGTGCCCTGACAGCTGTTTCTGTCCCAGCTCAGAATCGCTGAGTGTCTGCCTCCTGCTCTAGGGCGTGTGAACGTGAAAAATGAGGAAATTGATGAAATGCTCAAGGAGGCTCCAGGTCCCATTAACTTTACTGTGTTCCTACAGATGTTCGGGGAGAAACTTAAAGGTAAGTTCATGTGTATTTCTGTTCATCTGTGTCTGTATAGGTATATATCTGTATATGTGTGTGTGTTGGTTTGTGCACCTGTGTGTGTCTGTCTTTATGTGTCTTCATCTTTGGGCATCGATTAAAAGCACTAGGAGAACATACAGGAGTTGGCAGATGAAGGCAAGGTAACATAGGAGAGGGAGAGAATAAAAAGAGCAGTTAATAGTGCTCCAAGGTTGGCCCTCATCCAGACCTCATACCAAGCACTTTAAATGCATTATATGCATCACCTTAGTCGAGGACGTAGCTTCTCTTCTTATCCTCGTCTACAGAAGGGGAACTGAGACTCAGAGACGGAAAGTCACGTGCCTGAAGCCACACAGCTAACAAATGCTGGAGTCAGGATCCAAATCCCAGTCTTTCTAAGTCGAGATCCATGCCTGACCTTGGGTTTGCTCCAGAAATAACTGGATTCTCAGCCCACGCTTTCAAAACACCAAGGCTCGGTGCTCAGAAGTGGTGAGGCCTTTCTTCCTTACCCAAGATTCTCAGCCACCCATGGCACATCAATCCCATTTTCTGTTTCAGGAGCAGATCCCGAGGAGACCATTCTCAACGCGTTCAAAGTGTTTGACCCTGAAGGCAAAGGAGTGCTCAAGGCTGATTAGTGAGTGGGCTGTGAGTGGTGGGAGGGGGACATGGGGGTTCCTTGCTTCTCCCCACAGCCCTCCCCACAAAGCCGGGGTCAATATCTGCTTTTCTCTCTCTGCAGTATCAAGGAGATGCTGACAACGCAGGCGGAGAGGTTTTCCAAAGAGGAGGTAACGGGCCCCTTCAGACACCCTCTGTACCCCAGTTACTGGCCTCACTTACTGGCCTCACTTACTGGCCCCAGTTACTGGAGAGGGACTCCCCCTCTAGACTCTCTTACATAAAATATCCCTGACCCCACACTGAGAGAGAATCTGCTCTGGTTTACTGAGCCCTTATCTCATTTCATTCCCTCAATCACCCTGTGAGGTAGTGACTAGCACTATGGTCATTTTACAGATGGCGAAACTGAGGCTCAGGGAGGCAAAGTTACCAGCCTAAAAGGACAACACTAATGGGAAATGCCGGGTCCTAGATCCAAACCTCTGTCTGACTCCAGGTTCTGCCTTCCTTGTAACACATTGAGACGGTGACGGCATCAATTTCCTGATGGACTGAAAGTGTCACGCAGGGTGACCATGTATTGTTGTGTAGGTTGTACACCGCACAATCCTCCTGGATGCCCTTAATAATATATACTGCAGAGTATATATTCGTTGCAAGTTTTTTCCAGCAGATGGCAGTAAAGTGTCTTGCTATAATTTTCTAAAAATCAGAACACAAGACTTTCTGGCAGGTGGCAGTAATGTGCCTGGAAGAAGGGGCACTATTGTTATCAATAATTCATCAAAGGCCCTGTATGAACAAGCAACTGTCTTGTCAACATTGCTAATTAATCTTAATGAATCTATTTAAAATAGTCCCTTGCCGCCTTTCAGGCCTGATTCCGTGAAGTTTCACATTTTACTAAAAATTTTATTTGAATTTCCTCCTTAAAATTCAAGCAGTTGAAAGAGCCTGCCTTTAAACTCCCACTATCTGTGACTTCGGACAAGCTCCTTAACCTCACTGTGCCTCAATTTCTTCATCTGTAAAGTGGAGACAATAATAGAATCTACTTCATAGTACACATGACGATTAAATGAGTTCAAATGTATAAAGTGCTGATACATGAAAAAGGTAATATGTGTTAGCTATTATTAACCCCAAATTAAAAAAACAATAATTAGCCAATATTCTTTAAGGACTTCCTGGTGGCTCAATGGTAAAGAATCCTCCTGCCAATGCAGGAGACTCAAGTTTGATCCCTGAATCAGGAAATCCCTTGGAGAAGGAAATGGTAACCCACTCCAATATTCTTGCCTGGGAAATCCTGTAGACAGAGGAGGCTGGTGGGCTACATTCCATAGGGTTGCAAAAGAGTAGGACATGACTTAGCAACTAAACAACTAAAAAAATTTTTAATGTAGAAATCACACATTAAAAAAAATTAAATTTCCCTCGAAGAATCAAATTCCTCAAAGAGTCTGACTCCTTGCCCACATGGCCACAATGGCTGGCCCTGAGGAGTTATAATCTCTGTAGATGGACTATGTCTCCATTTAACCACAATCCCCAACAGGCCCATCATGCTCCCCTACATAACCTGCCCACCCCTTTGCACACACAATTGAGTTTGCAATCCCTGCTTTCCCCATTGCAGGCTGGGTACCTAGGAACATCCCTGCAGGATGGCCCTTGGGGTCAGCACCTGAGGAAGGAAGCAGGAGGGCAGGGAGGGAGATGCCCATGGCACCCCATATCCTCCAGGCCCCAGCTGCCTCTCCACGTGGGCCGCCCTCCCCCCGAAATCCTCAGTATGTCTTGCTGGTTCGTTGCAGATTGACCAGATGTTTGCCGCTTCCCCCTGATGTGACTGGCAACTTGGACTATAAGAACCTGGTGCACATCATCACCCACGGAGAAGAGAAGGACTAAGGGAGTGGCTTGCCTTTGGGTGGGCAGATGGGGGCATCCATGCCCTCTTCTCATTTTTCCCAGCAGTGCACCACCCCCAACCCTGGCCAGTTGGTCATGTGGCTGCCTCATTTATCCACCTCCATCTTCTTTGCAGCCTTGGTGCCCTAGAGCTACCACGTGACCACACAGCTGGCAGATGGAAATTCACCCAGAGTCCGTGTTCAAATAAAAAGGAGGTCGTGTATTTGCTCATGGTGTGTCCTTGAGTAAGGAAGACCCTTTGCTAGTTCCCATGAGGCAGTATATGAGTTAGGGATGGCCCTGCTGCTGTTATTATTGAATTTTAGTGACTCTTTACTTAAAACAGATCTTCAGGGACTTGGGACTCTGCTTGTGGTCCAGTGGGGTCACCAGCAGTTCCTGGTTCTTGTCTATCCCTTCAGCAATCCTAGTGGAAAGAGGACACCTCTCTCTCTTTCTCCCAGATCCACACAAATCCCAAAACAGGGCCTGTGCAATACGGGAACCAACCCTGAAACAGGTGCAGTACTCTGACTAACCCCCTCGCAGGGGTTGAAATCAGCCCCTTCCAAACCTTACATGGCCTGAGGGTGGGAAGGGCCATTCCCAACGGAAAGTCCAGATGTATTTTAGGAGGAAGGGGGAGTAGATGTCAGGTAGTCTAAGTTTTCAAGGGAACCTCAAGAATCTGGGAGCTAGCCAAAGTGAAAGATGTACTGGGAACAAAGAGCTGAAGCTGGGATCAAAGTGGCAGCTGGGGTCACCTAGAGGGAATGAGATGGTCTGGGTGGTTGGAGGAGCCAAAACTGAAGTGAGTCGTTAAGGTTCAAGAACAATAACAGAGACCCCCCCAGAGGAGAAACTCAGGGTCTGCTCCAATGACATCACTTGCTGGGAAATGGGGTTCCTTTTGAGCCAACTGAGAAGGCAAGGACTCAGGACCCCATGCCATACCATGATGACCCTTCATGATCCACACCCTGTGATGACCCATGCCCCCCTCACATCCAGAACCTGTGACCTGGGGCTCCTGCAGAGACAAGGCCAGGCCCAGGAGAGGCCCCAGCTCATGGCACTCAATAGAGTTTGTGTTTCAGGACAAGACATCCTGGACACAGCTCTACAGTGACACACTCATCCATGCACCCCTCCCACACACAGATACAGACACAGGGCCTCCACGGCTCCCGGTTCCCACCTGTGAGTCTGCTGCACACTATGTGGTTCTAGGACGTGAAATCAGTATTTTGGCTCCCATGTGGCCCCTACACTTCACCTGGTGAGCCGTGATGGGGGGTTACCATCTCAAGGGTTCTCAAGGGCCACGGTGACCTCACACCACTCTTGCCACCTGTGCCAGCTTTGGATCTCCACCCTCCTGCTCCTCTACCCCATCCTGGGGAGGTGCCAGCGCCCCAGTCTCTTAGAAATGAGTGTAAAGAGGCACTGGGGTTACAGAAGACAACATTTACTCTCTCTAGTTATGTACAAATGGCCAGAGCCGCCTCAGACTGTTACCTTCTTCTTGGACTTCAGCTCGTCCCCTTTTTCAGGCATGCTGTCCCTGTTTCGAGACTCTCTTGTGGCGTAGTGGCTGAGCACCATTTGCCGAAGGCTGCTGTGGTCCAGGGGCTGCTCCACTGCACCAAAGACGGGACCCGTGTGAGGAGTTCAAAAATCAAATGCAGCACAGCAGGAGGGTGGGCTTCTTTCCCAGGGCTAGCGCCCCTTTGCCCTGTTCAAAGAACTTCAAGCCTGGTTTGGTGACGCCCACAGCACTGGGGGTGGGGGAGTGAACATTCTCCAAGTTCAGGGAGAGGGAGGACAGGCAGGGATGTGCTGCTCAGGGATGGCCAGACAATAACTGTCTTTTTCCTCCCAGACGAGGATGTGAAGGTGAGTTGGATTTAATATCAAGGAGATAGGGCTACCACGTGCAGTTGCTCAGGATGTAGACTGCACAAAGACACCTGTTTCTGCAGGACTGAAACCCATGCCCCCCCCCACCACACACACACACACACACACACTTGATTGCCAAGCCACGTCTATCCAGCAGGGGTGGCTTTTTCTAATTAATCTGCCTAGAGGGGCTTCCCTCTTCTAATTTATACATGCAAGCCATAGAAGCGAGTGGGCTAAGAAAACCTTTATCAATATTCCCTTGAACAGAAATGAAGATATCATCTGTATATTCCTGACCTTGTGAGGACAGTGTTATCAATGGCTGTTCTCTGACACCCTCCTCATTTAAGAACTCAAAGGGTCAAGGGAAGCTGTGCTAAGGTGGCTGACACCAGCCCTGGTTTTCACTCCTGCTAACTTTCAGTTGCCTTGAATAAGTCAAACAGATGTGTGTACACCTGTGCATCTCTGCATATGCACATATTGGCAATTCCCTCCCTCCATTCTTGGCACACCTGCACACTTGAAATGCTGCTCACAGAAGAGGGGAAACTTTTTTAAAAACCAGTTTTTCCCCTCTGGTTACTGAAATCACACAAGGTCACTGTAAAAGAAATTCTAAGCAATGACAGAATTAACTCAGAAATACAAAGTTCTCTGCAACCCACCACCCAGAAATACCCACTGCAAGTCAGCATATTCACCCTCTTCATTATTATATATATAATCAAGACACTTTCCTTCCCTTCTTCCTCCTCCTCCTTCCTTTTCTCTCTCCTCTTCTCTCTCTCTTATGTACCAGGTTGTGAAAGGCGGTCTTGTGCACTGTAGGTTTTACACAGCATCCCTGGACACTAGATGCTATATACACACATGTCACGTGTGTATCATACACACATAAACATGTCAGTTCATGTCAGCCCACAGCATTCTTTTTAGTGGCTGCAGAATATTCCATCACACGCATGGGTGAACTGTAACTTATTTAACCAATCTCTAACGGGCGAGCGTTTCAGTCATTTCCAGTTCAGCTGCCCTCCTACTTCCACCTTCGACCCTTGAGTAAGTTTTTCTCTGAAGGACCAATCCCCACAATCAAGATTACAGACTCTACGCATGTATCTGAAATCCAGGGTAATTATTAGGTAAGCCCATTTCACCTGTAACCTGCCTTCACTAATCAAGGTCATTTTCTTATTGGTACAAACGTCTTGCTTGTCCTCCAGGCAACATGTAGCCTAAACAATGTGTCTGCCTGAGTTGTTTTCTAGGAGCTTGGGTTCAGCTGTGTCTAGTTCCAGCTGAGCAGGTTAACCCTGGATAGAGCCACAATCCTTCCACTGAGCACACATGAGTGTCGCTGGATGACATCTTGAACACACAGAGGCCCATACTTAGTTACACCTCTACAGAACCAGGATTAGGGCACCACTTTCCAATCGCCTTTCCCCACATGTTCCATGCCTCAGATCACCAGGCATCTTTATTCTTTATCCCATAAACACCAGAGCCCCTTGCTTTCTGGGAGGCGGATCTTGGAGATTTGTCTCCCCATCTCCTCTCCTTGGCTTTGCGGACTTGCGAATGAAGCACCCTCTCTCTGCTGACCCTCCATGTCTTGGCCTGGCTTGCTGCGCACAGCAAAAATGCAACCTGGCTCAGGAACATAACCACTCCTCAACCTTCCTGAACATGTTGCCAAATTGCCCACCAAACACCATGTGGGGCCAGAATTTACCCCCACCTCCAGAGAGAAGGGCTAGTTCCCTCAACCCCCACAAACCGCAGTACCACCAGCTTCTGCTTCCAAAAGCAAAGAAGATCCATGTACCTGCGCCCGCAGGGCTACAGTTTATCTCTGGTGTGAACCAAGCCTCAGCTGCTTCAATCATGGGATAGGGGGACACAGATGGGGTTGGGGAAAGGAGATCACAGGTGGAGCGAGACTCAAGAGCATACGGTGAGGGTAGGAAATGGCATCAGGGAATCTCATCTGCTCATAACTTGCCATCTTGGAAATTTTGGCTACTTTAAGGTTCATGAAATGGTCACAGAGTAGTTGTAATTTTTTAAAGTATCCGAGATAACTAAACTTCAGAATCTGTGGCTTTGTCATCATGCTGTAGAAAGAAAACTCCAGGTAAGAAGAGAACTCACCTTCATCCAACTTGTCGCTAAGGGGGTCAGCCCCCAACACTGGAGGGATGACCTTGATGGGTTCTGCAGGCTTGAGGAGGGCGGAGCCGCCCCAGAAGGGGTTGAGGAAGGATGGCTGGACCTCCGCCTCTGCTACTTCCATTTCCATAAGCCGCTTGTAGGATTCTAACACCAGCAAGTCATTGGTCTTCTTCTCAATGATGGCTGGAAAAAAGGTGTAATCAAGAAGTTTGCCAGAGACCTGGGTCCTAGGGGAACTAGAGGTAGCGCTCCCTGCTGGAGAGGAAGAGAAGTAACAGGACGGGGGCAGGTGATGAATGCCTATAAGGACAAGGGCTTTCTCTTGGGTTACATCATTCATTCCCTAGAGAGCGCAATTTGGTTCTTGAGGGGCAAAACCAATCTGACTCTTTGATGTATAAGGCACGATATACATAAAAAACATGAACAGTTATATGGTATATCAACTGTATGAAAATTCCATAAGGAAGAGCAGGCTCCATAGCGGACAATAATAAAAAGAAGGTTGAGGAACTTTTTTTTAACACTAAAAATTGGGAGCCGTGGGAAAACTCTGCCTTAAACTACTGATCTTTTCCTCAGTGCTCTGAGTTTGGGGGAGCTGTCCTTCCCACTGTGTTTCACAGCCCCATGGAGTCATCAGAATAATTCATTCATTCATTCATTTATTCATTCCACAAATGATTATTGGATGCTTATCAGACCAGGCACGGTGCCTGAGACGCCACGAGGCATGGAGGGAACACAATGACCATAAACAATAACAGAGATGCAAACCCTGAGGAATGTGAATGGGAAGAAGGAGAGAAGGGCAGGTCAGCAAATAAACACACACACTCCTCACTATCCAGATGCTTGTCATCTGAATTCAGTAACTATTGGGTTTAAGGGTTGTTGTTTTTTTTTAATTTTCATATAACACATACCGTTTCTCTTCTGTCTGAAAATCAGGGACCAAAAAGATTCATATCTGAAACTTGCTATTGGTTCTCAAGAACCTCCTCAATTCACACAATGAGAATTACCTGTATATAGAGACAAACTAGGCAAGGATTAAGTAATAGAACTGCTATGAGAGTGAGTACCAGACCACCTGACCTGACTCATGAGAAATCTGTATGCAGGTCAGGAAGCAACAGTTAGAACTGACATGAAACAACAAACTGGTTCCAAATAAGGAAAGGAGTACATCAAGGCTGCTTATTTATTGTCACTCTGCTTATTTAACTTATATGCAGAGTACATCATGAGAAACACTGGGCTGGAAGAAGCACAAGCTGAAATCAAAATTGCCAGGAGAAATATCAGTAACCTCAGATATGCAGGTGACACCACCTTATGGCAGAAAGCGAAGAACTAAAGAGCCTCTTGATGAAAGTGAAAGAGGAGAGTGAAACAGTTGGCTTAAAACTCAACATTCAGAAAACTAAGATCATGGCATCTGGTGCCATCACTTCATGGCAAATAGATGGGGAAACAATGGAAACAGTGACAGACTATTGTGGGGGCTCCAAAATCACTGCAAATGGTGATTGCAACCACGAAATTAAAAGATGCTTGCTCCTTGGAAGAAAAGCTATGACCAACCTAGACAGCATATTAAGAAGCAGAGACATCACTTTGCCAACAAAGGTCCATCTAGTCAAGGCTATGGTTTTTCCAGTAGTCATGTATGGATGTGAGAGCTGGACTATAAAGAAAACTGAGCACCATAATTGATGCCTTTGAGCTGTGGTATTGGAGAAGACTCTTGAGAGTCCCTTGGACAGCCAGGAGATCCAACCAGTCCATCCTACAGGAAATCAGTACTGAATATTCATTAGAAGGACTGACGCTGAGGTTGAAACTCCAATACTTTGGCCACCTGATGGGAAAAGGTGACTCATGTGAAAAGGCCCTGATGCTGGGAAAGACTGAAGGCAGGAGGAGACGGGACGACAGAGGATGAGATGACTGGATGGCATCACCGATTCAATGGATATGAGTTTGGGTAAACTCCAGGAGTAGGCAATGGACAGGGAGGCCTGGTGTGCTGCAGTCCATGGGGTCGCAAAGAGTCAGACACAACTGAGTGACTGAACGTAACTGATGAGAGTGAATAACAGTGGGTACAGCAGGACCAGCCTCAGATGGAGCAGCAGAGAGGGGCCTTGCTGGAGAGAGGACATTTAACCTGAGATCTGAGAATGAGGAACTGGGTGTGGGATAAGTATCCTAGGAACAGCCCATGCAAAGGCCCTGAGGTAGAATTAGTTGGGGGAGAGATTTGGAAATACAGAGAGGAGAACAGTGTGGCCACAGGAGGTGAGCAAAGAGGAAGAGCAGGACAAGAGATGATGAAAAATGTAAGCAAGGGGACTTCCCTGTGGTCCACTGGTTAAGAACCCACCTGCCAATGCAGCGGACACCAGTTCGATCCCTGGTCCAGGAAGATCCCACATGCCTGGGGCAACTCAGCCTGTACACCACAACTACTGGGTCTGAACACCCTAGAGCCTGGGCCCCACAATAAGAGGAGCCATTGCAATGAGAAGCCCGTGAACTGCAATTACGAGTAGCTCCCTGCTCACCACAAGAGGAAGCCTGCACACAGCAGTGAAGACCCAGGGCAACCAAAAATCAATAGTAAGTAAATAATTTTTAAAAAATGTAAGCAGGGGCCAGGCTATAAAAAAGTTGATAGGCTGCGGGTAAGAAAGAGTTAATACAGCAAAGTCTGACTTCTCTCCTTTGAAAAGGTTGCTTAGCAGTTTGGTCCTTGGACAGTATCAGGGAACTTGGATTTCAGGAAGGTCCCCACCACCATTAACTGTTAAGAGAGGCTCATCATGCCTTTGTTGTTGTTCAGTCGCTCAGTCGTGTCGGACTCTTTGCGACCGAGGACTGAATCACACCAGGCTTCCCTGTCCTTCACTATCTCCCAGAGTCTGCTCAAACTCATGTCCACTGGGTCAGTGATGCCAGCACTTTAATCTGTCTATTAAAAAATGTAGCTTATGCTATAAATACTTGCTGTTCTTTCTGGGGTCTGGAACTGGGGTATGTGCCAGGCTGGAGGTGCCTGTATGATCGGCCTCCCCGCCGCCCCCCACCCCCTCGCCAAGCAATGAGTAGCCAATGAGCTTCCCTGGTTGACACCATTTCACTTGTGTTGTCACAACTCATGGCTGGTGGGGATTAAGCACATCCTGGGAGACGACCCTTGGAAGCTTGCTCTTGATTTCCTCCATGCTTTCCCCCAAGCTCCTTTTTCCTTTACTGATTTTGCTTTGTACCTTGTGGCTATAATAAATCATAGCCATGAAAATATGACCAAAGGCTGAATCCAGGAGCCCTCCTAGTGAATACCTGAAACTGACGGGAGGGAGGCGTCTTGGGAACCTCCCAAACACAGATGGTATTAAGAACCTTCGATTCTATTCTAAGAGCGGTGGAAGTCATTCATTCTAAACTGGCATGATCTCTGTGGGTGCATCTCCCTCTCTCTCCTGATCTCAAGGCCTAGAAATGTGTATTACAGTTAATAGGCATTTGCTACATGCCAGGCACTGCTCTGAGCACTTTATTTCTTTCTTCCCAATCTGAATGCTTTTCATTTCCTTTTATTGCCTTACTGCATTATCGAGGACCACCAACATAATACTGAATAGGAGTTGTGAGAGCAGACATCCTTGCCTTGTTCCTGATCTTAGAAGAAAAACATCCAGTTTTTTTTTTTTTTTTTTTCACCACTAACTATGAGGTTAGCTGCAGGTGTTTCTGGAGATGCCTTTTATCAGGTAGGGAACTTCCCTTCTAGTTCTAGTTTGTTGAGAGTTTTCTTATTATGAATGGATATTGAATTTTGTCAAATATTTCATTCTGTATCTATTCACATGATCATGTAACTATGTCTCTAAGAACTACTTATTTATTTAACCTTCCCAACATTTTTTAGATGAAAAAACTGAGGCACAGAGAGGTTCAGAAGATTTCCCAGATAATTCCCTGATGGTTCAGTGGTTAAGCATCTGCTTTCCAACACAGGGGATGCAGGTTTGATGCCTGTTCAGGGAACCAGGATCCCACATGCCACGGGGCAACTAAATGCTACAACAAAGATCCCAATTGCTGTAACTAAGACCCAATGCAGAGAAGGCAATGGCAACCCACTCCAATACTCTTGCCTGGAAAATCCCATGGGTGGAGGAGCCTGGTGGGCTGCAGTCCATGGGGTCGCTAAGAGTTGGATACGACTGAGCAACTTCACTTTAACGCATCGGAGAAGGAAATGGCAACCCACTCCAGTGTTCTTGCCTGGAGAATCCCCGGGACGGGGGAGCCTGGTGGGCTACCATCTATGGGGTCGCACAGAGTCGGACACCATTGAAGCGACTTAGCAGCAACAGCAGCAAAACCCAATGCAGCCAATAAAGAAATATGAAACACACACACAGACTCAAAAATCCATGTTTAAAAAAAAAAAAACAGTTGCCAAAAGTCATACAGCTAGTAAAAGTAGAACCATGATTTGAACTCAAGCAGGTTGGCTTTAGTGCCAAGGCTTTAGTGCCAGGCTTCACCACCAGGCTCACTACCTCCAAAAGAACAAGTCCTTGTGCCTGCTCATAGAAATCTCTGGAAATGGTTGCTAAGAGTCTAGTGGGCTTGACTCACCAAAGTACTGCGGGAGGTTGATATCCGTGACTTTCCCCGTCTCCCCTAACTGCACCAGGATCTTGGTGGCATCACAATTTATCTTCTTAAACAGGTTCTCCACTGAGTTCTTGAGATACTCTAAGGTCTTGGTGATCTCCCTGTAGTCATTCTCGTACATGTCTGCCTCCTCCGTGGTCTTCTTCAGTTTCTCCTATGGCAGACCCCCAGTTCCCATCCAGGTCATCCAGGTGGCCACTCTGGCTGGGCTCAGCCCTCATATGTGAGAGTCTGAAACAGGGTCTCCAAACTGCAGGTTTGCAAACCTCTAAGGGGCTTCCCTGGTGGCTCAGACAGTAAAGAATCCACCTGCAGTGCAGGAGATCCAGGTTCGGCCCCTGGGTTGGGAAGATCCCCTGGAAAAGGAAATGGCAACCCACTCCAGTATTCTTGCCTGGAGAATCCCCATGGACAGAGGAGCCTGGCTGGCTACAGTCCATGGAGTCTCAAAGAATCAAACACGACTTAGAGACTGAACTGAACTGAACTGAGCGACTAACACTTTTCATACAAGGGGTTGCAAGAACAATTTAATGGGCCTCAATCCACATTTTTTAAGTGAAATAAAATAGATCAGAAAATAAAGAAAGACAGGAGAAGATGCTAGTATGCACTGGAAGTAGTGAGGATAGATATTATTTAATGTAAAGATTTGTTTCACTTACATATGTGTATGTGTGTGTCTGCATGTCTACTGGATTGCAGCATTTTTTAAAAGCTGTTGACTCATTTTTTAAAAATGAAGGCCCACGGGAAGAAATATATTTACATTGCAGTCCAATACATTCACACACTGTTGTTCAGTCGCTAAGTTGTGTCCAACTCTTTGTGACCCCATAGACTGGAGCATGCCAGGCTTCCCTGTCCTCCACTGTCTCTCAGAGTTTGCCCAAGTTCATGTGCATTGAATCAGTGATGCCATTCAACTGTCTCATCCTCTGCCGCCTTCTCCTTTTGCCTCCAATTTTACATGTGTGTTGCTGCTGCTAAGTCACGTCAGTCGTATCCGACTCTGTGAGACCCCATAGACGGCAGCCCACCAGGCTCCCGTCCCTGGGATTCTCCAGGCAAGAACACTGGAGTGGGTTGCCATTTCCTTACATGTGTGTATTTATATACATTTATCTAATCAAATGAAATTAAAGTTTCACAAATCAATATTCTTATTGTGTGTTCTAATATTTTCCATTCTGTCTGTTCTATTCCGTCTTGTTATCTTTAAACGCTGTGGCAATCCAACAAACCGATTTCACCATTCAGTTTAAATCACATTACTAGAGATCAGCGGTTCTCAAAGTGGCGTCCCAGGACAAGCAGCAGCAGCTCCATCAGGGAACTTGTCAGAAATGCAGGTTCCTGGGCTCCAGTCCAGACCAACTCAATCAGAGGCTCTAGGTGTAGGCTCAGCAACAATCTGTGTTTAATGAACCTCCAGATGGTCCTGACACATGGTAAAGTTCGAGAACCTCTGTGAGTCCACTGATCACAATTTCAGTTTCACATTGGTATCACCTGGGAGCATTAAAACATTGGCTGCCCAGACCCCAGCCTCAGACATTCAGACATCCTGGTCTGGAGTGCCGCCTCGGCACTGGGAACTTTAAAGCCTCAAAGGTGATTCTGACTGGCAGCCCAGACTTGAGAATCGCTGCTCTAGGGTAAGTGCTTTGACGGCTTCCCACCTCTCTCCCTGGTTCTCAGCTTGCAAAGGTGAACTTGGGCCCTGGAAGGATCAGCCTTGTCCCTACTAGCTCCATATGGACCATTCCAAACAAGGATCCCAGAAGGGCCCTACCCACACTCCCATTTCCAGGTGAGGGAACTGAGGTTCTGAGGCAAGGGAGAAGGAAGCTGTGATTTGAACTGTCCCTCAACCACCACACCGGGCAGCTTCCTCTGTCCCAGCCACTGGAATATTCAGTTCCCAGGGCTGAATTTCCTCAGATGTCAGCCAGAGCCCCTCCTCTCATTCTAAAGGTGCAGTAAAAGATCACATGGTTAAAAACGCTTTTTAACAGCCTGATGTGATGTTGATAACACATGTATGTGTGTGCATGCTCAGTCACGCCCAACTCTCTGTGACCCTCTAGATTGTAGCCCACCAGGCTCCTCTGTCTATGGAATTTTCCAGGCAAGAATACTGGAGTAGACTGCCATTTCCTCCTCCAGGGTATCTTCCCGACCCAGGCATCAAACCCTCATCTCTTGTGACTCCTGCATTGGCAGGCAGATTCTTAACTGCTATGTCACCTGGAAGGCTTGGTAACACATGTCCGGCACCTAAAATGTTCCGAGCACTTTACACACACCTTCTTAACTAATCCTCACAATTGCCCCAGTTTCCAGATGAGGAATACTGAAGTCAGAGAAGATAAGTGAACTTGTGCTTACGTCATTTGTGTTGAGTTGTCTAAGAACCTGACCTTGGGCTCTTTATTTAAGCAATTATTTAGTAACAAGATGATGGTGACTTGAGGCTTTATTGACTCACAGGATAAACAACAATAATGATAGTTATGTTTATAGTTCTCTGCCCTGCAGTATGCCAGGCATGTACATGCAGGATTTTATTCAATCTTCACAGCCCTACAAAGTGAGTACAATTATTATTCCCATTTCACAGGTGACAAAACTGAGGTTCAGAGAGGTTAAGCCAACTTTCTCAAAGTACTAACATCAGGAAGTAACTCTTCTGGGAATCATACCCACGCCTTTGTTCCCAGGACCTGGTTGCTTAATTTCTATGCTAAACCTCCGGTGAAAGGACTGATTCCACCACTTCTCTCAGAGGGGACAATGAATGGAAGGTGAGTAGAAAAGGTTCCAAGAGTAAAGGAGATGGGCGTGATCTTTAGTAGGGGGTAAGAAAAGTGGTTCTAAGTGAGCCCATTGCTATTAAAACAAATTCTTTTGCTAAGAGTATTTGCATTTGAAAAGAGGCTCCAGGAAAGCCCAATGAACAAAGAGTTACTGGAGGACTTCAGACAGAGGTTGGGCGATGCTTGGGGTTGTTTGATCAGCCTCTCCAAGCTGTATCCCCCATTAGGCCTTCAAAACCCCACGATGCAGAGCAGCAACAGTCCCAACCCCAAGGAAGCATGTGAACACTGAGTGGCCAAGAGTCAAGGATGTGGGATGCCAAGTATGTGTCCAACTTGAGGGGGGTCTCCTTGAACTTGGGCCCTGCCTGCAAGTCTACTTTCCCCATTCCCGAATCCTGGGAGAAGTTGCTGAGCCTGAGAGGTGCTTTGCTGCCCTCCAGTGGTGCATTAGAGAATGGCAGGGCCGTCCCTGTTCACCACCTGCAATGCCAAGAACAGAAATCAGCTACAGAAAAAGGAAGGGAAATGACGGGTGAGCATAGTTCCTGGGACAGGAACTACTGGATTAGAACAGGGCTTTGCAATCAAACTCTGTGGTTCATATCTTTCTCAGACACTTGCTATCCATTCTCCCCTTATACCTTAATAACAAAATGGTTATCATTTCAGTGTAGCAATGTGCCAACTAAAAGTTGTATTTCCAACCATCCTTTGAAATAGGAATGGCCAGTAAGACACAGATACAGATGCTATTGACTGAAAATTCAAGGAAAGAATTTTTAAGCTGACTAAATCAATTAGCAAGGCCTTTTTTGCCCTCCCTACTTTCTTTCTGCTTGGAATGTATATGTGATGGCTGGACCATAATACAACCATGAGGCATCGTTGGGAATGTAAGCCACACACTAAAGATGGCAAAACTGGAAGGAGAAGCCTGATTTACTGATAACATCATGACCGGCCCTAAAGTGCTAATCTCCAGATTTACATTTTAACAAAGTAAATAAACTTCTATTGCACAGACAGTTATTTTGGGTCCCTATTATTAGCAGCTGAATGCAATGCAAAGCTCATACAGTATTGCAACTCCATGATGATGGGGATTGCTTCTCTGAACCTCAGTTTCCTCATCTGTAAAATAGATCATATCACCTACTTCATAGTGTTGTTGTGAGGATTAAATGAGATAGTGCAAGCCAAGCCCTTAGCCCAGTGTCTTGTGCATAGTAATTGCTCAGGAAATGCTCGTAATTACTATTATTGATTGAGAACAGGCCACAGCTAGGACAAGGGAGAGAGAGAAGTAAAGACAGAGGCAGAGATCTGTTTGGAACTCAGGGATGAAATTACCGGCACAAGGGCCTGGGATAGGCTTCCTGACGTGGGAGAGTCTTTAAAATGGAAAAAGCAAGCCTTTGTCTTTTTTAGGAACAAAAGTTTGCAGCAACATCTGCAGCAGAGGCTGCCTGTGACAAGGAGTCATAACATGTCAAGACATGACTCAGGCCAGTAGTCACAGGACAGACATCTTACTGCTACTGAGAATCAACTGACAGGCCATCAGACAGACAACAGAGACTCCCAAGCCCTCCCTCCCCAGGCTGGTCTTACCTCCAGCTCTCTCAGGATGGAGTAGCTGTCATCATGGGATGATTTCTGCTGGGATCGCAAGCGCAAGATCTCATTCTGCTCAGGAGAGAACGAGACAATAAGGAAAAGTGGAGTCCCCCTTCCTAGCACACCTCAAAATGAGCCAGTGCCTTGAAGAGTTCATGAGGACTTATTTCATTTTTTAAAAAATATCTAGAATATATTTTATTTTTAATTGGAGGTAATTGCTTTACAATGCTGTGTTTATTTCTGCTGTACACAATGTGAATCACCTATAAGTACATATATATCCCCTCCCTAGAGAGGATTTCAGAGAAGGCAATGGCACCCCACTCCAGTACTCTTGCCTGGAAAATCCCATGGACAGAGGGCCTGGTGGGCTGTAGTCCATGGGGTCGCGAAGAGTCGGACACGACTGAGCGACTTCACTTTCACTTTTCACTTTCATGCATTGGAGAAGGAAATGGCAACCCACTCCAGTGTTCTTGCCTGGAGAATCCCAGGGACGGGGGAGCCTGGTGGGCCGCCGTCTATGGGGTCGCACAGAGTCGGACACGACTGAAGCGACTTAGCAGCAGCAGCAGCAGTGAGGATTTAAATTATCCATTTCAAGAAACCCCAGAACCCCTGGACCCCTCTTAGGTCGATGGAAGTTTTCTGATGCTTTTTAAATTAAAAGGAGGATGAGGGCATGAGTGGGTGGGTGCTTCTTCCTTTCTGGAGAATTGCCTATAATCAATAGGATTTGCTGCAATGGTGGCAATGTCCTATCTGCACTGTCCAGTACCGCAGCCATTAGCCACGCACAGGCACAGAGCTCTTACAATGTGGCTAGGACCAATGAGGAACTTATTTTTGGATTTAATTTAAATTGATTTAAACTAAAATCTCCCATGTTGGTGGCTACGGTAATGGACAGACAGCTCCAGAGCAGGGGTTCTACAACTCTACCGTGAATCAGAATCACCTAGGGGTTTGTGAAAACAGATATCTGGGCTCCACACCAGAGCTTCTGATTAAGTATGTCTGAGTGAGGCCCTGTGCTGTGCTATGCCTAGTTGCTCAGTCATGTCCAATTCTTTGCAACCCCATGGACTATAGCCTGCCAGGCTCCTCCATCCATGGGGATCCTCCAAGCAAGAATACTGGAGTGGGTTGCCATCCCCTCTTACAGCAGATCTTCCCAACCCAGGGATTGAACCCAGGTCTCCCGCATTGTAGGTGGATTCTTTACTGTCTGAGCCACCAGGGAAGCCCAAGAATATGGAGCTTATCTCTTCTTCCGGGGAACTTCCTGACCCAGGAAGTTCCTGGGTCTGAGCCACCTACTGTCTGAGCAACCAGGGAAGCCCAAGAATATGGAGCTTATCTCTTCTTCAGGGGAACTTCCTGACCCAGGAATCGAACTGAGATCTCCTGCATTGCAGGTGGATTCTTTACCAGCTGAGCTACCTGGGAAGCCTGGGTGAGGCCCTAGAACGCACATTTCTCGCAGGTTCCCAGGAGATGCTGCCACAGTGGTGGCCCAGGGGCCAGATCTGAGAACTCCAGGGCTAGAACAGTGTATCCAAATGTAAAAGGCATGCACTTTTTGATGGGGCAATACCATTTCCAGGAATCTGTCCCAAGAAAATAGTAGGACATGTGGGCAAAGGTGGCCACTCAAGGCTATCCCTTGAGTTATTATTCATTATCTCCATTAGGAACAACCTGAATGTCTACTGGTTGTTGATTGGTTAAGTAAATAATGGTACATTTATATCATGCAGGGAAAGGGTCTCAAATTAAAATACAATTTAAATGCATATTCCAGGGTTATTTTCAGAGAATCTAGGTTTGTAGGTATGAGACAGGGCCTGAGGAATCTTCTTTTTTAAGAAGCATCTTGTGATATTATTACTACAGAGCATCTAGGGAGCATATAGGGGCTCCAGAAGTCACTATAAAGAACATAGGAATAAAAAGTTTTTTAAAATTATGTAAATTTACTTAAAATAAATAGAACCATAGATGATATTGGGTAAAACTGTTGGAGAAAAAAAGTTTATAAAACAGCAAACTATTTTGTTCGCTGCCACATTACCAGTATCCTTCAAAAACCTTCCCTGCGATACTGGAGATGGCCACCAGAGGGAAGTGGCGAAGCGCCCAAACGGGAGGTGGCACACTCAGAGGCCACCTGGGCTCCTCTTGCTTGAGACTGGTCTGGTCTCTTCAGAGCAAATGAGACCCCAGCTCCTCTCAGCAAAGGAGGGAGAGTATGGTCTGACCAGTTTATAGGGGCAGTGCACTCAGCTTCCTGTGAGAATGTGGGCTGGAGTTGTCAGATCTGATTTTTCTAGAGAAACCAGAAATCCACATTTTCATGTGGAATATCCTGACTTTTAAATGTTGGCAACTCACTAATTTTAAAATTTGGGTATGAAGGAGGCCAAGCAACAGAACAATGAAGGCTGTATTCATCAGTTTATGACCTCTGACTCCAGCCCTCTAGGTAAGAGTGAAGTCAGATGTTAGAATCCTAAATGTTTTTGACTTAAATCTGAACCCTACTTTGGGCAGAGGTGCCACAAGAGGGCAGAGATAAGGTCTCAAACACCCCCTCCAGTAACCCATCTCACCTCCACCCCCTTCATCCAGAACCACTCCATGTCATCTGTTTTATATACTCATGTTTCCCCATACCCTAGTTTAGAGAAAAACTTCGGTAGCTTTTAAGGAAAGCTTGGAAACTACTACTCCAGTCCGAATATGTCATTCTACAGGTGGGGAAACTGAGGCCCAGAGAAGGCGGGAGTTTGGCCATCTTTCCTCAGACACACTTGTCCTCACAACAGAGACAGGCTGTGTGGCTGAAGAAGAAAGGAGAGTGCCCTCAAGGTGACTGGGAAGGTCAAGGTCAGTTGCTGCTGCCTCCCACTGTGTGCAGGGCAGTCCTGGGCTTTGGGAATGGACAGGGCACCCACGAGGGCACCTGTCCTCTGGAAGACAGGCCTCCTCTCCCCTTAGCTCTCTGGGCCACCCAGCCAAAGGAGGACCCCAGCTGGACAGTGGAAGGAGAATGAGATTGGGGGTACTTGCCCACCCTCCTGGCAGGTCATTCGTTTGGCTACCGGCCACCAGGAAAGACACACAGACAGCCTTCTCCACATACCTGCCTCCTGGTTCCAGAAACTGCTCCCTCACCTCACCCATTCTGGAGCTCAGCTATGCGATTCTGCACATTCCCTCTTTAATTTCTTTAGACCTTTGTAAATAGTCTCTTTTTTAAAAGCTCACCTCTCTTTACCCATTTTGGGCATGCCATCTGTTTCCTGTGACAGCCCACCTCCGTTTCCACGTGTCAGCTGTACTATTATTATCTATCATTATTACTATCTATTAGAAGCTTTCTTTAAATTGACCAAATTTTGTGTAGTTTGTTTATCACTATTTGTTTACTGTTATTTTTACTACCTGGGCTACCCAGGTGGTGCAGTGGTAAAGAATCCACCTACGAATGCAGGAGACTCAAGAGGGGCAGGTTCGATCCCTGGATCAGGAAGATCCCCTTGCCTGAAGAATCCCATGGACAGAGGAGCCTGGTGGGCTACAATCCACGGGGTCACAAAGAGTTGGACATGACTGAGCAACTGAGCATGCACAGATATTACTACTACTTACCACCCTCAGGAATCCTCTCTATAGAATCACAATGCTCTGCAAGCTGTTCTTTCTAATCCTCATTAAAATTAAATTCATCACTCATTTTGAAAAAATTAAAATGTTTTCCCCTGTCTTCTAGCTACTGTCTACTTGCATGTGGCCCCGCCTTCAGGAAATGGTGACATTGCAAAAGGAAGGGCTCCCCTAGGTTCCCACCCAGCACAGGGACCTCAGAGGGAAGAGTAATGAGTTCTCAGAGGAGGTGACATTTGTCAGGACTAATGGCTGGTATTGCATCAGAAGAAAAGTGGGAGGGGTGGGGAACAGCATGAGGGAAGTTTCAGAGAAGGGAAACAGGGGGCAGCTGGGACTGGCAGCTGATGGGAGTGCCTTGAGGGTCGTGATGAGAGCTGAGCCTGCAGGGGCAGGTTGAAGCCAAATTCTGAAAGGACTGGAGTGTCATGCTAAGTTTAGACTCTCTCTGTGCAGAGAGTTCCAAAGGCTGTTTATGTGTGTTCTGGGGAGTAAGCAGCAGTTAAGTTTGGGAAATTACAGGTTCAACAAAGGTAAAGAGTTTCTTTACTGCAGGACTTATCAGAGCCTTTACTATGCTCACGTACATCAGTTCTCTCCAAGATCAACTTACCATCTCTCCTCAATTCTACAAAGCTGTTTATTGACAGGGGTCAGCCAGCTCTTAAGGCAAAGGGCCACATAATCAGTATTTTGGATTTTTCAAGCCACCTATGGTCTGTCTTGCATATTTTTTTCTCTTACAACCCTTTAAAAATGTAAAAAACAATCTCAGCTCATGGGCTGTGCAAAAACAGGTCAAAGGCCATATCTGGCTGTGGCTATAGTTTACTGAACTCTGGATTATAAGACATACCATGGATTTTAAATGTCACTTCTCAGGGGTGAGGGGACATGAACCTATTAAGTGTATGTATCAACTGAAAGACAAATACCAGTTTCAGGAAGGCTAAAATGTAGAGGGGAGAACACTGGGGGAATATAGTATTTCCCAAACTTTTTTTGACTTGAAGTTCTTTTTTCTGCAGAGCAGCTCAAAGAGTGTTCTGAGGAACCTGCCTTGGGGAAGGCTACTGTGGGAGCAGGTGGGCCCCTGGGCTGGGAAAGGAGAGGTGCCCCGACCTGGATTCTCTCTATCTTCTTGTGCATCATCTCCATGTCATTGTTGAGCTCTGTGACATATGTGAACCGAGCAAAGTTCTTCTCCTCCTTGGCCAGAAACTCCTCGATGAGCTGATTCAGGTTCCCAGTCTTTGAGAGTTTCAGCAGCCGGAGGTGAGCCACCTCATAGCTCTCAAAACTCGCACCCTTGCTCTTCTTCCCATACTTCTTTGCCTTGAGAGCTAGAAAAGGAAGAACCAGCAGCTGTGAGTCTGAAAGGGAAGCCGCTCAGAGCACAGCCTGGCAGAGGAAAGAGCTGCATAACATTATCACCGTGCCCCAGGGAGGGGGCTAGACTTTCCCAGGACAAGGAGGGGGAAAATGAGAGATGAAGTTTCTCAGAAACACACTTCTAGCCATACAGTGCAAATGAGAAGGTAGAAAGGGACAGAAGGGCTAAAAGACCAAAAATCAAATGCAGCTACACAGGGGGCCCTCTGAAGAGCTCAGATCTCAACCTGTTCAGGACAGAGTTAACATAGCAGCCCTGAGACTGCTCTGCTTAGAAAGGTCTGTTTGCAAGGCTGGCCCTTCACCTTCATCTGGGAACTTAAATGGTGAACATTTCCCTACACTGATATAAAACTGTCCGCAAATGGTTAAGAGTGGCTCCTGTGCCCTGACTGTATGGACAGTGTGGCCGAACACCTGCCCTCCTGCTGGGAGCCTGGAATCTTGGGATGTGCTGGGGAGAGAGGGCCTACACGACCAGCCCCCAGTAAGAATCTTGGGCATCGAGTCTCTAACGAGCTCCCCAAATAGATGACTCTTCACATGTGTTGTCAAAATTAGAGGCTGGAGGAATTAAGCATATCCTGTGTGACTCCACTGGGAGAAGATCCGGGAAGCTTGTGCCCGGTTTCCTCTGGACCTCGCCCCGTGCACCTTTTCTCCCTGCTGATGTGTCTACATCATAGCCATGTTTGCAATGATGTGCTGAGTCTCGTGAGTCCTCCTTCAGAATCTCCAAACATGGATAGGGCTGTGGCAACCTCCAATAAAACAAGTTGCTCCTCTAAATAATAGAAGCAGAGCCACAAGGTGAGGACATACCCTGTAGGTTAGGGATGGCGGATAAAATCCAACTCATCTAGCTAAATTTGAATTTCAGACAAACAATGTATTTTTTTACATAATTCTACATATTTATTTATTTATTTTTAATTTTATTTTATTTTTAAACTTTACAATATTGTATTGGTTTTGCCAAATATCGAAATGAATCCGCCACAGTATACATGTGTTTCCCATCCTAAACCCTCCTCCCTCCTCCCTCCCCATACCATCCCTCTGGGTCGTCCCATTGCACCAGCCCCAAGCATCCAGTATCGTGCATTGAACCTGGACTGGCGACTCGTTTAATACATGATATTATACATGTTTCAATGCCATTCTCCCAAATCTTCCCACCCTCTCCCTCTCCCACAGAGTCCACAAGACTGTTCTATACATCAGTGTCTCTTTTGCTGTCTCATATACAGGGTTACAAACAATGTATTTTTAAAAGTATAAATATGTCCTAGTTGTAGATAAACCACAAATAATTCTTTAGTGTAAGTGTCTTTCAAATATTGCATGGGACTAAAATTTTATTCTTTGTGTATCTGCAACTTAAATTTAATGGTGTCTTGTATTTTCTTTGCTAAATTTGGCAACCTTGCTACAAGGAGACTTGGGCACCTTCAGTTGAGAGAAAGAGGTATTCGGTGGAGAGAGAGATATACCTTCTTCCTTTTTGGACTGCTCCTCGAATTCAAGACGATCATTCAGCTTGATGAGCAAGAAGGATTTGAGCTTGGTCTCATGATCGTAGACACGCTCCAGCTCTCGGATCTCCAGGTTGTACTGAGAGATGTCCTTCTGCTGGCGGTCCTTCATGGCAGCCATTCGAGCCATGGCTTCCAGCCTGGGTGGGGGGAGGGGAGCACAACAGAGTCTGAGTGTCCAGAGGCTCCTTCCTTCTCCCCCACTTCTCCCTACCAGTCCAGACGGACTTCATTCCTGGGCAGTGATCATCCCTTCTTTTAATCATGGAGATTCCTGGGAGTAGAGGAACCACCTTCCTCACCTGAATGACAGGAGCTCACAACTCTAGACCACCGTCAGGAAATGATTTTCTATCGTCATCTCTGTCACCATCCTTATCATCATCACTACCACCACTGCCGTCAGCACCACCATCAGCATCACCATCACCCCATTACCACTACCAACACCATCACATCACCACCATCAGTATCATCAAACATCACCATTATCACTATCACCATCATCATCACCCCTTGTCAAGTAGAATACTATGCCCCAGCCACTCCCTTATATACTCATATGTTTTAATATTTATTTATTTGGGCTGCCCCAGGTCTTAGTTGTCACACGTAGGATCTTCGATCTTCATCGTGGCATGCAGGATCTTCTTAGCTGCAGCAAGCAAACTCTTAGTCTCGGCATATGGGATCTAGTTCCCTGGCCAGGGATTGAACCTGGCTCGCTGATTGGGAGTGTGAAGTCTTAGCCACTGGACCACCAGGGAATTCCCTATACTAATACTATTTAATCCTCACTTCCACCCAAAGAAGTCCTACAATGAATTAGTGGTGATGCAGCCAGGGTTCAAACCCAGATCTCTCTGGCTCCAAAACCTGCACTCTTCACATGTGAACTGCATGCCTTTTGCCCCTCCGGGGGTGAAGCTGGAAAACAGTCCAGACTGAGAGGGATCCCTAGGACTACAGGCAGGGACACCTGGTGGAGATGATACAGAATAGGGGTTTAAATCTCAGCTCCACCACATCTGCCACTTACCCGGATCTCAGGTAAGCATTTTGACATCTCTAAGCCTCCATTCCCTGGCCTGTAAAATGGGGATAATAACTCCTAGGGTTGTGGTGAGGGTTGAAATACTACCCAGAGCATCTAGCATCATGCTTGGCAGACACACAACCAGGGCTCGGACTTACGATGATGATGGTTTCAGGTTCCTCAACGCATAAGCACAGCGGGTAGAGGGGTAAGAAGCCCAACAGGTGGCTGAGACATCTCTGCCCCCAAGAGTCTCTCCCCCAGCCTACCTCTGCTCGTAGGCCTGCGCAGACTGCTCGATGGCCACATTCATTGTTTTCTTCTGCGTCAACAGGCGCCGACGAAGATGCTGGTAGACGTTGTCGTAAGCAGCCTTCTCATGCCTCAGGTCCTCGATCTCCTTCCGGAGCTTCGCGTTGGTGGTCAGCATCTGGTCAAAGTGTACAGTGACCTGCGAGGAGGGCTGCGCTTCAAAACGAGGCTCACTCCTGGGGCGCGAGACAAGCTTCCAGAAGGCAGCCGGAGCGTTGAAGCGTCTTCCCCGCACCTCCCACCCCAGGCCCACAGAACCACGGTTGGAGCACTGCCTGGTCTGTGTGTACACCATCGTTCACCTTCTCCTGACTCAACCAATGAAATGTATGCCTGCTAATGGCTTCACGGACATCATTCTTTCCTTCTCCCAAGGGAGGGAGAGCTGTTTGCAGAGATTTTGTTTGGCCGCATTGCACCATGTGGGATCTTAATTCCCCATGTCCCGAGTGCATTCATGCACATGTGCTGTTGTGTCCAACTCTGTGCAACCTTATGGACTACAGTCCACCAGGCTCCTCTGTCCATGGGATTTCCCAGGCAAGAATACTGGGAAATACTGGGGTGGGTTGCAAAGTCATTTCTCCAGGGAATCTTCCCGACCTAGGGATCGAACGCATGTCTCCTGCACTATAGGTGGATTCTTTACCACTGAACCATAGGGAAAGCCCTTAGTTTCTCAACCAGGGATCAAACCTGTGCCCCCTGCAGTGGAAGCAGAGAGTCCTAACCATTGGACAGCCAGAGAATTCCCCCAGAAGACACCTTACGTACAAGATTCAAACGGGTTTCCAAAATGTGGATCTGTTTTTGCAATTTCCGGGGGTTATTGGCCTCCTGTATTTTTGTGAAGATCTGTCTTTGGTTTACAATTTTTTTCTCCATCTGAACAATCTGAAAAAAAGAGAGAGAGGGAAAAACCCAGCTGTGTTAACATCTGTATGGGGACAAATGCAATAGTTCACTAACTCAAGCATGCTAAAACAAAAACTACCATGTTATTTCTTTTCCTATGAATAGAATTTGAATTTCTCTCTTGGATGTGGACTCAGTCAGTTTGGGACAAAATGAGCAACTAAGAGTTTTTATTCTCACTTGTGCGTGTAAATTTCACTCACATATGGGCAAAAATTTCACCTGATCCTAAACCCACTGTTTTCCTGGAGAAATGGCATTGATTCTCTCAAGAAGCCTTCTGTAACCTTGTTTTTGTTTGGTTGGCAGGTTTTTTGTTTGTTTCTTTTTCTGACTCTTACAATAATGGGGATGCTAGCAACCCTTAAAGAGCAGGTCATGAGGTGTCAGACACCCTGCAACATGTAAGACAGCACCAGACATCCAAAAAATTGACCCCCATCCCTTGTGACTGTTCAGTGCACCTTGGATGTCAGGCAGGTGAAAATCCTCTCTATAATCTTCTGTACCTAGAATCAAATTGTCTTTTGCATATACACACACAACATTTTTCATTCTTTTTTTTTTTTAACTTTTGGCTGTGCTGGGTCTTTGTTGCTGTGCATGGGCTTTCTCTAGTTGCAGAAAGCAGGGGCTACTCTCTAGTTGCGGTGCACAGGCTTCTCATTGCTGTGACTTCTGTTGCTGCAGAGCACAGGCTCTACAGTGCACATGCTTCAGTAGTTGGGGCTCTTGGGCTGTAGAGCACAGGCTCAACAGTTGAGGAGCATGGGCTTAGCTGCTCCGCAGCAGGTGGGATCTTTTCCAGCCAGGGGTGAAGCCCACGTCTCCTGCATTGGCAGATGGACTCTTTACCACTGGACCACCAGGGAAGTCCTTTCATTCAGTTTTAATAGGCAAGCATCCAGGAATGGAGTCGCTGTATAAATCAAGAGAATGTTCATTGATTTGTCTGGAACTTAACCAAGAGTTGGCCATCATTTTGGAAATCTTGACACCAGCACAACCTGGATCATCTTCTGGTTTTTGTTTGGCCATGCTGTGAGGCTTGTGGGCCTCTTAGTTCCCTGACCATGGATTGAACCTGGGCCACTGCAGTGAACACAGCAACTGCTAACCACTGGATGGCCAGGGAATTCCCATGGATCATCTTCTTTGAGTTGTGGATACAACAAGCCCAAATCAGTGTGCAGTGTGGAATCTGGCCCACTGCCTGTTCTCATAAAGTCTTACTGGCACACAGCCATGCCCATTCTTTGCATTGTCTATGGCTGCTTTCAGGCTATGAAGGCAGAATGGAATAGCTGCAGCACAGACCACGTGGCATGTAAAGCCAGAATATTTACTATCAGGCCCTCTGTGGAGCAATTTGCCAGCCCTGTTCTAGATAAGTCAGGCCAAAACATGAACATATCGAAATACATATAATTTAAGTATAAATAGCTTTCCTTTATGTTTCCTTTATATTATAGTTATAGCATCATATTGATTTAAAAGAAGAAGGGTAAAGGATTATATCATATATAAATTTTACTTCAGGATTTTAAAGGAGGTATTATAAAATATTTGCTGTTAAAAAGAGGTGCTGGCAGTTGAGTGATTCATAATTTCAAGTGTCAATGACTAGAAAATGATTAAGTTCATTTAGGCTCAGGACTTGTTAAAAATATGCTTTCCTCAGAAGAACTTCCTCTGCTTTTATGGGCACAGATCTCAGCAGCCTCCCTTAAGGGGTAGCAGCTTGTATCAATTAGGAACACATGCAACAACAAATTACAGAAAGCCTGGCTAAATAGTGGTTTAAACAAATTATGGTTTATCTTTCTCTCATAATACATTGATGGCTTAGGTTCAGTAACAGAAGGATGTAAGGACAAGATCTGTATAATTCACCTGACTTCTCCCTCAAAACATGGCTGCCACAGCACCAGCCTTCACAGTTATGTTCCATGGAGGAAAACAGAGGAAGAAATACAGATGAAGGATAAGACCTATATCTAAGACGTTTGCTCCTTCGAAGAAAAGCTATGAAAAATCTAGATATTATACTCAAAAGCAGAGACATCACTTTGCCAACCAAGGTCTAGTCAAAGCTATGGTTTTTCCAGTAGTCATGTATGGATGTTAGACAATAAGGAAGGCTGAGCGCTGAAGAACTGAGACTTTCAAACTTGAGAGTCCCTTGTACAGCAAGGAGATCAAACCAGTCAACCTAAAGGAAATCAACCCTGAGTATTCATTAGAAGGACATATACTGAAGCTGGAGCTCCAATACTTGGCCACCTGATGCAAAGAGCTGACAATGGAAAAGACCTTGATGCTAGGAAAGACTGGATCTCACACAAAGGAAAAGTGGATCTCACACAAAACTGGCAAGGTATAGAAATGCTGCTTATGATTGACATCAGCCAGGTTTTGGACTTTAGCTGGAACACACTGTCTCCCTCCCCCACAAATTCCCTCAGAGCAAAATCAAATTGCTTCATCAGTGCTGACAAAGTCAGGTTCAAGTCAAGCCAGGTTCCTTTTCCACTTGGCTCTCCTTTCCTGTTCTATGCACCAGGCAACATCCTCAACACAAACCCACTCCAGCTCTCTTCTGATATAAAACAAATGACTTGCTTTGATTTATGGGAGGGTAGCGTCCTCCCCCATATATCAGGTGTGGCCTCTGCAGCTCTGAAGGGCTGCCTGTCCCTGCCTGAGCTGACCCCTAGAGTCCTCAGGTTCCAGCTCCTTGCCAGAGAAGTTATGGCATCAGCTCTTGTGACTAAATTCAGAGCTGTATTCCCTTTGGCACCTTTATGTCAGACACTGCTTTTGTGATGCTGAAAGTAATTAGGCTTCAGCCCAATGGGAGACATTACCCAAGCCTGTAGGTGAAGGGGAAGTGCACTGCTACACGAGATGCCCAGCAGGAAGGCATCAGCTTATTAATTATTCTGTGAGGCCAAGCAGGGCCCAGTGGTATCCTTGCCTCCAGTGACCCCTTGAAAGGACAAAGTTCTGGACACTGTGTGGTGGACACAGCAGGAGGGGATCCTGGGAGCTGGGATGGAATTAGACCAAGAGGGTTTTTGTGCTGGGCAGTGAGTGCCATACTCTTTGGAGGATTAGCAAACTAAATCGCCTTTTCTAATGTTTCTGAGAATCCACATCCCTGTTTCTTTTTTCAATTTTTCTTTGTTCACTTTTTAAAGCATTTTTTTTCCTTTGATGTGCACCATTTTTAAAGTCTTTACTGAATTTGTTACAATATTATGGGTTTTTTTTTTAATGTTTTGGTTTTTTGACCGCAAAGCATGTGGGATTTTAGTTCCCCAACCAGGGATCGAACCTGCACCGTCTGCATTGGAAAGCAAAGTCTTAATCACTGGACCACCAGGGAAGTTCCCTCTTTGTTCACGTTTATTGCCTTTTTCTCATACATTCATATATTCATTCATTCACTCATTCATCAATGTTTATCAAACCGCCGCTTGATGCCAGACAACAGGGGTATGACGGTATCCAAGACAGAGTGGCCCCTTCCCTCAGGGAACCTACAGTCTAGGACTGGAAGCAACCCAGGAAGCATGTTGAGTCCTAGAAGAGGGGAGACAGAAGATAATTTGGACACACACAGAAGGGGCACATAGCAGAGAAAAATGAAGGGACAATTATCCTGCATAAACAGCATTTGAGCTGAGACCTAAAGGATGAATAAGACTCCTGCAAGCAGAAAGGATGGGGCCCAGCATTCCAGGCAGAGGGAACAGCATGTGCAAAGGCAGAGATGAGACACAGCACTGTGGGTCCATAAAGGCAGCCAGTGTGGATGGAGCACAGAGGACAAGGGAGGTGGGGGTATTTACTTCAGGTTCCAGAGTGCCCTACTTCTCTGAGTACCCCCACTGAGTGTGCTATTTGTTCCTGGCCAGGAACCTAATACCAGGGGGATATACTTTAAATTGGAAAGAGGCCATAGAGAAGGCCTCCCTGAGACCTGAGAAAGTCACCTTTAGGCTGAGAAACGGAGAAGGCAAATGGCACCTACTCCAGTACTCTTGCTTGGAAAACCCCATGGACGGAGGAGCCTGGTAGGCTGCAGTCCATGGAGTTGTGAAGAGTCGGACACGACTGAGCAACTTCACTTTCACTTTTCACGTTCATGCATTGAGGAGGAAATGGCAACCCACTCCAGTGTTCTTGCCTGGAGAATCCCAGGGACAGGGGAGCCTTGTGGGCTGCCATCTCTGGGGTCGCACAGAGTCGGACATGACTGAAGCGACTTAGCAGCAGCAGCAGCAAGCTGAGAAAAAGATAAGCAACTAGGGTGAGGCATTTGGGGGCAGCATATGCAAAGGCCCTGAAGTGAGAAAAGACAGCATTATTTGCGGGGCGGGGGCGGGGGAGGGGTGGAGAGAAAGTCTTTTGCAGCTGGAGTGAGAAGACTTAAGGAAAGAATAACATGGGATGAGCCTAGAGGGGTAGGCAGGGGCTAGATTACATAGGGACTTTCAAACCACAGTAAGGGATGAATGCTGTCCAGCAAATGTCTCTAGCTCTTTGTTTTCTGGATCCATGAGGACTGCACTTCCTAGGCCCTTTTGTGAATGGGTAGAGTTGACTATTTTTGGATGGGTATGGGCTCTGGGGGTATTTATGGGTTCTGTAGACTGTCTTGAGTCAATGGGTCATGAGCAGATGTGACACACTGGAGCACTCAATTGCCAGGGTGAGACCCTCAGGATCTCATTTTTTTCTACCACAACCCCTGGCAATGTCCAAGATGGGGGCTAACCCATCAGCCTGGCCGCAGGATGAGAGGATTTAAGAGCCCCTAGCCAATCCACAATAGACCATAAATCATGTACGAAAAAGAAGCCTTTGTTGTTTTAAACCACTGAGTTGGGGAGAGGGAGTGTTTGTTACTGCAGCATACCTAACCTCTCCTGACTGATACAGTAAGGATTTGGGAGTTTATTCTAAGTGTAATAGGGAGGCACTGGAGACCACAGTGGGGAAATGGATCAACAGAACTGAGAGATTAGGGGTTACAATGGTGGTAGAGACAGGTTTAGAAAGGCCAGCAGTGCAGCGTGTGGTGGGGAGCACACCTTCCCCTTGCTCAGTGTTCTGGTTAACCCTTTAAGAGAAAGACCACACCTTCTCATCCAGTTCAGCCAACAGCAGTTTCATTGATTTAATCAGGGCCTCGTAGTCCTCCTTAGTTTGCAGCAGGAAACGCAGTTCCAAGTAGTTTTTCTCATTGAGATCCAGGTTCCTGGAGGACTTGATGAGATTCAAAAGCAGGGTGATCTCATCCTGCTCCTCCTGCAGGGTCTTGATTTCCTTGCTGTTGGGAAAGCAGCACATGATGAACTCTGAACCCCTGGCTTTGCCTGGATTGGACACTCCAGGCCCCTTGACCCTGAAAGGACACTCAGAGAGGTACTTCCCAACCCAGAGAGTTGGAAGGAACTCACACAAGGTCTCTAGTCCAGGTCCTGAACTTACATCACCTCTGACCCAGTTCACTGCAACTTCCACTGCTCTGCGCCCTTCTCTGAGTGATACCTTTTTTTTCCTCCTCGGAACAATTTGCAGCTGTGCCTGTCAGAACCCATTACCTAGACATGGTGGGAGCCCCCAAGTTTTCTTTTGCCAGCAGCTCACTGGCATCTGTCTGATGTTGCAGACCTTCTTTTCCAGCTTTCCAGCCAATTATCTCTGGTAATGACAGGCAAACCCATCAGACAGGATCTTTCGACTGTGCATCAACACAGAGCTGCACAGGAACCTCTAACCCCCACCAGCTCCTCTACTCGGGGGCTAATGATTTACGAAATTGGCTGACATGAGTCTTCTTTCTCTCCCTTGTCTACTCCGGAGAAGAAAGGGGGTCGAGGACATGGGCAAATGCAGACTTTGAAAAGAAAAGAAGGCTCGGGCGACTGCACAGCAATTGAACAATGTGAAATGGCACAGAGGCCGAATTTCTTGCAAAGTCCTTGCAGCCTATTCCTACTTTTCAGTGCGATTTGCAGGCTTGCTGCCTCAACGTCCTTTGGAAGCTTGGAGAAATGCAGCATTTCAGGTCCCAACCCAGGACCTACTGAATCAGAATCTGCTTTGCAACAAGATCCTCAGGTGACTTCTATGCACTTTAAAGTTTTGGAAGCACCACTCTAGAACAGTAAAGAACATTCAAGGGCAAAAGGTCTGCAAAGACTTTTCTATTAATGATAAAAAGTAAATATTTTAGGTTTTGTGGGCCAGAGGACCTCTGTTGCATCTACTCAACAGAGCAACCATATGAAACACAACAATGAATAGGTGTGGCTATGTGCCAATAAAACTTCATAAAAACAGGCAGCCAGTAAGACTTGGCTCATTAGCCACTACTGCTCTAAAGCAGCACTGTCCAGTAGATTATTCTGCAGTGATGGAAATGTTCTCTAGTTGCTCTGTCTGATAGCATCCACCAGGCACATGTGGCTACTGAGCACCTGAAATGTGGCTGGTGAAACTGAAGAACTGAATTTCTAATTTTATTAACTGTAACTAATTACCAATGTAAATGGCCACATGCTGCTAGGGACCACCAGAGAGCACACCTAGTTCTAGAGCATCTTGGCTTCTAAACCTGGCCCTTGGGACTTCTCTGCCCCTCTTAAGCCCCTCATGGGAGGGGTTTTTGTAAAGCTACAGAGAAAAAAGAGAGAGAGCAGGATAATCCATCAAAGACAGGCTTTCAGGGTGTAGTAAGGTCAGAAAAAAAGCAAAACAAAGGTTTGTCCATCTTTAGGCAGGGCTGGGAGTGCAGTGAGGGGAGTGAGGTGCTTCAAAAATTAAGGAGGTCTTCACTTTCAGGGTGGTGTAGGTGCAAGGTCAGCGCTGGGGAAAAACACTTCCTTAAATATTGTACCCTAACCACCTCACTTAGCTCAACCCAGTTTTCCTCCTATTTGGGGGTGTTTATGTCTACTCTTTCACTCCCCTCCCCCGCTCCAGTTCCATCACAGTGAAACCAGATCAAATGGGCTGGGGTAGGGTAGAGTAGGATGCAGAAGAGTAAGAAAGATTCAAGAAAAACTGAAGACACACCAGGAAGCAGGCATTCCCTGATGCCCACACCAAGGACAGACTGTGAATCAAGGTCTCCAGGCACAGAAGTGCAGGCTGTGGACTGCACAGCCCAAGGGAGCACCATCTACTTGAAAACATATCACCGATTTGCTGACTTATTGTACTTTTCTGAGAGACAGTTCAGCTCAGTCGTTCAGTCATGTTCAACTCTTTGCGATCCCATGAACCGAAGCACGCCAGGCCTCCCTGTCCATCACCAACTCCCAGAGTCCACCCAAACCCATGTCCATTGAATCGGTGATGCCATCCAACCATCTCATCCTCTGCCGTCCCCTTCTCCTCCTGCCCCCAGTCCCTCCCAGCATCAGAGTCTTTTCAAATGAGTCAGCTCTTCACATCAGGTGGCCAAAGTATTGGAGTTTCAGCTTCAACATCAGTCCTTCCAATGAATATTCAGGACTGATTTCCTTTAGGATGGACTGGTTGGATCTCCTTGCAGTCCAAGGGACTCTTAAGAGTCTTCTCCAACACCACAGTTCAAAAGCATCAATTCTTCGGCACTCTGCTTTCTTTATAGTCCAACTCTCACATCCATACATGACCACTGGAAAAACCATAGCCTTGACTAGACAGACCTTTGTTGGCAAAGTAATGTCTCTGCTATTCAATATGCTGTCTAGGTTGGTCATAACTTTCCTTCCAAGGAGTAAGCATCTTTGGTCATGTTTTAACAAAATCTCTTCATAACAATGATGTTTCCAACAGATGGCAGTAAAGAATCTTGAGAAAAGGGTGCCTTTTTCTAATTCACATAGTGATCCCATATTGACTAGCAGTGGCTCTGAGTAAGCAAATCCATGGAAAATCTAAAGAACTCCTCTAGCCTCTGAACTTCGAACATCATCTAACAGTCAAATTTTCTTTCTAACAACAGGCAGTTACTGCCTGTATAAACATTTTACATGTAGTTAAGGAATCACCTTTCCTTGGACAGAATCTAAGAATGCCTGTTTAACGTTTGTTTCTTCAATCCCTGAGAACACCTTTCTGTTGCCCAAGGAAAACTATACATAATTTCTCGGGCAACTCAATTTCAAATATTCAGTCTTGAAGATCCCAAAGGGCCACACAAGCAGGAAACATCCTGTGGGGTATCCA
This sequence comes from Bos mutus, assembly GCF_027580195.1. Taxonomy (NCBI): domain Eukaryota; kingdom Metazoa; phylum Chordata; class Mammalia; order Artiodactyla; family Bovidae; genus Bos; species Bos mutus. Next base: position 17,923,924 of record NC_091633.1, read on the forward strand.
CTGCCGGGTGATTTCCCCTTCTCTGGGAACTCCCCACCTTCACTGCTAGAACCGCTGGGGATACCCATAGCTATTTTCCATCCTATAGTTCAACCCCCAGACTACAGCTGATTGGGCCAGAAGCAGACACCAGACCCAAGCTGAGACAATCAGATTCTCCCTCTCCTGAGAATTCTGGGATGGATTCTCAGAATTCTGGAATTGATTAAGGACACTCTCTCTTTGTGGCCCTTGGTAGCTCAAGAATTGGAGGAAGCCATCTACCACCAGCCACAGCCGAGATTCAAGAGAAGGAAGAACAAAACCCATGTATTGAAAGAAACAGGAACCAGAAATGGCTTCTAGTTTGGATCCTTCCCTGAAACATGGGTGCTCTGCTCCCCTTGGGGTCCCCAAGACACCCTGAACTCTAAGAATATATCTCCTTTCCTCACTGAAGCTATCCCAGATGGGTCCATGCCCCAGAGGCCACATCAGAAGGCAAGCCCCATGAAACCAAAACCTCAAATTTTCTCTGACCATCACTTACCGCTGGTTCGTGATCTTCTGCTGGGAGCGGAAGTTAAAGGACTTCCGACTGTCCACCATCTTCCGGAACTGCTGCCTCAGCTTCCGAAGCTCCCCCTCAACCAGCTGCTCTTTGGTCTTCTCTGAAGGTTCCTGTGGACTTTCAGGGTCTTTTCTCCTGTGCTTTTTCTGGGTGATACAGGGTGGGTATTAAGCAACAGATTAGGTGACTAGAAAAGCCCACATTTCAACTCAAGGATGGAGGGCAAGAAGGGTGCTTGAGGCAGAGCTAGAGTTGAAAGACCACCCTTGGGTGATGTCAACTGCTTGTGTGTTACATGGAAAACCTGCCCTGGGTTGCTGGGGTGCAGAGGAGACTGGGTCTCATTATTACATACTGAAGAGGTGGCCTTGCTGTGTGACCTTGGGTGAGTCACTTAACATCTCTGAGTCTCCAGTCTTTCATCTATAAAATGGGTGCACACAGATTTGCTGTCAAAATCCCATAAGCTAATATGTATTTAGTGGACAACACAATGCCTAACCCCACAGTAAACCCTCTATATATAGGAGCTATTATTACCCACCGTTGGCATCTTGAAGGAATTGTGCTTTTCCTCTGTTCAGACACCGTACCCAAGGGAGCTCAAAGCCAGCAAGTGCTCCTTTCTCTCTCTGCAATGCCCTGTCCACAGTGGCAAAACAAAGAAAACTTGTGAGCCACCCCTGCTGGTGGTGCTGGACCCAGCAGCACCCTCTCCCTCCTCCCACAGTTTGGCACCAGAGGAGGACACGACAGATGGCTGCCCGGGTGTGAGAAGAGGCCTTTTTTTTTTTTTTTTTTTAAGCAATGTTTTCCTGAAACCTGTTCCTCTCACAATTTATTATTAGGAGCCAGGCAGATGGTTCTGGCATGTTGGTTACCCTCTTGCTCCCTGTGTTCCCAAAGAAGAGGGGCGAAATGGCATCAAGGCAGTGTGTCCTCTGATGGGGTTACATCGAAATTCACCCAGCTTCAGCCGTGAGGACAACCGTCCCTTGCTTTTAAAAGCAGGAGCCAGTGGTATGGAGAGGCATTAGGTATTCAGAGGCGGGAACAATGCTAATACTATGAGCCCATAGGGCTGTAAGATCCACTGCACCCCAAATTCCAGACTTCAGGAACTAAATTCCTAAACTAGAAACTCTGAGCTCTGCCACCCACTGAAGGTTCCTACAGTGCAGTGGTTTAAAGCATTGCTGTATCAACCATCAAATCTCAGCAAAAATTCCTCCGTGGCCACTTGTTAATTTGGACAAGTCATTTCAGTTTTCTGGGCCTTGGTTTCCTCATCTGGGAAACAGGAGAAATTCTAGAAGCCATTTCAGGTTGTTCAGCATGTAAAGCACTAAACCAGGCACAAAGTAAGAACGCAGTAAATGATACCTGTTATGATATGGTGTGATATGGGTCTTTTCATATGATGACAGTTCAGCATAAAAAATACTTATGTGGGCTTATGGGGCATCCAGCATTCCTCTGTCTCCTGTAGCAATACCTGGAATTTCCAGTAGGAAGCCACACCCTCCCTCACTCCTGGTCATTTCCGGATTGGAACCTGTGACTCTGGATGGGCCAATCATAGTGCCAGAACCCTGGCCAATCTGCATAATCTCAGGGCCCTGGCCTGAGGGATCAATTCCATGATCAGTCCATGACCCCAAGCAGAGTAAATGGTGGAATTTAAGCTTGCACATTCAGGAAGAGAGAAATTCTGTTTCCCGCTGCACTTTAACCTATGTGAATGAGGTTACGAGTGGCTGGCAACCATCTTGCCTCTTCAGGGAGCCTAAGAATAAAGCTATCTTGGAGGACAGAAGACAAACTCAAGAGAAATTTAACCTTGGGGGAATCATCTAAGACCCTGGATATAGCTAAGCCTGAAGATACTCTGGGTCATGTCCAATTACATGAATCAGCATATTCACTTAAAGTAATCCAAGATGAGTTTTCTGTTGCTTGCAACCAAATGAGTTCTCATGCCTGAAGTAACTAAATCTCTTCAGCACACAAACTAAGAGGCTGCTGCTGCTGCTGCTAAGTCACTTCAGTCATGTCCAACTCTGTGTGACCCCATAGATGGCAGCCCACCAGGCTCCTCATCCCTGGGATTCTCCAGGCAAGGACACTGGAGTGGGTTGCCATTTCCTTTTCCAAAACTAAGAGGCTACTGTGTGCTAAAAACACTGTAGGGAATTGAGGTGTAAGTCAACCTTCAAGGTGCTATGAACCCTGCCCTAGGTAAAACAGTGGGAAAAGGTGCACAAAGAAGATGCTTTTCAATCTGGGTTTTGAAGGATTAATAGGAGTTCACCATGCAGAGAAGAAAAGTGGGGAAGAAACTGGGGGTAAAGAGAACTGCCTAGGCAAAGGCTGAGCAGCAAGTTAATAAGAGGAGTGTTCAGAGACAGGTGTGTGCTCTAGTATAGATCGCAGCACCCACTGGGAATAGCCAAGAGGTTTGGAAAAGCCAGGATGTTCCTTAAAAGCAGGGGGGTAATATCAGCCTTTAAGAGATGAGGCAATTGTCTCCCAACAACGACTTCTCCTTCATGAAGAATTGTTGCCACGGTAGCTGCCTGACCAGGGCTTATACTTCCCAACTCCTCCTGAATCCATGCAGGCCTATGAATTCTCACCCATGGGATGTGAGCACAGAGATGTGTCCCTTCCAGACCATGACTTTAAGAAGTGGATGTGACATTTCCATCTTCTCTCCCCCACTCTGACATTTATGGGAAGTGCAACCACAGATGGGCAGAGCCACAAGACAGGTCCCCTAAACCAACTTGTGGAAGAAGTCACCTGCCAACCATGAACATCCTCATTGGACTGTTACCAAAAAAAGAAATTAATTTCTATTATGCTAAGCCAATGAAATGTGGGAATGTTATAGCTAGCATGACTCTTAGAACAGCCTAAGTTCTTCTTAACAGGACTCATTTTGTCCCTCCTCAATGTGCCCAGTTCTAGAGGATGAATCATGATTGGTTCCCACTAATCCTAGTAACCCTATTTCCCTTTGTCAATGATTGGTCAAAAGATGAGCATGTGACCCAGATCTGGCCAATGAGACTTCAGAAAAAGTCTATTCCTATTCCTTTATGACAAAAAGAGCTTGTCCATATTCTCCTTTCTTTTGCTTTTGGAAATTATTGTGAAAGAATGATAGTTGGTGCTGGAGCAACCATCCTGTGACCATGAGGAGAAATATCACTGTCACACTAAAGAGAGAGAAGAAGAAATATGGGGGGAAATTTAGGTCCTCACTGACACTGTTTGCCACTGCCCCATTCTTAGAACAGCCTACCTCTTGGCTTCTTGTTAAGTGAAATAGTTAAGTGTCACTACTGTTTAAGGTACCCTTATCGAGTATTTTCTTCACTGCAGCCGACAGCATTCCTGCCTTACATGACCCACTACCTTGAAAATGATTCTCTAGCTGCTGGGTGACAGGACAGTAGTGACTGAGACTATAGGACCTTTGACATTTCCCTAATATGTTCTAGGGGGTTTCTAGAGGGTTTGGAGATTAACCGAATTTTGGTAAATCACAGCTGAAGGAAAACATCTATTTGTGGAAATTTTCCACATACAGGGAAGTAGAGTAAAGACTAAAGTTCTATAGCTTGATTATTTCTGGAACAGCTCTCAAGGTAGGCCCAGAGGCTATAGCAGGATTTATTAGACTGAAAAGATTTGGCCAAAGGACACTCACTTTAGATCAGATCAGATCAGGTCACATCAGTTGCTCAGTTATGTCTGATCTTCGCGACCCCATGAATCGCAGCACGCCAGGCCTCCCTGACCATTACCAACTCCCGGAGTTCACTAAGACTCACGTCCATTGAGTCAGTGATGCCATCCAGCCATCTCATCCTCTGTCATCCCCTTCTCCTCTTGCCCCCAATCCCTCCCAGCATCAGAGTCTTTTACAATGAGTCAACTCTTCACATGAGGTGGCCAAAGTACTGGAGTTTCAGCTTTAGCATCATTCCTTCCAAAGAAATCCCAGGGCTGATCTCCTTCAGAATGGACTGGTTGGATCTCCTTGCAGTCCAAGGGACTCTCAGGAGTCTTCTCCAACACCACAGTTCAAAAGCATCAATTCTTCGGCTCTCAGCCTTCTTCACAGTCCAGCTCTCACATCCATACATGACCACAGGAAAAACCACAGCCTTGACTAGACGAACCTTTGTTGGCAAAGTAATGTCTCTGCTTTTGAATATGCTATCGGTTGGTCATAACTTTCCTTCCAAGCAGTAAGCGTCTTCTAATTTCATGGCTGCAATCACCATCTGCAGTGATTTTGGAGCCCAGAAAAATAAAGTCTGACACTGTTTCCACTGTTTCCCCATCTATTTCCCATGAAGTGATGGGACTGGATGCCATGATCTTCATTTTCTGAATGTTGAGCTCTAAGCCAACTTTTTCACTCTACACTTAAGAGGCTTTTTAGTTCCTCTTCACTTTCTGCCATAAGGGTGGTGTCATCTGCATATCTGAGGTTATTGATATTTCTCCCGGCAATCTTGATTCCAGCTTGTGCTTCTTCCAGTCCAGCGTTTCTCATGATGTACTCTGCATATAAGTTAAATAAACAGGGTGATGATACACAGCCTTGACATACTCCTTTTCCTATTTGGAAGCAGTCTGTTGTTCCATGTCCAGTTCTAACTGTTGCTTCCTGACCTGCATACAGGTTTCTCAAGAGGCAGGTCAGGTGGTCTGGTATTCCTATCTCTTTCAGAATTTTCCACAGTTTATTGTGACCCACACAGTCAAAGGCTTTGGCTAGTCAATAAAGCAGAAATAGATGTTTTTCTGGAACTCTCTGCTTTTTCCATGATCCAGCGGATGTTGGCAATTTGATCTCTGGTTCCTCTGCCAGCTTGAACATCAGGAAGTTCACGGTTCACATATTGCTGAAGCCTGGCTTGGAGAATTTTGAGCATTACTTTACTAGCGTGTGAGATGAGTGCAATTGTGCAGTAGTTTGAGCATTCTTTGGCATTGCCTTTCTTTGGGATTGGAATGAAAACTGACCTTTTCCAGTCCTGTGGCCACTGCTGAGTTTTCCAAATTTGCTGACACATTGAGTGCAGCACTTTCACAGCATCATCTTTCAGGATTTGGAATAGCTCAACTGGAATTCTATCACCTCCACTAGCTTTGTTCGTAGTGATGCTTTCTAAGGCCTACTGGACTTCACATTCAGGATGTCTGGCTCTAGGTCAGTGATCACACCATCGTGATTATCTGGGTCGTGAAGATCTTTTTTGTACAGTTCTTCCGTGTATTCTTGCCATCTCTTCCTAATATCTTCTGCTTCTGTTAGGTCCATACCATTTCTGTCCTTTATCGAGCCCATCTTTGCATGAAATGTTCCTTTGGTATCTCTGATTTTCTTGAAGAGATCTCTAGTCTTTCCCATTCTGTTGTTTTCCTCTATTTCTTTGCATTGATCGCTGAAGAAGGCTTTCTTATCTCTCCTTGCTATTCTTTGGAACTCTGCATTCAGATGTTTATATCTTTCCTTTCCTCCTTTGCTTTTCGCTTCTCTTCTTTTCACAGCTATTTGTAAGGCCTCCCCAGACAGCCATTTTGCTTTTTTGCATTTCTTTTCCATGGGGATGGTCTTGATCCCTGTCTCCTGTACAATGTCACGAACCTCATTCCATAGCTCATCAGGCACTCTATCTATCAGATCTTAAATCTATTTCTCACTTCCACTGTATAATCATAAGGGATTTGATTTAGGTCATACCTGAATGGTCTAGTGGTTTTCCTTACTTTCTTCAATTTAAGTCTGAATTTGGCAATAAGGAGTTCATGGTCTGAGCCACAGTCAGCTCTTGGTCTTGTTTTTGCTGACTGTATAGAGCTTCTCCACCTTTGGCTGCAAAGAATATAATCAATCTGATTTCGGTGTTGACCATCTGGTGATGTCCATGTATAGAGTCTTCTCTTGTCTTTTTGGAAGAGGGTGTTTGCTATGACCAGTGCATTTTCTTGGCAAAACTCTATTAGTCTTTGCCCTGCTTCATTCCGTATTCCAAGGCCAAATTTGCCTGTTACTCCAGGTGTTTCTTGACTTCCTACTTTTGCATTCCAGTCCCCTATAATGAAAAGGACATCTTTTTTGGGTGTTAGTTCTAAAACGTCTTGTAGGTCTTCACAGAACTGTTTAACTTCAGCTTCTTCAGCATTACTGGTTGGGGCATAGACTTGGATTACTGTGATATTGAATGGTTTGCCTTGGAAACGAAGAGAGATCATCCTGTTGTTTTTGAGATTGCATCCAAGTACTGCATTTTGGACTCTTTTGTTGACCATGATGGCTACTCCATTTCTTCTGAGGGATTCCTGCCAGCAATAGTAGATATAATGGTCATCTGAGTTAAATTCACCCATTCCAGTCCATTTCAGTTCGCTGATTCCTAGAATGTCGACATTCACTCTTGCCATGTCTTGTTTGACCACTTCCAATTTGCCTTGATTCATGGACCTGACATTCCAGGTTCCTATGCAATATTGCTCTTTACAGCATCGCACCTTGCTTCTATCGCCAGTCACATCCACAGCTGGGTATTCTTTTTGCTTTGGCTCCATCCCGTCATTCTTTCTGGAGTTATTTCTCCACTGATCTCCAGTAGCATATTGGGCACCTACTGACCTGGGGAGTTTCTCTTTCAGTATCCTATCATTTTGCCTTTTCATACTGTTCATGGGGTTCTCAGGGCAAGAATACTGAAGTGATTTGCCATTCCCTTCTCCAGTGGACCACATTCTGTCAGATCTCTCCACCATGACCCGCCCATCTTGGGTTGCCCCACGGGCATGGCTTAGTTTCATTGAGTTAGACAAGGCTGTGGTCCTAGTGTGATTAGATTGACTAGTTTTCTGTGAGTATGGTTTCAGTTTAGGACCTCTTTAAATTATAGAATTTTGTACAGCTCCAATTTCATATGGTCCAGGAGCTTTTCTATATCTAAAGACTTTTGATCCTAAGTGGATCTGTAATGCACCTTTCTAAAAGTATGACTAAAAAATATCTGACATTCACTGACAATGTGATTTCTCTCTCTGATCTTCAGTCTTCTCATCTGTCAAATGGAGATACTCATCCACATGCTCAGTACAAAATAATGTATATAAAGCTCTTTGCGCAGAGCCTAGCACATAATAGCTGCCTGATGAAGGTACTTGTCTGTGAATCACGATTTTTAAGTATCAGTTTATCTTGCCCTTGGGCTCATTGGCTGTGTTGTGTGTTTTCCCCCAAGAACTGGAGACTCCATAAACTTCTACCTTTTTGCTGATACACACACACACACACACACACACACACACACACACACAGAACCAGGCTCCTCCTGGGACACTGGCTTTTCTCCAGCTTCTAGACGCCAACACAGACCTTTCTGTGCCCTCTGGGCTGGGCCCATTCTGTTCCCTGGGAAGAGATCCACCCTCATTCACACAGCTTGGACTTCAGAGAGCCCTGCAGGGTGTCCTGGCCCCTGGCACACCACCCTCTTGGTCAGGGCTCTCAAACTCAAGGCCCAAGGAGCAAATTCAACCTCCTTCAGTTCTGGTTAGCAGGCAGTGTTTTTAAATGTGAATGTGGGTCATGCTCTCTCTCTCCTGGCTACAGGCTCTATTCCTCCCCCTTGCCTAACTCCTCCTCCCCTCAATTCCCACATTTCCTGTATTGGGAGCCAGCAAGAATTTGAGAATGCAGTTCTTGGGAGGAATATCAACGCTGCCCATGCAATGGAAAGTGTTAGCAAATCCAGAGGTCTGGGTCAAGGAGCATCATGAAAGTGCCTCCAGCTCCCTGGACCTCAGTCTACCCACTACAGTATCTGTAATCCTGGGCACATGATTAGCTCTTAGCAAATACTATTGGAATGAATGAAGTCTCCTAGTGGAGACTTTATTGTCTAATATTTAATTAGCTGAGGTAGAGGGGGCAGACTCCTCCTCTGTTGCTGAATTTTAACAATCTGCCCTTAAAAGAAAATCCTGACACCACCCCCCCGCCCCAAAAGGGCTCTGCAGGGCCCCTCGGACAGTCTACTATGTGGATTATAAATGCCAAGTCTGAGAGAGAAGGATCCTACCAAAATTAAGTCAAGGCTGCATAACCTGGTGGAATGTTAAAACATATGCTTGCAGCACTAAGCGGGGTGCAGAACACAAATTTTTTAAAATTGGGACAGTTTCGGGGGTGGAGTGAAAGTTTCTTGGGCTTTCTTGGAGTTATTTTACACACTGTAATTTATTTACGTTTAATTGAGGGGGGCCAGGATATTTTCCAAGTTTAGGGGCAGCTAAACCTCTGAAGTCGGGGGCCAGGGGCAGCCACCAGGTATCTGGTTTCCCCAGCAGGGAGCGCTGTGACGCAGCAGGCGCGGCTGCAAGCGCAGAGAAACTCACCAGCGGCGGCCCTCAGGACCGCTCCCACCGCGTGTCCGACGTCGGCCACAGCTGCGTGTCGGACGGCTCTGGGAGAACTGCTAGCTGCACCGCTGCGCCGGGCCGCGCCGACCCCCAGCCCCAGGTCCGGGCATTCTCGGACCCCTGGAACGGCGCCTTTGTGACTCGCACAGACGGACGTTCTCCCCTGGAAGGTGCTGGGAGGGTGCAGGGCCCTTAAGTGAGAAGCAGAACAGCAGATCAGAGGAAGGGGATTTTGGGGGAGGGCAAGAAGGGTAGCGACACTCTCCTCGGAGACACCCCTTACAGACTAACTGAACCCTCACAGCACTACTTGACTCAGTGACCGCTATCCTTCCGTGACTTGGCCACTCACACCGCCATTCAAGCTCCAATGTGCTCTCTTATTCACACGAATCTTCTCCCGCCTCACATTCGACGTCCTTACAGCAATCCTACTGGGTGCATACTTTACATACACAAACGCAAAGGCACCCAGATCTTCCTGCTTTGAAAACAAATACCCACAGGTGCAGGGGAATTTGTCCGTCAATTTTCTTAAGGAGCACCCACCCTCATCCTCTGTGAGCTTAACATGGGGCACCCCAGTCTGATCCTGTTTACCTATGACCAGCACCATAGGTGGTCAGCATTTTTCACGGGCCTAACTGCGTTTGATTGTTTAAAGATAAACATTTCTTCATACAAATAGCCCTGAAATACAAGCCAACCACTTCCTCTGAGGCTAAACTCAAGAAGCAGCCACATTGCTGAAGGGAACCGATTACTGGTTTTAGAGTAATTTTGATGCCTGTGATTTCCACCTTACCTCCAGCCACCTGAATGAATGGTAGCTCAGTCTCATTTAGCTCTCCATTCTCTTATCCCTAAACTCTTGGGACAAGATGTGTTTTAGAAGTTACTATGTTTGGGGTTTCAGAAAGGTGCTTTGGTGCACAAGGAAGCATGTTGCCTCTGATGTTGCTGGCAACCATGTAACCGTGAGGGAAGTTAGTGGGACAGTGTGTATTACAAATGAGATTTGGGCAACATGTCAAAGTCTAACACACTGACATTTCTGCAAGAAAACATGAATAAGAAGTAGAATAAATAAAGATCATAAGCAGCTTCATGTTAGGCCTTGATGACTCACACAATGTGTTTGGGGACAAGTGTTACCAGTCTCATTTTACAGATGAGGAATCTGAGGCTCCCAGAAACAGAGTGACTTTTACAGTTAGTGGAGGATCCAGGATTTGAACCCAGAGCTGTCTCTAGAGACTCATGCTTCATCACAATTCTGATTGAATCCACAGCTCCAAGCCTGAGAAGTTCTGGTAGCTGGTATCTACCATCTCTCTGATATTTAAAGGGCTGCTCTAGCCCTCGGCTCCATATATAGCCCAATGACTCATAATTTCAAGTGTCAACGACTGAAAAATGATTAAGTTCAATTAGGTTCAGGACTTGTTAAAAATAGGCTTTCCTCAGAAGAATTTACTCTCTCTGCCTTTATGGGCACAGATTTCAGCAGCCTCCATGCAGAGAAGTGCAAGGCTTTTTAAATTAGAACATGCCAGAATCAATTCTGCTAAAGGGATCTTCAGCTCCATCAGCGGGGCTTGGAGCAGAGTGAGATGCCAACTTGCCAAAATGATGAGCCAGCGGTGAGAAGTGTTGGCGAGAGCAGCATCTACAGAATGGAGGAGGAAATTTAGAATCAGGCTGCAGAGGGGCTAGGCAAAGGCATTTGGCCACGGACCAGGAAGCTGATTGTCCAAACGACTCTTTGACAAGGGATCAGAAACCCACCTGAAATAACTCAAAATGATTTTTTTTTCCTCTCCAGCATCTGTTCCCCTTCCTCCCTCCAAAAAGATCCCAATTTGTTCAGGTAACCATCCCTCTCCCATTCAGCCTATGTGGCCAGGAGAAATTGATTTTCGCACACATCTCCAGGATCACTCTCAATTACTCTTAGCCCGTCACAGCTATCCCATCCTCCTTGCCAATGATTGGACCTGGAAGCTAATTTTAAGCCAGTTTGTGCATAGCATTCTTCTGGAGATTGCAACTGGCCCAGGAATCGGCACATAACTGACAGTGGCCGAGTCAGACAGAAAGGAAGAACTTACAGGCCAGGGCTGGAGAGGAGATGCTTTTTTTCTAGCTCCACAGATGGGAACAAGGAAGCATGTTGCCCTGCTGTTGCTGGCAGCCCTTCTGTAACCATAAGGGAAGGAAATGTGAGATCAAAGCCAACACGTTATACAGGGGGGAGCCTAAAGAGAATTGCAGAACAGTATAACTGGAACTCCAATCATACCATACCTGAAATCTACCTTGGTTCCACACTTCGTGTTTTTGGTGGGTTGTTTTTTTTTTTGGCCATCCCACAAGGCATGTGTGATCTTAGTTCCCTAACCAAGGATCAAACCTGTGCCCCCTGTCCTGGGAACTCAAAGTCTTAACCACTGGACCACCAGGGAAGAGCCACACTTCTTGTTAAAGAAGTTAACACATTTTTTTTTATTGTTTAAGCCAATCCGGATTTCTATTTCTTCTAGCCAAAAGTATACTAAATTATATGAATATCATGGTTATTGCATATAAACCGAAGGCAGATCCCCACGAGGAATAAGAATCAAGAACTAGAAAGCTGTCAGAAATCAAAATAGCTCCTCTCTCCAGCTCTCTCTCTCTTTTGAATCACCTGATCTCTCAACTTGGTCTTATTTTTAAAGACAAATTTTTCCTCCCCTCAGCTTGCTTCTTATGAATTCCCATTTTAAAGTCCACATTAAAAGAAATCAAGGTCTTCTTAATTTCAGCTTCCCAGAAAAGAGAACCCAAATCCAAACCCAGTCTGGATTTGCTGTCCATTGCTGTGGCCAGGGAGCCACCATCAGGTGACACAACTGTCCTTCCACAAGGACTGTGAAAATGATTCTCAAAACAGGTGAGGGCACAGTCATATAGTGGAGAGAACTCTGGACCAGGGGTTATGATATCCAGATTCTAGTCCTAGCTCTGCCACTGAAGTGTGGTGTGCTCTTAGGAAAGTCAGTTGACCTCTCTGAGCCTTAATTTCTTCAGCCTGCCAGGGCCAAGTTGAGAATTTTAAAGCCTGAAAAGACTGTAAAATATTTTCATCCCACTTACAGCATTGAAAATAAAAACAGTACTAATCCATAAGATAAGGGTCAAGTAGTCTGATAGGATTCTGACTTCTGCCATGATGCTTTTTCAAATAAAATGATGAGTCGTTTTGGGGAAAAGTAATTTGGGTGTCCCTGCTTTACTGGTGCCCTTGGTACTGCTTTCATTTGTCTCTGGGTAACTCAGCAAAGGGTACCCCCTCCAGCCCAGCACTGCTGAGCAGCCTAATGGCCTTGTTAGCAGCATGTGGCGTCACCCAGCCCTGCCTTCTGCTGTGACGGACTGGACAAGAACCCCTCGCCCAAGTTAGACAGAATTTAGACCCAAAAAAGTCCCTGGGAAACAAAAGACTGATGAATAGGTATGGGGTGCCAGAGCCAGGAGACTGTGTGAAGTCAGGGCTGGGGCAGCCAGTTTTTCCCAAGTGTATGTACTTCTTGCAAAGAGTCGGACATGACTGAAGTGACTTAGCGTGCGTGTGCACGTGCACCTGCACTCACACGCACGCACACACATGCACTGCTCAGAGGCTGATACACACAAAGCCCTTCCCTCACTTGCTGATAAAATCCTGATTTGTATTCCAGAATTGAGTACGGAACACTGAACATACAGAAGGTGAGCCCACTGAAATCTTGGGGGCAGCCAGTGAGATGTGAGGGAGAGTCCACTGGGAAGTTTGGGACAGATCCAAATGCCAGCTGAACCTCCACTGCACAGAGGTGTGAGCTGAAGTGCCGGGCCCAGGGGTAGAGGGATCTGAACTATATTCCTGCTGCAGAGCTGTAAACCCACCCGAGACTCCACAGACTGCCTAATTGCCTGTAATAATCTCCATGTCTGCACATACCAGCTGCTGTCATTTGCAGTCAGAAACATCATCTACCAAGAGATTGGGCATTATTGGTATTTAAAAGCTTCAAATTATTCTCTAATGGCATCCAGAACTGCCCCACTCCTGGCCTCCCTTTCACTGAAGCCAGAGTTGCCGATTATTATCTCAGTGGCAGACTTCTGAGATAAGGAATCTGTACACCCTACAGAAAGTAATGCAGTCTCATACAGCAAGAGTGATAAACATGTTTATACTCTTCAACCCAGGAAACCTAAACCTGGAGATTCATCCTAAGAAAATAAGCCAATGGCAAAAAAAAAAAAAGTTTAAAGAAAAATCCATAGACACAAAGATGCTCATTGTAACATTATCTCTACAGGAGAAGAACCTGTGCTTTTGGGGTCAGAATCCAGGCTCTTTGGTGAAGGAGAGTTGGAGCAGTGATAACTGGAGGGGACTCAAGAGGCTTCTGGAGTGCTGGGAAAAATCTGTTTCTTGATCTGGTTACATGGAACCTTGTGAAAATTCATCAAGCTGTGTACTTCTGACATGTCCCTTTTATATATGTATGAAAGTGAAAGTTGCTCAATCTTGTCCAAGTCTTTGTGACCCCATGGACTATACAGCCCACAGAATTCTCCAGGCCAGAATACTGGAGAGGGTAGCCTTTCCCTTCTCCAAGGGATCTTCCCAACCCAGGGATTGAACTGAGATCTCCTGCATTGCAGGCAGATTCTTTACCACCTGAGTTATCAGGGAAGTTCTGTGAAAGTCACTCAGTCGTGTCTGACTCTTTGCAACCCTATGGGCTGTACAGTCCATGGAATTCTCCAGGCCAGAATACTGGAGTGGGTAGTCTTTCCCTTCTCCAGGGGATCTTCCCCACCCAGGGATCAAACCCACGTCTCCCGCATTGCAGGCAGAGTCTTTACCAGCTAAGCCACAAGGGAAGCCCAAGAATACTGGAATGGGTAGCCTATCCCTTCTCCATCAGATCTTCCTGACCCAGGAATCGAATCAGGGTCTCCTGCATTGTAGGCCGATTCTTTACCAACTGAGCTATCACGGAAGCCCCAATATATATGTATGCTGCACTTCAATGGGCTTCCCTGATGGCTTAGCGGGTAAAGAATCCGCCTGCAATGCAGGAGACACAGGAGATTTGGGTTCAATCGATCACTGGTTGGGAAGATCCCCTGGAGGAGGAAATGGCAATCTACTCCAGTATTCTTGCCTGAAAAATCCCACAGGAAGAGGAGCTTTGCGGGCTACAATCCAAGGGTTGCAGAGTCAGACATGACTGAGCACACACACACACACACATACATACATACATACATAAACACTTCAATAAAACAGCTCTCTACAGAGAAGAACAACAGGAGGATTTTTTCGGGGTAGGGGGAGGTGGTGACCACACTAGTTCCTTGTCTGGCTTTTTCCTGCCTTTCTGTAGTAATGGTTTCCCTCTGATGCTAATCTCTCAGGGCTTCTACCTCCCTTCTCCGATCCCCTGACCCTGAACACTCTGACAGTAGTCCCTTCTTTAAAGCCCCTTGAGCATCTGAACCGGTTTCAGTTTTCTTGCAGGACTCTGTTGCAGGCCGCCTGCCCCATCCCCTGTGACAAGCAAGTGACCTTCCTGGATTCAATGCTGCAGAAACTGCCCTCCAGAGAGGATGGGAACCAGCCCGGGAGTGAAGCCAGCATTAATTTCAATTTGGCACCAGGAGCCGTGCCAAACATTTCTATCTTTTTGAAAAAGTGAATAACTGGACTCTCCCTGCTTCCCATATGTGCTCTCATCCTCTCCCTGCCATGGTCCCACCCCCGTGGGCGAGGCACTGAACAGGTAGAAGGCATGCTGAGCTAGGAGAGAGACAGAGAGGGAAAGAGGACACTGGATGCCACTACATTACGCTGGTGCCCCAGCAGCATACGCACCCAGCATGTCTCTCAGCCGCTCTAAGGAAAGATCGTCTCTGTCTGGTCTCGTCTTCATGGGGAAACTGAAGCTTCACTGTGCGAGACACTGACGTTTATTTCCCCTATATCTACTCTTTCTCCTTCTTTCCATTTCTTTTTTTTTTTTTTACAAGTTTTTATTTATTTATTTTTGGCTGTGCTGGGTCTTCGTTGGCTTTCTCTAATTGCAGTGAGCAGAAGCTACTCTCTACTTACGGTGCTCAGTAGTTGTGGCACACGGGCTTAGTTGCCCCAAGGTATGCATGTGGAATCATCCCGGACCAGGGATCGAACTCTTGTCCCTTGCATTGGCAGGTGGATTCCTAACCAGTGGACCACCAGGGAAGTCCTCCTTCCTTCCTTTTCTTACTTTTAGTGGGATAACGGCTCCCCTTGAATGGGAGCTGGGTTTGTGACTTGATTTGATCCATAGAATGCCACAGAGTGATACTATGCCAGTTCTAGGCATAGGCCTTAAGAAGGCCTGGCAGCCTCCACTTTTGCCCCAGAAGATGTGAAAGACACTTAGTTACTCAGAGACCACCATGCTGTGAGGAAGCCCAAGCTAGCCACATGAAGAGGTCACACGGAAGAGCACCAAGGCCCTAGACATGTGAGTGAAGCTTTCTTGGATCTGCCAGCCTGGCTCATTTGCCAGCTGAATGCAATAATATTGTACAGAAGATATAAAAGACACAGTTCAGCCCTCTAAGGGCTTATATTCTAATTAGGGAAATCTGCTGGAACAAGACTCAAGTGGCTTTGCTCCAAGCACAGCCCAGTGTCCCCTTAATGTCAAGGGTTACACAGCCCTGGGTAAGCTCAGGGTCATGGGCTCCCAGACCCTGGGCGTTGTCTCTCCTACTGGGAATGCTCTCTGGGCAGATCCTGAGCCAGCCTAGGGCTGACTGGGGTGCAGGGTGAGGCAACTAGAAGCTGAAAACCAAATGCCAAAGTCAGCAGTAGGACCGGCCAGAGAAGTGGGCTCCTGGGGCAGAATCTGGGGTTTTTTCCCAGATTGCTGAGCTCCAGAACTGGGCTGCCCTCCAGAGAGCCTGCAACTTTGAGTGGGAGACAGGGTCTCCCAGTAGAAGGGGCTGAGCCAGTTTAAATATCTGCTTTTCCTTATCTGCCCCACCTTGGGTTTCTGGAACAGGAGCAAGAAAGGCCACCCCACAGGGTAAACAGATGATAAATTTAGGCTTCAATCTGACAGGATCAAGTGCAAATCTCAGCTTTGCCTCTTACAGCTCTATAATGTGAGGCAAGTCCCGTCCCCTCTCTGAGCCTCAGTTTCTCTTCTGAGAAACAGGAATAATAACTATACCTACCCATGAACTCTCTGGAAATCATGCCTTAGGCTAGCACATAGTAAATGCACAATAACTTGCTGGTTATTATTATTCAAGAAAATCTAATTAGGGACCTGATGAGGGTTGACTGTGGGGAAGGAGAGCAGAGTATAGTTTCTGGGTCTTTCCAAGGACACACCAGTAGATTGTACTACTGGCCATAAATATTCACTGCCCATCCCCCGTTGAACTCAGACGTGGTCATGTGACTTACTTTGGCCAATGAAATCTGGACAGAAGTGACGCATTACTTCTGGGCAGAAGCTTTAAGAGCTGGTGTGTGGTCCAACAGGCTCTCTCCCCTCTGCCACAACACCCGACAACTTCCAGGTGGGCTGCTCCCTTACTCTGGGTCTCAGAGTAGGCATGGAGTGTGTGGGTCAGGGTGGCTGACAGAGAAACAGAAACCATAGCAGTCATTTTAACAGAATTAGAATGGATGTTGGAGGACAAAAAAAGCAAAGGAGTGCAACTAGACAACACAGAGATGCTAACTGCAGGAAACAGACACTCTCCCTGGGGCTGGCGGACAAAGGGTAGAGATTGGAGTGTCAGAACCCAGAGCCTTGGAAGAGAGGCCCCCTTGGGGCTGGGACTCAGACCTTCAAGTGGGGAGTGCTTGGCACTTGTGGAGACATAAGGAGGCTGGTTCTAGTGGTGTATGTATAAAACCAGAGACTGGAACCAGTACCACTGCCAGGATGCAGAAGTGTTGCTTGGGTGACCTTGACCTGAACAGACAATAGAAGGAAGGAGCAAGTCACTTCTCTTTCCTCCAGCCTGCCCCCTATTGACAGAACCTACCAGGAGCAGCTGACAAGGAAGGAATGTGGCTGGTTTCAGCCCCAGCATCACAAAGCAAAGTATGGGAGGGGAAATTTGGAGCTGCGAGACAGCAGCTTAATAACTAACATGTGGAGTGAGAGTGACAAATAAACACTTGTTTTAAGCCACTGTGTTCATGGGGCTCTTTGTTACTCAGCAGAGCCTAGTCCATCCTGATTATCCTGTAGCCTAGCGCCCAAGCCTGAATCCTAAATTTCCTCCAAGTGCAATGTGAAGAAGGCTTCCCTTCTTACTTCTTTACCTTCTCACCTGCCTCATATCAAATGTCTTCCCTTACTAAGAGGTTCTAGAAGCCTCAAGGCTGTATATTGTCACCCTGCTTATTTAACTTATAAGCAGAGTACATCATGCGAAATGCCAGGCTGGATGAAGCACAAGCTGGAATCAAGATTTCTGGGAGAAATATCAATAACATCAGATATGCAGATGACATCATCCTTATGGCAGAAAGTGAAGAACTAAAGAGCCTCTTGATGAAAGTGAAAGAGGAGTGTGAAAAAGTTGGCTTAAAACTCAACATTCAAAAAACGAAGATCATGGCATCCAGTACCATGACTTCATGGCAAATAGATGGGGAAACAATGGCAACAGTGACAGGCTTTATTTTGCAGGGCTCCAAAATCACTGCAGATCGTAACTACAGCCATGAAATTAAAAGACACTTGTTCCTTGGAAGAAAAGCTATGACCAACCTAGACAGCATATTAAAAAGCAGAGACATTGTTTTACCAACAAAGGTTTGCCTAGTCAAAGCTATGATTTTTCCAGTCTTCATGTATGGATGTGAGAATTGGACTATAAAGAAAGCTGCTGCTGCTGCTAAGTCACGTCAGTCGTGTCCAACTCTGTGCGACCCCATAGACGGCAGCCTATTAGGCTCCCCCATCCCTGGGATTCTCCAGGCAAGAACACTGGAGTGGGTTGCCATTTCCTTCTCCAATGCATGAAAGTGAAAAGTGAAAGTGAAGTCGCTCAGTCATGTCCGACTCTTTGCGACCCATGGACTGCAGCCTCCCAGGCTCCTCTGTCCATGAGATTTCCCAGACAAGAGTATTGGAGTGGGGTGCCATTGCCTTCTCCAAAAGAAAGCTGAGCTACTACCAAATGCAATCTACAAATTTAACGAAATCCCTATCAAATTACCAATGGCATTTTTCACAGAACTAGAACAAAACATTTCACAATTCATATAGAAACACAAAAGATCCCAAATAGCCAAAGAAGTCTTGAGAAAGAAAAATGGAGCTGGAGGAATCAAGCTTCCTGACTTCAGGTTATACTACAGAGCTACAGTCAAGACAGTATGGTACTTGCACAAAAACAGAAATACAGGCCAATGGAACAAGACAGAAAGCCCAGAAATAAACCCATGCACCTATGGATACCTTATTTTTGACAAAGGAGGCAAGAATATACAATGGGGCAAAGACAGCCTCTTCAATAAATGATGCTGGGAAAACTGGACAGCTACATGTAAAAGAATCAATTAGAACAACTTCCTAACACCATACACAAAGATAAACTCAAAATGGATTAAAGACCTAAATGTAAGACCAGAAACTATAAAACTCTTAGAGGAAAACATAGGCAGAACACTCGATGACATAAATCAAAACAAGATCCTCTATGACCCACCTCCTAGAGTTATGGAAATAAAAACAAAAGTAAACAAGTGGGACCTGATTAAACTTAAAAGCTTTTGCACCACAAAGGAAACTATAAGCAAGGTGAAAAGATAACCCTCAGAATGGGAGAAAATAGCAGCAAATGAAACAACTGACAAAGGATTAATTTCCAAAATATACAAGCAGCTCATACAACTCAACAGAGAAGGCAGTGGCACCCCATTCCAGTACTCTTGCCTGGAAAATCCCATGGATGGAGGAGCCTGGTAGGCTGCAGTCCATGGGGTGGCTAAGAGTTGGACACAACTGAGCGACTTCACTTTCACTTTTCACCTTCATGCATTGGAGAAAGAAATGGCAACCCACTCCAATGTTCTTGCCTGGAGAATCCCAGGGACGGGGAGCCTGGTGGGCTGCCATCTATGGGGTCGCATAGAGTCGGACACGACTGAAGCGACTTAGCAGCTGCAGTAGCAGCATACAACTCAATACCAGAAAAACAAACAACCCAATCAAAGAGTGGGGGAAAAAAACCTAAACAGACATTTCTCCAAAGAAGACACACAGATGGCTAACAAACACATGAAAAGATGCTCAGCATCGCTCATTATTAGAGAAATGCAAATCAAAACTACAAGATATCACCTCACACCGGTCAGAATGCCCCTCATCAAAAAGTCTACAAACAATAAATGCTGGAAAGGGTGTGGAGAAAAGGAACACTCTTGCACTGTTGGTGGGAATGTAAATTGATACAGCCACTATCGAAGACGTTATGGAGATTCCTTAGAAAACTAGGAATAAAACCACCATATGACCCCAGCAATCCCACTCCTAGGCATATTCCCTGAGGAAACAAAAATTGAAAGAGGCACATTGTTCAGGGCAGTACTATTTACAATAGCTAGAATGTGGAAGCAACCTAGATGTCCATCGACAGATGAATGGATAAAGAAGTTGTGGTATATATACACAATGGAATATTGCTCAGCCATAAAAAGGAACGCATTTGAGTCAGTTCTAATGAGGTGAATGAACCTAGAACCTATTATACAGAGTGAAGTGAGTCAGAAAGAGAAAGATAAACACTGTATTCTAACACATATATATGGAATCTAGAAAATGGTACTGAAGAATTTACTTACAGGGTAGCAATGGAGAAACAGACATAGAATAGACTTATGGACATGGGGAGAGGGGAGGAGAGCGTGAGATGCATGGAGAGAGTAACATGGAAACTCACATTGCTGCTGCTGCTGCTAAGTCGCTTCAGTCGTGTCCGACTCTGTGCGACCCCACAGACAGCAGCCCACGAGGCTCCCCCATCCCTGGGATTCTCCAGGCAAGAACACTGGAGTGGGTTGCCATTTCCTTCTCCACACATTACCATATGTAAAATAGATAGCCAACAGGAATTTGCTGCATGGCTCAGGAAATTCAATTAGGGGCTCTGTATCAACCTATAGGGGTGGGATGGGGAGGGAGATGAGAGGGAGCTTCAAAAGGGGACAACAGAGGATGAGATGGCTGGATGGCATCACTGACTCGATGAACATGAGTTTGAGTGAACTCCAGGAGTTTGAGTGAACTCCAGGCCAACAGGGAGGCCTGGCATGCTGCAATTCATGGGGTCGCAAAGAGTCGGACACGACTGAGCGACTGAACTGAACTGAACTGAACTGATGGCTGATTCATGTTGAGGTTTGACAGAAAACAGCAAAATTCTGTAAAGCAATTATCCTTCAATAAAAAATAAATTAAAAGGAAAAAATAAAACTGAGCACCGAAGAATTGATGCTTTTGAACTGTGGTGTTGGAGAAGACTCTTGAGAGTCCCTTGACTGCAAGGAGATCCAACCTGTCAATCCTAAAGGAAATCAGTCCTGAATATCCATTGGAAGGACTGATGCTGAAGCTGAAACTCCAATACTTTGGCCACCTGATGCGAAGAACTGACTCATTGGAAAAGACCCTGATGCTGGGAAAGATTGAAGGTGGGAGGAGAAGGGGATGAAAGAGGATGAGATGGTTGGATGGCATCACCGACGCAATGGACACGAGTTTGAGTAGGCTTTGGGAGTTGGTAATGGACAGGGAAGCCTGGCAGGCTGAAGTCCATGGGGTCACAAAGAGTCAGATACTTCTGAGCAATTGAACTGAACTGAACTGAGAAGGCTCTAAACCTCTAAACATTAACCTGCTGAGTGAGACAGAACTCCTGATTCTTTACAAAGGAAAGGGAGGTGAAGAAACTTGTTCAAGGTCACACAGTGCACTTTTGTACTCCTTAGACTTGACCCAGGATTCCCGACTCCCAAACCCGGTTGCCTGAGGAACTTGGTATTAAAAACAACAGCAACAACAACCACAGATGCCCAGACCTCAAGCTAGGAGATTCAGACTCAGGAAGTCTGAGAGGATCTTGATGATTATCTGTTTAACAACAACAGTAATACATGCAAAGATGTATATATCATTTTTGTCATACCAGGCATTGTTCTAAGTGCCTTAAGTACATGAACTCATTTGTACTTAAGGAATTCTCACCACAACCCTATGAGATCTGTATTTTTCTTTTTCCATTCTACAGATGAAGAAACAGGCATTTCTCTATAACAAGCAGGAAATTTGATGCAAAGGAATATCAGATTCTTTCATCAACTGCAAATTGTTTGGCCCACAGTGGCCAGAATTTAAAAATCAGGAGCATTCGTGCAAAAGAAAATAGAGTTATGGGTTCTAAGAACAGAATATTGGAGCTAGGACTGACCAGGTTTGAAGCTAGGATCATCAACAGTCCTGGTTCTCCCAGACTGTGGAGTTTCCTGGGATGTGGGCCTTCTAATACTAAAACAAGGACAGTTGGTCACCCTACATTCCAATTCTAATATTTTCTAGTATGTACCTTTAGGGCAAATCATCTGGCCCCTCAGTTTCCCCATTGATAAAAAGGAGATAATGACAGTATCTACCTTACAACATTAAGTCAACATTTAAGGTGTTTCTAAACTGCCTGAGTGTTTGCCATTGATATGATTATTAAAACTTGGATTTCCAGATTTAGTTCCCTTGAAAGATTGGAAGACGTGACAACAAAGGACCTATATTCCAATTTACCTGTTTATTTAGCTCACATTTAATATACAGAGCTTTTCACTACAAACCAGGCACTGTTCTAGGCATTTACAATGTTCATTCATTCAGAACATCTCTAAGAAGTGAGTTTTTACTATTGTCCAATTTCACCAATGAGGAAACTGAGTCACAGAGAGAGGAAGTGACTTCCCCAATGTCACACAGTGCATAGGAGGCAGAGCCAGGATCCAAATCCAGCCAGTCTGGCTCCATTCAGTGACCGTCAACTAGCACTGGGTCTTAACTGCCCTCCTGAGAAGGGCATGAGCTCCCCGGATTTTCTATCTCCCTGGTTTTCTATCTCCTTTCCTCCCGGACCCCTTTGAGTTCTGTTTTCCAGCCCCACATCCCTGGGGGGTCTCAAGCACAGTGGCAGCTTTTCTAAATGATCCAAGGGAAAGACTCTGAGGTCTCTAAGTCCAGCTTTCATTTTCTGGGTCCCAGGGTTTCTCGAAAAACATTCTCTCCTCCAAGAGATTTAGATTTAGATTAATCTCCTTAGCCAGTGGCTCAGGATCAGGCGGACAGTCGGGTCACCTGCTACAGCCTGGCCAGACCCAATTACCTGCTGTGACCCCAAAATTCACCCATGCACACCTGCTCCTGAGACATTTGCTGATTAATAACAGCAGGGGCTTTGGGGATGGTATGTTCCTCACCTTCTGGGAAACTCTTCAGCTTGAACACGGAGGCTGGCTGTAGATAAACACGCAGCTCTTCAACCCTCATCCTCAATCCCCCCAGCTACCCGCCCTGAATCTGCATCATTCGAAAGCTCCACCAGATTCCATGTTATTTAATGTCCCAGAAAATAAAAGCTGATTGAGTCAATGGTCATCAAATTAAAGAGTTTGACAGCTGCCCGAATGTTCAGAGATCATCCTGGTCAGGGTCACGTGATGAACGTCTGTCGAGTTTTCCTGCCTCCTTGTGGTAAGGGCATCCCAATTTCCCTTTGCAGGTTTATCCCTTGACCCCTCTTAGTCTGTGAGGTTGAGGTGGTGGGGGGCGGGGGCTGTCCTCATTCTCTCTGGATGCAGGCTGCATCTGCCTACAGCCTGGCTCCTTCTCAAAGCTGCAGCTCTCACCAGATTCCAGAACAACCTTTCCCCTCAGGCCCTGAGCTCCCTGCTCCTGCCAGCCCCACCCATTGCTGGTTCCCTTTCTCCTGCTCACAGCTGTTACAAGCCTTTTATTAATGCTCATCAGTTGCCCTGTGTCCCCTGGGCGACCTTAATTGATTGATGCCCCTGCAGATGGATACACCAGTAGCCCTTTTGAGAACTGAGCAGGGCTCTCATCCCCAGGTCTGTTTCCCCAGGCCCCAGGACTCATCTGCTTCCTTCTCACTGGACCTTCTACTGCCACTCTCTTTCTTTCAGGGTTGCTCTTCTCACACTTAGTTTCAGAGTGGGATTCAATCTCCCAGCAGCCCTCAAGCTCACTGCTCAGAGTTACTTTCACTGGGCACCAGGCACCATGCTCAGGATTTTCACAAGCATGAAAATAAGTTCATCTGCTATCGATCCCTGCAGGAAAATCCATGTGGGGAAGTTACACAACTTCAGCAACCATCATAGATGCCGAACTGTTTTCCAGGTCTGGCAAATCGGTCGTGGGCAGGAGGTCATGCTGGTCACAGGCTTGGGTTGTGGAGTCAAGACAGACCTGAATTCAAATCCCACCTCTGCTATGTACTAGCTGTGTGATCTGGACAGGCGACTTATCCTCTCTGGGCCTCTGTTCCTTCAGCCAGGCAGCCAGGTGGCACAGCACAGGGAGACAGTCTCTCACATTATCATACCAGAGGGTGACAATTTTCACAGGCTATGGAGTGAACGCTAACCCTGGAGCCCAGAAAGGAGCAGCACTGGCAATACTACCTCCCTGGATTATTCTTGCCAGCAGTCACTATGGCAAGAACAAGCACTCAGCAATCAACCCAATAATCCCCCCATTTCACAGAAGAGGACACCGAGGTTCAGAGAGGTAAGTCACACATTAAAGAAGTGGCTGAGTCAGGATTTGAATTCAGATTTCTTTTCATCCAGAGCCTGCGCCCTCTTTAGACCTTGTAAGACCTCCAGCCTGGGTAGCTGCACCACACACTTTGTTCACAGTTACAGTCCACCTCGTTCCCCTCTGGGCACCTCTATCATCTCCAGCAGAATTTTCTCTGAAGTGCAAATGGTTGTCTCCCATCTCTCCTTCCCCAACCCCAGCAGAGTTTCGTGCAGACCCTCACTTTGTTCTTAGTAGTCCACCTCTGGCACGTCAAAGGCCATTCCAAACTCCACCTTTGGCACCTCCGACTCCAAACACAGCAAATAATGAGTTCCTCACCTTGGATCCTGCGGCAGACATCACTAATCAATCCTGGAATTCTTTCCCTGCAGATCCAGGATGCCCGCAGTCCAGGCAGGCAGCCACTACCAGCTGATTCAAGCATTGTCAAGAAAAAAAAACCCATTTGCTATTCCTCCTAGAGATTATAATCTCCTTGAGAGCAGCAGTAGAGTCTTAATCAGCTCTGCCCACTTCCTGCCCCAAAATAGTTATAAGTTTTCCTATATTAAGAACTCAGGAAAGTTTAATACCTTCATGTTTCTAATGTCAAATGGAAATGGAAGCTCAGAAAAATGAAGGGCCTTGCCCAAGGTCACACTGCTGGTAAGAAGGGGAACAAAATCATGTCAGAAACAAGGTGTTCGCTATGTATCATTGGAGGTGTGGAGCCAAGTAAAATTCTTGGCATACTGCTTGGCACCTGGTATGAAATCAATAACATCAAACTTATTTTATGTAAAAAGATATTGGCTCTGTTCCGAGGCCACAGCCTTGTATAAACTGTTCTCAAATGCTCTCTGGCCAGAATCTTTCCTTGATAAGAGAACACAGAAGACTCCAGAAAGCCCAGGTTATTGGCACAGAGACTTATGAGAATATACTCTCTAGAATACTGGGGCAGATCCCTAGGCTGGATTCAGGAGCTGTGAGATCTTACTCTTGAGACCCCATTTCCCAGCAGAGAAACTGAGGTTGAAATGCTGATCCCAAAAGTTCCCTCTGACATTTAAAGCTGTCTTCTCCTGCTCCCTCCCCATCTCCCAAAGCAAGTAGGTGGGCAGCAATGATCTTCCCAGCCTGTTGTGCAACTCTGGGCTGCCACACAGCTGCAGGAAAGATGGGACCCATGTGGCTGGGTCTGGCTCTGAACAGGTCACAACTTCCTGTGGGACCTGGCTGTCCATGGAAGGCACAACCAGACCATCGATGGAGTCTCTTTTTATTTGTTTTCTTTCTTCCTCCTTTACTCCCTTTCTCCCTTCTCTCTCTTCTTCACTTCCACCTTTCTCTCAGCTTTTCTTTCTCCCTTCCTCCCTGCCTCTCTTTCCCTTCCTTCTTTTTTTTTTCTTTGTTTCTGTTTCTCTTTCTTCCTTTCTCTCTCTCTCCCTCCCTTTCTTTCTTTTTCTCTTTCTCTTTCTTTCTTTTCTTCCTTCTTCCTAACCTGCTCATAACCTACTTACCAAAAACATGGAACCAAGGGATCAAATCCTGGCTCCATCAGTTACCAGCTCTGTGACCTTAGGCAAGTTGCTCATACTCTCTGTGCCTCAGTCTCCTCATCTGTAAAATGGGCTAATAATGGAGCTGACTGTCACAGTACAGCTTTACAGTCCTTGGGCTCTGTGAATCCACAGCCTAGGAGGGGACATCAGCATTAAATAAATAATCATACAATTAATTGATAATTTTTCTTGCCAAAGGACAGAGCAGTCAGGGAATGTTTCCATGCAATTGTAGCTTGTCTATTCATTTACTGTCTCTTCCACTAGCTTGGAAACTCCAAGAAGGCTGGGGTCATGTACATTTTGTTTACTAATGTTTACCCAGCATTCAGAGTTACTCATTAACTAGGTTTGGATCAATGGATGAATGACTATAGTGATGTTCCATTGGAGACCAGAAGGATAAACTGGAGTAAGGAAGTGAAAAGAGTTGGTGGAAGGGCATCCTAGGCAGAAGGAATAGCATGTACAAAGTCCCTGTGGCTGAAAGGAGATTGGGGTGTTTGAGGAAATGAAGCCAGGATGGCATGTCCGGAGCAAGCAGAGTGACAGAGTGGGACAGGCTCCCCAGGGCCTTGGGGAGTCCCATGGTGGATTTTCTCCAACAAGTGCACAGCCAGGGCTGTAATGGCGGCTGAGCTGGGGTGTCTGAGACACCCTGGGTTCAAATCCCAGCTTCCCCACTTTCTGGCTGCATGACAAGTCAGTTAACCTCCATGAGCCCTGGATCCTCGTTTGCACAAGGGGCATAATAATAGTAACCTATTGCATGGGGTTTGGAAAGGATCATAGACTGTAAAGCACTTAGCAGCGTGCCTGGCACACAGGTAGTGCTCACAAAACGTAGCTGTGGTCGTAAGAACATCATCGTGATTGACGCAGGTTTCCTAGTTCTCTTTCACTATCCCTGAAGCTGAGTCTTCCCCTTAAGGAGGGTCTCCATCTCCAGACCCTCTGGGGGACATAGTTGTTCCTGCTTTCTCCACACCCCACTTCCTCAGGCCCTCCTAGGGCTGTTCTCCTTGAAGTTTCTGCAGCCAAGACTGAGGAAATGCTTCCCTTGGCTCAGGGCAAAATCTGCACCCATGTTGCTAAGCAACCAACCGCTATCCAGACGCCAGCTGCAGCCTGGGCAGAGGGACGAACGTCAGCACTCTGGGGAGGGCCTCCTGGGGCATCGCCAGGACCACAGGCTACAACCAGCACTGAGGCAGGAGAGTGCCAAGGCAGATGGCTCACTGAGAGTCAGCACACAGCAGTGGAAAGCCCATGGGGTCAAGGGCAAATCCAAATGCATTCGGACTCCAGTTCTACAATTTACCAGTTGTGCAGTCTTGATCAAGTCAGTGACCTCTCTGGGCCTCAGATTATGCATCTCAACAATGGGATGCAGAAGTGAAGCAAAAGTGAAAGTCACTCAGCCATGTCCGACTCTGCGACCCTATGAACTATAGCCTGCCAGGCTGCTCTGTCCTGGAATTCTCCAGGCAAAAATACTGAAGTGGGTAGTCATTCCCTTCTCCTGGGGATCTTCCTGACCTAGGGTTCGAACCTGGGTTTCCTGCATTGCAGACAAATTCTTTACCGTCTGAGCCACCAGGGAACCCTGATGATATGCAGACCTAACTCCAAATTCATCATGAGGATTACATGGGCTGATGTACATGAAAATGCCCAGCACATGGTAGGTGCTCAAAGAATCTTGAACTATGGATGGATATACAGGGGTGAGTCCAGTAATCTTGTCACCCATCAGTGTTAATAAAATTCAAACTACTTAGCCTCCCCTTCATGATCCCTTAACTTGATCCTCCCACTTTCTTCTGTCATCTTATTTACCTACGAGTTCAGTGTCTCTCAACCTTGGCGCTACTAACGTGAAAAAACAACAACAGAAAAACAGATTTATTGGCATATAATTCCTATATCTCACAATTCACCCTTTTAAAGTGTTCAATTCAATGCTTTTCAGTATATCCATAGAGTTGGATAACTGATACCACAATCAATTTTACAACATTTATATCATCCAGAAAGAAATGCCATACCCATTAGCGGTCACTACTCATACCCTCTTCCCCTAGCCCCTGGCAACCACTCATCTGCTTTCTGTCTCTATGGATTTGCCCATTCTAAAGATGTCACATAAATTGAATCATATAGTGTGTGGTTTCCGTACCTGGCTTCTTTCACTTAGCATAATGTATTCAAGGTCCATTCATCTTGTGATGTGTATCAGTAAGTACTTCATTCTTCTTTACGACTGAATGATATTCCATTGTACAGATAGACTGCATTTTGTTTGTTCTTTTGTCAGTCAGTGGCCATTGGGGTTGTTTCTGCTTTTTGGCCATTGTGAATAATGCTGCTGTGAACATTCACGTACACATTTTTCTGTGGACTAGTGACACTTTCAACTGGACAATTCCTTGTTGTAGGTGCTTCCCTGTGCACTGTAGGATGTTTAGAAGCTTCCCTGGCTTCCATCCACCAGATGCCAGCAGTACTGAAACCCCCAGGTTGTGACAACCAAAAATTTCTCCACTGTTCCCTGGGTGGCTGCATCACCCTGGTCAAGAACTACTGCACCAAAACTGTCCCTTAGCAGTTCCCAAAGCTTGTTTTACAAGTGGAAATACCAGGAGATTCTCTGAGGGAAATAACCTTCTGTGGTCAACCCAGCTTAGGAAGACACACAGTCCACCTCCCTTGCTTCTGTCCCTGGAAATTCATGGGGTATTTTGGCATTTTCAAGGCTGCTAGGGTGTCTCCAACAGCAGCAACAAACTATGGGACATTGTGCAACTCGACCTTTGTCAAGCAGACTTGACCAAAGAACCCTTTTCTAATCTTCACAGAACACCCGTGACAGCAACTCTGGGCAACGCTTCTCAGACACCTCCTCCCCTCTGACCACACTGGTTTGCTTACTGCTTTCTTGAACACACTTTGCACATTTCGATCACAGAAACTGTTCATATCATGTCTCCAGTGTTGCAGGAACTGTCCCCAGTAGCCACTCCCCTCCAACTTGCTCACTAGAGGAACCCCAATTTTGTTTGGGCAGCAATGTGTCCAACGTCAGGGGACAAATCATAATTAGTCAAAGCCAAATGTGTCAATCTTATTTCTCTTTGCCAACAACTGGCATAGGTGTGGACACATATCCAGTCCTGGCCAGAGAACTATAGGTGGAAACTTCTAGAAAATATTTTCTTTTTGAGCTGCTCAAAAAGAAGCCTCTCAGGGGGACTTCCCTGGTGGTCCAGTGGCTAAGACTCCATGCTCCCAAAGCAAGGGGCCTGGATTCAATCCCTGGTTGGTGAACACAATCACACATGCCGCAACTAAAGATCCCATGTGCTGCAAACAAGACTTGGAGCAGCCAAATAAATTAATATTTTAAAAAAAGAAGGCTCTTACCCTCTGAGTTGCACCATCATGCTTGGGATACTGTCTTGCCTGGGGCATGTGACAACCATATTGGCAACATGAAGGTTAGGGAAGGTTAGACAAGGTTAGGGAAGAGGGCCACGCGCTCACAATGACTGGTCAGACAAACAGAGAAAACCTAGGCCCTCGATAGTATCACTGAGCTGCTGAATCAGCACTGCCTAACCCACTCCAGACTTCCTGATGTGTGAAATAATGAATCCTATCAACAGTTGCATCCAAAAGCAAAATACTTACAGCCAGCACATGCCCACTAATGCCCCTTGAACCAGTTGGCTTTGCTGAATAACAAAACACTCCAAAACTTAGCTACTACTTAGTGGCTAAACATTTACTATTTCTCATTATTCTATGAGATAGCTGGGTAGTTCTGGCCTTGGCTGGCCCAACTGGAACTGGAAGACCTAGTGGTCCTCAAGATTCACAGGTCCAGCAGTTGACTTGATGACCATGCATCCCTCATCATCCAGCAGGCTAGCCTGGCCCCACCCCACAGTGGCAACTGCAGGGTTCCCAGAAGCTAACGGCAACAAACCCCAAAGCACAGATGCTTTTCAAGCCTTTGCTTATATCATATTTACTAGCATCCAACAGGCCAAAGCCACTCCCACAGCCGAGTTCAGCTTCGAGGGCTGGAGAAATGGACTCCACTTCTTGATTGAAAGGACAGCAATGCCATCACAACAGGGGTGAGCATACAGGGATGGGAGGGACTTGGGGCCATGCTGCAATTCCTCATACCTCTGATCTGGAAGGCTCTAGCATTTAACATGGAGCTGGCACACAGTGTGTGCTCTCAGTAAACATCTGTGGAATAAATAAGTGAATTCCCTCAGTCCCACCTCCCCATGGCCTCAAATCCTCACTGGAGGCCTTCCTTCTTACCCAGAGTCCACAGCAGACCAGCCAGGCAGAGAAGGCCTGTGGGGGTGACCCGGGATTTGGTTCCAAATTCCACCACACTAGTGGCACCTGTCCTAGAGAGCTATATGACACACCCCCACAATTACAATTAAGTTGGTTAAGAGTCCCACAGATATAGGTTCAAATCCTAGCTCTGCCAGCCACTGTGTTTGACATTGAAGCCAGCTCAATAAATAAAAATTGTTTAAGACTCACAGACTTAGAGAATTAACTTATGGTTACCAGGGAAGGAAGGATAGGGAAAAGAGATAGTTAGGGAGTTTGGGATGGACATGTACACACCACTATATTTAAAATGGACAACCAGCAAGGACCTACTGTATAGCACAAGGAACTCTGCTCCATGTTATGTGGAAGCCTGGATGGGAAGGGAATTTGGGGGAGAATGGATACATGTATGACTGAGTCCCTTTGCTGTCTACCTGAAGCTATTACAACACTGTTAACTGGCTACACTCCAATATGAAATAAAAAGTTCTTAAAAATAGGAACAAAAATAGTTTAAAGAAGAAAGATGTTCCTTTCACCCTGCTGAAAACATCCAGACCAGGTCTGGTTATGGTCATCAAGCGTGTAAGGGACCCAGGGTTCTCCCAGCCAAATGCACCTTCAGTCAGGGCCCTACTTCATGGCCCAAGATGATGGCGTCTGTGTTCCAGACAGCAGGTGCAAGAGGAACAAAGAAGTAACAACAAAGCAAGTGCATCTACGTGTCTTAGGAAGAGTTCTCCAGAACCCTCACATCCTTAAGCCGTAATTCAGTTCCATGTCCACACCTATCCGCAAAGGAGGCTGGGAAATTCTCTGCTAAAAACTGGATTACTTTTACTTTAGACAAAGGAAACTTTAGAATGGATGTTGGGGAATACACAGCCGTCTTTGTTACAGCTCTCCAGGCCTCAATTTCCTCTTCTGTGAGTTGAAGATAAAAATAGTTTTGCCTCATAAGGTCCTTGTGAGATTAATTAATGGGTATCAAGAGCTTAGTAAATTGGCAATAGATGTTAGTGATTATGATGATGATTAGCAAGATATCCTGGTAGTAAGTAAGCAGGAAAAAAAGAAGTCAGTGTTTTCTGTGCCAAACAAGGGTGTGCCCAGTTTCAATCAGGTTCACCAACTGGGTGAATGACAGGGAGCTGCCTAGAAAAAACTTCAGACCTGCTTCACCACCCAGGAACAGTCAGAGGTGAATTCGTGCCTCCCTTATCCTCTAGGAAGCAAGCCAAAGTCTCCAGGAACAATTTGTGCTCCTAGGAGGCCAAAGGTGGCCCTTGAACGTTTTCCTTGGAAGGGGGAAATTTTTATTTTCTGATTTTAAAATTAGCAAATCCTCTTGGATCCCAACAAACTAGCAATATCCAACAGGACCAGGAGTTCCCTGGAATTTCACTGGGGGTTTCAATTTATATTGGATTCATCACATGCTGGTTTTATTGCAAGTGCTAAGTAGGAAAAGTCCTGGGAGTCAGTGGCAGTTTATAAGTGGGTGTCTGACTTAGTTATGAGCTTCCTGGAGGAAGAGACTTTTAAGCTGAGATGAAGAATGAGTGTTACTGAGGCAGGAAGGATATTCCCAGCAGGTAGGAGTTGGGTAGCCTGGTTGGCCAAGCCCCACATGGGAGAGTGTGTGACTGGAGCTGAGGCTAGAGGCAGGAGGAACTGGAAAAGGCAGGTCAGATGGACTGCAGGGAAGGATTTTGGTCCTCATCCTCGCTGCAGGGGGATACGAGTGAAGGATGTGATCGTATCTGGAAAAAATACACACTAGCAACAATGTGGAGGACAGATAGGAGGAGGGGCAGAATTACTGACAGGAAACCCCCTAGAAGTGATGGCAGCGTCAGCAACAAATTCTCAGGGATACAACTTGCTGTCCCATGTATCCCAGAACATACCAGAGCATCAAGGGAAAGGTACTTCCTTGAACCTAAAATTCTCATACACCACACCCACTTCCCCTTCCCAGTCACTCTCTAGCCCTTTCTCTGCTTTGCCTTTGTTTTTACTTTCATTGTCATTTTCTTTGCTATTATATATTCATTTATTTGTTGTTTACTTGCCAGGTATTTGTCATCCCCTCTAGTACATGAGCTTCAATGAAGGCAGAGACTTTGCCTCCTATCTTCCTTGATACAGTACAGCCCCTGCCCTCCGCACAGTGACTGGCACACAGTAAGTGTTCAATAAAGGCACCGAGTGTGTGTGTGTGTGTGTGTGTGTGTGAGTGTGAGTGAATGAGAAATTGGGCTGTTAGGGACAGCTTATGAAAGTGAGCTGGACCCAGGCTGACCCTCCAGGAGGTGCTGGCAATTAACAAGAACTACTCATTGGAAAAGACTCTGATGCTGGGAGGGATTGGGGGCAGGAGGAGAAGGGGACGACAGAGGATGAGATGGCTGGATGGCATCACTGACTCAATGGACGTGAGTCTGAGTGAACTCCGGGAGTTGGTGATGGACAGGGAGGCCTGGCATGCTGTGATTCGTGGGGTCGCAAAGAGTCGAACACGACTGAGCGACTGAACTGAACTCATCAACTTAATCCTGAAATATAAAATCTTGGGTAAACTTCCTTCTGAGGGGGTCTGAAGTCCAGGGAGTTGGGGCAAGGTCTCCATTTGGCCTGTGAGGACAAAGAAGTAAAGTGACTCAGCAGAGACCAGCTGAGAGCCAGGCAGCAGGGGAAACAGTGAATTCATTAAAGATACCTGATTTTCTCAGCTCCACACACCCGTAGGTTTGCAACAGATAATGAGATGATGATAATGAAAACGATGATTAACGTTAATGTAAAGCACAGTGGTATTTACCAGATATTGTTCTGAGCATTTTACTATATTAACTCATGTAATCCTTACAACTATCCTATGAGGTGGGTGATGTGGTTATCCCCATTTTACAGCAGGGAAAGTTGAGGCATAACTTGACAAGCTGACAAGCCTCAGAAGTGGCTGAGCAGAGACTGCAGCAGGTGATCCTGGGCCTTGTGTCAGAGCAAAATACCTCGCTACCATCCTGCTCCCCAGCCAGACACAGTGCCCCAGAGGCTTCTGATCCCAAGCCCAGGGTCTAGCTGACCCACTCCCACCCTCCTGCTTCATGAATTCACATTTAGACCACAAATTTCCCTCCAGTGCCTCATTCTCTGATGAGTGGGATGCTCTAATGCTTAAGTAACCACAGGCTACAGAGTCAGATGTACATAGGTTCAAATCCCAACTCAGCCACTTTCAAACTTAGCAGTGAAGGATAAGTGATGTTACCTTTCTCAGCCTCAATCACCCCATCTGCCAAAAGGACCTAATGATGTCTCACCCTGGAAATGGCTATGGGGACTGAGCAAGTCCTCCAGAGCTTGCCTGCACGTGGTGCATGTGGAGGAGAGAGAGTTGCTGTTTTTCTACTTGCCAAGGCTCAACCCCTCTGGCTCCTTCTCCACCAGCCCACCTTCCACCCCACACCAGCAGCCTGCTCACTGACCTTGCCAGAATTCAAAGCCGGGAGAAATTAAAAGCCCAGTGGGATCCCTTCAGATTCCACCAGCTTAGCAACTCAGGCAATTAAAGAATCTCTTAGATTTGAGTTCTGAGCAAATCGGATCTTTAAAAACAAAAGTCCCAAACTCTAAACCCCACTAAAGAGCTAAGTCTGGTATCCCATGAAGCTATTTTTTAAAAGTGCTCTAAGCATTGGCATTATTAAGAGGTAAGAGCTCTGAGTACTTGCATCTTGGGGCTGCCCAATCCTCTCAGAGGACTCAAGGTCAAGGAAAATGTTAAAAATACAGGTTCCCCCAACAAATGCAACCCGAGGGACAGTCTCTGAACAACAAATGCTTCAAAAAAAAAAAAAAAAAAAAAAAGCTAAGGAACTGTTTCAGATTAAAAGGGACAAAAGAGAAATGACAACGTAAAAGCATTGCTTGATTCTGGATTATTTTTTAAATGAAGGGGGAGGGACAATTAGGGAAATCTGTCATGTACTGTGGATTAGATAATAGTGGAGCTAGTGGTAAAGAACCCACCTGCCAATGCAGGAGACACAGGAGATGCAGGTTCAGTCCCTGGGTGGGGAAGGAGAAGGGAGAAGGGAATGGAAACCCACTCCAGTATTCTTGCCTGGAGAATCCCATGGACAGAAGAGCCTTGTGGGTTACAGTCCATGGAGCCACAAAGAGTCAGACACCACTGAAGTGACTTAGCATGCATGCACATTGTATCAGTGCTAAATACCCTGAATTTTATCATTATGCTACAGTGACACAAGAGAATTTCTTCCTTGTTCTTAGGAGATAAGCAGGGCTAAAGAGGAATCACATTTATAGCTTCTCAAATGATTCTGAAAAATAATATAGGTATTTATATATGGAAAGAGAGAAATGACTGAGCAAAGGATATGTGTGAATCCTTTGCACTGCCCCTGCAACTCTTCTGTAAGAGTGGAGTTATTTCAAAGGATTGGTGTCACATTCCTGCCTTCCTGGAGAGCCAAACTCACTGGATCTTTGGAGGGACCCAGGAATCTTCATTCTAGCAACGTCTGTAGGGGATTCTGGCACACAGGAAGCCTGAGTGTAATCCCAGCTCTGAAGAATGCTGGGGTCTTCTTTCCCAATCAGAAGGCAGAGGGACAGCCCCTCCAGTTTTTACCTTCCTTTCCCCCACTTGTTACAGGCAACAATCAAGGAGCCACTAATGGCGGGTTTTGCAAACCAACAGCACAGGAGTTCCTCCAGATTTGTGTCAGAAGCAGAGCTTGCTCTGAGCCCCTAGCCCACTTATAATCACATGACTTAAAATACACTTTGTTAAAGACAACCTTCTGAGGAAGGGAGATGGAAGAAATTAAAAGAGAGTAAAGAAGAAGCCCCCAAGACAGGCTAAAGGGGCACCCTGGGAGACCAAGGGCTCCTGTGTGTTTTTTCCATCAGGGATCGTGATGACATCACTTGACCTTAATCCTCCTTAGTCATTTTCATCTGGGGACACTGGCGGCAGCTGCCATTTATTAACACATGGGCAGCACCAACAGCTCAGCTCAGTGTTGGTGTTCAAATATGCCAGGGCACCGTCTCACCAAGACAGGGCTGCTTCTTACAAGCGGAGCCTCAGAAAAAGCAACTATATCCCAGGAGGCAATTAGGAGGAAAACAACTCGGGTGGAAGCACAGTCCAGACTACTGCTTTGATCAGGACCCACAGTAAGGAATGCATTTGCACCACAATCTGGTTCACTCTAACACACACACACACACAATGACAGACAAGAAACGCTCCATCCTCTTCCAGGAAGGCTCTATTGCAGAGTCTCCAGCTGTCAACCCCCTGGACTGAGTCCCTTGCTTCATCTTCATGGAGCAACTTTGCCCAAGGTCATATCTCTTTCCAGAGGCAGTTCATGTCCAATGAGGGGAAGATAAAAGCCTGGCCATCTTGCCCAACTCAGGACAATTCTGAAGCGCCTTTTAACTCCCAGATTTCTTATGGGGTTAGCCAAGGTCATTGCTAGACCTCCATCCCAGCTTGACCTCTCCCTCTGCCCACTCCTGCTTTTATCCCTTCCCTTCCACAGGAGTTGATCTCACAGATACTTGTTCATAAAAACTTCCAAACACTAAATTCTGTCTCAAGGTATGCTTCCTTGGAGAACCAGACCTGGTTCTCATAATAAATCAAACCCACATAATTAAAACAAGAGTTCAGCAAAACCAATATTTATCTTTTCTCTGCCTTGTGCATTCCCATATAATCTATGTTACTTCACTTTTAAACATGTTGGTCATAATCCAATACATTGATTTGATGACGAAGCCATGCTTTGAAAACGCTAGTCTGAACTATGCTCATGAAGCATGAAGGATGATCAGTGTATCCTTGGGCTGTCCTTAGGGGTACGTAAAAGAATGCCTGACCGAACATGAATTGAGTAATAGAGGTTTACTTTCTATATATTAACAGGCTTGGCAATAGGTGGTTCCAGAGTTTGTTTATGACTCAACACCTTCCTCAAAGACCTAGGTTTTTTTCCATATTTCTTCTCCAGCATCTTTGACATGTTGGCCATGAACTCCTCATAGTCACAAGATGGCTGCCTTTGCTCCAGGCATCATGTCCTTATACAACCACCTTCAAATAAGAATAGGAAGCTTCGCTTCACAGCACATTTCTTTCAATTCAGGAAGAAAAAATTCTGAAGAAGCCCCAGAACCAGACTTCCCCTTATTTCTCATTAGTCAGAAGATTCCATTAGCAAAGACAAAACAGTGAATGAAGATTAGTAAACAACCAACAAGGACTGTCACAGCTCATGTCAGGTATGCTACTCAGCCCTTATTTCCTTCTAGGGTCCAATGTCAAAGACCCCGAGGTGGGACAGAGCCATTGATTTCTGGCAGATTCACAAGCAACTATACCACCATGCCAGACATCACTAGTTGATCACAGCAATCTTACCCACTGAGCAGGAATGTGATGTCACAAGGTATTCCGACAAAATACTCCATGCACCCATTAGAATTAAAACCTGAGATTAAAATCTGATTCCTGCTCTGGCCTTTAGACCAGAGGACAACAATGGAAACTGATACGAGAGAAGATTAATCAGTTTTTGCTCTGTATTTTCAGGACACTCTCTGACTCACCCATACATCCTTCCCTCTTCACTTGGAATATTTCTTCCTTCCCTTGCCCTATCCAAATCCCACTTGCCCTTCAAAGAGGTCCAACTCAAGCCTGATTCCTCTAGGAAATCTCTCTGGGTATCCCAATCTTGTCTAAAATTATTCACTGAACCCACTGATCAATCTTAACATTACTCAAAAGGGGAATAATCAGACATAGTGTGCCTGCAGATGTGATGCAGAGGAAGCATCCCTACAAAGTATCTTTGCCCAACTAACCAAGCTGAATCAAATCCAGCCTCGAGATTAACCACTTACATGCTCAGTCGCTCAGTCATGTCTGACTCTTTGCAACTCCATAGACTGTAGCCTTCCAGGCCCTTCTGTCCATGGGCTTTTCCAAGCAAGAATACTGGAGCAGGTTGCCATTTCCTCTTCCAGGGAAGAGGGATCTCTTCCTGACCCAGGGATCAACCTGCATCTCCCGTGTCTCCTGCATTGGCAGGCTGATTCTTTACACTGTGCCATATGGGAAGCCCTAGAGATTAACCAACCACCAGTTTATAAAAAACATAGGAACTACCATTAAATGATACATGGGATATACTGATCTAGAATGTAATATAATGACACATGGGATAGAAAAATCTAGACTGTCAGAAAATAAAGAACCAATGACCTAGTGTCTTCAGCACATAAATGACATTTTGAAAAGGAGCAGAAAGTTTGTAGATTTGTATCAGCCACAATGATGTTATGTAGTAAACCACACTGAGACACAGTGGCTTAAAATAACAATGTACTATTTCTCATAGTTCTGTGGTCAGATGGGTGGTTCTTTCGGTCTGGCCTAGGCTCAGCTGATGTGGGCTGGGCTTGATCATGCATCTATGGTCAGCTAGCAGGTCAGCTGTGGACCAGCTGGTCAGGAATGGCCTCAGGCAGGAAAGTACCCCACCACAGAGCTACCCCATAACAAGCTGCTTCAGTTTGCTCTCCTGATTGAAATAGGAATCTAAGAGAATAAGTGGAATCGTGTGAGACATCCCAAGGCCCAGACTTGAAACCATCCAGCATCCCTTCTGTTGCATTCTTGACCAAAGCAAGACACATGATCAAACCCAGATTTCAGGATCAAGAAATAGACTCCACCACTCAATAGGAGAAGCTGCCAAGTCAGATTGCTAAGGCAGTGAATGTGGAGAGAAGCCATTTACTATAATCAATCCACTTTAGGATTAAAACAGACATGCCAACCAAATGCAATGTATGCCCTTGTTCAGATCCATATTTACAGAAACCAACTGCAAAAACTCATTTTTGTAGTCATTAGGGAAAAACTGAACATAGGTTGAGTATTAAATGATAATATGGAATTGTTGGTTTTTAAAATGCAATAATGGTGTTGTGTGAATTTTTAAATGTCTTTATTGTTAGAAGTACATACTAAAGTATTTGTGGGTGAAATTTATTTTAAAATATTCTATCATAAAAAGGAAGCAGGGAGAATAGATGTACAAGAATAGCAAAAAGTTGATAGCTATCGAGGCTGGGCAATGCATACAAGGTGGGTTATATGACTATTCTCATTAAATTTATGTACATGTGTTAGAAATTTTCCATAATAAGAAATGTTTTTAAACTCTTCAGCTTTCTTTGCCTCATGTAGTTTTATACAGTGTGGTGATTATCCCTGGTGGTTCAAGAACATTAAAGAGAAAGTCTCAATTTGGTGTTTACCTGTCTTTAACACCTATCAAACATTCATTAATCTCTCTACAACAAAATATAAGCAGGTTTCGGGCTCTAGAGCCCTTGGCAGGAACCAGCTATAACAAGAATTTCATATCATGGTTTAATTTCCATTGCATTTATTTTTTACTATTACATTATCTCTACTGCTGCTCTTCTATTTATGGATAATGACACGAAGCTCTCTTTTTAAATAAGTTAAGGCCATAAAGAGTGAATTTTAAGTGATTAAATCTATAATGATACAAATGATAAAAGATTATGGCTAAAACTGTGAAGGTGGGTGTCTTGTTAAGATCGGCTACCCTCTCTGGGCTTTTCTGGTGGCTCAGTGGTTAAAAAAAAATCTGCCTGTCAATGCAGGAGAATATGGGTTCGATTTCTGGGTCTGGAAGATCGCCTGGAGAAGGAAATGGCAACCCACTCCAGTATTCTTGCCTGGGAAATCCCATGAATAGAAGAGCCTGGCAAGCTACAGTCTGTGGGGACGCAAGAGTCAGACATGACTTAGCAACTAAACAACAGCAACAACCCCTTCTAGAAAACAATTTTAAACCCCACTGGCTTTACAAAATAAAGTTCTGTATCTGAAGTCACAACCCAATGCAGGGCCATGAGGGCCTCTGCTCCAGGAAGTCATTCAGGGACACAGGTTCCTTCCAGCTGCTGCTGCTGCTGCTGCTGCTAAGTCGCTTCAGTCGTGTCTGACTCTGTGCGACCCCATGGACGGCAGCCCACGAGGCTCCTCCGTCCCTGGGATTCTCCAGGCAAGAATACTGGAGTGGGTTGCCATTGCCTTCTCCAATGCATGAAAGTGAAAAGTGAAAGTGAAGTCGCTCAGTTGTGCCCGACTCTTAGTGACCCCATGGACTGCAGCCTACCAGGCTCCTCTGTCCATGGGATTTTCCAGGCAAGAGTACTGGGGTGGGGTGCCATTGCCTTCTCCGTCCTTCCAGCTAATGGCTCTGAAACCCTTCAGGCCTTGAAGTCCACCATCGGACCTGCTGCACTCAGCTGGCAGATTAGAGAAACAAGAGCCCGTCTGCAGTGTCACACGAAAGGATGTGGGGGCCAGGCCTGAACATACACACTTCACTTCAGCCCACATTCTGCTGGCTAGAATTTGTACCATGGTCCCACCTAGCTGCATGAGAGGTTGGAGATGTTGCCATAAGCTTGGGAAGAAGGAGGTTTGGTGAACATTGTGCATTACCTCTGCCACTGCTACTGCTGCTGCTGCTAAGTCGCCTTAGTCGTGTCCGACTCTGTGCGACCCCATAGACGGCAGCCCACCAGGCTCCCCCATCCCTGAGATTCTCCAGGCAAGAACACTGGAGTGGGTTGCCATTTCCTTCTCCAATGCATGAAAGTGAAAAGTGAAAGTGAAGTCGCTCAGTCATGTCTGACTCTTAGCGATCCCATGGACTGCAGCCTACCAGGCTCCTCCGTCCATGGGATTTTCCAGGCAAGAGTACTGGAGTGGGGTGCCATTGCCTTCTCCAACAGTAGCCCTCAAAAAAATGATATTTGAGAAAAGCTATTTTAAAAACGGAGCTCCAATTCCTCAGGGTGCCCCACACAGGTCTTTATGATCCTTGCCTGTATCAGTCAGGGTTCAGTCAGAAAACCACTATGAAGAAAGGATTACAGGGATGAGACTGGGCATAATGGTGGGAGCTGGTGGAGGAATCTATTCAATGACCTTGTCCCTTAGATAAGTTGTCAAGGAGGAACCTTGGGTTTGAATAAGAGCAAGGACAAGGTAGAACCTGGGAGGATGAAGCTGGAGCCACAGGAACTGAGAGGACTGATTGGCACTGGTGTCTATAGTGCCTGGGGCCCTGAGTTGATCTTCAGAGCATGAAAACATGGCTAATTTCACATCCATCTTCCAAAACTCACACAAATTTCTCTTGTGGCCGATGCTAACCCAGAATTATACAAGGAAGGTAATTTTGGAAAAGGAGTTCTAGCCCAGCTGGACACAGTATAAGCCACTTCATGGACCAGTGGGACACTCAGCCTCACCAGCCAGCACTGCCCAGCTCATACCTTCCACTCCAGCCATGATGACTACAGTTGACCAAGGAACAAAACAGGTTTGAACTATGAGGGTCCACTTACATGCAATTTTTTCCAATAAATATGTACTACAATGGCTACGTGATCTGAGGTTGGTTGAATCTGCAGATGCAAAACCAGAAATTTGGAGGGTTGACTGTAAAGTTATAGGAAGATTTTTCAACTGTGTGTTGTAGAAGTGGACACCCCTAATATGTCTAGAAAAGGCAACTGTACTTGCCTTTTCTAGACATATTCTAGACATTTTCTCACTTCACCCCTGCTGTTCCCTCTGCCTGGAATGTTCTTTCCCATCATTGTCTAGTGCTCACCTCTTCCTACGTCTTCAAGATCTGATCAAACGTCACTTCCTTTAGGAAGTACCCTGCAGTCTCCAGGCAGAGGGGAAGACGGGTGGGCCCATAAATACAGAAGATTGTGCAAAAAGCCATGGGATCTTTCTCCATAAGCCATGATATCTTCAGAAAAGCTGCTAAAATTCACTAAGGGGATTTCTTTTAAAAAACAGTGATGAGGCTAGGTTTCTTATCTGGGTTTGACTCAGGGGGGAAGCAAGAAAGCTCACATAGGGACTTCCCTGATGGTCCAGTAGCTAAGACTCCACATTCCCAACACAGGGGGCCCAGGTTTAATATCTGGTCAGGGAAATAGAGCCCACATGCCACAATTAAGAGTTTGAGTTCACATGCCACATCTAAAAGAACCTGCATGCTGCAACTAAGACCCAAATAAGTGGGGCTTCCCTCATGGCTCACTCGCTAAAGAATCTGCCTGCAATGCAGGAGACTCAGGTTCGATTCCTGGGTCGGGAAGATCCCCTAGATGAGGAAATGGCAACCCACTCTAATATTCTTGCCTGGAGAACCCCATGGACAGAGGAGCCTGGCAGGCTACAGTCCATGGGGTCCCAAGAGTCAGACACGACTGAGTGACTTTCACTTTCACTTTCCAATTAACAAAAAGTGGGAGGAAAACAAAAAAGAGAAGTTAATTTAAAAAAAAAAAAGCTCACATAGACACAAGAGCCCTGAGACAGGGAGTAGCTCAGGGAAGAGAGAAGCATTAGGAACGGACGGAAACTTTGGGGACACTTGAGACTGCCTTCGGGGCTGTGACCTGTTTCACCGGATCTCCAAAGGGTCATGAGCAACATATTATGCAGCTGTGGTAGACTGGATTATCCTTCTCAAGTCTTCAGCCCCTCCCCCATATGACCTTGAAGGGCTTGAGAGTGAGGCAAGTATATTTCCCTGTCCTGTGGATATTGTACTTGGACTTGACCGTCGGATATTTTTTTCAGCCAACAGAATGTGGGCAGAAGTGATGTGCTAGTTCTGAGCCAAGCTGTAAGGAAACCTTCCATGTATCTGCTCACCTCCTTGTGCTTCAGCTATTCACCATGAAAGGAACATACCTGAGCTGTTGCAGAGCCAAAGAGGGTGAAAGACACATAGAAGAAGCATGTGGAATATGCTGGAACTCATCAGCAACCAGAGGCCAAGCCCCAGATGATTCCAGCAGAGCTACAGTTCACTCTAGACTAATAAACAAGAAAATAGATGTTTGTGGTTGGCTTTTAACAACTAAATTGAAACATGATTCACATACCGTAAAATTCACCCATTCAAATAATACTATCCAATTTTTTTTGGCAGATTCATGCAGCCATCACTATAATCAATTTTAGAACATTTTCATCACCCCAAAAGAAAATTGCATATTCAATACATTAGCAGTCTTTTCCCATTTCTCTGTTCACTGTTACACGGCGTTATTGTAGTGACAGCTGACATATATATATATATACACACACACACACACAAGATATTAGAAATGCATCCAATGTTAGCAAGCTCAAATTTCACATTCTTCTTAATAGAAATCCAGGATAAGAAAGGTTTGTGTGCACACATCCACACAGACTTCCCTATACACATTCACACAATCCTATACATGCTTAGACACACATCCACTTCTACAAACGTTTCACACACCCACAGTCAGACACAGACTCACACTCATGTTTAGTGATACAAAGATTCATATATAGACTCATCCACACACATTCAC
Source organism: Bos mutus (assembly GCF_027580195.1). Classification (NCBI taxonomy): domain Eukaryota; kingdom Metazoa; phylum Chordata; class Mammalia; order Artiodactyla; family Bovidae; genus Bos; species Bos mutus. Next base: position 17,966,301 of record NC_091633.1, read on the forward strand.
AATTACATACTTGTAGACATACACACTCACACAGCAATTTCCCAACCCTGTCATTTAAATAACTCATGACATTTTTTCTATATCTACATATCACATATGCTTTTATTTCCTTATTTTTTTCCTTTGAATGACTCACATTTTTATTTAAATAAACTGGTTTTTAAAAGAAAGTGCTATAAATGGAGGGTCCTCATCTTTCCCATTAGCTCTTGACCTTTCTTTCCACCAAACCCAAGCATATCTACTATAAGTGGAAGAGGGGACTGGGTGTCACCACCTTCAGGAAGCCCCTGACCACGCAGTTCACATATCTTGCACTTAGAAAGACCTCCTGCTTACTTTAGTGCTCTACTCTCAGCATCTTGGAATTCTTAATACTGTATTAACTATAATTATAATGCATTTTCATTTTGCCTTGGAAAACACAAAGTCTGTAGCCTCTTCTGCCCTTGAGCACACAGAATATCCCAGCCTCGGAGACATTCAGGGCTCCCTCCATTGGAGAAGCTGACCCAGGGCAGGTCACATGTCACACAGCCCGGACCTTGGAGTGCCAACAGGTGGAAGTTCGAATCTCAGCCCTATTTACCAGCTGGGTAACCTTGGGCAGGTTACCTACCCTGACAGAGCACCCAGGACAAGAGTACAAATGGAGGCCCACAGGCCATGTGTCTAAAAGTCTTCATGGTAAAAATCAAGCTCACAAATTTGTCAAATAAAACATGTTCTAACCTCTTATTTTAAAAAATATATGTTCATTAAAATAGTCAAAATATACATGTAAAGCTATGTTTTTTATATGTCTGAAAATTGGCAAAATATCAAAGACGATGGAACTAAATTATGTTGTATTGATGTAACAGTGATATCTAAATGAGAAACTTTTAAAAAGTATAATTAAGAAATTTCTATGTATTTATTCCATAAAATTTGTTTTTCTTGCCTTCATTTTAGCAAAATCACTCACACTGGTTTTTTTCTTTTTCTGGCCATGCCACTGAGCATGCAGGATCTTAGTTCCCCAGCTGGGGATCAAGCCCAGGCCCCTTGCAGCAGAAGTGTAGAGTCTTAACCACTGGACCACCAGGGAAGTCCTTCACCCTGTTGTTATAATCAAGATTTTTATGTAATTGTGTGCTATTGGCAGTAATGACCTGAAGGAATAAAAAATAAATTGAAGTTACAGATCAAAGGACACAAAACTTGAATACATTTTCATAAAATGTGTACATTAAAATTTTAAATTAGAAAATTAAAAATATTTTAGATATTTTCTGAAGTTATTCTTCTAGAATATTTTACTTATGTTTTTTCTTTTAAAATTAAATACTTTATCTTTTAAAATCAAAAGGCAAAATACAAATGACACAATTAAAGTAACATTTTAAGATAAACTGCTTTAATAAAGCTAGAGATGTTAATTCTTAAATTTAATTCCAATAAATATTAAAAAATAAGTGCTTGCTTTGGCAGCACATATACTAAAATTGGAATAATACAGAGAAGATTAGCATGGCCCCTGCACAAGGATGACACACAAATTCATGAAGCATTCCATATTTTTGTAAAGTAATTAGCCTTCAATTAAAATAAATCAATTAATTAAAAATAAGTAAATGGGAAGGAAATCTGAAAAAGAGGGGATATATGTATACATATAGCTGATTCACTTTGCTGCAGCAGAAACTCACACAACGCTGTAGAGCAACTAAACACCAACAAAAATGAATTAAAAAAAGAAGCAGCAAAAAATAAAACTGCTAACAATCCTAGAGTCCAAATGTCTTATAGTTAATGTAAAGAAACATAGCACACTTCATGCATTTTACATCTAGATCTATGTATATTCAAATTTAAGAGTGATGTGAATCTTTAATATTTCAAAATGATCCTCTGCTGCTGTGTTAGTTACATATTGCTGTATACCAAATTACCATAAATTTAGAAGTTTAAAACAAGACAGATTTATTATCTCACAATTTCTATGGTCGAGTCCAGACTCAGGGACTTCCCTGGCAGTCCAATGGTTGAGATCCCAGTGCAGGGGGCACAGATTGATGCCTGGTCAGGGAAGTAAAATCGCGCACGAAAAAAAAAGAATCCAGATTCAGTTCACCTCTTATTAAACTGCAGTAAAGATGTCAGTCAGGGCTGGGGTCTCAGCTGAGATTCAGATGGGGAAGGAACTACTTCCAAATTCATGTGGTGGTTCAGGACTCAATTCTTTATGGGCTGCCAGACTGAGAAGAGAATCTCAGCTCCTTCCTGGCTGTTGGCTGGAGACCATCCTGTTTCTTGCCATGTGAGTCTCTCCATATGGCTTACCTCATGAAAGCCAGCAAAGAAGAGTCAACAGGGAGAGTCAGCAAGCAAGACAGTAGTTACATCTTATGCAAGGTAATCACAGATATGAAATCCTATCAGCCTGGCTGTATTCTATTGGTTAAAAGCAAGTCACAGATTCTGTCTACTCAAGAGGAGAGAAGATGACACAGGAGTGTGAATGCCAGAAGGTGAGAATTAGGTGGGGGGAGCAGGGGCTGGCATCTTAGACTCTGTACCCCATAATGGCCATGCACCTTGCTTGCAAAGATTGTACTAATGTGTGAGTACATTCAGAACCACAAACTGGAATGCAAGGAGAAGCCTGAGAGTTCCTTATGCATTTATGCTATCAAAGAGGAAGGATTTAGCAAGATAATATAGTATATTGAGTTGGCCCAAAAGTTCATTTGGATTTTTCCCCTAAGATATTCTGGAGGGACATCCTTTGTGGTCCAGTGGTTAAGACTTCACCTTCCAATGCAAGGGGTGCTGTTTTGATCCCTGGCTTGGGGAGCTAAGATCCCTCATGCCTCACAGCCACCCCCACCCCCAAAGAAGCAGAAGCAATACTGTAACAAATTCAATACTTTAAAAAAAGATGTTCTGGAAAAATTTGAGGGAACTTTTTGGCCAGCCCAATATTTGCTCTTATCGGAATGCTTCCAATTTTCAAATTATCCCTCCACTAGAACCAGAACTAGAATGTTCATCTCCAATGCTGACAACAGCACTACCCATGAACCTTTCTTGCATTCAGACACAACTGTTATTTTAAAGTCTAAGAAATGGGGAGATGTGCTGAATGATGTTAATCAGGAAAGAGTACGTTTAGGACTACAGGTTGCTCTGTGACAGCCCTGGATGCCAAGTGACAGACATCTCCATGTGCTTTTAATAAATTCTTTCTTTCTTTGTGCATTGTTGTTTGTTGTTCAATTGCTAAATCGTGTCCAACTCTTTGTGACCGCATGGATGTAGCACCAGCCTCCTCTGTTCTCCACTATCTCCAAGCGTCTGCTCAAATTCATGTCCAAGCATTTTTTACCCATGCTTATGATATCTGAGAATGCTTGAGCATCCTAACATGGCAGCTGATTCCCTCAAAAAGAATAATCCATGAAAGAGAGCAAGAGCACAAGGTAGAAGCCATATCTTTTATGACCTAGTTTTAGAATTCACACACCATCATTTTTGCAATAATCTTCTAGTTACACAGGTTATTCCTATTCAATGTGGGAGAGATCTGTACAAGGGTATCCGCGGTAGGCAGAATCCTAAAATCGCCCCCAAGACTCCTACTTCCGGGTGTATGTGCCCAGTAGAATCTTCCCTCCCTTGGGTGTGAGTGAGATTTGTGAATATAATGGGCTGTCACTCTCATGGTTATGTGATGCTATCTGGCAGAAGAGATTTTGCAGATGTAGTTAAGGCCCCTAATCAGTTGACTCTGAGTTAATCAAAAGGGAAAATATCCTGAGTGGCCTGAACTAATCAGGTAAGCCCTGAAAAGAGATCAAGAAAATTTAAAGCAAAAAAGAAAACGAAAGGCAAAAAAGATTTCTCTTGCTGGCTTTGAAGTAAATAACTATGTACAAACTGCCTATGGAGAAGGCCATTTAGCAAAGAGCCAAGAACACCCTCTAGGAGCTAATAGTGTTGCCCAGTCAACAGCTAGCAAGAATATGAGCACCTCCATTAGACAACCAGAGGGAAATAAATTCTGCCAATGACCCAAGAACTCAGAAGAGGACTCTGAGCCTGAGATGAGATCACAGCCCCATTGACACCCGATTTCAGCTTTGGGAAGCCCTGAAAACAGATCTTCTGATCTACAGAAACTGTGAGAATAAACAGGTGCGGTTTTAAGCTGCTAAATTTATGGTAATTCGTTACACAGCAGTAGAAAATGGATACCAGTGTGAGTATCAGAAGGCAAAATTACTGGGGGCCATCTTGAGACTGGCTACTAGAACCTGATACTGTTAGATTTTTAATTTTGTTTTTCTTGTTAGTGTCAGTCCACTTATCTTCCCTCTCATATGTATACCTTCTTTACACTTCACTCACTCACTCAACTTCTCCTCCCTTGATTCCTTCATTCCACAACAATTCCTGATCCCCTACTTTATTCTCACACAGTGGGTTACTGGGGACACAGAAGCGAGTCATGTGTGTTTCCTGACCTTCCAGAGTTCTAGTTTGGAGCAGGAACATTCCATGGTATTCCTCAGTCTCCTTAAAGCTACTCCCAACATAAGCCGTACATGGTTCAGACCCCAGGACTTTTCAGAAACCTGTTTCAGCACATTGATCCATCACCAAACCACAAATTTAACCCCCAAAGCACTGATGTACAGCAGATGCTGCTGAAGTTTCCAAGTAGAGACCAAGGATGGTATTATATCATTCGCATGCATGTGCGATAAGTTGCTTCAGTTCAGTTCAGTTCAGTTCAGTTCAGTCGCTCAGTCGTGTCCGACTCTTTGCAACCCCATGAATCGCAGCACGCCAGGCCTCCCTGTCCATCACCAATTCCCTGAGTTCACTCAGACTCATGTCCATCGAGTCAGTGATGCCACCCAGCCATCTTATCCTCTGTCGTCCCCTCCTCCTCTTGCCCCCAATCCCTCCCAGCATCAGAGTCTTTTCCAATGAGTCAACTCTTCGCATGAGGTGGCCAAAGTACTGGAGTTTCAGCTTTAGCATCATTCCTTCCAAAGAAATCCCAGGGCTGATCTCCTTCAGAAAGGACTGGTTGGATCTCCTTGCAGTCCAAGGGACTCTCAAGAGTCTTCTCCAACACCACAGTTCAAAAGCATCAATTCTTCGGCGCTCAGCCTTCTTCACAGTCCAGCTCTCACATCCATACATGACCACAGGAAAAACCATAGCCCTGACTAGATGGACCTTTGTTGGCAAAGTAATGTCTCTGCTTTTGAATATGCTATCTAGGTTGGTCATAACTTTCCTTCCAAGGAGTAAGCGTCTTTTAATTTCATGGCTGCAGTCACCATCTGCAGTGATTTTGGAGTGATTAAGTTGCTTCAGTCATGTCTAATTCTTTGTGACCCTATGGACTGTAGCTTGTCAGGCTCCTCTGTCCACAGGATTCTCCAGGCAAGAATACTGGGGTGGGTCGCCGTGCCCTCCTCCAGAGAATCTTCTGACCCAGGGATTGAACCTGCATCTCTTACATCTCCTGCACTGGCGGCAGGTTCTTTACCACTAGCTCCACCTGGGCAGCTCACTATATCACATATTACAAGCCAAATGTTATCAAATTTTGTATTAAACTTCTCTGTCCTTATGCTCTATGATTCAGAACATCTTCTCCCAATCCTTCCCTGCTAAATATCTTTATTCTTCTGATAAGTTCTTTTTTGTTTTCATATTCCACTTGGCAAAACAAAAGCTTCATGAGCAACTCAATCAATGAGGACATGGGTGAATGAGGGGTTTGCTTCCCTGATTCTGCAGGCAGCTCTACCCTAGCCCTTGTGACCGTAGACGAGGTACACTCTGTTTCAATTGCCTGGCCTGCATTCTGGTAAAGTCCCCAAGGGAAGAATGGAGGCTCCCTGGGGACCCCAATCAGGATTTTGAAGTTCTTGGAGGAAGGTGTTAGGTAAATAGCAATTCCAGGTAATGCTGTCTAGGGCCTTCAGATTGACGGCGCTGGAGCAGATCAAAGGCCGTGTGGACAGCACCTAAGATCCAGCTTCCAGAAAACTGCAGTGACCCCAGCCAGGGCTTCTCAGGGTCCCTCTGGGTTTGAGACTGAGTAGCTGAATGTCCTAGTCATCATTCTGGAAGGCAGTCCCCCACCCTGGTAACATGCATCCTCATCATCCTCCCGTCTCCTGACGAGGGTCCTGTCTTCACTTGCTCCTCACACACTCTCACCCAGACCTGTGGCTTGAATACCCTCCTTATGATGGATGACTCATCAGTCTCCTGCTCTGCCTTCTCCCCTGAGTCCCAGACTCATTATACAGCTGCTAACTGATACATCCACTGGGATGTCTAATGGGCGTAGCAAACTTCCTGTGTCTAAAATGGATCTCTACTTCATCCTCCTCTCTCCCCAACAGCCCTGGGGGACATCAACTCCTCCTCCATCTCAATAAACAGTTCCATCATCACCCACTCACTTGCTCAAGCCAGAAACCAAGGAATTATCTTCGATTTTTCTCTTTCTCCCATCACCCGACTATAACTCATTAGCAAATTTTGTTGACTTTCCTTACTAGATGTATCCCCAGTATATTTTCTTATCTATGTCTGCATGACTCCCACCCTAATGGTCTGTGTCACTGCCATCTCAGGCCACGGACCACAGTCGCCTTCTCACCATGCTCCCTGCTTCCTCTCCTGCAACCTCACAGTCTATTCTTCACATAGTAACCTGAGAAAACATTACTTCCCTACTTAAGTTCTGACAAGACCCTGTATGATCTGGCCTCTGCCTGGATCTTGAACTTCAGCTCCTCCCACACCCCCTTGTACTCTGCTCTAGCCATACTAGCATTTGTTCTGATCACTGAACACATCAAGCTTGATCCAATCTCAGGGCCTTTGCACATGCTGTTTTCTCTGCCTGGAATCCTCTCCTCCCTGCCTTTCTTGCCATTCAGATCTCAGTCCAAAGGTCACCTCCACACACCCTGTCCTGTCCTTATGTACAGCTGGCCCACTTCATCAACCCTGGCTTGCCTTCCTCATTTTGTCATCTTTCCTCCATAGTTCCTATTACTACCCAACTCTCTTACTTTTGCTTGTTTGATTGTCTTCCCCCTCGAACTTTACTCCAAGAAGGCTCTCTGGTTCACTGCTCCATCTCCAGCCCCTAGTCCAGTGACTGAAAAACAGGACCTGCTCAGGAAATTTCTCTCAGATTCACTCATTCATTCAGTCAGCACATATTTATTGAGTGCTTACTGCTTAATGACTTGGGGAGCCCCAGCGTACAAGGTGAACCAAGATATCTGGTGTTGATGGGTTCCAATTCAGACTTCACCATTACCTAGCTCCAACCTTTCCTAACCAAGCCTGTTTCCTCATCCATAAAGTGGAATACAGGGTAGGACTATTATGGACTAACTTGTAAAAGCCTACCAGACAACCTGGCATACCGCAGGTACTCATTAAATGAGTGCTTTCATCCCATGACCAAGGGTGGCTCTGTCTGCTAGAAAATGTGGATGCAAGCCGGGGGTGGGGTGGCGCTGAGACAGCTGTGGAACAGCTGGATGCCCTCATGGGAGAGAAATCAAGAACAGATGTGGGCGGGAGGACCCTCAGGCCAAATGCTGACCCACTTGGCCACAGGAACAAGGGAGACAGGACCATAAACAAGCCAAGAAAGCTTATGAAAATAACAGAGAGAACGGGAACAGCCTCGGGGCCACAAGACCTCTTCCAGGGGCCTTCCAGCTCCAGCCTCTGAGACTTCAGGTCAGGCCAAAAAATTTCTCCAGGTCTCAGAGCCCTGCCTCCCACCCGGTCAACCTAGGTGTCTGCTGGCCAGGGGCAGAGAGAAGTCTGGCAGGGACTAAAAGATATCAGGCTCCTAGGCAAGATTTGAAAACAAAAGTTGTCTTTCCCTTCAATAGAAAGCTGTGCAGTCACAATAAAGGATGAGGATGCTCCTTGTCTCTTAGAATGGTCTCTAAGAGATATTGTTGAGTATGAAAAGATGAATTTTTAAAGGATTTTTAAAAAAACACGTACATGTGTCTGCTCATATATCTAGTCACTATCTCTGGAAGGATGCTGATGGTTCCTGAGGTTATTGATTGGGACCTCCCTGGTGGTCCAGGGGCTGACTCCACTCTCTCAATGCAGGGGGCCTGGGTTCAAACGCTGGTCAGGGAACTAGATCCCACATGCCACAACTAAAGATCCCACATGCCATAATTAAGACCCGACACAGCCAAATAAATAGAAGAAGTTAGTGGTAATCGTTTTCTCTCCAGAATGGAAATGAGGGCTTGAGGGGTGTGAAGGAAGGAAATCTTTTCACTATAATGTCCTTTGCCTCTTTTGAATATTGAGTTACTTGAATACTGAATCTACTCAAAAATAAATGCTTAATATTTGAGAAGGAAAATGATTTACCCCTCCTCTTCCATCAAAGGGAATAAAGGATACCATACTTTTTCCAGAATGATCTATCTAAAAACTAAAGCCAGTTCCATTGTTCCTCTTTATAACCCTTCTCTAAATCCCTTCAATGACACATAGTTAAATATATTGTACAACCTCAAAATAAGAACATTTGTTGAATGAGTGAGTAAATGAATAAATGCATGAATAAACCAAAGCTTTCTCCCTTGATCTTTATGTATTGATACAGAAAAATGTCCACATTAAGCAAAAAAAGAATATCACAGAATATTTAGTCAAGAACGATCCTATTTTTGATAATTATACATAAATGAATTCTACTGCAGATTGTAGTCATATTTATATAAATTATTATATACGTCTGTGCTATAAGTACATACATATTTATATATACATAAAATTATATTGCATATTAGCATATTCATTTATATATCATATACATTAGTATATACACATGTATGTATAGTTATTAGCCAATAAACAGAAAAAATCTAGAAAGACTCCAAATTTGCTATATCTTGATCTTAGTGATGATCAGTATGAAGATGGGTAAAAACTCACTAATCTGTACTTAAGAATTGTACATATTCCTGTATATAGCTATATCTCAATTTTTAAAAGGAAAAAAAAGACATATGCCCAAATATTATTAGATATCTTCTCCTGGAATGGTTGGGATTATGCAGGCTTTGATTTCTAACATATATCTGAATATTTTACAGCAAGCACACAATTATAAATCTTTTAAAAATATATATACCTTTAAATTCGTATTTTATTTCCAACTCTTTAGTTTAGCACACAAAGCCTTTCCCTTCTTTAACCGCCTCCGCCCTTCCTTCCAGCCACATCAAACTGCTTCTGCTCCCCATTGCGTCATTCTGTTTCTCACCTTCAGGACTTTACTTTCCTGTTCTCTCTTCCTGAGATGCCCTCTCCCACTTCCTCAACTCCTCCCACCTACCTACCTAAGTTCTTCTAGTCATTTACGTCTCAACTGAAATGTCACTTCCTCCAGGATGCCTCCCTTGACCTCTCCAGGCTGGGTCAAAGGCTCTAGAGACACTTCAGAGTTGACTCTGTTGGTCTTGACTCACCTGTCCATCTCACTCATCCAACCATGAGCTCCTTGAGGCAGAGACTGGAGTGATGTGGCCACAACCCCAGGGTGCCTTGGCACACAATTTGAAAAATGCTGCTCTAAACCATAAACTAAGAGACAGAGGCCAAAGCTGCTCAAGTGGCAGTGGAAAGGGTTTGGTGTTTCCATGCTGGCTGAAGCACACTGACAAACATTCAGAGAAAACCTATTTGCAAAGAGAAGAAAAAGAATTAGAATATAGAAAAGAAGCTAAAAGGCCCCACCAGGAGCAAAACAAGAAAGGGCAACCACCTGATGCAGTATTGCCTATAATTGGATTCTATCATCTCACCCCAGAATTCATGTCTGACATTGAACTCCTCATGTGTTGCCCTAAACCAGTTCCTTCCACGGTCTAACCTGCACTCAGGGATGGTGGCAGCTCCATCCTTTTAACTGCTCAGGCCAAAACTTTGCATCATCCTTGATGTTCTCGTTCTTTCAAATGCCAAATCCTATTAGTTAGCAAATTCTGTCATCGTTTGCCTCCAACAGATGTCCAGAACTTGAGCATTTCTCCCCATCTCCATGCTACTGGCCCAGCCACCATCACCTCTCACCCACACTAGGCCACAGCCACCTCACTGGTACCTCTGCTTCTACCTGGTCTGTTCTCAACTCAGTAGCCAAAGGGAACCTCTTATAATGTAAGTCTGTTTTGGACTCTTAACTCTAAGGGTCCCCATCTTGCTGCTACTGCTGCTGCTGCTGCTAGGTCACTTCAGTCGTGCCCGACTCTGTGCGACCCCATAGACGGCAGCCCACCAGGCTCCCCCGTCCTTGGGATTCTCCAGGCAAGAATACTGGACTGGGTTGCCATTTCCTTCTCCAATGCATGAAAGTGAAAAGTCAAAGTGAAGTCGCTCAGTCGTGTCCGACTCTTAGTGACCCCATGGACTGCAGCCTATGAGGCTCCTCCATCCATGGGATTTTCCAGGCAAGAGTACTGGAGTGGAGTGCCATTGCCTTCTCCGCCATCTTGCTCAGAGCCAAAGCCAAAGCCCTTAACATTGCCATGAGGCCCCCTGACCACAAAACCCGTTGCTCTGGCTCTTCACGCACAACAGCTTCCTCATTGTTCCTCAGACATGCCAGGCACAGTCCTGTCTCTGAATGTTTGCATTGGCTCTTCTCACTGCCTGAAATATAGTTCCTCAGATTACCTGATAACTGGCTCCCTTACTTCCCTCAGTCATGGTTCAAATGTCACTTGCCAGCATGCTTATAAAACAGAAACAGCGCCTGCCTCCTCCTACCACTCTCGGGCCCCTCTCTTTTGGGAGGAATCACTGACTCAGTGCGCTCATGTACAAAAAAATATATTTAAAGAATTAATTCCATTTATGACCAAATATTTACTGAGCATATACTATGTCCCAGAATTGAATTAGGCAGTGAGGACAGTTTAAAGCTGCCTTCCTCAAATGACCCAAAACTGGTGTCTTGAACCACGTTCCCCAGATAACTAACTATTCTTCCTCTTGTTCCTTTAATGTTTTGCTATGCTATGCTAAGTCACTTCAGTCGTGTCCGACTCTGTGCGACCCCATAGATGGGCAGCCCACCAGGCTCCCCCGTCCCTGGGATTCTCCAGGCAAGAACACTGGAGTGGGTTGCCATTTCCTTGTCCAATGCATGAAAGTGAAAAGTGAACATGAAGTCGCTCAGTTGTGTCCCACTCTTAGCGACCCCATGGACCGCAGCCTACTGGCTCCTCCGTCCATGGGATTTTCCAAGCAAGAGTACTGGAGTGGAGTGCCATTGCCTTCTCCGTGTTCCTTTAATAGGGAACTATAATTTTGGAGGTACTTAAAACCCATTGTAAATCCTGAGGTAGGCTCCCTGGGAAGTCCCAACATAGGTACAGTCATCAGCTGGGAATCTTAGGCCTGGCTCAGCTGTTACCCTCCCCTACCCTGCAAATCTAGCTACCAGTCTGGACTGCTGTGACAAGGTTGGCCCAGGAAGAAATTCAGCTCCTTCAGTCTGTGGGCTGCCACGGAAATCCCAGGGACTGTGGGCTGCCAGGGCCATGAGCAAGAACGTAGGACAGGCTATGGAGGCAACTTGATTTCTTTTTACTTTTTTCCTTCCTTTTTTCTTCTTTTCTGGTGTGAAGGCTCCTTCACACCCTCCCTCAAGTCAGGATTTCCTCACACCCTCCCTCAGTCAGAGCTCCTCATACCCGCCCTCAATCAGGGCTCCCTCACACTCTCCTTCAGCCAGGACTCCTCACAGCCACCCTCCCTCAGTCAGAGCTCGTCACCCGGGGCTCCCTCACACCCTCCCTCACCCAGGGCTCGTCAGTCTTCCTTCACCTTTAATATATATATATAAATTTAGTTAGTCATTTTGGGTTGCGTTGGGTCTTAGTTGCCCGCAGGGGCTCTTCCTCGGGCTATTTGCAGGACACGCGTTCAATAGTTGTGGCACCGCAGGCTCAGTGAGTGTGATGTGTGCGCATGTGCAGTGCGGGCTTAGTTGCCCCGCGGTATGTGCGATCTTCGTTCCCGAACCTGGAATATAGAACCCGAGTACCCTGAATGGGAAGGCAGATTCTTAACCAGGGCTTTCCTGTGGATGGTGAAGAATCTGCCAACAATGAAGGAGACCTGGGTTCGATCCCTAGGTAGGGAAGATCCCCTGGAGAAGAGAATGTCAACCCACTCCAGTATTCTTGCCTGGGGAATTCCGGTCCCATCACTTCATGAGAAATAGATGGGGAAACAGTGGAAACAGTGTCAGACTTTATTTTTATGGGCTCCAAAATCACTGCAGATGGTGACTGCAGCCATGAAATTAAAAGACGCTTACTGCTTGGAAGGAAAGTTATGACCAACCTAGATAGCATATTCAAAAGCAGAGACATTACTTTGCCAACAAAGGTTCATCTAGTCAAGGCTATGGTTTTTCCTGTGGTCATGTATGGATATGAGAGTTGGACTGTGAAGAAGGCTGAGCATCGAAGAATTGATGCTTTTGAACTGTGGTGTTGGAGAAGACTCTTGAGAGTCCCTTGGACTGCAAGGAGATCCAACCAGTCCATTCTGAAGGAGATCAGCCCTGGGATTTCTTTGGAAGGAATGATGCTAAAGCTGAAACTCCAGTACTTTGGCCACCTCATGCGAAGAGTTGACTCATTGGAAAAGACTCTGATGCTGGGAGGGATTGGGAGCAGGAGGAGAAGGGGACGACAGAGGATGAGATGGCTGGATGGCATCAACATCACTGACTCTATGGACGTGAGTCTCAGTGAACTCTGGGAGTTGGTGATGGACAGGGAGGCCTGGCGTGCTGCGATTCATGGGGTCGCACAGAGTCGGACACTACTGAGCGACTGATCTGATCTGATCTGAGGAGCCTGGAGGGCTATAGTCCAAGGGGTCGCAAAGACTCGGACACGACTAAGCGACTAACACACACAGAGAGACCACCAGGAAGTCCCCTCCCTCACCGTTTCCTAACTTTTAATGTACTCAGACATATGGTTTTCGGGTTTCCCCTTGTACTCTTATCCCAGACTGTGCCAGTGTTCCAGGCAAGGACTGGATTCTGGTAAAGAAATGGCAAATGTATGGCAAACGCCATCTGGACTGCCCCTCCCTGACGGTGGCAGACGTCAGTAATAGATTACAGCGTTCTTTCTCCCTGAAACCTGGCCTCAGAACTGCTTTTTACACAGCCCTATGGGAAGCCACTATATGAGAGGTGCAAGGGGATTTCCTTCCCTGTTCTAAAACTTTCTACAGCACTCATCAAGTCTCATTCTTCTCTGGAAACTTTCTTTTTTCTCTTGTTAAGAAGAAACTGCAGATGCTAGATGTTTGTGGAAAGTAGATAAACCCTCAAATTCTGATTTTGGTGCTCCTAAGAACGTTCTGATGTTGTTAAGAGAAAAGAAAAAAATTAATAAAATAATTCCCCTTTGGGAGAGCAATTATTTATATCAAAAACATTTTTAATGCCCACTCTTTCCTCTGAAAAGATTAATATTTTGCAGTAAATCCTAACACAACACACTCTGACTCCCAGCATTTTTTGGCAGAACAGAAAATCCTGATGGCTCTTTTTGTTTGAAGGGTTTATTTTCTTTCCCTGCATGGATCTCAGTTTCTTTGCCTTATTCTGTTTCTCTCCCGTTCTCAGTCTCTTTATCTTCCCAGCTCTCTGTGTGTATTTGTCTCTCTCAGTCTCAATCTCCCTCTCTTTACCTTTGTCCCCCTCTTTCCCAGTGGACTGACAGCCCATCTCTATGGGAACCTGTCTCTTTGAGTATTTCTCGTGTACACATGCATGCGTTTGTTCATGTTTCCTCCTCTCCATCTCTGTATGTGGGCTTCTTGCTTTCAGTCTGTCAATTTCTCCATCTTACTCTGTGTGTTTGTGTCAGGCCTTCTCTACCTGAGTCTATCTTATCTATCGTTCTACCACTGCCTTTGTTTGTGTCTCTGTCTCTATATGAATTTCTCTTTCTCCATCACTCTCTCTGTTTATCTCTCTCCATCTCCTTATTTGAGCTTCCTCTTCCTTTTCCTCTCTTCTCCCACTACCCATCTATCTGTCCATCTGTCTCTCTTTCTGTCTTTGTATGTTTGTGTCTGTCTCTAAGCAAATCTCTGTCTCTCTCTCTCTCTCTCTGCTTTTTCCTCTCACCCACGCCTTGCCTCCAGTCCACCCTCAAAGTCTCTGTTTGTCTTTGTCCTTCAATTTCCCTCTCTCTCTCTCTGTGCTTTTTCCTCTCACCAACACTTTGCCTCCAATCCACCCATTTCTCTTTTTCTCCTTCCCCCTTTCATCTAGAGCCCTGAGCTTGGGTGCAGACAGCAAGACAGTGAATATAAACTGAAAAGTCACCCAGAGGTTTCCAGGCCACCAGACGCACACCATATTTAGACAGAACAGCTGGATAATTTAACAACTTCCTTGTTTTTCCCGGAACGTGGGCCGCCAGGGCGTTTCAGACAGTGAGACTGTGTGAGGACACAAGTGTACACACCGCGTGTTCCCTTTGGGACCTTGTGCACACGTCACCATTCTCTAAAAGTTCCCACTCATATCCTTTAGTGTAATCCGAGTCATATTTCTTTCCCCACAACGTCCCTCTTTTTCCTCTTCCTGTGCCATCTGGCTTAGAGACCTGGAGCTGTTTAAGCATCTCAGAGACCTCCCACCTCCATCCTGTGATCCTCATCATGATCTTGTGAGTGACGTGTCTGGAAAGAGAAAAGAAAATGAGGTAGGAAGATCTAGAGGAAGACCTAAGGAGAAAGCTCGAAAGAAAACCCTCAAAGGCAGAGGGCACTGTGTTATTCTTGGTTCCATTTTAGATGAAAAAGTGGGTAGGCCAACTCTGTAGCCCCAAAGTTCATCAGAACCACTTCTCTAACCAGAACTGTTAGCTCCCAGCAAGCAACTCAACACCCAGCGTCACAGTCCAGCAAAGCAGGAGCAGACCTTACTGAGGCAGGAGGTGCAGTGGGCATCGGCCCAGGTCTGCCTGCACACGGCTCTGCTGGAACACAGAAGCTGTGTGGCCTTGGGCAAGCTGCTACAGTTCTGTAAGCCCTCTGTTTCTTACCTGGAGAAGGGAAATAATAATAGTATCTACCTCAGAGGGATGTTCTGAAGTCTGATGAAATCAAACATGTAAAGTTCCTGGGTGATAGGAAGTACTCAAAAAACGTACATTGCTGTTGTTAGTAACAGTATAAAACTGAGGCCCAGGTTCACACAAATTAGTTGATGGTAGACCCAAACTTAGCACCCAGATCCCCCAGCTTTCACACCAGTGTATTTTCACGAAGAGTTTCCTGCTACCTTCCCCCAATCAGAAATCTCAAAAACATTTTCTGAGCTCTTTCTATGTGCCACACAATACCTTTCACACAGTCACTCATTTAATCCTCAGAACAACCAGGGTTCCATTATCCCCATTTATTTATTTTTAAAATATTTTTTATGTGGACTATTTATAAAATCTTTATTGAATTTGTTGCAATATTGCTTCTGTTGTTTATGTTCTGGTTTCTTGACTGTGAGGCATGCGGGATCTTAGCTCCCTGACCAAGGATCGAACCTGCACTCGCTGCACTGGAAGGGTAAGCCTTAACCACTGGACTGCCAGGGAAATCCCTCATCCCCGTTTTAAAGATAAAGAAACTGAGGCCCAAAGAGCATTAGAAACTTACCGAAGGTGTCACAACTAGTAGATGGGGAGGATACACTCCATCTACTCACCCACCTTCAATCTCCCACATTCACCGTGTTTTCTGTTCAAACTATTGGAGATGTACTTCAAAACATGCTTGCTTTTCTTTGCTTTCTCTCTCTCTCTCTGTCTCTCCTTCATTTGGCTTTTACGTAACACATGAACATTCTCAGGTAGAAAAAATTAGTATTATAGATAAAAAACAAAGTTTGCTTTGATGTTAAACCTACTTTCCTCTGTTGACAATTTGGTGAAAAGACTTCTGGACTTTTTCCTACAGATTTATGTACACATTTTACTGCTACCTTTCAGACAATCCCCCTGGGCCTCTAGAACAGTAGTTGAGGCAGCAAACCTGAGGTTGAAGGAGGTTGAGTTGGGACTGGAGATAGTCTCACCTTGTGTTTTCTGAAGATCTGTTACATACAAATACCCTGGAAGTTTCTGTCAGATAGTCTCGGCCAAGGTCCCAGAGATCTGGTTGCATAATAACCTTTCTTTGGCTTACACAGAGACAGAACCAGAGAAGGATCGCTTATCACTTACGTCATTCACGTGGCAGTCATTCCTGACCTGTGGTTCTGAGACCTTGCTATTGCTGATCCAAACTGAGATGTGCTGTCAGTGTAAAACACACAACATACCAGGCTCCTCTGTCTTCCACTATCTCCTGGAGTTTGCTCAAATTCATGTTCAGTGAGTTGGTAATGCTACCTAACCATCTCATTCTCTGCTGCCCACTTCTCCTTCCCTCAATCTTTCCCAGCATCAGGGTCTTTTCCAATGAGTCAGCTCTTCCCTTCAGGTGGCCAAAGTATTGGAGCTTCAGCTTCAGCATCAATCCTTCCGATGAATAATCAGGATTGATTTCCTTTAGGATTGACTGGTTTGATCTCCTTGCAGTCCAAGGGACTCTCAAGAGTCTTCTCGGCACCACAATACAAAAACATCAATTCTTCGGTACCTAGCCTTCTTTATGGACCACCTCTAAGATCGGTACATGACTACTGAAAAAAACATAGCTTTGACTATACAAACCTTTGTTGGCAAAGTGACGTCTCTGCTTTTTAATATACTGTCTATCTAGGGTTGTCATAGCTTTCCTTCCAAGAAGCAACCACCTCTAATTTCATGGCTGCAGTCACTGTCTGCTGTGATTTTGGATCCCAAGAAAATAAAATCTATCACTGCTTTGTTCCTCTTCACTTTCTCCTGTTAGACTGTTAGAGTGGTATCTTCTGCATATCTGAGGTTGTTAATATTTCTCCCGGCAATCTTGATTTCAACTTGTGATTCATCAGCCTGGCATTTCTCATGATGTACTCTGCATATAAGTTAAATAATATACAGCCTTGACGTAATCCTTTCCCAATTTTGAGTCAGTCCCTTGTTTCATTTGGAGAAGGAAATGGCATCCCACTCTAGTATTCTTGCCTAGAGAATCCCATGGCCAGAGGAGCCTGCTGGGCTGCTGTCCAGGGGGTCACACAGAGTCGAACACGACTGAAGCAATTTAGCAGCAGCAGCTTGTTTCATGTCTGGTTCTAACTGTTGCTTCTTGACCTGCATACAGGTCTCTTAGGAGACAGTAAGATGGTTTGGTACTCCCATCTCTTTAAGAATTTTCCACTGTTTCTTGTGATTCACACAGTCAAAGGTTTTAGAGTAGTCAATGAAGAAGAAGTAGATGTTTTTCTGAAATTCTTTTACTTTCTCTATGATCCAACAAATGCTGCCAATGTAATCTCTGGTTCCTCTATCTTTTCTAAATCCAGCTTGAACATCTGGAAATTCTCAGTTCACATACTGCTGAAACCTAGCTTAAAGGATTTTGAGCACAACCTTGCTAGCATATGAAATGAGTGTAACTGTATAGTAGTTTGAACATTCTTTGGGATTGGAATGAAACTGATGTTTTCCAGTCCTGTGGTCATTGCTCAGTCTTCCAAATGTGTTGACATATTGAATGCAGCACTTTAACAGCATCATCTTTTAGGATTTTAAATAGCTCAGCTGGAATTCCATCACCTACACTACAGTAATGCTTCCTAAGGCCCATTTGACTTCACACTCCAGCAGGTCTGGCTCTAGGCAAGTGACCATACTTGTGATTATAAGTGACCATAAGTGGTTATCCAGTCATTAAGACCTTTTTTATATAGTTCTTCTGTGTATTCTTGCCACCTCTTCTTAATCTCTTCTGCTTCTGTTAGATCCTTAACGTTTCTGTCTTTTATCATGCCCGTGATTGCTTGAAATATTCCCTTGACCTCTCTAATTTTCTTGAAGAGATCTCTAGTCTGGCCCATTCTGTTGTTTTCCTCTATTTCTTTGCATTTGTTCATTTAAGAAGGCCTTCTTATCTCTCCTTGCTAGTCTCTGAAACTGCATTCAGTTTAGTATACCTTTCCCATTCTCCTTTGCCTTTTCACTTCTTTTCTTTCCTCAGCTATTTGTAAAACCTCCTCAGACAACCACTTTGCCTCTTGCATTTCTTTTTCTTTGGAATGGTTTTGGTTACTACCTCCTGTACAATGTTACAAACCTCTGTCCTTAGTTCTTCAGACACTCTGTCTACCAGATTAATCCCTTGAATCTGCTGGTCACCTCCACTGTATAATCAAAAGGGATTTGATTTAGGTCATCCCAGAATGGCCTAGTGGTTTTCCCTACTTTCTTCAATTTAAGCCTGAATTTTGCAATAAGAAACTCATAATCTGAGCCATAGTCAGATCCAGGTCTTGTTTTTGCTGAGTATATAGAGCTTCTCCATCTTCAGCTGCAAAGAACATAATCAATCTGATTTCAGTATTGACCATCTGGTGATGTCCACATGTAGAGTTGTCTCTTGGGTTATTGGGTGTTTGCTATAACCAGCATGTTCTCTTGGCAAAACTCTGTTAGCCTTTGCCCTGCTTCATTTTGTACTCCAAGACCAAA
Source organism: Bos mutus (assembly GCF_027580195.1). Lineage (NCBI taxonomy): Eukaryota > Metazoa > Chordata > Mammalia > Artiodactyla > Bovidae > Bos > Bos mutus. The sequence continues at coordinate 17,985,041 of NC_091633.1, forward strand.
CTTGCCTGTTATTCTGGGTCATAACTTTTGCATTCCAACCCTCTATGATGAAAAGGACATCTTTTTTGGTGTTACTTCTAAAAAGTGTTGTAGGTCTCCATAGAACTGGTGAGCTTCAGCTTCTTCAACATTAGTGTAATGGATTAGTGTAATGCTGAATGGCTTGCCTTAGAAATGAACTGAGATCATTCTATCATTTTTGCTGCTGCTGCTGCTGCTGCTGCGTTGCTTCAGTCGTGTCCGACTCTGTGCGACCCCATAGACGGCAGCCCACCAGGCTCCCCCGTCCCTGGGATTCTCCAGGCAAGAACACTGGAGTGGGTTGCCATTTCCTTCTCCAATTCATGAAAGTGAAAAGTGAAAGTGAAGCTCCTCAGTTGTGTCCGACTCTTCGCGACCCCATGGACTACAGCCCACCAGGCTCCTCTGTCCATGGGATTTTCTAGGCAAGAGCACTGGAGTGGGGTGCCATCGCCTTCTCCGGTCATTTTTGTGGTTGCACCCAAGTACTGCATCTCAGTACTTGTTGACTGTGAGGGCTCCAATTCTTCTAAAGGATTCTCGCCCACAGTAGTAGATATAATGGTCATCTGAATTAAATTAAATTCACCCATTCCTGTCCATTTTAGTTTACTGATTCCTAAGATGTTAAAGGAAAGTTATAACCAACCTAGATAGCATATTCAAAAGCAGAGACATTACTTTGCCAACAAAGGTTCATCTAGTCATGGTTTTTCCTGTGGTCATGTATGGATGTGAGAGTTGGACTGTGAAGAAGGCTGAGCGCCGAAGAATTGATGCTTTTGAACTGTGGTGTTGGAGAAGACTCTTGAGAGTCCCTTGGACTGCAAGGAGATCCAACCAGTCCATTCTGAAGGAGATCAGCCCTGGGATTTCTTTGGAAGGAATGATGCTAAAGCTGAAACTCCAGTACTTTGGCCACCTCATGCGAAGAGTTGACTCATTGTAAAAGACTCTGATGCTGGGCAGGATTGGGGGCAGGAGGAGAAGGGGACGACAGAGGATGAGATGGCTGGATGGCATCACTGACTCGATGGACGTGGGTCTGAGTGAACTCCGGGAGTTGGTGATGGACAGGGAGGCCTGATGTGCTGCGATTCATGGGGTCGCACAGAGTCGGACACGACTGAGCGACTGATCTGATCTGATCTGATCTGAAGATGTTAATATTCAGTTTGCCATCTACTGCTTGACCATGGCTTCTGTGATAGCTCAGTTGGTAAAGAAGTCGCCTGCTATGTAGGAGACTCCAGTTAGATTCCTGGGTCGGGAAGATCCACTGGAGAAGGGATAGGCTACCCACTCCGGTATTCTTGGGCTTCCCTTGTGACTCAGCTGGTAAAGAATCTGCCTGCAATGTGGGAGACCTGCATTCAATCCCTGAGTTGGAAAGATCTCCTGGAGAAGGGAACGGCTAAACACTCCAGTTTTCTGGCCTGGAGAATTCCACGGACTATATAGTCCATGGGATCGCAAAGAGCTGGACACGAATGAGTGACTTTCACTTACTTACTTAGTTAAGATGTTGATGTCCACTCTTGCCATCTCCTGCTTGACCACATCCAGTTTACCGTGATTCATGGCCCTAACATTCCAGGCTCCTATGCAATATTGTTCTTTACAGCATCAGACTTTACTTTCACCAGCAGACACATTTACAACTGAGCATCGTTTCTGCTTTAGCCCAGCTGCTTCATTCTTTCTGGAGCTATTAGTAACCGCCCTCCACTCTTCCCCAGTACCATATTGGACAACTTCCCACCTGGGAGGCTCATCTTCTGGTGTCATATTTTTGCCTTTTCATACTGTTCATGGGGTTCTTGTAGCAAGAATACTGGAGGGATTTACCATTTCCTCCTCCAGTGGGCCACATTTTGTCAGAACTCTTCACTGTGACCTGTCCATCTTGGGTGGCCCTGCACAGCATGGCTCATAGCTTCACTGAGTTACACAAACCCCTTTACCACAGTAAGGCTGTGAACTGAAGGGGTTTGTATCCTTAATGCTCTAAAAAGAGTATATAATATTTCAAGAACATGTTCTTTATTTGATTACATGTTGAAATGACAATATTTTGGATATATTGGGTTAAATCAAATATACAATTAAAATTAATTTCACTTGTTCTTTTTTAGTTTTTTAATATGACTAATGAAAAAATTTTAACTTCCATATTGGCTCATATTTTATTTCTAATGGCTGCTGCTGCTGCTGCTGCTAAGTTGCTTCAGTCGTGTCTGACTCTGTGCGACCCCATAGATGGCAGCCCACCAGGCCCCCCTGTCCCTGGGATTCTCCAGGCAAGAACACTGGAGTGGGTTGCCATTTCCTTCTCCATTCTAATGGCTAGTACCCTTCTAAACAGTTGCTCAAGGAGACACTCTATTTTGAGTTTGATTTTTTTAAATTATTTTTTAGAGTATAGTTGATTTACAATGTTGTGCTAATCTCTGATGTACAGAAAAGTGACTCAGTTATCCACATACATACGTTCTTTTTAAAATATTCTTTTCCATTATGGCTTATCCTGGGAAATTTTATATAGGTCTCTGTGTCATACAGTAGGACCTTGTTGTTTATCCATTCTAAATGTAATGGTTTGAATCTATTAACCCCAGATTCCCAGTCCATTCCTCTCCCTCCGCACTCTCCCTTGGCAGCCCCAAGTCTGATCTCTATGAGACACTCTTTTAAAATTTCATGGAGAATAGTAATAATAGTTCAATTGTGTCAGGTGCTCCTGGGCCAGACTAAACACTTCCCATCTGTGACTGCATCCCTCCCCTTACAACAGTTGTACAAGGTAAGCACTGTTCTCACCTCCATCTCACAGAGGAAGGAACTGAAGTTCAGAGAGGTGAAGTCATTTGCCCAGGGTCACACAGCCAGGAAGCAGCAGAACAGCAATCTGAACACGTCATTCATGGGGCTAACCCCACACAATGACAGATCCCTTCTGGGAAGGGCTAAGGGTTTTGGAGGAAAACAGACTTTGGCTCAAATCCCAACTCTGCCAAGTGTCTAATGCTGGGTGACCTTGAAGAAACATTTCACTCCTTGGGGCCCCATCTTCCTCATCTGTGATTGCGATAATAACAGAATTTACATTTCATGTTGGGAGAAATTAAAAGGAGAGAACAAAGTCTAAGGCACAGTCTTTTCTTTGAGGTGGAAGGACCAGTTCCACTGACGTTTCAGATACTAGGCCTGACCATGACCTGATCCTAGGCCTCCAACTGGGCTTGTAAGCTGAGTCAGACTTTGACAAAGTACCGATAAATATAATCTGGCAAAAATATATGTAAAGTGTCAGCTGACAAGAACCCCACAGCAGCCTCAATCTAAGCTGCATCAGCTTCTTTTCTCCAACCTCCTCTTCCCAGTCTCGGGCCTCTGAAACAAACCCTCCCCCCATCAAAACTCCACAAGAACAGAAAACCCACAGCTCCAAGTCCTCTGGCTAGAATTCTGAAAAGTCACAACAAACGGAAATTCGTTTCTGCTGATCTTATCTAGATTCTCCTCCTTGTTAGGCTGTTTGGAAAGAGAAATTGATCCACTCTTCAAAGTCTGCCTGCTCTTGGCTGGACTGGATGACATTTTTAAGGCAAGGAGTCCAGCTGACTCCTTGCACACATACACGCATGCACATACGACAACATACACACTTGTGAACAAAGATTGGTTTAGCCATTTCCTTGTCTAAGGTACCCTCCAGGTATTTTCTAAGTTGCTAGTTTCATTTGCACTTAAAAATAACGTTGATATGTGTAGGCAGTCTGTGTAGTGGTTGGGACTTTAGAGTCTACTTAGTTTAGATTCCCCACAAAAGAGACTCAGAGGTAAAGATTCTACTACAAATTGTTTGAGAGATGATTCCAGGAAATACCAGGAAGAGAGCAAGGAAGTTCAGTTCAGTCATTCAGTTGTGTCTGACTCTTTGTGACCCCATGGACTGCAGCATGCCAGGCATCCCTGTCCATCACCAACTACCAGAGCCTACTCAAACTCATGTCCATTAAGTCAGTGATGGCATCCAACCATCTCATCCTCTGTCGCCCCCTTCTCCTGCCTTCAATCTTCCCCAACATTGGGGTCTTTTCCAATGAGTCAGTTCTTTGCATCAGGTGGCCAAAGTATTGAAGTTTCAGCTTCAGCATCAGTCCTTCCAATGAATATTCAGGACTGATTTCCTTTAGGATGTACTGGTTGGATCTCCTTGCAGTCCAAGGGACTCTCAAGAGCCTTCTCCAACACCACAGTTCAAAAGCATTAATTCTTCAGCGCTCAGCTTTCTTCACGGTCCAACTCTCACATCCATACGTGATTACTGGAAAAGCCATAGCTGTGACTAGACAGATGTTTGTTGGCAAAGTAATGTCTCTGCTTTTTAATATGCTACCTAGGTTTGTCATAGCTTTTCTTCCAAGGAGCAAGCATCTTTTGATTTCATGGCTGCAGTCACCATCTGCAGTGATTTTCGAGCCCAAGAAAATAAAGTCTGTCACTGTTTCCATTCTTTCTCCATCTATTTGCCATGAAGTGATGGGATCGGATGCCATGATCTTTGTTTTTTGAATGTTGAGTTTTAAGCCAGCTTTTTCACTCCTCTTTCACTTTCATCAAGAGGCTCTTTAGTTTCTCTTCTCTTTCTGCCATAGGGGTGGTGTCATCAGGGTATCTGAGGTTATTGATATTTCTTGCAGCAGTCTTGATTTCAGCTTGTGCTTCATTCAGCCCAGCATTTTGTATGATGTACTCTGCTTGTATGTTAAATAAACAGGGTGACAATATATAGCCATGACGTACTCCTTTCCCAATTTGGAACAAGTCAGTTGTTCCATGTCCAGTTCTAACGGTTGCTTCTTGACCTGCATACAGATTTCTCAGGAGGCAAGTAAGGTGGTCTGATACACAGAATAATAGGGCACAGAGTCCCACTGTGAGCAGCCAAGGCTCTGGAGGAGCACTTGGGACTATGTAGAACACACCTTAGCATGATCCCAGCTGAGGGGCAGGAGCTGGGGTATCTATCCAACTCCTGCCAGTCATTGGTTGAGGGATGCTCCCCAGGGAATGTTAACTCCCTGGCACTTCTGATTTGCCCCCATACTTGCCCAGCCAGCCCTGGTGGATGGAGCCAAGCCCAGGTGCTGGCAGTCTGCAGGTCCAGGACCAGAGGGAAATTAATGACTTGCACAGATTGCAAATTTTAAGGTAAAGATCACCCTCAGGGCTGTTCAGGTGCAGGGTGGGAAGTATGAACCAACAGATTGGCTTGCACAGAAAGGATATTAAGGAGACTCAGATAGCATCTGGTACAGGCTTTCGAGTCAGGCTGCCTGGGTTTGAATCCTAGCTCTGCTACTCAAGGACTACTCAAATAACTTCTCTGTGATTCAGCTTCCACATCTGTAAACTGGGATAATTATAGTACTTACTTCATAGGATTGTGCTTGAGGATTACATGAGTTGATTCACATAAAATGTTTAGAACAAAATTGGGCACAAAATAAGCCTCCCAGAAACATTCATTCTGATGACACTGCAATGAATGTTATAGCACTGACATTTTCTAAACCAAGGAAACAAGTTTCCCTAATAGCTAAGAAAAGATCCTCTGGAGTCAGGCATATGAGGGTTCAAGTCTCCGATCCACCACTTACTGTGTGACCTTGGGCCAGTCACTTAACCTCTCTGGGCCTCAGATGCTTGATGTTTAAAATCACTATTAAATAATAAGATACTTTGTAATTGGAAAAAAGGGTGTATGCAAGATGTTTCTCTAAGCAGTGTGCCCGACTTGAAGTGAAATTGCAATAAATGCTTCGTGTTCAACTTTCCATACCAGCAGGAGTTGCTGCTGTGTTGGAGCAGCCAGGAAGATATAATTCTCTTGGCAATATTTACTGTACACCTGCAAGTTGCAGGACACTAAGATAGGAAGTGAGGACTCTTAAAAAGAAGTGTTAACACTTGGCCCTTTGCGGGGACTGGAGTTCCCTCATCCCTCCCTTAATAGAATCACACATTCACGCCCTTGCTTTGCTCCTCCCTTGAGTGGACAGAGTAAGTTTTCCAGCAGCCTTGAGATCATAAGCCAATTTAAAATAAAGCAGAGGGAAAAGTTAGAAAAACTTGGTCTTTGATGATTCTGTGGCAACACAAGCCTGAGCTGCCCACCCATGAACTTGCTTTAATGTGAGAGAACACTAAATATGGGCTGAGTTTCTGGTATATGCAGCCAACATTAATTCTCTGATGTACATCTTTCTTTGTATTTTATTATTTTTTATGCTCTGAGCAGGGCAAGGAGGGAGAATTGTGTGATCTGGCAGTTGCCCAGGAAAGTTCTCAAGTTCTGCAGAAAGGAAACAACAATTTCCAGGCTGACTCCTACAGAGTTTTGCTGCCTTGTTCCCAGCCTGGAGTCTAGCCCTCCTCTTATCTCTGTCAGCTGTCAAAGGGATCCAACCAGGTGACTCCTGCTTTCTCTAAAGACCCAAGGGGAGACATCCATCAGCATCAGATCATGCCTGAAAGGATGAAACTGCCCTGAAACCACATCAGCCTTCTTCCTTTTCCCCTCTATCCTGACCTCAATGGGTGTTCATTCTATTCACAGTACATCTGTCTATCTTCCCTCCAGGCCCATTAATTAAACAACTGGGCCTCATATCCGGCCTGATTTTTTTTTTTTTTTTTTAGCAAAACACACCAGAACTGCTGGATAATTTTCAGAAATAATCTTCTGACTCAGCCAAAGATAGATGGGTTGGAACTTTGGAGAAAGGAGGCCAACTATTCCTTTCAAGTTTGGCTGCCACCTACTGACTGCCTACTCTGTTTCTCTACCCCTACTTTTTCACCCTTCTTCAAAGAACAACACCTCGATTTTACTCATGACATCCCCTCCCCCAAATGATGGTTCCTTTGGTCTCAGTTCAGATCAGTTCAGTCGCTCAGTCATGTCCATCTCTTTGCAACCCCATGGACTGTAGCATGCCAGGCTTCCCTGTCCATCACCAACTCCCAGATCTTGCTCAAGCTCATGTCCATCAAGTCAGTGATGCCATCCAACCATCTCATCCTCTGTTGCCCCCTTCTCCTCCTGCCTTCAATCTTTCCCAGCATCAGGGTCTTTTCAAATGAGTCAGTTCTTTGCGTCAGGTGGCCAAAGGATTGAAGTTTCAGCTTCAGCATCAGTCCTTCCAATGAATATTCAGGACTGATTTCCTTTAAGATTGACTGGTTTGATCTCCTTGAAGTCCAAGGGACTCTCAAGAGTCTTCTCCAACACCACAGTTCAAAAGCATCAATTATTCTTGCTCAGCTTTCTTCACGGTCCAACTCTCACATCCATACATGATTACTGGAAAAACCATAGCTGTGACTAGACAGACATTTGTTGACAAAGTAATGTCTCTGCTTTTTAGTATGCTACCTAGGTTTGTCATAGCTTTTCTTCCAAGGAGCAAGCATCTTTTGATTTCATGGCTGCAGTCACCATCTGCAGTGATTTTCGAGCCCAAGAAAATAACGTCTGTCACTGTTTCCATTGTTTCTCCATCTATTTGCCATGAAACAATGGGACCCGATGCCATTATCCTCGTTTTTTTGAATGTTGAATTTTAAGCCAACTTTTTCACTCTTCTGTTTCACTTTCTTCAAGAGGCTCTTTAGTTCCTCTTCTCTTTATGCCATAAGGGTAGTGTCATCTGAGTATCTGAGGTTATTGATATTTCTCGCGGCAGTCTTAATTCCAGCTTGTGCTTCATTCAGCCCAGCATTTTGTATGATGTACTCTGCTTGTAAGTTAAATAAGCAAGGTGACGGTATACAGCCTTGATGTACTCCTTTCCCAGTTTGCAACCAGTCTGTTGTTCCATGTCCAGTTTTAGGGTTACTTCTTGACCTGCATACAGATTTCTCAGAAGGCAGATAAGGTGGTCTGGTATTCCCAAGTCTTTAAGAATTTTCCACAGTTTGTTGTGATCCACAGTCAAAGGCTTTGGTGTAGTCAATAAAGCAGAAGTAGATGTTTTTCTGGAACTCTTTTGCTTTTTCCATGATCCAGCGGATGTTGGCAATTTGATCTCTGGTTCCTCTGCCTTTTCTAAATCCAGCTTGAACATCTGGAAGTTCTTTTGGTCTAAGTGTTAGAAACTCCACTTCCTATGACCAGGATGGTCATGTGACTCAGACCTGGCCAGTCAGAGCCTCACATGTGTCTGGCTGCAATGACTGCCAACTCAATTTGGACCACTAAGAGTCAGGCCAGGACTTGTGTTCTGTTTATTAGGGAGAAGCTGGCTCCCTACTCTGCTGGTCTTGGTGTTATGAGAATGGGAGCTCCTGGCAGCTGTCTTTCCACCACAGGGCAGTGCTTAATTGAGAGATTGGAGTTAGAACAAAGAGGAGCTGAACTGAGTGATGGCAGGAGAGAGACCATCCCTGATAGCATCATTTGAGCTCCTGGATCAAGCCACACCTAAATTTTTTTAATTGTTCATGCATTTTTTTCATTTACATATGCAACTAAATTTTCTGATTAAGCCCTTGGATTTTGGCTTTCTGGTTCTTGCAAATGGAAGTACCAATGTTCTATCCCCTTTCCTTCATTATATAACCATACAACATTCTCAGGTGGTCCCCAGGTGGTGCTAATGGTAAAGAACTGGCCTGCCATTGCAGGAGACACAAGAGACATGGGGTTGATCCCAGGTTTGGGAAGATCCCCTGGGGTAGCAAATGGCAACCCTCTTTTGTCTTCTTGTCTGGGAAATTTCATGGACAGAGGAGTCTGGTGGGCTATAGTCCATGGGGCCGTAAAGAGTTGGATAATTCTGAGCACATACATGTACGTACATACATACATAAAACATTCTCTGCAGTTTACTTATTTTTCTTGCCTATTGAATTCCCCTGCCACTCCCCAGTGCTTCTTTTTGAGGGGGCGGGGGGAGGTGGCCAGGGGTCTGCTTTGCTTACTGCCATAGCCCTAGAGGCCAGAAGAGATCATGGTACATAGTAGAGGCTCAATACATCTTTTTAATAGAAAAATAAAGAGGCCTGAATATGTGTATATATATATATATATATAATATCATTTGGACCTTGCCCCCATTTTGCAGATAATGAAAACTGAAGCTAAGAAGCTGAATGTATCCAGAGTGATTGGTCTAATTAATGGACAAATTAACATTTACATCAAATGATCCTGGCTCAAGGTCCACTGCTCTTACATTATATTGCACCAAAGTTCCTTTATCATTCTTCAGACTGTATAGTCACCATGACATTACCATTTACTGAACTCTTGCTTCTGTCAGAGAAATTTTCAGCCCTCTACATGAACATCTCCACCAAAGTAGGTGCCATCATTAACCCAGTTTACAGAGAAAAAAATTGAGGTTAAAGAATGGGATTAGTGTGCTTATAAAAGAGACCCAACAGAGCTCCCTCACCCCTCCTGCCTTGTGAGGACACAGTGAGGAGACAGCTGTCTATGAAGGAGGAAACAGTCTCTCAGCAGACACTCAATCTGTAGCACCTTAACCCTGGCCTTTCCAGCCTCCAAAACTGTGAGAACTACATGTTTGTGGTTTATAAGCCATCCAGTCTATGGCATGTTTGTCATAGCATCCCAAACAGACTGAGACATATGTGTCACTACCCATCAGAATATTCAAAGACAGAATTTAAAAGTAAAAAATAAAATTAAAAGTGCCAGGTGTTCCAAAGATTTTTCAAATGTCTTCACAATGCTTGCCATATCTTTTTAAAAATATTTATTTATTTATTTTGATTGCACTGGGTCTTCGTTGCTGCGAGTGGGCTTTCCCTAGTTGCAAACGGCAGGGGCTACTCTTCACTGTGGGGCCCTGGGCTTCTTATTGTGGTAGCTTCTCTTACTGTGGAGCGTGGTCTCCAGGTGCTTCAGTGGTTGCGGTGTGCAGGCTCAGTAGGTGTAATGTGAGGGCTCAATAGTTGTGATGCATGAGCTTAGCCGTCCCGCGGCATGTGGAATCTTTCTAGACCGGGGATTGAACTCATGTCCCCTGCATTGGCAGGTGAATTCTTATCCACTGTGCCACCAGGGAAGTCCCATACTGTATCTTTATATCCTCTGTACTATTACACATTTAACATGTTTAATCAACTTGCAGTTTTAGTATTTAAAGTCTATTTTAAAAAGAAAATGTTCATAAATGGAAAACCAGTATCATTTGCCATAAATAGAAGATAACGATAAATATATATACTTAAATTCTAATGGGATCTTTTCACACTTAAAGGCTGGACTGAGGTCTAATTTCTCTTTATTAAAAAGAGATGACAGGGTTAGGACTTATTAGAGATATCTGAGACTTTCTCCTTAAGATAATCATTGCTTCTAAATAAAATAGTAAATAATATTAAAATGTAAATAACTGCTCTAAACCAAGCGTTTTCAGACTGATCCATGGCCTGTCACATATTTTTGTAAATAAAGTTTTATTGGCACATGGCCACAACCATTCATTTATGTATCACTCCAGTACTCTTGCCTGGAAAATCCCATGGATGGAGGAGCCTGGTAGGCTGCGGTCCATGGGGTTGCTAAGAGTCGGACACGACTGAGCGACTTCCTTTCACTTTTCACTTTCATGCATTGGAGAAGGAAATGGCAACCCACTCCAGTGTTCTTGCCTGGAGAATCCCAGGGATGGCGGAGCCTGGTGGGCTGCCATCTATGGGGTCTCACAGAGTCGGACACGACTGAAGCGACTTAGCAGCAGCAGCAGCAGGATGCTTTCATGTTACTGTGGCAGAATTGAGTAATTGCAACAGAGATCATTTGGCCTATAGAGTCAAAAATATTTACTGTCTAGCCCTTTATGGAAAAAGTTTGCTGACCCCTGCTCTAAATCACATCACACTCAAATTCTTTGGTGTGGATTTTTATCACCTTTTAAGGGAAGCAACTCTTTGGAATAAAAAGCCCACAACAGTCTGAAAGGGCCAAATGCCGTCCAGTTTGTGTTGAAGCAGGCTCTTTAGGTACAAAATCCTCCCAGCTTTCTAAAGGCAACAGCCAGAAACACCTTCGCTATTGAGAGAAGAGCTGTGGTCAGAGCCCCATGCTTCTCACTCTGAGCCAGAAGTGGCATCTTCCTACGGGTTTTGCTGAGTGGTGGAATTATGTATGACTTTATCCTTTCCACATGTCTGTATTTTCTAAATATTTGAAGCTGTATTAGTTTGCTTGGGTTTCCATAACAAAGTATGGTGAGTGAGACAACAGAAATTTATTTTCTCACGGTTCTGGAGGCCAGAAGTCCAAGATAAGATGTCAGTAGGGTTGGTTTCTTCTAAGATCTTGCTTCTTAGCCATTATTGGCAGTCTTCTCCCTGTGTATTCTCCTAGTCTTCTCTCTGTGTGCGTCTGTGTCCAATTTTCTTTTTCTGAGGACTTGCCTCATGGTTCAGTGGCTATGACTCTGAGCTCCCAATTGCAGGGTGCCCAGGTTCAATCCCTGGGCAGGGAACTAGATTCCACATGCCACAACTGAAGATTCCTGCATGCTGCAACTAAGACTCGGCACAGCCAAATAAATAAATAAGTAAATTTTTTAAATTGCCTTTTCTTATAAGGACCCTGGTCATAATAGATTAAGGCCTATCCCAATGACCTCATTTTACCTTAATTACCTCTTTAAGGACCCTATTTCCAAATACAGCCACACTGAGGTACTATGGGCTAGGACTTCAGCACGTGGATTTTGGGAAACATGATTCAACCCATAGCACATATATTTGTTGTGTTATTTAAAAATGAGTAATAAATTGATAAATTTTTTAACAGGTAGACTAACAATCATGGCCAACAGTTTAGCCCGGGACTTTTAGTATATAAATAATGTATGTCCAAGCTCCAGGAGTTGGTGATGGATAGGGAAGCCTGGCGTGCTGCAGTCAGTGGGGTCGCAAAGAGTCAGACACAACTGAACAACTGAACTGAACCGAATATTTTAAAAATACAAACAGTGCAAAGTATGGCTTCTGCTGCTGCTATTAAGTCGCTTCAGTCGTGTCCGACTCTGTGTGACCCCATAGACGGCGGCAAGGGGATGTAGATACCTACTCCCACTCAATCTCACTCCCTGCTGTTGACAGTCTCTTGTATATCCTTCCAGATACGTCTTCTATCTTCATGCTTCTTATTTGGCACAAACAGGATTATGTTTTATGTACTGCTCTGCAACTTGCATTTTCACACTGAACGATAAATAAACCATTGTCTTTTTTCAAAGCAGTGCATATGCCTTGCACTCCCAACCTCCATCTCAATGCCTGCTTCCAAAGAACTCAACTTGCAAACAAGTTACTTGGAAGCAAATCTCAGACAGCATGTCATTTCACCCATAAATATTTCAGTAACTACTACCAAAGATCAGGACTTTGTTTTTACTTTTAAACACAACCACAAACAAATAAAAATCAGAGTAAGAACAAAGCTGGAGGTTAGGGGAAGGAAGTTAATTATTCTTTTAATTTTTATTTCTCCTGATGATATTGTAACGCAAATTTGAAACTCTGGAAAACAGAATCAGTAAAGAGCCACTTGTTCCTTGGCTACATTCCTACCATCAAGACAAGCAAGATTTTTCAAGCCCTGAGAATTACTCTGGTGCTCTTCCTTCCTTGGTCTATAAAGCGATGAGGCCAGAGTGTTCTGACCTAGGGACTGCTTTCTTACCCTGCAGTGATAGACACTCTAGGGCCAGGAAGAGGCCTGCTCTGTCATGTGAGTTGCACAGAGACAACCACTGTTCCTCACTGTCCCCAGGTGCTGTCCGCTGGACCTCAGCTTATCTTGTGATGTGACGTAAATAGCAACTTTACAACACACTCCTCCTCAGAGTAGAGTGTTGTGTTAAGCACGTACCTGCATCATTTCATTGAATCCTGCCCTCAACTATTATCATCCCTATTTTGCATATATATTATTAATAGTGTTACCAAGTCCAAGCTTACACTGCTCTCCCCAGGACAGGCGAATACATCCAGATGAGTTGTTGGGGCAAAGAATAACAATTTTATTCAGAAAGCTAGCAGACCACAGAGATGGCGGACTAGTGGTCCAGAGAACCTCTTGCTAAGAGTTAGAATTCAGGCTTCTTTTATACTAAAATGGGAGGGGGCATGACTAGTTGCAAATTGATGCTGGAATCTTTTGTTCTTACAGCTGTACACTAGATCTGATCACAAAATTCCTATAAACCTCCAACCAGACAAATGTTATTCTCTGTTCTGCAACTTTTTATCTCTACTTGAATGGGAAACTTATATAGCTTTAAAGGTCAGAACCTTGAGAATGGGCTACATACTTCAGCCTGTAGGAAACATTCTTTTACAAAAGGTGCAGAGTCAGCATGACTAAGCACAAACCACAGAGCACAAAGTTTAGAGCTAAAGGAATAGATTCAATATGGAGTCAGGTTTGTTCTCTGTTACAGTAGCTTTAATTTATGTCTATTTGACAAATTTTTACTGCGCATCTTGGACATGCCAGGCACTGGGTATATAGTGGCGAACCAAGCAGACAAAAATCTCTGACTACGCGGAGACAGAACATAGACAAAAACATAATATGATGGCAGACAACTGAGAGTGGCGTGGAGAAAAATAGAACAGGGTTAAGGGGAGAAAGGGTGATGAAAGAGTTTGAGGCTGTTTTAGGTAGGTTGGTCAGGAAAGACCTCTGACAAGGTGATAGCTGAACAGAGACTTGAAAGGAGTGAGGGAGCAAATACCTGGGGTAAAGCATTCTAGCCAAGGAACAGTTTCAGGATGGGAACATGCTTGGGATGTTTGAGACATAGCAAGGAGGCCAGAGTGGTTGCCAGTGGCAAGGGGGAAGGTGAGACTAGAGGTGTGACGCAGGGCCTGGCAGCCGTGGTATGTCTCAGGCTTGTTCATATGAATTCCAAGAGCTGGCAAACCCTGTTTATCAGGGCTTTTTGTTTTTGCTTGTTTCAGAGCAGACACACCACTTTCCAGCGCCCTACTGTTTGTAGGCAACAGTCAGGGTTTCGATTTTATTCCAGGTTTAACAGGAAGCCATTAGAGGCTTCAGAACAGAGAGGCATGCTCATACTTCCGTTTCTAAGAGCTGGTTCACCTGCTGGGTGGAGAAGAGACAAGAGCAGAAATAGTTTTAAGTCTTTCAGGCCAGGGATGATGGTGGCTTGAACTTGAAAGGGTTGTATTTGGGATGCATTTGGATTTGCTGTAAATGAGGAACATGGAGTGTGAGCGAAAGAGGGACAGAAACAATGATGCACCGACTTGTATCGTGGCCTTTCTGTGCTCTGGTTATCCACAGCAGCTTAACAAAACACCCTGAAACTTGGTGACTTAAAACAACAGTGACTCCAATAAAAAGTTAAAAACAAGCAGAAAAACAATAACGATCCTTTACTTAGCTCACAAATCTGTGATTTGGGCAGAGCTCCATGGGAACAGCTCATCTCTGCTCGGGAGTGGAGAGAAGGGGCTGCTGGAAGAGAAGGGGGCTGGAAGGACTGCTTGATGCTGACTGATGGTGGATACTGGCTGTTAACTAGGATCTCACCTGGGGCAGCAGCCAGAGCACCTACCTGGACCCTCAGCACGTGGCCTTAGCCTCCTCAGGCACAGTGGCAGGGTCCCAAGAGAAAGAGAGAGCCAGGAGTGCCATTCTACCTTTCCCCCCAGCTTTATCCAGATAGTACTGACCTGCACCATAGGCAAGTTTAAGGTGCACAATGTGAAGATGAGATGCATGTATATATCGTAAAATGATTACCACCATTAGGTGAACACCTCTATCTCCTCATGTAATTACTATTTTGTATGTGTATAGTGATGGCATTTAAGATCTACTATTTTGGGACTTCCCTGGTGGTCCAGTGGCTGGGACGCCACGCTCCCAAAGTGGAGTGGGGTGGAGAGCCCCAGGTTCGATCCCTGGTCGGGGAACTGGATCCCACATGCCACAACTGAAGATCTTCCATGCTGCAACTAAGACCTGGAATAGTCAAATAAATAAATAAAAATGGGGAAAAAAATTTTTTAAGATCTACTCTCCTAATAACTCATGTGTGATACAGTCTTGTGAATTAATCACCATGCTACGCCTTAGATCTCCAGATATCATTTTTCTTATAGCTGGGAGTTTATAATCCTTGACCAATATCTCTCCATCTCTCCCACCTCCCTCCAGTCCCTAGCAACCATTCTGCTCTCTATCAGTTAGACTTTTGTAGATTTAGCATAAAAGTGAGAATATACAGGGTTTGTCTTTCTTTGTCTGACTTCAGGCCAGGAGAGAGTAGGATGGTATATATTACCTTTTGAGACCCAGCCTGGGAAGCCACATAGCATCACTTCTGCTATAGAGAGTCCCCCCAAACCCAAAGGGGAGGGAACCTAGATTTCATCTTTTAATAGGGGAGGGGTAGGGTTCTAGAAAAGTGAGTTGGACCAGAAATATTGTCATGGCCAACTTCAGAGAATACAACTCACTACCTTATGTTTCGGGTACCATGCTAAGCAGCCCACGTACATCATTTCATTCAATACTGCACCATCCTCACTTCACAAAACTGAGGCTTACCAATGTCACTTGCACCAGGCTACTCACCACTAAGGAGAAAGAGCTGGAGTCTGATTCCAGGTAACAGGGAAGCACTTGATGGAACAGACTTAGAAGTGGCAGAGAATAGCCTTTGGAGCTGAACCCAGAGAGCGGGCAACCAGCAGGGCAGAGCTGGCCACTCTGAGCCCACTCACAGCCCTTCTGTCCTTCCCAGGGTTAACCTTGCTTCCCAACTGGCTCTAAGGCCACAGCTCTACTGTAATGTCAGGGCTGTGAAGAGAAGATGAGATTTGAACATTCATGGGCAAATAAGACAATTTGTTGTGAATCGGGCCCTGGGAGCCTGATCTGGTTTGGTTCAGGAAGGCCTCTAAATCTGGATGGAGCTTCCCTGCTGGGCTGGGTAGGGGCCAGTGCGTGGGCAGATGGAAGGACTGGTGGAAGGCTCTTTCAGAAACCGTCAGTGTGTGTTTCAGAGCCTCAGCAAGGGAGCTGGAGGGCTGGGCGTTCCAGGCCACACAAATCTGAGATCCCAGAAGGCTTCCAAGCCAAGCCAGCAGCCTCTTTACCATAATCAATATTTCTGAGGAGAAAAGGCCAGCTCAGGGCAGAAACCAAGATGGGCCCTTGGGACCTCTGGTTTCTCTGCCCAGTAGCCCATCGTCACCTTCCACTGCAGGCAGCCTTCAGTGGTTTTCCAGAATGCTGCTGAGGAAGCAGGGACTTGGGGATGTGATACCAGAAAAACTGCCAGAATAACACAGTCAGGGTCAGGGGGAGGGGAATGCGTGTGTGTGTGCACTGCATTTACTATTTTTTGTTTGTTTGTTTTGTGATTCCCTTTTTTTTTAATTAAAAGAGATAAATCTCTCTTTTTTTTTTTTTTGGCCATGCTGCACAGCATGTGGGATCTTAGTTCCTTGACTAGGGATTGAACTCGTGCTCCCTGCATTGGAAGTATGAAATCTTAACCACTGGAACTCCAGGGAGTCTCTGTATATTTATTGTTTATTAAACCATCTCAGACATAATTATCAAAAATTTTCCAAAATCTTGAAACCACCCAAGTGCCTGCTAATAGGTGAATGGATAAACATATTGTTATCTATTCATACTGTCGATATTGCCCAGAAATAAAAAGGAATGGATTATCAACACACACAATATGTACCAGTCTTAAAAACATGATGTTGAGTGAACAAAACAAGACACATAAAGAACCTACTCTGTATGATCCTATTTATCTAAAACTCTAGAAACGATCACTGTAACCTATAATTGCAAACAGGAAATCAGTCATTGCCTGCAACTGGGGTTTAGGTGTGGAGGGAGATTAACTCCAAAAGGAGGAGGGACTTTTCTGGTGGTCCAATGGTTGAGACTCCACCTTCCAATGCAAGGGGCTCAAGATCCATCCCTGATCTGGAAACCAAGGTCCCACATGCCACAGTGTACCATCAAAATTTTTTGAAAAAAAGAAAAAAAAGGGGACGTCTTGGAGGAACTTTTGGGGGTGGTGGAAATGTTCTATATCTTACTGGGGAAAAGGCTACATGAGTATATATATTGATCAAAATTCATTAAACTGTAAACTTAAAATGGTTGTGTTTTATCATATACAAGGCGTACCTCAATGAAGCTGACTTTAAAGACTAATATAACAAACTCCCATATAACCACCTTCCAGTACAGGAAACAAAACATCGGAAAAAAAATTGCACCCCCTGTGTACCCCTCCCCAATCTCCTCTTTTCTTTCTTCCTCCTCAATATGATGTGTTTCGTGAAGGTCTTTATATTTTTACTACGTGGAAACATGTTTCTGAATGTTGTATGTTTCTTTCTCATGTGACTTTATACTTTTACTGCCTGGGGTATACTCCTAAACTGGTATATTTCAAAATCAATTTAAAGGGTCACAGCTAGCATTTCAATCCCATGGATGGAGGAGCCTGGTAGGCTGCAGTCCATGGGGTCGCTAAGAGTTGGACATGACTGAGCGACTTCACTTTCACTTTTCACTTTCATGCATTGGAGAAGGAAATGGCAACCCACTGCAGTGTTCTTGCCTGGAGAATCCCAGGGACGGGGGAGCCTGGTGGGCTGCTGTCTATGGGGTCGCACAGAGTTGGACATGACTGACACGACTTAGCAGCAGCAGCAGCAGCATTTCAATTGTAAGGATCAGTTCAGTTCAGTTCAGTCGCTCAGTCGTGTCCGACTCTGCGACCCCATGAATCACAGCACACCAGGCCTCCCTGTCCATCACCAACTCCCAGAGTTCACTCAAACTCATGTCCATCGAGTCGGTGATGCCATCCAGCCATCTTATCCTCTGTTGTCCCCTTCTCCTCCTGCCCCAAATCCCTCCCAGCATCAGGGTATTTTCCAATGAGTCAACTCTTCGCATGAGGTGGCCAAAGTATTGGAGTTTCAGCTTCAGCATCAGTCCTTCCAAAGAAATCCCAGGACTGATCTCCTTTAGAATGAACTGGTTGGATCTCCTTGCAGTCCAAGGGACTCTCAAGAGTCTTCTCCAACACCACAGTTCAAAAGCATCAATTCTTTGGCGCTCAGCTTTCTTCACAGTCCAACCCTCACATCCATACATGACCACTGGAAAAACCATAGCCTTGACTAGATGGACCTTTGTTGGCAAAGTAATGTCTCTGCTTTTCAATATGCTATCTAGGTTGGTCAAAACTTTCCTTCCAAAGAGTAAGTGTCTTTTAATTTCATGGCTCTAATCACCATTTGCAGTGATTTTGGAGCCCCCAAAAATAAAGTCTGACACTCTTTCCACTGATTCCCCATCTACTTGCCATGAAGTGATGGGACCAGATGCCATGATCTTAGTTTTCTGAATGTTGAGCTTTAAGCCAACTTTTTCACTCTCCTCTTTCACTTTCATCTAGAGGCTTTTTAGTTCCTCTTCACTTTCTGCCGTAAGGGTGGTGTCATCTGCATATCTGAGGTTATTGATATTTCTCCCAGCAATCTTGATTCCAGCTTGTGCTTCCTCCAGCCCAGCGTTTCTCATGATGTACTCTGCATATAAGTTAAATAAGCAGGGTGACAATATACAGCCTTGACGTACTCCTTATCCTATTTGGAACCAGTCTGTTGTTCCATGTCCAGTTCTAACTGTTGCTTCCTGACCTGCATATAGGTTTCTCAAGAGACAGGTCAGGTGGTCTGGTATTCCCATCTCTTTCAGAATTTTCCACAGTTTATTGTGATCCACACAGTCAAAGGCTTTGGCATAGTCAATAAAGCAGAAATAGATATTTTTCTGGAACTCTCTTGCTTTTTCGATGATCCAGCAGATGCTGGCAATTTGATCTCTGGTTCCTCTGCCTTTTCTAAAACCAGCTTAGACATCTGGAAGTTCACGGTTCACGTACTGCTAAAGCCTGGCTTGGAGAATTTTGAGCATTACTTTACTTGCGTGTGAGATGGGTGCAATTGTGTGGTAGTTTGAGCATTTTTTGGCATTGCCTTTCTTTGGGATTGGAATGACAACTGACCTTTTCCAGTCCTGTGGCCACTGCTGAGTTTTCCAAATTTGCTGACCTATTGAGTGCAGCACTTTCACAGCATCATCTTTTGGGATTTGAAATAGCTCAACTGGAATTCTATCACCTCCACTAGATTTGTTCATAGTGATGCTTCCTAAGGCCCACTTGACTTCACATTCCAGGATGTCTGGCTCTAGGTGAGTGATCACACCATCATGATTATCTTGGTCGTGAAGATCTTTTTTGTACAGTTCTTCTGCATATTCTTGCCACCTCTTCTTAATATCTTCTGCTTCTGTTAGGTCCATACCATTTCTGTCCTTAATTGAGCCCATCTTCGCATGAAATGTTCCCTTGGTATCTCTAATTTTCTTGAAGGGACCTCTAGTCTTTCCCATTCTGTTGTTATAGGATAAGATTAAAAAATAATCAGAGCATATGACACTTAGTAAGATAAGTATGTCTTGTGAAATTTTTGTAAAAGTTTTACATCTGTATATATGTGTACTGGGTTGAGACATAATGTATCTTTCCTACAGCACACAGAGAAGACAATGGCAACCCACTCCAGTACTCTTGGCAACCCACTCCAGTACTCTTGCCTGGAAAATCCCATGGATGGAGGAGCTTGGTAGGCTGCAGTCCATGCGGTCGGTACAAGTCGGACATGACTGAGCAACTTCACTTTCACTTTTCACTTTCATGCATTGGAGAAGGAAATGGCAACCCACTGCAGTGTTCTTGCCTGGAGAATCCCAGGGACGGGGGAGCCTGGTGGGCTGCCGTCTATGGGGTCGCACAGAGTCAGACACGACTTAAGTGACTTAGCAGCAGCAGCAGCTTACAGCACACTGTGACCTCCAAAAGTTTGAAAAACATTGTCCTAATATATAACATAATATTATATTTTTTGTCATTTTAACTTTTATGTAAATAGTATGGTAGAGTTCTAATTCTTCCCCAACTGGCATTTGTTTGCTTGACATTGGCTTCCAGATGTGTTCGTATTGATACATGTAGCTTAGTTTCCTTCATTTCCATCACTGCATAAACATGCCACAGGTTATTTTTCCGTTCTCCAATTACTGAATTTTTTTCTT
This sequence comes from Bos mutus, assembly GCF_027580195.1. NCBI lineage: Eukaryota > Metazoa > Chordata > Mammalia > Artiodactyla > Bovidae > Bos > Bos mutus. The sequence goes on from NC_091633.1 coordinate 18,005,304, forward strand.
TTGCCAAATGGAGCATTACCAAAAAATGCTGTCACTATCACCACCATTTCACTTTAAGAAGGACATTGTAATATAAATAAAATTGGAAAGTCCTACTCTCAGAGTCAAAGATGGTCTTTTTAATAGAATAAATCTGGCTTTATAAAAACGTGCTCGAGGGACTTCCCTAGTGATGCACTGGTCAGGATGTGGAGTTTCACTACTGAGGACCACAAGCCACACACAGCCAAAAAAAAAGCATTCGATTTGCCCCCTGGGGGGGTGCGTTTATTGTTATTTCCTTGTTGATTGTTAATTTGTTCAGGAAATTGATAAAAACCCAATCACCTATACAAGCGCTGCTGGGGAGATGGGGAGGAAGCAAGTAGAATGGAGAAAGGGTTCAGAGTCTCAACTCTAATGCTTTATTTCTTTTGTTACCTAAAAAAAAGTCCAAGTCATTCCTACTCTTGTTTCTCTTTTGAAACGAATCTTTTGCTTTTATTACTATAACACTGGGACTCGCCTGGGGAGGGATAGGCAAGTGTGTTGCTTCAATTTTTTGAGGCCTTGTGAGATAAACAAGGCCATTAAAAAAAAAAGTCTAAGTTAAATACGGCCAAATGTTAGCGTTTGTTAACTCTGGAGTGTGAACCAGATAATCTAAGCTTTGGTCTAAGCTTTCAATAGTTATTTAAAATGTTTCCATTATCAACAAATATCAGGAAATTTCCAGCAGAGTTAAGACAGCTAAAACACAGTTTGGTCTTCATCACATAAAATCCAGAGCTGCCAGCTTGTCAATCCCTCTGTGATGTTGGTGAAGTCATTTAACTTTACTGAGTCTTGTGGCTCTCATCTGAAAAAATAAAGGGGGGGCCTTGGTCAACCCAAATGTCCATCAACGAATAAATGGATAAACGAAATGTGGTCTCTCCATACAATGGAGCATAGTGCTGCTGCTGCTGCTGCTAAGTCGAGTATGATTCAGCCATAAAAAGAAATGAAGTACTGACACGTACTACAGTGTTGATGAACATCAAAAACATGATGCTGAGTGAAAGAAGGCAGACAAAGAAGGTCTCGTGTATAATTCTATTTACATGAAATGTCCAGGATAGGCAAAGACAGAAAGATAGAGAACAGCTGGGTGGTGCCAGGAGCTTGGAGGAAGGAGGAACAGGGAGTGACTGCTAATAGGTACAGCGTTTCTTTTTGCAGTGATGAAAATGTTTTGGCCCTAGATAGGACTGTGATAGGTAACACAGTCCTAGGTAACACTGTGATTGTACTGAACACACCATGGAATTGTACACTGAAAAATGGTTAGTTTTATGTTATATGAGTTTCATTTTTCAAGAAAGCTTGTTCCTCCAAGAATTATTGAAGATGAAATTTAAAAGGACACATGTGCAAAGCTCCTAGCACTGCGCCTCCATCATTGTTCAGAGCCATCTCTCCCGTGGTGGGTCAGGTGAGGCTGGGCTGATTAAGCTTGTATCACCTACTCAGTCAAGTTAGTGGCTTGCTCAAGGCCACACAATGAGTCATGTGTGGACTCTGCACTAGAACTTGACTTTTTCAACCTGTGAGTACTGAGCAAGTTGTCTCCATGCTGCTTCTCCTACTTTATACAAAAATGGCACTTTACTGTTTAGAAAATATTTTTCCCCATGTGGTTTTCTAAAACCCCTGGCTTCAGAGGTTTAGTGTGGCAGAGTGCTTAAAGGGTATGGCCCCTGAGCTGGGCAAATCTGGGTTCAAAACCAGGTTCTGTCCATTCTTAGCTGTGTGTCTTTGGGCAGTCACCTCTCTGAACCTTGTTTTCCCCGTCTATTTATGAAGAACACTGACCTACGCTCTGCATTAAGTGGCAATAAAGCTGGAAGATACATGGTTAAAGCAAGAGTTATGTCAATGCCTAGCACATAGTAAACTCTGAATTGTTTAATTGCTAAGGGGCCCCATGGACTGTAGCCCACCAGGCTCTTTTGTCCATGGAATTTCCCAGGAAAAAATACTAGAATGGGTTGTCAATTCCTTCACCAGGGGATCTTCCAGACCCAGGGATTGAAATTGTGTCTCCTGCATTAGCAGACGGATCCTTTACCGTTGAAACACCTAGGAAGCCCCAAACTCTATTAGTATTAGCAGCTGAGGGGCTACTCTGGAAAAGCATTTAACACATAGGATTAAAACTGATAGAAGGGGACTTCCCTGGTGGTCCCATGGTTAAGAATCTGCCTTGCAATACAGGGAACACAGGTTTGATTCCTCACTGGGGAACTAAGATCCCACATGCCGAGGAGCAATTAAGCCCACAAGCTACAACTAGGGAGTTCGTGTGCCACAGTGAAAGACCTGGAAAGAAATAACAAAGAACCCCACATGCCGCAACTAAGACCCAACAAAGCCAAGTAACTAAATAAATATATATATATTTAAAACTGACAGAAGAGCAAAACAACTTCAAAGTCACTTTGCCACAGGCCCCAGATGCTGCAAAGCGGCGGTTCTCACCTAGGTGTGGGAGGGTGATGTTTGGCAGCGCCTGGAAACATTTTTGAATGTTACTGTTGGGGAGAGGGGGTGTGCTTCTGGCATCTGGTAGATAGAGGTCAGGTATGTCACTAAACATCCGAAATGCACAGGACAACCCCACAATAAAGAATGATTTGACCCGGAAGGTCAGCTATGTCCAGGCTGAGAGGCTCTACTCCAAAGTGACCTTCCTCTTACCAGACATAGTTCCAATCAACAGTGTCAGCCACCCTCCAAATACTGGGATAACTTGCTTCTTTCCCAATCCAGAGTGAGTCATTTTGTGAAGCTAAGGAACATTTAGCAAGGCGATAATCACCCTAATTTCTGTGTTGGGTAAGTCCAGATGGAAATATACTTGGAGCCTTCTCAAACACAGAAACATCCAACATCAACATGGACTCTATGAGGGCCAAGGATGGTTTGAAAGATCCATCTTAGTTTCCCTTTCTTTAAGGCTCTGAGAGCATCCCAAAGAATCTGCTCTCCTGATTCTGCATGAAGGGCCTGAAAAACAGAAATTGGCACACAGTAAGCCCTAAATAAATGTTAGTTATTATTATTATTATCATTATCATCATTGTCCTCATTATAACTATTATTTCCCCAGGTACAGGGGAAGGTACATTCCCATAACAGCCTTCTTTAAAAAAAAAAAAAAATATATATATTTATTTGGCTGCACCAGGACTTAGTTGCAGCACGCAGGCCGGATCTTTAGTTGCGGCATGAGAATTCTCAGTTACCGTATGTGGGAACTAGTTCCCTGAACAGGGATTGAACCCAGGCCCCTGCATTGGGGGGCACAGAATCTTAGCCAATGAAACACAAGGGAAGTCCCTTACAACAACCTTCTGAGATGGGTGATATCATTCCCATTTTGTAGATGGGGAAACTGAGGCTCAGAGCAGTGAGTGATGCCACATTTTTCATCAGCCTTTTCCTTGATCTCAGAGCTTCTACTCGTATGGTCTGTTCTCCTCACAGACACCAAAGGGATCTCTTAAAAATGAAATTAGACCTTATTTAGGAGAAGATGCTCTCTGGGTAATAATGTTACATGATATATTATGCTCTAACATTTCTTCATGATTTAAATATCTTGAAAAATTAAGAGCAAAGCCATGATATCAGAAACCAACACAACATTGTAAAGTAACTATACTCCAAAAAAATTTAATTTGAAAAAAAATGGGCAGTGGCCCAATTCCTGGAAATCTCCGCCCCTTCCCCAAAATAGTTGGAATAATCCTCCCACTCATTAGTCCATGAAATTGCCCAGCCCATAAAAACTAACCACACCATATTTGGGGGCCTTTTGCTCTCTGAGATGGCCCACACCCTGTACGTGAAGCATATTTCTCCCAAGTCTGTTCTTGCCATTTGAGATGGACCAAATTCTGTCTATGAAATGTGTACCTCTCTAAATAAATCCATTCCTTACCTTTAAAAAAAAAAAAAGCCATGGTTTTGTAAGATGTTAGCATTAAAGGCAAACCAAGTGGAAAGGAATATGGAAAATCTTTGTACTATCTTTACAACTTCTTGGTAAATTTAGAATTATTTCAAAATTTAAAAAAACTAATCAGATCACGTTACTCCTTGACCCAAAACCTAGAGACCCCTCCTAACACTCTCCCTGTCACTCTGCACTCCAGCCACTCTGGTCTTCTTTCCATTCTTTCAACACTGGAAGCTTGTTCCTGCCTCAGGGCCTTTGCACTTGCTGCTGAGAATACTCTTCCCCCATATGTAGTTCTTCCCATAACTTTCTCTTTCTTATCCTTTAAATTTTGACTCAAATCTCTAATCCTGAGTCCCTCTCCCATGTGATCACAGGACCATTTCTAATTCTCTCATAAAACTGGATTCTCTGAAATTATCTTCTACACTGGTTTCTCTGCTCCTCTCTGTCTCCTCCACTAAACTGGGACTTCCATGGGGACAGAGACTATGCTGCTTGGCTCACTGCTGCCTCTCCAGCTTCTCTCACAGAGTAAGGCCTCAGTAAACATTTTCCCCCTCCCCAAAAGTGGTGAAGAACTGCCTGCCAGTGCAGGAGACATAAGAGATGTGGGTTTGAGCCCTGGGTTGGGAAGATCCCTTGGAGGAGGGCATGGGAACCACTCCAGTATTCCTGCCTGGAGAATCCCATGGACAGAGGAGCCTGGAGGGCTACAGTCCATAGTCAGACACGACTGAAGTGATTGAACATGCATGCATGCGTGCAAAATAAACCGTGTCTGCTGGTAATACCATCAAAATAAAACTATGAATTTTGTCAAACGGCTTTCATGCATATTTTTTCCTATGGTTTCCTAATTTGTTCAAAATTTCCAGGATATCCAGGCAGGTCCAGATCTGCTGGCAAACTGCATCAACATTTCTTTGTATCACTTAACAATAATTCCAATGCTTAATAAATTGGGGGAAAGAATGAGGAAGAATTCACCCCCAACGTTCTAAAACAGAATCCTGAATTGTTGACCTAGTGTCAAATGTAGCTCATGGATATGCCTTGAAAATCTTACATAGTGTTTTAGAGGAATTTGAGTTCAGGGCCAACTTTTAAAAATTGGAACATTTCACATCAAACTCCAGATGCCCAAGTTCTCCTGAAATCTCAGAGGACCTGGCCTCGATGGGCCCAAGTTTCCCACTGGGTCCCCAGGGTCCCCATGGACTAGAGCTGCGGTGTGTGGTCCTCAGTTTATCACAGTCCCTATCCACCCGGCTTGGGCTACCTAGGTGGTGCTCGTGGTAAAGAATCCACTTACTAATGCAGGAGATGCAAGAGATGCGGATTTGATTCCTGGGTCGGGAAGATGGATCAGGAAATGGCAACCCACTCCAGTATTCTTGCCTGGAAAATTCCATGGACAGAAGAGCCTGGCAGGCTACCGTCATGGGGCTGCAAAGTTGTGTCCTCAAGTCAGACACGACTGAGTGACTGAACACACACACATCCACATCCACCCAGCTTATTTCCTTCATGTTATCAGCCTAATCCCTTTGGGTACTAAGATTCCCCTCAAAGTCTAAAGTATCCTTAGGAATACTGTTAGTTTCGAATATTTTCACTATAGCCCCTCTCTTCAAGTCTTACATGGAAGTTTAATATCTAAAATAGATAATAGTGATTATAGTTCACTTTGATCGAGTGCTTACTGTGTGCTGCGGTTCTGCTTTGGTTGACTCAAGGGCTTGAGGACCCGAATTCTATCAGCTCTCCATCATTTTCAGCAGGCCCTTAGGAAACCTCTGTGGATCCAAGGAGGACAGTTCAAAAAGAACTTTTTTTTTTTTTTTTGGCCTTTCTGCATGGCATGCGGGAGCTTAGTTCTCCCATCACGGATAGAATCTGTGTCTCCTGCAGTGGATCCTCAAGAGTCTTAACCACTGGACCACCAGGGAAATCCCTTCAAAAGTATATTTTAATCCATGCTCCTCACTATAGGCAAACCACAGGAGGGAAGAGACACTCCACCAATTGGAACAGTAGCCTTTCTGGCCGTTGTTTGCTAGTCCCGAGTGTTGATAGTGGCAGGAAGAAAGCCAATAAGGGGATCTGTTCTTTCCTTCCAGAGTTATTTGCTGTTTTTTGGGAGCCCTTCAGGCCCGCTCTGTGAGCTCATGACACTCTCAGGCTCAGAACTAGCTAATTCTCTTAGACATGTTTCAGCAAACGTGGACTCTAGAGGGGAGTTGCCTGGCAGAGAATGGTGTGGAGACAGAGGCCCTCCCCATGTCGCAGTCCAGTCACAAGTTTTCCTCCAGCCCTGATGATGTCAGCAGATGTGAACACACCTGCTACTTTGTCTATGGAAATTTTACGGCACTCATCGTCCATAGAGACTCTTTTAGATCATTCCATTGAGTCCCACATTTATGTACCTAGTGTGTGCCAGTGTTGCACTAGGTCCTGGGGATTCGCAGTGGGAATTTATTAAATATGAACAAGGGCTTTGGTTTCTGACTGTGCCGAGTTCCAGCTCTAGCTCTGAAACTTACTAGCTGTGTGACTTTAAGCAAACAACCTCTCTGTGTCTCACTTCATCTGTAAAATGAGTGTGATAGGAATAGTACATAATTCCTAGGATTGCCTTGGTGATTCAAAGAGATAATTTTTGACACATACAAAGAAAAGGAGTGCAGTGCTTTGTTTTTCTCCTCTAGCATGCATCAGAAGATGATATTTTTTATTTGTGTTTTTGTTTTTGTCTGTCTGGCTTACTAGATGACTCTCCATGAGAGAAAAGCCTTGTCTTTCTTGTTCACCCCTTATTCTCCCTGGGGGAACAATGCCTGGCACAGAGGAGGTGCTCCATAAATGTTTGTCTGCTGAATGAATCGCTGTCTTTCTTATTCCTGCTTTAATTGCCATTCCGATGATGTTCCTTGGAGGAGCCCAGAGTCTCGTGGACTCCGGGGAGAGCCACCATGACCTTGACAGCCAGCTGTTCACAACGGTGCTGTGCATCAACTTCGAATATCGCCAACTGGGCTCTGTGCCCTGGGCTGACAAACGACACTTGTTTGTCTTCTGGTGAACAGAGTTACAGCACGGGAGGGTAAGTTGGTGACTGAGGAAAGCTGAGTGAGCAGCTGCGCCAAGCAGGGGTAACTCTGAACCTTAAAGCCTCCAAGCCAGCAGCAGGGAGGCCTCGGGTCTATGTGGAAGGAGCCTGGGCCCCACCACTTTTGGGCCCCCGGGGGACCACCGGTTTTGAGATTGGATGCCCGGGTGGCACAATGATCTCGATATTTCGGGCTGGGAATTCGTGCATTTTGTGTGTCTTGAGAGACAAAATTAATTTCTCTGGCGGGAGGGAAACGGCTTTGCAAACTGTAAAGCGCTGCAGGAAAAAAGCAGTTAAATGAAAAGGTCAGGATCCAAAAGAGCAGATGCGTTTGCTGAATGTAACTGCACTTTCAAACCCAGCTAAGACGACACGCAGCCCCCGGAGGTGGCACATTTTGGAGCAATCTCCTGGAGAGAGATTATTTGGGGAGGCTGAGAAGCCAAGGGAAATTGACCAAAGTTTTCAGGGGTATCTGCAGAACTGGGGACCCGACCGCAAAGCCAGCGGGTGCAAACTCGCTCTTCTCTTCCGGCCTCGAGCTCCGACGCGCGAAATCTGCAAATTCTCCTTTATCTGCTGCACACGCTCGCTCATCTTCGTTCTGGCCGGAATCAGGGTAAACCGTTCCGATGATTATATAACTTCGCGAGTTCAAGAAAGATAATCCAGAGAGAGATGATGAAATTTTTTTGAGGGTGGATTAAAAAGAATTTTTTCCCCAAATGTAAGTTACAGAGTGCACAAAAATATGCATACAAATACCCATATTTCCACCACTAAGAAAGAATAACCTAACATTTTTATTTATCTGGGAGAGGACTTTTTAAATTAGCCATCAAATATATCTTTCCCTCCCCCGCTAAATTCTAGCAAATTTGAAGCCAAAGAGAGAACCTATTTCACTGTTCACCTCTGCCACAGATTTCTCTTAAGGGGAAATTCCAGGACACCCAAATTCCCTCCGTGGGCTTTTCACATGGCCAGGTCTGCAAAACACTTAGCCGCAGTGAACAGTGTCCTGCGAAGCCCGCAACCCTCGAGTGCACAGCTGCATCTTCTCCCCCATCCCCAACTCCCGCGTTCAACTTCGCAACTCACGCTCCCGCCAGGGGGCCTATTTGCTCGGCCCGTTTGGCGGAAGGATTCCGCGCGCGATCGCATTTACCCTCAACGGTCTCCTCCCCATTCCCGCGTTCTGGCCCCGCCTCCTTCCCTCTCCCTGGCCCCGCCCCCTCCCGGGTGCCCTATGGCCCACAAAGAAGTCCCGGCCGGGCCGCTGCACTCCCCCGCGCGCATTCGTGCGCCGCCCGAGGCTGGCTAAGGAGTCGGCGGCCATTTTGTTCTTCTCGTGGTTCCAGTGGGGAGAGAAGGAGGAAGCAGGGAGCGGGGCGGTTGGGGGGAACCCACCGCGGCTTCTGCCACCGCCGCCACCACCATCTCTGTGCTCGTGGCGTGGGACAGGAGGTGTGAATCCCGGGCGCGAGCCGGCGGCGGCGCCGCTGCGGGAAGGTCGGCGGTGGGAAGGCGATGGCGGATATAGATAAACTCAACATCGACAGCATCATCCAACGGCTGCTGGAAGGTGAAGGGGGCGGCGGGCGGCTCCGGAGACTCGCGGGGGAGGGGGATTTGGGAGGCCTGTTGGGCTTGCTTCGCCGAGACGAGTGAGCCCCGCGAGTTCGCCCGCGGGCCGGGGACTGCCGCGGGATGGAGGTTGCCCGGGGTTCCGCACTTGGCCCAACCTGCGGACCCTCTTGCCTCCGCTCATTCATTGCTTGAGGGTGCAGCCTTTCTCCTGGCTGTAAAATTTGAAAACTCCGCTCCCCACCCCCACGTTTCCGGTACGTACCCCCGGCGCCCGGCACTCCGGACCAATCTTTGGAGAATATTGGGGGCCCCAGTCCAACCTACTGGACTGCTCGTTCCGAACTTCGTGGTTCTCAATATTTTGGAAAGCAATATGATGCGGATATGGATTTCACCAAGCTTGAGGGCTTCTTTCCTAGCCTGCTTATTTTTATTTTTTTGTGAGGCTTGGGGTCGAGGGCCCCGTTACTTGTTACTTGGTAACGAACGTTCATTCTCAGGGAGATGTTGGAACCCATATTCTCCTGCCCTCCCAGATATTCTTTTTAAGTTGTCTTTATCCCGGGGAAGTCTCCGCGCTCTTTTCTGAACGTGCCTCTGAATCGTGAAACGGCAGTGATGACAGTTTCGTTAGGATCTTTCCAGTGTGCCAAGCTCTGTTAAGCGCTTTGCGTTCACTGCATTTTGCTGTCTTTTAGTCGCATCCGACTTTCCGATCCTATGGACTTGAGCGTGCCAGGCTTCCCTGTCCTTCCCCATCTCCCGGAGCTTGCTTAAACTCATGTCCATTGAGTCGGTAATGCCATCCAACCGTCTTGTCCTCTGTCGTCCGCTTCTCCTGCTTTCAATCTTTCCCAGCATCAGGGTCTTTTCTAATGAATTGTCTCCAATACTTTGCATGCATCGCATAAATCATATTAGCCATCGCTTCTAAAGCGCTTACTGTGTGTAAGGCATTTTTTGGAGCTCTTTAGATAGATTTCATGTAATACACGAGGTAGATGCCCTTTTTTTCCTGACTAAGACCCAGAAAAGTGTAGTCACTTAACCAGTTAGTGATAGTCAAGTTTCAAACCCAGGCAGCCAGGAACTCTACGTCATTCAAGTCACCCTGTGTGTGAAGGAAGGAGGTGTCCAGTGGTTGAGCAAAGGTTAAAATAAATCTTTAATTTTGACTGACCTAAAACTCCTGAGGTGTCCGGCGATTGATTTCAGTTGATGTGGGAGAGGGATGAAGTTCGGATTTTAAGGAGAGACGCTGAAATAAAATCACCCACTACCCCCGAATTCTAGAGCACATCTATTAATAATAACATCTAATTCCGAACTTTGAAATAATTCAGATCCTTTTCTTGAGTGTTGGATAATGTAGATTTGGCTGAGTTTTAACTGCATTTTTGCTTTTATATTCTAAAATATTGTTGAACTGTAAATGCTCAGAGATGGAGTCTAGCGTAAACAGTTGGATAGCTCTGGTGTTAGAATTCGCAGATCTTTTAAGTCATGAGAATGAAACTTCATCTTAATCTGTGTGCAGATTTTTTCCTTTTATAGTGTCTCAAAAGAAAAACTCATTAAATGAGCCCCTGAAATGTCACTGCCATTTGTGGGTGAAAACCTTGTTTTTCATTCAGTATCTGGCATTTATTAGAAGAATCAGACTTTTAATATTTGTTAATATAGTTCTTTGGTTTATGTGAGACAGCAGTGGGTCAGAAACGGATTAAAACAATTTGCTATAAGAAAAGAACTTAAATTTTTCTCATTCAAAAATTGTAAATTCTGCATGTCTATGCAGGGACATGTGTGGCTTTATTTCTTTGAGAAAGCTGGAAAAAATGGAAGCTGTGGATTAGAAACAGAATTTTAAGATTAGTTAGGTCTTAATTGTGGGGTTGCCCATAACTTTTATATTCATATAACATCTTATTAATTTTAATCTTATTTTTTAAATTGTGCTAAGAAATTTGCGTTGATTAACCTGGATCATTTACAGTGAGATCAGTCATTTCTTAATAGTTTCTATACATGTTATGTTGCGCTGGAAAACCAGGTTTTTTTAACATTTCATTTTTTTCATTGAAATTAGTAAAGCAGTGCGTTTTCATTCCTCGGGAATAAACTAGCTGCTCAACATTCTTAATGTTGTTGTTTTTTTTTCTCATCAATGTTAGATTGGCAGAGAAACTATTGAAAATGATCTATTGAAGATATATATGTATATCTTTCCAGGGTAGAAGATGTTGATAAGTTGTGATTTTTTTTTTTTAATGCCTCACAAAGTTTTTCCTCTAAAAATTTTCATTAAGATTTAAGTATATCTGAAGATGGAGGGAATGTGAGTTTTATGACCTTTTTAGAATTTTTTACATGTTCAGAATTGTCTCTTTTAAAGTGGAGCTATACAGCTAGTTGAGAAGTAGCTCAGTGATAGTACTAAAAAAACCATTCAAAGGTGAAGTCTTAGCTAACAAAACACCTTGCTTTAAGTTGTAGTCACTACAGCTTTGCAGTTATTTTCTACTCTAAACTTTTAGATTTTCTTTAAGGAGGCAACATTCTGCCACCCACCTGGGAAGGTCTGCCTTGCAGGTGATAAAACCTTGGGATTGTCACTCTTGTGTGTTATTCATGTTCACTTGCTTAAATGCACGGTAAAACTTTGGATTTAGAGAATAAATCAGCTGCTGATTTGTCTGATAGTCCTACTGTGTTGGAGAAAAGTGAGATTAGAGTGAGGTTAGTTTTGTAAGTGATCTCCTACAGAGAATGATTGATGGCTAGTAATTTTCTTGCAAAGCAGACAGTTGTAATTTCGCATCCTGCTTTGAGAGAAGCATCTCACCTCTGAAGATGGTGGTTGTCGAACTGCAGGACTGTGTCAGGCTCTGCACAATTGCTTGATTTGCATTAGTGATTTAAATGTGACTTCTGTCCTGACCCTATGAATTTAATCCTCTAATTTGTAAAAATAGTCCCTGTGTTTAGTTTTTTGATGTGAAATGAAACATGTTCGTATTGTAATGTTTAAAAAAGACAGTGGTCCCTGGTCCTGAAGATAATAAAGGACAAACATAATGGCACAAGAAAAAAATTCTTAATATACTGACCAAGGAAAACAAAAATAATCTTTCTTAATGAGTTTACACATCAGATCATTTTAACAATTAGACGCTTTTCTTGGGATTAATGATCATAGGGCATTTTGTTGATTAAGACAGTAATCGTAAAGTTGTATGTTACTAGTACCCTTAACTTCCAAGAAGCCTGTATTATGAGGACCTCCCCTCCCCTCCCACATGTCAATTGTATGCTGCATTCTCTCCTACAAGTAAGAAGAGAAAGGTCTTAGAGCTGTGATCTGCAGCTTGCACCAATCCTAAATTGCAGCTGGGGAAGGGTTACTCTGTGCCCACAGTGCCCCCTCGCCTGACAGTAGCAGGAGGAAGCAGTGAAATCTAACAGGATGGGGTGTGTCATTCTGTGGTGGTTGAGGGAATGTAAGCTGCGGGAGCAGGCAGGCTTTCCTCCTCCAAGCTGGGGGAATGGATGCCAGGCTGCACCATGCGTTAATAGCACATCCGCTGTAGAGGTTGGTGAGATTGTTCTGTATCTGTGAAGCTGCAGTCATGTGCCATTGCCATTCAGTCTGCCTGAGTAGGTGAGGGTTACTGATCTTGAAGCAGGGAGAGGATATACAGACTTGGTCATTTCACTCAATTTACTCTGAAGGGTGTTAGTGGACCTTGAAAACTGGAATGTGAAGGAGATAATATCCTGATACGAATCGCTGTGTAAATGAGGAAACTGGAAAGAACAATGTACAGAATTCTGTACATTTTTGTTTGTTGTTTAATTCAAGAACAATGTACAGAATTCTGGGGCAAATTTTTTGTTTTAGGATCAGACCACTGTATGCAAAGCATGTAAGAATAGATGATTTACTTAATGATCTTGATGTTTTACCTGAAATCTCCAATTTCACCGCCCCCCCTGCAGCTTACTGGCATCCCTTATCTAGAGAAGATTGTTACCAATATTAAGGCTTACAAAAATGCCACTCAGCACAAATGTAGGGTCAGATGTCAAGTCTAATCAAGCGTAGGTGATAAGACTATAGAGAGTTAAAGATTTTTCAATGAATTGTCTTCACTCTAGGTGTAGAAAACTCAAGGTTCTTCATTGAGAGCAATAGACAGTGTTTTGCAGCTACATCCTGATTCTATATATGCCTTGAGAAAATTGATGTCACCTTTAAATGCCCAAAGTATCACACCAGCAGTTAGCAAAGTCGAGGTGGGGAAAGGGCAGCTTAGAAATTAAAATGGCTGAAAAGTGGATATCTTCCTGCTGGTGACTTTGCACTGAAACTGAATGGTTCTTGATTAACTTTTTTGTGGCTTACAGTTTTTGTAGAAAAGACCTCAGTTGTTTGTGAAAGAGTTTTGATGTTATAGAAACTCAGTGTTTTTTGTTTGTTTTGGTTTGAGGTTTTATTTTCCTAAATTTGTCAAATGTTGTGAGGTTATTGTCACTAAAATAAATATGATGTGGCATATTGTTAAGATTACCACCTTTTTAATAGGATTATCTTATTAGCAAAGTCTCTGTTGACATTTTTATACTGGTTGTGCCAATTTTAGGTTTTAAAACTTGATTATAATTGAGCTAAGGCTTTTTAGTGGGTATGCTATTCCTTTTCTATGACCTTCTTTCAACAATTAAGAGGCAAGAAGAATACATGCTTATCCCTCGTGGTAACCCCAAAGTAGTCTTACTTCATAAGTAATCCGAAAGTAGTCTTAAGTTATTACAAGTTTTTATCAGTTTGTTTACTATAAAATTGCATGGGATTTTTTATCATGTGCTCATGTGAGTGATTTGCCAGATAAATAAATGATGATATAAGTTAGAACAGAACAGTCTTTGCTCGTAACAGCCCAAATGCAGTTTTCTGAATCTGCCATTTTAGCCAGATAAAAGCTTTTACTCAAAAGTTGCACATTTGGAAATGCCCTGGCCATCCGCTGGTTAGGACTCCAAGCTGTCTCTGTCGAGGGCAATCTCTGGTCAGGGAACTAAGATCCTGCAGGCCTCAAAGTGCTGCAAAAAAAAAAAAAAAAAAAAGAAGTCACGTGCCTAAGACCTAAGTTGACCATTGTAATGGATCAGTCACTAATCTGTATATGTCCGCTCTGCCTGCTGATTTTATTTCTATACAGTACCTAGCACCTGGACTTGGTAGAAACATTCTGCCTGGAAAATGAAATTCTCATTGGCAATTGTTGAAATAACTTCATACATGCAGTTTGAACTACTATTTAGGAAGATACCATTAGGAGACAACCCATGAACTTCCAGCTTGGGTCGCTCTTGTTTACATCTCTCTTGTCATGCACAGCACAGTGAGGTTCAAGTAGGCAGTGCTGCTGCTGCTTGGTCACTGAGTCCTAGCTGACTGTTGTGACCCCATGGACTGGCCTGCCAGGCTCCTCAGTCCATGGGATTTACCAGGCAAGGATACTGGAATGGGTTGCCATTTCCTTCTCCAGGGGATCTTCCCAGTCCAGGGATCGAACGAACCCAAGTCTCCTGTGTCTCCTGCTTGGCAGGTGTATTCTTTACCACTGAGCCACCTGGGCAGCCCTGAAGTACATAGTGACTGATGTTTATTGAGCAGCACTGTACTGTTCGCATTTTTTCTTTGTAGCTAATAGTGATAAAATAGATATGCAAGCCTTTGTCTTTTTAATGGTGTTGAAGATGTCCCTAAGATAAACTTTTAGTTTTACAATTTTTATAGAGGGGGAGTTGTCGGTACAGAATGTATAATAATCTGCAGTTACCTAGTTTGTCTTATCTTCTAAATCCTGTACTAGAATGTAAACCTCCCAAGAAAAGGGACACAGTTCTTGTCTCTCCTGTTGCCAGAAGAGGATGCCCAGCATCTATCACTGGTTCTGGCAGGTAGTTAAGTGCCCAGCAGCTATTTTGTTGAATATTTGCGTAAAGCATGGTAAAAATGAATATTGATAGTCTTAACAAGTAGATTGCATTGTTTAATTTTTAATGCTTCCTGTTTGTAAGGATGCCTATGATTTTTTATACTCATCAAATTTTTCTTAAGCACCAATGACTGTATAGAGGTTTAGTAGTTTGTCCTATAAAATGTCTTTTGGTTTAGAAGTAGAATGAAAACAAATTCTTTCCTTTTTTTTTTTTTTTTTTTTAAGTTTTTCTTCTTTGTTATTGCTTATGAACTTATAAAATGGCAAAAACAGTTGTGTGCTGTTCACTTGCTTTCATTTGTTTTCTTACTAAGTTTCTAAGTTAATGCCATATATTTTAAACATATTTTCAAGATGAAGAACAAATTCTTAAATGGGAGAGTGATCTGATGGAAGCACCACTTCAGAGCTAGAGTCAGGGTGTCCTCCTTACAGGCTCTATGACCTTGGACCAAGTCACTGAGCCTCTTCAGCCTGTAACACAGAGAAGTGACAGCGCCTGACTTGTGGGATTGCTGTACTGAATGGCTCTGTGAATAAAGCCTCTTAGTGCAGCAGTACCCAGCACGTGGGAAGTGCTCCCTAGGTGTTAGCTACAGCTAGTACATGATTCTCCATGATGGACACTGAAAATAGTGAAGTAGACTTCTTATGCTGTCAGCTAATAGGCCATCTCTAAGAAATGCCTGCTGTGTTCACTCAGACTGCCAAAACCCATTTTGAAATCTTCATTTTCTGTTAGATAAAACTTTAAGAGTAATCCTAAATTTTCAAAACTAGAAAAATGCTCTAGTAAAGCCTATAAGAATGATGCTATTGCTTTGTCATTTGAAAACACAGACACGGTTTTTGTTCTTGTTTTTGGCTAATCTGTGTATAGTCTGGGGTGCATGCTAATTGTAATGCCACAAATGAACAGATTGTATTCAGACTTCATTCATGCAACAGATTTTGAGTACCTACCACATACTGGCTATGGGCATGTACACTGCAGGGCTAGTGGTGTGGTCCTGAGGTTACATTCTACCAGGATGAATAGATGGAAGTGAACTGGCAATTATAATACAGAGTGTGTGCTGGGCCGTGTTGGGAGAGCATTTCAGAAAGCATAAAGCCGGCTTGTTAAGGGGGGAGAAGATGGCTAAGGGGTTTTCCAGCGTGAGGTGATATCTAAGCAGTCTCGAAAGATGAGCAGGTATTTGCCAGTTGGTAGATGGTTTTGATGGAGTTTCTGTTTATATAGTTTTATTTATTGAGCTAATTGTTGGGAATTTAAGAAGCTTTGTGACTGTGTTTTTAATGAGCACTGTTCAGACATAAACTGAATCTTGATTTGTTCTGGAAAAACTGTATTTAATCCTCAGTCCACATCAGGAACACTTTTTAAATTGTTAGTGTTGCATGGAGCTCTGCCAGGTACTGTATGATGACCTAGAGGGGTAGGATGAAGATGGGAGGGTGGAAGGAGATAAGTGTATACCTATTGCTGAGTCAAGGTATTATACAGCAGAAACTAGCACAACATTGTAAGGCAGTTAGCCAATTAAAAGTAAATTTTAAAAAATTGTTAGTATTGTTCTTTACTAATCTCTGTGCTCTGATCCTTCGGGGACAGTCATATTAAGAAAACTACAATTATCATGAACTGTGTCTAAAGGATGTAGTGGGAAGTCTCCAAACCAGTAAAATGTGTATTAGCAGCATTGATTTAATCTGATAGCATTCATATTAAAAGTATGGCTTGTGTTCCCTATAGGTATAAGTCTTCTAAAAGACTTAGAGTGGGCTGTCCCCTTACAACTGTGGGCCTCTGCTGAAAAAGATTCCCTTTGAAACCAGAAGCGTTTAGGAGTCCCCTAGCCAAAAATAAAGTTTCCTGTTGGGCAGTATGCCCAACCTTCTGGCTGACTTGTGGTAAAATCACTGATGACTGGGGTTTTCTGGCCAGTAAAGCAATGATCCCACTGTCTTTTCACTGGGAGGGTTTCTTGAGTTCTCTCCTTATGTGTGTGTCTAGAAAGAAAAAATGACTTTGGTTCAGGAAAAAAGTTGGTTTTGTTTCACAAACAACTCAGTTGCTGTGGTATTGTGTATGTGTCCGTTAGTGTAGTCCCTCAAAAATTATTCTTACTGTGCTTTCCCTTGAGTTGATTCTTGTTTCTTAATATTTGATCAGCATGAGACTGGTGGTCTCTTAGTTCAGTTACATGTTTTGGAGTCCAAAGAGGTGATTTGCTCAAGACTATAAAACCAATACAGAAACCTGGCTTCTAGTTGCCAGTCCAATGCACTCAACGTTTTCTTTTTGCTGTACCCCCTAAGAGTTTGACTCTTTTCCCTTGTCATCCTTTCTTACGTATTGTCTTCCATTGAAAAAAATAACACCCTTCCATTTCTGCTCAGCTTGTTTCCTCAGAGAATTTCATTTCAGTGGCTATTCAGGCTGAAGGAGGGCTTCCCCTAAGAGTATTTTTCAAATTTAGGCACAGCCCTCTTTAATAGAAAAAAAAAAAATTCTCCGCAGATACCAGGGTTTTTTTAACTTGAAATTTTTATTACTCTGTAATGTTACTTAGATATTTACAGAACAAAGCTAGATAAAAACCAGTTAAACATATTGCTCTTGTTTAGCATTAGGCTAGATGATTTTGAATTTGAATATAAAGCCTTCAAAACTGATAAAGTTTAAATTAACATTGATTTAATCTGCTTATGACTTTATATTGGGTTTAATGGTAGAAAGATGTAGGCTTAGCTCTGTACTTAGTCTGGTTCTGTGTTTTTGCTTCAGTTCTAGTTCAGAGAATGCCTCCTTTCATGAATTCCTTGTACAAAACAAGTGTTAAGATTTTGATTGCAATCTGATGGTAATCAGTCCCCATATTTAACCAGACCCTGGCACTTCATAAGGGGCTTCCCTGGTGCCTCCCTGGTGACTCAGATGGTAAAGAATCTACCTGCGATACAGGAGACACAGGTTTGATGCCTGGGTTGGGAAGATCCCCTGGAGAAGGGCATGGCAACCCACTCCAGTATTCTTGCCTGGAGAATCCCATGGATAGAGGAGTCTTGTGGGCTGCTGCAGTCCACGGGGTTGCTAAGAGTCAGACACGACTTAGAGACCGAACAGCAACAGCAGCCACTTCATAACTGTAAGATTAAGGTAAGTTTAGTAATGCAGTGCTACTTGTTATTTATTACCCTGGAAAAGGAAACGGCAACCCACTCAAGTATTCTTGCTTGGAAAATCCATGGACAGAGGAAGGAGCCTGGCAGGCTGCAGTCCCTGGGCTCGCAAAAGGGTTGGGCACAACTTGACGACTAAACTACAGGCAGTGCAGTGCTGTTTGTTATATATTTAATAACTGTCTAATCTGTTGCAACTAGAGTCAAAACAATTTCATTTCTTACTGCTACCTACCTGCTGATAAATGAATTATTATAAGGCCAGAGGATATCTTATGCTTCACTTTGATAGTGAGTAGAACTCGAGTCTTCTGATGTGATGCATGCTGTGCCATGATCTCTTCCTCCTTTTTCTCAAGTTTTACCTGTTCCAGTTACTAGGAAACCTTTCTCACAGCATACGCTGACATCCTTTGCCATGTATAGACATGAGTGTATTCACAAATTCAGGCCTAGAAAGTTGCATAGCAAAATACCCACAACACGCATACATGGTGTTTTAATGAAAAACAGCACAGTAAATTTTTTTCATAAGATCTTGGACCATGGAGAGAGACCTTTGGTCCTCTGAAAAACACTGATTGGGAGGGAGAGATCCTGAGCATTTCCAATCTCATATTTTAAAACAAGGAATTGTTAGAACTGACTCAGTAACATGACAGTCTCTAAGACCTCCTGCTCTACAAATACTAATTCATTTATAAGGCTGGAGAAGAGAAGATAACGGGAGGCAAAAAGAGCTGATCTGGTGAGTGGGCTGTAGGTGAACAAGGCCAATTGTTATTTTTATGTGTCCTGAAAATAAAGCCTAGTCAGAAAGTAGTTAAACCATGTTCTTGTCTCCTCTTTATTTAAAGCTTGTGCCTTTTCATATATGTTTAATTTTTATATGAAATCTTACTTTGACTTCACTTGACTAAATTGGGGTTTTTCTCCCCCTACAGTGAGAGGGTCCAAGCCTGGTAAGAATGTCCAGCTACAGGAGAATGAAATCAGAGGACTGTGCTTAAAGTCCCGAGAGATCTTTCTCAGTCAGCCTATCCTGCTAGAACTTGAAGCACCACTCAAGATATGTGGTAAGTTTTGGTGCACTGTTTCCTTTGGTTATGTGATTAATTGACTGAGTCAAGGGTATATATAGATGGTATATAGACGATATTATGTTAGCCAGTAGAATCATGTACTATTTATGAATAACCTAGAATTACATTATGTATTGTAGCTTTAGAATAAATACCTCTAATGGACCGAGTTTACTTAGATGTGCTTCAGATTTTCTTAAAATTATTTTGCTAAAGAAATACAAACATTGCAGAAGAAAGGAACGGAAACAGAGTGGAGAGCTAAGAAAAGGCCTGAACCTATATATAAGCTTAAAGCAAAGGAAAATACTCTTTGGCAGTATCTAGCAGGGAGATTGAAAGCCAGATGTATTGGTGGGTGTAGTGTGTGTGTGTGTGTGCCTTTGTCACATGGGGTCAGGGCTTGTTAAGAGTGCATCGCTTCTGCTGGCACGGTCCCTAGAGACTGAGCTGTTGGACATTTGATATTGATCAGCCAGCCTGAAAGGGAAACGGTCTTCCTTGGCAGGAAGGCCTGCCTAACCATTAATAATCCGTTCTGCAAAATAAATTATTAGTTACTTGAGTTTTGTGTGTGATTCTGATATACACTTAAAATTTTCACTAAGCTCTGTTGGACTAAATAAATACTACACAACAGTGTAAATTAGTTATGTGGGTGGTTTGAACTATACGAATGAAGACACTGTGTAATAAAATTCTTGCTTCTAGGTGATATCCATGGGCAATACTATGATTTGCTTCGACTTTTTGAGTACGGTGGTTTCCCACCAGAAAGCAATTACCTGTTTCTTGGGGACTATGTGGACAGGGGAAAACAATCACTGGAGACTATCTGCCTCTTGTTGGCTTACAAAATCAAATATCCCGAGAATTTTTTTCTTCTCAGAGGAAACCACGAATGTGCCAGCATCAATAGAATTTATGGATTTTATGATGAATGTAAGTACTTTCTACAGTAAGATTTACTTATATTGAGATATATGGTCATAAACTGAACATGTTTCTGTTAGGATTTGTGAGAGTTTAGATGTAGTGTTGTCATTCTTCATGCTTACTATTTTGTTAACTAGTTTTTGTCCTGGCTGCTTTCTTGGGGTAAAAAACTTAACATTTGTTACAGTATGATAATGCCCTGGATTTTTGTATGATGTGATGATTAGATTAGGAAATAGTGATAACAGTGGTGATTTCTTTTAAGGTAATTGTTGTGAATAGTTGCAGATACTTTAATTTTTAGTACAACTCTGAGAACCTGTCCAAATAGATAGCTTTGTTTTTGATAACTTTATTGAGATAAAATTTCATCCATTTTAAGTGTACAGTTCAGTGAATTAAATTCATAGAATTACACAACCATCACACAGTCCTGTGTAAGCACTACGCTACTTTCTGTCTCTATAGGTTTGCCTTTTCTAGACGTTGCATATAAATGGAAACTTGGAATATACAAATAACTTTTGTAATTTGTAATGTAGTTCTTTTTCCTTTGGCACATCCAAACCCAAGAAAAACAGTACTCACTATCTGAAATTGTGTGCTGAAAGGAGAAAACAGGGCAGCAAGGGGACGCTAATTAAAAGTATTTGAATAATTTGTACATTGTTTGACCCATTTTGAAGGTACACTTTGAATTGATAATTGACAGGAACAAGATTCCTAAAGCCTTGAAAATAATCAGTTTCAGTGGAGTTTTTATTGATGCTGCTGTTTAAGTAACTATAAATTAAAAAAATTTTTTTAAATCCTTATCTCCATCTTCCTTTTGTATTTATCATTTCTGTGAGTGGGAGTGGTTAAGGAGTTTGAATTACTAGCACTTGCCAGTGTAATTATAACAAGTCTGGTTTTGTCTCTGTGGTCGTACCCTAGACTATAATCATAACCTATAGTCTCTCAAGGTGTGTTACTCCATCTCAGTTTCACTTAGATGTGTTCATCTAGTTTATTTGTTAGAAGTACATTGCTAGAAAGGTTCCCTTCATAAACTTAGTCCTCGTACTCACAGCCTCTCCCTTGACTGTATGTATGTATGTAGTCCAAGACCCAGCTTGGACTACATAAGATAAGGTGGGAGAAAATGGACTATACTTCAGTAAAATTAAAAAAAGAATGAGGTGGGTGCAAAGGATATTTGATATTGACAGTGAGTCTTACCAGAGAGGGACTAGCAAGGCAGTCACTGTTTAGGTAATGAAATGAGAGGCAGAGAGTTTTGTAACATTGTGTTTTAGGAATTTGTTACAGGTACTACTATTTAGAGCATTTTCCTTTTTATATAGTGGTTAGCCAATATTTTGATGTTTTATTTGATAAAGTTCAAATTCACACAATCTCTTTGTTGTGATATACTTCCTAGTGTGTTGGCTACATCATTTTTGGTTTCTTTTTTATTAGAAGCCTTAATGATTTAGAAGGTTGGCATTGAATAGTATCAATTTTGACTCTTTGTCTTCAAGACTCCTGTAATGAATGACCTTGTACTCCAACTTTCCCCTCTCCCATCAGGGAGGTATAGTTTGCCACCCCGTCTGTGGGCCTGAAAGTATCCTGACATAGGTGGCTTTCAGTGGATGGTTTTCCAACTTAAGAAAACATTGATAATTTTGTTAAAATTGTACTGTATTGAAATTTTTTTTTCAAATGTAGATTTCTATGAAGGAATTTTATTTTTTTAAATTTTATTTTATTTTTAAACTTTACATAATTGTATTAGTTTTGCCAAATATCAAAATGAATCTGCCACAGGTATACATGTGTTCCCCATCCTGAACCCTCCTCCCTCCCCATACCATCCCTCTGGGTCATCCCAGTGCACTAGCCCCAAGCATCCAGTATCGTGCATCGAACCTGGACTGGCAACTTGTTTCTTACATGATATTTTACATGTTTCAATGTCATTCTCCCAAATCTTCCCACCCTCTCCCTCTCCCACAGAGTCCATAAGACTGTTCTATACATCAGTGTCTCTTTTGCTGTCTCGTACACTGGGTTATTGTTACCATCTTTCTAAATTCCATATATATGCGTCAGTATGCTGTATTTATGTTTTTCCTTCTGGCTTACTTCACTCTGTATAATAGGCTCCAGTTTCATCCACCTCATTAGAACTGATTCAAATGTATTCTTTTTAATGGCTGAGTAATACTCCATTGTGTATATGTACCATAGCTTTCTTATCCATTCATCTGCTGATGGACATCTAGGTTGCTTCCATGTCCTGGCTATTATAAACAGTGCTGCGATGAACATTGGGGTACACGTGTCTCTTTCCCTTCTGGTTTCCTCAGTGTGTATGCCCAGCAGTGGGATTGCTGGATCATAAGGCAGTTCTATTTCCAGTTTTTAAAGGAATCTCCACACTGTTCTCCATAGTGGCTGTACTAGTTTGCATTCCCACCAACAGTGTAAGAGGTTTCCCTTTTCTCCACACCCTCTCCAGCATTTATTATTTGTAGACTTTTGGATCGCAGCCATTCTGACTGGTGTGAAATGGTACCTCATAGTGGTTTTGATGTGCATTTCTCTGATAATGAGTGATGTTGAGCATCTTTTCATGTGTTTGTTAGCCATCTGTATGTCTTCTTTGGAGAAATGTCTATTTAGTTCTTTGGCCCATTTTTTGATTGGGTCGTTTATTTTTCTGGAGTTTCAATGGAATAAAATAGAAAGCCCAGAGATAAATCCACGCACATATGGACACCTTATCTTTGACAAAGGAGGCAAGAATATACAATGGATTATGAAGGAATTTTAAAACCACTGCTGAACGTGATAGACTTATTTCCTAAGTGTAGCAAGCACTCTGAGCTACCATTTCCTCCATTCCCCCTGCCCGTGTTATGACTGTAGTCCTGGAAAAGCTGAGGTATCTGTTGTTGGATAAAATGTGAATATGTGTTACACTTTTCTGATGCCAGAGCTGTCTGGTCTGTAGTAATAGGAAACTGCACTAGGGGTTCTGGCTCAGAATCTTGAGGATTTGGAAGCTTGAAGAGACCTTGGCAGTTATCCAGGAATCTTTCTAGAGCCAGATGCTCCTGGCGGTCTGAGGTGGCCTTAGGGGGGAAATGTACAGAGGAAAGAAAGCAGCAGCCCGGGACTAAGTTAATAAGATGCTCAGGCAACAGGAGGAAGAATCTTAATTTTTGATGAAGAAGCCGACAGAGTGAGTTGTGAGTTGTTCTAGGTTGCCTTTGGAAATAGGAACCCACCTGTGGTTTGAGAGTGGACAGAAAAGACTATGTTGCAAACAGAGTTGGTGCTATCAAATAATTGTTGAGGCTTAATGATAATCCTTAATCAGTATATCTGGAATTCTGTTTTCAGACCTTGCATGGAATTTTAAAATAGTGCATATGAAACTATAAGTTGTTGCTTATAAATCACACATCCCTTAAATATTACATATATCTAATTCTCTCGTTTTTAATAAAAGCATAGTTTTTGAATATTGCCTTGGAGGACTTATCCTGAGAGTATGTACCTGCAGAACACCAGTCTCTTTTTTAACCATCCCCAAATTTTTCCAGGTAAAAGAAGATATAACATTAAACTATGGAAAACTTTCACAGACTGCTTTAACTGTTTACCGATAGCAGCCATCGTGGATGAGAAAATATTCTGCTGTCATGGAGGTATGTGGGCTGATTTTAATTCCACATAGATTTGGATTCTTCTAAAGAGTGTACACTTTGACATTGATGAATTAACATTCGGATGACTTCCTCTGTGAGGTGACTCTCCTGTACTGCTGTGTTACACCAGGAGTCCGCTCTGGCACATCCAGGATCATCCGGATACAAGTCCAAAGTATGCAGTTGATTTGTTACAGAGAATTCTAGGCTCTGTAACAGTTAGCCTTGAAAATAGAGTACAAAGTATTTTCGAATATAAAATAAACAATGAGCTATACCATAGATCCTCTAGGATACTGAAAATGTGAATATACTTTCCCTTGGACTGTTTTTGATCCTTTCCTTTCAGAAATTTCTCTGACATAGATGTTAAAAGTTTACTTTGCTTGGTGGTTTTACTTCATATGATATAATTAAAATAGTATCGGCAAAGAGGATATCTTTTCATCTGTGTCAGAAGTTAGACAACCATCAAAAAGCCAACTCAACTATATTTTAATAAAACTATTATCCTTGCCCTCCTTATGTACTTATATACTGGTTTTGGTAGAGTTGGACATGTGATTTTTAAAGTCAGATTGAGAGCCAGTTACATCTGAGCTGATTTGACATTACACTCCTTGGCCAGTGCAGGTTTCCTAGAAAGCTTCACCTAAGTGTCTGCATCTTCTACTCCCAGTCACTACAAGTGGTCATTAGGGTGCTCTGAATGTTAAAGTAACTTTCCTTGTCCTGTTCAGGCACACAATGCCCCACAAATTAGTACATGTAACAAGTTCCAGTGGGCTTCCCGCCCCCCTCCCCTTTTTAACAAAAGCTAATAAGTAAGAAAAGATAACCAAAGATTTCATGGAAGTTTTTGTAAGTCATTGAGTCTCTCTGTAGAGAAAGGGAAATAGTAAAGTGCTAACTTCCCTTTTAAAATTGTGTTTTCTTCCATTTTGTTTTTTTTCCCCCCCTCATTTAATAGGTTTATCACCAGATCTTCAATCTATGGAGCAGATTCGGCGAATTATGCGACCAACTGATGTACCAGATCAAGGTCTTCTTTGTGATCTTTTGTGGTCTGACCCCGATAAAGATGTCTTAGGCTGGGGTGAAAATGACAGAGGAGTGTCCTTCACATTTGGTGCAGAAGTGGTTGCAAAATTTCTCCATAAGCATGATTTGGATCTTATATGTAGAGCCCATCAGGTATTGATTTTGAATTTTACATGTACACTTAAGAGCATGTGTGTGAGCACAGATTCTCCTTGTTGATTTTGGTGGGTAGGTATTGCTTATTTATACAAAATGTCTCTGGAAGTGACCTATAGGATGTCAGGCTCAATGGGAAACTGAAGAGTGGTTTTACTCACCTAAAGTTTGCACCTGTTCACATTGAAAACGTTTTCTCTCCAAGGTGGTTGAAGATGGATACGAATTTTTTGCAAAGAGGCAGTTGGTCACTCTGTTTTCTGCGCCCAATTATTGTGGAGAGTTTGACAATGCAGGTGCCATGATGAGTGTGGACGAAACACTAATGTGTTCTTTTCAGGTAGAGGATGTTTTCAGCATTGTTTCCTTTTATTTCTGTATTTTATTGATTTTTAAAAAGTGCTAGTTTCTCTCTATATTCATTTATTTGGAGTAGACTGAAAAATTTTATTTTCCCTTAATTGGTGTTTGTCCTAGTTTAGTAATGAGTGAATTCCTTTTAAAAGAATGAAATGATCATAGAACTTTTGCCCCAATTATTGAATTTAACTGTTTTCATATTATTTGAATACATTAAAATCATGATACATTAAGTCTAAAGCTACAGTGTTAGTACCGTGTTCAGCTAAAATTAAATCACCACTTGCGCATGAAGGTAGTACTTACTCCACGTGCCAGATGTGCCGTGTGATTACCCAGCTCTCCCACCATGCCTCTTTCTAAAAAACCTCTGTTGGTTGATCATGACATCATTTGGCCTTCACTTGGCACAAAAGAATCATTTACACGCAAAGTCTACTGCAATTTTTTTCTCAGTTACTATGATTAAACTTATACGACTTCAGGCTTACCCAATCATAAACAAAAACACAGCCACTAAAGTCAAGTCATCAGTTAACTGAATTAAAAGAAGTGTTCTTGATTTTTTTCTTTTAATTATCAGGGATGTCTTGCAACCCCTAGAGATTATGACATGATCCCCTAGGGGTTTGAGAAACACTGTTCCAAAGAACTTTACCCCCTGTGTCAGAGGGAATACCTAAAGGTGTGACTTCAAAAAACTGTCATTTTATCCAGAGGCGAAACAGTTTGTCCAGATTGTATATCATAGTGGTTTATAAGAGTATTTATTACCAAAATGTTTGTCAGCTTGGTTTGTATTAATATGTCAGTGGAGCCTTCAAAGTTGTTGGGGCAATTTTAAACAGACTTTCTGAACAAAAGATTTGAGTGAAATGTAAGACTTGAGGTTAAGTGTATTTCCTAAAATGCATCGTTTTTTGAATCTTTGCAGATATTAAAGCCTGCAGAGAAAAAGAAGCCTAATGCCACGAGACCCGTCACACCTCCAAGGGGTATGATCACAAAGCAAGCAAAGAAATAGATGTCATTTTGATACTGCCTAGTTGGGACTTGTAACATATAGTACATAACCTTCATTTTTAAAACTGTAATGTGTACTGGTCAGCTTGCTCAAATAGTGTTTGTGGGGCTCCCCCTTCCATTTTTGACTTCATGAATGGTATTTGCTGGTTGTAACAGCAAATGAAAGATTCTCCACTCCCAACGAAATGTTTTGTTTAGTTCCCTGTTCCTTTTACAAACAACATTAATGATGGTGTTAAAGCTGTACACTCAGGACAGTGTCCCCTGTCTAAGGGGTGAGTGTACAGCTGATCTTTTTTTAATTCAGTACAGCTAATGTAAATGGTCATTTTCTTTAGGCTATAAAGAGAGCCCTAGGGTGCTCAATCTGTACATGTTATTGTCATAAAATGCATACTGTTGGATACAAACCACTGTGAACTTTTTTGTTTCAAAGGGATTGCTTTTTTTTTTCTTTCATTGTCTTAATGTACAAACTAGTTTTTATAGCTATCAACATTAGGAGTAACTTTCAACTTTGCCAGCATCACTGGTATGTATATTTAATTAAAGCACACTTTCCCCTACGGTATACTTAAAATGACAATTAAAGCCATTATTTTAAATGTTTGTGACTTTTTTCCTGAAGCCAAAGTTTCTGTTGAAATATATATTGACACTCCCCTAAGTAAGTACAAGGTGGCATGGTTGTGTACACCTGTCACCTTTGTGGGGATTCAAAAACAGGTTTTTGAGTTTGAATAGCAGTTAGTAACATAGTGCTGTTTAAGCTATTAATGATTAAAGTTAATTACATTTTGTACGATTTCCATATAGTCTATTCATTAAGTAATCTTTTTACAGTTACATCAGGCCTGAACCCGTCCATTCAGAAAGCTTCAAATTATAGAAACAATACTGTTCTATACGAGTGACCGATTATGCATTCTTTGGCCTACATTCTTTATTCTGCGATGAAGTTGAGGCTTATAAGTCAAAACAAAGGAACTAACTTACTATCCACCAGTTTATACAGAACTCACAGTATCTATGACTTTTTTAAACTAAGATCTGTTAAAAATAAATCTGTTTCAACAGATGACCGTGTACAATACCATGTGGTGAAAATTAATTCAGACTTATTAAATGATGACTTGTTAAATCCTCTCAGTGTCAATTTATCAGCACAATACACACAGGAGAACTGTTGATGGCATATTGAATAGATTTTAATGAATAAATTGCTCTGGAAACCACACAGTTTCAATTTGGATTTGTCTTCCTTCAAATAGTCTGTTTTCCAAAGATGGATTGTAATATGGATGCTCATTCTTCAAATTCTTATTGGATATAACTGAGTTTCTGAAGTAGAGAGATGAGATTGAACTATTTAGGGATGTGTGGGACTTGGTGAGTTGTGTGACATCATCTGTATCCATATTTTTTGTCTGGGTTTATTTGAACTTGGCAATAAAATTCAAGAGCTACTTTTTAAATTAGTCTAAGTCAACCACCAGTGTTTTTATACACAAACCTTTGCTCTTTTCTCTCTTCCCTAACTCATATGAAACACAACGTTGTGTCCTACATTTTTCACACATGTGTTGAAGGCACATTCATTTCTCTGGTACATTAAAAGTGGATGGAGAGTGTGTCATTTGAAAAGCTCATTCTATCAAAAACTGGTTGTCTCTTAGGGAGTTGGAAGAGGACCACCTAGTGGGGATTGTTTGAACCAACATTTGCTTGTGGGAGAAAAGAGCATAGTTTGTACTGCAAGCCCTGGCCCTGAGGCATCGGCCGTGCCCGTGCCCCGAGTGTGCTCCTGGATGACCTTGTGACTTCTAGCTCCTTCCTGCTCTACATTTGTGACAAATTCAGAGTTTGCTTATTCTACTTAGGATATTCTCCCAGGTCTCTAATGGAAGACGATGAACAAGTTGTATCAGTTTCATAAATCTTTAATCTGTGCCTTGGACATTATCAATTGTATCACTTCCAGGATCTCAGAATTCTATAAGATTGTAGAATTGAGCCATTTGTAACCCATTGGGCTTGGGTTATAAAGTGTGGAGTATAGTTCCTAGCTCAAAATTCTTCTGAAAAGAAGCACAGCACTAGTTAAGTAGAGAACAAAATCAACCTTTGGTTTTAGGACATGAGATCTTAGAAGAGACTCAAATAACTTGAACTTAATACGTGAAGACTCAGCTTCATATTTTGCCTTGTAGATCCCAGTCTGCACCAGCCTTACTCTCTTATTTGTCCTTATCACCATGTGCAGCTCAGGGAACATCTGCCTTTATACATAGTCAAGGTCCTGGCTCCTCCTAGCTGTGTGATTTGACTGAGTGACTTAAATGCAGTGTCCCTAGCTATAAAAACAGGGACAATATCTAATATCTCTCTCTCATAGCGAATCACTGAATGAAGTAATGAGACCTGCTCAGAAGAATGCCTGACTCAGTATTCAGTAAATACTTACTATTTGTTACCTTATAATTAATCTCAGTTGTTTCTCTTTGAATATCTCAATTGGCTGAGTTCTAAGAAGCATCTGCCTTTTATGTGTAGCCCCTGTTAAGACCTGATACTGAGCCATGGCTAGCTAAGCATTTCTGAGCAGTGATTGCATAGGATAGATATTTTCAGCAGATATGAAAGAATTAACTAGGAAATGAAGTTGTTGCAATTATTAGTGTAATTTTTCCATTCTAGTTTCAAGTGATTACAAAGTATTTTAGCTCTCAAGATGACACCATTACAGAAACATTCAGATACAAAGGTATTGCCATCCTTATTTAACATGATACACGTGTTATACATGATATGATATATATCCAAATAGTTAACATGATACTATTGGAACTCATCACAGAAATTACTGTTAGGTATCTTCTGTACTCTACTTGCCCACATCAAACATATCATCATGTTTTTCAAGCCCCTTGATTAAAGACTAGAGGCTTTAAAAGTAACATACACACGTGGAGTATGAGACAGGGGAGCTGGGGACAAATGAATGCTACTTCATGAAGGCACAGGATTTAGACTGATGGGAAAGGAGAGAACCTACAGTTCCTAACGTGGAGCCATGATGAAAAGTTGAAAGAAAACTGTGAAAGTGAAGATGTAGATCAACCAGTACAACTACAGCAAGGTAGGCATCTTGATTCCCAAGTAAGACAAAAGAGCCATTGTAGGAAGGTGCTGCATGGAAAATGTTAGGTTTATTTTGGCAGAAACACCCTCCAGGTAAGAGATCTCATCATCATATCATGAATGTAGTAGAAGAGAAGATAAAACTGGTGGAGGGCAAAGAATGTTTTGTTCATGTCTGGTTACAATAGAAGATATTAAAAAATGCTCCTTCAAAAATAGAGAAGGGGCCCCTAGGGCTCAGTGGTAAAGAATCTAGCTGCCAGTGCAGGGGACGTGGGTTCCATCCCTGGTCCGGGAAGATCCCACATTCCCTAGAGCAACTAAGCCTGGAAACTACAGCTACTGAGCTCATGCTATAACTACTGAAGCTAACCCTAACCCTAACCTTGAGCCCATGCTCTGCCACAAGAGAAGCCCTCGCACCACCACTAGAGAAAAATGCTCACAGCAATGAAAACCCAGTACAGCCAGAAATAAATACCATTAAAAAAAAATAAAACTCATTTAAAAAATCAAAGAGTTTTCAAGTTCCATATGCCAGCTTTGTACATCAGCTAGTTTGAATCCACAAGGGTGGTTCTTCATTTCTTTTTTTAAAGTTACGTTAGGAAAATATGAACAGGTACAGGCAAAAGCCAATTTTTGTTCATCTTCGCTGGATTAAGTATGTGAACTTCTGATGAGTGAAAATGAAGATGTACTATCAGTGCCTTCAGCCTCAACCCAAGAAATTGATTTACTTAAAGTTTCTGCATCCATGAATTAGTACATGATTAACGATTGTGTGAACAGAAAGATGACTGCTACCCATTTGATCAGCAGTTAGCTCCCATCACCGAAACCCAGGCATGGCATTTGGATTTATTGCAGACACTTGAGCCATTTCAAGTACAGGTAAGCATTTTAGTTGTGGGAATTATGTGTGTTGCCAGTTATTTGAATTATATGTTACAGAATAAAACAAGTCAGTTAATTACAAGCACTTCTGTAACTAAAAAGTTATAACTAAGAAACTTAGCAATAATTATATAGGGAAATAGATTGTTACCTAGGTAAGGATGAACTTTATATTTGAGCTAACAGATTTATAAGGCATGCAAAATATTAGAAATTAATCAGTGTAGCAATCTTTTAAGTGCTTTTAAAATCTTACTGTTTTAGGGCACAGCACTCAATTTGGTTGTAGCACCAGCCAAACGACTTCCACCAGCTTCAGGTAGAAGTGAGCATCTGCTTAGTATTAAACAGATGTACAGATACTGACCATAGGAGCAGTAAAGCAGATGATGATGCTGAGTATCATTCCTGCCCAGTATCTGCTTTGGAAATTCCGACAATTCTAATAATTTAAAACTTAGATTTTTGGGGCATAAATTTCAAATTCATCCTTATGTCCCTAACAACCACTTCTCTACTGGTGGTATTTGGCTGTGACCAACTACTGAATTTTAATAATCATTCAGCCAAGATGTATATTTGATGTACTTGTAGAAAAATTACTAAGCAGCCACTGTAAAAATATGCGTTCCTTTTTTTCTTCTAGCCACCCAATTAGCACATTATCAAAGACCGTGTTTCCCAGGGATGACCAGCCCACACACCAGTTGTTCAGAGCTGATGAACAAGAGAACAGTAACCAGTCATTGTGTTCTGGGACAGACTGGCTGCCTGACCTTTCCAGCAAAACCCTGTTGAGTTAGGTAGGTGCTGCAGGAGAGCGGGCGGGATTAGGGATGCTCTTGCTGAGGTTGGCAGAAGTTCACATGCCATCTGCTGGAGACGTGCTCATTCACCCCCGCCATGAGCATTTAGTGGAGTCAAATTCTATACCTTTTATTTACCAAAATAAGCCACTTTCCAGGTTTTTATGTCCCACCAACAAACACCCATCTTCCTTCTTATGTTTAGGTTTAATCTTTCTGAGCAGAGTTGATTGCAACAGATCCTAGACTGAGTCCCCAGTCGGGAGGCTGTACAGTGTAAATAAGATGCACAGGTCCAGTGTGGTGTGTCAGGGGTTGACTGGGTTTTTTGCTCACCAGCTTTGCTTAGGTTGATTTGAGGTCTGTTTCACGTTCCTCTTGCTGTTCCAGGACCACTGGGTATTTCTAACGATGGTGGACTAAGGAGAGGAAAGAAAACCAGTGATCCTAAGCTTTCCTGCAGTGCAGATTGCTTATTGGGTGCACATTTTGGTCACCATGATTTATTTTGATAAGATTTTTTTTAAATCCATAATCTTGCTCAGGTTAACACAATTTCGTTTATATAGAGAGTTAAGAAATGTGATCTGCATTCTCTTCCAACTCCAGGAAGCTAAGATTCCTGACACTGCTGTTCAAACTTTTTTTTGCCAGGTGGAGCCCTTCAAACAAAAACATCAAAGGCGGCATATGTAAAATGAATAAAAATCAGAAAGGCCCTGTTGGAAGCAGAGGCTTATCATTTTGCTTACAGGCCTGTAAGCATCAGTAGGGTGTCAGTATAACCTTCTACTGTTAGAGGCTTTCCAACTTTGTGATGCTGTGTCTAAGGTCTAATTAGCTAAGTAGGCTTTGGGTAGAGAGTCAGAAACAAGTTACCGCTTTCAGAGTGATTTAGCTGCCTTTCATTTCTTAGTGTTGCATCATGGGACATGGTAGATCAGGAAAGAATTCTGCAGATTCTAACGAATCATTGTTTAGGAGACCAGCGTATTTAATAGAGGATGTGCCAGTCCCCCCTTTTTGTATCTTGAGAGTGTGTGTGTGTCCCAATGTGTGTATATGATTGTTTCCTTGCTTTTCTTTATTATGCATGTCCCTGAACTGTGTGTTAAATTTTTGCCAGTTTTTGAACACTGTTCTTCTATAAATGGTTTCTTTTCAGCATATTTTGTTTTAGGGATTTATCCATGTTGACATGCTTGATTCCTGTTTTTGGAGAGATGCAGGGGAGGGTTTCCCTCCTTGCTTTTTTTCTGCCCTCCATTTTTTTCTGTTTGAAGTTTTATCCTTTATAATTTACTGTTACTGTTCTTTTAGTGGTGATTCTAACAAATTTAAATTACTAGTGTTGGTAGTTATCTTTGCTTTCTTCCCATTCTCCTTTGGGATTTAAGGCAAGATGTGTCTTAGACCTCATTTTTCCGTTTAACCTCTCACCTTTTTCCATCTCTGACCCTTTGCTTTGCATTCTCAAAGATGGCTTCAGCTCTGTCTTGTAGTTTACTCATTTTCTCCTCAGCCATGCCTAATCTATCTAAAACATCCACTGAATTTTTTAATTACTGTACTTTTATTTCAAGTTTTGTTTTTGCTTTGATTTCAAAAATCTGCTTGGTTCTTTGTTGTCATTTACTCCCTCCCAATCTTTTGAACTTAAGTGTTATTTATCTAAATGTGGTAAACATGGTTATTTTACATTTTGTCTGATTATTCCAGTATCTGAAATCTTTGGGAGTTTCTCTGTTGTTCCTACTGGTCCTATTTCTGTGTATTTTGTGATCTTTTACTTGGAATTGCCCATTTTACTTACCCATTTATCTTTATCTGTGGGGAGTCTCTGCAGGCTGAGTTGTTGGAGTTCCCCTAGAAAAGATAAAAGAGTTTGCCTCCCTGGGTAGACTGGGGCAGTAACAACATAGAATCTTTAAATTCCTCATTTGATGTTTTTCACATTATACAGGTATTATGAAATTAAGCTAATTATGAATTTGTAGGAAAGAGCTTTTTACTCTCCTCTACCCAAAGCTGATAGGCAAGCTTCTTCACCATTTTCTGCCTAGAAGGGTATTTCCTCTTTGTTTTTAATGCCATATACCCAGCTGTAATTGGGGTCTACTATAATTAGGTTGAATCAAGTGGGGATGCCTCCATAATTAATCAGTGTTAGAAAGTTCAGTTCAGTCGCTCAGTCATGTCCGACTCTTTGCGACCCCGTGAACTGCAGCATGCCAGGCCTCCCTGTCCATCACCAACTCCTGGAGTTCACCCAAACCCATGTCCATTGAGTCGGTGATGCCATCCAACCAACTCATCCTCTGTCATCCCCTTCTCATGCCCTCAATCTTTCCCAGCATAGGATCTTTTCAGATGAGTCAGCTCTTCACATTAGGTGGCCAAAGTATTGGAGTTTCAGCTTCAACATCAGTCCTTCCAATGAACACCCAGGACTGGTCTCCTGGGTGACTGGTTGGATCTCCTTGCAGTCCAAGGGACTCTCAAGAGTCTTCTCCAACACCACAGTTCAAAAGCATCAATTCTTCAGCGCTCAGCTTTCTTTATGGTCCAACTCTCACATCCATATGTGATTACTGGAAAAACCATAGCTTTGACTAGATAGATTTTGGTTGACAAAGCAGTGTCTCTGCTTTTTAATATGCTGTCTAGGTTGGTCATAACTTTCCTTCCAAGGAGTAAGTGTCTTTTAATTTCATGGCTGCAGTCACTATCTGCAGTGATTTTGGAGCCCCCAAAAATAAAGTCAGCCACTGTTTCCACTATTTCCCTATCTATTTGCCATGAAGTGATGGGACCAGATGCCATGATCTTAGTTTTTTGAATGTTGAGCTTTAAGCCAACTTTTTCACTCTCCTCTTTCACTTTCATCAGGAGGCTTTTTAGTTCCTCTTCACTTTCTGCAATAAGGGTGGTATCATCTGCATATCTGAGGTTATTGATATTTCTCCCGGCAATCTTGATTCTAGCTTGTGCTTCATCCAGCCCAGCGTTTCTCATGATGTACTCTGCATAGAAGTTAAATAAGCAGGGTGACAATATACAGCCTTGACGTACTCCTTTTCCTATTTGGAACCAGTCTGTTGTTCCATGTCCAATTCTAACTGTTGCTTCCTGACCTGCATACAGGTTTCTCAAGAGGCAGATCAGGTGGTCTGGTATCCCCATCTCTTTCAGAATTTTCCACAGTTTATTGTGATCCACACAGTCAAGGCTTTGGCATAGTCAAAGCAGAAATAGATTTTTTCTGGAACACTCTTGCTTTTTCGATGATCCAGCAGATGTTGGCAATTTGATCTCTGGTTCCTCTGCCTTTTCTAAAACCAGCTTAGACATCTGGAAGTTCACAATTCACATATTGCTGAAGCCTGGCTTGGAGAATTTTGAGCATTATTTTACTAACATGTGAGATGAGTGCAACTGTGCGATAGTTTGAGCATTCTTTGGCATCGTCTTTCTTTAGGATTAGAATGAAAACTGACCTTTTCCAGTCCTGTGGCCACTGCTGAGTTTTCCAAATTTGCTGAGATATTGAGTGCAGCACTTTCACGGCATCATCTTTTAGGATTTGAAATAGCTCAACTGGAATTCCATCACCTCCACTAGTTTTGTTTGTAGTGATGCTTCCTAAGGCCCACCTGACTTCACATTCCAGGATGTCTGGCTTGAGGTGAGTGATCATACCATCGTGATTATCTGAGTTGTGAAAATCTTTTTTGTACAGTTCTTCTATGTATTCTTGCCACCTCTTCTTAATATTTTCTGCTGCTGTTAGGTCCATACCATTTCTGTCCCTTATTGAGCCCATCTTTGCATGAAATTTTCCCTTGGTATCTCTTAATTTTCTTGAAGAGATCTCTAGTCTTTCCCATTCTGTTGTTTTCCTCTATTTCTTTGCATTGATCACTGAGGAAGGCCTTCTTATCTCTCCTTGCTATTCTTTGGAACTCTGTATTCAGATGCTTATATCTTTCCTTTTCTCCTTTGCTTTTCACTTCTCTTCTTTTCACAGCTGTTTGTAAGGTCTCCTCAGACAGCCATTTTGCCTTTTTTGCATTTCTATTTTTGGGGATGGTCTTGATCCCTGTCTCCTGTACAATGTCATGAACCTCCGTCCATAGTTCATCAGGCACTCTGTCTATCAGATCTAGTCCCTTAAATCTATTTCTCACTTCCACTGTATAATCATAAGGGATTTGATTTAGGTCATACCTGAATGGTATAGTGGTTTTCCCCACTTTCTTCAATTAGATGCCTTTAAAAAAATGGGCGGCGGGCAGCCTTCTAATAGAACAGATTCCCTTCCTTAAGTAGATTCTGGGCTTTACCCCCTTCCCCAGCACCCCCAGAGTCATAAAAACTGAAGTGGAAGGGTTTTGGGGTGTTGAAGAAGCCTTTAAGACAGGCTTCCCAGGTGGCTCAGTGGTAAAGAATCTGCCTACCAGCACAGGAGACATGAGTTTGATACCTGGGTTGGGAAGATTCCGTGGAGTAGGAAATGGCAACCTGCTCCAATGTTCTTTCCTGGAAAGTTCCATGGACAAAGGAGTGTGGCAGGCTACAGTCCACGGGACACAACTGAGCACACACGCACTGCTGAAGACAAAGCCATGTTGGTGCCCACCTTCCTCCCAAAGTTCAAGGTTCCTATTTGCACTCTGTTTAGGTATCAGTCTGCTAATCTTTTTCCTGCCGGCCCTATAATTTATTGTTTTAACATCATTTTTACATTCCATTTAGCATTTTAGTTATTTTAATTAAGAAGGTCTTTCAGGTTCTTTCTCCATCCTTTGTTCTCTCCAAGTCCCTTAACTCATTTCTGTTTCAGTAGTTAATCTAATTAAGTTGAATCCCTGGCCTTGTTTTATGAATTCGAACATAAATATGTAAACCCAGAGACATAAGTAGTTGGGTGCCTGTCAGATATCTCTTTGATCCTGGATGCCACTTCAAGTGGGGTTTTTTACTTTAAATTGTTTGAAGTTACCTCCTGCAGATCCTTTTAAGATCAGAGTTTGATGTAGGAAATAATTTCCTGGGTTGGGTATATCACTGCTGTCTTAAAGACCCTTGTTGATTTGCTATGCCGTTTTCCTTCTATCAGAATTCATTATACACTTGGATTCCACACCAGAAAGTGAAACGACTGTGGTGGAAAGACAATAAGGACTTAGGCCAAAGAAATTGAGCAGCAAGACCAGGCAGCAGAGGTTGGTCTCACTCCATGATTCCCTAATTCAGCCTAGGGGGGTTATTGACCCGGGTCTGTGAGTGCCCTGAAAGTCTATGCAGTAAGTTACTGTGAGTGTGTATGTGAATTTTTCTAAGGGAAGGATTTATAGCATCATCAAGTTTGCATAATTTAGAGGGGGGTGAGTAGACCTGGGTTCTACCTCAGACTTCATTTGGCTTGAAGGTGGCCATTCTCATAATGACTAGTTGAATTCTAGAGTGTTTTTAAAATACAAAGATAATTCTCAGGCCTAGAATTTAATTCTCCCTTTTTTTTTTTTTTTAACTTCATGTTTTGAAATGGTATTTATGCACTCTTGTTAGTAATTATAAATACAAAGATAATTCTCAGGCCTAGAATTTAATTCTCCCTCTTTTTTTTTTAACTTCATGTTTTGAAACGGTATTTATGCACTCTTGTTAGTAATTATCTCGCTCATGGTTTCTTTGCCAAGACTAACAGAAATCCCACTGGTAGTAACTTTGGTATTTATGTTGAACACATTTGTGTTCATTTTGATGAAAAAACAGCAGAATCATACATCTTCCAGCCATAAGGGAACTTTCTGAGTTGTTAATAATTTCTTTACAATATAGATGGGTGAGATTCAATTTAGGCTGTCTATTCCTTCAGGAGTCATTTGTTGCAAAGAAGTAGAAAAACTAACTCAAAATTACAAGGTTCTCTGTAAACTGCTGCTCCAGCTAGTTCTTACGTAAATAGAGGTACCCATTTCTATAATGAATGTGTGGATATGTGTGGCCTTGAGCCAGTTAAACTAGCTCCCAAGTTTGCAGAAGCCCACATACGAAGCAGCTTGCAGCTCTTCCCCTTCCTGAGGGCTGGAGCGGCAGTGGTTAAAGAATGGACTCTGCAGCTGAGGGCCAAGATGGGAATCCTGGCTGTCACTGCCAATTGTGTGGTCTTGATCAGGTCATTTAACCTTAGTGCCTCAACCTTTCCCTTGCTGAAAATGGGGATGATAACTTACATCAATGGTTGCTATGAAGATTTTAAGCAGTGATACTTGGGAAGAATTGAGACCCAGAGCCATATAGCTGTATAGTAACTATGAGGTGTCACTGTTATTACTGGGCTTCCTTGATGGCTCAGATGATAAAGAATCTGCCTGCAATGTAGGAGACCTGTGTTTGATCCCTGGGTTGGAGAAGGGAAAGGCTACTCACTCCGGTATTCTGGCCTGGGGAATCCCATGGACAGAGGAGCCTAGCTGGCTACAGTCCATGGGGTCGCAAAGAATCGGAATGACTGAGCGACTAACACTTTAACTTTCAGTATTATCACTGGACTGTTCACTGCCACCAAACCAAGTAGCATTAAATGAAAGGTATAAAACAATTAAAACAAAAAATTCAGTCCACACCCCCTACCATCATAACCAAAAATGGAATTACTTTGCAAAATGCACTGTTGTGAAATTCTGTGCTATTGAAGATCCACAAGCTGTCTGTACATCACATGGAACCAACCAGTTTCACAGTCTCAGCAAAGCAAATACTAGTTAATTATTTTTTTAATATATGGAATGCATGTAAGACATTTTCCAAAATACTCTGAAATGTTAAAGTTAGACCTCACATTCTCCCCGACCCCTCGGCCACCCTCCCCAGGTGAACCTATTCCTGGTTTTTGTGCACTTTTCAGGAATATGCTTGCATATGCCAGCATGTATGGGTATGTATCTTATGCCATCTTTTTTTTTTATGTGAATGTTATTGGAACATTGTTTTCATTATGGTAGACTTTTTCATATTAGTATATTATACAGCCACCACATCACTTTGCCAGCAAAGGTTCATCTAGTCAAAGCTATGGTTTTTCCAGTAGTCATATATAGATTTGAGAGTTGAAACATAAAGAAGGCTAAGTGCCAAAGAATTAATGCTTTCGAATCGTGGTGCTGGAGAAGACTCTTTTTGAGAGTCCCTTGGACTGCAGGGAGATCAAACCAGTCAATCCTAAGGGAAATCAACCCTGAATATTCATTGGAAGGGCTGATGCTAAAGCTGAAGCTCCAGTACTTTGGCCACCTGATGCGAACAGCCGACTCGTTGAAAAAGACCCTGATTCTGGGAAGGATTGACAGGAATAGGAAAAGAGGGCAGCAGAGAATGAGATGGTTAGACAGCATCACAGACTCAGTGGACATGAATTTGAGCAAACTCCAGGAGACAGTGGGTGACAGAGAAGCCTGACGTTCTGCAGTCCGTGGGGTTGCATAAAGTCAGACGCAACTTAGCGACTGAACAGCACAGCTACCACATTCTTTGAACTCAGCCCCTGATTCTAATTTTTCAAAAAGCTTATTAAGAGAATATTCTTCCTCCCTTTGTTGAAAATAGAGACGTGTGAAGTCAGAAATACAATAGTAAATTGTGGGGAGGAAAACCCTATCACAGTCAGACACAGAGACCCTGTTTTATGCCAAGAGAACTGACAATATTTACCTGGAAACATTTATTGTTTTTAACAAGCCACGTTCCCAGCTCTGGTTTGAAAGGTTGTTGCTGAGCTGTGGAAGACGCCGGGATTCTTGCCCTCTGGAGAAGAGGAATTCAATTCAATCCAGGGCCAGTGATGGGGCTTGGTGACTCAGAGCTTTTGTGTGATAAAAATTTTATTAAAGTATAAAAAGATAGAGAAAGCTTCTGACATAGACATCAGAAGGGGGCAGAAAGAGTGCCCCCCTGCTACATAGCTGCTAATTAGAGAAAGGAAATGTCTCAAAACTCAAGAGTGGCACCAGGTCCCTCACCCACAACATGTATTTTGAGATAACATTGGCACAAGGTGAGTCATCCCGGGCCATAAAGTGAATGACATGAACCTTGAAGAAAGGCAGATTTCCAAGCAAATACATAGTCTTATTAGCATAGCTTAAGAGAAAATTTGCATGAGTAAAACATACTGGTTTGTCAAGGCCTGTTCTGAGTCTTAGGCAAACTGACTTTGAAGAAAGTCAGAGTCTAGGGTAAATACACAGTTCATTAACATAGCTTAAGACAAATATTTCCATAAGAAAAATGCATTGGTTAGCTGAAGGTTTGAGAAAAGTTAAGTTCAGGTGGAACCAGGTGTTGGCAGCACAGAATTTTAAAAGAAGCCTCCTTTTAATTTTGTATAGACAAGGGAAAGAAATCTGATATTTGATGTTTGTTTCCTCCTGGCACTTCAGTAGTACCTGAACCGTGAACTTCCAGATGTTGAAGCTGGATTTAGAAAAGGCAGAGGAACCGGTGAAGGAGGAAGCAGAACAGGCTCCATCTTAAAAGCAGACTCTGTCTTGGGCCGGACTGTATACTTGGAGCTATATGCCCAGTATCTATGGAAACGACACACCAACTGGAAAACCAGACCCCCTGGATGAAAGAGCCCAAAGGCTCGTACCTAGACTCTCCATCACCTAAAAGAATAGCCTAATTATCTGTGTAGCCGAATAGAATCATAAATTCTATTATGCTTGTTGGGCTATGACCACAGGCCTATTGATAATTGTCCACTGTTAACTACCTAGGCTTAAGGCATATGAATCATGGATTAACTTTGATTGTATCTTTCTTTTCCTTTGTTCAGACTAGTTTCAGGGAATTTGGGGAGGTGTGTTTGGGCATGTACACTTAGATTGTACAAGGTTTTCACAAAAACTGGTCGGGGTCCTTGGCTAAGAGGAGACTCTGCCTTGGGCCCGCCTGTGTAATAAACTGCACTCCACTATCTGCACTGTCCTTCTGAGTGAGTTTGTTTCCCGGAACGCATGGCTACAACACCAGAGATCAAATTGCCAACATCCACTGGATCATCGAAAAAGCAAGAGTTCCAGAAAAACATCTACTTGATGAGAAGAACCAACTCATTGAAAAAGACTCTGATGCTGGGAAAGATTGAAGGCAGGAGAAGGGGATGACAGAGGATGAGATGGTTGGATGGCATCACTGACGTGATGGACATGAGTTTGAGCAAGTTCCGGGAGTTGGTGATGGACAGGGAAGCCTGGTGTGCTGCAGTCCATGGAGTCGGACACGACTGAGTGACTGAACCAAACTGAACTGCCACTTAAGAGAGAGAAAAAAACGACTGATACTTACAGCCTATTTCCTCAGTTTGGAGACCCCTGGCCTTCCTGCCTGTTACCCTCTCAGGTTCCTCAGG
Organism: Bos mutus; assembly: GCF_027580195.1. NCBI lineage: Eukaryota > Metazoa > Chordata > Mammalia > Artiodactyla > Bovidae > Bos > Bos mutus. The sequence goes on from NC_091633.1 coordinate 18,045,752, forward strand.
AGCAGGTTGAGTGCCTTCTGAGTCAGTGCCGGAAGACTGAAACGAGCTCGGGGAGCCCCAGTATGGCTCTGGGATTGTGCCAGATGGAAGCAGTAGGGGCTGCACCCCAAAAAGCAGGTGAGGGCTGGGCGCCTCCAGATGTGGCAGCTCACCTCTAATGATAGGTCATTAGCTCGTACCCTTGTGCCCATGAACCCTAGAGCGTCTTATTCAGATTTTCTCGTTGGTTTTATGTAGTGGATAATGGCCCTGCCTGTGGTTTAAAAGGTTTTTGTGTTTTCTTTTCTGAAGGTAAAAAAGAATAGACAGGGAGGTCTCTGAGATTGTCCTCATTTCTTTTAATTCGTTTTTCTTTTATCCTCTCTGATTCATTTATTTCTACCATTCTATCTTCTAATTCACTAATCCTATCTTCTGCCTCTGTTATTCTACTATTTGTTGGCTCCAGAGTGTTTTAATTTCATTTATTGCATTATTCATTATATATTGACTCTTTAACGCTACAACATTCGAATCTTAGGGGTTCCAGAAGAAGAAGACAAAAAGAAAGACCACGAGAAAATACTTGAGGAGATAATAGTTGAAAACTTCCCTAAAATGGGGAAGGAAATAATCACCCAAGTCCAAGAAACCCAGAGAGTCCCAAACAGGATAAACCCAAGGAGAAACACCCCAAGACACATATTAATCAAATTAACAAAGATCAAACACAAAGAACAAATATTAAAAGCAGCAAGGAAAAAAACAACAAATAACACACAAGGGAATTCCCATAAGGATAACAGCTGATCTTTCAATAGAAACTCTTCAAGCCAGGAGGGAATGGCAAGACATACTTAAAATGATGAAAGAAAATAACCTACAGCCCAGATTATTTGTACCCAGCAAGGATCTCATTCAAGTATGAAGGAGAAATCAAAAGCTTTTCAGACAAGCAAAAGCTGAGAGAATTCTGCACCACCAAACCAGCTCTCCAACAAATACTAAAGGATATTCTCTAGACAGGAAACACAAAAATGGTGTATAAACTCGAACCCAAAACAATAAAGTAAATGGCAGCGGGATCATACTTATTAGTAATTACCTTAAACGTAAATGGGTTGAATGCCCCAACCAAAAGACAAAGACTGGCTGAATGGATACAAAAACAAGACCCCTACATATGTTGTCTACAAGAGACCCACCTCAAAACAGGGGACACATACAGACTGAAAGTGAAGGGCTGGAAAAAGATTTTCCATGCAAATTGGGACCAAAAGAAAGCAGGAGTCACAATACTCAGATCAGATAAATTAGACTTTAAAACAAAGGCTGTGAAAAGAGACAAAGAAGGTCACTACATAATGATCAAAGGATCAATCCAAGAAGAAGATATAACAATTATAAATATATATCCACCCAACATGGGAGCACGCAGTATGTAAGACAAATCCTAACAAGTATGAAAGGAGAAATTAACAATAACACAATAATAGTGGGAGACTTTAATACCCCACTCACACTTATGGATAGATCAACTAAACAGAAAAAAAACAAGAAAAAAAAAAAAAAACACATGTATCTATAAAGCTCACTAAAGCAAAGCACAGTAAAATGAGGTATGGCAATAAAAGGCGTTAAATTTATCAAATAAAAAAAAAAAAAATAAAGTGCTGAAAAATTAAAGCTGTCAAAAAAAAAAAAAACCCAGTTATTGAATGATTAAGTCAAATCATATATGTACCAAGAAAAATAAATAAATAAATAAAAATAAAAACTGAAAAACAATAACCAATATCTTATGTGAGTAGTTACTGCAAGAAAGAATACAAAATTGTCACACCTAAAACATTTTCAAAGACGGGCCTTAAGTGAAAAATTTCCAAATGTAGGTACAGTGCTTACGTCATTTATTCTTCTCGCACTTTAAAGACAATATTACACAGGCTACATCAGACTAAAAAAGCTCCGCGCATCAGAAGAGGCAGTCTACAAAATGAAAAAGCAACCTATGCTTCTTTAAAAGCAATAAATTAATCATACACATTTAAATGTATTTGTATTTCAAAAATTCAGCTATAAAACCATTAGTATTTTGTATTGTTTCCATCCCCTCCTGCTGCCAACCATCCTCATTGCATGCTATCTTCCATATTACTAGACAGAATAAGCCTAAGCACCAGTCTACAGGATTTTTCACTCAATAATCTCTTATAATGATGTTTTACTCTTAAAAAAAAAAAAAAGAATAGACAGGGAAAGGTCTCCTAAGCCTCAGTTTTCCTTCTCACAAACAACAAATGTCCAATCCTGTATATTTGTAAGTTGATCATCATTTCCTTACACTAATTTTTAACACACTTCTATGTCTTGATTGATGTAAGTATATTAACCTATGGTGGTGGTTTAGTTGATAAGTCGTGTCCAACTCTTGCGACCCCATGGACTGTAGCATGCCAGGCTTCTCTGTCCATGGGATTCTCTAGGCAAGAATACTAGAGTGGGTTGCTATTTCCTGCTCCAAAGAATCTTCTCAATCTAGGAATTGAACCCAGGTCTCCTGCATTGCAGACAGATTCTTTACTGACTGAGCTACGAGGGAAGGCCATATTAACCTGTTTACTTCAGTTTAGTCACTCAGTCGTGTCCGACTCTTTGCCACCCTGTGAATCACAGCACACCAGGCCTCCCTGTCCATCACCAACTCCCGGAGTTCACTCAGACTCAAGTCCATCGAGTCAGCGATGCCATCCAGCCATCTCATCCTCTGTCATCCCCTTCTCCTCCTGCTCCCAATCCCTCCCAGCATGAGAGTCTTTTCCAATGAGTCAACTCTTTGCATGAGGTGGCCAAAGTACTGGAGTTTCAGCTTTAGCATCATTTCTTCCAAAGAAATCCCAGGGCTGATCTCCTTCAGAAAGGACTGGTTGGATCTCCTTGCAGTCCAAGGGACTCTCAAGAGTCTTCTCCAACACCACAGTTCAAAAGCATCAATTCTTCGGCGCTCAGCTTTCTTCATTCACAGTCCAACTCTCACATCCATACATGACCACTGGAAAAACCATAGCCTTGACTAGACAGACCTTTGCTGGCAAAGTAATGTCTCTGCTTTTCAATATGCTATCTAGATTGGTCATAACTTTCCTTCCAAGGAGTAAGCGTCTTTTAATTTCATGGCTGCAGTCACCATCTGCAGTGATTTTGGAGCCCCCAAAACTAAAGTCTGACACTGTTTCCACTGTTTCCCCATCTATTTCCCATGAAGTGATGTGACCAGATGCCATGATCTTCTTTTTCTGAATGTTGAGCTTTAAGCCAACTTTTTCACTCTCCTCTTTCACCTTCATCAAGAGGCTTTTTAGTTCCTTGTCACTTTCTGCCATAAGGGTGGTGTCATCTCCATATCTGAGGTTATTGATATCTCTCCTGGCAATCTTGATTCCAGCTTGTACTTCTTCCAGCCCAGCATTTCTCATGATGTTGCATATAAGTTAACTCTGCATATAAGTTAAATAAGCAGGGTGACATTATACAGCCTTGACGTACTCCTTTTCCTATTTGGAACCAGTCTGTTGTTCCATGTCCAGTTCTAACTGTTGCCTCCTGACCTGCATACAAATTTCTCAAGAGGCAAGTCAGGTGGTCTGGTATTCCCATCTCTTTCAGAATTTTCCACAGTTTATTGTGACCCACACAGTCAAAGGCTTTGGCATAGTCAATAAAGCAGAAATAGATGTTTTTCTGGAACTCTCTTGCTTTTTCGACCATCCAGTGGATGTTGGCAATTTGGTCTCTGGTTCCTCTGCCTTTTCTAAAACCAGCTTGAACATCTGGAAGTTCACAGTTCATGTATTGCTGAAGCCTGGCTTGGAGAATTTTGAGCATTACTTTACTAGCATGTGAGATGAGTGCAGTTGTGTGGTAGTTTGAGCATTCTTTGGCATTGCCTTTCTTTGGGATTGGAATGAAAACTGACCTTTTCCAGTCCTGTGGCCACTGCTGAGTTTTCCAAATTTGCTGGTATATTGAGTGCAGCACTTCCACAGCATCTTTCAGGATTTTAAATAGCTCAACTGGAATGAATCTTCAAGATCATCTTATAGTATGTGTTCATATTGCTCCCTTATTCTTTTTAGAGCTGTTTGTATATATATGTTTTTTACTATGTTTATTTTAACCCACCCCTAGTGGATGGGCTTGGAGAAGGCAATGGCACCCTACTCCAGTATAGTTGCCTGAAAAATCCCATGGACGGAGGAGCCTGGCATGCTACAGTCCATGGGTCTCTAAGAGTCGGACATGACTGAAGTGACTTAGCAGCAGCAGTGGATGGGCTTTTAGGTTGTTTGCCCTTGTTTGCTGCTGTACTAATGCTAAATAAACATCCTTGTCCATACTGAGGTGTACACGTGTTCAGCTCAAGTGCTATCTGTTGAATAGATTCCGTGAAGTCAAAGTGTTCATCAGAAGGGGAGGTCGGTTTTTTCAATTTTTTGTTCTGAAAAAAATTTCAAATACATAAACAATTCGAAGAGTACTGAACCCCCATGTAGCTGTCACTCAGCCTCCACAGTCAACTTGGAGCCACGCTGTGTCATTTCAACTTTACCCCCCTAACATCATTTTGAAGTAAGTCCTAGGTACCATTATAAACATTTCAATTTGTACCTCTAAAAGCTGGCTTTTTATAAATGTTACTATAATATTGTTATACTTAATACCCAGTCAGCATTCAAATACACTGAAATCCATAATGATACTAAAACATCAGGAATTATAAACCATCTGTACTCTGACACTATCATTTCTTCTTCGTTAGAGTATGTCTCTTAGAGCAACTTGCCTTCCTCTGCTATTTGATTCGGAGAAGGCAATGGCACCCCACTCCAGTACTCTTGCCTAGAAAATCCCATGGACGGAGGAGCCTGGTAGGCTGCAGTCCATGGGGTCGAGAAGAGTCGGACACAACTGAGCGACTTCACTTTCACTTTTCACTTTCATGCATTGGAGGAGGAAATGGCAACCCACTCCAGTGTTCTTGCCTGGAGAATCCCAGGGACGGGGGAGCCTGGTGGGCTGCCGTCTATGGGGTCGCACAGAGTTGGACATGACTGAAGCGACTTAGCAGCAGCAGCAGCTATTTGATTACCCTGAGTTATAATTGTGTGCAGGAAAGTCAGGGTAAATGCTTGGCTCTTTACCTTTATTTACCTTTTGTTTTTTCGTTTTTAAATTTTTGGCTGCACCTCATGGCATGCCAGACCTTGTTCCCCAACCAAGGATTGAACTAGTGTCGCCTGCAGTGGAAGAGAGAAATCTTAACTGCTGGACTGCCAGGAAAGTATTTACCCGTTTTCAGAATAAATGTGTTCCCTAGCATCCTCTAAAAGGTGACCAGAGTCAGGATTTGTCTTCTCTTGCTCTGTGTTAGTATCATTATGAACTTGTGGGCTTCAATCCATATTTTTGCAATTCATATTCTCAAAATTTACATTTCACCATCCTCAGCCAGTCAGAGCCTCTTTGAGTTTCCCTGCGTCCTTTTGTTTTTCCTGTGTCCTTTTGACATGCTGCTGCTGCTGCTGCTAAGTCGCTTCAGTCGTGTCCGACTCTGTGCAACCCCATGGACGGCAGCCCACCAGGCTCCCCCGTCCCTGGGATTCTCCAGGCAAGAACACTGGAGTGGGTTGCCATTTCCTCCTCCAATGCATGAAAGTGAAAAGTGAAAGTGAAGTCGCTGAGTCGTGTCCGACTCTTAGCGACCCCATGGACTGCAGCCCACCAGGCTCCTCCGTCCCTGGGATTTTCCAGGCAAGAGTACTGGAGTGGGGTGCCATTGCCTTCTCCACCTTTTGACATGAGTACTGTGGATTTCCTTGCCTTCTGCTCTGACGAGGTTCTATGTGCATTTTGAACTTTTTTATTTCTCCAGAGCCACGACTTTTCTTCAGTGGGAAATCGCCTTTATTTTCAAAGTTAGGGCTGGTGTGCATTGCCACTGAGTTTGTTTGTAGATTTCGTCAGTGAACAAGGCTAGGAAATTCTTATTTTTAAGAAAAACTAAGTCATTCATTCATGCTGATATTTCCAATCCAAGTTTAGGATTACATAGATTTTACTTCTGTGATAACATTTTGTCTGTTTCCTCTTATAACAAAAATATTAGTTCCCAGCAATGGTAACATGATTATTCACTTCAACCTATATTACATATAGTAGTTTCAGAATAATAATATGAATATTATTAACAATATGAGTACTAAGATAAGATCCGGCAAGTGTTTGGGTGATGCCCGTGGTTTGTTTGGTATAAAACCCAGTGCCTGTCCTCATGTCAGCCCTCATAGTGCCCCATACTGTGTGTGCCAGGCACCACAGAGGTCAGTCTTCCCACGCCCAAGGTAGGTACTCAGATCCCCATTTTATTGATGAATGAGGAAACTGACATACAGATTGTTAGTAAGGCAAAGGATGTGGGTTTTTGTGTGTGTGTGTGTGTGTGTGTGTTTTAATAAAGATCAGCCAGATACAGAGTAGGCAACATTTGTCAAGTGAATACATGTTACATAATTTTATCAGGGTTGCAAAAAGCTGTCACTTCATTAGTACCTTTCTTCATTCAGGGACTATAGCAGTTACTTTGCACTGGACCCTGGGAAGGCAGGAGTCCTGGCCTCAGGGAACTCACAGTCTGTTAGGGAGACAGGCGTTAAGCCAAGCACTGGCCAGTGTGGATCGGTGTGTGGTGGGGCTACCAGGCCTTTGCCTGCTCTAGGGGCTCAGGGACTTTGCTGAGGAAGTGTCATTGCAACAGACTTGAGCACAAGCAGGCACCGGCTACACCCAGATGGCAGGCCGGTGTTTCCACAGGAGGGAGAGCCTGGCGCAGGAGAGAAATCCAGGCAGGGCAGCAGGAGCAGAGCCAGAGGGATGCAGATGAGGCTCAGAGGAGCAGGGCCCAGGCTGGGCAGGGAAGGACTCCTTGGCCACAGGATTTTAATCCCAAGAGCAAAGGAAAACCAGTGAGGGTTTCTGAGCTTTGTGACTCAAGAAAAATACTTTATTCCTTAACCTGGTGATGAGGACATGGCTGTTTTCATAGTATCCTGTTTAATTTTTTAATGTCTGCGATGTTTTTTTTAACGAGGTATAATTTTGTGAAAATCACTCTCAGTACTGGGTGGGGAGAGCAGGTCTGAGAACAACAAGAGTGGAATTGGGAAGACTGCTGGAAGCAACAGGTGGTGGTGACATGGCCCAGGATAGCTACAGTGAGGACGAGAAAGAGGACAGATGCCAGGGAGGAGAATAAGCGGGGAGAGAACTTCCGGGAGGTTACCAGGTTGGGGCAGGCAAGGGCGGCAAAGAGGAATCAAGACTCCTTGTGTAGCATGAGTAAAAAAGTCACGTGCCCCAAAGACAGAAATATTGATCAATGGAATAAAATAGAAAGCCCAGAGATAAATCCACGCACATATGGACACCTTATCTTTGACAAAGGAGGCAAGAATATACAATGGATTAAAGACAATCTCTTTAACAAGTGGTGCTGGGAAATCTGGTCAACCACTTGTAAAAGAATGAAACTAGACCACTTTCTAATGCCATACACAAAAATAAACTCAAAATGGATTAAAGATCTCAACGTAAGACCAGAAACTATAAAACTCCTAGAGGAGAACATAGGCAAAACACTCTCCGACATACATCACAGCAGGATCCTCTATGACCCACCTCCCAGAATATTGGAAATAAAAGCAAAAATAAACAAATGGGACCTAATTAACCTTAAAAGCTTCTGCACATCAAAGGAAACTATTAGCAAGGTGAAAAGACAGCCTTCAGAATGGGAGAAAATAATAGCAAATGAAGCAAACCGACAAACAACTAATCTCAAAAATATACAAGCAACTCCTACAGCTCAACTCCAGAAAATAAACGACCCAATCAAAAAAATGGGCCAAAGAACTAAATAGACATTTCTCCAAAGAAGACATACAGATGGCTAACAAACACATGAAAAGATGCTCAACATCACTCATTATCAGAGAAATGCACATCAAAACCACTATGAGGTACCATTTCACACCAGTCAGAATGGCTGCGATCCAAAAGTCTACAAATAATAAATGCTGGAGAGGGTGTGGAGAAAAGGGAAACCTCTTACACTGTTGGTGGGAATGCAAACTAGTACAGCCACTATGGAGAACAGTGTGGAGATTCCTTTAAAAACTGGAAATAGAACTGCCTTATGATCCAGCAATCCCACTGCTGGGCATACACACTGAGGAAACCAGAAGGGAAAGAGACACGTGTACCCCAATGTTCATCGCAGCACTGTTTATAATAGCCAGGACATGGAAGCAACCTAGATGTCCATCAGCAGATGAATGGATAAGAAAGCTGTGGTACCTATACACAATGGAGTATTACTCAGCCATTAAAATGAATACATTTGAATCAGTTCTAATGAGGTGGATGAAACTGGAGCCTATTATACAGAGTGAAGTAAGCCAGAAGGAAAAACATCAATACAGTATACTAACGCATATATATGGAATTTAGAAAGATGGTAACAATAACCCGGTGTACAAGACAGCAAAAGAGACACTGATGTATAGAACAGTCTTATGGACTCTGTGGGAGAGGGAGAGGGTGGGAAGATTTGGGAGAGTGGCATTGAAACATGTAAAATATCATGTAGGAAACGAGTTGCCAGTCCAGGTTCGATGCACGATGCTGGATGCTTGGGGCTGGTGCACTGGGACGGCCCAGAGGGATGGTATGGGGAGGGAGGAGGGAGGAGGGTTCGGGATGGGGAACACATGTATGCCTGTGGCAGATTCATTTTGATATTTGGCAAAACTAATACAATTATGTAAAGTTTAAAAATAAAATAAAATTAGAAAAAAAAAAAAAAAAAAGTCACGTGCCCAGCATGTAAAAAGTTCTATTTTCATTCCAAAGACAGCAGGTAGGATGGAAAGGTGCTTACTAATGGGGTCTTTGGGACAGAGGAGCTGGTTTTAAATTCACCAGAGTGACTTAAGGCAGGTCAGTCAGCCGCCCTGAGCCTCCATTCCTTTCCTTAAAGGTTGTCAGTAGTTGTGAGGGTTACATGGGGGTGCACACACAAAGCGTTCCCACGGCACTGTGCTGGGCACCCATGAAACAACCAGTCAGGGGAAGGGCTCTGTTTGGCTGTTCCTGGAAATCCAGACTTTTTTTTTTTTAGCTGCGCTGTGCAGCATCTGGGATCTTAGTTCCCCAAGAAGAAATTAAACCCCTGCCCCTTGCAGTAGGAGCAGAGTCCTAACCACTAGACTGCCAGGGAAGTCCTAAAGAAATTTAACATCCAGGTTGGTGGCAGGATCTTTGCTGGATCCTAGGTCACCTGCTTCAGCCATTGGTTCTCAGATGGGGGTGTCACGAGAACCCCCTGGAGTACTTGACAAAAGGCAGAATCCTGGGCCTTGCCTCCAGAGATTCTGATTTGGAAGTTGGAGCCCAGGAAAGTGCATCTTCAGTAAGTTCAGTGTCAGAGCGATGCAGGTACTGGCGGTTCCTGGACCACACCTGCAGGAATTCTGCTGTGAGCCCTACTGCTTTCATAAAGCACACAGATACTCCCCAGCTTCTCCGAGCTGGTGATCCAAAGGGATCTGACATTTTCTTCCTCTATTAGTTAACACTGACAGGAATACCAGGCAGACTGGCTGTAGCAAAAAAGGAATGTTTTGGCTTGTGCAACTGACGTGACCAGGGTGGCTGTGAGCACACCTGGATGTAGGGCCTCACGTGAGATCAGGATGTGGCCTCCATTTTTCCATCAGATCCCTCTGACGTCCTTCTCTGTGTTGGCCTAGTCCCAGGCAGGCCTTCTCTACATGCCGGTCCAGGCATACCCACTCTTGCAAATAACCATCTCCGCAGGGGACTTCTCAGTGACAAGTGCCAGCCAGAGCCCGCTATGGAGGCCCAGTGACCTGGATAGTTCAGTTTCTCAAGCCACCTGGATTGAAATTGAGGTGGCAGACATGACCTGAAGGAGGGGGACAGTGCTGAGCAGGGACTCACTAGATGGCCACCACCCTACTCTGACCAGAAATACACCCCAGCACGAGATATCTCACAGGTAGGGAGCTCCCCATTGACTGAGATAGTCCAGCTGTAACCAGAGAGTAAGCACTTTGTGAAATGCTGCCCCAAGATTTCTTTCCTCTAGATCTCAGCTTTTACAATCTCCACCTTTCCCTTTTTCTCAACCGACCCAGCTTAAACCACTTCCCCCAAGAGGCCTGTCCGCCATCACCCTGTGGCCCTGCTTTCCTCTGTGTGACTGTAGCCACAGCTCCCTGAGACAGAGTGGGTTTGCGTCTTGTATGGCTAGGTGACCTAGGACAAGTGACTTCACCTGTCAGAGCCTTGTTTTTTCTCACGGATTACTGGCAGTTTCCCAGGTCCTCTCTTCAGCAACCATAGACTTTCCAGCTGGGCACAAAGTGCCCTGAGTAAGGACTACAGTTCCCAAGTTCCCTTGCAGCTGGGTGTCCTGGGACAAAGGTCTCCCCATGAGTTGCGAGCAGTGCCATGAAGCCGCTCTGACGAGATGGCTGGCACACAGCCATCTAGTGTCCCTTTCCTGTTTATCCTCCATCCTGCTGCCGTCTTTGACATGAGGAAGGTGGAGCAGCGAGCCGCGAGGTGCTTTGTGGAAAGGAGGCACCTCCAGCCTTTGGTGCAAGAAATAACTTCTGGCTTGTTTACGGCACTGTTACTTCGGACTTTCTCTGACAGCAGAAGCTAATCCTGAGACATCAGAGCTCCTGCCTCGTGGGGTTGCTGTAGGGGTTAAAGGAGGAGTTGTGCCCACACAGAGTCTGACACATTCCAGTGAGGTGTTTACAGTTGCCTCCTGCACGGAGGGTGCACACCGAAGTAGAGACCTTCCCTCTCTCCCTCAGCTCCTGGCCTGGGTTCCTTGGATGCAAATGAGAGAAAGCAGCTCAGGCAGACTAAAGCAGGCGGGGAGCTTATTGGGAGACAGTGAAGCACCCACTGGAAGGAAGGGAAGACTGGAGTACACAGGCACCCACAACCCAGAGCTTCTCCACCGCAGACCCCGCCCTCTCTGTGAGCCATCTCTCTCTCCCCCATTGGTGCCACGGGGGTCATGTGCTCCCCTCTTGGCTAGATGAGAGGGACACTTGGAGCAGTTCCATCAGTCTGGACCCAACAGGTGAGTTAGTTCCCTCAACAGTAATGAACGCTGAGCAGCATCCAAAACCCAGCAAGTATCCAGGTATGGACAAGGGCTGGATGTTCTTGGCAATAAGTAACAGAACTCTTCACCCAAAGAGTAGTGAAATGTGTCATCTGTCAAAAGTGGAATGATGCACGTGGCTGTGGGCTGAGTAGATCGGGCGACTCAGCAGCAGCATCAGGGGCCTGGTGCATTCCACCCCCTCGCTCTGCTCTCAGAGTGCCCTACAGACCTTAGGTCTAGATCTGGACCAGAGGGAGGAGAGAGGCAGCAGGTTCCTCCGGCGATGCTCCTGGAAGGAGCAGGCTTCCCCCTCAGGGCTCGCTGGTGAGAGCATTGCATCAAATGCCCTTTCCTGAAACATACTGGCCAGGAAGGACAGCATCACCCAGATCGGTCTAGATGAATCTCCTGGGTGGAGGGAAGTTAGGAAGTCAGTCTGCCTCTGGACAAACGTGGGACCCATCCATCTGGTTAAACCTCCTCCAGCTGGCCAGGAGGGCTGAACCACGTGGTCCAGAGTAGTTTCCAGGAGTAACCAGCGTGTGGGACAAGACGATGCCGTGTAGATCTTTTAGTTTCAGGTCCTGCTCACCAAAGTGAGAGTCAGAAAATATTTCCAGGGTCTTCCGTCCTCTTCTTCCTAGTGTTAAAAGTCTCTCCCACTTCAACAGACAGGGAAGATTCTACAGAACTGGAGAACCTGACCCCCGAACGTTGGCCCTCACCGCTCCTGGCACAGGTGGAGAAGGAGGCCACTGAGAATCCTGTGTTTACAGCACGATTTGTGCTGCAGCTCTGCCTTTTCCCAGCTGGGTGGCCCTGTAACTCACAGTCTTCCCTGAGGAACGGGGACAAGGTGTTTAGCACATCTTCGCCTGCATACAATTCAGTTCAGTCGCTGAATTATGTCCGACTCTTTGTGATCCCATGAATGTGGAACTTCCTACATTCCAGGTTCCATGCTCAGCCAGGGATGCCAGCCCCTCGCTTTCTCTGCTTCCTTTCGTAAGCACCCATTCTTCCTTGAGGGGTTCTGTGCCTCTCCTCCGCTTCCCTTCCTCTACTCTCTTCAGCCCACTCCTATCAGCATCGACACCATTTACTCCTCCGTCTTCCTTCACACACTGTCCTCTTGGTTCCCAGGACCCCACACGCCCTGGGTTTTTCGTTTACCTCCCAGTTACTCTATCTGCCTTGTGGCTTCTTCCTCACCTGATCCATCTCTAGCTCAGTCCTGGACCTCTCTGTCTAGACTCAGGACGGGGAGATCTCAGCCTTGTCCATGGTTTTGAACACCAGCTGTATGTTGATGACCCCCTAAAAGAAAAACTCCACGTTTTTCTCTCAATACTTTGAACAGATGTGTGGGGTTTGCACACCAAGCAGTTCTGACACTAACAGCCTGGAGTTAGCACAGACCCCACAGGTTAAGGGCCCAGCCCCACAGGCCTTACCCTCTCTCCCTCCACCCTTCAAGACAACCATCACAAGTCCAGGCTGTCCCCTGTATTTCTGACTGACCAGCTATAAATCAGAGGTTCCTGTGAGCCCCTCCTCATTTGATAATTTGCTAGAATGACATAGGACTCAGGAAAATGGTTTAGTCTATATTAGGGTTTACCACAAATGGATACAAGTCAGGAGCAGGCAGATGGGAGAGATGCGTAACCAAGGCATTGGAGGATGGAACACACGGCTTCCACACCCTCTCCAGGCACTCCATCCTCCCAGGACCTCCACAGGTTCACCAAGCTGGAAACTCCAAACCCCCTCAGTTAGGATTTTCAATGGAAGCTTCATCAGGTAGCCTAAATTGGCTAAATCATTGGTCACTGATGATTAATGGTCTCTAGCCTGTCTCCCCTTCCCAGGGGAGATGGACTAAAAGTTCCAACCCTCTTAACCCCTTAGTCGGCTCCTGTTGGCAACAAGCCCCACATCCTTAGGGGCTTTCCAGAGTCACTTCGTTAACAAACTCAGGTGTGGTTTGAAGGGGCTCATTTTAAACAGCAAGAGATGATCCTTTAACCTTAATTGCTGGAGCATTTCAGGAGCTGGAGACAAAACCAAATGTAAGAAAAGATGCACCTGTTAGAAGAGTTTTAGGTGCCCTGGCCCGGAGCCCAGAGACAAAATCCAAAATACGTAGTTCTTCCATCACAAAATCACCTCTCAGATCTCTGCCAGGTCTCAGACCCAGATCTACTGCCCTCGCGACATGGCCAGTTTGACAGTTCAAACATCAAAAACAACTAGGATGTCCTAGTTCCTTCTCTGTCTCAGGGGTGGCACCGCTGTGCTCAGGGGCTCCAGCCTTTTCCTCACCCTCCACATCCAGTCCCTCAGTTCCTCATCTGTTCTATCTCCCAGATGGGTCCCGAGCCCCTGCCCTTTTTTCCATCCCTCTTCCCAATATACTAGTCCAAGCCAGCATCTCTCACCTGTACTTTTTGCCTTCCCTGTAATCATCTTCACCCAGCAAGCAGAGTTACCTTTGTAAAATCAAACTGTATCAGTGGATGAAAAGATAAACAGACACTTCCCTGATGGTCCAGTGGCTCAGACTCTGAGCTCCTAATGCAGGCGGCCAGAGTTTGATCCCTAGTTGAGGAATTAGATCCTACATGCCACAACTAAGAGTTGGCACGCTGCAACTAAAGATTCCTCATGCTCTAACTTAAAAGATCTGCATGCTGCAACTAAGACCTGGCACGGCCAAGTAAATAAAATTTTTTTAAGTTTATCTTTAAAAAGAAAAGAGATGTGGTCTGTCCATGCAGTGGACTATTTAGGCATAAAAGGAATGAAGTGGTGGCATATGCTACAACGTGGATGAACCTCAAAAACACCCTGAGAGAAGTAAGCCAGACACAGAAGGCCACGTGTTGATTCCATTTATATGAAATGTCTAGAATAGGCAAATCCATAGAAACAGAAAGCAGATCAGCGGGTGTTTCTGGGCGGGTGGTAGGCAGTAACTGCTTAGTGGATGCATGATTTCTTTTTGAGATGATGAAACAGTTCTTGAACAGTGGTGAAGGTTGTACAGCATTATGAATATACTAAATGGTACTGATTGTACACTTCCAAATGGCTAAAATGGTAAAATTCATATGCGTGTGTGCTAAGTTGTTTCAGTCGTGTCCAGCTCTTTGTGACTCCATGGACTGTAGCCTGCAAGGCTCCTCTGTCCATGGGATTCTCCAGGCAAGAACATTAGAATGGGTTGCCATGCCCTTCTCCAGGGGATCTTCCTGACCCAGGGATTGAACCCTTGTCTCTTGCGTCTCCTGCATTGGCAGGTGGGTTCTTTACCACTAGTGCCACCTAGGAAGCCCAAAGTTACGTATATTTAACTACAATAAAGGTAAAAAAAAAAAAAAAGCTGTGACTATTCCACTGCTTAGAACTCTCATAGCTTCTTTTTCTCTACTAATGATTTTATATTTCATTAATTCATGAGTAAGCTACACAACAGCTTTTTTTTTTTTTTTAGTTTTATTTATTTATTTCTTTGGCTGTGTCAGGTCTTAGTTGCAGCATGCGGAATCTTTCATTGTGGCGCATGGGCTCTCTAGTTGTGGTTCTTGGGCTCAGTGCTTGTGCCCAAGAGGCTTAGTTCCCCGACCAGGGATCAGACCTGCAAGGCGGATTCTTAACCACTGGACCACCAGGGAGGTCCTTCCCATAGCTTCTTATACTTCGAACTCCAGCCTTCCCATTGGCGTCTGTCCTCTCTGACCTTCCTTCTCACCACTTTCTTTCCCTCCTGCCACGTTTCAGTAATTCTGACCGCCCTTCGGTTTTTCATCGAGCCAGGCTCTTTCCCAAGTCAGGCCCTTTGCACGTACCTCCACTTAGAAACTTGTCCCCTCTCTTTACAGTCAGCTTTCAATATTAACCTAAACATCACAGAGAGGCCTTCCCCAACTATCCAACCTTGCTGGCCTCATCTCTATTCCCACCACTACTCTCTACCATAATCTCCTGGTCATGTCTTTAATAATCCCGTAGTTTTAGTCTCTGTGTGTCTCCATCTAGAGTAAGTTCAGTGAGAGGAGGTGGAACCTGTCTCATTCGCCTCTGTATTCTGTATCTAGCACATAGCTGACACACAGAGATCATTTGCTAAACTAATGAAAGGTCACCCAGCTAACAAGGGAAAGGGTGGAGGCAGGATTTAAACCCAAGTCTCTTTGACGCCAACTCCTATGTTCTTCTAACCTTTCACGTGATTCTGAACCATGAAAGTTTGAGCCAAGTACCACAGAAGGGGGTCAGAGATAGCCATGACCTTTTTATAAAAAAATTCTTTGGGGCTGCGCCTGGGTCTTTGTCGCTGCACGGGCTTTCTCCAGTTGTGGCACACAGGGGCTACTCTCTAGCTGCAGTCCACAGGCTTATTATTGGCAGTGGCTTCTCTGTCGTGGAGCACCGGCTCTAGAACGTGCAGGCCGCAGTAGTTGCACACAGGCTTGGTTGCTCCCCAGCATGTGGAATTTTCCCGGATTAGGGATTGAACCAGTGTCCCCTGCGTTGGCAGGTAGATTCTTAACATCTGGACCGCCAGGGAAGTCCAGCCATGACCTTCTAATGCAGCTACATCATCTTACATGGTACCTGCACCTGTCATACATAGGTCGGTATCCTGTGTGGCTGTCACCACTGTGGATGAGTCATATCTGCTGGAAAAGGAGACTCTTGACCCAGGCAGCAGGTATAACTCTGGGAAATCCAAACAGCCCCTACCCGGCCCTGGCAGATTCTCTCTCCTCCTTTCCATTTTTGTACCTTCTCCTTGAGCTTGGCTTTTCCCCTAGGAAGGGAAGTGGTCAGCTGCAGCAGCTGAAACACTGCCTGGAGGAACCAAAACCAAGAGATAGCCTTCTCTCTCCCTACTGGGAAGAACCAGAACTGGCACTGTCCCAGCTCTCCTGGGACAAGCTCTCCTGCACAAGCAGGCTAGACCCAAAGCTTAGAGCTTCCTCAAAATGCTCCATGAAGATCAAAAGGCATGATACCCAGAAAGCTCCTGGGGCAATGACTAACACATACTTGAGCAAGCTGGGCTTACTGCTTGATAATAAATGTGAAGGATGGGGGCGGGGGGCTCCCTTGTGAAAGAGAACCATGTCAGCATCGCCCAAACCAGAGAACACCTCCTTCCTTTAAGGCAGGAGTTTCTGATCTCTTTTGTAACCTGAGTCCTTCTCTCAGGGGAGTTTTTAAATGAGTAAAATAGAACACATCATATTACAAAGAACCCAGTTACCTTGAAATGCATGTATTTTTTCTAATGGTGATAATATATGAAATTCTTTGTTAGCACATTAAACTGTGAGAACTAAGAAGTAGTTTAAAAACTACTGTAATTTTGAAGTAGTGGTGAGTATAACTTTTTTTTGAGATATCTACAAATACTCTATTGTAATGTAGACACGTGTGAATTGACCGCAAAATCATGGGTGCTGCTACTATAACTTTGGTTTGTTACCTACATTCATAACTGAAGGAAGTGCTAAAACTAAGTTAGAGGTTAATGAAAATGAAGATGTAATCGTTTGCAGGATCACTGCAGATGGTGATTGCAGCCATGAAATTAAAAGACGGTTACTTCTTGGAAGGAAAGTTATGACCAACCTAGACAGCATGTTAAAAAGCAGAGACATCACTTTGTCAACAAAGGTCCGTCTAGTCAAGGCTATGATTTTTCCAGTGGTCATGTATGGATGTGAGAGTTGGACTATAAAGAAAGCTGAGCGCTGAAGAATTGATGCTTTTGAACTGTGATGTTGGGAGAAGACTCTTGAGAGTCCCTTGGACTGCAAGGAGATCCAACCAGTCCATCCTAAAGGAGATCAGTTCTGGATGTTCGTTGGAAGGACTGATGTTGAAGATGAAACTCCAATACTTTGACCACCTAATGCGAAGAGCTGACTCATTTGAAAAGACCCTGATGCTGGGAAAGATTGAAGGCAGGAGGAGAAGGGGACGACAGATGAGATGGTTGGATGGCATCACTGACTCAATAGACATGGGTTTGGATGGACTCTGGGAGTTGGTGGACAGGGAGGCCTGGCGTGCTGTGGTTCATGGGGTCACAAAGAGTCAGACACGAGCAACTAAACTGAACTGAATCTTTTGCTTATCTGAGTTTATGGACTTCTTAGATTCTTTCTGTGGACTGTAGGTGACTGTACTAAAAACTATTGGCCTCGCCTCCTCAACTACTTAGATAGGAACTCAAAGAGAACAGGGCTGCTCCTTCATCTAATATTATCTAGAAAAGGCCTGCCACACAATCGGTATCCAGTGCCAATCTGTTGAGTCTCATGGATTTTCCTGATAAACAGTCACATTGATTGCAAATACTCGGTTTTCTTTTTTTTTTTTTTTTTGTTTTCTCTTTTCAGTCTTTGTACCTCATGTTCCCTGTCCTATCGCATTAGCTGGAATCTTCAGTACAATGCTGATCAGAAGCAGCGATGGACAGCCGTACTGTATTATGCTCAGTACTCATGTGTTAATTTATGCTCTGGCGTAATTGGACTTCCCCGGTGACTCAGACGGTGAAGACTCTGCCTGCAATTTGGAAGACCTGGTTCACATAATGGAATGTAAAACACCTGCTACGTGCCAGACTCTCTGCTAAAGATGTTAACACAACTGAGATCTTCTCCTGTCCAGCAAGATGACCAAGTAGTCGAGGGATTCCAGTGAAGATAGCAGTATTGGGAACATTACTAAATCCTCCATACTTGCTGACCAGCTCCCTCAGGATCCTGATTCCTAAAAAAAGTATGGGAATAGGTCCCTGCTGGTGGCCCCAGCCTCCAGGACATAGGTCAGGTTAGCAGCTGCAGGCTTTTCCAGGTGGGTCAACAAGGCAACACGTGAGAACAGTAATAAGTGGAGCCTCCAGCAGGGGTCAGCCAGAGGGTCAAGCCAGGGGCAGCATTTGAGCCTGGTCTTGGTGGGGTCTGTAGAGACCACCAGCTGTCTGCTCTGGCTTAAAACGGTAGTCAGGACTAGTTGTTAAAGCCAACAAAAAGAGGATTGCAGCTTTGAGGTGGGAGGCACCTTAACCTGTTCCCTCACCCTCTTCCCTTCCCCGACCCTCAGGGAATGAACACGGGGAAGGGGCTGGGAGGTACAGTCCCCACACCCTCTCCACTTGGTCTAGCTGGCCTTGGGGGTGGGAAGGGAGTTTCTAATATAAAGTGGAAGTTTAGAATGGGCCAGACTACACCCCAGGGACCAGGATGGCTCTCCTGTAGTAACAAAATGTAACTGAGAAGTCAGATCAGACTGAGCTGTTTTGAGAAAGCCTGCTCCCCACAGGAGACAGGATTGGGAAGAGCAGACTCAACAGAGGCTAATGGAAAGAGTATCTCTGTGCTAGGCAGCACACTGAATCCTCAGAACCTGTACAGATGCTACCTTACATGGCAAAAGGACGTGATTAAGTCAAAGATCTTGAGAATATCGATTGTTCAGGTGGGCCCAGTATAATCACAAAGGTCCTTTTAAGAGGGAGGGAAAGGGTCAGATGTAGAGAAGAGACGTGATGGTGAAAGCAGAGGTCAGGGTGATTAGCCAGCAGTCGAGGAATGCAAAGAAGCTGGAAAAGGCAAGGAATGGATCCCGCCCCAAACCCGGCTCAAGTTTTCAAAAGAAATACAACACAGCCCTGCCAACACCTTGACCGGCCTGGACCTCTGACCTCTAGTGCTTTGCTGTTTTAAGTGTTATTTTTGTGTTATGTTAAGCCACTAGCTTTTTAACTGTGGTGTTGGAGAAGACTCTTGAGAGTCCTTTGGACTGCAGGGAGATCCAACCAGTCCATCCTAAAGGAGATTAGTCCTGGGTGTTCATTGGAAGGACTGATGCTGAAGCTGAAACTCCAATACTTTGGCCACCTCATGCGAAGAGTTGACTCATTGGAAAAGATCCTGATGCTGGGAGGAATTGGGGGCAAGAGGAGAAGGGGATGACAGAGGATGAGACGACTGGATGGCATCACCGACTCAATGGACATGGGTTTGGGTGAACTCCAGGAGTTGGTGATGGACAGGGAGGCCTGGCGTGCTCTGGTTCACGGGGTCGCAAAGAGTCGGACATGGTGTGCGACTGAAGTGAAGTGAAGCCACTAGGTTTGTGGTAACTTGTTACAGTGGCCACAGAAACCTAGTAACAATACAACTCCAGGGAGGTGTGTAGAAGACAGATGCCTTCAGGTCTTGGATGTTTGGGACCAGTGATACTTTGGGGGAAGAGGGAGGCTAACGGAGTAACTGAGACCAGTGTGAACCATCCCAGAAAGAAGGTCTGGACAGAGTCCTGGGGAAGCCTGGGCGAGGGAGGGCCTGCAGAGGAGGAATGGTGCAGCTGAGCCAGGGGGTGAGCACTAGTCACAGAGCAAGGGTGCGCTCAGCCTCCAGGCCGGAAGGCTCCTCCCTCTTGTCAGTACCGGCACCCCCTCTTCACCTCCAGCCTCATCCACTCCCGGTCCAGGGGCTTCTGACAGCTTCGAAGTTGGCCACCGGCTTAGGGCATTCTGCCCACCTTCCACCCCCTGCCTACAGATACTGTGCAGGGGACACTCAGCTCACGCTTAAGTAATCAGGAATTGGGGAGGGGGGATTGGAGGGAGCGAACCGGAGCCAGCCGGGCTTCACCGAGTGTGTGGTGGGGAGAAGGTGGACCCGCGGGCAATACATCCCTGTCGGAGGAAGGAAGTGTCTCCCTCCTCCTGCCCCTCCCCTTAGGGTCTCCGGGGCCAGGATTCTCGTGATTCGCGATTGGCTCCCACGGGCGAGACCTTTGTCCGTCTGCGGGACTGCAGGAGGCCCAGGCCAGGCTTGGGCCTGAGGAGCGGGAGGGGGCCAGGTCGGGGGAGACCAGAGACGAGCGGGGAAACTGACAGGCAAGAACGAGGGCAAGGGGGCCGAGAGCCGGGCCGGAGCTCCCCGCCTGCCGCGGACTGAGTTAGAGGGCGGACGGCAGGAGGGGGCGGGAGGAAGAAGCGGGCGGGGCGGCCCTGCAGACGCCGAGCTCGCAGTTGCTGCGGTGGCTGCGGGCAGGCCGGGCGCAGAGTAAGTGCTCCGGGGCTGGCCCGGGGCGCGCGGCCCTTTTTCGAGCCCTCCCAGCCCGAGCCGAGCCTGCCGGGGACCCCCCGCGGGATCCCAAGGGTCCCCGGTTGCCCGCGGTTCTAGCGTTTCCCAGCTCAGGGCAACGCGGGCGGGCAGTGATAACCCAGGGCCCCCCTGTAGAGGGGAAGGACAGGAGACAACGCGTGCACCTCACCTTGAAAACGAGGGTGTGGATGAAAGCTACCCTTTTGTATGGAGTGATTCCCTGGGCCAGGTGCCTTCACTTCCTCACATGCCATGAAGCAGCAGCAACAGGTGAGCTGGGTACCATCCTTGTCTCCCTCTTACAGGTGAAGATACCAAGACTCAAGGAGGCCAAGCCACTCGCCAGGGGGTCACACCGCCCGCAGAGGCAGAGCCGGAACTCACCCAGGTCGGTGTGAATACCTAAGTTCTCTTACTCATCAGGCCTGCCCTGCCTGGGTCCTACACCCTTGGGAGACGGCAGGGAGAGACCAGTGCTGGGAATACGGGAAGAGGCCAGGGTGAGCCTACCTGCTCATCACTGCAAAAAGAACTTTGTGGACAGCAAATCCTTCACCTGGGTAGGGGGTGCCAAAGAATAAGAACAGTGCTTTGGGGCCAGGTTAAACTCAGAGAGGAGGCATGGTGCAGACCCCTGGTCCAGAAACTCCCAGGCCTGTACCAGCACCCGCACTGGGCACAGGGCTCTTGGCAGGTTTAGCGATGGGACTTTGATTTTCCATGCCTCAGTTTCCTTGTCTTTTTCCTTTGCTTATCCTTAACCTTGGGATTAAGCTTGGTACCTGCCTTGGAGCCTTGCTGAGGAGACTATATGAGATGGTTGGTGTGAAGGCCTAGCCCAGTGCCTGACTCAGGCCAGGCCCTGTCTCCACCCATCTCTGGCCATCTGAGAGCACTTCTCTGTCCTTCAACCTCAGGTCGCTCAGAGCTATCTGAGATCTGCAGTATTTTCGGCAGCCCCACCAGCAGCTGAAAGCTTCTTGAGTAAGACCAAGGCTGGGGCCCGTGACACCTTCCTCTCTGACTTGGAAGGAAAGGCCAGCAGGGACAGGGTTTTGAAAATCTTCACGCTGAGGCTTGCACAATTCCAGAACTGCTCTGTAGCTCCTGATCCCACCCTCAGCCCCAGTTTAGCAAGGAGGAGGAAGGCCTAGGGTATTCTTACTCCAAAACCTGCTCTTTTCTTAATCCCCTCCATCTTGGCCAGCCGCAGGTCCTACGCCTCAGCATATTGTGAATCTGGTCACTCTTTTGCATCCCCACCTTGACTCACAGACTCTCAGCACTGTCTTCTGAAATCTCTGCACAGCCAGGCCTTGATTGATTCCTGACTCTTCTCCCATGCTCATTCCTCTGCTCACTGCAACCATACTGATGTCCTCTGCCTTCCTGGGACATATGAAAACCTCTCTCAGGGTCTGTGCACAGGCCCTTCCTTCTCCCGGTAACACTCATCCCTTCCATCTTCTTGTGATGTACTTCCTTGCAATTCAGAGACCACCATGAAAGTCACCTACTTGGAAACCTTCCCTGCCCACCCCCACCTGCAGGAGCCACTCTTTGCCTGCCCTTTGTTGCATTACTGTTCTTCCTTCCAAGTGATGTTATCTTGCTTATGTGTTTCTTGGCTAAAATGTCAGTCTACCAGGGCCCAGACCTTTTTCTTGTCTCTTCACTTTGGATTCCCCAGAAGCCGGGGCCGTGCCTTGCACTGAGTTGTCTTTGTTTAGTTGCTAAGTCGTGTTTG
Organism: Bos mutus; assembly: GCF_027580195.1. Classification (NCBI taxonomy): domain Eukaryota; kingdom Metazoa; phylum Chordata; class Mammalia; order Artiodactyla; family Bovidae; genus Bos; species Bos mutus. The sequence goes on from NC_091633.1 coordinate 18,067,881, forward strand.
ACTCTTTGTGACCCCATGGACTGTAGCCCGCCAGGGTCCTCTGTCCATGGATTTCTCCAGGCAAGAATACTGGAGTGGGTTGCCATTCCTTTCTGCAGGGGATCCCTGACCCAGGGATCAAACCTGTGTCTCCTGCATTGGCAGGCAGATTCTTTACCACTGAGCCCCCTGGAAAGGCCCTTGCACTGAGTAAAAGTTCTGATGACTTTGTACAATTGCAGGCAGTGTGCTCAACCATTACAGTTCTGCTTCTCATTGCTTAACAACCTTCTTTCTACATTTCTACACAAATCTCAGAATTGTCATCACTGCCTTCTTCAGCTTTTCCCTACTATAGGACCTAGCCGCTATTTCCAGGTTCTAGCCATTATCCAACTTTGCTTAAAACAGTGTGATCCAAATTGCACTTTTTTTTTTCTTGCTTTCAAATTCCTTTTTAACTTTATTTTATATTGGAGTATAGCTACTAACAATGTTGTGATAATTTCAGGTTCAAATGATTTTTGAGTCACAGTCACCAAACTGGTGTGTTCCAGTCAAGGGCCATCCTAAAGATGTACACCACTTATTACCAGGTGGCTCTTTAGAAAAATTATCCCCAGTATTGTGTGCAAGTTTCCCTACAGTCCCATGAGCATGGGGCTTTTTTTTTTCTCATTTTTATTTTGTCTAGTATAATGGGGAGGTCATGGCACGTTTAAATTTTCCGTTGCTTGAATGAGTGAATCTGGGTGTTTTTCTATGCATGCGCTAGTTCTGTTTCCTGTCCTGTGGAGGAAGGAAATCTCCAGGGTACCTGAATTTTTCCCTTCACCTTCACTTGTGGTAGTGGTTCCACTTGAGCCCCATCTCTTGAGGGCAGGGTGAGGGCCCCCAGGGGCTGGAACAGGAACACACCCAGGTGAGCTGTGCTGGTTGCAGAGGCTGCTCTGCCAGTCAACCAGCAAGAAACTGAGAGTCCCTTGTGCCCTGAGCATGCTACCGTGGGGAGAGAAAGAACTCTTTTTTTATTTTATTTTTTTAAGTCTTCGTGATTTTTTTCAAAATTTTAATATTTTTTAAGTTATAAAAGTAGTACATGCCATATAGGTGCTTCCCTAGTGGCTCAGATGGTAAAGATTCGGCCTTCCAATGCTGGAGACCAGGGTTTGATCCCTGGGTTGGGAACATCCCTCGGAGAAGAAAGTGGCACCCCACTCCAGTGTTCTTGCCTGGAGAAACCCACGGACAGAGGAGCCTGGTGGGCTACAGTCCTTGGGGTTGCAGAGAGTCGGACACGACTGCGTGACACAACGTATAAGGTTATTCATTGAAACACGGGCAGCAAAAGATTGGGAAACACTCTAAATGTTGGTTGCTAGTGGGAACTACACACTCCCTCAGGGGAATCCCACGCAGTCACCCAAAGGCTGCATTTGCTCTAGAACATCCTGCGAAAGACAGTCTCTGGCTCACTGTGTTAGTCTCCTGTGGCCACTGTAACAAAGGGTCGAAAATCTGATGGCTTAAAAGAACAGAAATTTATTATCTTACAGTTCTAGGGGTCTCTCGCCCAAAATCAGTCACGGTATGGCGAGATCAAGGTCTTCGCAGAGCTCTGTTGCTTCTGGAGGCTCCTAGAGGGGAGTCTGTTTCCTTACCTTTACCAACTTCTAGAGGCTACCCTCACTTATTTTTTAAATTTTGAATTGAAAAGCTTTGCACTGTTTGCAGTGTTCGTGTCTGCTGTACAACAACACAAATCAGCTCTATGTATACACAAACCTGCCAATTTCATTCTTCTAGGTCATCACAGAGCCCCGAACTGAGCTCCCTGTGCTACACAGTACCTTCCCACAAGCTATCAATTATATCTAATTTTTTTTTTTTTACTCATAACCCCATTCCCTCAATCTTCAACACAGCACAACATCAAATCTGACTCTAGTCCCTGCTTCTGTCATCACATCTCTTCTGGTTCCCTCACTCTACTTGTGAAGACCCTTCTGATCACACTGGGTCCACCTGGATAATGCCCCATCTTGATGTCTCATCACACTTGCAGAGTTCCTTTTGCCATGTAAATGGGCACATTCACAGGTTCTGGGAATTTGGACCATGCATCTTTGGGCAGGGCATCTTTCAGCCTCCCACACCCTAAAGGGAAATAAGCAAGATTCAGAGCAGTGTGAGAACTCACATTTAAAGGGGAAAAAAAAAGAATAAATAAGACTGTGCTTGGGAAGACATAGAATACCTCCAAAGGCTACATGGGAAACTGATAGGAGAGGATGTTTCTGGAAAGACCAGGAATAGAAAGACTTATCATAGTATATCTTTTTGTGTCCAATTTTTTACTGTATATGTTACCTGCATTAAAAATAAACTTTAAGAAGTCACATATAGTCATTGTAAAAGTTCAGACCTTTCAGAAAGAAGCCAAGAGAGAGAAAATACCCACCACACCCTCAAATCTTCATCAGTAACCACTGTGCAGAATTCAGCTCTATCCTTAACAGATTTTTTTTTAACGCATATATCATCTTTTCACATGGATGGGATCATATTATGCTATAAAGTGATGGGAGACTTGTTACATTCCTCACATCTTTCCTCATCCGCCTATGGACATTTAACAGTACTGGATGTACCATAGATGTACCGTGACTGACTTGACCAGTGCCTCAGTGGTGAACATTTAGTTAGATTCCTTCCTGCTTTCCAGAGCAGTCTCAACACTAACATGTCTGCCTGGTTCCTAATTGGAGTTAAATGCACATCAAACTAAATTTTTTAAAAATTAAGTTTTAAAATTAAATGAGCAGTTCAGTATCATTTAATGCATTCCTGATGTAGTACACCTACCACCTCCATCTAGTTCCAGAATATTCTCATCACCTCAAAGGGAATCTGTGTCCCCACTAGGCAGTCACTGTCCCGTTCCCCTCTCCCCCAGTTCCGGGCCAGCACCAGCCTGCCTTCTGTCTGTATAGATTTGCATATTCTGGATATTACACATCAGTGGAACCATGTAATGTGTGACTTTTGTGTCTGGCTTCTTAATATAATGTTTTAGAGGTGCATTCATGTTGTAGCATGTGTCAGTACTTCGAATCTTCTTTCTTTTTGATTAAGATATAATTGACATACAACATTAGTTTCAGGTGTACAACATAATGATTTGATAATTTGTATGTATTGCAAAAGTATTTCATTTCTTCTTATGGCTGGATAACATTCCATTGTATAGATATAACATCTTTTACTTATCCATACATATGATAACGGGCATGGATTGTTTCCATCTTTTGGCTGTGAATATTTATGTGCATGTATTTGAGTGCCTGTTTTCAGTTCTTTGAGTATATACTCAGGAGGTCATCCTTCCACATATGGCTTGAACTTTACTATTTACTGTTTTCAGACACTATTAACTTAAGCAAGTTAAAAATAATTTGTAAGAAAGTGTTGGAAAACGCATACTAAGGCAATGCTGGCAGGATGACAGATCTGGACAAATGTTTTCTTATTTTCCAGATCCTGAGAAGACAGGAAAATGGCCACGTGGAATGAAAAGGTAAATTAATTCGGGTGGACTAGCAGAGTTAATGGAGCTCCCAGCCTTGAGAAGATAATTGTTTGATGTTTCTAACAGGATGGAGGGAAAACACGTGTTCGGGGTGCTTGCACCATACCAAAGTGTTTAAAGTCAGAGGTGAAAGCTACGGGAGGAACCTCAAGATAGCCTCAAAATCAGAAACAAACTATTCAAAGCCCAGCTCTGCATTTTAATAACCCTCTATCCTTTGGTCATGCCCTTCACTTCCCTGAGCCTCAGTTTCCTTATCTGGAAAATGAGACCAAGTTACCACCCTTGTTCCTGAAGGCACGTCCAGAGAAGTTGAGGAGACCATTGCTAGGCCAATACTGAGCTCATCAGGACTCCTCCTGACCACTTATTTTACAAGTAGAGACACTTGGGAACAGAGAAGGAAAGCTACTTGCTCCAGATCACACAGGAAGTGGCAGAAATGGGCTTCCAACCTAGCCTGATGGCAAAGCGAATGCTCTGCCTCCTGTATTGTGTGGCTGTCCAGAGTAGGACTAATAACTTCTGTCCTTGATATCTGAGGCGCAGGCTTGTTGGATTTGAAGAGACGTTGGTTGTGAAGGGTAGGGCAAGGTGGGAAGGACGGCTGAACGGTGAATTCCGTTTCAGCTGTTCTCTTGGAGTTTCTAGAGGCCTGGCCAGGTGGAGTTGTCAGGGCAGCGCCAGAGGCTCAGGGTAGCAGCAGAGTAATGGGGCAGAGGACCATGAGACAATGGTGATGATCTTGCATTTTGTCAAATTGGTGGCCCCTTTAATTGTAAGAGTATTTCTGGTTTAAAGCTGTTTACAGTGTGGGAGGGGGAAGTGACCAATGGCCCTTACAACATGCTACCAATTCTGATTTCAGAAATGTTGAAATAAGGGGAAAATGTCCATCTTTGCATTAATGAAATTTGGTGGCATTTCCAGTAGAGGATGACAATCACCCTCCGTATTGTTGTGACAATTCCTGATAAGATACCGTAAGCTTAGTGCCTGCCACCCAGTAACAGGTGCTCCTTGAGTTCCAGGTATGATTACTATTCACAGAAAGGCAAATGGAACAGTTTCCTTCATTTATCGCTCCCTACTAAGCAAAACAAAAAAGCAAGCGGAAATTCTCGATGATGGTTATGCTGTGGTGAAACCGGCTCACTGCTGCATCTCACGAGGGGCTGGATCAACCCACACAACTGCTGGAAAAAACTTGACTGGGTGTATCAGGAGTCATGAAAATGGTCATAATCAAACCTGGTCGTCTCACTTACGGGAAAGGAAGCAACCCACAGAAAGGCAAAAGTATCATTTACAGCACAATTTAGAAATGCGTGTGTTTCTTAGTCCATAAGATGCCCTTGACTGTAAATGCACCATTATTTCATGTGCTGTGAGGAAGAAAAGGGCCGCCTGTTTCCTGTGATCTACTGTGACACAGCACTGACCCTGGGCAGTTGCAGGCCAGATTTCAGAAATGTTAACATGTGTAAAAATGTGGCCTTTGAATTGGTGATAAAGATGCTGAAAATGATCAATCAGAAAACACAATAATGAGAGCACTGACTTCTGTGGTTAAAAAACCTCGGCCATTAAAAAGGCATAAGTCTGATGCTTATAAGTAGTGGGGGGGAAAAGATACAAAGTTGTGGGTAGCCTTTGATTATAATTGTAAAAGATTAGAGAATGAGATGGATAGATAAGTAGATGATAAATTTGGTGTGTTGGAATTATGAATTTGTTTTTCCTCATGTTTTCACAATAGTAATACTAAAAGAAATAGATGTGGAGTGACGGTCTACTCACTGGGGTGAATGACAGCAGGTAAAACTTAGGGGTCCGGATGGGTCAGGAGGTCTGGCTGCAGGGACAGGTCTCAGGAGTGTGGGTAAAGACACAGAAACATCGGGGCAAGCAGTGTTGGAATGCAGAACTAGGGACACACCTCAGGGGGGCCCTGGGGGTGGGAGCCTGTCTTTCATCGCACAGAGGCCGAAACAAGGGGTGGTCCCGGCCGCATTGTGAGCAGCTAGGGGAGATTGGACCAGGGCCACTTCTAGCAAATAAGCCTCTTACTGGTTCTAAAACACATTCCTTTTAATAATTTACCCCAATGAAGTTAATTATGTTTTTTAAAAAATTGTTTTAATAGGATTGCATTTAGGAGCTATTTAATCATCCAGCCCCCTCTAGCTTTAGGGAGCAAAATAGCTCTGTTGTAGGAGAAACTGGTGGGGTTTTTAGCCATGGTTCACTCCTGATCTGCTGTAGCCGGCTGTAATCAGAGGGGCCCTCAGCAGGCTCTGGACACCTGCCCTCCTGAGAGGCCCTCCCTGCCCCTGCCCACCTCTCTGAGCTTCCCTTTTCCTTTTTTGTAAAATGGGAACAGTGAGGATCAAACAAGATAGCGCCTGGAGAGCACATAGCAGTGTGCCGTCCTAATACACAGGAGCTGCTGACGCCATCATGAGGATCAAGTGGGTTTTCAGCCCATCACCTGCCCTAGTCCTCAGCTCAGTCACCTGTCACCAGCCACATCTGGGCAACCTGGTTTCCGGGTGTGCTTAGAAATCCTTGTGGCCCTTTGGCACCTTTCTCATAAGGTGTTTGGAGGCACCAGGTTCATTCATGATGCTGGTTCTTGACCTTGACTGCACAATGGAGATCCCAACCACCCAGGCCACTCCCCAGCCAACTGAATCACAGTCTTGGGGCCTGGGAGCCAGGCACTGGGGTTTGTTTGTTTGTTTTTAAAGCATCCAAGTGGTTCCAATGTGCAGCAGATCTGAGAGTCATTGGTTAAACTGCAGCTGCACTGGCCTCCTTCCAAGGACTGAGCCACAGAGGGGCAAGAAAGAGGGGCGCCCTGAACTCTTGTTTATCTCGTCTTTTCCGCAGCTGAAGCATCACTAAGATGTTGGGGGATGGGGTGGCCCAGATGATTCAGTCATACTGGTGACAGGTCCTAATTTCTAGCTGGGTAACTATATATTTTTACTTCTATGCTTTCATTTCTTTCTATGCTTTCAAAACACAAATAGCAGCCTGACTTATGCTTCCCAGTTAACATGGCCAAATCACAGACTTGGGGCAGGACTGCCAGCTTTCCAACAGCTATCCTCTCCCTCCTCCAGGGAAACAGACAAAACATGTCCTACTGTAGCCATGTGTTTCAGACTCAACCCATTGGTGATTCCTGAAATCCATTAATGGGCTTCAATCAGCCTCCTAAGAAATAGAACAAAGTGGAGAACTTAAGTCTCTCACATAGTAACTTTAATGTTGGTTATAGAATGTATATATGTTAGCATGTCCTAAGTGGCAGGGTATAAAATGTGTTTCTTATTGAGTAACACCAGGCTGAACTCCTGACTCAGTGTTGGCCTTCTTCACCAGCTGAGTCCAGAGCAGCATTCATAGAGGTCGTGGAGGAGGGAGGGGATTCTGGGCCAGGCAGCCTGGCTTGGAATCTGAGCTCTGCATCTCACTGGCTGTGTAACCTGGGGCAGGTTGCTTGGCCTCTCTGTTCTCAGTCTCCGCACCTGTAAATGAAGAGGATTCCGTCTCCGCCTCATAGAGTTGTTGCTGTGTGTTGCCACGGGCTTCTGCACCGAGCTCAGAAAATGGCAGGTGCTTTGGCGATAGTTCCAATCTCTGCAGTTTGCACTACCTTAAATATTAACTCCCACATTGCCTCCGCAGCCTCATGATTGTCTTGCCAGGTCAACAGACTCTTCCATCAAGGCAGGAGTGATTCTGACCCACAGGGGATGGAGAGGAAAGTTGGAGAATGCATCTCTGGGGGCACCTGGGCTGCTGGTCAGGCTTCTCAGTCTGCAAGCAGCACCCACCCCCCACAATCTAGTCAGCCGTCGTGGTGGTTATTTTCATGAACCTCAAACTTCCTCCCCACCCTAGAGAAGGAAAAGCTGCTACGCTTATTTAAAGACTTCCCTGATTTTAAAAATAGGCATTCCTCAGAACACAAATCCCTGGGGACTAGGGGGTGGGGAGGTGGTGATAAGAGAACGTGAGCTGCTGGGGTGCAGGAGTCCCCCAGGAGGAGAGATTTGCTCGAGGGATTCGTTCCACCCTCCAGGTATGTTTAGTGGGAACCTGCAGTCTTCCAGGCATGAGGGCTGTGGAGAATGTAGCATGAGCAGGAGCCCACCCAACCAGCTCCCTAATGAGGAGCTGGGGGAGGAAGCGACTCCATTATACAAATGGGTGCATCCGTCTCTATTGTGGGAGGTGTGGGCCATGCATGAGTGCAGCAGGGGAGGTACATGGTCAGCTTCCTGGAGCTGGGGTGCTTGAGAGAGGCCTCCTGCAGGACGCAAAGAAAAATGATAAGATGGCATTCCTGACAGAAAATCACACGTGCAAAGGGCCTGTGGTTGAAGGAACCTGTTGAGTATGGAGGGCTAATGGAGACCATGTGGCCAGACCAGAGACTGGTAACAGGTGAGATCAGATAAGCAGCCAGAGGTCATAGCCTGTGCAATGGCTGTATGTCTCTGGAAGGCACTTTGGTCTTTTTTTTTTTTTTTTTTTTTGCTCCTTACCATGCCACATAACTTGTGGGATCTTAGTTCCCTGACCAGGGATCGAACCCTGGGCCCTTAGCAGGGAAAGCAGAGAGTCCTGACCATTGGAGTATCAGGGAATTCCCTGTGTCTTTAAGATCAGTGGGAATCCCAAGGAGAGTTTGATATGAGGGAGTATATTTGGGCCCCAAGATCACTCTAGGTTCACTGATTCACTGGGAGGGCTCATAGGACTCAGTACACAGTTCCACTCATGGCTAAGATTTTTACAGAGGAAAAGGAAAAAGGTATATGAGGTGAAGTCCAGGGGAGATCGGACACAAGCTTTCAGATTCCTCTCCCGTCAGAGTCACATCAGTTTAGTCGCTCAGTCATGTCCAACTGACTCTTTATAGGACTTGCTTAATTCCTCCAGCAGGAAGTTGTGACAACACATGTGAAATGTTATCTGCTGGGAGAGCTTGTTAAGAGACTCAGCACTCGAGGTTTTTATTTAAGAGATGGTCACATGGGTGCCTTCCAAACTCCGGAAGTTCCAGACTACCCTGAGGAAAGCAGGTATTCAACATAAACCGCAATGTCTTTTACAAAAACAGTGCAGGCACAGCGAGCTGTTCTCACCAGATGAGAACCCTCCTGAAATACAAGTTTCCAGATTCCAGCCAGGGGCTAGGCAGACTTTTCTAAGGCCACAGCCCCAGGCCTTTTCTGCACAGGGAGTGACAAGATTGTGTTTCAAGGAGTGCTCTCAGGCTGTTGACAAGAGTGTAAAAGCGATGGGGAGAACAGTGAGGGGATGTACATCTTCAAGTAAAATGTGCAGGCTGGGACAGGGAGGTGCCCCAGCAAGGAGGCTGAGGCAGAAGATGAGAGAAGTAGGTGGTGGATTCAAGGGTTGCTGCTGCTGCTGCTGTTAAGTCGCTTCAGTTGTGTCCGACTCTGTGCGACCCCATAGATGGAAGCCCACCAGGCTCTCCTGTCTTTGGGATTCTCCAGGCAAGAACACTGGAGTGGGTTGCCATTTCCTTCTCCAATGCATGAAAGTGAAAAGTGAAAGTGAAGTTGCTCAGTTGTGTCTGAATCTTAGCGACCCCATGGACTGCAGCCTACCAGGCTCCTCCGCCCATGGGATTTTCCAGGCAAGGGTACTGGAGTGGGGTGCCATTGCCTTCTCCGGGATTCAAGGGTTATTTAGATGCTAAAATGCACAGGGCTTAGTGATTAGGTCAGCTTTGTAGGAGAAGAGGGAAGGCAGGGATCGGGACAATGTCTCTGACCCTGCCTGGGTGGGTGTTAAGACCCCTGGACCCAGAAGGTAAGAGATGCAAGCCCATCGGCTGTCCACTGGTGGTGGTGATTGCCATGCGGCAAGTCCTCATTTTCCCCTCCTGAGGGAGGAATGATTGCATCTCAGAACCTTGATTCCACTTCTTTCAATATTATCATTCTTGTTGCTTTAAAATCAGCTCTTCTGGCATGTTTTCCTCTCATTGACAGAGCGTCTCAGAAAGAACAAAGCTAGTAGAATTGAGTTCATATGTCAACTTTACTACTTATGTTTGTTTTCAAAAACTGTACACAAACAAGTTCTCAGTATAAGAAATTAAAACAACAAACAGGTAGATATTAGGTTGACCCACATAATTGTCCGTTTCTACCAATTTTGATCTGCAAAAATGGTAATTTTTAAAAAAGTCTTGTTTCAGTAGTTTTCTTGAATTATATCTTAAGCCATTCTGTTCCATCGTTTTGGTTCTCTTATTTAGGGATTCCAGTTATGTATATATTGGATTTGTGTGTGTGTGTGTGTACATATATTTTTAAAAAATTCTTCCTCCCTTCTCCCTTCACCCAAATACTTCATTCTCTGTAGGTTAGATCTGACTCCAAAAATGGCTATTTCTTATTGTTAAATCTAACAGGGAAAAAAAAAAGTTTCTCTTCACCTTCCAACCCAGTACCAACCCCTTTTGCTTCACAGAAGTAACGATTTGCTTTGGGTTGTTGATTTTGTTTTTAACAAACATGAAATTATACACTGTGGTCTGGTTAGGGTTAGAGTTAGTACTATGCTGATTTTCACTTGACCGTAGTGGAGAGAGACATTTCTGTGTCAGTCCCTGCAGCCACACTGATGTAGGGCATTCTTAACAGCGGAGTGGTGTTCCATAGTGTGGGTCTCCCACAGCGTATTTAACCGTGGACCTTAAGGTTGTAACAGGACAGCAGTGAGTACATGTGTGAGTGTCTTTGTGCTTGTGCATGAGTCCCTTGTGTCAGGTCAAACAATACAGACATTTAAAGTTTTGTAGAAACTAGTTTAAGGCTGATCCTTCCTTTGCTCCCACACCTGGCACATTAGGGAGACTCAAATATCCTTTGAAAAGATGAAAGAAACTGCCTCATCGCCCTCCTAAGAAGGACGTACCCATTTCCATGCCCACCAGGTGGTGCAGAGACATGCCTTCCTTCCTCCACCTCTGTCACCCTGCTACACCAGGCGACTCTGGGCAGTAGATCTCTCCTCCCTGAACCTCAGTTTCCCCTTCTTTAGAATGGAGAGACTGCCTCTCCCTGCCCAGCCAATTTCTCAGGATTATTGTTAGCATCCAGTGAGAGCAAGAGGAGGTGGAGGTGGCTGATATGCTGCAAACAAAAAGAAATAAATTTCTTCCAAGTGGTTTTGTTGACCTCCAAAGGAGCCTGCTTCATCCCAGGAGTGTGGGACCGGTGTGTGGCCCATGAATATAAAGGGGAAGAGAGAGCGCTTGATCTGTGGCACCCTTGAGCTGACTCAAGCACACCCGCTCTGTCTTAGCTTCCTGGGGTTGCCATAACAAATGACCACAAACCAGATGGCTTAAAACAACACATTTATTCTCTCAGTCGTCAAGGTCAGAGTTCTAAAATCAGGGGGTTGGCCAGCTCAGTTCCTCTGGAGGCTCAGAGGGGGTGAGTGAGTGAGTGAAGTAGCTCAGTTGTGTCCGACTCTTTGCGATCCCATGCACTAGTCTACCAAGCTTCTCTGTCCATGGGATTTTCCAGGCAAGAGTACTGGAGTGGGTTGCCATTTCCTTCTCCAGGGGATCTTCCTGACCCAGGGATTGAACCCAGGTCTCCTGCATTGCAGGCAGACGCTTTACCCTCTGAGCCACCAGGGAAAGGCCCTACAGAGAGAGGGTCGGCTCCATTTCTCCTAGCTTCTGGTGTGTGTGTGCTAAGTTGCTTCAGTTGTGTCCGACTCTGCAACCCTATGGACTGTAGCCCTTCAGCCGCCTCTGTCCGTGGGATTCTCCAGGCAAGAATACTGGAGTGGGTTGCCGTGCCCTCCTCCAGGGGATCTTCCTGACCCAGGGATTGAACCCGAGTCTCTTAGTCTCCTGCATTGGCAGGTGGGCTCTTTACCACTAGCGCCACCTGGGAAGCCTAGCTTCTGGTGGTTTCTGGCATTCCTTGGTTTGTAGATGCATCACTCCAGTCTCTGCCTCCATCCTCCCATGGCCTTCTCCTCTGAGTGTCCCCTCCTTTTCTTTTCTTTTTTTTAATATTTATTTATTTGGCTGTGCCGAGTCTTAGTTGCAGCATGTCAGCTCTTTAGTTGCAGCATATGGGGTCCAGTTCGCCAACCAGGGATCAGACGTGGGCCCGCTACACTGGGAGTGCAGAGTCTTAGCCACTGGACCACCAAGGAAGTCCCCCCTCTTCTTATAAGGACACCAGTCACTGGATTTAAGGTCCATCCTAAATCCAGCATGGTTTTATGTCAAGATTTTTTTTTCTTTTTTTTTTACTGCACCGTGTTCTTTGTGGGATCTTAGTTCCCTGACCAGGGATTGAAGCCCAGGCACTTGGCCATGAGAGCCGGGAGTCCTAACCACTGGGACCTCCAGGGAATTCCCAGCAAGATCTTGACATCTGCCAAGGCTTGCATTCCAAGCAAGGTGACATTCTGAGGTTTCAGGTAGACATGGATTTGGGACAGCCACGTTTCAACCCACTGCACCCTCCTAGCCGGCAGATTTCTGGTCACAGCCTGCCTGGCCTTTTCTCAGCCATGTCTTGTAACATGAGGGCCTCCAGGTCGTACAGCCCAGCCCAAGGGCAGGTCGTGGCTCTGCCGTTTTCTGAGTGTGTGACTTTGGACATACCACCTTTTTCACCCAGACCCAAAATGATGACTTTGACCTCAGAGAGTTGTTAGGAATTAAAATGAAATAGTGCATTTAAGGAACTTACCAGTGTGCCATTATAACAAATTATAAACAATCAGCAATAATAGATGTTGCTGCTATTGTGTCTTGTTTGGGGGTGGGAGTGTTGATTAATGGGGCTTCCCAGGTGGCGTTATTGGTAAAAAAACTCATTTGCCAGTGCAGGAGACATAAGAGACATGGGTTGGATTCCTGGATCAGGAGCATCCCCTGGAGGTGGTCATGGCAACCCACTCCAGTATTCTTGCCTGGAGAATCCCATGGACAGAGGAAGCTGGCAGGCTACAGTCCATAGGATCACAAAGAGTCAGACGACAGCTGAAATGACTTAGCATGCATGCACACACGTGTTTATTAATAAGCAAATTAAGTCCCCAAAAGTAGGCTCTGAGAGGGAATGGGGAAATGGGGACTTAGCAGACATTCGGCCCTGGGAATCAGCAGTCAGATGAATTTCTTAAAAAGTACCTATTTCAGTGATTGCTGGATGACCATGAAATAGGGACTTTCCCCCTCCTACAGATGACAGCTTCAGAGTCTGAAAAATAGACATTCACAAGAAAACTTTCTTCTGCATCAATTGTAGATCTGTTTGTTTGTTTGTTTGTTTGTTTTTCCCCCTCTCTCCCAGGTAGTAATTTTTCTGGTATAATACCTGTCATGTCTAAACGAGAAGTAGGCAATTACCTTTGATGGGTAGCTCCTGCGGTTTTGTTGTTAAATCGTTTATTAAATACTGAGCCCCTCCCTGTGACTGAGGGAGGAACAACATCTGCCCTCCCGGGGTTCACAGACTAGTGCTGGAGTCAGACAACCTTGAGATGTCAGTGTTCGTTAGTGGCTTGATGGGCAAGTAGAGGAAGGACCCTCACCCAACATGTGGCAGTTAAGGAAGTCCTCCCAAGGGAGGTAAAATTGATTCTGTAAAACCTGAAGAAGAACTGGGGTGAGGCAGATGGTGGGTATTCCAGGTTGGGGGGGTGGCGCGGGTCATGTGACGTTCTGGAAGCAAGAGAGAGTGGTTTATTCCAGAACCACAGTGTGTTTAGTGTAACTGGAGTGTGGTGGAGGCTGGGGAAGGAACCAAGAGAGCTTTGACCTTGTCCTGAAGGCAGCAGTTGGCAGGGGGTGAGGGTGGAGGGACTGAAAGCAATGGGAAGGAGGGGAGGGAGATAGGCAAGGGCAGGGACGCAGCCAGCCCAGCACCGGAGCAAGGTGACCTGGCCACCACTGGGTGGAGAAAGGGTCAGAGGTAAGAGGCCAAGTCAGGAGGTTGGTGCAAGTGTCCCAAAAAGAGGTTGAGAGTGGTAGGAGAGAGACAAAGAGAAGGTGCAGGAGGAATGGTGTTCAGGAGGTTAGATTGACAGGCCTGATGGGGAGAGAGAAGCCAAGAGTGATCTTTCGTTCTGGACTTGAGTGGCAGGGCCGATGTGACTCTGTGACCTAGGCCAGTGTGGAAGCAGAAGCAGATTTGGGAGGGAAGAAAAAAAATTAGCTCAGTTTGGATCACAGCAGACTAATGACCTGACAGGAAATCAGACGGCAGACTGGAGACTGATTGGCACCTGAGCAGCCTTGAGAACGCAGATGTGCAGAGACCACCAAAGAGGGGAGTCGCCCTGTGCCAGGGCGAGCTCAGGGTCAGGGACTCGAGGACTGGCGGTGGCGTGGAGGCAGGGACACGGTACAGGAAGAGCAGCCAGAGATGGGAGGAAAATCAAGAGGAGGCAAGACTGTTAAACAGAAAGTCCACACTGTGAGAGGAGACAGCCCAGTCCAGGTGGGAACCACAGTTGTGGGCTTTGATACTGAAAAGTGACCCCAGAGAGAGCAGGGCCAGAATACACTGGGACAGCAAGGGTTAATGCAGGAGCAGTGGGGACAGTTAAGGGCCAGGGACTCCACTGGTCTAGATTCTCCGTATTGCACATGATAGAAGCAACTAAATCTAGCTTCAGCCAGAAAAGGAATCTTTCAGTCCATGTGACTAAACACATGGGGCTGCAGAGGCAGACAGTTTGGGCCCAGTAACCAGTGAACCGAGATATCCACAGGTGATGAAGAAGTCGGAGGAGTGGAGGTGGAGAGTGTTTGTTATTGAGGACTAATAATACCAGCGGGTGCTTACAGAGGGTCTGCTCCTGGCCAGGACTAAGGCTGGTGGTCCCCACAACTCGCTGAGTCAGTCCTTCCACCTGTCTGGGCAAGGTTGGGGGTGGGCGGGTGCCGAGAGCTGAGAGTCCAGGGTGGGTGGTGAAGTTGCCGAGGCTCACAATGTTTTCATGCTCTTTGTCTTTTCTGGAACTTTGCTGTTTCTGGCATGATGGATTTTTGACTTAAAACTAGAGTTGTTTTCTGCTCTGCTGGGTGCCATATTTTCATTCCAAATTACTGAAAAGTTGCTTCTTTACTGGATGCAAAGTTTCAAAAAAAGTTTTCTGTATAAAATATGAATGTGGTTTTTGTAGCACACCCTGAGGTTCCCACCATGCTGAGAATTAGTGCAAGAGGTTTCTATCTGCCAGATGAAGTGTTTTGGTGGAGGGCATCATGGCCACTAACCACCCAGAAAGATTCAGGTTGGCTGTGGGCCTGGTCCTTGGGCAACCTTGAGAACCCAGCAATTGGAGGCCCCAGGGCCCTCCACCAAGAGGCACTTGATGGGCTTCTGCTCTAGGTCACGTGGTATTCTGGGGACTCAGAATCTTGGACCTGTATGTTTGTATTTTTCCATTGAATTTGGAGATTTTTTCCAGGTGTTATTTCTCCAAATATTTTCCCTCTCTTCTCTTTTTGGTACTCCAGGTACATGTATATTAGGAACTTAATGTCCCTGAAGCTCTGTTCTTTTTTTTTAGCCCTAGCTTTTTTTCTCTTCTTGCTTCCACTGGATAGTTTCATTTTTTTATCTTTAAGTTCCCTGATCTTTTCTTCTGCAGCATCTAATCAGCTGTTAAGCCCATCCAGTGATTTTTCATTTATGTGTTTTTCAATTCTAGAGTATCCATTTGGGTTTTTTATAGTTTCCATTTTTCTTTTGAGATTCTCCATTTGTTCCCTCATTAAGTTCATGTTTTCCTTGAAATCCTTGAACATATTTATAATTAACTATTTTCAAACCTTTATTGGCCAATTTCATCATCTCCATCCCTTTTGAACTAATAAGCTGATGTTTTATTGGTTTATGACCACATTTTCCTGCTTATTTATCTGTCTGGTAATTTTTTATTATATGTTGGACATTATGAATGTTATGTTGTTGAGAGTATTTTGCTGTCTTCTTCAACAGAGTACTGAGTTTTGTTCCAAGAGGCAGTTAATTTACTTAGAGAGAAGCATGATCTTTTTAAAAGCCTTATTTTTAAGCTTGGTTGGGACAGGTCTAAGGTAGCCCTGACTGGAGGGCTAGATTAGGTCTATATATAAGGCGTGACTTTTCTAGAATTTCTACTAAACACTCAAGAGTATTCAACAAGATCTCTCTGCTCTCGTTGTTTGGAACTCACAGATCTCCCAACCCAGACCTGTGTAACTCTCTGGTACTTGTTCAGCTCACAGTTCCCTGAGAGTTTCTTTATGCTTTGTTTTTTCCTGAAAGTTATATTTTGCCCTGTTTCATGGAGTCTTGCTCTGCACATGTGAAGTTTAGGACTCAGCCTAAGTCCAATATTTGGAGTGTTTTCTCTCTGTACTGCTTCCTTTTCTCTGGTACCTTGCCATGCAAATTCCTGAGGAAGTAAAGTTCAATAATCCTGAACTATAATCTTTGTCTCCACAGTCCAAAACGTACCTCCAGGCAGAAGGCTAGAGTGATTGTGGGGCTCATCTTACTTGTTTCTCTTCTTTCAAGGATCACAGTAAATGTCATATGTTTTACCCAGTTGTAGAGTTATATTTTATCTAGTCTTATGGCAGGTACTCCAACTGGTATAGTTACTCTTACGGCAGTTGCTCTAACTGGTATGGTTGTTTATACCAATTACTGTGTCATTGGTCAGAAGCAGAAATTTCTTTCTTTCGTATGTTTATGCTCACATTTTCACACATTCCAAAAATAATACCTGGTAGTATTTGGTAGCCATTGAGGTAGCAGGAAACTCAGAAAGTGGGATTTGAGAAGCCAGTGAAGGATGTTTTTGAAGAAAGGGAGTGATCTTTCTGTGTTCAGTACTGCTGAGGGGGTACACATGGATGTCATCAGTGATACACAGAGATGTGGTTCATTCATTTTAACTGCTGTATAAAATTCCATCACGTGAATAGAGAAAATTCACTTCTCTATCTCCTACCATTTAGGTGAACATTTGCAGTGCACGTTCTTGAACATGTCACTGATTTGAGTACATGTGGGCGAGTTTCTCTTTGAAACCTATCTAGGGGTGGGATTACGAGATCATTAACTAGTATAATTTCAATTTGACAAAACAGTACCAGATTGCTTGGAAAAATAGTGGTGCCAGTGTCGTTCCTACCTTCAGGGTTCAAGAGACCCCCACTGCCTCACACATTCACTGCTTGCTATTGTGGATTTTAAAATTCTTGCCAATCTGAGGAATGAAAAGGTGTGTGATTGTTACTTCAATTCACCTTTTCCTAAATATTAGTAAAGTTGAGTGTCTGGGCTATCTGGGTTTCCTCTCATGTGACCTGACTGGTAATATCCATTAACTAGTTTTCCATGGAGTTGTCTTTTGTGGGTAAGATTTCTTTCTATATTCTGGATAGTAAAATCTTTGTCTATTAAATGCATTGCAAATATTTACTCCCAGTCTGTGACGTGTCTTACTTTGTACAGGTGTGTGTATGTGTGAGAGACAAACATTTTTAGGTTTGATGAGTCAGGTCTATTGATTTATTTTGTGTTTTTTGTCTTATTTAAGCAGTCCTTCACAGTACTGAGGTCATAAAGATACTTGTCTGTATTTTGTTTTTAGACTTTTAAATGCATTTATATAGATTAATACAAATGAAATTTGTTCTCTGTGTGGCGTGAGGTAGGATTTTTTTCCCCCCTTGTTGGAAAAGCCAAATGTCCTAACCTCACCAGTGTTTTCTCACTGATCTGGACTGCCATTGCCATCACATCCAGGTTCTCACAGTGAGCTGGGTCTGTTTGGGGCTCTCTTTTCCTGTTATTCTGATCATATTGCCTTTTCTCTTAGCCATACCTGGAAGTTTTCATTATTGAACTTTAGAAAAAGTTTGATGTCTGGGAGGGTAAGTTGGGTAAAGGAGTGGGAAGCTTATTTGCTTTTTCACTTTGAAGTCATCGGTCTTTTAAACAACTGTCTATAATTATTTAAAACAGCACTGGCTGAACTCAGGAAAAATCCACTTGCTGCCCAGACCTTTCTAGGACCGATCAGTGGCGAGGGTGGCTTCGCTTTTGTGTGAAACTCTGGGCACTTTTACTTCTGCCTTTGCCCTCTCCCTGGCCTGCCAACTCTCACCTCTGGGTTTTTAGGTTGTGATGTCTCTGCACCTTGCTATTGGGTCTTCCGGTATTTACATGTGGGCCTGCGGTGGGTGTTTTGCAACTGGGAGGCAGTACCTCTTCTGTTGGTTACTGCCAACCAGACCACAGTGGCAGGCCCGACGGAGTCTGGGGTTTCCTGTTGCCTCACTGGCGCTGAGACCCTGGATTCCAAAAATAAATGCACGAAAAACCACTGTGACCTCACGGTCTGCGCTCGCAGGGTTCTCAAGCCGGACCGTCTTCACCCCGGGGCCCGGCCTAGCGGGGGCTCTGCTCTCCCGGAGACTGACGGACAGGCTGCCTGAGCGCTTGCTCTCTGTCCCCCTTTCTTCAGGCAGTCACCCGCAGGGCCAGGGTGGCTCCCGCCGAGAGGATGAGCAAGTTCTTGAAACACTTCACCGTCGTCGGGGACGACTACCACGCCTGGAACATCAACTACAAGAAGTGGGAAAATGAGGAGGAGGAGGAGGAAGAAGAGCAGCCGCCGCCCACTGAGGCCTCAGCCTCGGCCGAGGAGGGCAGAGCCACTGACCCCACCCTGGCCCCGGCCCCTGTGCCCAGGCCCCGCCTAGACTTCAGGACCACTTTGAGGAAGCTCTTCAGCGCCCACAGGTTTCAGGTAGGTGGGCAGAGGCCCAGAATGCCTTGGGTGGGGCAGAGCCATCAGCCCAGAGTCACAAGGTCAGGTGGGAGGGGGCCCATCTCTGTCACCAGTTCCTTCACTCCGCAGATACCTACCCAGCACGGATCGTGTGCAGGGCAGGTCCCCTGTTGTCAGGGGCAGAGTAAGTCCTAATTCAAAAGTCAATTATCACCTGATGAATCCATTAAACAAAATGTGCTCCGTCCCTACTCCGCTGCAGAAAGGAATGGAGCACTGATGCGTGCTGTAGTGTGGATGCCCCTTGACAACACGATCCTAAATGGAAGAAGCCAGACACAGAAGGCCACATGTCTCGCAATTCCATTCATGTGAAATGTCTCGAATGCATACATCCACAGAGACAACAGAGTAGAGGGAATGGAAGGGGGAATGACCGCTCAATGGATGTAGTTTCCGGTTGAGGTAACGAAAATGTTCTAGAACTAGATACCAGTGATGGTTGAACAACCTTGTGAATGTACTTAAGGCCTGTGAACTTTATGCCAACTGTAAAGGAGTGAAAATGTTAAGTTTTGCAATGTTAAATGTTAAGTTATGCAAAATTTACCCCCTACACACACAAAGGAAATGAAAGGATAAATTGAGGGGTGGGGGGAGTCTCTTCTTTTCTGAAGTGATGCTGAAAATATCTGCCTGGCATAACCAACCCGCCACCAATCTCTAGGTATGGTTATGGGGAGACCCTGAGAGGGAGACGCAGGCTTCAGAGAGTAGCAGAAGGAATAGGACTTCCTACAGGGCTCAGTGTCAGTCCCAACGTGAGTGGAGTCTGGCCAGCCCTGTCTGAACCCTATCCTGCCACCCCAGCGTGGGTGAGCAGGTATCTGGAAGCATGTTCTGAGACCCAGCACAAAGCGGGAGGCTTCTTGCCAGCCCAGTCTGTCAATTCCCAGAATGGAACTCTTTGGGGGCCCCTGCTGCAGGTTACCCCCCTTCAACCATGATAACCCAGCTCCTCCCTGGAGCTGATGTCCCTTCTGAAAGTAGAGTAGAGCAGCCCTTGCCTCTCCCATCACTGACTTTGTTCCAGAGTAAAAGAGAAGGAATTATTTTGGTCTTTTTTTTTTCCTACTCTCGTGTGACTTACAGAAACAAAGCAGGCAACCCAGCACTCCTGGCAGCTCAGCACTTTCCTCTGTAGATCTGACAGAAGAGGAAATGTGGTATTATGTTGTTGGGGTTGAAATCCCAAACCCTCAATTTCAAGAGCAGAAGGAAGGAGCCAGCTTCCTCCCAGCTGCAAGGGGAGGTCCCCCCTCTCCTGACTGGGCCCCCCAGGCCACGTGGCTCTGGGGAAAAGCATAGGAGAGGTGTTTATTCATTCACTCAACAGTCAGTTCTTAGCTTCTGCTATGCACCAGGATCACGGCAGTGAGCGTGGTAGACACATCCCTGCCCTCACTTGCAGAGGATGGGTGCTCTGTAGAGAGGTGGGCATTCCAGAAATCAGACAGATGCTGGATACAAGTGGAGAGAAGCCCTCTGCAGGGAAGCAGAGCAGGGTGGCTCTGAGAGATCCTCAGGGTGGGGGAGACCCGATTGAGGATGTGAGGCAGAGCAGGTGATACTTCACCTGACACCACGAGGCTGGGCAGGAGTGAGGTCTGTGGATGGAAAGGGAGGAGCTTCCCAGGCAGAGGGGCCCTGTTTGCAAAGGGCCTGAGGGAGGAAAGAGGCTTCAGCTTTGCAGGAATTGAGAAGGGTCCATCGGGCTTGTATGTATCCAGTAGTGGGAACGGAGGCCCTGGAAGTCCACCCACCGGCAGTGGGCAGCCATCAGAGTCCAAGTGTGTGGTGGGGAGGCAGCGACATGAGCAGTTTGGAGAGGGGCCCAAGTGGAAGCAGAGAGGCTACCTCGGGGTAGGGAGTAAGGATTCAAGGGTTTGATCTGTGCAGATAGAATCCACATAAAAGAGATTCTGGAATGCCCTCTCTCTCCACCTGTTCCCATGGTTTGAGGTGACCAAGGTGACATGATATATAGTTGACTGTTGTCACTTCTCACAGGATGGCACAACCAACCAAAGGAGAGAACTTGGGGTGAGTCAGGCCTCCGTGGTAGCCACAGACAGGCAGGGGAGCATGGCCAGGAAGGCTGGGAGGAGCCTCACTTTTATCACCTGCTGACCGTGGCCAGGCCGTCTGCTGAGCAGACCTCACACTTTATCTCCCTCGATGCTGCCATTGTCAGTCAGGGTGGAAAATGCAGCGAAGTCCCATCTCCCCCGGAAGGATGCTGAAGCTTGTTAGAGTTAACGCCAAGGCACGGCAGAGCTGAGACCTGTGCCCAAGGTCCAGGCTAACGGGAGCTGGCTCAGGACTGGCCGCCCCACAGCCCGCTACACCCTGCACCCCTGGGTGCTGCTGCTAGGGGTGGCTGACTTCCAGTGAGGATGTGCAATTAACCCAGTTCCCTGAATTCTCAGCGTTTTCCCTTGTGACGTGGCTCCCCTCAGAACTCGTCCTGCCTTGTGAACTGGTGGATTTGGAGCCTTAGGGGTCCGTTCATAGAGGCCAGGGTTGGGACCCAGGCACTGGGGTTTCGTGACCTTGGGTCTGTCTCTTGATCACTTTTTAAAACTGAGGTGAAATTAATTAATTAAATCATTTTATGATCAAATGAATCATTGTAAAGTGGATAATTCAGTGGCATTTATCTAGTACATTCACGATGTTGTGCAGCCATCACCACTGTCTAGTTCCAGAACACTTCCATCACCCCCAAAGAGACCCAGTACCCATTAAACGTAACCCCCAGACCCCGACAAACCTTAATCTACTTTTCGCCTCTACCAGACATGTCATGTAAATGAAATCCTACAACGTATGTGATCTTTTGTGTTCGGCTTCTCTCACTTAGCATAATGTTTTCTGGGTCCATCCACACTGTAGCGTACGTCAGCACTCCATTCCTTTTTACAGCTGAATATCCAGTGTGTTTTTAATATCTCCATCCCTTGCTTCTAGACTAGATGAGCTCTTACATCCCTTTAGCTCCAACATGAAACCAAGGAGGGAGGGAGCGAGGAAAGAAGGAAAGATGCCGTCTGAGGCTTGAGTCTTCATTAAGCTACTGAATTCGGATTTGTGTGAATATTTCATTACAGAGCACTTTGCCATACAATTTTCAATAATAAACCACGTTATCAAATACTTTAGTGACATAATTGTTACAGGTCGAAATGGTCACCAAGTTTAATAGTCCATTCTTTATAGGCCTGAACTGGTTCAATTGCGACCTGAAACTGCAGAAACTGCCAAAATAACGGCAGACTAATTCTCAGAGGTCAAGGTCTGTCTGCCTGACAGTGTAAGAGGCAAGGCCTCCGGGGAAGTAAGTTGACAGTCCAGTATGTTCAAGGGAAGAAAGAGGTCACGCAAGGGTCAAGGGAAAAAAGAGGAACCCCCCCTTGGGGTTCCTCCTGTTGCTGCCATTTCCATCACTCCCACCTCATCCCTGTGGTCACCCCAGATGCCATCACCTCCACTCCACCTTCACTGTCCGATTCACCATCATCACTGCCTCCGTCACCATGACCACCCCCACCGCCATCGGTGAGACCACCCACTCACTTCACCCTGGTCCCCCCCCAGCTCCCCGCTCCAGCAGGTCACAAATCCCACGAGATTGTCTTTCCCTCAGCAGCTCCTCTGTTTCCCAGGACACCCAGAACTCCCTGCCCCCTCCCCCCGCAGTGAGCACATGGGGTTGGGGTGGGCACCTCAGGTCTCCAGTCTGAAGCTGTTTGATGGGCACAGTGGATGTCACCCTAACCCAGCTGCCTGGAGGAGGCGTCCCTAGAGATCCTCCTGCAACTTGGCTGTCAGAGGCTGGATGTTTTATTTATTGAGCCTCTGTTCTGGGTGTACCCTGGCAAGAGCAATTCCCAGAACTAGAAACACAAAAGCTTTAAAAAACATTACTACTTATTTTTTGCCATCTAGGCATTAGCAGTTTGGTTCAAGAGATGCTGAGAAGCAGTGAACTTCCAAGTTAAGAGAAAGACCAGTGGTGACCAAGGGTCAGTCAGTGAGCTGCACGGAGGCTTTAGGAGGACAGGCACGGCCCTGGACTGGAAGGAGGGGCTCCAGTGAGAGGAGCCGGCCCCCAGCAGGCCTCCTGAGAGGGCGCTGGAGCTGCTGTGGGCAACTGGCCTCCCATCCTTGACACCCAGGTGTTAACAGCCCTTAGAGATGGAAGGAAGGTCCCTGTTCAGGTCTCATGGTTTCTTGCTTCTTCCGTCGGTCCACAGGTTATCATCATCTGCCTGGTCGTCCTGGATGCCCTCCTGGTGCTCGCAGAGCTCGTTTTGGACCTGAAGATCATCGAGCCCGACAAGAATAACTATGCCCCCAAGGTAGTGTGTCCACAGCCCTTTAACATGGTTCACTCTTGTTACCTGCACTGAGGGTGGGCAGAGGCGGGCAGCACCCGCAGAGAATCAACCAGGGCTTCTCTGAGAGTAGTTTGATGGGGTGCTTTCAGTCAAAGAGTAGAGCACATGTCTTCCTTTTTTGGTTGTAGATATGAGTTCCCTACAAGCAGGATGCCTCAGGTCATTTGATGGCTTGCAGGCTTGCATCTTGAGCTGTCCAAGACACTGAGCTGGAGTCTGTCACTGATTCTCAAACCAAGAGAAGGGTTCCTTCCCGTTCCCCAGAGGGCGGGCTGTTTGTCCTCCTGTCAACATGCTGACGTGGTCCCTGTGCTGGAGCCACTGGGGGGACACGCCCACCATTCATTCCCTGATTCACAGTTACCGCCTGGCCCATCCCAGACAGTCATCCAGAGGGCAGTGGGTGCATTCTGTGACCCTATCACCGGTAACTGGGAGGAGGCCAGGGGCTAAAAAACATCTCCCCACACCCTTTGAAAAAAAATTCAGTGGACTGTGCATAAGTGTCTTTTCAACCAGCAAAAGGACAGGAAGAAAACATTAAACCGCCTTCCTACTCGTGGCCCCTTTGACCAAGGCAGTCGTTAATGTTCTCTTCTGTGACACTTGAGTCCTCCCATAGATGGATAATCTTTTCTCTCCCTCTACTGTTTAATAGCATCAGTAACTTACCACCTATGCTCAATGTCTTGTGCCTTTTTTCTTTACTTTTTATTATGAAAAATGGCAAACATACATTTTTCTGTATTTGCTTTCTTTATATACATACCCACAAACATGCCCATATATTTTTGACCATTTTAAAGTCAGACATCGTGACACTTCATCCCTGAGTACTTCAACAATGCCTAAGAATGAGGTTTTTCTCCTATAGAACCATAATAGCATTATTACACCTAAAAAAGTTATAATTCCATAATATCTAATAACCAGTTTTCATTCAAATTTCCTCGTTCATAGTGCTTTTTTTTGCAAACTAGATTTCTGACATTATATTTGAGCTCTTTTAAAGTTAAAGTCGCTCAGTTGTGTCCAACTTTTTGTGCCCCAAGGACAATACAGTCCATGGAATTCTCCAGGCCAGAATACTGGAGTGGGTAGCCTTTCCCTTCTCCAGGGGATCTTCCCAACCCAGGGATCAAACCCAGGTCCCCTGCATTGCAGGTGGATTCTTTACCATCTGAACCACCCTGTTCCTTTATTCTGTTTCCCGTACAACACAGGTTAGGTCAAGAGGCTTAAAAAGCAAGAGTTCCTCAAGGGTGGGCTATTTTTATTTTTAAATCTCATGGCACCTTGGGCCAGGGACCCACTATTAGTCTGCTGGATCACTTGATTCAGGTTGTAAATGCTGAGCTGTTGCACTGTCCAGGGGCACTTTTCCCTTTGCAGTTGTATATAATCCACATGGTGACACTTCAACATCATACAAACTTCTTCCCCAGTTAGCATCCACTGATGATCATTGCGTGAGTCTGTGAACACACTGGCTTGCAAACCAGTGATTTCTAATCATACCTTTCCTTCTACATCGACTAGTCAGTATCCTTTTATCAGTTCAGTTCAGTTGCTCAGTGTTGTCTGACTCTGCAACCCCATGGACTGCAGCACGCCAGGCTTCCCTGTCCATCACCAACTCCCAGAGTTTACTCAAACTCTGTCCATTGAGTCAGTGATGCCATCCAACCATCTCATCCTCTGTGTCCCCTTCTCCTCCTGCCTTCAACCTTTCCCAGCATCAGGGCCTTTTCAAATGAGTTCAGCTTCAGCATCAGTCCTTCCAGTGAACACTCAGGACTGATCTCCTTTAGGGTGGACTGGTTGGATCTCCTTGCAGTCCAAGAGACTCTCAAGAGTCTTCTCCAACACCACAGTTCAAAAGCATCAATTCTTTGGCGCTCAGCTTTCTTTATAGTCCAACTCTCACATCCATACATGACTACTGGAAAAACCATAGCTTTGACTAGATAGACCTTTGTTGGCAAAGTAATGTCTCTGCTTTTTAATATATTGTCTATGTTGGTCATAGCTTTTCTTCCAAGGAGTAAGCATCTTTTAATTTCATGGCCGCAGTCACCATCTGCAGTGATTTTGGAGCCCCCCAAAATAAGGTCTGCCACTGTTTCCATTGTTTCCCCATCTATTTGCCATGCAGTGATGGGATCAGATGCCATGATCTTAGTTTTCTGAATGTTGAGCTTTAAGCCAACTTTTTCACTCTCCTCTTTCACTTTCATCAAGAGGCTCTTTAGTTCTTCGCTTTCTGCCATAAGGGTGGTGTCATCTGCATATCTGAGGTTATTGATATTTCTCCTAGCAATCTTGATTCCAGCTTGTGCTTCATCCAGCCTGGCATTTCTCATGATGTACTCTGCATATAAGTTGAATAAGCAGGGTGACAAAACACAGCCTTGACGTACTCCTTTCCCGATTTGGAACCAGTCTGTTGTTCCATGTCAGGTTCTAACTGTTGCTTCTTGACCTGAATACAGATTTCTCAGGAGGCAGGTCAGGTGGTCTTGTATTCCCACCTCTTCAAGAATTTTCCACAGTTTGTTGTGATCCACACAGTCAAAGGCTTTAGCATAGTCAATAAAGCAGATGTTTTTCTGGAACTCTCATGCTTTTTTGATGATCCAGTGGATGTTGGCAATTTGATCTCTGGTTCCTCTGTCTTTTCTAAATCCAGCTTGAACATCTGGAAATTCACGGTCCGTGTACTGTTGAAGCCTGGCTTGGAGAATTTGAGCATTACTTTACTAGCGTGTGAGATGAGTGCAATTATGCAGTAGTTTGAGCATTCTTTGGCATTGCCTTTCTTAGTGTGTATCACAAAAACACAGTCATTCTTTTCAGTGTTCAGTTTCAAATGGTCCCAGATTTGGTCACTGTGAGCCTCTTTGGGCCAGGATGATGTCTCAGCTCTCTTCATACTTTCCCTGCCCCAGAATGGAAATGGTTACTTTAGTGAAGACTAGTATTTATGAATCTAGATCTGGGAACTCTCTTCATTTATCACCCACCTTGGTGATCATTTCTAGTAAATACTTATGGGTCAGCCTTGGTCTTTTGAACAACTATGAAGTACTCCACGGGGAGGTACTGTAATGCTTTTAAAAGGACCCTGGTCTAATGAACATTTCTGTTGTTCTACAAATAATGAAGAAAATCGTCTGTTCTGCAAATGGTGCTGCAGTAAATATCCTTACTGTCTTTGTGCACATGTGAACTTAGCTGTATGATAAATGCCTAGCAGTGGAGCTGCTGGGCCAAAGGGGATGGTGGATGTTTTCAGTTGTGCCATTGCCCCATTGCCCTTCAGGGAGCAGTGTCTGTGCTGTTCCCAGCTACAGTCGGAGCCCAAAACCAGTGCCTGGTGCTGGCAGGAATGCGGGATTGGTGAAGGGAATGGATTCCCTCTGGTGACTGGGCAGGTTCATTCAAAGCTGGCTCATCTGTGTGAACCAGCTCAGCCCGTGATCAGCCTGCGTCTACTCTCATGTGTCTCCTTGTCCCCTTCAGGTGTTCCACTACATGAGCCTTGCCATCCTAACCTTTTTTATGATGGAGATTTTCTTTAAAATATTTGTCTTCCGCTTGGAGTTCTTTCACCACAAGTTTGAAATCCTGGACACCATCGTGGTGGTCATTTCCTTCATCCTCGACCTCGTCCTCCTGTTCCGGGAGCATCAATTCGAGGCTCTAGGACTGCTGATCCTGCTCCGGCTGTGGCGGGTGGCCCGGATCATCAATGGTATGTCCCCTGCACTCCTGAGCCGGGAAGCTGGGGGTGGGAGGTGGGGGGTAGGACAGTGGGTAGAGCCTGGAAGGGGCGCAGAGCCCCCAGTCCTTCTCCTGGCAGCCAAGAGAAACATGAAATGGTCTGCTTTGGTGTCCCACTGCTGCCTCTGTGGTTACAGACTGACACCAGCACATGTGCTCTGAGAGGAAGGGCCCTTCTCCTTTCGGCTCTATTTTCATGATTAAAGATGTTAATAAAAAGGGTGATAGACCAGTCCCTGATCTGTTGCCGAAGTACTTTTGCTTCTCGCGAGGTGTTTCCTGAAGAGTGTTTTATCAAACCCCATCCCACCCTGGGAGGGGAACCATCAGGGAGGGGAGCAAGGAAGCTGAGAAACACAGTACATTAGATTCTGCCAGCTTGGAGAAAATCACAACACGAGTGAGCACGATGAAGGCTCTGAGAACCGTAGCTGTTTTCCAAGTTGACACTTTGGGAGGAAGTAACACCCATCAGCCTGCTGTAGACTCTGGCTCTGGAGAACACGCTGGGGGAAACACCGCTTTCCCGGATTTTAGGCACAGGTCCTGTTCCTCACACACTCCCTGCTGGTGTGGGGAGCCTCTGTTTCAGAGCAGCTGTTTGTATTGTGATTTTATGTGGACTCAGTGACCAGTCAGTGGTTCAGCCGTCAGTGAACACCTGTCCGTGGACCTGCCGTGTCAGAATCACCCTCAGCGCTCTAAGTGGCGAGTCTGGTGCAGAGGAGCCCAGGCGGGGTGTCTGTTCGAGAAGCACTCCCAGGTGATCGGTGTCCAGCAGGTTGGGAATCTGTGGCCTAGGGCCCAAGCTGATGGGCTATGGGTGGTTGTCAGGAGACCAAGTGAGCAACAGTGAGGCCTGCTAGAGGCGGGCCCGTCCCCTGCCAGGCACAGTGAGTCCCAAGGCTCCTTCTGTGTTGGGTGCCACCCGGCAGGGTAAGGGCCTGTGCAGCGGCTCTGTCGGGCACGTGGGCTTTGGAACCTGCTGGTTCAGACCTAGTGATTTAGAGTAAAGCCTATTAAGAACATTTATTTGGGTTCTGTCAAAGGAAATAAGCTTTTCAGATAATGTGGAAGATGTTAATGCCAACTGATTTTTTTCGGACAGAAACATACTGTGTACAAAGGTTATGTGAGGTACCTAGACTGTGACAGACTATAAATGACTCATGAACCAGCTACTACCCAGTACTCTTCACATCACACTATTGTGAGAAGTATTCATTTTGTCTAAAAAAAAAATGGCTGCAAGGCGTAGGAGCACTTGCTACTGCCCATTATTACACTGCTGTCAGATTTCAGCGTGACAGAACATAGGCTAAACCAGACTCGGTGGGACAGCCAGGAACACTGTGAACCAGGAATGGCTGCTTCCAGACCTAGTGGGCACCACACACATGGGTGACGGTCCAGACTCGGTCACTCACACTTGGAAGGGGGCAGAATAGCCCCACTGCAGCACAGGCTTTGAGGCCTCATCCCCACTGTGGTGTGGGCATTGGGGAGCTCTGTCCCCGCTGTGGTGTGGGCATCGGGGAGCCCTGCCCCAAACAGGGTTCAGGTTAGTGCCTGACAATTAAACTGGCCACAGCCCTGGAGGCAGAAAGTGGGGAGAGTGACAGCCCCAAGCTTGAGCATTTCCAGACTTGTACTTAGTGCCTCCTGAGCAAGTGCTGCTAAGTAGCAGAAATGTTATGAACAAGGTCCCTTAAGGAGCTTAACCCTCATCTGGTCAGTGATTATTTTTAAGGATTTCTCACACCAGGCAAGCCGCAGAAGTATGTCTCAGCTAGGTACTGAGTAGCTCAGAAATGAAAAACCTGACCCTCCTAGTTATGATGCCTTTAAGCTATGATTGTTTTACTTGTCACTGCTCTTCCCAACTGTATACATGTATAAGGAATGCAGGGTTTTTTCCCAAGTGGTTAAATCAGAAACTGGTATCATGGAGACCCTCACCATTATTTTTCAGGGATAATTATCTCAGTTAAGACACGTTCAGAACGGCAACTGTTAAGGTTAAAACAGATAAACATACAACTGGCCACCAAGATCCAGCACCTTGAATTCAGCTGCTCTGAGAAGGTAAGAAGGCGCTTGGGAAAACACCCCGTTTACAGATTGTTCCCTCCCAGCCAGGCCTCTGCTCTCGTGGGGCCGTTAGCCCAGAGCCCCACTCCCCTGGGACAGGCCTTCCTTGTCCTTCCAGATTCAGCCCAGGCACTGCTCCACCCTGCAGCTCCGCCAGGAACCCCCTCTTCCAGTGTCTCCTCTCCGCTGTCACTGCTGGGCCCCGACTGAGTGATTTCCATTAGAAGCGTGGTTTTCATTCAGCTCTGGGGCCCAGTATGTGCCTGGGGCTCACTGCATGACTGCCACGTGCCTGGGGAGGCTCAGAAGGTAAATTCGGTTATTTGTCTGCTTTTGTAATAACAGGAACAAGAAATTGAGAGACTTAACAAGCTATTGAGACAGCATGGACTTCTCGGGGAAGTGAACTAGATGCACGCCTTCTCCAGCTCAAAGGGAAGACCTGCCTCATGGGCTTGTGACAAGGAAGACAGCCGCCCCTCTGGGGCCATGTCGGGGAGAGATTTGGTTTGATGGCTTTGCCTCACTGCTGCCGGCTCGGATTCTGGGGGACACAGCCTTTTAAAGGCTCTATTTCTTCCTTGGTGTGACTGAGAATGTCCCACCCCACACTGTGTAACAAATGTATCATAAACTATATTTTCCTCATGTTGAACACTTTACTCTTGCTTGAAAATGAACAAGCTGGACAATTACTAGCAGTTTTCACTTTTCACATGTATATTGAGGGATTAGTACATCCTTTCATATGAGCACTCTGAAAAACAAAAAAGAAAGCTATTTTAGCTATCAACACATTCTAGAAGTCTTTTACATGTCCAAGCTGTTCTAAATAGCTAACCACAATTTCCCCCAAGGAGGCCATTCTCAAGTACCCAGCCCCCTCCTCTGCATCCTCCAGCTTTTAGCTGGCTCCACCTAGTTCTGCCACCTGACAACATTTTCCTCAGTTACTGTACAATTAATGTATAAAATAAACTCTCTCCTTCCCTAGGGCCCTCCTACTAGATCCTTTCCCGCTTCAACTGCTTGGAATCACTTGGTGGCATCCCAGACCAGCCCACTAACTGGAGAGCAAGCTAGCTCCGGTGCCTGGCGCAGAAGTGGCAATTAGAGCCAAGACTCCACTGTAATTAACATGACATTTGGGGGAAGATCCCCTTGTGAGGCCTTGTCCTCTACTTGCATGATTTTAAACAATTTGCTATTTTTATACTCATTTCAGCAGGACCTGAAAAAGAAGAAAATCCGAACTAAAAATAATATTTTTATAATAATTCATTTTTTTTTTTTAAATAACTCACTTTTAAAGCAGGGGATGAATAAACTGGATAAACCCTCAATGCCTGCACTACCTGAAGGCCTGTCCTCGTGTCTTCTCAAAAGTGCAACTTAGTTTCCACATATGACCTATGTGTTGAGGGTACTGGAACTGGCTAAGACCAGACGATGCCCCCTTCTAATGTCAGACCAAGTAGAATGACATTCCAGAAGGGAGACAAGAGGAGGGAAGTGAGAGGAGAGGAAGTGTGCTGGTCTGGGGGCAATCTCAAGGGTTATAATAAAGTGGAATGTCTCCGAGGGACTGTGGGCCCCACACGTGCTGAATTTTGCAGATACGGTATAGTTTCCTTATTTAACAACTTACATCAAACAAATGGGAAGAAGAAATTAAAGGGCAGCCTGGCGTTGATGGTTGGCCGAGCTCTGAAGCCTGCCTCTGCAGGTGCAGACACATCCACAAAAGTAACCGCAGTGGAAATAAGAATCGTCCTTTCATTTCCTGAGTTGGTCTGTAATACAAAATCAGAATAATGCAAGCCCTGCCCTCCAGTGTGTTATCAGGATAACAAAGATGGGACGGCTTCCATGCCCTTCCTCACCCAGTAGCTGTCATTCATGAATCTGATAGGTACATGGAGGGCTCATCAGTCACTACGTCAGAGGAGAGGGACAGTTTTCACTCAGGTTGTCCCTCACACACTGATGTCATTCATAACTCAATTCTGACAAGAATTTTAAAGATCAAATCTAAACAAGAATGCAAATGTGAACAAAACCATTTTGTTCAGTGGAGGTTTTTCCTCTAAGTAAATGGTGACTGCTAAATTGTTTTAAGAATTCAGATTGTTTAATTATTATTTTTTACAAAATAATAAATTTCACCTATCACAGTTGAGTTTTGTCTGGCCTTGTGTCTTGTATCTTTAAAATTAGGCCTACCTCAGGAAAGGAAGATGAAATTAGCCTTGCAGTTACATTGACTATTTTGGCCTGTGGGTTCAATAAGGATCCGTATTTAGTCCACTTCACTTCTACCGTCAAAGCCACTGGGAGCTGGCAGGAATCCTGTACAATAATATGCCATTAGTCAATTTGAGTATTATACAACCTTAAGTCAAACTTAATCTGCAGTTCAGAGTTTTAATTATAAAATGTTTCCCATATTACAAAATGTTCTGAACAAGAGAATGAATAGACTCTAGAAGTTCAGATAAAAACAGCTTAGAAGCAGCATGTATTTTAAAAGTACTCAATGCTCCAAAAAAATTTTAACACCTAAAGCATAATTTTTCCAGCCCTTCCTGTTTCTAAAGAGACCAGCCTTACCTGGGAGTTGTACCCCCAACTATGGAGCCTCCAGGGCCCTGACAGGTCTAACTGCACCCACCCATTTACATCTACCTCAGAGATTCTTTAGGAAAGCAGTTGGCATGGGGGGAGGAGGAAAGGGAATACAGTATTTTTAATAGTCAGGAATTAAACCTCACTGCATATCATGTTAAAATGTACTTAGAGGAAATTCTCGTCCTTTCTTTTCGCTTATCTGATTTCATTGGTTGGCAATTAAGATGTTACCTTGGGGTATACAGGTGCTGTCTTAAGTTTTCAAAGAAGTTAACTCTCTCAGTCGAGGGCACTGGTGCCACAGTGGAGCTGCCCAGTTCAGGCCTGGACACTGGAAGCTGGGCCTGAGACCTCTGCCCCAGGAGCTTTGTTTGCTCAGCCCTAAGGGGAACATGGGTGAAGGGGGCCTTCCAGACCTCTTTCCTGTCTTTACAGTTTCTTCAGTTGGCAAATGTGATCATGTTAAAGCTGCCCGATGGGGAGATGGAATTCCACTGGAGTATTCTAATTTTTGTGTATGTATGTGTGAAATTTTTCCACAATGAAAAGTTTTTAAAAATACATTTCTTTGGGGCATGCAAAGCTAGCATACCTGCTAAATTTGGTGCCGGCTGAAAAGGCAAGGGTGGAATTCCTTGGCTTAGCACTGTCTCTTAAGAAATTTGCAGGCTCAAAAATCCTTGCGAATATCCTGTCATTAGGAGAAGATGCAACACGAAGCTGGTGTCAACTGAGCCCAGCAGATGCCCTCGTGTCGGCTCTGCCTAGAAGGCTGGGATGAAACCCGCTCCAGGCCCTCTAAGCTCCTGACTGGCACAGACCCCGGCAGTGCTTGTGTCCATGCTGCTGCCTATCCCGCCACAACTTATGTCTTCCCTTCTAAGGGAGAAGTAACAACTGGACATCTTAACCCATCTGCAAGAAGCTAGGAGCAATCTGCCTGGTTCACAGAGGCGGCAGAGCTGAGCCAAGACTTAGCTGAACCGCAGGAACTGAGTAATCACGGATCTCTACTGGGGACTCAGTGGGGAGGGTGGGATCGGAGCTAGTGAACTAGTCCTCACCTCACTGTCCCCATGCTATAAATGTGCTAAGCAGATAATGAGAGACCTGAAGAAACAGTGACAAGAAAAAGCTGGGCAATTAAAGGATAAAGATGGAGAGCACGCCTCCGCTGACGGGGCCGGCCCACACTCTGACTGCTGAGACAAAAGAAAAAGGTGGGCAGAAGAACCACATGTGATCTGGAACCTATTTGTAGGATGTCAATTTCCATTAAACTCTTCTGGGAACTTTAGAATTGAAAGCTCTCATGGGTGGAGTGCTTTTATAGACCAGGGAACAATGGATGGGACAGCTCTGCAGATGGGAGGAAGTCTTACTGAAACAGAACACTTCATCTATCATATCATGATACCTAGAGAAGACCTTGCACAACACCAACAAGGAACAGGATGGTGACTGGTAGTGGTCCCCATTTATAGAGTGACCACTAGGCACGATTAATATTACCCGATTTTAACTCTCAACAAGCCCTGAGGGCAGTAATACAGCTATGAGGAAAAAGAGGCTCAAACCCGTAAAATTGCTGGCTGAATCACTGCTAACTAGGGGCAAAATCAGTATTCAAGATCCAGGCCCATCTGACAACAAAGTCCGAACTCCCACCCACAGCCACCCACCCCTCAACGGGTGCCCCCTGCCTCGCCACTGCCTCTGCCTCCCCACAGTGAGAGGGGCAGGTGCACGCCGGAGACCACTAGCAAGTGGCCTTCAGCTTCTCCCGCGTTACCTTCACATGGGACGTCTGGGTGATGAAATAGATGGGCACCCAGTCCAGCACATCCTGGGCCTGGGAATTTCCAAAAGGGGCCACGTAGTCTGGGAAGCCCTGACCCTTTAGCAGGCTCTTCATCTTCTGCGCCACCAGCCGACATGTGAGAGCTTTGGTCAGTCTTTTGGCAAGGAGAATGAGGTCAAATGAGGTGATTGTTCAAACCTACAGTTTTTTCTTTTCTTAATAAATGTCAAGGTCATGTTTAATTATGACATTTCTCTAGAACACACAAAGTACTAAAAATAAGAAACAAGGACATCTGTCTCAAGGTATTAGCCATCTTTATGTTACATCTGCCAAATACCTCACTTTAATACAGTGTTGCTGCTGCTACTGCTAAGTCGCTTCAGTCGTGTCTGACTCTGTGCGACCCCATAGATGGCAGCCCACCAGGCTCCCCCGTCCCTGGGATTCTCCAGGCAGGAACACTGGAGTGGGCTGCCATTTCCTTCTCCAATGCATGAAAGTGAAAAGTGAAAGTGAAGTCGCTCAGTCGTGTCCGACTCTTATCGACCCCATGGACTGCAGCCCACCAGGCTCCTCCGTCCATGGGATTTTCCAGGCAAGAGTACTGGAGTGAGGTGCTATTGCCTTCTCCGTAATACAGTGTTAGTACCCATAATATCTCTGATTATAGAATATTGTACCTGCAGTGTTTTTTATTTTTACATTCCTCAACAATACACATATTCTATTTTCTCACTCTCCAAAAAGGGGATTATTTGAAATTAAAGTGTCTCTCACTTTGTGAAATTTTGGTTAGCCAGGGAGATGAATCCAAAACAAAGTCTCCCAAACTATATTCCATGGAGAAGCTCTGTACAAGAAGGGTTCCATGGCCAAACATTTGAGAAATATTACTTACCCATGTCCCCACTGAAGTACACTGACATTACTAAAGACTCTGAGAAGTGCTTACTTAGTAAGGAATCATGTTTTGAACTTTAATTTGGTGTTTCCCAAAATATTAAACCACAAAATGCTGACATTATGGGAATGTATCCCACAGAACCTCCTTTCAGAAATGCTAGTCTAACACGATCAGAATAATGTAAATGGTGAATTTTGGTCTAACCAAAATGATGATGTAGATACCCTGGGGAGATCTAAGGATGGGAAGCAAGTGGCCTGTCGGGTAGGGACCAAGAGAGAAAGAGCCAAATCCTCACCTCCCATAGTGGGAACTCAAATAAACAAAGTCGTAAGAAAATAAACAAGGATCTGCTGTACAGCAAAGGGAACTACATTCAGTGTGCTGTAATAACCTATAATGGAAAAGAATCTGAAAAGAATATAACTGAATAACTTTGCTATACACCTGAAACATTATAAATCAACTTTATACCTAATAAAAAAAATAAAAAACAAAAGTCATAAAACAAAAAAAATCAAGAAGCAGCACTATATATGGGTTATTTAAAGATCTGGGGACCAATTTTCAAAAACTCAACCATAAGAGTTGAAAGTGATTGCCTCTGGGACTCTGGGATAGGGAAAATGAAGGTAAGAAGTGCTGTCTTAAAAAAAAAAAAAAGTGCTGTCTTTAGAACAAGCCACACAGAGCTGTTCAACATGTTTGACAATAAAAAGATAAATAAAACATACAAAGCCTTGATATTTTTACTCTGCCATATCTGATAAGCAAAAAGGGTTTTAACAATTTCCCCTTGAATCATGACCACTAATAATATGCTAATGAGCTTATCAGCTGATGCAGAGGTTTGATTAAAATGGGAAGTGCTAGGTAACTAACAAGGACCTACTGTATAGCACAGGGAATTCTAATCAATACTCTGTAATGACCTATATGGGAAAATTAAAAAGAGGGGATATATGTATAATGACTCACTTTGCTGTATACCTGAAACTAACACAACATTGTAAATTAACTATACTCCAATAAAAATTATATATACATAAAGTGGGAGTACAGTGGGAGAACACAGGGAAAACAATGGGAAGAGTAAGAGTGTTTTTGTTTTTTTTGATCAATGAAAATAGGCTCCAACAGAAGCAAGCTACTCTCTTACCTGAGTTTACAGCCAGACTGCATGTTGTAACCAAATAATACTGGGGCCCGGATCCCCTCTGCTGCTAAGCAGTCTTGCTCAGTTGTACTACGAAGAAGAGTAAGTTGTCCATATCTATTTGTGGTCTGAATGATCCCAGACATTCACAGAAGGTTAAGGGAGTTGCCCGGTACTGAAGCAGCAGATTCTTAGGAGATGGTGTCACGTGTGTGACATGAGATTTGAGTGAGACCCAAATATCCCTTCTCTAGGCCGTGGGGATTTTGATAATTATTTCCCAGGAGAAGGAAAAATAGTTGTAACTGTTTTCCTTGATTAGGAGAGCCTCAGAAGAAAAATTCTCAAAAACTGGCCCTTCAAAATTAATTCCACATTTTCAAAACCACTAATTTAACAGTCTCGGTTTAAGTGTAAAATCAAATACCTCTAAACGTCTGTCAACCCTTCTGTCTGAAGGCTTTAACTGTAAGACACTGCCAGTCCCCTGGGCCACGCTGTCCCACCCCATCAGGCTCCACACAGCCCTGCCTGCTGTGCAGGCCAAGCCCCCCAAAGGCAGCTCTGGCCGAGACCAGCCTCTCCAGCCCTCAGGACCCTCAGCAATCAGGAGAAGTGCAGCCCACACACATGGACAGGGAAATGAAGCTTTTCTACAGAGCCAAAAAGGATATCCCTTCTGCGGCTGAAATCCAGCAACTAACGGGAGCCCCACCACATAACCAGGGTTTCCACTGAGAGGAACTGGCTTTGCGTTTTGCTGAAAGACAGTGCAGAAATGCCCCCAAGCAATTCTCATTTTAATAAGGAAATGGCAGAGGGAAAATGAAATGGTTTTCATAATGAAATCTGGGATTACCAACCAATGAAAGAATTTCTCCCCCTACTCAGAACTATAAATATATCTGCGGAGTGTAGGAGTACATCATGCTGTATAAGAACAAGCTCACAGGGAGGAGAAGCTTATTCCCAAGTGGAAAAGACACAAGGACTCTGGCTGGATTTTGTGACAAGCTTCCACAGGCTACATGTGAGCCCTTTGTTCCGAACAAATGGTTGTAGTAATACTTCTAATTTGAGATTTTTTTCCCACTAATTCATGATTTCTTTATACTTGGCAATTATTGATACTTATATGAAAATTTATCAAGCTTACCTGAATAAAATAAATTTCAAACTTTTGCTGGAGTGGAACCATTGCACTGCTCACTGCTCCCAGAAGAAGAAAGAGATCAGCTTTTATTACCTCACCTGCATCTGTATATGTGAGGCTGTACGTCACCTAAAAACAAAAGGATACTTCAGATACATCTGTTCCCAATATGTTTCTGTAGCTGTATTAATAACTCACATTAAGAAAATATACATCTAGGAGGCTATCCCCTCCCACTTCTCATGCAGAGAGAGAAGCGTGTGTCTCCTGTCCAACCGGATTATGGGAGGTATTAGCTCAGCATAAGCCCCCACTGACAGGGGCATCTGAGCCTTTCTGTGCCCAATCACAGAAGGTACAAGTCAGCTGGCCTGAGCAGAATATAAGCAGCCTATCTCTGCAGATAAATGTGTTAAAACAACAGCAGTAGCAACAAATTATGATGTATGCTTATAAGTTACAAGGTTTGTGGAGAAAACCACATGTGATTACTTCAGGGACAAAGAAGTGACCTCTGATGAGACAGAATAAAGGCAAGCAGGAGGCCAAGACAAGAAAAGCAATACCATCGGATGGGCCAGAGGGTGGCCAGTTACCCCTCAGGACCACACCTGGCTTGAGCAGGCCACAGACAGTGAACTTTCAAAGCCAAACTGGGTGCCTACCTCAAGAACGACGTTAGTGCAGATTTTAATATGCCCCGCCTCAACAACACCCTGCTTTGATACCCGCAGTATTTCCGTGTCTTCCAGTCGGGTTAGTGTTTTATTTAGAGACCGAATGACAATGGACTGAACCATGATAGGGACCTGCAAAGTAAAGTCCTGGGTTACCAAACACACACCTGAACAGAGGAAGTGAATGGGTAAAAATAGTGTAAAACTTGAAACACACCTCCACAGATACACTGCCAAGGAGGGAAAAGCAAGCTATAGAACAATACGCATACTAGAATTCCACACTTGCAAAAACACAAATATTTATTTATATGTAAATACAGGCACACATTCACATAGAAAATATCTGAGATGGATATAACCAAAATGTTAAGTGATTACCCCTGAAAACGTTCACACAAAAACATGCACACAAATGTTCACAGCAGCATTCATAATAGCCCCAAAATGAAAATAACCCAAATGTCCATCAACTGATGAATGAATAAATAAAAGGTGGTCTAGCCCTACAAAAGGATATTGTCCATAAAAAGAATCATCCATAAAAAGGAACGAAGCACTGACACATGCAACAAGGGAGATGAATCCTGAGAACACGGTGCTAAGTGAAAGAAGCCAGATACAAAGGACCACGTACTATATGATCCCATTTGCATGAAATGTCCAGAGTAGGCAAGTCCAGAGAGACAGAAAGTATATACAGTGGTTGCCAGGGGCTGGGGGAGAAGGCTGGGGTAGAATGAAGCGTGATAGCTAATGAGCACAGGGTTTCTTTTTGGGGTGGTGAGAATGTTCTGGAATTAGATAATGGTGATGACTGCATAACCTTGCGAATATACCAAAACCCATTAAATTGTACACTTTAAATTGTAAGTTTTATGGTAAGTGAATTATATCCCAAACACACACACACACACCTCCCATGATGCCATCAAAGACACACATACACTCTCACCTCCAACCACAGCTCCTACTGATAGATACACTTGCTCTCTACACGCACATGCACATTCCTCACAGAGTCCTGGAATCCATCCTCCTAAACCCCCACCACGTCTCTGAATATGTGCTTGACCCAGTTTATACACAACTTCTACACACACCCTTATACACACACGTACTCGTGGTGGGATCATGAGGAAGAAAAACACAAACAAATTTTTTTAAGCAGAATCAAGAAACCCTGGTTAGATCAACGCTACTAAAGGACATTTTTCACTTATGGCCATCGCCAGTGGAGTGATGGAGCACCAAGCAATCCTTTCAATGGCTTGAACCTCTAGATATTTTGGCCTCTTTGTATCATGAGACAAGTCTGACGTTTGCTCTAAATCTCTGCTCTTAGAAACCACTGTTTAGGAGGGAACTTGCATCTGTTTGTTTATAGTGCTTTGAACTTTGCCCTCAACCATGTACTATGCTGATTATAATTCAAAATTACTAAGTATTTAAGCTGTCATTTTATAGGTAAACAAGTAGTTCTTATGTGTCTGTTCCCATGACCAAGAAGACCCGCAACTCTCCCTTGATAGTCAAAGCTCTAATCCAAGAACATGATATTGTTCAAAAGCAAAGGTGAGCTGTCATGCGACAGAGCTGCAGGTTGGCAACTCCACTCACTACAAAGAAAGTCCTCTGCATAACAGGAGTTCCACGCTACCGGTTAATTAGCTATAGGGTAATTAGCTCTTAAGGAAGTCATCAAAAGATAACCCTGGATTCCTATATCTGAAATGCCCTGATTCAGCAATGATATACTGTGTTCCAAGCAAGCACACACCTTTCCATACCAGCCTCTGAAGAAGCCATCCCCGCGGCGTGTGGGTGTGACTGGCAGAAAGCGAAGGGCTCAGTTTAAATTAGCTTTGTAAAGACTGAGAGAGCAGTGTAAGCTCAAGAACTGCGCGAGGCTGTCACTGTGCATTCAGTCTCGAGAACAAAAATGGGAGGGCTGCTCTGGTTTCCTGAATGTCCTATTCAATCATATCCCATTCCCAAACTAACCACTGGCAAAGAACTAAAGCCCACTTAGCAACGAAACTACAGGGCCGTGACAATCTTTTGTTGATGGTTCAACAAATATTGACAATTCCAAGCAATCACAATGAGCTTCGATTAGTGGGAAGACTGGATCCAACTTTTATATTCCTGATCTTCTAACAGACTTTGGAAGCTGCATTTAAAAAAAAAAATTTAGACACATCCCTGATATTAGGTGACGTCCTTCGGAGCTTTGATGCCACACAGATCTGAGCTGAAAGTCCCAGACTGCCGTGGCTTGACTGCGTGGCCATAGGATATAAAGAAAGAATGTGTGCGCAACTTCTAACCTGGGGCTTGGCACACAGTAGAGCTGGTCCAGTCATCGCTAAGAATAACGTCTCTGGAGCCAGATAGCGTGGCTTCTTATCCCAGCTCTGTACTCCCGCGCTGTGTGGCCTCGGGCAAACCAATTCATCTCTCTGTGACCCACGTGCCAGAGAGTGCCAACAACAGGACCTGCCTCCCAGGATCACTGGGACAACCAAAGGACTGCAGACACGCAGAGCACCTGAAACAGCACTTGGCACACAGTATGTGCCTTTGAGTAAAGTCCCATTATTCTTCACAATAGGTCTTCCCTACTTGACTGAACCAATCCTTAGTCATTCAATTAACACCCAACCCATGAAGGGCCCAATACCTTCCACGCACGCCTTAGTACCAATGCTACACGGCGGACAGGGCAGCTGTCCCCACAGACAGTTCAACTTTGAATGGCACAATAAATGCACTTTTTAGGACTTCCCTGGCAGAATCCACCTGCCAATACAGGGGACACGGGTTCGATCCGTGGTCCTGGAAGATCCCACATGCCATGGGGCAACTAAGCCCAGGTACCGCAACCCTTGGGCCTATGCTGTAGAGCCCAGGAGCCGCAACAAGAAGCCACTGCAATGAGAAGCCCTCCGCACCGCAACTGGAGAGCAGCTCCTGCTTGCTGCAACTAGAGAAAGCCCAGGTAAGGCAATGAGGACTCGGCACAGCCAAAAATTTTAAAACACAAATAACTTTTTTTAAGTACTTTCTTAGTGATCAGAGGTATTTGAGAGCTAGTCTATTATATGACTCTCAAACTGGGTCCCTGGGAGCTGTAGTGTTCCTCACAAGAGGCCAGAAAGGAGAAAAGTGGGCAAGTTGGACAGGTAAAGGGTTTCTGACCCACCTCTGCTCCTACCAGGGGCTTTGGATTCAATCGTATTACATACTAGGTAGGCTCTGCTTCAGATTTCACTTGAAGAAGCACTGTAACTAAAGTAAGTTTGAAAGCACCTTCACAGATGAGGAAATCCAGGGCCACACACAGTAGTGTGGAGTCCAAGGTCAGACGACTATCCCTTTCCAAACGTCTACCTCACAAGTTTGTGTCCAGAGACGGAATGAACTCAGTCACAGCAGGTTCCGTGGTCTGCAGTGCTTCCTGCGCAACAGACGCCTTACCCAGAGCCGGGCCTCACATTATGTGCATTCTCTCCCTCCAGCCTTACGTCAAGCCTCTGGGGCAGACACTACCATCCACCCACTTGCGACTGGGGAGACTGAGGCAGGTGTCATATGAGAAAATAACAGCAAAGCTGACTTTTGAACCAAGGCCAACCAAGGCTCTGGGAGCTGATGACAAGGTCAATGCCTTGGCCTCCTTGGGGACTGTGGTATTCACAGGGAGGAACAGGGTACAACCCCAAGAACAAGAACAACCCCACCATCTTTCTCTCTGACATAGCTGCAAAGAGACTATAACCTCCTGACCACGGCTCTCCAGGGCCATGGGCTGGGGCCATGGCTTTGACTAGAACCTACCTGCAACTCAACCCTGGAAACTATACTGACTGTGCTCATTTCCTACACAGATGTGTATGTTCACTGGGCACAAGATTTCTTTCTATCTTCTACACTGGACAGACAGCATCCTGAGAGCTAGCCAGCCGTCCTGACAAGAGGCCAAGCAGATATCAAGGGATGCCCTGAAAGCACAGAGGCCAATCACGCCCCTTGTCAGTCAAGACACCTAGGCCATTTAAACATGAACAACTGTGGACTACAAAAACTAAAGGAATTGGGAAGTCTGACCCTTTTGTGATAATAAAAGAATGATCTACTAAGGAGTTTTCCTATTTCATTTCTGCTTGCTTTCTGGCAAATGTTTTTGTTACTGGCAGTAAAGTACCCTTCCAGCTGTAAGTGTATTCATTTCAAAGGGCTCTAAGGTAAGATGATAAGTCCATTAAGTATTCTTACCTCTATTCCTGAACCAGGCACCTAGATGAAAAAGAACAACAAATCTTGTTATGTGCAACAAAAAGAAGCACTGTTATTGCTTTTTCAGATGATGCATTAAAGGGCATATTCCTCTTATTAAAGACTTCTTAAAGAGAAAAACAGAATTTCCTTAATCAAGGCTTGCCACCCACATATTTTTTGTATCTGTGTCATCATAAAAGAGGTAACTTTACATTTTCCTTCTATATTCACTTCCTTCAGACTGGGAGCTCAATAACACAGCCCAACAGAGCGTGTCTCGGGAAGCCTCCATGCTTCAGTGTAATTATCCAGTATTTTTCACATGGTCATCAGTGACATAACACTGTAGAGAAGACACAGCTCCCCTCCTTCTGGTCACTTGTGCTGTGCCTGTCCTCATGGGAAGGATACCATCGCCTGCCCAGGTGGCTCCACAGTCTCCTGGTCTTCCTGTCTCTAGCCCAAGCCCCCTGGAGGCCAAGCTCCTGACTCGCCAGCATGGCTGGAGCTCTCTTCCTGAAGGGCTCTGCCGCACTCCATTCCTGTCCCTACACCCCCAGTCCCACTTCTCCAACTACAAGAGGCCCTATTAGGCCAATGGGAGCTTTTGGGGAGGGGGTTGAGTAGACATGTCTGGGGGTGGGGGCTCTGGGATGAAAAGAGAATTGTGCCTGCATGCCTGGGGGACTGTTTACAGGACAACTGTGAGGGGCCACGTGCACTGGAAGAATTCACAGGCGTAGATGGCTGACTTCGAGGAAAGAAAGAGGGAAAGGATGGGAAGAGGAAAAGCTAAAACTTGATTCTGAAAAGTGAAGTTCAGATGCCATGGAACCCCCCCCATCCCCTGCCACCATCACCACACTCCCCTCTCAGTAGAAGGAAATCAGAAGGGGATGGGGGCTTTCACAATAATCACATGATTTTTAATCACTGAAAAATGTCTTCTCCCCTTGCGACCCTCCATGTCACCCACCAAGTGGGCCAGTGGCCTCTCCCATCTATTCAGTTCAGGCTTCAGTCACCACAACCAGGAATAAAGGGCCGCTTCTCTTTCTCCAACAAACCTATTTCCTGTCCTTTCCTGGGTATTTATTTTATCTGCCAATCAGAAATATAACTTTTTGGTGCTAGTATGATCATTTCTGTGACAGACATTAGATGTTTTTATAATTCTGAAAGTTTTGGTTATTAATAAAGGCTTTTTTAATTCAGGAGACAGATATCAGTGGTTACCATCAAAATGAATGAATGCAAAAAAGAAAAAAATGAAAGCAAATTATGAGCTGACTATATAAAAATAAAAATTATTTTAAGTGATTATTTCAATATCTTTGGTATCAGTACACCAAAGAACTGGAGAAGAAAAATTCTGAGTGTCAATCATGTACTGAAATGATTCTCTACTTGTCATATTTTAAAAGGGTACAAAGAACAGAAAATAAACCCAATGAATCGAGTTTTACCTCAAAATAATTCTTACCCTCAAAATTTTAGGGCTGCTGTAATAAGCCATGCTCAGGGTTTCCATTTCTTCACAATGTTCCAAATTTATCCTCCTGGTGCACTTAACAGCTTGGTTAACCAGAAATGCTGGAAATCATAACATTCCCAAGGAAAAAGGAAAAAAAAAATTAAAAAGAAGAAAAATGTCTAAGAAATTGTAATCTAAGTAAAACTGCAAAGTTATGACATGTATACAATATGCTTCAGATAGAGTATAAAACGGAGAAGGCAATGGCACCCCACTCCAGTACTCTTGCCTGGAAAATCCCATGGATGGAGGAGCCTGGTAGGCTGCAGTCCATGGGGTCTCGAAGAGTCGGGCACGACTAAGCGACTTCACTTTCACTTTTCACTTTCATGCATTGGAGAAGGAAATGGCAACCCACTCCAGTGTTCTTGCCTGGAGAATCCCAGGGACGGGGGAGCCTGGTGGGCTGCTGTCTATGGGGTCGCACAGAGTCAGACATGACTGAAGCGACTTAGCAGCAGCAGCAGCAGAGTATAAAAAATTATTTTTCAAATATGTAATACAGTCACATGATTCAAAATTCAGAAAAAGATTTGAGGAGTTGTCTCCCTCTAACCCCTAACCCCCAGCAACCACCAGTCCCCTTCCCCAAAGACAGTCTGCATGAAGTTTCTTGTGTATATTTCTGGAAATATCCTATATTTTCAGAAAGTGTGTGTGTCTGTGTCTGTGTGTGTATACACACATACTCTTTTTAAAAGTATTTCTTTCCCCTTTTGGAAACAAACTCACAACATATATTCTGCCCTTTGTCTTTTTCACTGAGCAATGTATCTCGGAGTCCAGTCTGTCTTAGTATGAAGAGCTTCCTCCTCCTCTTTTTAGGGATAACTCGCATTCTATTACAGACACACCGTAATCTGTCCAACCAGTTCCCCACTAACGGAAGTTGTCTCCAGTCTTGCTCTAACAATGCTGCAATCTATCATTTTGCATGTGGGCCAGAGTTTCTGTAGGACCAACTTCTAGAAGTAGAGCAGCTAAGTTAAAAGGTATATTTGTCTGCAATTTTGATGTATGTTGCCCAAGTGCCCTTCACCAAGGCTGTACCAATTTTCAGTCCCACCAGTGATATAGACAAGCGCCTACTTCTCCACAGCATTAAATTTCTTTACGCTTTGCAATCCATTAGGCGGAAACGGTATCTCAGTTTGGGTCTAAATTACACTGCTCCTACTGTGTGAGCAAGGTTAAGCCTCTTCAACAGAACACACTTCCCTTCATGTAGCAAGTGTTGCTTCCTTAGGCCACACGCTATCATCCACAGCTTAGCGGGCTTCTGCATAGTGAGGCTGGCTAAGGACGGGGGAGCCAGGCCTATTGCCTTCTGCTGCCAAGAGTGGTTACTCCACAGAGTCTATGATGCTCCTGAAGGAGAAGCAGGACCCATGGGAGGCAGCTGCATGGGTTGCATCCCTGCTTCACCACTGCCTGAGTAAGAAACTAAACTCATTTTCTCAGTTCCTCATCTCAAAAATGAAGATAACCCTCCCTGAGAGGACCATCGTG
Organism: Bos mutus; assembly: GCF_027580195.1. Lineage (NCBI taxonomy): Eukaryota > Metazoa > Chordata > Mammalia > Artiodactyla > Bovidae > Bos > Bos mutus. Next base: position 18,112,258 of record NC_091633.1, read on the forward strand.
AGAATCAATGGGAAAAACACATGCAAGCGCTTAACACCACACCCAGCACACAGTTAATCAGTGTTAGCTACTGACAAACTTTCGCTCCAGTGACAAAAGAACTTTCCAACAACCTCAAGAGTTAAACAACTGAGTGGGCTGGTTGCAGGTAGTGAGTTCCCCATCACGACGAATGCTCAAGCAGTGACCACCGGTGGCAGAAAAGATTCTGGCACCGGGCAGGGGTGAGGCGGACGGACTGAACTATACAATCTTTGAAGTGTCGTTCAACTCTAAGACTCTGTTTCTAGTTACAAAGTTTGTTTATTATGATTGCTATAAATTTAAACTAAGAGCGAACTCTGTTTGCAGAGAAAAAGAAAAATGCCCACTCTCTTACCTGCAGGGTTATTATCAGTGCACAGAGATGATGTAAGGGGAGAAGGAAATCTCAAAAATGAATCTGAAGTCTGCAGAGGAACCCCATACTGCAAACAGAACAACCAACAGCTGTCAGGGTGCTACTCAGGCATCCGTTCAACACTCACTACACAGCTACTACGTGACCAGCAGCACTGCAGGGATGGTTAAAGAATAGATGCGGTCCCTGCCCGCAGGGAGCAAACATCTAGCTGCCCCACCCTTTTCCTTTTAAGGCTGTGTGTTTCTGTGTATGCATGTTACAGAATTTGCAGGCCTGTTTATTCTAGGCTATTCTACTTCCATCCCACTGGAAGGTTATCTAAGAGGCTGACACAGGTGCAGCAAGCGGGGAACAAGCCCTCTCCTTCACTAGAGCTGGGAGAATAAACTCCTGCAATCTTTCTGGAGGGCAAGCTGGTATTGGTATTTTAAATTTCCATTCATTCTGACCAAGTTAACCCATTTATAGGAACATACCTTATGGATTTAATCGGACAAAAAAATATCTATAAGAATGCTTACTGTGGATTATTTATAACAGCAAAAACTTGAAACGAATGTCTATTAGATAGTGGAATGGCTCCGTAATAAATAATGACACATCCCTGGAAGGAATACTCTGTATCAGTAAAATGCAGCTCCAACTCTGGCTCCTTCCTATACCCATGTTTCCCTCAACACTTCAATGGGGACATCACTTAAAGTGAAGCATCCTTCCCAGGGTTGTGTACAGTGACGTCTGAAGAGCTCTGCCCAGTGCCTGGCAGCTGGGAAATGCTCCAGAAATGGCCACTTTTATAGTGATGTGGGAAGATGCATAAAATTGATCATGAATAAAAAAGGAAATTTATAGCACAATGTGGATAACTAGAAATTTCATTTCTGCACAATATTATACATATATTTTAGTAGATGCATTAAAAAACCAGGAACATACACCCATCTGTTAAGTGATTTTCAGTGTGCACTGTTTATTTGTTTTTGGCCAAGCCACATGGCTTACAGGCTCTTCTTTGCCCAACAAGGGACTGAACTTGGGCCATCTGCAGTGGAAACGTGGAGACCCAACCACTGGCCCCCCAGGGAACTTCCTTGCAGTGTGCTTTGGTTTTAACTGGACATGGGGGCCTTTCCATTTTTACTTCCGTGCTTCTATGCCTTCACCTTTTAGAACTAGCACAGGTTGTTTTATACTTCTCTTTTAAAAAGATGCTTCCAAAAATTATGACATTTAGTCAAAGTTAACACATATTTAAAGGCTTATGAAGGGATGGATAACAAATACCACACATCTTCCCAAAGTCTGTAAAACTACACACAACTCTGAGAAGAGGAGCCGGCCTCCAGCCTATCCACTCTGTTTCCAGCAGCATCTCTCAAGCACTTTGCTGCATCTTTTGAGGTAGAGAAGAAAACATTCTGCAGAGACAAATGAAAGCTTACCAGAGAATATATGCCTCAAAACTCTATGTTAGAATTCAACTGCTCAATTTTAATTTTCATGATTTTTGATCTACAGGCACAAACATTGTTTCTTGGTTTATAATATCAATTCTGTGTCCCAGGGAAGCTAGCTTACTGGGAACATGCTTATAAAAACAAGATATTTATGACAGGATGAGTGGATTTAAGTTCCTGGCTCACCTCATATTTTGCAGTTTGGGGAGCATCCAGTCTGGTTGAAACATCTGATTCTGCATTCAGTGAAAAACCATCAGGTGCTTTCATCAATTTATCAAAACTACTTTCATCAGTCACTTCTGGATTAATAAAGGATAATGCAGGTTTATCTGTTTTTAGAAAAAGTATTTTAAATCAGTATAAAATATGATATGTATAGCATATACAGTATACATAGTATTTAGGAAACAATCTTTAGTAGCAGTAAGGCTGCTGTGGAAACATTTAAATGTCTCTACATATTCACTTCCCCCAAGATTTCTGGAATCTTATTAAACAGACTCCCCAGGCATGGCCTCTTTCTCTACTAAGGAAGCAAGAGTTTCTAAGGCCTGCAGGTAAACAGCACAACAGAAGCCAATACTAATCAATCTCTCTCTCCAGTCCACGGACTCATAAACTGCATAAACCTCTCAGGGGCAACTCTCTCCAGATGGCTAGGGGAATGAAAGATCCTGTTTCTACCCTCACACAGCCACCTCCGAAGCCCAGGAGATGATGCGCTCTGTGCGTGAGAGGTGGGAGGAGGAGGGAACAGGCTGGTTACGTTCACTGGGCCTGCTACAGTGACTGACCGGCCATTACTGCAGATTACAAACCACAGAGCATCCACCTAAATTTTTAAGTGCAAGGGGACAAAACCAAAATATAAAGACATTCGGAAAAGATGATAAAGTTTAATTGATAAAACCATGAATGTGTCTCTGATCTTGATAATGTTTTATACATTGGAACTAGACATCTAATTGAGCTAAATGCTCAGATAAAAATAAAGATCCTGTTTTCATGCAAATACCCTTAGTAAAAATAAAAGAGAAAAAAGGAAATTGAAACCAAAGCTGAACCTGACTCTCAACCATTAAATCAGGAGGAAATGCACGCACACACACACACAAATAAATCTAGATTCTTAGGCATGTCTACATTTTATAAACACCTTTGAAATAAAATAAGAGAAATAAAGCACGAGATTTCAAAAGACAACTACAAAAGCACAATTAAAGAAAACGTGCATAGCCACAGGTTTATAAAGTTACTTGCAGTTATCTGTGGAATGGTCTCAGGATAACCTCTAGCCAAACCATAGAATAACTGCTTTAAATCTAACTTGATGTGACATTTTTCCATAAAATAACTTTTAAAAGAAAAAATTTTCCAGAGTTTCACACAGTATATCAATATCAAATACTTACAGTTTGTAATATGAACACAGAAAATAGATGGGTTGATCTGGTCGACAAGTTTAAATACTCTCTGAGGTGGGTCTGCTGTAAAATTCAATGAATAGACAGCTGCTTTTTGACTACAAAAGTGACTATCACCCCTGAAAATTAAAAAAATAATAATAAGACAAAGTTTTAAGGCACAAGCACACAATCTTAGCAAGATTATTTTAGAACTGTCAGATGCTTGCACTGTACTAAGTTAACTACATGGAGGATATTTATGAAAGTGTGATGTGAGAATTGAATCCACTTTTATTTAGTTTATTCAGTGTTAAAATGTTCAGCATTTTAAACTTTTTCCTCTAACAGTGAAAATATTAAGACAACTAGAATAACCTTTAAGAAAATCTTGTCAAGTATGGAATACAGATGAGAAATGATTTTGATGTAAATGAACCTTGCATACTCTGATGGAATATTAAATTATATAAAATTTTGCAGAACTTCAGACTGTTTATAAGTACCCAGAATGGATCCAAAATTCCTGTCTTTAGAATAAAGCTGTCTTCATAAATGAATGTGAAAATGAGAAAAAGTAACATCATCTGTAAGTCTGGGGCTTAGAAACTGCGGTATAGTCAAGTCTTCAACCAATCCCAGACTTAACAAACCCTAATCAATTTGATATAGATACAGACATGGTTTAGGGAGATACAACAAAAATGAGATCATATTACATACCACTTTAAGGCCTTTTCCCACTTAATATAGAGTGCCCAGTAGTTCCCATATCATCAAATGTTTTCATATTATTATATGGTTTCGCTGTATACCAATTTATTAAGCTACTCCCAATTTTTTTTAACCAATCCTCTACCGTTGACCTAGGCTGTTTATAATTTCTCCTGATTATATATAATGCTTTAGTGACACCCTTGTTGATACATTTGTATTAACGTCTCCAGTTATTTCCTTAGGCAATATTTCCTGAAATAGAATTGCTGGGTCAAAAGGTAGGTACAAAATTTGAGGCTTCTGAGACTTACTACCAGAGTGCCTTCCAGAAAGGCAAGATGCAACCTTACCAACATTGTAGTAACAAGAGCACCTATTTTGCTGTACTCTTGCCAAGACCGCATGTTATCAGTTTTTACCGTTTGCTAATTTCATGGGCAAAAGCCTATTATCTCATTGCTTTAATTTGAATTTTCTCTTTTACTAGTGAGGTTAAATATTTTTCCATAGGGTTATTGCTCACTGGTATTTCTTCATGAGTTGATTAATTTTTATGAGAAAGTTTGTCTTCTTGACTTCTAAGAACCCATATCAAGAATCCCTTCTGAGTGTTAGAAATACTTCTTCCTAGTTTGTTAATCGTTCAGTTTTATAGTGTTTTTTTTGTCACACAGAAGTTTTTTTTTTACGATCATCATTCCTCTTTTAATTGAGGTATGATTAACTGATTTTTTAAAATAATGAAGTTGTCAACCTTTTCTTTTATAGATTGCCTTTGGGTTTATCTTAAAAGACATTACCCAGGACTTTCCTGGCAGTCTAGCAGTTAAGACTCCCCACTTCCATTGCAGGAGGGATGCATTCAATCCCTGGTCGGGAAACTAAGATCCTACACGCTGTATAGTGTGGCCAAAAAGAAAAAAAGACATTTCCCTAACCCAAGATTAATAAATATTCACATATATTTTTTATTCATTAATTTTTTTAACATTTCACTCTTCTACCTGTTGGTAATTTACTTCAGTGTAACATTATGAAGCAGGAATCTAATGTTAGTTTTTCAATAATCATCCTGCATCATTTACTGAATGATCCAACCTTTACTCCACAGATGTGAAATACCATGTTTACAATAAGTACCATGTTTACATTAAATACTTAAGTAGAAAAAAATACTTTAAGAAAACTGGCTGGTGTAAAATCAGTACACACAACTGATTTTTGGCCTTTCTATTCTCTTTCAATGACCTACTTATCCATAATGAATTAATACACATTATATTCAATATTATAGTGTTCCAATGCTTTAAACCTAGTAGTTTGCTCTTCTTATTCAATAACGTCTTGGCTGTTGTCATCTGTTTATTCTTCCAGATGAATTTTAGAATCATTTTGACACATTATCCCTCTCCCATCTGACTGGAATTACATTATAACAAATTGAAATGTATATGTAAGTAATGATTCTACCCATCCCACTACACAGATTATATCTCTCCATTTATTCAAATGTTTTATGTCTCATTATATCTTGAAGTTTTCTTCACATAAATTCTGAATAGTTAAGTTTAATTCTATGATGTTGTATTTCTTTTGGTGTTATGGTTAGAATCCATTTCCACTGTATTTCTGGAATGGGTATTGCTGGGGGATTGAATTATTTTGTAACTGGCCTCTTTTCCAAATGCTCTGTATAGTTCTAATGGTAAATGAGTTGCTATCATGGGCATAAAGAGTATTTTGGAAAAACCATGAGTAGTATAAATAAGAAAAGATCCAGCACTGAAAATCTACGAGTCATACTGGGCCTTAAACGACGAGGAGGAGTCAGACAGAGAGGGAATGGGAAGCTAATCCAACTGCAAGAATGGCATTGGCCAAGGATGGGTACTGTACTGATGGTGTTTAGAAACAGAGCACCAAAGCTGCGTTGGACGAAGGATTCCAGATGGGGTTGCTAGGAAATAAGATGTGAGAGAAGCTGGGATGGATATGAATTCAGGTTATGGATTCCATAGGTAATGAGAGTTCTCGAAAGTTCCTTAGAAAGGGAGTGACAAGAGGAGGCGTGAGCTTATGAGGAGGAAGGGAGCAGGAACGGACAGACGTGAGGGCAATCATGGAGGAAGATTCAGCAGAATGGGACTCTTGACCCTCCCCTTCCAGTCAGCAGCGCTCTAATCCTGTGCAGTGAATCAGCATCGCATCCGTACATTTCTCTCTAGTCCCACCGGCACAGCCTTCTGGGTGAGAGCCTTCTTGGTTCCCTGCCACCAGGCCTGGCCCCTGGGAGCCACTGTCCATGCTGCTGCAGAATTTATTAAATTGGAGATCTGATCCCCTCACTCCCCAGCCTCCTGAAGAAGCCAGGAAAAATCCAAACCCCTCAGCATACACACAAGGCCCCTCAGGACTTGACCCCTGCCCTTCCCCACACTCCTCTGGCTCCAGCCTTCCTCAGCCATGCTGAGCTACCTGCAGTTAAGGCAGCAGGCTATACTCCTTCAGCCCCAGGAATCTGCCATGTGGCTCCCTCGGCCAGGAATGCCCTCCCTAATTCCATGCTGACCAACTTCACTTGTCCTTCAGGACTCAGCTCAGCTACTTTTCTAGAAAGACCTCCCTAGTCCAGCTGTCTGGGTTACAGGCCACTCTCTCAGTTCTCCTAGAGTTTGGTGCAGAAACTGCCATCCACTCGTTTGTCTCCCTTACTCAATGAGCTCTTTGAAGACAGGACCATGTCTCACTTGTCTTTAAATCCCTGGCACTGGCACACGAGAGGTGCTCAAGAAAGGTATGGTGAACTGTAAGAGACAGCTTAGCCGTGAGAAGGCAAGGAAAAGGCACAAGTCAGGGGAGCCTCTAGGTTTCTGACATGGGTTTCTGCCTGAAAGAACAATGGTAGAGAAAGTCAAAGGGCTACTCGAGGGTCAGTTAAGGGTAGAGCAGAGAAATTCATTCATCCATTCAACTCACTTTTAATGAAGGCCGACTACATGGTAGGAGCTATCCTAGGCACTAGGGATAAATGACATATAAAAGAGATAATTCTTACTCTCAAGAAGCTTACATCTAATGAGGGGAAAAAGACACTAATCCACTAATCTTAATGATAAATTTATAATTTTTTGAATGGTAAGACTAGTTTATGACAGTTCAGTATATGTAAATAAACCTTCTATGAACTGGAATCTACATAACAAGAACACCCAATTAATTAGGACTATTAGTTTTCATTATTTCTATACTTCATATTTAGGAGAAGGCCACAAGCAAAACTAACTCAGAAAAACCCTGAAGTTCTTTCCTGAGAGCACTACGAATTCAGTTCTAATTTCTAAACCATGGTGCCACAAACTACACCAAATCTTGTAAATAAGTTTTACTGAAATGTAGTCACACCCATTCATTACATGCCTGCTTTTGCTCAACAATGGCAGAGTGGAAAAGCTGAAACAGAGCCCACACAGCCTGCAGAGCTTCAAGTGTTTATTACATGGCCTTTTACAGAAAAAGTTGGCTGACCCCCATTCTAAATAGTCTATATCTAAAATTACAGTATTGGCTATTTTTTAAGAACTACATTCTAAATAATGATCGCAAATCAGAACAGATACCTCACTCTCAAGCTCCCGGAACTTACTAATGCAGGAAAATAGAATGATTTTCAACAAAGACTGAACCACAGTGTAGTTCAGGTAGCCAGAAAAATAATCTGACTACAACACCCCGTGCTCTAGGCATTTTAACAACATCGGAAGTAGATAGGATTTCCCATTGGTCAATAAAATAGTTTCTCATGGGAAAAACACACTGTGCTTCCAAAAAGCATTCAACCTATCAAATTTCAACTGCTAAAACTTCGTACAAGACTGAATTTAAATTGGCTATCTCTGAATAATAAACTGGTCCCATCCTGAATAAATTAACTTCTTATAAGTGCTGTTATTTTATCAAAAAGCTTTGAAATCAGAATTACAAGAACCAGGTAACTGAGAAGAAACTGTTTATCTTGCAATCGACTGGGAATGTCATTTCCCATTATTCTCCTACACAATGTGAACTGTGAGAATTCCTGGTAGATTCATCTACTAGAAAGGTATAAACAAAGCTTTCCCTTCTAATTTTCGTTAGAAAATTATGTCCACAACAAAAGCTGTAAAATTAAACTGTACTTTTCACCCTAGGCTATACATGAGACTAATTCACAGATACAAAAATGTGACACCTTATTTGTTTACAAATCAAAATGAAACGTAATTCAATCTCTGAACACAGATTTCATTATAACCTTTGTGAAAAGTACACTCTCACTTCTTTTTTGCCTGCACCATCATCTGGCTGGATGCAAATAAGGGATAGATACTGTTCTACACAGGCTTCCCAGGTGGCTCAGTGGTAAAGAACCCATCCGCCGATGCAGGAGTTTGATCCCTGTGTCAGGAAGATGCCCTGGAGAAGTAAATGGCAACGCACTCCAGTGTTCTTGCCTGGGAAATCCCATAGAGAGGAGCCTGGCGGGCTATACAGTCCATGGGGTCACAAAAGAGCTGGACACGAGGGCTTCCCTGGTGGCTCAGTCAGTAAAGAGCTGGACACAACTTAGCGACTAAACAGCAAAAACTCTTCAATATATTGATTTCAACAGCACAGCTTCTGAATGATGCAGAATTCAGGAAATCAGCCTGAGTTGATTTGGGTTTTTTCAGCCTGGGGGAGTTTTCACTTTCTGTCCCCAAATTTCATAATCTTGGTCCAATTTTATCAAAACTTCATGTTACAAACTTACGTGACAACTGGAATTGAGCAGGCAGAAAAGACACTGAAATCCACGGAGCTGCAATCAGGATCACAACAGCAGTTGACGTCACACTGTGCTGGAGACAAGTCACAGACACACAGAGCAGCAACTACAGAAACGAGAGAGGTGGGGCGCAGAGCGTCACAATCTGCAGGCAGTGACTGCCCCCTGCCACTGCAAAGTACCAAAAATCCATCTCATACAAAGGTCCGTTTTATTCCCTATTGCACTTTGGGGGAAATCTGTGAAGTGAAATGAGTCAGTTTGAGCATGCCTCCATCTGAGATTTTCCCAAAGTGGCCAATCATCTGACTCACTTGAAAAGTTCTGTTTGCACTCTCCCTACAAAGACTCTGATTTGGTAAGCTAATTGTGAAACCCAGACACCTGGGCTTTTCAAACACTTTTCAGGTGATGCTGATAATTAAAATAGGTTTAAGAATCAACACGGTAAATCACTTGCCTGACCATAAGAACCATCGGTTTAATATTGCAGATTTCTAAGCTCCTCTGGAGATTCCAATTCAGAGGAAGGGCCCACTTAAGGCTACTAAGAATCAAAATTCTCAATTTTGTTCCTCTCCTCAGATGTAACCTGCAGCTTTGAAGCTGAGTCCATGTTCACAGGCTATTGGCCAAGAATCAAGCTGACTCAAGTTCCTTGTACTTGGGGTTCTAGAAATATCTTTGGTAATTCAGACAGTAAAAACATGGGAAGAGGTAGAAGCCCCACTTAGCAAGTTTTAATTTTTAATAATGATGACCATCTGGATTTTTAATTCCCTGTTTCAGGCTGTCAAACGGGGAGGTGTGGGGGTGAGGGGAAAGTTAAATAGCAGAGCATGAGAATGATAAACACTGAACTCATGGTAGTTTAATAATTGCTGGAAGGAGGGAGATCAGTTCTTCAACCTTACCTGTAACGTTGTTTCTTTTTTTTGAAAAAGGATTTCATGCAAAAAAAATTTTTAAAAAGGGATCTCAAGCAAATGCTGGTAGACAATCCATACAACATTCTTATTAGCATTTATGAATTATTTTATAATAAAAATGAGCTTTAGAAGGAATTCCCTGGCAGTCCAGTGATTTGGACTCGGTGCTCACTACCAAGGCAGTTCAATCCTGGGTCAGGGAACTCCAGACTCCAGTCTGCGTGGTGTGGCAAAAAAAAAAAAAACTTTAGAAAATATATACCTCAAAAAAGGTACAATAATAAATTCTGGGAAGATGAATGTCAGGAGAAGAGGAAATTTTTGTCAGTGAATACACAATCCATTCTTAAAGACACAAAAGTTTCTCCTCTAGAGTTTACATGTTTCTCTCTAGCCAAGAACTCCCTTGTGTCCTTAGAAAATTATAACACCTCTCATGTACACTAAATAATAAAGTGTTGAGTAAAAAATAAAGTGTTGAGATACCCTGCCTTATGTGTTTGAAACGAATCTTGATTTTACAAAACCTAAAACCCTTATAGGTCCCTAGTAGCTGTAAGACTACTAGGGACAAAGCAATAGTGTTTAATAACTCTACTTAGGAAAGAAAAAAGGGTCTCTATCCAAGATGTGAGTGTACTTAATCAGCCAACAAGTTATCTGCTGAGTACTCGCAGGGTCTGAGTAGCACTCAGCTGCTCTTCCAAGCCTTTTCACAGCTATAGGGTACTAATGAACAGAGCTCAGATTTGAGATGAAAGTTATCCTTTTCTTGTACCTGTAACCCATTCTGCAAAGGGTGGTCCAGTTCTCCACTCAGAGTCAGTCTCCTGCTACAACCTGTACCTAGGTTGTGACCTAAAATGAGGCAAGTAATTCATAAACCTAAAAAATGGCAATAACCCAGGGACTTCCCTGGTAGTCCAGCAGTTAAGACTCTACCTTCCAATGCAGGAGGCATGGGTTCTAAGCTCCTACATGCTGTGCAGTGCAGCCAAAAAAAAAAAAGTTAAAGAAAATTTAAAAAAAAAAATTTTTTTTTAAGTTAAAGTTAAACATTAAAAAGTTAAAAAAGAAAAAGTTAAAGAAAATCGTCATAATCTAACATCATAAAATTGTTAGGATTAGATGAGACACAACGCAGAAGAAATCCTTCGCACAGAGCTTGCTACATAAGAAGTAGTTAATGTCAGCTGTCATTTATTACCATTACTTGCACAGATCTAACCAGAGGCCCTTTAAAAAGACAAAGGAAAAGTGCAAATTTATCCTCTCATACTGGAAAAACAGTTCTGAACATATGACCTATTAATGATGGTTCAAGAATAGCTTCAATTTGGGGGATAAAGTGCATTAACAAATGAAATACTTACATGGATAATAGGCAACTCAGCCAAAAAAATCTTCAGAGATTTTCAGATATTGAATACTCTGCTATATTTTGTCCCAAATTATCACTTAACTTCCCTGCTAAATCAAATCAACAATTTCAATATAAAACAAAGTTTTTGTATTAAAATAGCAAATATGTTTCTCTGTATTTTTTCTGACAGACTACACAATTTATAAACGAGAAATAATGGTTCAGTAACTTAAGTTCTAGAGTTCAGAAGGTCAGCCAATGATGACTTTTTTATTTACTAATACTGAGCCTGACTCAATTTAATAAAGATTTTTCTTAAGAAGGGATTAAAAAAAAAAAAAACACTGCATATCTATTGGGGTTACAGAGGACTTAAAAGGGATTTTTTTGAGATCACAAACCCATTTGACAAACTACTTACTGCTATGAACCTTCACCCCAGAAAAACGCATATTCACAAAAGTTAGCACTCGATTTTGGAGTCAGATATCCCCTGAAGTCATCCATGTTAAATCAGATTACAAAAGTCACTAGCTGTGTAACTCAAGGATTAGATCATTTTCTAAGAAATATGCTAAATATGCTAATTATCCTTAAAGATGAATATTAAGAAGTGGGCATAACCCCTCACCCCATAACTCCCTACCTTCAACTCAACACAGGAGGACTTGACCTAGTCATTTTCTGTAAACTAGATTTTTTGCATCATAATTGAAAAGCTCAACGTATCCTATGCACTTAATTCCCACAGTTGCCTAGAAACTTTCAATTTCAACTGAAAAGCTGCAAGCAAGTATTTATTCATTAACACCTTTGGCATTAGTGTCGTCCAGGACCACTGCAAGTACTTCTAAAGATTTTTATAGTCACACTTGGCTCTCTGAGCTTCGGTTTTCTCATCTGTATGACAGTGATAATAACAGCTACCTCTAAGGGTTGTCGAGAGAATTAATACCTATGAAACACTTAACAATGACTGCACACTTTAAGTGGCCAGTAAACGTTAACTATCGCTATTATTACCTCACCCGGGCTACCAACCCCCGCAGGTTGAACCACTGTAGATCCCCAGGAATTGGTACTTGGTTACCCACCATCTGTGACCGGGGCGGGTCTGGGGCCGGAGAAGGGCCTGGAAGCCCTGGGGATCTCAGGAGGCTTAGAAGATATTACAGATCGGAGAGTCGTCGGGACCGGTTTGGTGGAGTTGAGGCCCTCCGTCGTTATTACCGGGGGGGTCCCGGCCTGGGCGCTCACGGAGGCCCAGCAGTCTAGGAGAACGAGCAGGAGCCGCGGAAGGGCCCGCGGCCCCATTGCTCAGCCGCTAGCCGAGCGGCCAGTGGCTGGGTGGCTGGGAGACCGCGCGTTACCTAGCAACCGCGGCGGCTGGGCGCGGGGCATCACGGGAAGGGTCGCCCGAGGCCTGGAGAGACGTAGGGACAGGGGGCGGGGCCTGGGCGGGGCGGGCGGGGCCTGGGCGGGGCGGGCGGGGCCTGGGCGAAGCGGGCGGGGCCTTGGGCGAAGCGGGCGGGGGCGGAGGGCAGGGCCTGAGCGAGGCGGGCCAAAAGAGGAGGGAACGAGGGGCGGGGACCTGTCCTCCTTGTGAATTCCCCACGTGGTTTCGAAGAGGACTGCAGTGCTTGTTTTAAAAATGTAGATTTCCAGGTTCCATCTCAGGGGATTCTGATTCAGTCCAAGGGCAGGGTTCAGGGACCAATATTTTTAACAAATGCACAACCAGTGCATTTGGGATAACACACACAACTAACACAACCAGTGCATTTGGGACAACTAACACAATCAGTGGAGGGACAGAAATCTTGGGACCCACTCTCCTAAAGCTACTAAATAGGGTTTTTTGAAGCACAGAGATCATATCACTATCCTTGAATTTTTCTCTATCTCATATGTGTCCACACTTGCTTTACCGATATGGTTTTAGTTCCCTTAGGATCTCTGAGCTACAGTTTTATGTCAGGAATGATGTCTACCTCTAAGGGTTGTATACCAGGAGGTCGCCAGATAACTTCTGGTCGCTGTGTTCTGATTGTGATAACGGAAACAGATGAACACTTAATAACTTTTTTACAGACAAAAAAATGACAAAAATTAAATAGAATGATTTATAGGCCTTAAAGGAAAAAAACAAAGGAAATCTACTTTATCTGTACAAAAGGACTTGAAGACCACAAGACTCAGGGAACTCCCTCAGTTCTAAACTGCTGTATTTATAGAAGTATTCCAGACCAGAGATGTTGGTTATTACACCTTTGATACTTCATCTCCTTACAATTCAGAAGTGAATGTGAAAATACTTAAACATATCATGGTAATTACTCAAGAAACACATTTTCCAATTCAGAAGAACGCTAAAAACATATAAATACCTAGATTATTAAATTTATATATTAATAGCAAAGCTAAATCATCAAAATGACATCTTTAGTACCTTCCTATGACATTCCAGAGAAAGTATCTAAAATATAACTGGATCAAATGTGTAATACAGATATTTCCAATTCTTTCCTACAGAGTATTGCTTTAACAACTACTTGAAATTCTGAATTGATGCCTTTGAACTGTGGTGTTGGAGAAGACTCTTGAGAGTCCCTTGGACTGCAAGGAGATCCAAACAGTCCATCCTAAAGGAAATCAGTCCTGAATATTCATCGGAAGGACTGATGCTGAAAATGAAACTCCAATACTTTGGCCACCTGATGCAAAGAACTGAATCATTTGAAGAGACCCAGAGGCTGGGTAAGATTGAAGGCAGGACAAGAAGGGGACAGCAGAGGATGAGACGGTTGGATGGCATCACTGATTCAATGGACATGAGTTTGAGTAAGCTCTGGGAGTTGGTGAAGGACAAGAAGCCTGGCATGCTGCAGTCCATGGGGTTGCAAAGAGTCGGACATGACTAAGCGACTGAGCTGAACTGAACTGAAATTCTGAACCACTTTTAATAGCTGATGTAAACTGATGTGATGCTTCTTTGTTTTTTCGGCCATGCCACTCGGCATGTGAGAACTCCTTTGCCAGGAATGAAACCCGTGCCCTCTGCATTTGGAAGCAGAGTCTTAACTACTGGACCACAGGGAAGTCCCAACACTTGCCTTTAAAAAACAAACAAAAAGTTATTTTCCAAATCTTCATCTTACAACTTCTGAATTCAGGATAACTTGTTTTTAAATCTTCTCTTGACTTCCAGGTCTCCACTTTCTTTTCTGTTCCTTAATATCTGTCAATCACATTGTCCTATTTTCTGCTTTGAATTTTTGGGCTGTTGGATTAAATTTTGATAAAGTGCCCTTCAGTTCTAACATTTTTGTGTGTATGGTTTGGGAAATGATCTCACCACCCCCTTTCAAACGAAAACACACTATAGGTGGTCCAGAAGTAATTTTATGACATCTTACACAGTCAAAATGAGGGTTGTGTCAACTCAGATCCATTTTGCAAACCTTGGAAACACTGAAACTTTTCATTTCACAGGTGACCCAATTCTGCCAGTTTTTTTTTTTTTTTTTTTTTCATCTTTCAACCTAAAGGATCCTTTCTCCCTCTCTCCCTTCTCCCATGGTCTTGGCAGGTTCCCTCATTAAGATAGAAGGACACAAAGAAGGGCCAAGATCTGTTTCCATATTTTGTCCCAAACTGTAGCATTTGGGTTGTGCGTAAATGTTTGTGATTTAAAATGTCCATCTGTTTCCCTAGAATTACTGGCATTCTCAATTCCTTATAGTCTGTGCCAATGTTGGGAGGATTGAAGACAATTTCAGCTTTTTGGAATTCTGCACTTGGAAGCTGCCACATATGAGAAGCCTGAAAAAACAAAGACAGGAGTAGCTCAATGGAAAAATAGCTGAGGCTAACTTCATATAGCAGTGATAACCTCTCTGTCTTGGTCTTTGGTGTGGTTTGGGGTGAATTTACTCACTATTTTTGCTAAAGTCATGGCTTCTAATCTGTCTAAAATTAAGTATCCATTTTTGCCTATATTAAGTATATCCACCCATCTTTATTCACCTGAGCCAAATATTTTACATGTAGGGGTGCAGAATCATTAATCTTTATAAAAGGATTTCTTAGAACAACACAAGATCAAGGCTGTGTGAGGGCAAAGGACTTATTCTATCGTTTTTGACTGAAGTGAACAGCTCAAGTAATTCATTTCTAAGTCAACATCCAGAAGAAAAGAAATCCCGCTTCTCTCCTCCTCCTGTTTCCCACGTGCCTTGTCAAGCACCAGATACTATTCTTATTCTTCAAATGTTTTCTGAAATATTATGGGGGCAGAAGGGCTGTTTGAGCAGGCTCCACATTCTTGAAAGGTCTCAAATGTATGAGTTTGACCTTTTCTGAAAATGAAATAATAAATACGGTCACAGACATACACTGACAAAAATGAAATAATTCTTTGTTTACCAGAGAACTGTAAACTTGCATCCTATTATTGGACCATACTGCAGTTTGAATAAACTAATCGGCTTTTTAAGAATATCTTTAAAAATTTTCAGATTGAAACATTTCAATCACAATAAAAACATTTCAATCACAATAAAACATTTTAATCACAAAAAAGACCACTATACACTGCACCAAGATCAGATTTGACATTTTCCCACATTTACTCCACATTTCTTTTTAGTAAGTTTTTTTTAAACTAATTAATTTTAATTGGGGGATAATTACATTACAATATTGTGGTGGTTTTTGCCATACATCGACATGAATCAGCCACAGGTGCACATGTGTTCCCCCATCCTGAACTCTCCCACCTCCCTCCACACACCATCCCTCTGGATTGTCCCAGAGCACCGGTTTTGAGTGCCCTGCTTCAGCATAAAACTTGCACTGGTCATCTATTTTACATATGGTAATATACATGTTTCAATGCTATTCTCTCAAATCATCCCACCCTCACCTTCTCCCACAAAGTCCTTTAGACAGTTTTATTGAGCGATGATTTATATGCAGTTTTTTATATACAGTTTTTTTTTTTTATATACAGGTTTTCTCATGCATCAATATACAGTTTTGGTTTACAGTTTTCTGATTTTTAACTAACACATACAGTCATGTAACAACAACCACACTTGAGAAAATATTTGTATATGACATAAGGTAAGGGTCTAATTTCATTATTTTGCATGTAGATATCCAGTTTTCCCAACACCATTTATTGAAGAGACGATCTTTTCCCCATTATATAGTCCTGGTACCATTGTTAAAAAATAATTTGGCCAGGGTTTCTTTCAATTCATTCCTTTCTGTTGCTAACAAGTATTTCATAATGGGGGCTTCCCGGTGGCTCAGATGGTAATGGTAACAAATCTGCCTGCAGTGCGGAAGACCTGGGTTCGATCTCTGGGTTGGGAGGATTCCTTGGAGGAAGGCATGGCAACCCACTCTAGTATTCTTGCCTAGAGAATTTCATGGAAAGAGTGAGATTCCTGGGTTGTCTGGTGAGTAGATATTTAATTTTATAAGAAACTGCCCAACTTTTTCCTAGAGTGACTGCATTCTGCATGCCCACGAGCAAAGTTTGAGATTTCCATTTACTCCCCAGGCTCCTGACAACTTGGTATGATCAGTTTTGTTTTCAATTCCATTTTTAGTTGTTCTAAGAATTATGTGGTGGTATCTCATTGAAGTTTTATTAGTTGACTTTTAATAAATACAATCATCTTGTAATGACACATTTACATGGTATTTTAACCATGGGGTGTAAAAAGAAATTGTTAAATATTAAATGAAGAACTGAATTCTTCATTCTTCTGTAAACAAAGAGCCTCAAAAACTGGAAGTGAACTGACCTCTTGGTACCACTTAGGGGCACTCCTCTCTCCTCCCCCACTTCTATTTCTGTTTCCATGTTGTAAACATGTTTTCATTGTCCTCCCCAGGATCTGTAGGTAGTTCCCTTTTCATCCACCCCTTTTTGGCAGCCTGTAAGTAAATTCTTCTTGAGCCCTGAACCTGCTTCATTTTGCTGCATCATGGGGTCAGGCATTTTCTGCTACAGCTTGTTTAAAGCTTTTACCTCATATTAACCCGAATTTGTTGGCAAGAACATGGAGACCAAAGAAAAGCAAATACAAGATTGGGTAAGTGTGTGTCAAAATCACCAACCTCATACTGTTAGAGTATGTTTTCCATGCCCCAAATCAGAACCCATGGCCTGACAAGCGTGCACATAGTTAGGAAGACAATTTAAAAATTGGAATGTCCTAGAAATGTCAGAATTATTGTAGTTATGGGCTGTGCTAAGTCAGTTGTGTCTGAGTCTTTTCGATACCATGTGCTGTAGCCCGCCAGGCTCCTCTGTCCATGGGGATTCTCCAGGCAAGAATACTGGAGTAGGTTGCCATGCCCTCCTGCAGGGGATCTTTCCAACCCAGGGATCGAACCCAGGTCTGCCGAATTGCAGGAGAATTCTTTACTGTCTGAGCCACCAGGGAATCCCCAGAATACTGGAGTGGGTAGCCTACCCCTTCTCCAGGGGAATTTCCTGACCCAGGAATCAAACCGGGGTCTCCTGCATTGCAGGTGAATTCTTTACCATCTGAGTTACCAGGGAAGCCCAACTATAGTAGTCATAGTTATGAAAAATCTGTATGAAATTTAACCCTAAATTCAAACTCCCAGAATACCCATCTCTACATTATAGGCAGTTTATTTAGAGGGGAAGGAAAGATAGCTGGATGAGAAAAGATGAAGTTTAACTAGGTCAGTTTGGACAAAGACTCAAATTGATACCTCTTTTAGTATAGAGGGCTTCCCTGGTGGCTCAGACAGTAAAGAATTTGCCTGCATTGCAAAAGACTTGGGTTCAATCCCTGGGTCAGGAAGATTCCCCTAGAGAAGGAAACGGCAACCCACTCCAGTATTCTTGCCTGGAGAATTCCATGGACAGAGGAGCCTGGTGGGCTACAGTCCATGGGTTCGCAAAGATTTGGACATGACTGAGCAACAAACATCTTTAGTAGAGATCATTTGTGAATTCCTTAGAACAAATAATGAAAGTCCATCCAATGTAAATCCAGCTGCAGGTTCTCCCTCAGAGGGCAACTGCTTACCCTAGTGAGATAATGAAACATCAGTCATATTTTAATTTCTGTCTCCTTCTAACATGAATCAACCTAAAA
Organism: Bos mutus; assembly: GCF_027580195.1. Lineage (NCBI taxonomy): Eukaryota > Metazoa > Chordata > Mammalia > Artiodactyla > Bovidae > Bos > Bos mutus. Next base: position 18,130,485 of record NC_091633.1, read on the forward strand.
TTTTCCTCTTAAAATGTTCTCTGCAAGACCTAAGAAGCTGGTAATTATAACACTTTCTGGGGAAGAGGAGGAAAAGAGAGTTAATCTTCGATCTATTTTGCATGTATTGCTTTTCACTTAATAACTAAAATTTGGGGGGCCATGCTTCAAGGCTTGCAGGATCTTTGTTTCCCAACCGGGGACTGAACCCCAGGCCCCACCAGTGACAGCAATGACTCCTAACCACTGGACCACCAAGGAATTCCCAATAACTCATTTTCAAATTAAATGACCACAACAATAAAACAAATTTAAAAACATGTTCTCCCTCTTAATCACATCATCCCTATATTCCATTAGGGTAAGCATTTGGAAATAAGGCACAAATCCTTTCCTCCTGCCAGCCTTGCCCAGCACCTACTGCTCAGACTAGACTTGAAAGCACATTTTAAATCTTGTGAACATTTTTCAAGTCTAAAATAAAATCAGACTCAAACGAATTGTGTAGTCTTCAGTCTGTGGGGTTGCAAAGAGTTGGACACGACTGGAGCAACTTCGCTTTCCATTGCTTTACTGTAAGAGCTGATTACTTTGAGGCATCAGTGAAAATACATTTCACTTTCCTTGAAATTTTTTAAAGGGATGGCACAGGGAAACCAGTTGGTCTGCCTCGGTGACGTCTGTTGGTCAACTGATCATAATGAATTGGAGACTGACCTCGGGTTTTGACATTTCAGGAAGAAATTCTTTCCAGGTCAGCCCAGGATTCTTGGAAAATAGCAAGCAGATTGTCCAATGATCAAGAGAAGTCCATTTACTGCTCTTACTTAATCTTCAAATTTCACCTCCTCCAAGAGGCCCTCCTACCTGACCCACCGAGGAGACAGACCTTCACAAATTTAGTAGCAAGACCAGGCTGTTATTCTTGTTCCATCCTTTATGAGCTGGGTGACCTTGAGCAAGCTAAATAACCTCTATGACAAAATCCATCATACTGATGTTTCCAATTGAAATCAAGACTAGAGGGCTTTTATTTAACTATATCCACTACACACATGTATTTTGTTTCTCCCATACCGTAGAAGTTAGTTCTCAAAAATTCCAACATAATTTATTATTTGCTTTGTTCCAAAATACATTTAGCATAGTGCTAAGTCTAAGAATAACAATACCAATACTACCATCAAATACATCATTATTTTTTTATTCCGATTTTTTTAGCTGCACACTTTCATCTAATACCTCTGTTTTTAGTGGTTACCTCACCTCCATCCTTTTCTCTGACTGTGATCTCTGAAGCTAGAGCTATCATGTTTCAAATTTTCCAAAGAATAATCTTTGCTGGGATAGGAACAAGGAGTCACAAGAGGGAACAAGGAGTCACAAGAGGGAATCTGGGGTTAACAGCTCCTATTACATACATACAATTAATGACCTGCTTTCAGGGGAATTGCCTGGTTGTCCAGTGGTTAGGACTCTGCGCTTTCTCTACCAATGGCCTCATCTTACTCCTCACTGACTTTTTCCTCCATAAGATCTAGGGTTTCTCCACTCAGCTAAATCATCCATCTACTTTCTATCTTCCAGAAAGGATTTGACATCTCTCATGAGCAATCATCTTCTCTCCTGTTGTCTGTAGGCTCACACTCTGGATTCCTTCTCTATCATTTTAGTAGTGTTTCAGGAGACAGCAGAGATATTTGCATGGGTTTCATTTGCCACGCTTCTACATGTTTTCTATAAACATTTTCCACATCAGGCATAGAGAGGTAGTGCAGTGAAATGATTAGATGCACGCATTCTGAAGCCACGATCTTTAGGTTCAAATCCCTAGGTTTGCCAGCTTCTGTCTAACTTAGTCATACTTTCTGTGCTTAGATTCCTCATTTATAAAATGGAGATAGTGGTGAAGTGAAAGTTGCTCAGTCGTGTCTGACTCTTTGCAACCCCTTGGACTATACGATCCATGGAATTCTCCAGGCCAAAATACTGGAGCGGGTAGCCTTTCCCTTCTCCAGGGGATCTTGCCAACCCAGGGATTGAACCCAGGTATCCTACATTGCAGGCAGATTCTTTACCAGCTGAGCCACAAGGGAAGCCCAAGAATACTGAAGTGGGTAGCCCATCCGTTCTCCAGTGGATCTTCCCAACTCAGGAATCGAATTGGGGTCTCTTGCAAGCAGGCAGAGTCTTTACCAAATGAGTTACCAGGGAAGCCCAGAGATAGTGGTACCTACTGCAAAACTGTGTGTGAGGGATGGCGCTGGGAACTTATTAAGCACTCCAAAGGCTTTAAATGTTATTAAAGAAAGGGTACAGGGTTCCATAAGCAGAAAGGGCAAAATGATATTGATTAATTCTGCCTTAAACCACAGGAGAAAAAATTTATTCTCTCTCCCTGGAAGTTGACAGTATTTTCCTCAGGATTTAGCAGTTCTGAATCTTGCAGTTTCAGTTTTTCCCTGCAGGTGGCAGCCTTCATCACCAAAACTTTGTTCCTCACATAGAGCTGACCCTGAGGGAAAACAAACCCTCTACCTTTAGTGGTTCATTGGATCCATCATTCAATCAACAAATATTTTATTGAGCACCTACCATGTGCCAGGAACCAGGGGAAAAGCAGTGATCAGGTACACACTATTGTTGCCTTTTCAAAACTTGCTGTTTGCAACAGCTGTAGAACTTAATTTCAAAGAAGCTGAGTGGACATACCATGAAAACTTTCCATATAAATGTACTACTACTATGGGTACAACCTTAACTCTGAGACAGAGTGCTCTGTTGAACAAAATGACTCTGTAAAGGAGGTTTTCATAAACTCCACTATCAAAGAAATGGGTTGGGAGGCTAAAGGGCATTGAGATCAGTCATCAGTGCACAAAGAGGGTATTGGGGTGTTCAAGTGGGTGGATGGAAGAACTTAGGAATTACAGGCCAGAGATGACAACTCTCCTAATGTCCCCAATTTTTAAGCCAAACATCTTTTTTTGAAGAAAAATTAGCCATAATTTGCAAATAAGACCAAGGTAGGGCAGTGTAGTTCTTGCCATGTCATGGAGGACATTGTTTAACAAGCTCACCCCAGGATTAATTCTCTAGCAGGAGCTGGCAAACTTTTTCTGTAAAGGTCTAAGTTAGTAAATATTTTAGGCTTTGGGCTATATACTCTCTATCAACGACTCAGCTCTGTCATCATAGTACTGCAAAAGCAGCCTTACACAGTCATTTTGGTTCAGTCACTCAGTCGTGTCCGACTCTTTGTGACCCCATGGACTGCAGCACGCCAGGCTTCCCTGTCCCTCATCTACTCCCAGAGCTTACTCAAACTCATGTCCATTGAGTTGGTGATGCCATCCAACCATCTCATCCTCTGTCGTCCCCTTCTTGTCCTGCCTTCAATCTTTCCCAGCATCAGGGTCTTTTCAAATGAGTCAGTTCTTCTCATCAGGTGGCCAAAATATTGAGTTTCAGCTTCAGCATCAGTCCTTCCAATGAATACTCAGGACTGATTTCCTTTAGGATGGACTGTTTGGATCTCCTTGCAGTACAAGGGACCTTCAAGAGTCTTCTCCAACATCATAGTTCAAAAGCATCAGTTTTTCAGTGCTCAATTTTCTTTATGGTCCAACTCTTACATCCATCAGATCAGATCAGATCAGATCAGTCGCTCAGTCATGTCCGACTCCTTGCGACCCCATGAATCGCAGCACGCCAGGCCTCCCTGTCCATCACCAACTCCCGGAGTTCACCCAAACTCACGTCCATCGAGTCAGTGATGCCATCCAGCCATCTCATCCTCTGTCGTCCCCTTCTCCTCCTGCCCCCAATCCCTCCCAGCATCAGAGTCTTTTCCAATGAGTCAACTCTTCGCATGAGGTGGCCAAAGTACTGGAGTTTCAGCTTCAGCATCATTCCTTCCAAAGAAATCCCAGGGCTGATCTCCTTCAGAATGGACTGGTTGGATCTCCTTGCAGTCCAAGGGACTCTCAACAGTCTTCTCCAACACCACAGTTCAAAAGCATCAATTCTTCGGCGCTCAGCCTTCTTCACGGTCCAACTCTCACATCCATACATGACCACAGGAAAAACCATAGCCTTGACTAGATGGACCTTTGTTGGCAAAGTAATGTCTCTGCTTTTGAATATGCTTTCTAGGTTGGTCATAGCTTTTCTTCCAAGGAGCAAGCCTTACACAATAGGTAAGCAAATGAACGTGGTTGTGGTCCAACAAAACTTACTATAAATGCAAGCAACAGAGTCAGATTTGGCCCACTGGCCATATATGCAAACCAAGGAACGTAGCTTTGTTTTCTTAGCTATTTCCTTTTTATTAAAGGCTCAGATTTGTGTCTGTTTTAAATTCCAAAGTATTTCTTTCCAGTATGAAAAAGGACCAAATGTTACCCTGCAGAGATTAATCAGTTTATATTTAAGACTCCTCCTTCCTCAAATATCTACTTCCTCAAAATGCTCTCTGAACCAGCTTTACCATCTTCCTGTTTCCTCTTTAACAAGTTGAATAAATTTTTGACATGTGATTGCCCTCTATTTGAATGAGTCATGTTTCAACGCTGTTTGTTGTACTTTTGTTGTTCCCTAGTAATTAGCAATAAAACCTAAGAGCGCTGTGTTACCATGGAGAGTAGCAAAGAAAGAAAGAATTTAGGAACTGCATCTCATCTTGTTGCCAAACTCAGAAGACAGAGGAGGGAAACCCCCTACAAATGGGAACAGAGTTTTTGAGCCTTTAGTGCTTGTGTGCTCAGTCGCTTAGCCAGGTCCGACTCTTTGCGACCTTATGGACTGTAACCCGCCAGGCTCCTCTGTCCATGGGATTATTTCAGGCAAGAACACTGGAGTGGGTTGCCATTTTCCTCCTCTGGGGAAATCTTCCCAACCCAGGGATGGAACCCGTGCCTCCTAGGAGTTTCTTGCATTGCAGGCGAATTCTTTACCTGAGGGTCTACCAGGGAAGCCCTTTTGAGCCTCTGGCAAAGAATAAAGAGCCAAGATAACTTCCTCCCAAATTCCTCTCCCCTCAGCCCAAATAAGGCTTAATTCCTCATACTTCCAAAAATGGACTATGGGAGGAATCCTTCTATCTTATCCAGTATCAGAGTTGATCTCTGGGATTTCACTTCCACATATCAGTACTGAAGTTCTGGCCTCCTCAAATCGACATTTTTATTTTCTGTTTTTGTCCCTGAACCTTGAGGGAATCTTAATTCCCTGACCAGTGATCAGTCCTATGTCCCCCCAAAAAGAAGCACACAGTCCTGCCTGTTGGACTGCCAGGGAGTTCCCTCAAATTGACTTTCTAAAACAGCCCCACACTGAGGTGTTACGGACTGAATGCTGCTGTCCCTCCAAATTTGTATGTTGCAGATGAACCTACTTGCAAAGCAGAAACAGACACACAGATATAGAGGACAAATGTATGGACACCAAGGTGGGAAAAGAGGGATAGGATGAATTGTGAGCTTGGGATTGCTGTCGAGATTGGGATTGATTGTTGTTTTAGTCACTAAATCGTGTCTGACTCTTTGCAATACCATGGACTGTAGCCTGCCGGGCTCCTCTGTCTATGGGATTTCCCAGGCAAGAGTACTGGAGTGAGTCGCCGTTTCCTTCTCCAGGGGATCTTCCCGACTCGGCAATCAAACCCACATCTCCTTCATTTGCAGGCAGATTTTATAAAATAGATAACTAATGAGAACCTACCATATAGCACAGGGAACTCTACTAAATGCTCTGTGGTGACAAAGAGGGGATATATGTATACATATAGCTGATTCACTTTGCTGTACAGCAGATCCTAACACAACATTGTAAAGCAACTAAACACCAATAAAATAAAAGAAATTCATATATTTAAGCCCTCACCCCCAGTGTGATTGTAATCAGTGGTAAGGCTTTGGGAATGTCATTGAAATTAAATGAGGTCATAATGATGAGCTCTAATCTGATAGGGCTGTGTTCCTTATAAGAAGAGTGTTGTGTGCCAGGTGAAGACACAGCGAGTGAGAAGGTAGCCAGCTGTCTGCAAGCCAGTAAGAGAGCTCTCATCAGAACCCAAGCATACTGGCACCCCGTTCTCAGGCATTTTTCTTCCAGAACTGAGAAAATAATTTGTTGTTTAAGCCACCCAGTCTATGGTATTTTGTTAATGGCAGCCTGGGCTAAGACATCTCCAAACTTATTCCAGATCAGGACGTTTGCATTTGCTTTGCCCTCTGCCTGGAATGGGCTTCCCTGGTGGCTCAGGTGGTAAAAAATCTGCCTGCCATACAGGAGACCCAGGTTCGATCCCTGGGTCGGGAAGATCCCCTGGAGAAGGCAACAGCAACCCGCTCCAGTATTCTTGCCTGGAGAATCCCGTGGACAGAGGAGCCCAGCTGGCTACAGTCCATAGGGTCACAAAGAGTCGGACACGACTGAGCGACTAACACACACACCTGCCTGAATGCCCTTCCTCCAGAACTTTACATGGCTGGCTGTTCTTCTCCAATTTTCACTTAGGTCTCTTTCCTGCATTGGAAAGCAAAGTCTTAACCACTGGATCACTAGCGAAGTCTCTTTAAGTATTTTTTTTTAATAGTGTCTTTTACTGTGCAGAAGCTCTAATCATTGCTGTAAAATGTTAATTGTGGTAAAATATGCATGACATAAAATTTAAGACAGCATTTTAAAAAGTGTACGGTTCAGTGCCATTAAGTACATTCACACTGTTGTGCAACCATTACAATCATCCATCACCAGAACTGTTTTCATCTTGCAAAACTGAAACTCTGTCCACATTAAACAAGAACTTTCTATTCCCTCTGCCCTCCAGCTCCAGGAAATCACCATTCTACTTTCTGTCTCTATAAATCTGACTCCTCTAGGTAGCTGCCTCATAAAAGCACAATCATATAGCATTTGTCTTTTTTTGGTTCTGGCTTATTTCGCTTACCATAATGCCCTCAAAATTCATCCAGGTTATAACATGGGTCAGGATTTCCTTCCTTCTTAAAAAAGAATAATATTCCACCATATGTATTATCAAATTTTGTTTATCAGTTCACCCATCAGGGGAAGCTTGGGTTGCTTCCAGCTTTTGGCTATTGTGAATTATGTTGTTATGAACATAGGTATATAAATATCTGCTTGAATCCCAGCTTTCAATTCTTTCAGGTATATATATATATATATATACACACAAAAGTGGAGTTGCCATATCACATGGTAATTCTGCTTCAGTTGAGGAACTAGCATACTGATTTCCACAGAGTCTGAACCATTTTACATTCCGACCAACAGTGCACAAGAGTTCCAGTTTTCCCACAGCCTTGATAACATTTGTTATTTTCTGGGGTTTTTTTGTTTGTTTATTTGTTTTTTAAAATAGTAACCATGATAATGGAGAAGACTCTTGAGGGTCCCTTGGACCACAAGCTTATCAAACCAGTCAATCCTATAGGAAATCAATCCTGAATATTCATTGGAAGGACTCATGCTGAAGCTGAAGCTCCAATACTTTGGCCACCTGATGCGAAGAGTTAACTCATTAGAAAAGACCCTGATCGGTGCCCAAGAAGGCATCAAGCATAATGTATCCTTACAGGAATATTTGCATATCAGAATTAAACTGCTCGCCATCAAAGGCTGCTATCAGACTTCAAGAACAAAGACTAGACAGAACAAGTTCTATAAAATAAGCCAAAAAAATCAACTCAGGACAAAAATCAAAGAGTGTTTCTGGGAATAAAAATAGATGACTTTTCAGAGTTAATGTCATAAACAGCGTCCTTAGCTCTGTATTGCCGTGTGTTTCTATACTTCTAACTTCAGTGCTGAGATGTCTTCAGCCATTTTGTTTTGTCAAGGGTTTTTTCTAGTTTGGTTTGGTTTGAGTTGGGGGGTGATTTTTTGCTTGTTTTCTAAACACAGCCGGTTCAATCACAGTTTTGCCTCTTACTAGCTTTGTGATCTTGAGCAAAAGCCTTGACTTTGAACTTTAACTTTCCTCTGACTCTACAAAAAAAAAAAAAAGAAAAGACCCTGATGTTGGGAAAGATTGAGGGCAGGAGGAGAAGAGGACAACAGAGGGTGAGATGGTTGGATGGCATCACCGACTCGATGGACATGAAGGGAGATGGTGAAGGACAGGGAAGTCTGGTGTGCTGCAGTCCATGGGGTTGAAAGGAATCGGACACCACTGAGCAACTGAACAACAATCCATCTTAATGGTGAGAGGTGATATCTCTTTGTGGTTTTGATTTGCATTTCCCTGACACTTAGTGATGCCAAGCATCTTTTTCCTATGTTTGTTGGCCATTTGTATATATTCTTTGGAGAAATGTCTATTCAAGTCCTTTCTCTGTTTTTAAATCTTTTCTATTGTTCTTGAGTTATCCAAAAAGCAAGAGAGTTCCAGAAAAACATCTACTTCTGCTTTATTGACTATGCCAAAGCTTTTGACTGTGTGGACCACAACAAACTCTGGAAAATTCTTAAAGAGATGGGAATACCAGACCACCTGACTTGCCTCCTGAGAAATCTGTATGCAGGTCAGGAAGCAACAGTTAGAACTGGACATGGAACAACAGACTGGTTCCAAATAGGAAAAGGAGTATGTCAAGGCTGTATATTGTCACTCTGCTTATTTAACTTATATGCAGAGAACATCATGAGAAACGCTGGGCTGGATGAAGCACAAGCTGGAATCAAGATTGCTGGGAGAAATATCAATAACCTCAGATATGCAGATGACACCACCCTTATGGCAGAAAGCAAAGAAGAACTAAAGAGCCTCTTGATGAAAGTGAAAGAGGAAAGTGAAAAAGTTGGCTTAAAACTCAACATTCAGAAAACTAAGAATCATGGCATGTGGCCCCAACACTTCATGGCAAATAGATGGGGAAACAGTGGAAACAGTGAGAGATTTTATTTTGGGGGGCTCCAAAATCACTGCAGATGGTGACTGCGGCCATGAAATTAAAAGACGCTCACTCCTTGGAAGAAAAGTTACGACCAACCTAGACAGCATATTCAAAAGCAGAGACATTACTTTGCCAACAAAGGTCCATCTAGTCAAAGCTATGGTTTTTCCAGTAGTCATGTATGGATGAGAGAGTTGGACTATAAAGAAAGTTGACACTGAAGAATTGATGCTTTTGAACTGTGGTGTTGGAGAAGACTCTTGAGAGTCCCTTGGACTGCAAGGAGATCCAACCAGTCCATCCTAAAGGAAATCACTTCTGAGTATTCATTGGAAGGACTGATGCTGAAGCTGAAACTCCAATATTTTGGCCACCTGATTCAGAGAGCTGACTCTTTTGAAAAGACCCTGATGCTGGGAAAGATTGAAGGTGGGAGGAGAAGGGGATGACAGATGAGACGGTTGGATGGCATCACTGGCTCAATGGACATGAGTTTGAGTAAACTCTGGGAGTTGGTGATGGACAGGGAGGCCTGGCGTGCTGCAGTCCATGGGGTCTCAAACAGTCAGACAACACTGAGCAACTGAATTGAGCTGAACTGAGTTATAGGAATTCTTTATATATTCTGGATGCATGTGTGCTGAGTCATAGCCAACTATTTGTGACCCCATAGAATTTACCAGTCAAGAATATTGGAGCAGGTTGCCATTTCCTCCTTCAGGGGATCTTCCTGACCCAGGGATCAAACTCTTGTCTCCTGCCTCTCTTGCATTGGCAGGCAGATTCTTTTACCACTAGCGCCAACAGGAAAGCCTATATATTCTGGATGTATGCCCCTTATCAGATACATCATTTGTGTATATTTCCTCCCATTCCATGGGCTGCCTTTTCAGCCTGTTGTTGATATTCTTTGATGAACAGAAGTTTTAAATGTTGATGTAGTCTAGTATATCTATGTTTTTCTTTTGTTGCCTGTCCTTTTAGAAGTCTATATAGGAAGTCAAATCCAATAAAATGAAGTTTCACCTATGTTTTCTTCTAGGAGTCTTAAAGTTCTAACTCTCATGTTTAGGTCTTTGATCCATTGTGAGAGAGTTTCAACTTTTAATGTAGTCAAATCCGTTAAAATTTTCCCTAATAGCTTGTGCCATCATTTCTTATCAAAATATTCTATATTTTCTTCTAAAAGTTTTAAATACGTGCCCTTGCTTTTGGCTTCTAGAATTTACTCTTGTATACGGTGTGAGAGGGATCCAATTTAATTTTTTTTCCCAGAGGGATTATCAATGTCCTTCCGCCATTTAAAAATAATTTCTTCCCACAAATCTGTAATATTACCTCCATTCCCTCTCAAGATGGCACATAGGCATGAGTCTATTCACCCTCTCAATTTCTAATTAGATGAGCCTTCAAAATATCATTTCCTATGAATACTCTGGTGATCCAATGGTTAGGACTCCACGGTTCCACTACTGGGGACCCAAGTTCAGTCCCTGGTCAGGGAGTTGGGGAAATAAGATCCTGAAAGCCTCAAGGCACAGCCAAAGTAGAGGCGGGAGAGTTAAAATTCTTTTAAAACTCATTTCCCTTTCATATCTGTCTGGTCTGTCTACTAAAATCATACTGTTAGCTTTTATAAATCTCTGCTCTTTGGGGAGAGTAATCAGGGTGAAGAGGGGAGCAAGGTAGAAGAGAAGACAGCTGAGCCCACAGAGAAAAGATCTCACGGGGCACAGGAAACCTGGGTGAAGTCAATTATACCAGCATTGAAAGAAAATTCCCAACAAAAACAAGCAGTTTAACGAGTGCAAACATCCCCCCCACTCCTGCCAATTCTTCTTCTGGGACCAAGGATTTCATGGCCCAGAGTGGGCAACAGATGGGAGAAGACAGAAATCTGCCGTTACTTCTGCCTGTCTCACTTCCACATCTATGAGTCTGTTTCTCTTTAGTGTGATTAAAAATCCTGTGTTTTTTTTTTTTTAAATCCCCGCCTTCCTCAATTTGGTCAGCCAGTCTTCCTTTACTTGTCTTCTATTCTTCTACTAGTTCTGTTCTGGTAGCACGACAGAAGCTTTTTTTTTTAAAGTGATATATTGGGGACTTCCCTGGTGGTCCAGTGGCTAGGACTCCATGCTCCCAAAGCAAGGAGCCTGGGTTCACACCCTGGTCAGGGAACTGGATCCTGAGTATTGCAGCTAAGACCTGGTGCAGCCAAATAAATAAATAAATTTTTTAAAATTGGTATATTGGAGGTATATTTCACATATTAATTTCAAAATAACTTGCTATTTGTATATATTGCAAAATGATCACTACAATAAGTCTAGTTAACACCCAGCATCACACACGCTTACCAAAAAAAAGTTTCTTGTGATGAGGGGTTTTAAGGTCCACTCTCAGCAACTGTCAAATATGTATGATGGAATCATATTTTTGAAAACAACCTCATTCTTCCTTGATTCCCTGAGCAAACCTGTTTCCCAGAGACAAAGTCTCTGGGCATAAGCTCCTTGAGCTGCCTTCTTAGCTTTTGGATTTTCATTAGTTTTCTCTACCTCAACCCACAAAGAAGCATATCTCCTGTATAAGGGTGCTGTTCTATTCATTTGTTTTCTCTAATAAAGTGCACCCCCATTCTGCAGGGCAACTCAGCCTGGGATCCCCAATCCAAAGCCATGATCAAGGCTTATGCAGTAGACAAATCAGAACAAACGTGGGCTCCCAGGAGTGGGGTGAACCTTACCAGCATGTACCAAATGGAGTCAAGAGATGAGTCCCTTCACTCCTTCACAGGTTCTGCTCATGACCCTGAATGAAGTTCAAAGTGACCTACAGAAGAACAGCTTCGCAGATTCCACCTACTCCCTGGGTTCACGCTGTAAAAAGGCTACAATCCCACCAACAACAGCTCCCTTGACTCTGTAGAATTTCATAGCCTTTGCTATTTAAAATCCAGCCCGAAGTTTTGCCGAAAGACATAATACAAGAAGCAAAAATCGTCTACCCAACAGAGCAAAGCTAAAGCTCTGCCCTCTTTAAAGTAAGCCTTCCCTGGAACAGACAGGGTTTTTTCCCAGTAACGTAATCCCTGTCCCAGCCACCCACTGAGGTCAAAGCTATACTCACAGGGGTTAGGTCAAGGCCTGCCTGTCCCAGAGGCTCTCGTACTCAGGTCCCCACTACAACCCTAACTGCCCAGGTCAAGAATCCACTTGACCTACAATTACCTTTCAGCCTAAAGTCCTGACTACACCAGAAACCTGATCTCCATGTGTTATTTTAGCCCCCACATGTCAGCTTTCCTGCCCGCCTCCGAAGTTTTCTGATGAGAAAATAACATGTTGGGAGTTTATGGGGTGATAATTAATTGCCCCCTTCTTGGCCCTTCCAAATTCTAAACCCACTGAGACGTCAATGCATGAATCAGGCAGCCAGAGGAACAAGGTATCAGCTTTATTGAGGAGGCTGATTGGAGTACACCGTTTCATTGTGCCCACAATTCCCATCTAAATTACACTGATTTACTTGGTCACAGACTGCAGGCCTCCTTCAGAAGAACAGGCTCCCCATGGCAGAGGAGGAAACACGAGTATCTGAAGGACAGACCACAGCAAAAAAGAAAAAAGAGAAAGGACTGGAGACATGCTCATTGAGACCAAGTTACCCTCAAACAGTGGTCCCTGCCTCTTTTATAATTAACCTCTCTATCCAAAACTTTATTCCTTTCTTGTCCCACTCCTGTTCCCCTCAGGACTGAGGAACACCAAAGAAAAAGCGGAATGAAACTGAGCAGGACCCTGGGGGGCCTTTCTGGGTACAAGCCCCTCAGTGTTCCCCACTTCCTGTTTGATCTTTCCCAAGTTCCAAAGAGCAGACTCTGGCAGTTAATGATTATAACAGCAGGGTCTCAGGATTCTGAGTTCTTCCTGAAGGGATATAGACAATAATCTGACATATATCTGAGTGTTCTGCAGAAATTAAGACTCCCCACTGCCCCACCACCACCCACCACCCTGCCTTGCACCCAGGTGGAGAATGGTGACAACATTCTGACCACAAACACATAGACCCCAGACTGGCTGGAACCAGAAGGCTAATGAAGATTTACGAAACATCACCCTGTTACCTCACCCCTAACCAATCAGAAAAATGTTCACGACCTGATCATGCACCCTGCAACTCTCACTCTCAATGTCGCCTTTAAAAACCCTGGCCTGAAAGCCATCAGGAAATTTTTTTATTCTTTTGAGTACTAGCTGTCTGTTCTCCTTGCTTGGTGCCCTGTACTTTTCTTTACCACAACCTGGTTTCAGTAGACTGACTTTACTGAGCATCAGGCAATGAGTTGAGTTCAGTGACATCAGCATCTTTTTCTGAACCCACTAGTCAGGGCCAATTCTCCTCTCATGGAAGTAGTAAAGAAAGAAATCAGATGTTTTATTTCAGTAATTTTTCTACTGAGGCGTAGCAGTTCCCTCTCCTCTATGTAAACTGACAGAGAAGTTCCCTTCTAAAAACTGCCTTTGGTTTGGTAACTTATTCCTGATTCAATAATTGTAGTCATGGTATCAGGATCTGTCAGGATTCACTTCATTGCAAGTCAAATTCAAAGTTGCTTGAGGGAATTAATATGACTTCAGGGACTGATGACTGATGACTTCAGGCAAAGCTGGATTCAGGGGTTTAATCGATATCACAAATTCTCTTGTTGTTCACCATCTCTAGGCTCTGCTTCTCTCTAAATTCCCTTCTTTCTTCGGCTGGCTTTTCCCAAGCAGTGGCAAAAATGGCCATCAGCAGTTCTAAGTTTGCATCTGATGGGTTTAGAAAACGCTAGTGAGAATTTCTCCTTAATGCTTTCAGCAAAATCCCATAGTGGAGTTTCATTGGTCTAGCTTGGGTCATGTGCCTTCCTATTGGACCAATCACTGTGGCCAAGAGAATGCAATGCACTGATTGGTCAGACCTGGATCATGTGCTCTCCTGAAATCTAGTTCCTTCCAAACCACGTAAACCGACGCAGATTATTTCCCGAGGAGTCAAAATACTGTTATCAGAGACTGGAAGGCAATGGATTCTAGATGAGAGAAAACATGACCATCACACACAATGGAAAGCTCAGTGGAAAGAGTAGCTTGTGGCTAGAACCTTCAAAAAGGCTTTGCAGGGCAGGGACCAAGACTTTCCCGGAGGGCTCTCCAGTTAACCTAGCTCCACCGATAAAATTCCTATGGGAGTAACCTGTTACTTACCCTTCTCCTTTCTCAGTTGTGAAACGAGTTGCTTGCTCTATATGACCTCTACTGCTACTGCTGCTAAGTCACTTCAGTCCTGTCCGACTCTGCGTATGACCTCTAAGATTCTCTTAATCAACAGCATTCACTTCTTAGGTGTTTATTTATTACCTATTATATGCTAGGCAGTGTTCCAGACACTTGAGATCAAGGATAAAATACACAAAAATCCCCTACTCTTATGGAACTTACATTTTAGTCAGGGAGGAGACAGACAATAAACAGAATAAATGAGTCCCACGTGAAACATAGACAGGACTGTTGGGTGTTTTCATGCTTAAATAGGTCGTCAGTGCAGGTCATGCAGGTAATGCACATGGGAAGTTCTTAATCCATGTTATCTATTGCTCTCATTCTCATCACTATTCTTGCTTCATTATCTTATTATTATTTATTGTTATTTTATTATTATTGGCATATTTAGAGCATTTAGTGACCCCCCCTTGTTGTCACCAGCATTAAGCACCCTCACCTTAGCATACAAGACCCTCTGCTGTAAGTCCTAAACTACATTTTTTTTTAGTAGAGATACTCATATACCATAACATTCACTCTTTTAAAGTGTCCAGTTCATTGTTTTTTAGTACCTATAAAAGGTTACGCAACCATTACTAGTAATTCCAGAACATTTTCATTACCCCCAAAAAGGAACCCTAAACCCATTAGCAATCATTTCCCTTTCCCCTTCCTCCCAGTCTCTGGCAACTACTAATCTGGGTTCTGTCTCTGTGGGTTTTTCTGTTCTGGACATTTCATATAAATAGCATGATACAATGTGTGGTCTTTGGGGACTGGTTTCTTTAACTTAGTATAATGTTTTCAAGGTTCCTCTATGTTGAAGCATGTATCAGTACTTCATTCCTTTTTATGCAAAGTAGTTTCTAAACTATTTTCCTAGTTCCATTTCTCATTATTCCTCATGCAAACCCTAAGGTTGAGCTGCACTGGACTACTTCCTCTTCTTCAATCACACTCTGCGTTTGCTGATTTCCCATTTCTTTTTCTTGGAATGATTATATCTCCTCAGACCTCTGTCCATGCTCTTGCTCTGGCTTGTGCTCAGTTGCTAAGTCGTGTCTGACTCTTTGCACCCCATGGACTGTAACCCACCCCATGGACTGTAACCCACCAGGCTTCTCTGTCTATGGGATTTTCCAAGCAAGAATACTGGAGTGGATTGCTATTTCCTCCTCCAGGGGATCTTCCTGACCCAGGAATTGAACCTGTGTCTCCTGCATTGCAGGCAGATTCTTTACCACTGAGCCACCTGGGAAGTCCCTGTCCATGCTGGCCTCTCACGTGCCCTGACTATTCTTCCATCCCAGTGGGTCCTCTTTCTCCTCCTTACATGCCTTTATTTCAACTGATGGTGCTTATTTTCTCTATACATTTACTTAATTTTAACCCTCTTTGTCAATACTATAACTGCTATGAAGGCATCAGTGTTTTTTACTCCTTAACACAGAGCCTCAGACTTAACAAGTGCTTCCCAAATATTTGTTCACTTGCAAGGCATTGATATAACTCAGTGGTTCTGAACTAAAGGCAATTTTGCCCCCTAGGGGCATTTGCCAACGTCTGGAGACATTTTTGGTTGCCCCAACTAGGGGGTGAGTGTGCTATTAGCATCTAGTAGGTTCAGATCAGGGATGCTGCTAAACACCCTTCAATGTGTAGGACCGCCCCCTCCCACAAAGAATTATGTGGTTCCCAAATGTCAATAGTACCAAGGCTGAGAAATCTTGCCATAAACTAATTAATTCTCTTTTTGAACAGGTTAGTAAAAAGAAATCAGAGATCAGTGTACCAGTCTGGCAGAAAATCTCATTAGGGAATTCATGTCTTTTTTTTCTTTCTTTCTTTTTTTAGGAGCTGGGGGTGACTCCAGTGCAAAGCTCTTTCCTAATGCCATAGAGGTGCCCTGGGAACACAGATGGTATTTTCACCACTTGCTCGCTTCTGAGAGTGACAACTGACCTCCCAGGAATCCTTGAAGTGCTAGGAATGTAACTCTGTTAAGGAAGAAAACTCTTAGGGCTTTTAAAGTCTAGCAAAATGTCACAAGTGAACTGTGCTCCGGGGGAGGGCAGGAGAAGGTGTATTTTTTTTTTCCAAGTACCCTCTCCTGGCTTCCCCACTATAGTGAGACTTTTCAGAACTGGCTCTGGAATAAATGATTCAAGGAAACCTGAGGCCTTGTCTCTTCTTTCCAAAAAGAGCAAAGGAGCTTTGAGAAAGGATTCTGTTCACATTGTGCTCCAAAAAGCAACTCATTTGCAGAAAACTCATTTGCAGGAAACTCAAGGCACTGGTATCATTTAACTGTGAAAACAGTAGCCCCAACAGAGCAGAGGTTACCCAGCATCAGAGTCACATCTTATGTTCCTGCTTATCTCATCCAACTGGTTCCTGTGACATGGAAATGAGGAAATATATGTCCTGAAAATGAAAAGGTAGTAGCAGTCTGTGGGAGTCTGAAGAGGCAAGGAATAAGGGTTGACATGCTATTTTAAAAAGTTTGTCCTTGGGGTAGACATCCTGACATCCTGGCTGGGATTTGGTAGTGGTATGTGCTTAAAAGAACAACCTTTAGCACGGCTGGCACAGACATAAATGCCAAGCTGAGGATCCACAAGGTTCCACCCCCTTCTTCTGGGCACTCTCTAATTCTTGTGGGCCATAAAAAAATAGCAAGGTGTGACTGCATGCCTAGAATCCCTCTATCTTTTATTCGGTAAATGAATCTTTTTTTGTCTACACATTTGACAAAAGACCACTCATTGTGTGAAGTGGTTTTTTCAGTCCAATTTTGATGAAAACCCTTAAGGACAGAAACATATAGAGTACTTAGAACACCATGAACCACAAAAGTATTTAATGATGACAGTAATTGGGATAATGGAATGTGCTTTGAGTGGATGGTTGGCATGTCTTTAGATATACTTAAAAAGGTGTAAAAGAGATTTATTTGTAGATTGACACAGGAATCTCCAGAGGAACTATAATTCTGTCAAAAAGCTGGAAAACCCCAATGCTTCTGGGTGATAGCAAAAACTATTTCAGATTAGATCATTTGCCTCAAATCTGTTTTCATTTCTGAATCCATTCATTTAATCATTCCTTTATTTGACAAATGCTATATTTTATTATTAATATTTATGGTTCCTATTCAGTTATCCCTTCTTTTGTTCAATATTTATAGAAATTGTATCAGTTGTAATCATATAGTGGCAAATGATCCTTGCCTTTAGGGTGCTTAGGATCTAGTGAAATAGGCATTCATTCATTTATTAAAGTGTTTATCATGTGCCCATATGTTCTGGGGATACACTTAAGAAAGAGCACAGGTCACTCAAGAAATGGAATTAGATTCAAGTGGATGGAAGGGGACTTCCCATGGTGGTCCAGTGGTTAGGACTCCATGCTTCCACTGCAGGGGGTGTGGGTTCAATCCCTGGTGGAGGAGCTAAGGTCCTATTCACTGTTTAGTGCAGCCCCCAAAAATATATATATAATAAAAATAAATATAGTGGGTGGAAGGCAGAGCAAAAGCAAAGGCCTTGAGGCACCTGTGAACATGGCTACAGTCCAGTTAGTGGACTAAACCCGTCCCTAAACCCTTCCAATATACAAACGCTAGAGGTGTCACTAGATTTGTGTACTTCAGTTTAATATATGTGTTACAGAAAAATCATACGTGACCCGATTAATTTTTTCCAGGTTTTTTTTTTAAAGGAATAGTGGCGTTTTCTCTTCAATGAAAGCAGGGGAGAAAACTTTCAAACAACCCACTTGTAATTCTCCGCTTTTTAACTTCTGTCTCGCGTCTGGGAACTCCTCCTAGGTCCTTGAAGCTAGGCAGTGAAGTAAAAGAAGCGACTACAGCCTCCGGACTACAACTCCCAGGAGATATTGTGACCACATCCTCTGCGCAAGCTCGACCTCTGTGACTGCATAGGGCACCGAGCCGAGGAGGAGGAGGCTTGGTCCTAAGCCGTGGGCCGTGGGCGGGGCTATAGGCGTGGTCATAAGGGGGGCGGTGCTGCCGGCGCGGCCCGGAACACGCTAGTGGAGCGGAAGATGGCGGCGGCAGCGGTGGCTGCAGCCGGGACCCTAGTCGGGCTGAGGCGGAGGAGCCGCCGGTTCTGACCTCGCTCTGGCTCCAGTGCGCGCGGCGGAGCGTGTGCAAGGCCCCGCGCGTCAGGCAAGGGCGGCGGCGGTAACTGCGCGCCGCCTTGAGGAGCGTCCCGGCGGCGGCTCGGCTGCGGCTGAGGAGAGAGCCGGCTCCGGGCCTCCGCGTCCTCCTGTTCCCCGGGCCCCCCGCCTCCTCGGGGGGGCGGCGGCGGCGATGTTCTCGGTCCTCTCGTACGGGCGACTGGTGGCCCGCGCCGTGCTCGGCGGCCTCTCGCAGACTGACCCCAGGGCCGGAGGCGGTGGCGGCGGCGGTGGCGGTGACTACGGGCTAGTGACGGCCGGCTGCGGCTTCGGCAAGGACTTCCGTAAGGGCCTCCTCAAGAAGGGCGCTTGCTATGGGGACGACGCGTGCTTCGTAGCCCGGCACCGCTCAGCAGACGTGCTCGGTGAGTGCTCGGCCGGGTCCCCTCTCCCCAGCCCCGGATCCGCCTCCTGGGGACTCCCCTGCTCGGGGCTTTTCTAGCTCCTCCAGGCGGTAAGAGGAGCCAGTGAGCCAGTAGTAGTTCATTTGTACGGAGCGCTTACTAGGTGCCAGGCGCCGTGCCAAGCGCTTGAAGGTGCGTTTTCCACTTGATCAACCCCATTTTAGAGATGAGGAAACTGAGGTGCTGAGCGGTGGAGCCACATGCTCAAGGTCACACACCCTGAGAATGTGACCAGTTTGTCCGAGTCCGGAACCGCACTGTTAGTCACTTGTCAGTGCCAGCCCCAGACGACCTCGTCCCCTTCCCCGGCGACACCTGCAGGCTCCGAACCTCGCTCATTCCCTCGCTCCCTTCCTCCTCCCTCTGCGTCCCCTGGGGATCCCTGCTTCTTCGAGCTCCTGACGCCTCGGCCCGGCTATGGGTTGCGGGCTCCCGAGCAGACTGGCTGTCGTAAGCCCCACACAGCTCAGCCGCATTCTTTCGTCGCCTCGATCCAAGACCAGATCTCTATCCTTGTCGGAGTCTCGCAATAGAGGCCGCTGGCCTGGTAAAAAATCACTCGCAGTGCATTCTTCCAACTGATCTTGGCCACTTGAGGTCACTTAGGGTGGAAGAGAGTCTCCTTGACCCAAAATAGAATGGTCAAACCCTCTTCTCCACTGCGGCCAAGAAAGCCTTGAGAATTGGTTAAAGCCATTTCAGGCCACAGGTGCTTCGGAGGGCCTAGTCCAGTTATATCTTAGGGTTTGGGAGTCTAGAGTTAGAACTTGCAGAAATGGCTAAATAGAATTCAGAAGCGATCAGAAACTTTATCATCATGCATGTCTTTGGAGGCAGTGTGTATGCCATAGACTCCTATGCCATTTAGATCTCTCTTAATAAATAGAGCACTTCCTGTGAAATTGAAGGACACGTTGTCATTGAACTCAAGTTCAAATGTCGCTTTGTTTTCACTTCTCAGGTGAGATTGAGCATTTTGACTACTTTAAATTGCATATACTGAGCCAAAGCTTGACATTGGAACACAAGGTCCTGTAATTTTATGATGATAATTACTTTTTAACTTGGTCTCAGAATAAGTCTATTATCTTTGCTTTTACTCATGTACTGTGTATGAAGATAGCACTAGAAAAGTTGTTTTCAGTTTAATTTATGAAAGACTCCATTAGGTAGGTTGAAAAAATCATTTAGTGTTTAGGCAAAGACTCCTTAGAAGGGAACTTGCAAGTTTAAAAAAAATTATTATTAGATTATAGTCGATGTACAATGTTCTGTTAGTTTCTGCTGTACAAAAGTGAATCAGATACACAAATACATATATCCACTGGTTTTTAGATTCTTTTCCCATATAGGTCATTACAGAGTACTGAGTAGAGTTCCCTGGGGGAACTTGAAAATTGAAGTCATACAAATCCACTCTAAAGTCACCCTGACTAAAGGTTTATTTCTTTATTTAATTTATTTTTGACTGTACTGGGTTTTCCTTGCTTCACTCAGGCTTTCTCTAGTTGCCGCAGGCAGGGGCTTCTCTTGTTGAGCATGTACTCTGGGCATACTGGCTTCAGTAGTTGAGGCACATGGGCTTGGTAGTTGTGATGCAGAGGCTTAGTTGCTCTGTGGCATGTGGGATCTTCCTGAACGAAGGACTGAGCCCATGTCTTCTGCATTGGCAGGCAGATTCTTAACCACTGGACCACCGTGTGTTTTCATTACAATCGAGGCACTTCACAGTTAAAAGCTTGTGACCTGTTCTGCTTTTTCAAGTTGCAGCTGCTGCTGCTAAGTCACTTCAGTCGTGTCCGACTCTGTGTGACCCCATAGACGGCAGCCCACCAGGCTCCCCTGTCCCTGGGATTCTCCAGGTAAAAACACTGGAGTGGGTTGCCATTTCCTTCCCCAATGCATGAAAGTGAAAAGTGAAAGGGAAGTCTCTCAGTAGTGTCTGACTCTTGGCGACCCCATGGACTGCAGCCTACCGGGCTCCTCCGCCCATGGGATTTTCCAGGCAAGAGTACTGGAGTGGGGTGTTCAAGTTGCTGGTGTAGTGCAATAGGATAGAGGATATTGAGCCACTAAGGTTCCCCCTTAAAAATCTGCATGTGCTGGCTTATGTGAAAGATCTGTGATTTGATTAATGATTCAGGGGATAGTTTAATGTGTCAGATGCCTATGCTGAAATTTGACTTGAAGTTTTTTGAAGGCTACCATCTTAATGGAGTGGGGTATTCATAAGGATATGTGAAACTTTGGTCAAACCCATTTTGAAAAATGTATAAACATACCATCCTGGCAGAAACCCAGCCTGGTTTGGTCCTCAGCTTTACCACTCTGTGATCTGTGGTTTTGGGCAAGAGCCACTCAGCTCATACCTGATCCTCAAAAACTTCTATCATATATTTTCTTTTTGTTTTGAAAAGATAGCACTCTTTGTTATTTTTCATCTCAAATAGTGGACATTACTTCCCATTCTATTCACATGGTCACCTTCAGTAGATACGTTGTTTTATATCTGGC
The DNA here is from genome assembly GCF_027580195.1 of Bos mutus. Lineage (NCBI taxonomy): Eukaryota > Metazoa > Chordata > Mammalia > Artiodactyla > Bovidae > Bos > Bos mutus. The sequence continues at coordinate 18,151,815 of NC_091633.1, forward strand.
GCTGAAACCAGTGGTTCTTAACTTTGCTTGGTTCACTGCAAAGGCTTTCTCCCTCCAGAAATGTGCATAGAGACAGAATTTTGCATAGGCCTTTGGGGACTTCAGAGACCCCATGAAGTACATAGAATCCACCTATGGGTCACCTAGAGGTCCATCTAGAGGTCCTTGGGTGGTGCCAGATTAAGAACTACAGCTCTGTAGCCCCTCTTGAAAGGAATGTTCCTAGACTTAACCAGACAAATGATGGCTTATGTGAACTAGGGATGGTCTTTGGCCGTATTTGACAAAGAGCTGTTTTGAGAGAGAATTGTATGCAAATCAGGGAATACAGGTTCTCTAGGACTGCCCTGTGTTGGACGAGTTCTTCCAGAAAGCCATCTTGAGAGCCACCTGATACAGCTTCTGAGTTGGCCTCATTTGATCTTTGGTTTCCACAAACCAATTCATATGATGGTGACTTCTCTATTTTAGTGACACCATCCCATTATAGGCAGATCTGGTTAGCTCTTGCTGTAGAAGACGTAATGAGTCTCAGTGAGTTTTTAATACTGCTTTTTACTCTGGAAGTTGGAGTTGTAAGCTGAATTGCATCAAAGACTATGTTGAGGGCGTTCCCTGGTGGCCTAGTGGTTAGGACTCGGTGCTTTCACTGCTGAGGCCCAGGTTTGATGGCGGCTGAGTCAGTAAAGAATCTGCCTGCAGTGTGGGAGACATGGGTTTGATCCCTGGGTTGGGAAGATCCCCTGGAGAAGAAAATGGCAACCCACTTCAGTATTCTTGCCTGGAGAATTCCATGGACAGAGGAGCCTGGAGGGCTACAGTCCATGGGGTCCCAAAGAGTCAGACATGACTGAGCGACTAACACACACACCACAAGGGAACTGAGATCCCACAAGCTACATGGAGCAGCCAAAAAAAAAGAGGCTGTGTTGAATAATGTTACGTTGAACCCCAGTGCTTTGAACCTTCTAGTTCTATAGATAATTAGTTTTCTTTGGGTTGACACTATTTATTGCTAAGTTATCTGTGCAACTCACTGTGGTCATCTAGGACTGTTTGGAATGAAAGCTGTTTATTTCTTTTTGTATTAGAAAGACAAAGCAGTTTTATTTCTGTAATTTAGAATTGATCTGTCCTGTTGGTCATGCAGTGACTAAAAGTACTTGCTGCTTTACAACATTTTTGTAGAGTCCCACTGGATTTCTTTTAGGAAAAACCAACTATGGTGGGTGTGGTGAGACATAGGAACCACTCCTATCCCCTGGAAAGTTGGCAGAGGTGCTTTCTCTTGATTAGGTCCAACAGGAGTAAACCAGTACCGGCAGGAGCTGTGTGCACTTTTCTTTTTCCTTCTTCCCTGTGACTAATAGTGGGTTCTCTTGTTACTCTATGCGGTGTGGTTGCCTAAGTACATAAAAATATGGGAGCTGCCTAGTGTGTAATTGCTGGGCCTCTCACAGCCCTAAGCTACTTAACAATAGAATCAAAGACTGTTGAGGGTTGTGAGATTTAGAAACCTTGGAATCCAATTCTTTCATTTTACTGAAGAGAAGACAGAAGTCTGCAGAGGGTCAAATGACTTTACCAAGGTTACTCCATTAGGAGTAACCCCACAAGGTTACTTTGCCAAGGTTAATGGCAGAATTAGACTAGCACCAAGATTCCCTGTTCCAGTCCTCTTTCTGTTACACCACTGGTTAAGTGTTCTTGACAAGATAGGTGAGTTCAGAACTGGTCTGTCTTCTGGTACCGTTAAATCATTCTGGTAATGCTTTTCTCACTTAAGGGTGTGTATGTACTCCTTTATTCATTGTGTGACTCATAATTAAAATGTAGCAAAAACTCCTCTGTATACTAAACCACAGTTTATTGAAAAAAAGATAGCATGGTGTAGGCCATCTAAGTTCTGGCTTTGAGTTGTATTGAGTTGTAAAGTTCAGTTAAGTTCAGTTGCTCAGTTGTGTCTGACTCTTTGCGACCCCATGAATCGCAGCACACCAGGCCTCCCCGTCCATCACCAATTCCCGGAGTTCACTCAGACTCACGTCCATCGAGTCAGTGATGTCATCCAGCCATCTCATTCTCTGTCATCCCCTTCTCCTGCCCCCAATCCCTTCCAGTATCAGAGTCTTTTCCAATGAGTCAACTCTTCGCATGAGGTGGCCAAAGTACTGGAGTTTCAGCTTTAGCATCATTCCTTCCAAAGAAATCCCAGGGCTGATCTCCTTCAGAAAAGTAATTCTTGTAAAACTGGACGATGTTTATTTAAGCTTGATTAACTTGAAACTTTAAGAGACTTAAATTTAAGAAAGTAGGGAAAATCACTAGACCATTCAGGTATGACCTAAATCAAATCCCTTATGATTATACAGTGGAAGTGAGAAATAGATTTAAGGGACTAGATCTGATAGACAGAGTACCTGATGAACTATGGATGGAGGTTCGTGACATTGTACAGGAGACAGGGATCAGGACCATCCCCATGGAAAAGAAATGCAAAAAACGAAAACGGCTGTCTGAGGAGGCCTTACAAATAGCTGTGAAAAGAAGAGAAGCAAAAAACAAAGGAGAAAAGGAAAGATATAAACATTTGAATGCAGAGTTCCAAAGAATAGCAAGGAGAGATAAGAAAGCCTTCCTCAGCAATCAGTGCAAAGAAATAGAGGAAAACAACAGAATGGGAAAGACTAGAGATCTCTTCAAGAAAATTAGAAATACCAAGGGAACATTTCATGCAAAGATGGGCTAGATAAAGGACAGAAATGGTATGGACCTAGCAGAAGCAGAAGATATTAAGAAGAGGTGGCAAGAATACACAGAAGAACTGTACAAAAAAGGTCTTCACGACTCAGATATTATCACGATGGTTTGATCACTCACCTAGAGCCAGACATCCTGGAATGTGAAGTCAAGTGGGCCTTAGAAAGCAGCACTACAAACAAAGCTAGTGGAGGTGATGGAATTCCAGTTGAGCTATTTCAAATCCTGAAAGATGATGCTGTGAAAGTGCTGCACTCAATATGCCAGCAAATTTGGAAAACTCAGCAGCGGCCACAGGACTGGAAAAGGTCAGTTGTCATTCCAATCCCAAAGAAAGGCAATGCCAAAGAATGCTCAAACTACTGCACAATTGCGCTCATCTCACACGCTAGTAAAGTAATGCTCAAAATTCTCCAAGCCAGGCTTCAGCAATATGTGAACCGTGAACTTCCAGATGTTCAAGCTGGTTTTAGGAAAGGCAGAGGAACCAGAGATCAAATTGCCAACATCCGCTGGATCATAGAAAAAGCAAGAGAGTTCCAGAAAAACATCTATTTCTGCTTTATTGACTATGCCAAAGCCTTGACTGTGTGGATCACAACAAACTGTGGAATATTCTGAAAGAGATGGGAATACCAGACCACCTGACCTGCCTCTTGAGAAACCTATATGCAGGTCAGGAAGCAACAGTTAGAACTGGACATGGAACAACAGACTGGTTCCAAATAGGAAAAGGAGTTCGTCAAGGCTGTTTTTGTCACCCTGCTTATTTAACTTCTATGCAGAGTACATGATGAGAAACGCTGGGCTGGAGGAAGCACAAGCTGGAATCAAGATTGCAGGGAGAAATATCAATAACCTCAGATATGCAGATGACACCACCCTTATGGCAGAAAGTGAAGAGGAACTCAAAAGCCTCTTGATGAAAGTGAAAGTGGAGAGTGAAAAAGTTGGCTTAAAGCTCAACATTCAGAAAAGGCTAAGATCATGGCATCTGGTCGCATCACTTCATGGGAAATAGATGGGGAAACAGTGGAAACGGTGGCTGACTTTATTTTTTGGGGGCTCCAAAATCACTGCAGATAGTGATTGCAGCCATGAAATTAAAAGACGCTTGCTCCTTGGAAGGAAAGTTATGACCAACCTAGATAGCATATTAAAAAGCTATTTTAATATTAAAATATATTGTTAAAGGATATTTTAAATCTTTTATTCAATATTAAAAAGATATTACTTTGCCAACAAAGGTCCGTCTAGTCAAGGCTATGGTTTTTCCAGTGGTCACGTATGTATATGAGAGTTGGACTGTAAAGAAAGCTGAGCGCCGAAGAATTGATGCTTTTGAACTGTAGTGCTGGAGAAGACTCTTGAGAGTCCCTTGGACTGCAAGGAGATCCAGCCAGTCCATTCTGAAGGAGATCAGCCCTGGGTGTTCATTGGAAGGACTGATGCTGAGGCTGAAACTCCAGTACTTTGGCCACCTCATGCGAAGAGTTGACTCATTGGAAAAGACCCTGAAGCTGGGAGAGATTGGGAGCAGGAGAAGGGGATGACAGAGGATGAGATGGCTGGATGGCATTACCGACTCAATGCACATGAGTTTGGCTGAACTCCGGGAGTTGGTGATGGACAGGGAGGCCTGGCATGCTGCGATTCATGGGGTTGCAAAGAGTCAGACACGACTGAGTGACTGACTGAACTGAACTTGAAACCTTAAACAGAAATAAAATCTAGCCTCTAGATAAAATTTTGATTGTGACCAGGAATTTGAAATGTTTCTGTGAGTTGTGCCAGTCTTAAAAGTAGTTTGTCTTGGGACTTCTTGGCAGTCCAGTGGTTAGGCCTCCACTCTTCCATGGCACAGGGCACAAAATCTGATACCTGGTCAGGGAACTAGGATCCTGTGAATCACTCAGGATGACCAAAAAAAAAATTATTTTTTTTAAATAAAAAGTAGTTGTCTTAAAGAATGAGGATTACTTGAACAATATAAAGATAAAAGTTTTATTTAGGTAGAATGATATTTTCCAACAGTCATAGTAATTTTGATATACTTGATCAAAAAGTTCTATATCTGAAAGTGAGTTGCCTTTTTAACAAAGTACTAGTCACCTTGGAGGAGTGCTAATTTCAGCCTTTCAAGAAGCCCTCTTTTGAATTTCCCTTATCTAGATTTCAAGCTGTGTCAGGAAACCAGTCTCATCATTTATATAGTCATAATTTTCTGACAGTCAGAATTCAACCTGACCTAACTGTCAACATTCAGCCAACATGACCCTGACTGAATTTTTTTTTTAATATACAGTTCACCTGCCATGACATGCACTGTTTAAAGTGAAAAGTTCAGTAACACAACATTCATAAGGTTGTGCAACCACTGCCACTAACTAGTTCCAGAACATATTCATCACTCTACAAGAAAACCCCTAACGATTAGTCACTTCCCAGCTCCCCTCCCTCGGCCCCTGGCAACAGAAAGTAGATTCTGACACTCTTACAGAAGGGTCTATTTTGGGCATTTCAGGTGAATGAAATCATGTAGTACGTGGTCTTTGGTGTCTTACGTTTTTCACTCAGCATAAAATTTTTAAAATTTACCCATATTGGGATTTCCTGGCAGTCCAGTGGTTAGGACTTTGCCTTCCAATGCAGAAGATGCCAGTTCAGGCCCTGGTCAGGGAGCCAAGATCCCCATGCTTCATGGCCAAAAAAACCCCAAAATGTAAAACAGAAGCAGTACTATAAGATTTACGTACACTGTAGTGTATATTCCTTTTTATGGCCGAATATTCTGATATGGGTATGCCACATTTAAAAAAATCTGTTAATGGACCCTGTGTTGTTTCCACTTTTGGGCTGTTGTGAATACAGCTGCTATGACACATTTATGTATAAGTTTTTTTGTAAACATATTTTCTGTTCTCTTGGGTATATACCAAGAAATGAAATTGCTAGTCATATTACAACTCTGTAACTGTGAGCAATATAGTTGTCTTTATATATCTATTTTATATAGTTCTAATATAATTATTACTAGAGGGGGAATATTTTTTAAATGTCAGCAATCAGATATATATGTTCTGAGATCAATCAGTACTTTAAATATGCTAGATTTCATAATAATCTATTTGCTTTCGAGAGAAAATTGTGGAATGTTAAGGAAGTATGAGAATTGTTGGCTCAGTAAAAGAGCCTTCCAGGACTCGTAAAAACAGCAGGGTTTAAGAAGCTGCAGACGAAAAAATAGCCACTGATTAGTTGGTCTTCGACTCTTCATGGTATTCTCTCATTCTGTAATAGATTACAGGGTTAACGGATAGAGGAATTTTGCTGTTTGTTTCTTAAATCCTGTTCACTGATATTTTTCTCATTTTGCTACATAGGTATATTGTACTTTTCATAAGGTATAAGGCGTATTTTTAAAGTCATTTTCTCATTTGTTACACTGTCTGAGAGAGCTACTTTTCTTTTAGTCAGTCTCTAATCTAGGAATTCTCAAGCTTAGGTTTTAAATTTTCCTAACTTCCAGCTTCTCTCTCAATTTGTTAATAATCTCCTTAAAGGAATCTGGATGAATTTTTTTTTTTTTTAATAGAGCAAGTAGTTGCATTTTAAATGCATGACTTAATACTTTTTAGAAAATATACTTTTGTTAAAAGGTTTTAAATTGTAGCAGAAGGTAAGAGGTAGATATTAGCTGGCTGTGCTGTGGGTGTTTTGGGGGGAGAGGAGTTGAGGGAACCTGGATTAGAGGAGGCTGTTCCTGAACTTTAGCCCTGCTTTCTGAAACTGGCCAATACATGACCTGAATGGTTGCAACAGTGTCCAAACGGAGTTTGTACTCCTGTGACTCAAGAACCACTACACCAGGTCAGAGTATTTGACCTACAACCATGTCCTTTGAATAAACGCTTATGTCAAGTTCAAACTAAATGTCAAATTCATTTTATAAAGGTCTCTGTGCCTTTTAGAGAGGCCTTAACTGGGACTTTTAAGTCAGAATTTTCAGGAAAATGCTTTGGAAAAGTAAGTTGCCAGTTTGTTCTGTCTAAAGAAGTTTTACTTTTCTGTCAGTTGAAAAATGGTGTGCTTTCTAAGTTTGCCTTTCAAAGCTAGTGTTAACTTTTGGTCTCATTTTAAGAACTGGTTACCCATATCCTAATTTTTGTCATTTGTATTAAATTCAGTTATCTGTCTTGTTTGAGAGTTGTCAAATATTTTTAAAATCTGTTTTCTATCTCTCTGAGATCTAAAAGCATTTGTTTCCTGTTATTAAACCGTTCACACAGTTCATCATAAATCAACGCATTTTTTGCAGAAACTGACACACTGCAGAAGGCATTGGGCTGATAACACACACTTACGCATTTAAACTTGAGTTGACAAGTGGCACCGATCTTCCAGTTTAAAATTTTAAAGATGCTAAACACTTTTGAATGGGATCCCAAACTGGATTTTAGGGGAATGCTGTGGTGGTGGGGGTGGGGCAGTGAAGGAGCAGAAACTTTTCTTTAAAGAGTGAAGATACTTCATTCTGTTTTCTCCTAATTGTTCAATATCTGACACAAAGTATGATTCAACTTACCAGTGCTTTATTCAGTGCTTTAGATTTTACAGTGTATTTTTTTTTTTTTTTGCAGAAATCAGCTGCCAGATTTATTAATCTATCTGAAAATAAAAATACAGCCAAACAAAAAGTAGAATAAGAACAGAACTTAAAAAAAAAAAACCCTTTAGATACATTTCCCAAAAGAGTTTATAATGCAATGTTTTTAACCCTTCTGTGTTGGAAATATACTTAATGTTGGCCAATTACTTATTTTATTCAGTGAGTTACTACCATAAACAGCAAAATATATAATTTGTCCTTAAATACTATATAATCAATACCAATTCTTCCTTAATTCTTTAAAATAGCTCATAGTCCGATTCTTTTTCACTATCAAACTAGAATTTTTAACAGAATAAAAGAAAATGAGAGAAAAAAGAAAAAGTATTCTCAATATAATTTTCACTTGGATCATATTTTAAAGACCTACTTCAACTTCTCCAAATGTGTCACTTCTCTTTCCAATAAAATTTTTTATGTTTTATCTTATTTAATCTTTTAAACTATGAGATAGTTGCTCTTATCTCTGCTTAATCTGTGTCTGTTTACTCATCTATAAAGTTGACTCATCCGTAAGGTTAGTACAGCTAGTATCAGAGCTGGGACTTGAACCTAAGTTTTCTCTTTTGAATCTAGTGCTTTTAAATAAATGATTTTGTTTTGTGCTTATAAAAAGCAACACATGTTCTCAAAAACACAGTATGAAGTACTTGTAACTTATAACTCAGTTACAGTCAGTGTGGTTTCCTCTAACTTTTGTGTATATACACTTGTATGTATACAAATTAACAAATAAAATCAGGTTACTATATATTCTGCTCTGTAGTGTTATTAATAAGTAATGTAACATGAACATATTTCCATACTAATAATCGTAGGTATATTTTACTGCATATATAGCCCATGAAGTCCTCTATTTTTAGTTATTTAGATTATTTCCAATTTTCTGTTACAAGTAACACTAGAGTAAATATCTCTACATTTGAATATTTCCTTAGGATAAATGCCTTGAAGAGGAGTTCCTGAATCTAAGGCTGTGAACTTTTGAAAGGCTTCTGATTTAAATAGTAGTGTAGGTCCCTCCAAAAAAGTTATACAAATTCATACCTTTCCAGTGGTTATGAAATTACTCTTATTAGTAAGCTTATTGTTGGAACCTCCCTGGTGGTGCAGTGGATGGGAATTTGTCTGCCAGTACAAGGAACACAGGTTCGATCCCTGGTCTAGGAAGATACCATGTGCTGTGGAGCACTAAGCCCCTGCGCCACAGCCACTGAGCTTGAGCTCTAGAGCCCTCAAACTACAATTACCAAGCCCTTGGGTCAAAACTGCTGAAGCCCGAGTGCCTAGAGCCCGTGCTCTGCAACACGAGAAGCCTGTGCACTGCAACTAGAGTAGCCCCCGCTCACAGCGACTAGAGAAAACCGGTGCAAAGCAAAGAAGACCCAGAGCAACAAAAATAAATAAATAAAAATTAAAATGTATATAAGCTTATTGTTGACCTTGAGTCTGTCACATTTAAAAATTTATGAATTTGCTAGGTTCTTAAACAGTTATTTTTGAGGTGAATAAGTTTGTAGCTGGTGAATAGTTCTAGAATTGATTGAATTGTTGGTATGAATCCCACGGACTACAAAATGACTGCAAAAACTTTGCCAGAGACTACAAAAGTGATTTAATACAAAGAGTGCTTTCTGTTTAGCGACTGAGTACTATTTTGACTCAAGCCAGTTCCAACACATTTTTGCACTGATTTTTCTTTTACTCATTTCTTTTTGCTTGTTCCTTCATGGTGAGGGAACTTCTTTCGTTTTGTACTACTGTGACTGTACATTTTGATCTTTCAAGGATGCTGTCTCCATTAGGTTTCTGACTTATCACAGTAGTCTGTGCTGTCATTTGAGGTAGATGCAAAAGGTTAGCTCTGCTGAATGAAGCAAACAAGGAGTGCTTCTGTTTTGACATCAGTGTTTGGGTAGCAGTTTTGGATTAGAAAATAGATTTAAACTATTTACACAAGAAAACGGTTCATGGCCTCTAGGTTGAATGCTAATTGGCAGTATGGTCATCAGTGTTGCTATGAAATGAGAAAGTATAAACAGATGTCTTTTGCATGTATTGTTTTTAAAAATCCACTTCTTAATTCTTGAGAAGCCACATTCATTTTAGTTTTCTTGTTCATGTACACTGAATTCACTGAACAATTAATGGTCTTTGGTGTGTTTTATGAATAAATTCTACACATATATATTAAATAATTTACAGATTGTCTGAATTCAGTGAAGCTAGTTAATCTATAGCTATCTTTTATTTTATCAGAATTTCAAATTGAAAAATAGTTGGCCTTCATTTTTGTCAGTGGCTTAAAGGAGAAAAAAACTTCCTCAACATTCTAGTCAGGTGGTTAAAACTGAAGTAAAAGGACATGGGACATTGTTTTTCTAAATCATTATTGGAATTCTCTGAAAACATACATGAGGTGGTATACTAATGGGAAAGGATAAATTGAGAAGCCTGCAATGGAATGTTTGCTTCAAAACTAGTTCATACAGTAAATGTAATATTCTTTCCAGGTGGCGCTAGTGATAAAGAACCCACCTGCCATTTCAGGAGACATAAGAGATATGAGTTCTATCCCTGGGTCAGGAAGATACCCTGGAGAAGGACATGGCAGCCCACTCTGGTATTCTTGCCTGGAGAATCCTGTGGACAGAGGAGTCTGGCGGGCTACCATCTATAGGGTTGCAAAGAATTGGACTTGGCTAAAGTGACTTAGTATGTGCCTGTTAACTTTTATTTTATAGAGTTTCTAAAACAGGCTCCCTTGTCTTGCATTGTGACTTCAGTTCAGTTCAGTTGCTCAGTCATGTCTGACTCTTTGCGACCCCATGAACTGCAGCACACCAGGCCTCCCTGTCCATCACCAACTCCTGGAGTCCACCCAAACCCATGTCCATCGAGTCAGTGATGCCATCCAACCATCTCATCCTCTGTCGTCCCCTTCTCCTCCTGCCCTCAGTCTTTCCCAACATTAGGGTCTTTTCAAATGAGTCAGCTCTTCGCATCATGTGTCCAAAGTATTGAAGTTTCCTCTTCAACGTCAGTCCTTCCAATGAACACCCAGGACTGGTCTCCTTTAGGATGGACTGGTTGGATCTCCTTGCAGTCCAAGGGACTCTCAAGAGTCTTCTCCAACACCACAGTTCAGAACCATCAATTCTTTGGTGCTCAGCTTTCTTCACAGTCCAACTCTCACATCCATACATGACCACTGGAAAAACCATAGCCTTGACTAGACGGACCTTTGTTAGCAAAGTAATGTCTCTGCTTTTCAATATGCTATCTAGGTTGGTCATAAGTTTTCTTTCAAGAAGTAAGCATCTTTTTATTTCATGGCTGCAGTCACTATCTGCAGTGATTTTGGAGCCCAGAAAAATAAAGTCAGCCACTGTTTCCCCATCTATTTCCCATGAAGTGATGGGACCGGATGCCATGATCTTCGTTTTCTGAATGTTGAGCTTTAAGCCAACTTTTTCACTCTCCACTTTCACTTTCATCAAGAGGCTTTTGAGTTCCTCTTCACTTTCTGCCATAAGGGTGGTGTCATCTGCATATCTGAGGTTATTGATATTTCTCCCGGCAATCTTGATTCCAGCTTGTGCTTCCTCCAGCCCAGCGTTTCTCATCATGTACTCTGCATAGAAGTTAAATAAGCAGGGTGACAATATACAGCCTTGATGTACTCCTTTTCCTATTTGGAACCAGTCTGTTGTTCCATGTCCAGTTCTAACTGTTGCTTCCTGACCTGCATACAGATTTCTCAAGAGGCAGGTCAGGTGGTCTGGTATTCCCATCTCTCTCACAATTTTCCACAGTGTATTGTGATCCGCACATTGTGACTTAGAATCTTAGAAAAAGGAACTCTGCGGAGAATTTGTCCTCCTGCCCTTTATTTCACAGTTGAGAAAACTAAAGTTTAGAGAAGTTATTTGGTCAGTGTCCTACAGCCAATTAGTGGCAAAGAATGCTGGGAGCTGTGTCATCTGCAAGACTCCTTTTCACGTGTCTTTCCATTCAGGCTCAGTTTAAGGTTCTGTGAGAGGAGGGCACGACACCTTGTGCAGCTGTAGGATGAGGTAATGCGCTCATTTCCTCTCTCTCTTTAAAATTTTCCTTGGAATAAAGTTGATTTACAATGTAGTTCTAGGTGTACAGCAAAGTGTATCACTTTTATATATATACGCACTCTTTCTTCAGATTCTTTTCTCACCCAGGCCGTTACAAAGTATTGAGTAGAGCTCCCTGTGCTATACAGTAAGTTCTTATTAAGTTCTTATTAGTTATCTATTTTAGTAGTGTGTATATGTCAATCCCAGTCTCCCAGTTTATCCCTCTCCCCCACCCCCAGTGGATTAATTCTCTCTTTGAAGTGCTCAGGTGAAAGTTGGTATACAAGAATTTCAATGTTCTAACTTACCAGTACAGTCAACTGAATTCATTGTTTACTGGTTGTTTGCTGTTAGTCCCTGACAGATGCTGTGGAAAAGACCCAAGAACAAAACAGGTTTCGGCTCTGAAGTTTCATAGCCCCTTGGAGAAGTTCACATATGCACATATGAAAGAATGCATACACGTTAGGAGATGTGGAAGCATGGAGTCGGGGTTCCAGAGATCGGTTTTTCAATAAATTGAGCAAAGTGAGGGGATTGGTAAGGCTCTCCAGATTGAGTGATCAGCAGAGGCACAGAAGACTTCCCAAACACAGCTGTTTTGAGCCTAGAGAGTAGTTTGTGCTGGCAAGGTGGAGATGACTGAGAATTGATGTTAAAAAGCAGATTAAGACCAAGTTGTCAAAGGTCACAGTTGCCATGTTGGGTGTCGTCTTGTTTTTCGGTGTTGGTAGAAAGCTGTAGAAGATGTTTTTGCTTTTGTTGTTTGGGGTTTAGTTTGATTGTTTTTGAAGAAACAACACATTTGGATGGTACAAAATGCAGAAGATATTAAAAATTCAAAAGTATGCATACAGTAAAGTTTCCCTCTCACCCTTCCTTGTCTCCTAGCTGCAGAAGTTCCTCTCCCAGAAGAAACCAGTGATATCAGTTTCTTATATATTCTTCTAGAGAATGTTCTTAGAAAAACAAGTAAATAAGTATATATACATGGAAGGTATTTGACAAGAAATATAATATGGACATAGCAGTCTTGTTTAAAAAAAAGGTATAGAGGATATAATGAGAGCTCAGAAGGCAAAAGCCCAATTAGGAAGCTCCTGAAATGGTCTGAACTAGAATGGGGTTTAACTAGGGACACTGGGAAGTAGCTGGGCTTCAGGCACAATGCAGACATAGAATCAACAGGACTTAATGATAATTGGACAAAGAGGGTGAAGGAGAAAGAGAAATTGGAGTTGATTTTGAGGTGTTACCTTCTAGAAGTTTCTTTAAGGTTTCAAGCCTGGAAGTGTGGCTGGGTTTGGCTGCCTGTAATTGGGTTAGGAAATGCAAGAAAAGAGTTGACTTTGGAAATTGAAAACGGAATTGATTGGTAGAAGAGGCATTTCAGAGGCACAGTCATTTGGCTTGGGCATGCATGTGTCCATCTGGTCTTTATGGAGTCCTTAGTGTGAGGAAGAAGCTGAGTCTTGTTAGAATCTCTTGCGGGTTTGGATTTTTATACTTTGTTACAAGGCCCAGGCTTACCCTGGGCCTACTGATTCCGTAGGTGGGGCTTGGGTTCCACAGGTCATCTCAGTGTGCAGCAGGAATTCAGAACTGTTGTGCCGGGAACCCCGCTAGCACTCGGGAATGAAAGATGTTACCAGTATGAGAAAGTCTCAGCCCTGAAGGGGGTCACAATAAGGAGAGGAAAGTTACGATAGAGGCGTTGCTGTTACCATGATAGGCTCAGGAGATCGTTAGGTCCACTAACATCTATGTGTTAGTAGTTGTTATAAGATTCCCCATTTAAAATGATAAATTTCGAGGTGTGAACCTTGAAACATTTAGGCAGCAGGTGCTTAAGAGATATTTGTTAAAACTTAAGAGTCATTTCTGGAAAAAGAAAGCTAGTTTATTTCCTCAAGATGCAGGTGAATCTTTTTCTTTGTGTATTTTTTGGAGACAAATACAGATTTGTTCCTTGGTGCTTGAAAATGTTGCTGTTAAATGTTTAATGGAATACTGAATGGTGGTGGATGTGTGGCTGGGAAAGCTGAATGGACCACTCATCTTTTAGATGTTATTCATGAGTGGGAATTGTCTTTTGATTGAAATCATAGTCCAGTGTTTGTCAAACTTGCAGCCGACACTGACCAAAGAACTCTTTTTTCTTCTGATGGCTGCAGAGTCTATATACAGAGTCTATAACTTGGCCTTTTTAAAGAGAGGCATAACACTCATTTACTGCGTATTGGCCATGAGCTGAGCACTGTAATGAGGCAATCTTTACACCATTATCCCTGTTCCCTCACACCAGGACTTGATGTTCATGAGTTGATTCCCATTTATAGGTGAAGATAATGAGGCTCAAAGTGCTACCCAGGGTGCCCTTAGTACACCTCATCTAGAATTTGAACCCAGATCTGACTCTGAAGCCTGTGCCCTTGCCCAGTGTGTTTATAATGACTTTGAAGCCAGAAATGATCACTTAAAACTTTAAGGGATTCCCTGGTGGCTCAGATGGTAAAGCGTCTGCCTGCAATGCCGGAGACCCAGGTTCGATCCCTGGGTCAGGAAGATCCCCTGGAGAGGGAGATGGCAACCCACTCCAGCTCTTGCCTGGAAAATTCCATGGACAGAGGAGCCTGGTAGGCTACAGTCCGTGGGGTTGCAAAGAGTCAGACACATGTTTTACTGAGATAATCTTTGTTGGGTCTAAGTACTATTTTTTTTTTGAAAGTCACCCGGTCGTTTCTGACTCTTAGCGATCCCATGAACTATACACTCCGTGGAATTCTCCAGGCCAGAATACTGGAGTGGGTAGCCTTTGCCTTCTGCAGGGGCTCTTCCCAACCCAGGGATCAAACTCAGGTCTCCCACATTGCCGGCAGATTCTTTACCAGCTGAGCCAGAAGGGAAGCCCTTTATTGTTAAGTTGCTCAGTCATGTCCAACTCTCTGTGACCCCATGGACTGCAGCATGCCAGGCTTCCCTGACTTTCACCATCTCTGGGAGTTTGCTCAAACTCAGATCCACTGAGTGGATGATACCATCCATCCGACTCATCCCCTGTCGCCCCCTTTTCCTGCTCTCAGTCTTTCCCAGCATCTGAGTCTTTTCCAATGAGTTGGCTCTTTGCATCAGGTGGCCAAAGTATTGGAGCTTCAGCATCAGTCTCCAGTGAATATTCAAGGTTGATTTCCTTTAAGATTGACTTGTTTGATCTTCTTGCTGTCTTAGGGACTTTCAAAAGTCTTCTCCAGCGCCACAGTTCGAAAGCATCAGTTAGTTATAACTATTTCTAGGCTAATAATTGAGAAAAGCCCCCTGATTAAAACAGAGAAAGACCTCAGTGAGCCTTGCTGAACTGTCAGTGGGCCTCTGGAACTTTGGTGGCCTCAGGCCAGCCCTTTGCTTCTGAGGGACCTCCCAGATGCCTTAACTCCCACAGTGCATTGTTTGGCTAATTGCAGGTTAGAAGTTCCTGGTAGGGGGATGATAGGTGTTTACCCGAAGGCGAGATTTCTCTGCTCTCTCACCTTTATTACTTGTACTTTATTCTTATTAGTAAAAATCACAGGGAGCTGTCTGAAATGCCTCTCTCCTCAGCCTCCTCTTGCACAACTTGTATTTTCATCTTTGCAGGCTCAAATCAGACACCTCTCCGTGAATACTTTGCTGATTTCTTCAGCCGGATGTAATCTGATCTTTTTTAGTTTTGGTTTTAGTGGTGCATATTTATTTTTTATTTATTTATTTTTTTATAGCCGGTTATCTTAAGCCTCTCAACCCTACTCCCCCCATCACAGCACTTGATTTTAAGTTCCTCTGGGCAGGAAATCTTTTAGTATATGTAAATCCCTTTGGCTCCCTTTCACCACAATGTTTTACATATAGGAAATACTCAATAAAATGTTGAATAGCTTTACTATTTAATGTAAGTGTAAAATGCAGTTCTCACTGAATTTGTATAGTTTATCATTTCTCCCTTAAAGGTAACATGTACTCATTACTGAAAAAATGAGAAAGTATGGAAAATAAAAAGAAGAAAAAAATTACTTGTTTTGCCACCTGAAGGTCATTACTTAATTGAACAATATATTGTTTTCAACAATATATTGAAAACATAATTAGCATTCAGAAATTAAGGTCAGTTCCTCATTTGGCAGCCTTAATCAAAAGAATTGTTTTCACTTGTTAATTAAAAAAAAAAAGGCATTTATTGCCAGGGTTGCATGTGACTTGACCTCTCCCAGAGGGTGGTATTTTAGTAAAAAACAGCTGTTATTTTTATAGAGGGGTGAAGAAAGTAGGGGGTAAAATAGTATCCTCTTTGGGTGTCGTTTAGTTCCTAAGTCATGTCTGAATCTTTGCAACCCCTTGGACTGTAGCCCGCAGGCTTCTCTGTCCGTGGGATTTCCCAGGCAAAAACAGTGGAGTGGGTTGCCACTTCTTTCTCCAGGGAATCTTCCTAACCCAGGGATTGAACACTCCCCTGCTCCCGCCCGTCTCCTGCATTGGCAGACACATTCTTTATCACTGAGCCACCAGAGAAGTCTATGGCTTAATTGTTATGAATATTAGGTTAACCTTTAAGACCAAAATTCTAGATCTAATCTTATAAATAGAAGGAAAATTTTTCTGTTAACTTAAAGGGCCAGTACAAGGCACACATCAGATGGCTGGACTTTCATTGCTGTTATTTTTTTACTTAAACGTTAATTTATTAGGCATTGTGTAACATTTCCTAATATCTAGAAATGGAAAATCCTCAGCTTTAATCAGATCAGATCAGTCGCTCAGTCATGTCCGACTCTTTGCGACCCCATGAATCGCAGCACGCCAGGCCTCCCTGTCCATCACCGACTCCCGGAGTTCACTGAGACTCACGTACATTGAGTCAGTGATGCCATCCAGCCATCTCATCCTCTGTCGTCCCCTTCTCCTCCTGCCCCCAATCTCTCCCAGCATCAGAGTCTTTTCCAATGAGTCAACTCTTTGCATGAGGTGGCCGAAGTACTGGAGTTTCAGCTTCAGCATCATTCCTTCCAAAGAAATCCCAGGGCTGATCTCCTTCAGAATGGACTGGTTGGATCTCCTTGCAGTCCAAGGGACTCTCAAGAGTCTTTTCCAACACCACAGTTCAAAAGCATCAATTCTTCGGCGCTCAGCCTTCTTCACAGTCCAACTCTTACATCCATACATGACCACTGGAAAAACCATAGCCTTGACTAGACGGACCTTTGTTGGCAAAGTAATGTCTCTGCTTTTGAATATGCTATCTAGGTTGGTCATAACTTTCCTTCCAAGGAGTAAGCGTCTTTTAATTTCATGGCTGCAGTCACCATCTCTAGTGATTTTGGAGCCCAGAAAAATAAAGTCAGCCACTGTTTCCCCATCTATTTCCCATGAAGTGATGGGACCGGATGCCATGATCTTCGTTTTCTGAATGTTGAGCTTTAAGCCAACTTTTTCACTCTCCACTTTCACTTTCATCAAGAGGCTTTTGAGTTCCTCTTCACTTTCTGCCATAAGGGTGGTGTCATCTGCATATCTGAGGTTATTGATATTTCTCCCGGCAATCTTGATTCCAGCTTGTGTTTCTTCCAGTCCAGCGTTTCTCAGGATGTACTCTGCGTATAAGTTAAATAAGCAGGGTGACAATATACAGCCTTGACGAACTCCTTTTCCTATTTGGAACCAGTCTGTTCCATGTCCAGTTCTAACTGTTGCTTCCTGACCTGCATACAGATTTCTCAAGAGGCAGATCAGGTGGTCTGGTATTCCCATCTCTTGAAGAATTTTCCACAGTTTATTGTGATCCACACAGTCAAAGGCTTTGGCATAGTCAATAAAGCAGAAATAGATGTTTTTCTGGAACTCTCTTGCTTTTTCTATGATCCAGCGGATGTTGGCAATTTGATCTCTGGTTCCTCTGCCTTTTCTAAAACTAGCTTGAACATCAGGAAGTTCGGTTCACATATTGCTGAAGCCTGGCTTGGAGAATTTTGAGCATTACTTTACTAGCGTGTGAGATGAGTGCAATTGTGCGGTAGTTTGAGCATTCTTTGGCATTGCCTTTCTTTGGGATTGGAATGAAAACTGACCTTTTCCAGTCCTATGGCCACTGCTGAGTTTTCCAAATTTGCTGAGATATTGAGTGCAGCACTTTCACAGCATCATCTTTCAGGATTTGGAATAGCTCAACTGGAATTCCATCACCTCCACTAGCTTTGTTTGTAGTGCTGCTTTCTAAGGCCCACTTGACTTCACATTCCAGGATGTCTGGCTCCAGGTCAGTGATCACACTATCGTGATTATCTGTGTCGTGAAGATCTTTTTTGTACAGTTCTTCTGTGTATTCTTGCCATCTCTTCTTAATATCTTCTGCTTCTGTTAGGTCCATACCATTTCTGTCCTTTATTGAGCTCATCTTTGCATGAAATGTTCCTTTGGTATCTCTGATTTTCTTGAAGAGATCCCTAGTCTTTCCCATTCTGTTGTTTTCCTCTATTTCTTTGCATTGATTGCTGAGGAAGGCTTTCTTATCTCTTCTTGCTATTCTTTGGAACTCTGCATTCAGATGTTTATATCTTTCCTTTTCTCCTTTGCTTTTCGCTTCTCTTCGTTTCACAGCTATTTGTAAGGCCTCCCCAGACAGCCATTTTGCCTTTTTGCTTTAATAGAAGCCATTAATTTTGTAACACACTAAGGGCCCTGTGTCTACTGTTCATAACTTAAAATCAGTGTGACCCCCCACACCCAGATGATTTGTCTGTTGCTTCTTCCTGTCCAAAAAGCATTGCCAACAGCATTTAGCATTTGATTAAGATACTATTGCAGCTCAGAAAAGAGTGAAGTGACCTTTATCTGTGACTTCACCCTCAACTTTTAAGATACCCAAGGTCCTCAGCCATAGTTAAGTCCAAACACATGATTCCACATTAAATATTTGGTATTTAAACAGAAGAGGTAAAGGAAGTTAGAGAAAAGAACATTTTTTCTTTTAAAAAAGTTGAGTTTGAGTTTCTTTGCCTTCATGCTGTCATTTCCTAATCATCTGGAGATTACAATCTCTAACTAATGAATTATTCTGGACAGCAGGTGTAAATGTATATATGTATGTGTGTGCATTTTAATTTGATTAATTATTGAGTAATTTCATGTTTGCTGAGCTAGAAAGGAATAGCTATTTTCTTTAGAATTCTAAAACATAAAATAGATCATTTATTCCTCCTTTGAGTCCATTTTTGAGCTTTGTTAACTGTTCTAGACAGTACTATTTGTTTAGCAAAATTTGAGTTTTGCTGACAGGTTCCCTTTTCACACATTTTATCATAGGGTTTGAACCATTCTTCCATCCTTTCAGCTTTATTACCTCAGCTTTGAGTTAGCTGTTTTACTTAGAGATCTTGAGTTCTTGACGTAGACTTGGTATCTGGAGAATTCGAAGATGCATGTTTCATCGTGACTGATTCATAGTGGTTACTTTGGAGAAACCTTGCAAAGGGAATATATCACTTGCTTGTTAAAGCAGGAAGGATGTCATAATCTATGTAATTTCACCTCTAGAGAACTGAAAGGAGTTTTAGTCAAAGCAAATTGTACTTCTTTGAATAAATCAACTCTTAAATACATTTTTCCAGTAATTCTTCTTTTTGTTCCCTTTGGGATAATTATTTGCAGATACATTTCACAGTCCTGAATCACAGGGGAGTGTTCTTAATGCCCAAATAGTTGAGGCTTCAGGATTGTTGATACAAGTGTGATCTGTTACATTTGCTAGAAAGTGAGTTTGTACTCTGTTCTCATTTTTCTCTAGTTATAATGCTTCAGGTTGTGATGTCTCTCCACAAATAGTGTTGGCTCTGAGAGCACTAGATCTCGTATTTGAAGAAGACCCTCAACATCTGAAAAGAAGCCAGCTGTAGCACTGCAATAGATACTGCCTAACCAGTTCCTCATTAAATGAGCACTCACTGCAGAAAGGGTAAAACCAGATATCCTTATCTGTTGGGTACAGAGGGTCTCCTGCTGCTTTTATTATTCAACTCTTGTGATCCAGCCAGATACTTAGTTTCTCCTCTAGAGTTTCAGTTCACTATCAAGTACCCATTCTAGTAGATAGGAGGTGTGTTTCACTGGTGGAGAAACAATCCCTGTAGAAGGAAACAATCCCTGTAGAACCGTCTTGCTTCATTAGAGAGTATGAGGTTCAATGTAAAAGGCCTTGAGATCATCAAAGATGCAAGGAATAAAACTCTTATTACCTTTGGGTACTACTTAGTATTTGAAATTCTGTCAGAGCTATTGTTGGATAAAAACAAATGACCATTTTTTCTTCACTGATTTTTATATTAAAATTGAAACTTAGTATTTATTTTTGGGGCATCACTTTGTTCTAGAAAATGTCTTATAACTGATCGCATGTCGATCTGAAGATGAGTATAGTAGGAAGAGTTTAAGAAGAATGGCAGCCTCGTGCTGCTTGCTGATAATGGAGAATGGTGGAGAAACTCAGGCTGGTGGTGGTCACTTAGTTCAAAATCTTGTTCAAGGTGAGCCTTTTACAACTACACAGTTAGGTGGCCATATGCAGTTGGAAAGAGGATTTTTAAGCTTCCACAGTTTTAGCTTACTTACCAGATCTTTTTTTCCCTTGTACTTTTGGCTTAGAATAAAGGTAAAATTTTGAGTTAATAAAAAGCTAAGTGATTTATTTTTCAAGTACAGCAAAGTTTTGTTTTTATGTGGTTATAACCATAGGCAAAGACAAAAATGTGTTCAGTTAAAAAAGTGAAAATTGTGTTACTTTAAGAATTTTCTTCCTGTAAAAAGATACATTTAAATAATGGGAGGTATATCTCCTTTCTTTTAAGCCTACTGTAGAAAAGCAGTCTATGGAAAACTTAGCAAAATATTTTATAAAAATCATAAATATAAATATTCTCTAGTTCCGTATTTCCCACTTCATAAAACTTGACATTTCCCATTGTAACTGGTACAACTAAAGGAATGTTCTGTGTCCTGTAGCTGTTTGCTCTCAGCCTTTTGCTCAGCTCTTTCAGATATGGAACCATTATCTTAATCTAATAATGGTTTTAATTGGATCTTAGGTTAAAGCAAACACTTCAACTAGACATGGGCTGACAGAATGTTATTAATGGAGACATAAGATGATTACAGTGAGTTAAAGGAAATAGCTTCTGTATTCAGTGCACATTCTTTATCTTGGCATTCAAAGCCTTTCTGTCCACCTTTTCAGCTTCACTTCTCTTCATCTCTAAAGAAATTATTGGTATATCATTCTGACAAATTGGGTTTCTTAGCTGTTCCTTAAACTTAATCAGTTGTATCTGATTTTGTAATTTGATGCCTAGAATAAGAATGCAATTCACAAATGAACTATTTGGCCAAGAATTCTTATTCCTAGGGCTTCCCTGGGGGCTCAGATGGTAAAAAAAAAAAAAATTGCTTGCAATGCAGGAGACCTGGATTCGATCCCTGGAGAAGGGAATGGCTACCCACTCCAGTATTCTTGCCTGGAGAATTCCATGACAGTGGGCAAAGAATCTGACGTGACTGAGTGACTAACATTTCATTTCATTTCTTATTCCTAAGATAAAATTCCCCTTAACTCCTTAACCTTTTTGCTCTCTTCACCCTGAGCATCCATGGGGTCAGTACTAGACCTTTGTCAAAGATCTGGCCCTGATTGCCTTCCTAGCTGCAGAATCTAAGGTCCCAACTTCATATAGAGCATGTCCACAAAAATACCCCACTGGTGCCTGAGAATCAGCATTCTTGAGACAGAAGTCAGTATCTTCTAAAGGCATTTTTACCCCCTCCTAATTGGGGTATCATCTAATCAATACTCATTCCTGAAATCCAGAAATCAACACTCATACTAATTGATACAAAACGTATTGCTGTAGAGCCCTGTTGTCTTTGTGTTCTTTGTATTTCCGGTGATTGTGTATTCTACTTTTCCATTACCTTTAACCTAAAATCTCACAGCTGATGCCTGACTTCTTACCTCTCTTAATCTGTTCTGTCCACTGCTCTCAAGATTCATTTTCTAAAATATAGATTGGATTTTACACTTCTACCCAAAAACTTTAGATATTTTCTATTGTCAAGAGCAGTCTTCTTCAGTAGAAATACACTGTAAACTATATATGTAATCTTAAATTTTCTAGTAGCCACATTAAAAAAAAATGAAATGGATGATGTTAATTTCAATTACTATGTTTTATTTAACCCAATATATCTGAAATATATGTTCAGCATGAAATTAAGACATTTTACAGTTTGAGGGGTACTAGGTTTTTGGACTCCAGAGTGTATTTTATGTTTAACAGCTCATCTCAAACCAAACTAGCTACATTTCAAACTAAATGACCACATATGGATGGTGGCACCCATATTGGACAGCACAGGTCTATACCATAAAGCTTAAAGTTCTTGGACTGCAGTTTTGGGCCCACCACAACTTTAGTTCCTGCACTGCATACTTCAACTTCTCTGCCACTCACCCAGGCCCCAGCAGCACCTAATTTGCTGTTCTTTTCCTTTAATTACCCTTCCCTGCCTGTGGGAATCTGACTTACCTTCCAGGGCCAGATCTGAATGCCACTTCCTAGTAAAAGCTTGCTCCACTCTCACAGTGCTCCGTGAGCATTAACCACTTGCTTTTGACTCTTCAGTAGCAGCGTTTGTGGGAGCCGTTTGTCTAGTTCTGTGAGTGAGTGGTCTAGCTACCCACTAGAAGGTGAGCTTCCCAGAGGCAGGGTGCACCTGCCTCAACCTCTGTTTCCTACCGTTCATTGTAGCGTTTGCTCCTAGGGATATTCTTATCCTTTGTTGCTTGATGTCTTCGAGATCTAATGCTATTTCTCTTTTAACAGTTGTTTACTGCAATGAAATTTCCTTTTATATATGGATCAGTTCCACTATTTAATTGGAAGTGTTCTCTCATTGTGGATTGAAGCTTTTGCTTATGCAAGAGAGGAAATACTCGTTTTCTTGTAGAAATAACTGCCTAATATGAATAAACTAGGTTTCAAATGTAGGTTACTCTGGTTTTAGCCTGGTTCTAATCCCAAATGCAACTCTTTCTGTTATATAACTTGTTCTGTGTAAGTAAACTTTGTATGTGTACTAAGACTTTTCCCCCCAAAGATTTATTGAAAAGTTTACATGCTTCTTGAATCCCCTTTTTCCCTAACAAGATTTGCAAATGGAGTTTTGCCTGGGTTCTTTTTCCCATATAAAAGCAAACAGGTGCCTGAAAGGTTATGCTCTATTCTGGGAGATATCTGATTAATGTTGAGGGGCTATGCCAGGTCAGACTCTGTAACCCGTTGACAGATTGTTTAGTGAGTGCCAGGATCAACTCTCAACATTATCTCAGGTTTTAATGGTTTTCTTCTGAAGGACATTTGTAGATGAAACCAGTTTGTATTTAAAGTTAATTGTGGCTCTCAGATCAGAGACTGGTTAAAAAGAAATTCTTTCCTTGAGCAAACAGTAGTTTGAAAAGAACGAATGATTCATCAGATGCAGTTGTAAGGACTATAATTGCATTCTGTGTTTTAACACAAATTATTGCATTTAAATCGTGGTAAAAATCTTACCGCTGGTGAAGTAAAAATTCCTCAAAAGAAGCTCCCACTAAACTTTCATAAGAATTTCTGGATAGCCTTCCAACTGCCTGAAAAACAGCGATACTTCTCACTGGGAGGGTAGACTTCAGCCATCCCTGAAGCTTCTCTTTCTGCCTGCCTCTCTGCACCCCATCAGTCTACCTGTGAGTCCTTTTGTTGCACTGGATCCCAAATCCTGCACTCTTACTGCACTGCCACTGTTTCCTAACGGAGCCACTGAGACTGTCTCCAGACTCATGCCTTCACTGCTTTTGCTGTCCACGTGGCAGGCAGAAGGATCTTTTTTCTTATCGTTATTACTGTTTAAATTTTATATAATGGAAAATTTCAAGTATATATCAAAATAGAAGGATGAATGTATCTCTCATTCAACTTCAGTTATCCATTCATGGCCAGCCTTATTTCATCTACTCTTCTGTCACACACACACACACACCCCACTAATAATTTGAAACAAATCACAGATATATCTAATCAACTAATTTGTATTTTGCCCTAAAGTGAAATTTTGCCTTGTGACTTCCCTGTCAGCTAGTGGTTAAGGCTTCATGCTTCCACTGCAGGGGGCATGAGTTCAATCCCTGGTTGGGAAGCTTACCACAAAGCATGGCCAAAGCGGGAGGGAAAAAACATGAAATTTGCCTGTTGGTTGGTCATAAGAGATGGGAAGGTTTCTGCCACAAAGTGATACGTTATTTGTCAACCTCTTTACTGTCTTCCAGCTCTGTTTCCTCTTATTTTTTCAAGATGTGTTCCACTTCTGTTTATTAAGTGCCATTACCAGAGAAACATGTAATGTGTTCATTTTACGTTGTCAGTTTTTCAGAGATGCATAT
Organism: Bos mutus; assembly: GCF_027580195.1. NCBI lineage: Eukaryota > Metazoa > Chordata > Mammalia > Artiodactyla > Bovidae > Bos > Bos mutus. The sequence goes on from NC_091633.1 coordinate 18,175,843, forward strand.
ATAAGCACCTTGCTACTTTTGTACCAGATATATTCTTTGAAGTGTGTAAGTTGAATGTACAAAAAATATACATATAGCCCATTTACACTTCAGAAACAAGCTCATAGAAAAAGAAATCAGGTTTGTGGATACCAGAGGCAGGAATGGGTGAGGGGTAATTGAATGAAGGCAATCAGAAGGTACAAACTTCCAGTTATATTAAATAGGAGGAGCCTCGTAGGCTGTAGTCCATGGGGTCGCTAAGAGTCGGACACGACTGAGTGACTTCACTTTCACTTTTCACTTTCATGCATTGGAGAAGGAAATGACAAGCCACTCCAGTGTTCTTGCCTAGAGAATCCCAGGGACAGGGAAGCCTGGTGGGCTGCCGTCTATGGAGTTGCACAGAGTCGGACATGACTGAAATGACTTAGCAGCAGCAGGAATGTAGTATACAATTTACACTTCAGAAACAAGCTCATAGAAAAAGAAATCAGGTTTGTGGATACCAGAGGCAGGAATGGGTGAGGGGTAATTGAATGAAGGCAATCAGAAGGTACAAACTTCCAGTTACATTAAATAGGAGGAGCCTGGTAGGCTGCAATCCATGGGGTCGCTAAGAGTCAGACACGACTGAGCAACTTCCCTTTCACTTTGCACTTTCATGCATTGGAGAAGGAAATAGCAACCCACTCCAATGTTCTTGCCTGGAGAATCCCAGGGATGGGGGAGCCTGGTGGGCTGTCATCTGTGGGGTCGCACAGGGTCAGACACAACTGAAGCGACTTAGCAGCAGCAGGAATGTAGTATACAATTTAAATTATATGATAAATATAATTAACACTTCTATATGTTATATATGAAAGGTGTTAAAAGATAAAAGAGCAAATCCTAAGAATTTTCATGCATTGGAGAAGGAAATGGCAACCCACTCCAGTGTTCTTGCCTAGAGAATGCCAGGGACAGAGGCTGCCGTCTATGGGGTCACACAGAGTCGGACACGACTGAAGTGACTTAGCAGCAGCAGCAGCAGGAGAGAAATCATTCATGGGTCCTTGCTGGTGTCAATTAATGAGATATTTTACCCCTTTTTTCTTACTAATAAGTTTTCAAAAAGTCCAGTGTGTGTTTTATACTTAGAGCATTTCTCAGTTTGCATCAGTCAGGCCCATATCTAGTGCTTCCTAGCCACACACGGTGGTGGCACTTATTGCTGGGCAGTGTGGCCGTGTACAGGATGGTGGTTGTCTCTGAGGGAGGAGCAAAGAGGGTAAGATATATTCTTAATTTTGTTTTCTCTTTCACAATTATTGACCAATATTTGAAGTTAAAAGTTTGCTGCCTTTGGTATTCTTCATGATGGCCAACTGGCTCAGTTGTATTCTCACTAGCATCAGCACTTTTTATTTATTTATTTATTTATTTATACATAAATGTCTATTTAGTTCTTTGGCCCATTTTTTGATTGGGTCATTTATTTTTCTGGAATTGAGCTGTAGGAGTTGCTTGTATATTTTTGAGATTAGTAGTTTGTCAGTTGCTTCATTTGCTATTATTTTCTCCCATTCTGAAGGCTGTCTTTTCACCTTGCTTATAGTTTCCTTTGTTGTGCAGAACTTTTAAGTTTAATTAGGTCCCATTTGTTTATTTTTGCTTTTATTTCCAGTATTCTGGGAGGTGGGTCATATAGGATCCTGCTGTGATATATGTCGGAGAGTGTTTTGCCTATGTTCTCCTCTAGGAGTTTTATAGTTTCTGGTCTTACGTTTAGATCTTTAATCCATTTTGAATTTATTTTTGTGTATGGTGTTAGAAAGTGCTCTAGTTTCATTCATTTACAAGTGGTTGACCAGTTTTCCCAGCACCACTTGTTAAAGAGATTGTCTTTAATCCATTGTATATTCTTGCCTCCTTTGTCAAAGATAAGGTGTCCATATGTGCGTGGATTCATCTCTGGGCTTTCTATTTTGTTCTCTTGATCTATATTTCTGTCTTTGTGCCAGTACCATACTGTCTTGATGACTGTGGCTTTGTAGTAGAGCCTGAAGTCAGGCAGGTTGATTTCCTCCAGTTCCATTCTTCTTTCTCAAGATAGCTTTGGCTGTTCGAGGTTTTTTGTATTTCCGTACAAATTGTGAAATTATTTATTCTGCTCTGTGAAGAATACCGTTGGTAGCTTGATAAGGATCGCATTGAATCTATAAATTGCTTTGGGTAGTATACTCATTTTCACTATATTGATTCTTCCAATCCATGAACATGGTATATTTCTCCATCTATCAGTGTCCTCTCTGATTTCTTTCACCAGTGTTTTATAGTTTTCTATATATAGGTCTTTAGTTTCTTTAGGTAGATATATTCCTAAGTATTTTATTCTTTTCATTGCAATGGTAAATGGAGCATCAGCACTTTTTAAGAAAATCAGTTTTCATTCTTATAAAATACAACAAAGATTAATAACACAAATAGTTATGTGCAAAGATGAAAATCCTGCTGAAAACAACCTTTTGGTTGGGAGGCAATGCCACCCTGTGGTAGCTCACGTGTTTATTCATCAATATATGACAGATCAGATTCTAAGTAGAGAATGTGGCTTAGTAGTATTAGTGTATAATACATTAAACCTGACTGCTTTTTATTCTGAATTTCACAGTAAATTTATGTACTAGTGTGTAGTAAAATTAGTAATAGGAAGACGGGTAAGAATTCCTGAGACACTGATTAGGACTATCTTTTGAATGTAAAATTTTTATTTTTATTTTTTAGGAGTTGCAGATGGTGTAGGAGGATGGAGAGACTATGGTGTTGATCCTTCTCAGTTCTCAGGGACTTTAATGCGAACATGTGAACGGTTAGTAAAAGAAGGACGGTTTGTCCCGAGTAATCCTATTGGTATCCTCACCACAAGCTACTGTGAGTTGCTGCAAAATAAAGTACCTTTGCTTGGTAAGTACATATCCCATGTGTTTTCCTCTCTAAACACCCCCCCACCCACCCCCGACTCTCCCCACCCTCCGGTGGTTCAGACAGTAAAGAATCTGCCTGCAATGCTGGAGACCCAGATTTGATCCCTGGGTTTGGAAGATCCCCTGGAGAAGGCAATGGCTGTCCACTCCAGTATTCTTGCCGGAGAATCCCATGGACACAGAAGCTTGGTGGGCTTGCAAAGAGTCAGACACAACTGAGCGACTAACATTTAAAGAAGCCCAGGAGGTGGTTAACAACAAAACCAAGAAAATCACCGGCCCAGCTGTTTATCCGAGGCTCTTCCTGTTAAACAGTTTGATGGAGAAGCCATAGGCTACACCAGAATACTTAATACTGCGTGAGATAAATACAGCCACTTTGGAAAACAGTTTAGAATTAAAGAATAAAGTTAAACATGAATAGATAATATGCCCCAAAAGTTCAGCTTCTGGGTCCTTTACCTTGAACTAGAGAAGCTCTTGCACATCAAGAGATGGTACAAGAATGTTCATAGTAACCTCATTTATAATAGCAGAAAACTGGGAACAACCTTAAAGTCATTTATAGGAGGAAAATGCATTTTTAAATAGAATGCGTTAAGGTTGCATGCAGTACTCAGGAGCATGTTGTTGAGGAGAAAGATGACTTTGCAGAATACCACCCACCAGTCTGAGTCCATAAATTTCCGTTTCAGAAACATAAAGCTGTATCATTTAGGGGTCCTAAAATATAAAAGAAGAAAAGCAAGTGGTTGTATAATTGGGTTAGTGATTCTCTCCCAGGGAGGAAGAAAGGGGATTGAGGTCCCACGTGTAATGCTCAGTTGATTACTTGCGGGGAGTTCAGGTTGCAGATAGACTGCCCAGTTGCTTGCAGTTAGCAGTTACATTAGTCTGTATAGATCCCTGTTAATCTTGTATTAGAAAATATACAAATATGTAGTGTTTGTTTATATGGCATGCCAGTGAAGCGTTCTTTGGCCAAGCTGCTCCATTTGTTTGTTAAATGGTTTCTTGGGCACTTACCCAGCCTTCTAAGCAGGCTCTCAGAAAGGGTGTTATTAAGTTTCTGCTAATTGCCAGCATCTTTCTGGTTACTAGAAGGCCCCCTCCCAGTCAGCAGGCACATTTAAAATCAGCCGCCTCTTTTCAGTGTAAATGGAGATTTCCATTTTTGTAGAATTTTACCTTCAATTTGAAACCTTTGTGAGAAGGGGTTGTTTCCATCATGCTTCTGTCTTCTCTGTGCTGTGATTAACCTGCTTGTTCTCCTTCTAACTGAAGAGAAATCTTGTCTTGAGGTTTCAATATACTACTTTGTCTTAATCTGCTATTTTAGGCTTGCAATCTTGAACTTCCCTGGTATCTTGAAATATCCTAGACTCTATTTCTAGCACCTCTCTGTCAACTTGCCATATGACTTTAGGCAAACCACCTAACCTCTGACCCCCTTATTTCATGTTAACTAGATAAATCCATTTTTGTGAAAAGCAGTGACTTAAAGCTTCTTATAGTACTCAGAAACATCTTAAGGGAAAAGAAGACACATTGCAGGGTACCATCTGACAGAGAGTCTGTAGACACAATACAAGGGGCCTGACTCCTATGCATTCCTGTGAGTCTTCTGCCAATACCACTCCAACCCCAACCCTGTTACTAAATTATGTGACTAAATTATTATGACTTGGAATAAACCATTACAGCCTATAACAACTATCCTCATTTTGTGCTTTGAAAGCTTTGTTTTTTTGCTGAGTTTCTTCCTTATAACTGCTTTTTCCCCTATTCACCTTCATGTAACTGGAGACTTAGTAGAATAAGTTTAAGGACATAAAAGAGGTTCTTTTACATTGAATGTTATAACTAACCGCTTTCTCCTAAAAGACACTTGGAAATATGTTTGACAACATACATACTTCTCTCTTACCTTATCTACATATCTCTAAGCTGTTTGTAACAAAAACCCAAGTATATTTTGGCAAAGGCAGGCTGCTAAGTTTTATTGAACCTCAGCTGTAATTATAAATAATAACTTTATAAGATTAGGTAATCTTTTTTTAAAAAATCTTACAACTTTGAAAAAGCATAATTCAAGTATAAAGGGTGAGCTGATAGCTGTAACCACTTATTTCTTGAGAATTTCTAGCTGCTTTTAGATCTGAATTGGCATCACAGGCTAATTGTTTACATATATTATTTCTTCAGAAACCCTTAAATGGATTTAGGTCTTATGAAACCAACATATCTTAAGAATTTGAGGAATTAATCCTTGTAAGGTTATCCCTTTCTTCCTTTGCTGCTGAAAATGCTTAACTGTAGTTTACAGAGTAAGGGCCATTTTATCATGAGGGATATGCTTGGGGACCTGTCTGGATTGCTCATCTGAGTATTCAACATGGTTCTTAGCACTCTTTTCTTTCTTCTTTGCTTGTTTGTTCTTCATCAAATATTTAAGGGTGAACTCTTCTCCCCATGTTAGACTGTCAGGGCCTGAGCCGCTGTACTCATCAGTAATTTGAAGAGGCCCAGATGATTGTGTAAGGGTGAGCTTCCCCTGTTTGGCACTGCTTTGCATGTTAAAGCTCTGTCTATCACTCACGAGGACCATTTTGATTCTAACACAGCGGGTGACTGCCACAGGGGTAGCAAAATGATAGCCTAGGTTTGTCAGTGAGTAATAATGAGTCAACATGAGTCCTTCCTGCAGCAGCATCTTCAGGACTGTGCTTCTCATCTGTCATTTTTTTGTTCTCAGTTGAATTAATCCCATCAGCTTTCAAAAGATCTTTTGTGTGGTGGTTCTGTTAATGATGTAAATGATTAGATTTTTTGTGCATTGGGTTAGGAAGGAAGGGTAATTGGTGACTTTAGCTCTAATGTAAGCTATAGAATAGGTTCTCAGACAGCATGACCAGTTAGTTACAATACAAAATACAATACAATACAAAAAATACTGTTTTTCTTTTCTTTGACATTTAATGGGTAGGGACTAGATAATTTAGTATTAACCTGTCAGATTTGTACCCGTGCATATACTGTAGATAACAAGGAAACAATTTCTGAACATTACAGTGACACAAATGCTTATATTTAAGTGTTTTTTAATTAAGTTACACATTTTCATTAAGGAAACAGTAACAAAAATTTAAATTACTTATAATCTATTAAGAAAACTATTAATTTTTTAGTGATTATGCCTCCTGACCTTTTTTCTTTGGGCATAGCATAATAGTAACAGGAATTGAATTTACTGTGTGCTCACAGTAGCCCCAATGACGTAGATTTGTAGGTGCTTTTATTCCCCATTTTGTTAGGAAGAAACTGAGGCCTAGAGAGAATAAGTGGTTTGCCCACGGCCATATCACATGGCTAGAAGGTGATAGAGCACTGGGATTTAACACAGCTGGTTCCACAGCCTGTTTATTTTCTTCTTTTTGCCCTTTAACTGTCATTTTAGCAGGTTAGCTTTTGCCTACATATTGTGCTTTTTAAAAAAAGATTACAATATCGATGTTTCTGATGTACAGTTCGTTATATTTGGTATCACTTTTTTTTTTTTTTTTGGTATCACTTTTTAAAGGTAACTTTAATACGAGCTTATAATCTACTTGTTTCACTTATCTTTTGTTTTCAAATATATTTCTCTCACACAGTTTTAGTTGCTGTCAAATAGCCAGCGAACACATTATTTATTGTAAGTCTTTGACATGATTTAACTAATTTTATCTTACAAACAGCTCTCTGAGGTAGTTACTGTTATCCCTGTTTTTATAGATGGGGAAACTAAGGCACAGACAGGTTACATAATTTGTCCCAGGTCGCACAGCTAGTAAGTGGCAGAGCTAGTGTTAAGATGCAGGCAGGCTGTCTCTAGAGTCTGTATTCCTAAGTATTATGTGATAGTGCATAGCCTTCCATTGTATGGATGAGCTGTAATTTATATAACCAACCCCTTAATTTTAGATGTTGAGGTTGTTTCCAGTTCTTTGTGATCTTATACAGTGTTTTGTACTTAAGTCTTGTTTGCATTTCTATTTTCTTATAATAAATCCTCACAAATGGAATTGCTAGGTCAAAGGATATGTACATTTTTCAGGGCAATATTGTCCTTTAGAAAGATTTATTTAAGTTTTACTCTTATCACCATGGAATGAGAGTGACCACGTTCCCTATACTAGTGCAGTGATCATTAAAAAAATATATGTATTTACAGACCATTTACATGGTTGTTGAACTGCTTATTTTTTCAATTTTGCCATTTTCTGTAGGTATAGGTTGAAATTTTAGTATTTGAAAGCAATCTCACTAACTGTATTACCAACTTCAGGCTGAGAAAGGTCCTGTGAGCTGTGTGCTACAAAGGCACACAGAAGCTTCTGCTTGGAATGTTCCCTCTAAATGTTAGTAGTCTCTGTAAAGTGAACAGGTTGATTCCCCACCCATGAAACTTGATCTTGTTACTCCATAGTGAGTCTGCAATAAAATTTTTTCATGACCTCACCAGATGGAAATCCCGTTAAAAATTGAAGTTATGTGCCCTGTCTTAAATGTTAGTGAATTTCACAGGGAAGGCTTTCTGCCAGTGACTAATGAAAAGTGTCATGGAAACGTGACATTCTCATTTTGGCATTTAAGTATTAAAACTTAATATCTCAATAACATCCTTTTGAAAATTTGGCATAGATTATAGCACTATTGAAATGAAATAATGTGGTTAAATACCAGCCATTTTTATTATTTCTTCATCAGTGGCCCACTTTGTATGTGTAGTATAAATCCCTTTTTCTCTCCCCATTGTGTTGATCATGATCAGGTTACTACTGACATGGGTATGGAGCTGTAACTAAGAAAGGACCTATTTAGGCAAAGGAGGTTCACGTTATGGTATGTTGCTCCTCAGGATGATATGATAAAAATGTGTATGCAGAGACAGTCTGGGAAGAGAAAATAAATGGACATTGTTTTTGTTTCTAGGTAGCAGTACTGCGTGCATCGTGGTGCTGGACAGAACTAGCCACCGCTTACACACAGCAAACCTGGGTGATTCAGGCTTTCTGGTTGTCAGGGGTGGGGAAGTTGTGCACCGATCAGATGAGCAGCAGCATTACTTCAACACTCCATTCCAGCTCTCAATCGCGCCCCCCGAAGCCGAGGGAGTTGTCTTGAGTGACAGGTAATCTCCCCTCTCTCACCAACAGGTTCCCTTCCATTCCCCTTAACTAGGCTGTTAGAGATGGGCATTTTCCATTCTCACGTGAGAAGAGAAGACACATTGAAGACCTTTTAGTCTGACATCGAAAGATATTCTGCTTGAACTTGATTTCCAGCCAAGTTGAATTCTGATAAACACCTAGTAATTTGACCTGACCGTGAAAATACTATTTCAAGCTTATAGAATATCAGTTTTTCATACCAAGACCACATGATACATACAGTTGTATTTTTTAAGTAGTGCTGGATAAATGAGTCATTGTTCATGTGTGCCGTGCCATATACAAGGTTTTGCATATGTTATTAGGGAAGAATTCAAATGGACATCTGCTTTATTTATCAGAATAACTTCCTGATTCTCAGAGCTGCCTATAATGTGCATCAAATGGAACTTTCAGTCCTTGCAGAACTTGTCAGGCAAAGTTAACTTGCAGGAAATGGACTTAAAGGTGGTCTTGGGAATGTTCTCTGATGGTTCTCTTAGATGTGTGCTTTTTTTTTCTTCCAACACCTTCTCAGTTCATTTTAAACTGTCAAGACCTTTCCAGGACAATCAGTACTTTTTTCAATCAACTTTTATAGTTTACCTTTTCTCAGATCAGAGTACAGAGTAATACTAAGACAGTCTCAGATTTCACTGCCTTTAACAACCTTATAGGGTTTGACACAAACATTGTTGGCAATTCATAAATGTGGTAAACTGGGTAATGAACCTGTTGTAAAAGTAGAAGCATCCTAGCAAACGCAGATTGTCTCTACTTAATAGTTCTTATTAGGCCAAACCTTAGGTCCAGACGAAGGTAAAATGATGATTACTGCCATCTTTAACTAGAATGAGCATATTATATAAGTGCTCCATATTACCCATCGAAAGTCTATTGCTGACTCCTACAGAGAGGGAAGCATTTTTTTTTTTACTTTCAGAGTAAGGCAGATTACCATAATAGGAAGAAAATTTGATTATAGGCCCTTCTTCAGTTGGCTGTAGTAGCACATCGATATTAGTCACATTGGAGTGAGGCAAACTCAGAACCCCAAGACCTTGGTAAATGTCAAGTTAAGCTAACAGTTTTTGGAGAAACAGTGTTTTCAATTTTCCTTTATTTGATCCTTGTTGTTTTGGCTTCCCAGTGCTAGAGCGGCCCTGCGGTACCTCACACACTATCTTTGGGACAGTTTGGTCAGGGCAGCACTTGGCCTGTCCTGCCAGTGAGGTGGAGGTTGCTTCCCCTGGAGCCCAGAGACAGTTTGCTAGCATGTGATTGCAGCTCGTGTTTCAGTGCAGTCAAAAGTTTCCAGCAGCACAGTATGTTCAATCAAAATGGGCAAAACTGCAGCTGGCAGAACACCAAGCTCATGGGTGGGAGTGTTGGGAGAAGAGGACGAACTGTCCAATGGCAGCGAGTCTCTCACAGGCAGCATAGCAAAAGACACTCCTGGGGAAAGAAAAACCTCAGCATAAAATAGAGCTTCAGTGCCAACCTGGTCATTAATCTAAACTTCTAGAGTCTGATTCACTTCCAAAGACTGAGCAAATGTGAAATGTCTTGTATTGTTTCTCTCTATTCCATGGAAGAAATCAACCTGGTTTCTACCAATTTACAGTCTGTTTTAGTGTCTTTTTTTTTTTCTCTTGGCTGCTTGTTATCCTTTGTTATCAGTCTCTCTTATCTATAAAATATTATTTTAACCTTAACTTACAAATTTCCTTTAATAGCTGTTTTGACAACAGCTATTGTTGTTAAAGCAGCTATGTTATTGTATAAATGTATAAGTGAAAGCTAGTTTGTTCCTTGTCAGAAGCCCATTACAGAACTTTCAGGTGTGGTGCTGCTTTTCTCAGTCAACAGAAGACAAACTAGAAATTTTCTTAGTGTAAATCCCCAGCAGCCATGGGTAGGCTGTTTGTTTTTATGTTTTCCCTTTACAAATTTTATAATACATCACTTAAACAATTTAGTTTTTTTTTTTTTTTGGTGAGGCTTAAGGTGCTTTTGTTCTGGCCCCTGCCTTCTGGGTCAGTGTATGAATTTTTTCCTGGCTCTTGTTCCCTAATTACACATTAAGGCAGATTATCAGATACCTCACCTTTCCCTCACCTTGGAGGCCTGGAAGTGGCAGAGCTGGCCTTTCAAAATGGCTGAGAACCAGTCTCCAAGGGGGCCATGAACTCTTTGAATATATTATCTTCTCTTTTTCTCCCCACCTGGGCTTCTGTTTTCTTCATGTAAGTCTCCCCTCTATCTTTTTAAAAAAGTTTTACACAGATGTAATGAAAAATCTACCACCTGTCCTCAGAGGCAGCCCGTTACGTTTCTTTGAATCCTACCGGATTTATTCTCTCCATATAGAAGTGCCTGTATAATATAGATCTTTCTTTCTCACACACACACTACCTTGTTCTTTTCATTAACAATATTGAGTCTTTACCCAAATTGGAGGGTTAGTTACTGTGATTCTTCATTCATTAACTATTTCTTGAAGATGTATTGTGTGCCAGGAGCCCTTATAAATAAGTAACCTGTGCTTGATGGGAACTTTGTAAGCCCTGAGAGAGACAGTCTTTACTCTGCCAGAGTAAGGGTGATTTATTAATATTGATTTGGTGTTACAAATAATACACCAGTAATTACTAGTATTATAGTAAGAAATACCATTGTAGATATTTCACATGAATTAATTCTTATAGGACTTGCATGGGCTCCTCCACAGTGCTCATTTATTCCACTAGAACACAGCCTCCAAATTTAAGCCTGCAGGGAAACTGATGAGTGGAAAGTGAGTAAGAGAGGATGGAATTTGGCACTAAAGAATCAGGAAACAAAGACTCATTTCCACTAGGATTCTAGAGGCATTTTAGTGTCTGACTCAGAAAAGAACCCTTCTGCCTTTTAAAGCACATGTGACTAATCATCAAACTCAGTTTTACTTGATAGTTTTTGTTAAGCTTTTGAAAGATTTATATCAGTTTTCAGTTAATTTTTTTCAAGGTTAGGGATTTCAGAATAGTGGTTTTTATTATTGACTGCTACTATAAATTAGTTTTCCTTAAAGCCTTGTTATATTCTAGCATCGTCCCCATTGGAAACTTCTAACAGTATCTCTAAAGGGCTCTGCTAACTTTGCCCCCACCCTGTCCTTGTTACAGCCCAGACGCTGCTGATAGCACATCTTTTGATGTCCAGTTAGGGGACATTATCCTGACAGCGACAGATGGACTCTTTGACAACATGCCTGACTATATGATCCTTCAGGAGCTAAAAAAGTTAAAGGTAATTAACTCAAAGGTGGGCCTTTAGAAACAGTGACCGTCCCTGGGCAGCCGAGGTTTTTTTATTAATTCAGTTGCATAAGCTCTTTTTGTAGTTTTGGAAAGGACTACTTTGTGAATTTAGGAAAATGAAAATGGTTCTGATCTTGTTCTAAACAATTGTAGACAGAAATATTCACAGTTGGAAAACCTGAGGAAAAAAGAGGCTTCTCATCCAAGCCTCTCTTTAGTAGGGTGATAAAGGTAGGAAAAACTCCAATGAGAGATTTCTTGTTTGTGTTTTTAATTGCATTTTAATGGTATTTAATGGTGTTGGTTGCTGGTTATCTTTTTCATTTTTCAGTCCCGTAACAAACCCAGCAGGTGTTGAGGCTGGGAAAGATAGGAAACCATCATACCAGAGCCAGCCAAGGGTAGCAAGCAGCCAGGGGCCTTGATGATCTGAGCTGTCACCAGTAACGAAACAGGTCAGACTTGGCCCATACAGTGAGTGGAAGGAAGTGAAAGCCAGTCTGCATATTCTGCTGGCTTTGTGAAGTACTGACTTGGGGGGATTGATCTTTTCTCATGTTTTTACTACTAACCAGTATGACCTTGAGTTTTCTAAACTTTCTTAGCAGTGTTTTTCTCACCTGTAAAATAGGGGTGGGATGGTTCAAAGACCCTGTTTTGTAGGGCCGTGGTGAGGATGAACCAAGACCATGCACTAGAAATCCTTAACACCATGCTTTGTCTGTGGAGCTTAGGAAAGGCCAGGTGCTGACACTTGCTGGCACTCTGCCACGTATGTAACAGAAGGAGAGGCAGAAATGACACATTCCCTGACCTTATGGGGCTTACATTCTAGTGGAGGAAGACAGAGAATACAGAGAAAGAAAGAATAGAAATAGTGTTGTTGCTAAATAAAAAGAAAAATAAAGCATGGAGAAGAAACAGAGAATAGAGAGGGCTTTTCAGTGGGGCATCTGGCAGCATTTACTTGGAGAGCAAGCACACTAAGCTTGGCCAGGCGTGCGTTCCCAAGCAGGGAGAATTTCGAGGTCATCCTAAAATGCTATCAAAATCCGCCCCTTCAATCCCATCCCATTTTAGCAAGAATGCCTTAAGAATTTCAAGGGGGGCGGGGGAGATACGAAAATTCAAACTTCAGGACCCAAGGCCATCCTCACAAAGAACTTTCTCATTGACGTCCTATGCAGGCAGCACTGGTGATCTCGTTCATTTTAGTCGAGGTATTATGTTCCACTGTCTTCTCTAACTGAAATAAAACTTAAATGATGGAAACTATGATTAGATAAATATTACTGTCTTAAAAAGTGATGTTTGCAAGTGATGTTTACTTACGTGTAGAAATCATGTGAGGCATTTTGGTAAAAATATCTCCCTCATATTTTTGTATTAGAATTCAAATTATGAGAGTATACAACAGACAGCAAGAAGCATTGCTGAGCAAGCTCATGAGCTGGCCTATGACCCAAATTATATGTCACCTTTTGCACAGTTTGCATGTGACAACGGATTGAATGTGAGAGGTAAGCATTCTTTGGGACCTTCGTAAGGACTAATTGGGGACTTAGGGGATGGGAGCATTCTGGGCTGTGTGTGAGGCCGGCTGCTGCACTGGGGTGAGACTGCTCAGGGGTCCTCCCCCAGCTGTGAGCCGGTGACTCTGAACAAGGTCAGCAGGCCCGATCACTGGAGGACAGCAAGTGCATGTGTTCCCTACAGAGGTGCCCTTCAGAACTGCACTTCATTGGCTGCAGGGGCAGGTGGAACCTGAAGCCCTTTATCGCCGCCAATGCTCTGCTTGGACCCGAGCCCAGAAAACCTCCGAGTTCTGCCTGGAGGGCCTGGACATTGCTAATGGTTTAAACATTCTGCCCTTCACAAGTCTGACATTTCACTTCTCCCTTCCTCTGGCTTTGTGGGACTCATTCACAGTATTTGCCTACCAAATTGCTATAGCGAGTTTTTTGTTTTTTGTTAATTTTTATTAATTGTAATTAATTGCTTTACAGTGTTGTGTTAGTTTCTGTCGTACAGCAAAGTGAATCAGCCATATGTCCCCTTTTTTGGATTTCCTTCCTATTTAGGTCACCACAGAGCGCTGAGTAGAGTTCCCCTGTGCTGTGCAGTAGGTTCTCATTAGTTATCTGTTTTATGCATAGCAGTGTGTATATGTCAGTCCTAGTCTCCCAATTCATCCCACCTGCCTCTATAGGATGTTTTGAAAAGGGAAGACTCTCCTTGCCTAGAGTCTTCCTACCTACTGAGCAATGTGTAACTTTGGGAGCAGGCCAATAGCTCAGCTTTGAGCTTGGATAACATGTTGGTGCAATCATATTAGCACTTGTAGAGTTGGTCAGTTTCTTGCAGGTATAATATTAGGACACGTAAAGCATTTCTTAGCTGTCTGGGAAATATTAAATAGGAAAAAAGCACATGCCATAGCTGTTTGCCAGATTAGACTACAAGACTATCAACTAGTTTCAAAACATTGGATATGTTTGTCCAAATTAGGATTACAGGGGGTGGAACATAGAACTTTCCTGTCAGGCAGAATAAATCTTAGTAACATTTTGTCTTTATTGTGATTGCTATACAGAGCATGTGGTGGTGGCCATTTTAACAAAGCTCCTATTGTAAAGGAGCAGAGAGGATTTTTTTTTAAAGGTTCAATTAAATTAGATGTAATTTCTTGGTGTGTTTTAACTATTTTATCGATTTTTTCCCCTTTTTTTCTACTAGAGTATATTGACAAACCTATTTTTTTCCTAGTACTTACTTATTTAGGCTTATATTTTTTCTTGATTTTTCCTTTTAGAATGTATGAATACATTTTCATTTTCATTGTAGGTGGAAAGCCAGATGACATCACCGTCCTTCTCTCGATAGTGGCTGAGTATACAGACTGACTCGCCTAGGTGTCGGCTCCCGCCTCCCCTTCATCATCCCAGATTCTGCCCTGCCGTGTGTGCTGATCCTGCTGGCAGGACCACGTCTCTTTGCCACTGATCTCAATGGCCAGTGATGTAAACCTTTTTTGCCTGTCTCTTTGAGATCCTTGTTGAGAACCACTACTGTCATTCTACTGCTCATATCTGCCAGCAACATTTGAAGAAAATCAAGATCTGAAGATTGGCCTTCACATTGTCCTTTCCATGATGGGATGGATGTTTTCAAAGCCAAAATGACTATTACTTTTTGAAAACGGTTGAAGTATTGAAAATGAGTAATATTGGTAAAGTGAATTCAGAATTACAGTGTGTAAAAGGGATTTTAAAAGTCTGACACAAATTGTATGTTATGATACATCTACTAGAAACATACTCATCAAACGATGCGTTACACGTGTACTATACAGTCTGTGTTATGATCGAGTGTGGCTTTACGTTTTCATTATAAACTCCTATTTTTCAGGGGCTTATAATTTTGCTCTAAAACATTGCTCTGGATTATAAAATCTTGATCCTGGGAGCTTTTTTTTTTTTTTTTTTTTTTTGCAGGTTGGAAAGAAATTCAGTTTAGTTCTATGGATGCAAATGTTTCATGGTTTTTAAAAGATGCTTAATTGTGCTCCTGTGATGAAAGTTTCAGCATTTTAGTGCATATCACAGGCTGGTGGCTTATCTGCAGGAGGGGTTGGGGAGACTCCTTACCAGAATTTTTTAATGGAATATTATTCAAGGTTATAAAATTCCTCAAGGCCTAGGTATTTAATGTTGCAGCTGAAATTCCTCCCAGCTGTCTGGTATGATTCCCCCATGTGAGAGCTCTAGGCCCACAGGCCTGAAGGGTTGAGAATGGACAGCTCTAACTTTGAATTTTGTTGGCCTATCAGGTCATGCTACCCCTCGTGTCTTAGACCTGTTGTTAGTAGCCTTGCTTTCTGTAGAGCGTGTACCAAATCCAGGGAGTCCATGTGAAAGAGCACCATGGGAGTGGCACAAGAGTCCACGAGGAAGATGTCTAGTGATGACCTGACATTTGCATTTGCCCTCCACAGAAATTTAGGGGTTTCCAAATCAAGCTTAATGTTTACAGTTTCCAAATAGCCATCTTGCAGTGTATAGTTTTCCTATAAAATTACCCCATGTTCAGTTTTTCCATTATCTGCAAGCTCAAAGTTATTTTTAAGGTTTGTGTACAAGTCGACTGCTGTAAAGATATATATTTTGGGGTCAGTTTTTTCCTTCATTAACTTGGTGGTAGAAAAATATATATACTTAGAAATCCTTAAATTAAAGCCATGTTTTATATATAAGTCAGGTAACATTGGTGTATAGATAAGAATGCAATTAAACCTGATGAGAATCTACTTGAGGAGAACATAGAAAGTGTCTTTCTCTAAAGGAGATACTTACTCCCTGGTTTATTGCATTAAAACTTATGTTTGAGGTTACCTCAACTTGTTTTAAAAAGATTTTGTTTTGTGAATTTGTACTGTATATTTGAGTAACTGTCAAGCTTGTTTTATTTAAAATTGTTTAACATGTACCATGTACATGTCATTACTATATTTCAATGCATCATGCTTGTAACAGGCATTTCATTTATAATAAGAATGAGTTATTCATTTGTAAGCCGTTCAGTAATTTATCTACTATTCCTAAATTGGCATAATGTTTAGATACCTATTTTGAATCACCTTTAATTACTTGTCAGAATGCCTTAACTACCCTAACTTGACAAAACACAATTTGGTAAAGGAGATCGGGGGGGTGGGGTAGGGAGTGGAGAGAGACTGTTCAAATAATGAGAACCCATCGTGCTGTGATAATACACAGACGAGTGAGTGGCAAGTGGCAGGGTATTTATTTTGCACAAACTATTTGCAGTCTTTCTGTATTTAAAAAGTGAGGAAAGTTGCATCCAGAAAGGTTTTGTTGGAAGGAATACATTTACACTTGGACTGACAACTTCAGTTGTTGTTCAGAAGTTGACAACTTCTTTTGTTGGGTTTTTAATTATTTCTGGTCAGAGGCATGGAGCCTTATGATCCAGGTATATTTTGTATTAATTTTCCATTGCATACATTTAATTCCTGGTAAGAGCAGTGCTGGTCAAGTCACTGGCTTTTCTCTGCACTCATCTAAACTCATCAAACACTGTCTTCATAAAGGTAGATTGATGGTATTTTACACAACTCATTTAATCAACTTAGTATTTTTTGAGAAATGATCGTTAGAAATTGACGACGTGTTTCAGTGATGTTGAAAACAGTGGGACAAGAATTGAGTTTCACAGGGGAATTGACTTTGGACCTGGCCTGTAGATTAGGGACACAAAATATTTTCTGTTTTTCCCCCCTGCCCTTTTTGTGTTATGCACTTAATTTTATGACTTTGGGGGTCTATTGGAGTGCTGTTTAACAACTCTCCTACTCTCAATGGTCAGAGGCTGTGTAGGTACCCATACTGGAATTTTCCAGGCCACAGGACCCAAGTCTGTGGGGTGTGCCTGACATGTACCACTTGGTGGGTCTAATTCTAAACTTGATGTGTTAATTGTACTTTAAATCAAGCAGTATAAACACACACATTTGCCTCGTGTAGTGGACTTTTATAACAAAAGAGAATTTGGATTTCTAATTTACAAATGGCAAATTATTTATCCCTCTCTGGATGCACCAAAGACCAGTAAAGTTTATAGCTTTTCCATCTATATTTATAAAGCAATACTGTATTATAAAAGTCAATATTTTTATCACATGCTTGAAATTTTTATTTTGTTCTGTTTTAAAGTGTGCACTCTAAACATATCAGAACCTTATTTCTTCCTGTGAACTTAGGCTGCCTGCGCACAAAAAAAAAAAAAAAATTACCAAATGGATATGCAGTAGAGTCCATAGACTCTTAAAACTGAAAGAAGAAATGAGGTTGGGAGAACAAGTTCTTTGTCCTGAATTACTGTACTGGCTTGACATGGTTGATGGGTACTAAATCACAAAAGAATCCATTCCAGTTGTGCATGTCTGAGGGTTGGGCTGTGACTAGATTTAGAAAATAGACTTCAAGCTTTGCATGGTGGGCAGGTATCTTACCCCATCAGTTGCATTTGTTCTGGGTAGAACAGTGGCCTTCAGTACCACCTTCAGTACCACCAACGTACCACATCAAGTAACAAGGCAGGAATTGTGGGAATTCACTGAGTCAGTTTTGAGCATTTTGGAGGTTGTAAACAAGATTGGCTAGAACTGTAAATGTTTGTACTTTTGATTAAGTTCATGGTTCCTTGTCACCTTATACCAGCTATCTTTGGTAGAAGCTACAGCATCCAATTTTCCTGGAAACTATCACATTTGTGCATTTAACAAATTTTGCAATAGCAAAAAACCCAAAATCTGCTTATAAAACAACATTTGGAACAGAAAACATTTGGATTCCACTTGTTAAAAAAAAAAATTATTTGCAAAATTGGTCTTCTTAGTTAAAAATCAGCAGTTGTCCATGTCAAAATTTTAACTGTAAGCAGGTAGTTTATGGCAAAGATGGCTAAACAATGAAGCAAGTTTGAATTTGTGTATGCTAATAAGCTGCTTTTTTCTGTTGAGACTATCATTATTTGTCTTATTACCCAAGAGGCAATGACCTGAATTGGATGTCTGAAGTATAACTTATGCAGGAATAGTTCTGTAAATACATTTAAATAAACTGTAAAAATATTTAATAAATATAGTATTTATACTAATCTGTGTACTCCATTTAATTTGAGTAGTAACAAGACACTGTCCTTGACATTGAGTTTTTTGGTCTCTATCAAGTCCTCATTTCTAAGCGTCTCAGTCTAGCAGTGACTCCATACTTTGTGGCTATCATTTCTGTCTTTCACTAGTTTATCGCTAAAGCTCTTTTCTCCAGCTGATTTACTACATCAGTTTCAGTTCAGTCACTCAATCATGTCCGACTCTTTGTGACCCCATGAACTGCAGCACGCCAGGCCTCCCTGTCCGTCACCAACTCTCGGAGTTCACTCCGACTCATGTCCATCGAGTCAGTGATGCCATCCAGCCATCTCATCCTCTGTCGCCCCCTTCTTCTCCTGCCCCCAATCCCTCCCAGCATCAGAGTCTTTTCCAGTGAGTCAACTCTTCGCATGAGGTGGCCGAAGTACTGGAGTTTCAGCTTCAGCATCATTCCTTCCAAAGAAATCCCAGGGCTGATCTCCTTCTGAATGGACTGGTTGGATCTCCTTGTAGTCCAAGGGACTCTAAAGAGTCTTCTCCAACACCACAGTTCAAAAGCATCAATTCTTTGGCGCTCAGCTTTCTTCACAGTCCAAGTCTCACATCCATACATGACCACTGGAAAAACCATAGCCTTGACTAGACGGACCTTTGTTGGCAAAGTAATGTCTCTGCTTTTGAATGTGCTATCTAGGTTGGTCATAACTTTCCTTCCAAGGAGTAAGCGTCTTTTAATTTCATGGCTGTAGCTGTTCTCCCAGCTGGGGAAATTTTAGCATCTTTTAAATGATATGTGAGGTCACACACAAATCTGGTGTCATTTAAATTTAGCATTCTGTATCCAAATTCTAAAATCCAAACTATATACAACTTGACAGTGTAACTATCTTACAGACCAGTGCTGAATCTAGGTGATCACTGATGATGGTGCCTTCACAGGCTAAACCACCCTGGCCCATTTCAGTGAGTGAATCAGAAACTTCATCCTCAGTGAGGAGACATACACTTATTCTTGGATATAATATCCTCTGGGTAGTCATATGCATTTGTTAGGAATATGTGTAATTCATTGCTAATCATCAGTGTAAACAAAAGATACATAAATCTTTAGCCTACAGTGTGGAATTATGTGGGCATTGCTGATTTCCACAAAAAGCTTGGTGAAAGCCCATTTTCATTCACTGAGGAACATTTCGGGATGAACTTGAGTTTTTATTAGGTTATTGTGGGTAGTTCTGACTCATCACCAAGCTAGACCCATTCTGGTTTTAGTCAGAACTCTGTTCACAGTTCTAAAGTTTACTAATCCACTCAGCCACCTTTGTTTAGTTAATCCTCACAAAATCTAAAGCACAATTGCTTGCCAGTTAATATTTCCTTGTGATTTGATGGTTTCACAGACTTAACAATAAGGTGTTACAGAAGTCGTTTGTCAGGTTATAACTGACTAGAAACAGGTTTAGGGGAGGGAGAGGCATGCATCATAAGATGTTACATAACAATGTTATTGTGTCAGATTGTTTAGCTTGTGCAGGTAAGAAGCTAATTCTTAAAGAGGCAAAGAACAGAGACATTAATCTTCCCCCTCATTCCACTCCAGACCCAGGCTCTCTTGGCAGTGGAGAGTTCTATGTGCTGTTCTATGTCAGCTAATACAGAAATAATTTTTTGGCATCCCTTCCATTCTTTTCTGCATCACACTGCAAAATTTTTAAGTCACATTATTTAACTTAAATTCTTAATATAAGCAATGGAGAAAAAGTTGGGTTTTTTGCCTTTTATTTATTTTAATTTTTGTAATGTTGGGTTGGTTTCTGCCATAAAACAATGTGAATCAGCCATAATCATACATCCCCTCCCTCTGGGGCTCCCTCATCCAGTCCCTCCAGGCCATCACAGAGTGCAAGACTGGGCTCCTGTGCTTACTGTACAGCAACGTCTCATCAGCGATCCATCTTACACCTGATGGTGCTACATGTTGATGCTGCTTTCTCCATTCACCTCACTCTTCTTCCCCTGCTGTGTCAAAGTTATGATCTTACATGAGAAAAGACTGCAGGACGTTTTCATCTGTCAGAAAGCATCAAAACTCAAATACTTGCAATCAAATACAAAAGATACCTGAACTTTACAAGCCATTCTGATGCACTCGAAATGGCTGCTACAGGAAGTTTAAATAACTATAAAACTGCAAAGAAAATGCTAAAAACTATTGTAAATAAACAATACATTGAAGAATTCTTTTTTTTTTTTTTTTTTTTTTGGCCACGCCATGCAGCTTGTTGAATCTTAGGTCCCAGAAACGGAATCTGTGATCTAATCAGATCAAACGCTTGCCCCTTGAATGGAAACTCAGAGTCCTAACCACTGGACTGCCAGGGAATTCCCTGAACTGAAGAAAATTCTAATGAGCTTTTTCCCTACACAAAAAACTTTTCTGCCTCCCACATAGCATAATGGATTTAAAGCAAGTTACATTTATTGACAAGCAGTTATTTCTAGATATGGTGGTTGTACAAGATGATGTGTAGATAACCAGTAGCCCATTCTCCAGGAAGCCCAAGACAGTATCTTCACAGATTTAAATGTGAAAATGTGTTTGTGGTACAAGTGAACCAGTAAATTGACGGGGCGGGTGAGCTCAGCCATCACTGTTAGAATGTGGAGAAACTGCCATTATTCATGTCGTCTTCACTGCCACTTGCTGTTGCCAGACTCTGGAAAGGGAGGCTGAAAGGTTCTCGTTGGTCAGAAGAAGCTGCTCCAAAGAACATGCAGGAGAACTGTGGGGGGTGGGGGGGAGAATAACTGTTGTTTATTCAAAGCAAGTTAGTGCTTATCAAATGCCCCTTTTCAGAAACTCAGCCACTGTGGTCTCACATTAGCTGATGGTTCATGAGATACCCAGAACCTTCATGAGTGGCCCAAAACATCCTAAAGTAAAACCCTTCCCTGGACTCCAGAGGCACACAGTTTGGGATCAGTGATCTGCTTTGGACTACCCTGCCCGAGCCACTGAAACCAACACCAGGGCTGTGGGGGACAGATGGAGACTGCTGGCTATCTTCCTCCACTTCACCCATCCTCTCCCCTTTCCCTCTTGCTGTGACAGAAGCTACTCCTGACCAGAGTCAGTCCTTCCCTCCCTGTCTCTGACTCCCAGCCTCTCCCATGCCTCCCCTCTCCTGGATAGGAATATCAGCATTTTAAAATAATCAGATGTCTCATTAAAATATATAGCCTCATCCACGTCCTCCCTCCAACTTAATCTCTGCTGTGGAACTGTCTACAGGTGCTTTCTCTATTTTCTCATTCTACTCTTAGGTCCTATCTAAAAAAGCTCCTGACCCTCATACAGAAATTGTCCTTATAATGGTCACCAAAAATTGCCAGATTCCCTAAACTAATGGCCATTTCAGTCTCCACCCCACTAGATACTCACTCTGACACTTTCTTCTCATACCTTCCCCATGCTATGTTCTTCTGGTTGCTCTTTTCAGTTGGCTTGCCTTTTATTATTATTAAATTTATCTTTAAATGAAACAAAGATGAATGTTTACCCTCTTCTACCCACACTTTGAATCAGGGTTTCTCAACCTTAGCAGTGCTGACATTGGAGGACTTAAGTTTCTTTGCTGTGCGGGCTGTCCTGCTCCTGGGAGGACACGGAGCAGCACCCCTGGCCTCTACCCGAGATGCCAGTGGCAGCCCGCTTTCCTGAACTGTGACATCCGGAAGTGTCTGCAGACATTGATGACTCTGTGTCCCCTGGCTGTGGTTAAGAGCCACTGCTCTAAGTGGTGGCAGTCTTCTCTGCCATACCCTCTCTCTAGAACTCACATTCACACTGCTGGCAGAAATTACTGTGTATATGCCAGGGAGTCTCACAGTTAGAATTTGAGCTTCCTATATCCTACTTGATTTCTGCAACTTACATGCAAAATAGAATTCATGATCTTAGCACTGAACCTGTTTCTCTAACCTTGATACCTCCCTTTCCCTTAAGCTCCATGACCGATCCATCACAAAGTCCTGCTGTTTTATTTCTTCAATTAGCTGTTTACTTTGGCTACTTCTCTCCATTTGCTACTGAATCACCATCTTTCAGACACAACTGAGTTTCCAGTCTTGCTTCACTGCACTGTGGGCAGCTTTCCCTGTTAAAACCCTTCAAATACTTTCAATGCCACAGTACCTGATAAGGCCATTTACACTCAACATGAGTTGGAACTCACTCACTGCTCCAGTTTCATTCACCCTGTGCCATTGTTTCCCCTGTCTATCTGCCCTCTGGCCGCACTGGTCTTCCTCCAGGTCCTTAAAACTACCACACTCCCTCCATGACAGGGGCCTTTGCACATGCCACATCCACTCAGCTTCCCCCTACTATCTTATCCTTTCCAGCTCAGCTCCAAACACCAGTTTCAAAGACTTTCTGACCTCCTGGATTAGGTCAGCTCACACTTTAAATCCTCTCAAAGCACCCTGAACTTTCCCTTTATCACAGGTTAGTTTTTTAAATGATCATATGTTTAGTCATATGATTATTTAATGTCTACCTCCCCACCCCCCCCATCCCCAGTCTATAATCAAGTGTAGGAACCTTTCTTGTTTATTTTGCACACCATTGTATACCCCACATCTATGGTGCAAGGCCCTCAACAAACACTGGTGGGAGTCATATGGTAGGTATCAAGCATGAATAAACAAACGATCCCTATTCTTGGCTCATCCTTACAAATCAGAAACTGAAGATGCCCTCCACATGGGGCACTTCAGACAGCAGTTGCTGAACCTGGGCTTCAGATGAAACACCCCAAATTAGCTGTGATATTGCCTGTGGTAGCCAGAATGAGGTCTGCCCTCACCCCCAAAGATGTCCACGTCTTAATCCCAGGACCCTGTGAATATATCACAAGGCAAAGGGGAATTAAAAGAGCAAGTGGAATAAGGCTGCTATCCAGGTAGGCCCAATGGGAAATCACAATGACCCTTAAATGTGGAAATCAGCATCAGAGTGAGGAAATGTGAAATGGACTCCACCAACCATTGCTGGTTTAAAGCTGATGGGTAACCATGATTAAAGAATGCAGATGATCTCAAGAAGAAAGGAAAAGAAAGAAAGCAGATTCTTCCCTAGTCTCCACAAAGGAACACAGCATTGCCAATGCTTTGATTTTAGCTCAATGAGACCCATTTTTGATTTCTGAACTGAAAGATAATTTGTGTTGTCTTAAGCCACTGAGCATGTGGTAATTTGCTATAGCAGCAATAAGAAACTAATACACTGGTAAGCTAAAAATCTTAGTTTACTATGGTCTTTGAGAGCTGCCCTGAATTTGCCATTGACTTAAGGTCAAATGTCATTTGCTACCCCTTCTTGTCCCCCCCTACTCTTCAGCCTCTAAATCGTTCATGGCTGGATGATCAAGCCCTTCCCTAGTATCTAATAGTCTTCTAATGCAGAAAGTCTGTGAATAGCTATGTAACTTGGAATGAGTCCAAGTTCTGTATGAATTGAGTAAGAAGGTGCATTGTTATAGAAAAATTTAACAGTATACATGTTTTCTTAAAAATAGAACTGCCATACAATCCAGCAATTCCACTCCTGCTGTTTTTCTGAAAAAAATAAAAACACTAACGCAAAAAGTATCTGAGCCCCTATATTCTTTGCAGCATTATTTATAATAGCAAGATATAGAAGTGACCTGTGTCCATCAATAGATGAATGGATAAAGAAGATGCGGTGCATATATACAAAGGAATATTACTCAGCCACGAAAAAGAATAAAAGTCTTGCCATTTATAACAAAATCAATGAACTTACAAGGTGTTATACTAAGGGAAATAAGTCACAGAAAGACAAACACTATAAGATTTCACTTATATATGGAATCTAAAAAGCAAAACAAGTGAACAAACATAAGGAAACAGAAACAGACTCATAGATACAGAGAACAAACAGGTGGCTGCCAGAGCGGGGAGGTGTCAGGGGGATGAGTGAACCAGGTGAGGGAGATTAAGAGGTACAAATTCCAGTTACAACATAAATGAGTAATGTGGATGAAACGTACAGCATGAAGAAATAGTCAACAATATTATCATAACTTTTATGGGACTTTGGTCTTTGAAAACCACTCTAAATTTCTGTTATTGTGATCATTTTGTAATGTGTGGAAATACTGAATCATTATGTTATGCACATAGAATTTACATAGTGTTGTAGGTCAATCATCAGTAAAAAAAGGTAACAATTCTAGATATTTTTCCTCATTTTGGTGTCCCTGAGAGCTGTGTATAACTTCTTGTGTGTGTGTATGTGTGTATAACTTCTTGATTAAACTTATTGAAAATCCACAATGGAAAAAATATTGGTCATTATTTAGAATACAGTAATATTTCTCTGTGCTGTGCTTAGTCACTCAGTCATGTTTGACTCTTTGCAACCCTATGGACTGTAGCCTGCCAGGCTCTGCTGTCCATGGACTTCTCCGGGCAAGAATACTTGAATTGGTTGCCATGCCCTCCTCCAGAGGATCTTCCCAACCCAGGGATCAAACCAGGGTCTCCTGCATTGCAGCCAGATTCTTTACCAGCTGAGCTATGAGAGAAGCCCAATACTCCTCTACAATAGTTTAATTTTGAAAACCCCCTTCCCCAAAGTAGAATACTACCATATATTTATTGTTTTAATAAGGTGAATTTAAAAATTGGTTTCATTTTGGAATTTTGTGATACTATTGGAGGGATTTTTAAAATTTTCTCAGGCTATCCCAAACCAGGTCTGGAGGTCTGCCAACTACTGGCTTATGCACTAAGAATACAGAGATGAATAAGACTCAGGTCTGCCCTTGATGAACTCACAATCTACCTAGTGGAGTAACAAGCATATCTACCAAGTTATTATGTGACAGTAATAATGAATAGAATGAGAAGACTTCAGAAGGAGATGTATCATTTGAGTTGGGCTTTGAAGGTGGGTAGGAGTTTGAACAGTGAAAAGAGGAATACTACTACCCTGAAATGTAGGTGCAATAATATGAGCAAAAGTAGAACACAAAAGTATATGCACAATGTTTCCATTAAGATCAGGAACTAAGCAAGCAGGCCCATTCTCTCCACTCTAAATGTGGTACTAGAGGTTATGTGCTAATGCAACTGAACAAAAGTCAGTTGGAGGCATTAAAGAAGAAACGAAACTATTGGTATATAAAAAAGTGACATATAGTAAGTATGTCTAAAAACCCTGAGAGAATCAGTGATAAAAGGAATGGAAATAACATAAGTCAGCAGGGTAGTATGATATAAAAGTAACACAAAAAACAATAGCCTTCATATACATAAAAGGCAGTGAGAAAACAGAAAACATAACATCCATCCACAATAGCAATATAACAGGTTAATTATTTAGGAATAAGCTTAATAATAAATGTGTAAATGTATGAGAAACATTTTAAAACACTGCCGAAAGACACAAAAGTGGACCAGAATAAAGGGAAATACATTGCCTGTGTTCACAGACAGATTGACTCAACATCATAAAGATGTCACTTAACAGCCTCAAGTTAACAGAAATTTAAGGAAATCCTAATTAAAAAAAAACACCAATAGATTTTTTTATGGAGTTGGATACATTGATATTAAAGTTCAAATAAAAAATACATACTCAGGAATAACCAGGAAAAAAACTGACAGAATCTACAAAGGGATACTAAATCTACCAGACATTAAAACCTAATCTGAAGGACTAGAACTGGACCTCAGAGGAGGAAATGAGATTATATTAAATACTCTAGGCAAAGTCCCCTAATGCCACTTCAAGGAGTTTAAGTGAAATTTCATGGGAAAAGTGGACAATCCAAGAGATTTAAAAGCAGGAGAGTGATGCTGAGCACTGACCATCTGCCAGCTCCAGCTATTAGCTCAATTAATTCACAACAATTCAATTTCACAACAATTCATCATTATTATCCTAATTTTACCAACAGAAAGAAAACTGAAGCAAAGATACGTAACTTGCCCAAGTCACACAAGTGGCAAGGCAGAGGCTCCAACCCAGGAGCCCTATACCTCATTGTAAGGTCCAAACAGAATCTTTTAGTACAGTGTGGAGGAAAACAAGAATGGAGAAGAATGGAGGTATGGAGGCCAATCAGAAGGCTCCCCATAGTTCAGATAGATGATAAGGGTCTAAATCATTTACCCATAATGTAATCTCATTTCTGCAGGAGTTAAGGCAAAACTTCCCTTCCAAAGTAGAGTTTTCTTTTTAGAATTTAGGATGTAAGTGACATGACAGAAAAGAAAAGAGTGCTGTAATGAAACTCGTGGAGCTTACAGCTCTAAATGTCACTTTCCCTAGTGAGGAAATTGGCAATCTTAGTGAATTTCAGGGAGATGAAGCAGCAGGGAAATGTGTTCCTGTTGTTGTCTGTAAAAAAAATAAAAGTAAGCACAATATGTGTGACCAAAAAACAGGACGGGGAAAATGTTTTTGCATAATGAAAAGACACATTTTAGTTTTCTTTTATGGCCAAGTTAGTAATTAACAAGAAGAGAAAATTGCCATAAGTACTGGGCATATAACAGGTATTCAATAAACACTTATGGGATCAAACTGAATAATAAGTGGAGTTTACTGTCCAATTTTACGACCCTAGAAGTCTTTATTACAGCATTGTCATTGTTTAGTTGCTCAGTCGTATTTGACTCTTTGCAACCCCGTGGATTGTAGCTGGCCAGGTTCCTCTGTCCATGGGATTTCTGAGGCAAGAATATTGGAGTAGGTTGCCATTTCCTTTTCCAGGGGATCTTCCTGACCCAAGAATCAAACCTGCATCTCCTACACTGGCAGGCAGATTCTTTACCACTGAGCCACCAGGAAAGCCCAGTAGCAGTGGATATTGTGACTTAAAAATGAAATAAAGTCAAAATGTAAAATTCACAGGGGTATGTAACATGGCAAGTGTCAGCTCCCTGCTCTTTCTCTTAGTAAAAAACTGACTGCCATCCTAATGACACTTTGGAAATGCAACTTAAATTGGTCCATTTTGCTAATTACTATCAATTCTGAAAAGGACTAGTGAGAAGTAAGTAGTAACTTCTAGCAATATTATTTCTCCTTTCAAATTTCTAAGAAACTCATATTTCCAAACCAATAATAACAACAGCAAAACAAGCTTGAATAAAACATTAATGTAAACATGTAAAATGTGTACTATCATTATTTAAGATACTTCTAATAAATTATGTTTATCTTCAGTTCAATAGATGACATAAGGTTTAACATTATAGCATTTTGTAGAATTTATCATCCATCTATAATAGCAAAATATTGGTATTACAATAATGTTATTAACTGGGACTCTACTACGAAGAAATTTGTGATGTTTCTTGTGATGAAATTTATATCTGTGCTACCATGAATAAGAGGTTTCTTGACCAAACTTGAAAAAGAAAATTAGGACACTTATTTTAGAAAACAAAGTATATGACTTTAGCATATTATCAATATTTGTATGCAAAGATAATATGCTATAAACAATCATAATTTGTTCTTTAAAACAAGTGACTCAAATCTCTAAACATACTTTGTTAGAATTACTCAATGAACAATTTGTTTTGTATTGACATTGTATAAATCAGCCTTTTCTCCATCTCAGACTGGCTTCAGCTCTCCCCATCAAAAACTAATGAAATTAATTTGCAGGATATTGGGGGTGGGCTGAGGCAGGGAGATTGACAAGGGAGATGGACAGCAAGGATGCTTGACCTCGGCTTACTTATGTCTCAGTGTTGTTGTTCCTTTACCTTCCTGAGACATGGAGACCCTGGCACGTCTTCCGTGTCGCTGACACTGCTTTCTGGTACTTCACTCATGTTTCCATCGCTTTCGGGTACTTCAGTAATGTCTTTGTTCGCTCTTTTCATTAAAGGGCTGCCACAATTTTCCAATGTAGAAATGTTCGTGGGAGTCTCATTAGAATATAGCCTTTTGGGTTCTACTTTTCTTGAGATATACTCTGGGACCTTGCTGGTTACATTTTTACCAGCCTTTGAATTTGAATGTATCGGCTCTGACCTGAGGTATTAATAATAGAGATTAAATGAATGAACTGTTTACTTTGAAATATATATTTGTATATAACTAAAGGAGCAACATGAAATGACAATGATAACACCAGTTTAGGGAATATATTGAAAAAACATCAAACTAATTGTTTGAAAGTTAAGATTCACATATACGATTATTTAGAAATTCTCTTGCAGATTCAAATTTTTCAGTAAAGCAACCCAAGTGTGTAGGAGACAATCTTATGACACAGTAGAAGGGCATAGGTAGGAAAAAAAAAAGTCAAATTACAATACATCTGTATGATAAAATTGTATAGAATCATTAAAAAGCATGTTTCTAAGTCATTATCAGCAATATTAGAAAATGTTCACAATATAATATTTTGTGGGGAAAAAACAGGATACAAAACTACCTATGCTATATGAGCCAATCTTGTTTTAAAATGCAAATATATGCAAAATTAAAAGTCTGAAAGAAAACACAGTGTGTCAAATATTAACAGTGGCTACCATTAGGTGGTAAAATTGTGAGTGTTTTTCATTTTATTCTTTGTACTTTACTGCATTTTCCTAATTTCCCATAGAAATTTGTTATTTTTTACTATGAAGTAGCCTCCACCAAAAAAAAAAAAAGTTAAGAGGCAAAAGGGGGAGTTCCCTGGCAGTCCAGTGGTGAGGACATTACACTTTCACTGCTGTGGCCTAGGTTCAATCCCTGGACAGGGAACTGAGATCCTGCAAGCCATGCAATGCAGCCAAAATTTAAAAAAAAAAAAAAAAAAAACGAGAGAGACAAAAGGGAAAAAAAGAAAGAAAGAAAGAAAAACAATGGCTGCCTGTCCATATGTCTAAGAAAGAGAGCTCTGGGTAATGAATACAAACCTTCCTGTGAAACTTAACACTATATCACTCCTAAAAAACAGCCACTGAAATCACAAATGAGTTTTAGGTAATGACAAAGATAAACCAGACAGTTCTGTTAAACTGTGATCATAAGAGAAAAAAGCAAGTATCTGTGAAAGATGGGTGATATTTCTATGTTACAGTTAGGTCTTCCTGGAGCTCTTCCTGATTCAGTTAAAATTTCAGATCTTTTAATGTTTTCCTTCTCAGTTGTTTCCTAAATGAATGCCATTGAATTATTGCAGAATAAGATTGCAGTAGCTTTATCCAAACCAATAAAGACATTAAAAACACAGGCTTACCTTCTTTGTTTTTGTGAAAGATACAGTGTTTGTAGAGAAGACGCTCTACTTGGCTCATCAGCTAATGTAGCCAAAATAAAGTTGGCTTCCAATAACATATCGTCAATACTTAAAGCCATGGGTCTAAAAAAGGCAAAACCAGAGCAAAAACCACACTCATTTTCTGATGGACACTGGGAAAACATTAGAAAATGATAGCTGATTTTGGAGTAAAAAGAAACAGTAAAAGTAGAAGTCTTAATCGTTTTTTCACAAATTGAGATAGTCCTTAGACTTAAAAGAGCCCTTAAAAATTACCACATCCTAACCCAATCTCTTTGAAATTTTAGTTCTGAAATATAACATACCATAGTTTCATAGAGATTTAACTTGTTTAAGGCATATATAATTTTCTAATTAGGCAATTTATTCAGTATATCAAGTTTATAAATGTTTTTGCTCTGCAAAATAATGTATTTTTCTAAATCAAGTCACCAATCAAAAGAACACTAGGTTACAACACCTTTCAAAATTTTAGTTTGATAAGTGTTGCTAGTAAAGTTAAGGAATTCCTGAGGTGTGAATTAATTTCAACGTGACCCAAAGGGTTTTATTTATTAGTATACGACAAAAGAAAAAGAAATAAACTCAGAAATGTCCCAAAGACCTACTTCCCAGGAAAGTCAAAATGAATGGCTATAGGAGCATGTATAGCTTCTGAAAATGTCAGCACTCCCTGAAAAGAAAAGAAGGGGGAAAATGTGAAATCTTTATTAAAAACTGCCACCGATAATTCTAACTGGACACTACTTTTGGTTTTACCTTCAGTTCTTTGAAGCAAAATGTTATTTCAGTGTCAATTCCAACTTGAAAGAAGTCAAACTCATCTGGACCAACACACATCTCACTGTATACAGAATCGGTCAGGTCTGTTCAATATTATAGGAAAATAAAGAATAACATCAATTCTGTAGGTATTTGTGAAATTTTAATAAGAAAATATAGTCAGGGACTTCCCTGGTGGTCCAGTGGCTAAGACTCCTTACTCCTAATGCAGGGGGCTGGGGTTCAATACCTGGTCAGGGAACTAGATCCCACATTTCGTAACTGAGAGTTTCCCTGCTGCAACTAAAGATCCCACACAGCTCAACAAAAACGGAAGATCCTGCAATTAAGACTCAGTGCAGCCAAATAAATAAATATTTTTTAAAAAAGAAAAGTAAATATAACCATAAATTGTAGGTTAAAAACAGCCACAAGTTCTTTGACATTTCTTCATTGAGTGGTAGGGTCTATACCTGTGTCCCTTCCCCTTGGGGTGAGTGGGCTTTCTGTCTACTCTCACTAATAGTATATGATGGAGTCATCTAGTGCTAGTTTCTGGTCTGGGCCCAGGCATTAAGAGACTGCCACCTCCACTTTCTCTATCCCACAAGCTGGGAGGGGTGGCCAAAAAAGAAAAAAATGGAAAGTAAAAATCAACTTCACAGAATGGGAGAAAATATTTGAAATAATACATGTATGATAAGGGGGGCTTCCCAGGTGGTGCTAGTGGTAAAGAACCCGCCCACCAATGCAGGAGACGTAAGAGACACAGGTTCAATCCCTAGCTTGGGAAGATCCCCTGGAGGAGGGCATAGCAATCCACTCCAGTATTCTTGCTGGGAGAATCCCACGGACAGAGGAGCCTGGCAGGCTATGGTCCATTGGGTCGTACAGAGTTGACTGAAGTGACTTAGCACAGCAGGGCACATATGATAAGGGGCTAGTATTCAGAACAATAAAGACAAATAACTCAAGTGAAAAATAAACAAGGGATATGAACAGACATTTCTCCAAGAAAACATACAAATAAACAATAAGCACACACAAAAAGATACTCAAATCATTAGTTACTAGACGAATGAAAATCAAAAGCACAATGAGACAACACTTTATACCCACTGCTGCTGCTGCTGCTAAGTCACTTCAGTCGTGTCCAACTCTGTGCGACCCCACAGAGGGCAGCCCACCAGGCTCCCCCATCCCTGGGATTCTCCAGGCAAGAACACTGGAGTGGGTTGCCATTTCCTTCTCCAATGCATGAAAGTGAAAAGTGAAAGTGAAGTCACTAGGATGGCTATAATCCAAAAGACAGACAATAACAGGTGAATTTTGTTCTCTTTTATTAAAATTTCATGTGCATTTTAAAAATGAAAATACAATCATACTATGCATACCATTTTATAATCTATTCAATAATATATCCTGGCTATATTTCCACGTCAATAACTGAAAGTTGCTCAGTTGTGTCCAACTCTTTTGAGACCCCATAGACTGTACAGTCCATGGAATTCTCCAGGCCAGAATACTGGAGTGGGTAGCCTTTCCCTTCTTCAGGGGATCTTCCCAACTCAGGAATCAAACTGGAGTCTCCTGCATTGCAGGCGGATTCTTTACCAACTGAGCTATGAGGGAAGCTCAGTCCCTTATGTCAATAAGTACCTTTTCCAAATTATTTGTGTGTGTTGGTGTTTTGTGTTTTCCACTACAATATTAACTTCAATAACATCTTTGATATACATACCCAGAGAGAAAGAAATGTATACATACACACAAACAAGACTACTATTTTTTGGGAGGGGCTGTGCAGCATGGCTTGCAGGATCTTAGTTCTCCAACCAGGGACTAAACCCAGGCCCATGGCAGTAAAGGCCTAGAATCCTGCTAGGCCACCAGGGAACTCCCAAGACTACTTTTAATAATAGCTTCATTGTATTTCACCAATTAAACCAATCTCCTGTTCTCAGATATAAGATATAGAAAAGTGCTTTTCTATATTAAGTGCTTTTCTCCAGGTAGGAGGATTCCAGGTAACTTTATGTGCTGTTTGTGTGTTCTTAATTTTCTTCAATGAACATGAATTATTTAAGCATAAGAACAAAGGAGAAATAGTATTTATATTTTTAAAGGACCAAACAATACCTTACAAATACCTTCATCTCAATCAAGAAGGCTCACATCACGACTTGTGGTTGCCATGGGGGAGGGGGAGGGCAAGGGAGGGTTGGATTGGGAGTTTGGGATTAGCCAATCAAACTATTAGATGTAAAGTGGATAAGCATGTTTTACTGTATAGCACAGGTAACTGTATTCAATATCCTATAATAAACCATGATGGAAAAGAATACAAAAAAAGAATATTTTAAAAAATAAATTGAGAAAAGAAAGCTCATGTCACTCCCAGAGGGCTGACAATAGAGTAGGTGCAATAATAAAATTAAACAACTGGGTCCCCAGTCAAGCATAACTATAACTACTCATTAGAAAGCTGCTCACAAGGGATAGCATCTCCTGGTTACTAAATGGCCATCTTTATTCAGAGATGACATTATGAATATAAAACAGACCCTCTCACTAGCCATGCATATACTTTCCAGATCATGCACTTCTAAGTGCCAAAAAAGAATACTAGATGAGACTTGAGAGAAGCAACAAGAGCACGGTGGTAATGAGCCTAAGCCCTGGAACCTGACAGCCTCTATTCAGATCATAATCCACCACTTATTAACTGTGAGACAGCAGCAAGTCACTTAGTTTCTCTGTGCTTCATATTGTTCATATGGAAAATGAGGATACTAATAGTAGCTACATCACAGAGTTGTTACAAAGATCAAATGGCTTCACAAATGTAAACCATTTAGAACAGCATCTGGCAAAAACTAAACACTACAAAGTTACCTGACCCACCTTAAGCACTAGTTATACTGGTTTTTCACTTTCTTTTTTTTTCAGTGTTTATTTTTTTTACTTTTTTTAATATAAATTTATTTATTTTAATTGGAGGTTAATTACTTTACAACATTGTATTGGTTTTGCCATACATCAACATGAATCCGCCACCTTTCAAATAATGTTTCTACCTTTATATTCTTTCTTTGCTGCTGCTGCTGCTGCTAAGTCGCTTCAGTCATGTCCCACTCTGTGCAACCCCATAGATGGGAGCCCACCAGGCCGTCCCTGGGACTCTCCAGGCAAGAACACTGGAGTGGGTTGCCATTTCCTTCTCCAATGCATGAAAGTGAAAAGTGAAAGTGAAGTCCTCCAGTCGTGTCAGACTCTTTACTGCTATCATCCCGCAAATATTATCCAAGGTCAAAGAATCTCAAACAGCTTATGCCAAAAATACCCTAGTAAATTTCCTTAACAGCAAAACTCCAGATTTAATCATGCCATAGTGTCTCCATTCCATCTGGATAACTCTTGGAAGAGTGAACTAAAGAAATATTCACATTTTCTGCCCTATATATTTGCCATCTGGAATATCTTACATTTCTAACTTAATTTTCCTTTTTATGTGGTCAAATATCATCTCAATTAGATGGCTGGCCTCTTCCCTTCCTTTATGCTAAATACAAAGGATAAGAAATAGACCTTAAAATTTTAACTGAAAAAATATTTTTCTCAGTAACCATTCTAATTTTAAAACAATTTGAATTTCACAGCCAAGTATTTTAATTACTGGTTGACAAAATTCTTTGGTCTCTTGAAAATTTTGATGATCTTTCTATGTTTTACTTTTACTGCCTTTTAGTAAAGAATAAATATTATGCCAGTAATATTTACTGTATAACCATAGAGTAATCAGGAAAGCCAGGAAGTAATATTCCATCAAAGCACAGTGACAGATATAATCCTTACCCATTGATTCCTCATTAGAACTCTTAATGCAAACCTTCAGTGGAGTAACAGCAAGAGTAACTTCCTCTTGACTCGATGTAAAAAGAACAACTGCCTCAGCAAGTACCCTATAAAATGCAATGAACAATATTACACTATTTGAAGAACAGAAATAAATTATCTTATGAAATGGAACTCAAATCTTTAATCTGGAAATAAATAGTTGAACTGTCCTGAATTTAGAAAAATCTACCCAAAAGACTTATCTCTATTCTTCCACGTGACGTGCTATATTTTTCGTATATCTTAAAACTACACCATTGGAAATTCCAGGGTGTTCCAGTGGTTAGGACTCATGCTTTCACTGCTGGGGCCTGGGTTCAATCCCTGGTCCAGGTTGTCCTGACATCCCAAATGCCCTTTCATCCTGGGTTCCCTTTTTAAAAACACCTTCATTGAGATACAATTCATATTCTACACAATTCACAGATTTAAAGCTGTATGGTTTGCATTTCCCTATGGTCTAATGATGTTGATCATATTTTCCTGTGCTTGTTGGCCATTTGCGTATATTCTTCGGAAAAATGTCCATTCAAATCCTTTGCCCATTTTTTTTAGTTAGGTTATTTATCTCTTTTTAAAGTTAAAAAGTTCTAAAAGTTTTTAAAATCTAAAATCTTTTTAAAGTTAAAAAGTTTTAAAGTTAAAAGTTCTGGTTTATTTTTTAAATCGAAGTGAGGTTAGATAAAAATGAGATTCTTAGAATTTCTGTAATGTTGGTGTTAACCTGATGCTACACCTTAGATTAGTAGTGTTTCTCAATGCCAAAATGTCAGGAACACCTACCAAATTAATCTGGGAACTTTTCCAGTGTTAAGGGAGAGGTTTTGTACAAGATATCAAACAAGCTAATACAAAAAATGACAACATGAATGTGCAATTCAAAAAAGAAAAATACAAACTTCTAATAAATGTAAAAAGATGCTCAAGCTCCCTAGTAATAAAACAGACATAGTAAAGAACAACTAAAATGCCATTTTCTACCAAACAGGTTGGTAAAATTTTTGAAGATTAATCATAATCCTTTACTTGAAAGGATTCTCCTACACTTTTGGTAGGAATGTAAATTGGCACAAACTTTTCAGATAGCAATTTGCTAGTCCATATGTATGCAAATTTAAAATTTGTGTAAGCCTTTGACCCAGCAGTTTCATTTCCAGGACTCAATATGTGTTGTCGGCTTCCCAAGTGGCTCAGTGGTAAAGAATCTGCCTATTAGTGCAAGAGATGTGGGTTCAATCCCTGGGTCAGCAAGATCCACTGGAGAAGGAAATGGCACTCCATCGCAGTATTCTTGCCTGGAAAATCCCATGGACAGAGGAGCGTGGTGGGCTACAGTCTATGGGGTTGCAAAAGAACTGGACACAGCTTAGCAACTAAATGACAAAGTATGCGATACAATTTTGAAAGAGAGAAAGGTATCCATAGATACAGGGAGAGGGAAAGTTATAGACAAACTGACTATAAATAGAAGATGTAAAAAGATATACACCAAATTGTTAACAGATGTTACGCCTGCCAAGTGCAATAAATGGGGTAAGTAGAGGAGAAAGACTTTCATTTTACATCTTTGCACTTTTCTATAAATTTTAGATGCACTGCAAGGAGTATGTATTTCTTTTGTAATTTAAAAAACAGTAAGGGTGATGCTTTTGAACTGTGGTGTTGGAGAAGACTCTTGAGAGTCCCTTGGACTGCAAGGACACCCAACCAGTCCATTCTAAAGGAGATCAGCCCTGGGTGTTCTTTGGAAGGAATGATGCTAAAGCTGAAACTCCAGTACTTTGGCCACCTCATGCGAAGAGTTGACTCACTGGAAAAGACTCTGATGCTGGGAGGGATGGGGAGCAGGAGGAGAAGGGGACGACAGAAGATGAGATGGATGGATGGCATCACCGACTCGATGGATGTGAGTTTGAGTGAACTCCTGGAGTTGGTGATGGACAGGGAGGCCTGGCGTTCTGCGGTTCATGGGGTCACAAAGAGTCGGACACGACTGAGTGACTGAACTGAACTGAACTGAACTGAAGGGTAAAATATCTTTTGGCTTACAAAATAATTAATGTTTAATGCTACGGTTTAATTGAAAAATTGAATTCCCCCTCACTGACAAATATATCTCACTCATTTTCTAGGAAAAAAACAACAAACAGGGATAAAATCAATCACATAAAATCTGTTACAATTTCCTCATGCTGCCTGTTTTGAGACATACAGTGTCTTATAGAAAGCATCATATGAATGCAAAGTGTTATCAAATAATATATTTTTCTCTTAATACCACTTGATGTAGCAAGCCACTGATGGGATAGTTCTAGAACTTTCTTGGCCAATAAATGATTATTTCTACCATTAGGCAGTTATTATCTACTATTATCTTTCTTCAGGTTTCCTCTTGATCCTATAAGGTGATTTCTCCAAGTCTAATGTTAGCTTTAAAAAATGTACTTGATTTAAAAGTTCTAGGGCATTAATTCTTTACTCTGTGACCATACTATATTCAGGAAAAAAACAACAGAGAACTCATTACCTTGGCTGAATCACTAGTGTATTAGCACACATATTCTTTTGAAAAATAACTTGCAAAGGCCGACTTTCTTGAAAACACACATTATGAATCTTTTTAATACCTTAAAAATAATAAAGCAATCCATTAATAATTTTAAGTGCAAAATCAAAATTTTTAAAGACTTTTACACTTTTAAGTTCAGATTAAAATGATAAAATTAAAGTAATATTTACTATCTAGCAGGTGCACATAGGTTACAAGAAACACTAATCCTAAATGAATGTGTTTATCGCTCCCTAGTGGACACCATGTAACACGTCACACCCTCCAAACAGGCAGCAGAGTTCCCACATTCTTTTGAAATATGGGTAACTTCTTAAATTGTGTGTAAAATGGTAATGGCCCACTACCAATCATATATCTATGATTCTCTTTCAGAATTTTTCAACCAAGGCTGGTATTTCTGGATGGGACCTTTGAACATAAAACCTGAGCATTGAATCTGTATGTTCTTTCCCTGAGAGGATGAGAGGAGTGTGGAGCAGTGATAGCTATCATCCAGTGTACCCACAACTACAGTATTCATTGCACAGACATTATCTCTGATCCTCTCAATATCTCTATGGGGTAGGCACTTAATCTCAGAAGAGGAAGCTATAGCTTGAGCTTGGTTAAATGACTTCAAGGCTAAGCTGTTTTAACAAGTACAGTCAGACTTTATCTTTTTCTTTTTTTCTGAATCTAAGTTTGAACATAGAGCCCATATAATAAAATCCAGGTAGGCTACAACTTTCTACAGCATAATAATGTTACAATGAGAATCAAAATGATTCACTATAAATAGCATTTAACTTATTTTTTTAACTGAATTAATAACAGCAATATTTATTATTTTCATAAATATTTACTGAGCACTTACTGTCTGCCAGGCTGATCAATTAGTTTTTAATGATCATCAAAAATACAGTGACTCAAAATAACAAGTGTTTGTTATTTTTCACATTTCAGTTAAGTGGCTCCTCTGGTTTGGGCTGGCTTCACTGTGGCTGGATCGTTTTGAATGGCCTCACGTTCGTATCTGAGGCCTCACAGTTGGGACACTGGGACAGTTTGGATGGCTGGGGCCTCACACTACATGGTCTCCAATCTTCCAGGTGTCTACACAGGCTATGCTTATTCTCGTGTTGATGGAAATGTTCTTAGTTTAACAGTGGAAGCTGACAGGCCTCTTGAGGCCTAGGCTTGGAACTCACACATCAATTCTAGTGCATTCTACTGATATCAAAGCAAGTCCAAGGCCAGCTGAGATTTGAAGTGGGGAAACAGACTTCAGCTTTTGAAGGGAAGGCCTGCAGATAATTTATGAGTTTTTTTTTTTTTTTTGTAATCTACCACACAAGAAAGATTTGGGAGCTATGGACCAGTGAACAACTTGGACAAAAATCTTAGACCTCACAAACCTTAGATTCTAGTAAAGAGAGGTACACACTAAGAAAACAAGTATTAATGAAATAATTGGTGTATCACATAGTGGGCTTCCCAGGTGGTGCTGGCGGTAAAGAACCTGCCTGCCAATGCAGAAGAGAGACATGGGTTCAATCCCTGGGTCGGGAAGATCCCTTGGAGGAGGTCATGGCAACCCACTCCAATATTTTTCTCTGGAAAATTCCATGCACAGAGGAGCCTGGCGGGCTACAATCCATAGGGTCACACAGAGTCAGATACGACTGAAGCAATTTAGCACTCATGCACACATGTCACAAAGTAGTAAGTACACAGGAATACAAAAAAAATGGCAGAAAGGGAGCTGGGGAGTGCCAGTGGTGAGGGTAGCAATTTTAAATAGGGAGTTCAAGAAAGACCTCATGGAAAAAATGCCATTTGAGCAAAGACTGAAGGAGGTCTTCAAAAGATCAAACCATGCGCTGTCTGGAGAGGGAGCTTGCTAGGCAGAGGGGACAGCAGCCCAGCCCTTGAGGAAAAAGCATGCCTGGGACTCCTGGATCATGTGGGACCTCATAGGCTGTTGTAAAATCTTCAGCTTCTACCTTGGTACAATGGTGAGCTTTTTGAGAGTTTTGAGCTGGAGTGACATAATCTGACCTATTTTAAAGGTAGTATTGTGGCTGCTATTTTGGAAAGATATGAAGCTCACAAGTTGGCATATCTTATTTAAAAAAATATTTTCAAGTTACTTTTAGATGGATACATAATAGGATACAGTAGATGCGCAAGGCATAACATTTAAAAACTACCAAAAATAGACAATGAAAGTTAGTCACCCTCCACCTCTGACTCCTGCCACCCTAGCACCCTTTTCAGAGTAACTACTGTCACCGGTTTCTCAGGTATTCTCCAGGAACAGTCCATGCATATACAAGCACAATCATACCTCTGTAACAAATATCTGACTCAGGTGAATATTGTATTGGTATTACCAAGGATGTCCAAGTAATGCCTTATTTCTTTGTCATCCCTGAGGCTCTTTCTCTTGCTGCTTGCTTCCTTCCCCTTTTTGTTAACACAAACAAGACACTTTCAGTTTAGGCCTTTGATCATACTGCTTCCTCATAGTAGAATGCCCTCCCATTTCTGACCATTGGAAATGTACCCAGATGTGGGGCCAGCACCTGCAAGACCTTCCTTTCCTCTTCACCTTTTCTCTCCCAAGTACATCCATTGTACCCTTTTAAAACCAACTTGGTTGGGGGCTTCCCCGGTGGTCCAGTGGCGAAGAACCTGCCTGCCAATGCAGGGGACACGGGTTCAATCCCTGGTCAGGAAGATCCCACATGCCGCGGGATAGCTAAGCCAGTGCTCCACAACTGCTGAGCCTGTGCTCTATCTAGAGCCCTTGAGCTGCAACTGAGCCCTCGTGCTGCGACTACTGAAGCCCACACACCTAGAGCCTATGCTCTGCAACAAAAGAAGCCATCACTATGAGAAGCACCACAACCAGAGAGTAGCCCCTGCTCACTGCAGTTAGAGAAAACCCATGCAGCGATGAAGACCCAGCGTGCCCAAAAACAAATAAATCAATCTTTAAAAAAATAAAGTAACTTGGCCTGATGTACTTCTTCATTGCATTTTTTTCTAGCCTTCTAGTTTAATAATTTTCCGTGACAGAATGCAAATGGGATAAAAATTTAAAGTCCTGTTTACTTTGTGTCCTTTACTGACTTTTTCTAGTGCTGCACAAAGTACTGGACTATAATGAGACAAGGAATTTTCACCAGAATTTCTTCCTTCCTTAAGAAAGTCTTATTATTGAAACAACAATGAAAACAAAACAGCTGAACTAAATAGAAGGCTTAGCAGTGTTGACTTAAATTCTGGCATAAGTTCCTTATCTTCTCACAGACCAGCAACAAACAGTCTGAGGTCCAGCCACCAGTCCGTGGACCGCTTGAAGGCACTGGTCTGTACCATCTGCCCCCAGCAATGGAGTACCTGATGCTATGATAGAATCCTGCTTGCCATTTCATAACTCAATCTGCAGCTTCCTTCAGTGGCTCCAGAGAACTCTCTCAGACCTGAAGAGGCACAGCTAAGGAATAAGCATTATTTTGAGGCTCCACTTGTGGAGTTTGGAATTTCAGAGGTTAGTGGTAGCTCAAAAATCTTACAAGTCGGCCAGTGCTCCTAATTCCTTTATATTTACTGTTACCAAAGTTTAGTCATGAGTAGATCTGTAAATGCCCTGTCAAAAAATCTTAAAACCCTGAAGTGGGAATCCTGCCCTCTTGACACCACGTCATTAATATACATGTACAAATCAGGGTTTTATTTTCACTCAAATAGCCAGTGCCCCCCTCTTAGGGAATCCCCTCTCTGTTGGAGACCTGTTTTCTTGATCAGAACAGAACTTAGTAGCAGGCGCTTTAGATCAGCAGAGCATGTTCTTCAGGGACAACTCACTGACTCATTTTTAGCTACTCAGGGACTTGTACAAATGAAAATACAGAGAGTTGACAGAATTATTATTAGGCAGGTGGATATTTCATATGAATCTTGGTTCTTGATGATATAAATCAACTTTTTTCCATTAATAGATGCTAAATACTCTAAGAAATCACCATTCTGGGAACTACTTCTGGTTAGAGTCAGAGAAATTGGTCTTTTTTAGTGGCTCATATTTTCACAACTGTTTTCTATCAATGAAGAGAGCCAAATTCACTTCACTGTCCTTCACTTCTTCCCAAATTCCAAATATGTATTTCTAGCAATTTATTGGATATCTCTGCCCAGGTGATTTTTCTCAACTAAATTTGAACACTGTTTTCCTGCCAGATTACATAAATAAAATTGCAAGCATAATTTCCTGAGTACATACAGTTTGGGAAAATATAAGTATTAATATTTACCCCAATTACTATACTAGCATCTATCGCCTCTGTTCCCCTTCCTTCCTGAGCCATCCGTCCCTGTTGTGTAGCCGCCATGAGGTTTGGGAGGCACCAACTTCACTTCAAGCATCTCTTGTAGGCCCTCACTGGTATAAATCAATTGATGTAATCTTATCTCCCTTGTGATTGAATTTGGTCCAGATATGGCAATAAGCCAAGGCAATTAGAGAATGGAATTCCTGTGGTCCCCCAGGATTAGTTTAGGTTGGTCCAACCAGAGCCAAGCCAAGTACTTTTGCTCAATGCGTGTATGAGGTATAACTCTCACTCCTCTTATATGAAAGAGCAAGCATGTGGCCCCAACAGCTGCTGCTAGAAGTCACCTTATTATTAAAAGTTTATAAGAGAAGCTGGACTTAGTATAAATCACATGGAGGAATGTAGAGCTGAGAGAATTTTAAAAGGAAGGAGAAGGAGAAGCAGCTGCTGCAGCCTGGACCAAACCACCCCTCTGATCTAATTTTGAACTTTTAGCTTATATGAGCCAAAATTCCTCTTTACCGTTTTAAATCAGTTTGAGTTGGATTTTCTGGGTGTTTTTCCTTTCTTTCTGTTACTTGTAACTTAGAGCATCCTAACTCATACAATTTCCCAACAAAAGCTATTAAAAATCTACCAATCACAAATATGTATTGGACATTAATCAAGTCACTTGAGACATACTTAAGAAACTGAAAACTTAGTACTGGTGATACCTATTTGAAACTATGCCAGGTATTTATTTAAACATTGCAGAGCTATAACTTCCTATAACTCACTGAATCTTCACAAAAACCCTAGGGGCTTGTATTACTATTGTCCCCATTTTACATAAGGGAAACTGAGGCACAAAGTAAAATAATTTGTCCAGTGTCTCAGCAAGGAAGCAGCAGTCCAGGTTTCCACCCCAGACCTTGGGGCCTCCAGAGTCCATGCTCTTTATTATCATGCTATATATGTTTAACCATGCAAAATCCTATATGCAGATTACACCACCCTTATGGCAGAAAGTGAAGAGGAACTAAAAACCCTCTTGATGAAAGTGAGAGAGGAAAGTGAAAAAGTTGGCTTAAAGCTTAAAGCCAACTTTTTTTCTCAACATTCAGAAAACTAAGATCATGGCATCTGGTCCCATCACTTCATGGCAAATAGATGGGGAAACAGTGTCAGACTTTATTTTGGGGGGCTCCAAAATCACTGTAGATGGTGATTGCAGCCATGAAATTAAAAGACGCTTACTCCTTAGAAGGAAAGTTATGACCAACCTAGATAGCATATTAAAAAGCAGAGATATTACTTTGCCAACAAAGGTCCGTCTAGTCAAGGCTATGGTTTTTCCAGTGGTCATGTATGGATGTGAGAGTTGGACTGTAAAGAAAGCTGAAGAATTGATGCTTTTGAACTGTGATGTTGGAGAAGACTCTTGAGAGTCTCTTGGACTGCAAGAAGATCCAACCAGTCCATCCTAAAGGAGATCAGTCCTGGGTGTTCACTGGAAGGACTGATGCTGAGGCTGAAACTCCAATACTTTGGACCTCATGTGAAGAGTTGACTCATTGGAAAAGACCCTGATGTTGGGAGGGATTGGGGGCAGGAGGAGAAGGGGATGACAGAGGATGAGACGGCTGGATGGCATCACCAACTCAGTGCACGCGAGTTTGGGTGAACTCTGGGAGTTGGTGATGGACAGGGAGGCCTGGAGTGCTGCGATTCATGGGGTCGCAAAGAGTTGGACACGACTGAGGGACTGAACTGAACTGAACTGAACTGAAAATCCTATATGACTACAACATTTGAGTATCTATCTTGCAAGGCTGGGAGGTAGGAAATCTCTTTTACAACTTGATGTATCAGAGAGAATGAATGAAGGTCTTGGCTCCTATAATTGAGGGACTGGACTCAGAGCACTTCTAATACAAGTAGGCATTATTCTTTTTCTGTTCTTGGCAAGGAACACTGTGACCAAGGCACACTTACAGAATATCATCCAGCAGTTAGTTAATTTCAGAATAATCAACTGTTAGAGTTCAGATGAACATTTAAAAAATTGGTCTGGGGACTTCACTGGTAATCCAGTGGTTAAGACTCCATGCTCCCAATGCAGGGGGCATGGGTTTGATCCTTGGTTGGGGAAATAAGATCCTATATGGCAAAAAAAAAAAAGCCCAACTGGTCTGTACATAGGCATAGCCTGTGCCACTGATAAGCCAAAAAAAGAAAGAATTAATACCAGTCATCTCACAATACTTCTACAAAGAAAAGTACAAGAATATTTACAACCTCCCTACCATAGACTACACAAATTCTAAGCAATATTGCAGTCTGAATATTCTAAACGTGAACAATATTAACAAAAAATGCACATACTTTAAACTAGATTTAACTATACCTACCATGTCTGCAGAAGAATTGAATAACTACTTTGCACTTATCAGATCTGGTAAATATTTTGCACTTCTCCACATTTTTCTCTAGGGAATTCAGACATCTAAAGATGGGCAGAATTGACTGTAATGCAAACACATTAGATAACAGCACATACTTAACATGGTTGCTTAATTACTTTTTAAAAATCTAACAAGAGTATTTGTATTCTTTTTTTTTTAATTTTATTTTTAAACTTTACAATATTGTATTGGTTTTGCCAAATATCGAAATGAATCCGCCACATGTATACATGTGTTCCCCATCCTGAACCCTCCTCCCTCCCCATACTATCCCTCTGGGTCGTCCCAGTGCACCAGCCCCAAGCATCCAGTATCGTGCATTGAACCTGGACTGGCGACTCGTTTCATATATGATATTATACGTATTTCAATGCCATTCTCCCAAATCATCACACCCTCTCCCTCTCCCACAGAGTCCAAAAGACTGTTCTATACATCAGTGTCTCTTTTGCTGTCTCGTATACAGGGTTATTGTTACCATCTTTCTAAATTCCATATATATGC
The DNA here is from genome assembly GCF_027580195.1 of Bos mutus. Lineage (NCBI taxonomy): Eukaryota > Metazoa > Chordata > Mammalia > Artiodactyla > Bovidae > Bos > Bos mutus. Next base: position 18,219,777 of record NC_091633.1, read on the forward strand.
GTTAGTATACTGTATTGGTGTTTTTCTTTCTGGCTTACTTCACTCTGTATAATAGGCTCCAGTTTCATCCACCTCATTAGAACTGATTCAAATGTATTCTTTTTAATGGCTGAGTAATACTCCATTGTGTATATGAACCATAGCTTTCTTATCCATTCATCTGCTGATGGACATGTAGGTTGCTTCCATGTCCTGGCTATTATAAACAGTGCTGCGATGAACATTGGGGTACACGTGTCTCTTTCAATTCTGGTTTCCTCATATTCTTAAATGAACAGACCTGTCTTGCACGTAATTTAAACCAAGTATTAAGAACAGGATAGGTGTTATACCCTATATATTGAGCATTTCTACAACACCAGAGGAAATCAGGCCCTCTTACACTTACCTTCATTCCCAATCTGCAATTTAAATTCAATATTATGTCAGTATCATTCATTTTCACTGAGGCTGACCATTGATAATGTTGAAAAAACACAGGAGAGAAGAGGACACATCCATATGCTGACCGACAAGAATTCACAGATCTTAAAGCAAGCTAGAAAAATAAAATAACAGCCATATAGGAAAAGAAATCAGCTTTAATGGTTAATTAAAAAAAAATTCTAATATGTTTAGCATATCATTGAAATGCATTCAAGTAAACTATGGGATGTTAACTGCAGTATATGGACCACATTATACGTATGAATGTGAGAGTTGGACTGTGAAGAAGGCTGAGCGCCGAAGAATTGATGCTTTTGAACTGTGGTGTTGGAGAAGACTCTTGAGAGTCCCTTACACTGCAAGGAGATCCAACCAGTCCATTCTGAAGGAGATCAGCCCTGGGATTTCTTTGGAGGGAATGATGCTAAAGCTGAAACTCCAGTACTTTGGCCACCTCATGGGAAGAGCTGACTCATTGGAAAAGACCCTGATGTTGGGAGGGATTGGGGGCAGGAGGAGAAGGGGACGACAGAGGATGAGATGGCTGGATGGCATCACTGACTCGATGGACGTGAGTCTGAGTGAACTCCAGGAGTCGGTGGTGGACAGGGAGGCCTGGTGTGCTGCGATTCATGGGGTCGCAAAGAGCTGGACACGACTGAGCGACTGAACTGAACTGACTGATACATATGAATTATAATATTGATATAATATGAACTGCATTATACAGTGTTTTTTAAAAAATTATTTATTTTTTTGGCTGTGCTGGGTCTTCACTGCTGCATGGGCTTTTCTCTAGTAGCGGCAAGCGAGGGCTACTCTCTAGCTGGGTCAAGTGGGGGCTACTCTCTAGTTGCAGTGCGTGGACTTCTTAATGTGGTGGCTTCTCTTGTTGCGGAGCATGGGCTGTAGGGAACATGGGCTTCAGCAGTTGTAGCATGTGGACTCAGCAGTTGTGGCCTCCGGGCCTCAGTGCACAGGCTCAATAGTTACAGCACAGGGGCTTAGCTGCTCCACCGCATTTGGGATCTTCCTGGGTCAGGGATCAAACTGGTGTCTCCTGCATTGGCAGGTGGATTTGTTTACCACTGAGCCGCCAGAGAAGCCCCTTTAGAATGTGTTTGTAATTTGCATATGTATACGCATATGTGTCCATATCTATACTATACCTATAGGTTTTAGGTCTAAAATCCTGCATGTTGAATTTGTATTTTTTGTTTGTTTTGGTAACAAGAACATATTTTTAATTGCAAAAATGTAAATGCTCACAGGTACCTTAACTTCAAAGTACAAAGTGATCAAAGGCAATAATACGAAAGGTAGTAAAAAGACTGCAACAAAATGGCAGTCTTAACTTTGTCTAAGGTAAGAAATTGTTAGTCAGTCAACCATTAATACTTCCACTTGGGAATGCAGGCCCCAAACTAGCAGATCTTCTGAGTTTTCAAGAGAAGCAAGAAATTCAGATTTTTATGTGGATTCTCTCAACTACTGTTAGAAAATTATTTCAATTTTTTAAAATTGGAGGATAACTGCATTACAATATCGTATTAGTTTCTGCTGTATAACAATGTGAATCAGCTGTAAGTATACATATTCCCTTCCTTCTTGGCCTCCCTCCCACTCCCCCATCTCATTCCTCTAGGTCATCAGAGAGCACCAAATCGCACTCCCTATGTTATATTTCAATTTTTAAAAAAACAGTGCAGGCCCCACAAAACATTTCTGCAAATCATATCTAGCCTCTTGACCACCAGTTTGTGATTCTGGCTTAAATCAGTTTTGTATGATTTTTTTAAGTTTACCATGCTCTAAATGTATTCAGATATGTAAAATACAGATCAACAGTGAAAGGGATAATTACAATTTCTGGATTTCCTAGTTAACATTCAATCTGGACTGGGATCTTTAAACATCATCTTTTGTCCTTACTTGATGGTCTATGAACTAAATTTCTTACTTACACCTTTTTCAGAGGGGTCTAGCCACAGCTCATCACTAACTCTCGAGAGAGCTTGGATTGCTTTCCCAAATACTATGGAGAAAAAGAAAGATGCTGTTTACATTCTTTCAAGCAATAAAAATAAACCATAGAACTACTTCAGCATTCACAGGACTTGAGATAAATTCACAAAGAACAGTGTTTTATAGACTAATGCTACAAACTGCTTTAAGAAATACAGTATAATGGCCTTGGCAAAATTCCAGACACATAATAAGTGCTCAATAAATTCACAGATTGGGTGTATGAAATAATAAAATGCAACAAAATTCTTTCTTTCTAGATGTTAAAAATGTTGCATGGAACTACTGTGGTAAGCTAATTTCCATACTAAAGCATTTTTAAACTTGGTTTAAATGTATACCCCTTACTGCAAAAAAAAAAAGTGTGAAAACAGAGCATACAGAAAATGGTTCAAAGGGTTTTAATAACTTCACAGGTGGCAAAGTCAAAACAAGTTATAAGAGAGAAATTAGAGGCATTCAAGATATATCTCTGATGCTTGAGCATGGATCGTGCCAGATCTTGCCAGAAAACACAGTTAGATGCCCTGTCATAAAGAATAGCTAGACCTGGATGAAATACTAGTCTGATTTGGTATGACACTGTTAGTGTTCTTAAAAATTACGAATAAGTAAAAAATATATATTTAGCAAACAGATATGGGATACTATGCTTCAATAAAAAAGGATGGCTATATCAATCCATGGAAAAGTAGAAAAAAAGGAAAAATAATTCTAGAATGTAAAGTCATATTATGCTTAAAAATCAGAGTTGGGAGCATCATACTATGATTGGTCCAGTGGTTAGGACTCTGCACTAAGATCCCACAAGCCACATGGCATGCTAATAAAGAGAGGGGGGAAGAAAAGAATCAGAGCTGGAGGTGCCGGCCTCAAGCTGAGAACATAGGACGACTAGGGAAAAAAAATAAAGTGGCCCTTTTTTAACACTTCACATTCACCACTTTTTCCTGGAGCTAGCTAATGAAGACCTTTTGTTCATTCAGTTAATATTCACTGAGCCCCTAGCAGGTTCCAAGAGTATACGCCAAGGCAATGGGGGTATAGCAATGAACAAGGCAGGTTTACAGTTCCCACCCTCACAGTGCTTAGGTTCTGGAGAAAAAACAAAATTAAACAATCATACAAATTATCACTTACTGAGAACTAAGGTACACACTGCAAAAAAGAACTTTCTAGAACTCTGAAAACATGCAACAATGGGGATCTTTTTCTTTCCTTTCCTGTTCATTAATACTGGTCCATAGATGCCCTCAACACTGCGGGAGCCAGCTGCGACACAAGATGCCTTTCAACGATCATTTTCAGATTATGATCTGTAGAAAACCATTACTTTTCGAAACAGAGACTTTCTGGAGTAACTTACATGTTTAAAGTACCATTTATAATAAGGATTAGTTCTTTTACATTACCATTTGTTACTGAGCTCTTTACCCGCATTTCATTCCTACAACAAATACTATAATGAAGATGCTGTTATTATTCTCATTTCACAGATGAGGAAACTGAGCCCTGAAGGGATTCAATGGCTTGTCCCAGGTCATACTTTTAAAAATGGTAGAATTTGGAATAAAAACGAGGTTTATGCTTTTCTCATCGCTTTAAAATACTTTTAACTGTCCAAGCGTTATTTTTCCCAATTTCCCACACAGTCTTTCTCACCCCGAGTTTAAGGCCTACCCTTCCACTACCTGTCCCGGTGGTGCAACTTCATTTAATGGACATCTATGAATATAAATAATACGCATAAATAAAAGCAGATGAGCCTTCATTTGCACCTCAGAAGTTAAAAGGACCCTGGGTGAGTGGATGCTGGCTATGGCCAGGCCTTCTGTCCCTTAGGCATAAAGGCAAAGGTCAAGAAATGAGACGACGGTGGAAACGTCCCCACGCCCACAAACCCTAAGCTTTCCCTTTTTTACACAGGAAGGCAAGAAAGGCCTCTGCACCTTTCACCTGACTGCCGCTCATCACGCATTTCAGCATGGCTGCAATTCCTAAAAAGTAACGTCACATGGCACGCCTCAGAGCGAGGGCCCCAGATGTTGCCCGGATGTTGCCCGCGCTTCGAAACTTCGCGATTTTGCCCCCACCCCATTTGCCAAAGAACAACTTCGCTTTACGGCGGAGAAGGGCCCGCGCGGGCCTCCGTAGAACAGTCTCTTGCCGACCTCTCTTTTCATTGGTGTTGAACGAGGTGGGCGGGTCGCCGAGAAGTGTGAGGAAGAGAAGGCGGCGGCGATTGTGGTGACTGAGCGGAGCCCAGTGACAGGATGGTGAGTACCGCAGTTGCGACCACCGAGGCCTGCCTTTCGGCTGAGGTTCTGCGTTGTTGGGAGCCGCTGGGAGTCACTGGGCGAGGGCTTGGGTGATCCTGGAGGCCGTGACGGGCGCGACTGCGGCCTGGGCTGGTGCCTGGGGAAAGGCAAAGGAGGAAAGAGAGCGGCCACCTCTGGGTGCGGCCAGCCCGGGCCTTGCATCCCAACCCCAGGGGCCAGAGGACGTCCGAAGGCGGAAAGGGCCACTCTCAGCTGCTGCTTCTGTCACGAGACCCGCACGCCCGAGCCGGGGAAGGAGGCTTTGGGCCTGTACCTTGAGAATCCCCGAGAAAGGAGCCACGGGATCCCCTCCGTTTCCAGACGTTTCCTAGCTCTTTTCCCGCAAAAAGTACCTCCCGCTGCTTGGTAACCCACTGGTTACCACCCCCATGTGGCGAAAACTGGCTTCTCGGATGCAAAACGGGAAGAAGCGAGTAGAATTCTCTACCCATTTTAATTTGCTGTCTGGGGAAAGGGGATAATAAGTCTCCTTTCTCCCCTGAAATAACGTGAGCTGCCATTGAAATGTGGCGGTGTACCCTCAAAGGACTGGATTTGGCTTTTTTTTTTTCTTTTGGCTTTTAGAATTGCTGGAACTACTTGCTTCTTCAGGAGACTGCGACCCTTTAGAGTAGAATTCCTTAGTGGTTTTCGAACTGATTTTGTGAGTACGTATGTTCTTCTAGTTAAAGGGCCATTATTGGCGGTCAAGAGGAGTTTGGGAAGCTTTACCTCATTGTCCATCGGATTGCCCCGGACCGGCCCATCACCCCCATACCCCCAATAAGTCGGTACCCCTAAGACCTTCCTACGTGAAAACTTGGGAGCTGCTGCTGGAGAGGCCTAATAGCTGTAATCAGATTTTCAAAGTGCCCTTGATTTTCTGAAAAGTTAAGAACGGTTTGAAAAGGAGCTCTGATGATCTTGGTTTTTGTTGATAAAAAGGGACTCCTCTCTGTGATGAACATCCAGTGCATTTTTAAGATAAATCATGATTCTATAACAAGCAACCTTTAAGGTGCCTTATAAACGTGACATTCGTGGTCTGTGGTTCTTTAGTTCTTTGTATATGTTAGAGACTCTAATCTCACGATTTTTGCTTCTAAACAGACTCCAGATTAGAGTAGTCCAGTTAGCATTAATTTTGAGACATCTTATCGCAGGGAGAAGATGAAATTTCCTGACATGATTTAAGTATTCATGTTTCTGAGTTTTTTTTAGGTAGATTTTCAGGGTAGTTGTACTGAAGTATCACTTTTCATGTGAAATAGAACTGGGCAAGGTTTAGAGCATTGATGGATTCTTTTACAATTAAAAGCATTTTATTTGGTAAAGAGACTAAAAATGTTTAATATTCAGCAGTATCCAGAGTCTGTGGGTGACAAATTTAGGTGTGGGGAAAAGTCCAGTTTTAGCTGGAGGAGGGTGTTTGCTTCTATCATCCAGTATCTGGTGACTTGATGATGTATTCATAGTGCTGTGTTAGATCTTCTGTACAAAATAATGACCTAGCTGCAGCATAATTTTCCAACTACTAGAATTTTAAACATGAGAATTAAAATCAATGTATTTAAAGAATAATTAAGCCTAAAGAATCCAGAAAATGTTAGCTTTCATTTAAGCTTATCGTTGGTGAATTTTCCAAATTGTTTTGTAAAATTCTAAACAGAACAACAAAACAAAAGGGATAGGCGTCAAAGTGGAGAGTGAGATTAAGAAAATTAGAAAAGATTGTAAATGTGTGTGTGTGTGTGGTATTTAATAGTACAGCAAATGGTTCTTTTGGTATTGTTTTGAGCAAAGCTGATTTTTAACATTTTCTTTCATAACACTCAGAAATCATTAACAATTGTTTGCTTATTCATTTGATGAGTTTTTTGTTCTTTTTTGGTTTGTTTCTTTTCGTTGCTTTCTTTTAACATTGGTCATGTTTCACCCTTTTTTTTTTCATTCCCCTGTCTGCAATCAACTTCTTCATTCCACTAAGGCTGGGCACAGAGTAAGTTTCTTCTCTTAGCTCCTACTAACAGTGGTGGTGGGGTGGCTGATTACTGGGATTTCACCCTTTTACAGTCTATCAAATAGCAAGTAACCAAATTTTCTGTGCTTTGATTAGATTGGTTCTTTATTTGAATTTAACAAGACTGCCATTTCCAGAATCTTTTGCCATCTTAAAAGACTCTATGTAATCTATGTCTAACCTGCACTGTCAAAGTGTGGAATTTGGGCAAAGACGCTGCTCAAAGTATGACATTTGTTATGTGATACTTTTCCCCATATAACTTCATTAGCTGCAGGAAACCAGAGTCCTAGTAAGGATCCTTATTAATCTGAGATAATTTCTTTGTGGCCTTTCATTGTTACATCTTTAAACTGCTAATAGTGTAGGTACACTTGGGCATAATCTACAGTACATTATATGATTCAGGTTATTGATCATTATAAAGTATCACATTTTATGAATGTTCGTTCAGCCACACTCAGGTTGAACAGCTCATTCATGATTAGTCCCAAACATTTTCAACCTGTTACAGTCATATACCCTTAATTTATGAGTTTGAGGTTCTTTTTTTTCCTTTTAATATAGAAATTTGTTTTTTTACCTTTTTCTTAAATGCCAGCTTCCCACATTAACTATGCACTTCAATCCATATCTGAAGGGATCCCCCTCTAAAGATGAAGATTGTTCTATCTGCAGGTACTTTTGTATTGATTACCACTGAGGGTGGAAGCTATGTGGTGGTTTTTAGTTCTATAGATGTTTTGTCCACTGAGATCTGGATTGAAACAATATAAGTCATTGAGCAAATACCAGCTGAAACTACTCTTTGTAAAGAAGCTTATTTAATAATTTCTTTTAAAGTGCACAGGTTTTGTTACCTTGTGTTACTTTGGTTACTGTATGTTCTGTTGACATTTTCTTTTGTTTGTGATCATTTTGATACTTGTTGCAAGATGAATCAAGCTTATTGTGGTAATAATTTTAACTTTACACCTTTCGATTAATTTTAATTTACAAAGTCTGTGGTGGCCAAACTTTTCTGTTTATCTTGTTTAAGACAGTTAATATTTTCTTTGGTAACATCAAGGAATAGTCATACCTTCTTTGAAACCAGTCAAAGGGCTTCTACATTTATGGATGGGACGTCTGTGTGGGAAGACATCCTGTTGTAGAAAGAAGGTGCCTATACTGTCTATGGCCATACCACCCTGATCTCATCTGAAGGTGCTTATACTAATCCACGTGGAGAAATTGATTCTGTTGCCCTCCCTTTGGAGGGCAGATAACTATTTTTATATGACCTTTTTGACAATATTCTGTTAAATGATGTATACATGTCGAATCTTGAAATTTTAAAATTAAAAATTTACAGAATTGAGGTTTTTTAAATTCTTTTGTATTTATGTGCAGAATTTGTTTTTATCATCTGAGATTGTGTTCCAACTCTAAACCACCTCCTGCTGAATTATCATTTATTTGGTTGATCTTCCTTTCTTTTTTTAATGCTCTAATGTACATGAAAATTGTGATTTGTCATTTTAAGTTTGGGAACTAAACTGAGGATATATAGGCAGTTTAATCCAGACAAAAATATGACAGGATTTCTAACAATGAAAGAAAGAGAGGATAGCAAAGATTACAATTCAAAAGCACGTTTGTCCTACTGAAACTCTTTGAGGCATAGGCTGTTTTTATTTTTCTGTAATGTATAGTTAATATTTTAAGTAACAAATACTGTAAATTTTGGCTACTCTTCCTCCAAATAGTTGTCAACATAGTAAATTATAGAATTAACTTTTTTCTCTATCATAATTTTAACCATTCTTTTTATTAATGTCCCTGGAATCAATATGTTTTACATTTAAAACTGCAGAAATATGAATTACCATATCAGATTCCATAGGGCTCAGTAGTGTATTTTTCATTTTTCAGTTTTTTTATGGAGTTTAATTTTATAGGTCTCTAAATGAATTACTTTAGAAAGCTTGGTTTTATTCTCAGTAAGTAGAATGGTTACTTGTATTGTGTGCACACCTATCTATGACCAAAATAAACTAAGATTGATTTAGAATCACATGTATTGTTAAAATGTTCATGATAGGAACTGTGTGAATAAGTTCTGCTCTTTGGGGTTCTGAAGTCTCTGATTAATTTAAAAGAGGAGTTATGGGAGGAGAATATCTTATTTTGAAATCATGTTTAACATTACACCTTTTCTCACCTTGACACTTTAAAGTTGGTGTTGGTATTAGGAGACCTGCACATCCCACATCGGTGCAACAGTTTGCCAGCTAAGTTCAAAAAGCTGCTGGTGCCAGGGAAGATTCAGCACATTCTCTGCACTGGAAACCTTTGCACCAAAGAGAGTTATGACTATCTCAAGACTCTGGCTGGCGATGTCCATATTGTGAGAGGAGACTTCGATGAGGTGATGTACTTCGCTTTGCCTTCCCAAATACTTCCTTTTTTTTTTTTTTTTTCTGTTGCGTTGACTATATATTCATGAAATATTTCCTTTTCTTGATTCTTATATATGCATAAGCTTTATTTTTTAGACCAGAGTTGCTCAACTGTTAAGGTCTTTTTTTTTTCCCTAGTGTTCCAGTGAAAAAGTATGCAGAGTTTGAAAATGGCTGATTTTAGACTGCTTATTAAACGTTACATACTTGTTCTAACTGAATTGATAACGGTTTTGTTACTATTTTTTGTAGTGTTATCATTTAGAATGCAAAGGTTTTGTTAGGAATTTAACTGCCACCACCTCCGCTACCCATTCTAGGCCACCATATCACTTTACTGTGTCCAACTTCCTGATTCTACCTCCGTAGTTTGATTGCTTCCTCCATAGTTTGTTCTCCAAGTAGCAGCCAGAGTGACCTTTTATAGGTGAAGTAAGATCACATCACTTCTCTGCTAAAAATCCTACCATGGTTCCCAGTCTCAAGGGTTAACTATAAAGAGGCATGAAGGAGTTGTGAGGAGCGGGTAGACTGTTTTGTATCTTGATTGTGGCAGCACCACTATATGTATTTGTCAAAACTCCTTGAGTTGTATACCAGAAAGAGTAATTTTCCTGTATGGAAGTTATATCTCCATAAATCTTGCCTTAGAGAAAAAATAAGGAGTTCTAAAGTTCCAACTTTGCCTATTAATTAATACTGAGATTTTAGGCAAGCTATATCCTCTTAGTTCCCTACTATGTAAATAAGATTGGAATAGATGATTTTTAAGACCCCTGCCAGTGTTAACACTGTATGATCAAGCTTAGTAAACTTGACTCTAGTGTGAAATTTTTATTTTGTATTTCTGGAAATAGAAGATTTTTCATAAATTATTTAACTTCACTGGTGCTCCTTTTTTTGCAGTTAAGTTTGAATAAACTAGAGTTGGCATGAAGGTAGGATGAGAGTTGGGGGTGATGAAATAGGAAAGGGCAGACATCTTGTCAACAGAGTATAGGTTTGGATTATTAAAAATATATTAGGAGTTCTGTTTGTGATATGCTAGTTTCAGCAGCAAGAATTAAATTTTTTTTTTGCTTCTAATTTGATAATAAATTCACCAACCCTGGAGCCATATTTCCAGGGTTTAGATCTTGGCTTAAACAGTTAATCAACTGTGACCTTAGGCAAGCTATGTTAACCTCTCTGTGCCTTATTTTCCTCATCCATAAAGTGGAGGTCAAAATGAAACCTACCTCTCAGGGTTGTTTGTAAGTATTACATAGGTTGACATTTATAACCTCTTAGAAGAGTGCCTGGTTCATACTAAGTGCTATGTAAGTGTTAACTATCATTACTATTCTAAGCCATTAACTATTAAAGCCTGGGATGTAATTTCAACACATCCTAGCTTACAGATCATATTCCTTGGATTCTTAGAGGAAACACAAATTTGGGGGAATTACTCTGTAAAGAACTCATAGTCTATAAAAATAAACTCAATAAAGAGATTGTGTGATAAATTCCAGTTCTCCTGAAGGAAGTTATGTTTTGAGCAGTTACAGCCTTAGATTGCGAAGAAATCAGATATTGAACAGATTTGTTGGTTGTGGAGCACTGTTTCAAAACACCCATATGAGATTTAATATTTAAAAGTTATTTATAAACATCAGTATCTCTAAAATATTTTTTATGTCTATTTCGTATTTTAGAATCTGAATTATCCAGAGCAGAAAGTTGTGACTGTTGGGCAGTTCAAAATTGGTTTGATCCATGGACATCAAGTTATTCCATGGGGAGATATGGCCAGCCTAGCCCTATTGCAGAGGCAGTTTGATGTGGACATTCTTATTTCAGGACATACACATAAATTTGAAGCATTTGAGCATGAAAATAAATTCTACATTAATCCAGGTTCTGCCACTGGAGCATATAATGCCTTGGAAACGTGAGTAGTATGCAATTTTGGGGTTTTATAAAGTTAATAATTGAACATGTGACATTTCGTAAAAGATAAATGTGATTATTTAAATACAGCCTCTGTGGCAGTATTCTGTTGGTGATTATCTTTAATATGTCTAACAACCAGATTTCTCCTTGAATCCCAATTGTCATCCTAAGTTGAAATTTATAATGCTATGGCTTTTTAATACAAAACAATGACATTATTTATATTTTCTTCCAGAAACATTATTCCTTCATTTGTGTTGATGGATATCCAGGCTTCTACAGTTGTCACTTATGTGTATCAGCTAATTGGAGATGATGTGAAAGTAGAACGAATTGAATACAAAAAATCTTAAAGCCAGGCCTGTCCTGTTGATTTTTCTGCTGGGCTTTTTTTTTTTTTTTCCATTCCCCTGTTCAACTCAAGTAATTAAACATTTAAGAGCCACAAAATTGTATCACTTTTATAATATTTTGCAGTAAAATATATCATCTTCTGTTAATACAGTGTTGGAGCTTCTTGTAAACTGTAAGATTATATTTAGTTTAAGTGTATGATTTCTATGAAAAAATGTTTACCACACAGTAAATGGTCACACGTTAAGAAAAATTTATCCTTGTAAATATCTTCATAGTTGATATTTGGAACTTTATTACCAAACTAGTGCATGAAGAGGAAGAACCTAGACTTTCTTGTATACATTTTTCTCTTCTCCAGTAATAAACAGTTACCTTTCATTTATACTTTGTTGGTTAAACTGTGTTTTAATTTTTAAAAATCATGAAAATAAGAGGCCAAATGAAACTGCAGACAAGTGTTACAGTGATAAGGTAGATGACTTTTCAGAGCTCATGCCTTAACAACTGTTCTAGATCATAATGTTGGACTCAGGTTTTATTTTCTAAATAGTATTTGACATAGTAAATCCAGTGATTTTTCAGACTGTGTTAAATGCCCTGTTCTTTTAAGTTTAAACAAAATTTTGCAAACATTAATGTTTAATTCAGGAAGATACATGCACCCCAGTGTTCATAGCAGTATTATTTACAATTGCTAAGATATGGAAAGAACCTAAGGATTCATCAACAGATGAATGGATGAAGATGTGGTGAATATTACTCGCCATTAAAAAGTGAAATTTTGCCATTTGCAGCAACATGGATAGACTTGGAGGGTATTATGCTAAATAAAGTCAGGGAAAGACAGATTACTGTAGATATCACTTGTTGTGGAGTCTAAAAACTAAACTAGTGAATATAACAAAAAGGAAACATGGATATAGAGAACAAACTAGTGGTTACAGGGGGAGAGGCAAGATAGGAATAAGGGGATCAAGAGGTACAAACTTAAAATATAAATAAATAAGCTACAAGGATATATTGTATAACATAGGGAATATAGCCAATATTTTATAACTATAAATGGAGTATAACCTTTAAAAATTGTGCATCACTATGTTGTATACCTAAAACTTACATAATATTGTATATCAACTATACCTCAAAAAATTAAAAAAAAAAATTTTTTTTAAACACTGATGTTTAGAAGGCAAGAACACTATAGAGTGAAACACCCAGGACCTATCTCCTTTAGGATGGACTGGTTGGATCTCCTTGCAGTCCAAGGGACTCTCAAGAGTCTTCTCCAACACCACAGTTCAAAAGCATCAATTCTTTGGCGCTCAGCTTTCTTCACAGTCCAACTCTCACATCCATACATGACTACTGGAAAAACCACAGCCTTGACTAGACAGATTTTTGTTGGCAAAGTAATGTTTCTGCTTTTCAATATGCTATCTAGGTTGGTCATAACTTTTCTTCCAAGGATTGATATTTCTAAGTTCAAGAAGTTAATACTTATTGAGCACCTTCTCTACAAGGCAGGGTATTATCTCTATCAAAGGCTGTTCTATATCAGCATATTCAGAGTTTTCCTCAGCCTGAAGGAAATACTTCTAGGATATTCTAATGTTGCTATTTTAGGACTTGTAAACAGAATTATACAATGCATTTGTCAGCTTTAAAGAAAATTCAGATTTTAGGTGACAATAAATTTTAATTGTATCTAGGAATACAAGCATGTATTACACATAAATTTTATTACATAAATATCAGTAGTGCATGAAAGTACATCATACTTTTTATATTGTGGTAAAAGTTTCTGAACAAACTAAAATTACTTGAATAACAATACTGTCTGTCCTAAATGTAGAGAGAGGACACAATTCACAATCCCTTCCCCCACCTTTGGCACATCATCAATACTCAGGTTGTCAAGTTAACATCAGATGTTCTCCCTGTTCTTCAATTGACATTGATTGCATACACTTATTTAGTAAATCTTCTTCCTTTTTTTCTTCATTCATGTATGATTCAGAATCATTTGCAGAAACTGAAGGGAAAATAAGAATCTATAATGTCTGTTTTGGAAATAAAGTATTTCATCCTGAAAATTGAGATTTGTATTTAAGAACAAGCTTCAAAATGACCTACCTTACTAATAAGCGTTTGCCATAAACTTCCTGTAATTTTCAAAATTTCATGACTTCCCCCTCCCCCTAAATATCTCACTTTTTAAAAGTAAGTTGCCTAATACTGTATTCAAATCAGGTTATATTATAGCAAATTCTTTGCTACTAAGTCCTGTTTTCCCATTGCTTTGCAAAAATCTTTTCACTGGGGGAAGTTATAGTTTTAGTATTCTCCATTCCTTAAGTTTCTTCTTGTTTCTTTTCTCTTGGCACCACAGGGACTTTTCCTCTGTCTGTGGTTTCCTTCAGGTGTTCTTTTTGGAACCATACTTAGGTTCTACCCTGCCCTTTCCCTCATTTCTTGGGTAGGCATAGTTATGTTATTTACAGCAGAGCTGGGCAGTGCTGTCACACAGCAGTGGGATAGGGGTTCAGAAGGCCTAACTTCCCTACTTCCTACCCACTTCCCTCCTACTGTGGTAGTAACTAGGTAACTGTTTAACTTCCACTTAATCCTTTCCACTTAATCGTTTCCACTTTATCAATTCTGAGAAATACTTCTGAGCATTGAGTCTTCCTTCCTCTTTTGCCTTTTTCATTTTGTCATACTTGGGGTAGAAGGATCCTTTAAGCCAGTCCTTCCTAAATGATTTATCTGAGTAGCTCTGCAAAATTTTGCTAATAATAATTGGTTTGCTTCCTCTGGTTTGTTGAATATTTAACAAAATGGAATAGGTGATATAGCCCTTTGTTAACTATTTGACTCATACAAAATTTGCTATTAGGGTATTTCCCTGGTGGTTCAGTGGTTAAGACTGCTTCCACTGCAGGGGGCACAGATTTGATCCCTGGTCAGGGAACTAAGATCTCATGCTGCACAAGTAGCCAAAAGTTTTCAATGCTATCTGTCAGAAAATTACACTATCTCATAAAAGAACTGCTGTGGCATGAAAAGGTCATGTTTATGGCTCTGAGTTCTGACAAATTTCATTGTTAAGTCTCTGGCCTTCACTATAATATCTTTACTTAGAAATACACTGAATGTTAACTTCCCTGACATGTTCTTTTATGTGGAAACAGAAATCGATTTCATGTTTTGTTTGGAGCAATGTAAGCAAATCACACTTCAAAATTTTTAATGTCTTTTCTAATAGAAATGGAGCTATATTGGGTTTAATATTTTCAAAGCATAACATTTTTAAAAACATATATTAAAAATTCCACATTTACCTGATTGCATGAACGGTCTGCCTGGTTTTCTAAAAATCTTCAGTGATTTACATCTTGTTTTAGATGCATATCCAGTTTTTAAACTGTAAGAAAGAGAAGCATCTTAATTGGAACTAGCAAAGTGCACAGTTGTCTAGTATATGTGGAAGACCATACACATTTTTATTAAGCTGCCGGCATCACCAAAGAGACTCTCTTAGCCCCTGAATTCTCACATGACTTATTAACCCTGAGATGCAAAGCTATCAGTTGTAGCATAGGTTGAATAATCAGGCATCTTAATCTCTTTTTTCCTTTTTGGTTTATAGTATTCCCCTGTGCAGAAGCCACCGTATACTACTCCTTTTGGAAGAGTTTGTATTATTTTGAATTTAAGTGGGAATCATTTAAAAGGGCTCTAGCTGATAGAAATTTTTACAATTCCACAAAATTCTAAAAGCAGTAGCAGGACTTGTGGCAGAGTGGCTAAGAATCTGCCTACCAATGCAGGGGACGTGGATCCGATCCCTGGTCCAGGAAGATTCCACAAGCCACAACTACTGAGCCCACCCTCTTCAGCCCCTGAGCCACAACTACGGGAGCCGGCCTGCTGCATCTGCTGAAGCCTGTGCACCAAGGGTCTGTGCTCAACAAGAGAAACCACCTCAGTGAGAAGCCAGTGCACTTCATCAAAGAGTAGCCCCCGCTCGCTGCAGCTGGAGAAAAGTCCATGCAAAGCAACAAAGACCCAGTGCAGCCAAAAATAAATAAATAAAATTACATATATATATATAAAAAAAAGTAGCATATGCCAGTTAGCTCAATAAAGAGGCCATAAGATAGCACTTTTTTGTGCCTTTGTCCAACCTATTCTGAACTTAAAGCGAACTTACAAGGAGCATGAGATACAACATCATTTAGCTACCCTTCAAGTAAAGTTGGGGGTACATTTTGTCTCTGAAACAAAAGGAAACAGACCCTTCTTTGTTTCTCACTGGTCGCCAAAGCGAATGTTGTATCATCTCAGGTGCAGATGCAGCTGCAGTGTTAGGAGGCCCCAAGTCCTCTCTCTCCAGCTGGTGTCGCCATGTAGTACAGGGGTAATGCTGCTTCTGTGAGTAACGAGAACTGAGGTGGCCCCTGTGATGAGTGAGGACACCTGTACACAAATCACCTGTGTTAGAATGCTCTCTTGTTTCTTGTGAGAACTATTGAGAAACTACCTGGAGGTACACCTGCCTGGTTTTTGGGAGCTGCGCTGGATCACATGCATGTAGTGCCTCTTCATTAAAGTCCTCAGATAGTTTGCATTATAGATCTTAGCAACGCTACACAGGTAGCGCTTCTCGACTAAGGTGAGGTCTGGATGCTAAAAGACAAAAGATGTATAGCTGCATTGTAGAACAGAGGTTGGCAATATTCCATATCTGAAAGGATGAAATGTTCAGGAGTGTCGTACCATCTGTACATTTTACTTATGCAAATTCAACTATATTAATCTGGCTCAAAAATTACCAATTTGCACACCTCGTTAATAACCCTAATTTACATTGCTATAGAGAGATTAGTTCTGGCAGCTATGATCTTTAATAGGTAATACAGATCAACAGTCATGAAATACTTGTTGCCATTTTCTTGCTTGCTTTTAATTTCAGAGTCCTTGAGCAAAATCTTTACGAGGTTGGGTTTCTATCTCTAGAGTGGAACTTTCCTCAGACATCTTTGTGCTTGGGGCACTAAGCTTCCAGAGTGAAGATGTACATTAAAGCCAAAGTATCACAAAGCATGAAAATATTCCTATGAAAGGGAATCTATAATGATAAAATTCTTGCATTGATTCTTGAGTTTACCCAGCAGATATTTATGGACTCCTCCCTGGTGGCTCAGACAGTAAAGCGTCTGCCTGCAATGCGGGAGACCCGGGTTCCATCGCTGGGTTGGGAAGATCCCCTGGAGAAGGAAATAGCAACCCACTCCAGTACTCTTGCCTGGAAAATCCCATGGACAGAAGAGCCTGGTAGGTTACGGTCCATGGGTTGCAGAGTCGGACACGACTGAGCGACTTCACTAAGACAGTGTGCTGGGTATACTTGTGTTCTACAGTGCTTTACTCTCTGAACTAGATTCAATAAAAAGTTCAACTCTGAATACAAAGACTATTAGCATTTAAATAAAATATTGGTACTTAGTTAGCATACCTTTAGAAAGGAAGGCTCTGTCATTGACTTAGGGGTGTGAACTGTTTGAGGCATTTTCCACAACTCTTGCAGCTTGGCTCTAGGCGAGTTCACTTTGTGTCCATCTTTGATTCTGTCTGTAGGCAAGGACATTATAATGTGACTCTTATGAGCAAAGATTGGTTTAACAATTACTAAGATCTATCTGTTTACATGTGTCAGTGATTATTCTGGAGTACTAGTTTTAGTCAAACTGTTAAATTTGAAGAGACTTTATGATTGCCATGTGGTTTTATTTATTTATTTATTTTTTGCCATGTGGTTTTAGAGCACACAAAAAAATCAAAGACATTTATAAATATTTACTATATATAATCATTACATCTGGACAAAATTATTTTGAACTCAGCTGAGATGCAAAGGACTGATGCTAAAGCTGAAACTCCAGTACTTTGGCCACCTCATGCGAAGAGTTGACTCATTGGAAAAGACTCTGATGCTGGGAGGGATTGGGGGCAGGAGGAGAAGGGGACAACAGAGGATGAGAAGGCTGGATGGCATCACTGACTCGATGGACGTGAGTCTGAGTGAACTCCGGGAGTTGGTGATGGACAGGGAGGCCTGGCATGCTTCGATTCATGGGGTCGCAGAGTCGGACACGACTGAGCGACTGAACTGAATTGAGATGCAAACTGTTGACAGTATACTTCTTTAGTTCATTGTATGTCAGACCACACTAAACAGGAATATACATGCAGGACTTGTGCTTTTAAAAGATTTTCAAAAATACTTTATCATTCATTTGACTTCAGGATGTAGTTTCAAAATTTTATATTAGATGCAACATAGAATAACACACATTTTGTCCCTTTAATAAGGCAGTGTTAAAATGAAGAGCTTTGCAGAAATTAATTAAAACTTATTTTTACATAATTTCAGTTATTTCATTGTTTCAAATATGGATGTGGGTACATTAAAGTAATTGCCTTTAATAAAAATAAAAGTTGAGATGTTTTTGCAGAAGAATGGAAAGTAGTTTTTAGCCTCACATATGTTAAGATAACTCAGGATTACTAGCAGTTTGGGGAAAAACAGTGCCTGGCAAAGTTTAATCAGAAAATAACTTTTTTACATTCCGATCCTCCCCATACACTTCCTCTCTCCAAGCAACCACTGATGCATTTTCTATCACTATAGCTTAATTTCTTGAGTTTGTTATAAACGGAAATATACAGTATATATTCTTGTTTTGTCTGACTTCTTTCGCTCAACATAATTATTTTGAGATCTATTTATGTAATGTGTAACAATAGATAGTGCCTTTTTATTCTTGGGTTTTATTCCATTGCATGTATATACCAGAATTTGATTATCCATCCACTTCTTGATGGAAATCTGGGTTGTTTCCAGTTTGGGGCTATTACAAACAAAGCTGGCAGAACAAATTCCAAGTTAAAAATCTGTACGAGGTAAACTAAATAAGCACAGTTTTGTTTCCGTTATTATTGATAACAAAGCCACTGTAATTTTACATATTAAACCTTAAATTTAATTACTTCTTCAAGATTTTGGGAAATTGGATGGTTAGTGCAGATAACTAAGAACTACATTTGCATACTAAAGGACTAGCTGATTTACCAACAAATATAAAATCATCCAGAAATTACATTATTATGATCCTTAAAACATAATTTGGAATCTGTAATAATAAAATGAACACCAATTCAACATACTGAAAGTTTATTTTTTAAGCCTTTTCATATCATAAGTGTGGAGTAATTATCTAAGAATATATTTTGTGTGTCCTTGTTAACAGTTCTGAGGTGCATATTAGAACTGGACTAAAATTTAATTCCTCAGAAGCTTAGCATTTATTTACAGAAAATGAAATCTTTAAAAACAATAGTTAAACACAACAAACAACCCAGCTGAAAATGGGCTATGGACTTAGACTTTAGATGTCTTCAAAGAAGATATACCCGTGGTTAATGAACACATGAACAGATGTTCACTATCACTAATCATTAGGGAAACGCAATCAAAATCACAATGGGATATCACTTCATATCCATAAGTATGGAAGTGAGAGAAAGTGAAAGTGAAGTCGCTCAGTGGTGTCCAACTCTTTTTGACCCCATGGACTGTAGCCTGCCAGGCTCCTCCATCCATGGGATTCTCAGCAAGAATACTGGAGTGGGTTGCCATTTCCTTCTCATCAAAAAATGAAAACAAGTGTTAGCTAGGATGTGGAGAAACTGGACCTCTGTGTGTTGCTGCTGGGAATACAAACTGGTGCAGCTGCTGAGGAACCAGTAATGGCAGTTCCTCAAAAAATAAAACAGAATTGCCATGTGATTCAGCAATTCCATTTTAAAACAACCACATGTATATATAATAAAGTTATGTGGATATATGCATACACACACAAATATGTGTGTTTTTCCTAGGTAACTGTAAGGACTATAAATTTTCCAATAAAAAGCAAAGTGAATTCAAGTTTTATACATCATTTGAATTGAAATTGCTCACCCACAAAAAGTTAGTGAGAGGTCTTTGGGGGCCTGTCTTAACCTCTTACCTCCAGCAGCTATATCCTTAATGTCAAGTGAGAGGAAAACAACAGCACTGAAAAATATTTTATGTTCTTTGAAGTTGTACAATTGAGAATTTTTTCCTTCAATCTTTGTATTAATATTAATATAAACCCCAGGTTATGTTCTGTCCTTTCAACCAACATCAGTTATAAACAGTTCTTTTCAGATTCACTGCAATTTTGAAGTACTCTTTTGATGTGCGGTATTTTATTTGGGTGCTCCGGGTCTTAGTTGCAGCATATGTGATCTAGTTCTTTGCCCAGAGATCAAACTTGGGCCCCCTGAACTGAGAGCACAGAGTCCTAGCCACTGAACCACCAGGGAAGTCCCTGATGTGAGATATCTTAGCAGGAGACAGAACCTGCTGGATTGTTCTCTGAAAATCTTAAAAACTGAGTTTACCAAAGATGCTAATAAAGACTTTTAAAAATTCCATTGTGTTAGTATTTATAGCAAAATTTATTTCTCTTAGCCATATTATTGATGCGTATTATCTGCTTTATATACTCTACTCACCAGTACCTTTGGAATTCTGGTAATAAGAATGTCCAGCTGACCTAAGAAAAAAAGGATGTATATAATATGTAACAATTGACAGTTGTATAAACATTAAATAAAGTATTTTAAATGAAAAATACGGACAGTATTACATATGCTTTTTACTCTCCATTTCCATCAGATATAATGTCTTGCAAAGCCTTCTCCTATAATTCTGGTTATATCCTAATGACTCCAGGCTTTTTCAAAGTGAATTATCAGAGATTTTTACCATACTATATATAAAGTATTTACTTTAAGCCAGATTTGGCCTTAATTTTACAGCCTCAGAATCTAATTCCTACACTGAGCTCAATGAAGTAATTGGGCTTCTGTGCTATCCATGGTATCTTCTTCCTTTATTCTTAATAAAATTATTATATGTAATTTAAGGTGAACTGGAACTAAGTTGGTCTAGAATGTTTGTACAGTTCATTTTTTCGGTTCTCAAATTAAGACAAAACACTCCCCTTTTCCTCTTCCTACAATTTTTTCAATGTCCAAGAATTCACTGATGCTCTGATATACTAGGATCCAGAACTTTGCTAAACACTCTGAAGAGCAGAAAAGAGGAACATAGCACCATCCCATCTTTAGAAGTCATCAATGCACCAAACACATAAATATATTTTTAAAGATGGCCATGGGTGCAGCAGGAGCCATGACTATGGGCTTGAGAGGAACATCCGGCAGTTCTCACTTTTAGGAAATAACTGATGCAAGGGATGAGGTACTGCCTCCAACAGCAATTTCACCAACTATCTTCAGCGTCCAGGAAATAATAGTAAAAACCCAATGGCAGAAACCATTACAATATTGTAAAGTAATTGTTCTTCAATTAAAAATTAAAATACAAAAGTTTCCACTAAGCAGTTAAAAAAAAAAAAGTAAAAACCTGCTCAAAAGGGTTTATGAAAAAGGAACTATTGAATGAAGAAAATGCCAAATTCAAGGTGCCTCTAAAACTTGTCTCATTACAGATTTTGAATCTCAATTTGACATAAAGATGACTAATGTCACACAGGGAAATGATTTGTTGACTTGGAAGCGCTCCTTTGAGCGTCTATTCCCTTGGTGCCTCCCTAACCCCCCACGCCCAGCCTGCCAACCCCTTTTTGTAGAAATACAGTGGCCAGACGGCAAACGTTCAAGCAGATTTCGCAGCGCCCCCTGGGGCACAAGAAGCACCCAGACGACCGTCGCAGTCACTGCGTTTAGTCAGTCATTGCACCAACCCTTGTCCTCAGCTTTCCTCAGAAGCCCGTCCCCTAAACTGAGTCGGCCACAACAAAGGTTCTCCCTTCCTCTCACTTCAGTACACTAGGGACCAGTCCACAGGAGCAGCCAGCTCCCACCCCCTCGTCTACCCCGGGATCACGACCAAGGGCTGACGGCCATCCTCCCAAAACCCTCAGGGCCCCGCAGCCTCACCCGCCGCCGCCACCCTCGGCCCTGGCCACTGCAGGCGGCTCTGCGGAAGAACTGCATTCCGTCCAGTCGGACACTGGACCCTGGTTGGGCATCTCCTCTCGGGTGCCCTGACCGCGAGCTCTCTGCGAGAGACGCTTTCCCCTCTCCCCTCCCCTGTCAGCACGCGTGCGTCAGGCCGGGAGATATTGGGGGTGAAGAGGCAGACGCCGGATTCTAGCCCCCTCCGATGAAGTCCGGACACTGCCCGAATAGCTTCGGAGAAGCGGGGAGGGCAGACCCAAGATCCTGGAATTAAGTTGGGGGAGGGGTGGGAGTTCATTAGTTGATTGCGCGTTTGTTCATTTGCGTCTTTTTGTAAAAGGGATGCGTCGCAGAAAGGAAGTATACTTTCCCTCTAAAACGAAAGGTGCCTTTCACCTCAGTATCCAGACCCTCTGCAAATTTGCAAATCTTGAGGGTCACCATATAAGTCAAACAGCAGTACACAAACCAGGGACCGAAGCACCTCGCTGAGGGATGAGGAGCGTTGTCGGTTGTCCGTTATTACCAAGGCAACCAGACCTTGCCAGAATCCCAACGGTTGATTTCCGCCAACTACTTCTGCGCACGCGCAAAATATCCCGGGCCTTTTGGCAAAACGCGTTTCTCTTGGGATTTGGCCTTCAGGACGCTCCGTAGTCGGAGGCGTGGCAGAACAGAAGACGCCAAGGAAGTTGGGTTGCGATTGGTTTCTACTTCGTGTTCCCGGAACTTAGTGGGCGTAGCGCGAAGGCTGAAGGGAGAGTGGTGATCAGATTCTAAGTCTGTGCGACTGGAGGCGTCAGGAACTGGGGGAGCTACCATGCCTCGGTACGCTCAGCTGGTTATGGGCCCCGCCGGCAGCGGGAAGGTGAGGATTTGGCAGGCGAAGGAGGGAAATGTCGGAGTTTGTGGGAGGTAGGGAGGTTCGGGTCCTGAGGGAAGGGCTGGCGGTTGTATTGGGGACCCTGAGACCTGGGCAGCTCGCTTCTGCAGCCTGGGCTTCACTGTCCTTTTTGTTGTTCTTTTGAAAGGAAATTAGTGATAGTTGCTAGTTTTTATTGCATAATTAAGCCCAAGATACTGCGCTTAAACTTATTTCCACAACAACCCCGTGAGTTAAGTCCTGTTATCCTACTTTGCCGGTAAGGAAAATGAGACTTAAGTTTTTGCTCAAGATCGCACAGCTAGTAAGTGACGGCTGGAATTTGAATCCAGTTTTGTGTAACTCCAGAATCTGCCCGTGTCTTGAACCCGGGAGGTTAATTTAAGGTGGGGTCTCGTTAATCACTGTTTCTCAGAACTTGAGGTGTGGACTTGCGGTGTACTTAGGAAATACATGGGCCTGACATTAATGAACATTGAATCGTATATTGAGAAAGCCGCTCCCTTTTCAGTTTTCTTTCAGTTTGCATTGAGATGAAATCATCAGTTTGGTGCTAGTGTGTCTTCAGTTCAGTTCAGTTGCTCAGTCATGTCCGACTCTTCGCGATCCCATGAACCGCAGCACGCCAGGCCTTCCTGTCCATCACCAACTCCCGGAGTCCGCCCAAACCCATGTCCGTCGAGTCGGTGATGCCATCCAGCCATCTCATCCTCTGTCGTCCCTTTCTCCTCCGGCCCTCAATCTTTCCCAGCATCAGGGTCTTTTCAAATGAGTTAGCTCTCCTCATCAGGTGGCCAAATTATTGGAGTTTCAGCTGCAACATCCGGAGAAGGCAATGGCACCCCACTCCAGTACTCTTGCCTGGAAAATCCCATGGACGGAGGAGCCTGGTGGGCTGCAGTCCATGGGGTCACTAAGAGTCGGACACGACTGAGCGACTTCACTTTCACTTTTCACTTGCATGCATTGGAGAAGGAAATGGCAACCCACTCCAGTGTTCTTGGCTGGAGAATCCCAGGGACGGGGGAGCCTGGTGGGCTGCCGTCTATGGGGTCGCACAGAGTCGGACAGGACTGAAGCGACTTAGCAGCAGCAGCAGCAGCTTCAACATCAGTCCCTCCAATGAACACCCAGGACTGGTCTCCTTTAGGATGGACTGGTTGGATCTCCTTGCAGTCCAAGGGACTCTCAAGAGTCTTCTCCAACACCACAGTTCAAAAGCATCAATTCTTCTGTGCTCAGCTTTCTTTAAGTCCAACTCTTCACATCCATACATGACTACTGGAAAAACCATAGCCTTGACTAGACAGACCTTTGTTGGCAAAGTAATGTCTCTGCTTTTTAATATGCTGTCTAGGTTGGTCATAACTTTGCTTCCAAGGAGCAAGCATCTTTTAATTTCATGGCTGCAATCACCATCCACAGTGATTTTGGAGCCCAGAAAAATAAAGTCAGCCACTGTTTCCAGTTTTCCCATCTATTTGCCATGAAGTGATGGGACTGGATGCCATGATCTTAGTTTTCTGAATGTTGAGCTTTAAGCCAACTTTTTCACTCTCCTCTTTCACTTTCATCAAGAAACTCTTTAGTTCTTCCTCACTTTCTGCCATAAGGGTGGTGTCATCTGCATATCTGAGGTTATTGATATTTCTCCCGGCAATCTTGATTCCAGCTTGTGCTTCATCCAGCCCGGAATTTTGCATGAGGTACTCTGCATATACGTTAAATAAGCAGGGTGACAATATACAGCCTTGACATACTCCTTTTCCTATTTGGAACCAGTCTGTTGTTCCATGTCCAGTTCTAACTGTTGCTTCCTGACCTGTATACAGGTTTCTCAAGAAGCAGGTCAGGTGGTCTGGTATTCTCATCTCTTTCAGAATTTTCCACAGTTTATTGTGATCCACACAGTTAAAGGCTTTGGCATAGTCAATAAAGCAGAAGTAGATGTTTTTCTGGAACTCTCTTGCTTTTTCAATGATCCAGCGGATGTTGGCAATTTGATCTCTGGTTCCTCTGCCTTTTCTAAAACCAGCTTGAACATCAGGAAGTTCACGGTTCACATATTGCTGAAGCCTGGCTTGGAGAATTTTGAGCATTACTAGCGTGTGAGACAGAGAAGGCAATGGCAACCCACTCCAGTACTCTTGCCTGGAAAATCCCATGGATGGAGGGGCCTGGTGGGCTGCAGTCCATGGGTCGCTAGGAGTCGGACACAACTGAGCAATTTCACTTTCACTTTTCACTTTCATGCATTGGAGAAGGAAATGGCAACCCACTCCAGTGTTCTTGGCTGGAGAATCCCAGGGACGGGGGAGCCTGGTGGGCTGCCCATCTATGGGGTCGTACAGAGTCAGACACAACTAAAGCGATTTAGCAGCAGCAGCAGCAGCGTGTGAGATGAGTGCAATCGTGCGGTAGTTTGAGCATTCTTTGGGATTACCTTTCTTTGTGTCTTCAACACGTCTTTAATTCTCCTCTTTTTCAAGAGCAGATCTTAGACTCAGAGCTTTTGACAGGCAATTATATTTACCTAGAACTAAAAGAGTTTTAAAGTTGTGTTATCTTTTATGGTTATCTTCACGTTATGATAAGCATAGCTGCTTTTCTGGTTAGAGATACAATTTTTTCTTGTAAGCAACTATTAAGGAAATCCTATTAGAGGCTCTTAAATATGGTAGAAATTGTGAGTATATTGATCAAATAACAGGAGTGTGGGAAACACGAGTCTGTGAAAGTGTT